>NC_062286.1:75546168-76937168 GCF_902655055.1 Lutra lutra
AAATGGTTCTAGGAAAACTGGACAGCTACATGCAAGAGAATGAAACTGGTCAACTTTCTCACACTATAACAAACATAAACTCAAAAAATGATTACAGACCTAAATGTTGAGACCTAAAGCTATAAAACACCTGGAAGAAAACAGAGGCAGTAATTTCTTTGACATTGGCCACAGAGACATTTTTTTAAGATCTATCTCCTCTGAAAAAGGAAACAAAAGCAAAATTAAACTATTGGGACTATATCAAAATAAAAAGCTATGCACAATGAAGGAAACAATGAACAAAATGAAAAGGAAATGCAAATCAAAACACAAGAAGACATTACTCACACCTGTTAGAATGGCTGGAATAAAAAAGACAAAGAACAGGTATTGGTGAAGATGTGGAGAAAAGGGAACCCTTGGGCACTGCTGGTAGGAATGTAAATTGGTGTGGCCACTCTGGAAAATAGTATAGAGGTTTCTCAAAAAATTAGAATTATCATATGACTCAGCAATTCTACTTCTGGATATATAGCCAAAGAAAACAAAAGCACTAACTCAAAAAGATGTATGCACCCCAATGTTCACTGCAGCATTATTTACAATAGCGAAGATATGGAAGCAACCTCAGCGTCCATCAATGGATAAATGGATAAAGATGTAATATATATACATATTACAAACACACACACACACGAATATGATTCAGCTAGAAAAAGAAAGAGATCTTGCCATTTGTCACAACATGGATGGATGGACTGTGAGTACATTATGCTAAATGAAATAAGTCAGACAGAGAAAGGCAAATACTATATGGCTTCACTTATACGTGGAATCCTAAAACAAAACCCACAAAAAACCAAAAAACAAAAAACAAACCAATTTCATAGACGCAAAGAGCAGACTGATTGTTGCCAGAGGTGGGGGATGGGGAAGTGGGCAAAATAGGTGAAGGGGTCTAAAGCTAAAAACCTCCAGTTATAAAATAAATAAAGTCATGGGGATGTAATATACAGCACGGTGACTATAGTTAATACTTTACTGCATATCTGAAAATTGCTAAGAGCATAGATCTTAAAAGTCTTCATCATAAATGTTTTTGTAACTGTGTGTTGTGACAGATGATAACTAGACTTACTGTGGTGATCGTTTTTCAATATATACAAATATCAAGTCATTATGTTGTACTCCTAAAACCAAAATAATGTTTGGATCAATTATATGTCAATAAAGCAAAAACAAAACCAAAAAATCCAACAGGTTTAGGTTCCTTTTTAAATATTATGTGGATTTAGTTTTATTTTATCTTCTTGCATTGAAGGAAAACCTATAATGAGAATCAAACCATTTTGTCCACTGATACCTGCATGAAGGACTTTCTTTTTCTGAATCTTTTGATTTGAAAGATCCTCTGGTAAGTACAACATATTTAGGGATGACACTGGTGTTGACTTGACATCAGAATGAGGTTTTGCACATTTTTCTGGGGTTGAAACCATAGAACAGATTTCTTTTTGATGCCTGTTTTGATTTAGACAAAAAATAGAAGAAAAAAAAAGAGGAGAGAGAAAAAGACAAAATTTCTATCAAGAAGGCAGAGTTAGAGCAATAAAATCATGTTGAATGCTACAAACTAAAGGAGGGGGCCTTCTGTCGTCTGGTTAATTCAAGAATAATCTTTTCCCCCACTCAAAGCGGAAGTGTGAACAGGGGCCCTGATGTGGAGTCATTAGATACGGCTCACATCACAGTTCTGTTCCTTTCTGGCTGTGTGGACACGGTAAAGTCCCTCAGTCTTTGAACTTCATCCTCCTCCTCCTCTAAAAACTGCAGGAAATTCAGGTGCGCGCTGACTCTATGGGACTGATGTGAGAATTAACATAAGGGAGAGCCAGTTGTAAACCAGAAAGCCTTACGGAAACCCCTTTCTCTAACCAAAGGGTTGAATAGCTAGCTCTTACAAAAGCCAGAGAAGTGAAATCCTTGCCTTGGACCCCCTGTGCCAATATCAGATCACAGGAAACCACTCCTGTGAAGATCTGGGGCCAGGAGGGACCCTAGAAATGCCTGAGAATTCTCCCAGATATATCTTTTCTGAAGCTCTGAACATAGCAACCACAGAAGGGAAAGTTTCCAGAACAATCTCCTGCTCCAATACTGCAAAGCATGGCCTCCTTCCTTCACCCCTGACCTGACTGCCTACTTTGTAGACCACCCACAGTGTTCCATAATCATGTACGTCTATATGCCCCACCACACTGTTCATCTTGTGATGGAAGGGACTGGGTTTGTACTCATCTGTGCATCCCAGTTTGCCTGGCACATGGTCTGTACTCCACAATGTTGGAAAAAAAGGAGGAAGGGATTAGAGGAGATTATGCTGAGTGAAATAAACCAAGCACAGTCCATTATCATATGGTTTCACCTACTTGTGGAGCATAAGGAATAATATGGAGGAAATTGGGAAAAGAAAAGGAAAAGTGAATTGGGGGAAATCGGAGGGGGAGACAAATCATAAGAGACTGTGGACTCTGAGAAACAAACTGAGGGTTTTGGCGGGGAGGAGGTGTGGGGTTAGGTTAGCCTGGTGGTGGGTACTAAGGAGGGCACGTATTGCATGGAACACAAACAATGAATCTTGGAACACTGAAAAAATAAAATTAAATTAAAAAAAAAAAGAAAGGAAGAGTGAGGAGATTGGAGGCTGAAATGTTTTTCACCTGGTAGAAAGCAAGAACAAGGCAATTTGTTTTTGAGTGTAGGTAAGTCAGTGAATTAACTTTTCCTAACGTTCTAAGGATAGAAACATGCTACCTGTAGAATGAGGCATTGAGATTTATTCTTTCTTTATGTTAATTTAGAGATCTTATTATATAACAGTCATATCCTTGTTTAATCTCCCCAACAACCCTCTGACTACCATTATTCCCATCTTGTAGATCAGGAAACTGAGGCTCCACAAGGTTAAGTAACTCGCCTAAATTTACCCAACATGTAATGGTGGGAAGCCTGGATTAAAACACTTCTCTGCATGACTCCAGAACCTGCCTTATCCAGCCCCTAAAAAAGAAATATAAAAAATATAAAAAAGAATGCATCCACTACTCAATGAATGTCAGATAGAGTCAACTGACTAAGCCAACTTCCAAACAATGGCTGGTAAGATACAGAGGGTAATTCACACTGAGGTGCTGCCCATTTATTTGACTATTAGTTTATTTGTTCAAATTCTCTGCATTTAGAAGTTGTATCTGAGCTTTTCCAATACTTTAAAAATAATGCTGTAATATCTCATTATGAGATGGCCCAGTATAACATTTATCTTTTTTACTGATTCCATTGCTCGTGCCCTGCTCCCTGCCCATATTAATGCTGAATTTGCTAAGAGGAAGACAGTGAATTTTGATGAAGATGAAATCCTGATTGATAAATGTATTTTTTTTAAGATTTTATTTACTTGACAGAGATCACAAGTAGGCAGAGAGGCAGGCAGAGACAGAGGGGAAAGCAGGCTCCCCGCTGAGCAGAAAGCCCGATGTGGGGCTCGATCCCAGGACCCTGGGATCATGACCTATGCTGAAGGCAGAGGCTTAACCCACTGAGCCACCCAGGTGCCCCTGATAAATGTATTTTTAACTTCTTTCCATTAGCTATCACGCTTTAAAATAAAAAGACATCCTCCTGATAGAGTATTTATATGAAGCTGTGATATTTGAGTATCTGTACAATGTTAAATTGTTTTAATAAGATTTGACACTTTTCTGAGCATCGCAGTGGTTCTGATTTTTGTTTAAAAATTACTAATTAGAGACATATTAGAATATAGGGTAGAAAAAGACCTGAGACATTATCTATCCCAAATCCTACCACCATAGCTGCCATTTTAAAGAGGAAACCAAGACTCATCAATGGACAGGTTTGGAGAGAAGTCAGGGATTCACCAACATCACAAAGAGTGAAGTCCAGACCCCTGGGCCTCCTAATCCCTGAGTCCACTCTCCTGCCCTACACAGCACTCCTGCTGTGCTCTATGACTGTTGGGGTTGGGGAGCCCATCCACACTGAGTGGAGATAAACTGTTAACACTGTTCTAAGTGCCACGCAAAGATTTCAGAACTTACATATAAAGGTAAATATGTGGCCTCCTTAAGCCATGTATTAGATAATTAAATTATTAGATTATGCCTTCTCTTTTCTTAAGAGAAATTCTAACATAATCATGCAACGTGATTCTTTAACCCATTGAGCCACCCAGGTGCCCCATGCTATATGATTCTTTACACTAAAGGAAATCCCAAAAGTACCACAGAAAGAAGAGGTGTCAAGGAGAGTGAGCAGAGCATCTGAGAGGACCCCAGTGATGAGGAAAACAGGGGCTTTGGCACACTCACTTATTGTCCCCTTCCTTTTCTCCATTGTACCACCAATCCATGATTACGGACTCTGAATAAAGGTCTTGTACCTTCTCCAGGTCACTTTGTCCCTGCTCCATTTCCTTAATTAAGAGAGTCAAATCTTCATTCTGCCAAAATGAGAGGTAAATATATTGTGAAATTGTATAAAAGAGTTCAAATTTCTAACAGAAAACCAACTATTTGAGGAAAAGAAGAATTAAAGGATTTCATGTCATTCTCATACTATTCCATTTTAATAAACAGCTTTATTGAAATATAACTCATATACAATAAACCAAACACATGTGAAGTGTACCATTTGAAAAGTTTTGACATTCACACCTGTGAAATCTTCAGTGCAATCAAGAGAACAGACATATCCATCATCCCCAAAAAGTTTCCTCAGGCCCCCTTGTAAATTTGCTACCCTTCCTACCCCAAAACCCATTTCCCTCCAATTCCTCATCAACTACTCATCTTCCTTCTGTCACATTAGTTTTGATTTTCTAGAATTTTATATAAATGGAATCATACAGTATGTATTCTTTGTCCAGCTTCCTTCACTCATATAATTATTTTGAGATTCACCTATGTTGCAGCATGAAGCAAGAGTTCATTCATCTTTATTTTCTTTTATTATTTTTTAAAATTTCTTTTCAGCGTAACAGTATTTCATTCATCCTTATTGCTGAGTAGCATTGGACTATATACTGAATACCAAAACTTAGTCACCTATTGAGAGACATCCTTGGGCTATTATAAACAAAGCTATGAACATCTGTGTACAAGTCTTATGGACATCTGTTTTCATTTCTCTTGAAAAAATGTTTATTTTAATGTGATTCACATTGTCCATTCTATCTTGGTTGATTTCTGGTAGTTTTTGTTTTGTGTGGAAGTGGACCTTTTTTTCCTAAGTTGTCAAATATGTGAATGTAAAGTTGTTCACTGTATTCCTCTTACAATATTTTTGATGGCTGTAAGATCTGATAGCCCCGTTCTGTCTTTATCAGCCTTCCAAGATGTGTTATCAATTCTCGAGCTTTTTTTTTTTTAAGAAACAGCTTTTTCTCTCATTGATTTTCTCTATTGTTTTCCTAATTTCAATTTTATTGATTCATACTCTTATCCACATTGTTTTCTTCCTACTGCTTGCTTTGGGTTTATTTTGCCCTTATTGTTCTAGTTTCTTAGAGTAAGAACTCAGATTGTTGATTCAGTAACTTTCCTTGTTCCCAACAAGCATTTAGTGCTATAAATTTCACTCCCACTGTGTTAGCTGTATCCCACATAGTTTGATATATGGTGTTTTTGTTTTCTTTTGGTTCTAAGTATTTTTAATTTCCTTTGAGATTTTCTCTTTGACCAATGGATTATCAAGGACTGTGTTGTTTAAATTCCATGTGTTTAGATATTTTCATGCTGTCTATTATTAACTTCTCATTTGATACCATTATGGTCAGAGAACAAACTCCATGGTTTCAGTGCTTTTATTTTTTTAAAAGTTTTTATTTAAATTCCAGTTAGTTAACGTAGAGTGCCATATTAGTTTCAGGTGTACAGTATAGTTACTCAACACTTCCATACATCAGCTGATGCTCATCACAACAAATGTGCTCCTTAATCCCCATCCCCTATTGCACCCATTGCCCACCCACCCCCCTCTGGTAACTACTGGTTTGTTTTCTATAGTTAAGAGTCTGTTCTTTAAATTTTTTTTGGTTGGCCTCCCTCTCTCTTTTTTCCCCTTTGTTCATTTTTCTTCTTAAATTCCACATATGAGTGAAATCATATGGTATTTGTCATTCTCTGACAGACTTCTTTCACTTAGCATAATACTCTTTAGCTCCATCCATGTCACTGCAAATGGCAAGATTTCATTCTTTTTTATGGCTGAATTAAATTCCACATCTTCTTTATCCATTCATCAGTTGATGGACTCTTGGGCTATTAATCTGTAATTACTTAAACTGTAATTCACCTATTATAGTCAATGCTTTTAAATCAGCTGAGGTCTGTTTTATCACCTGTTGTACAGCCCATCTTAATAAGTATACCATGAGCACTAGAAAAAAATTTGTATTCGGCTGTTGTGGTGGGGAGTATTTTATCTGTGGCAATTAGATCTTGTTGGTTGACTGTGCTGTTTAGATCTTCTCTGTCTTGCTGATTTTGCATCTAGTAGTTTCTGTCATTTGCTGGGAGAGATGTGTTGAAGTCTACAAGTATAATTTTGTATTTGTCTATTTCTCCTTTTGATTGGGGTAATTATATCATTTACATTTAAAGTAATTATTGATGTGTTAACAGTTCTGTTATTTTATTATTTGTTTTCTACTTGTTTCATTGGTCTTGCTCCTCTGTTTCTTTCCTGCCTTCCTTCAGGTTACTTGAACTTTAAAAAAAATAATTCTATCTTGATTTATTTGCAGTGTTTTTGAGTATATCTCTTTATATTGTTTTCATAATGGCTTCTCTGAGTATGGACAGCATATGTATGAGACTTTTAGCAGTCTACTAGCATTAACATTTTTCTATTTCAAGGAAAATATGGAAACCTCACTTCCACTTAGGTCCCTTTACCTTCTTTACTTTTAAATTATCACTGTCTTGAATATCACAGAATGCTGTAATTTTTATTTCAATCACTGAATATGATTTCATGAGGAAAAGGACACTCTATTACATCTACTCATATTTTTGCTCTTTCTCCCTTCTTTCATGATGCTCCACAATTCTTATTTTTCTATTTCCTTTTGCCTGCAGAACTTCCTATAGCCAATAAAAGAGTAGGGCTTCTAGCAACAAATCCTTTTAATTTGTATTTCTCTGAGAATATTTTTATTTCCTCTTCATTCCTGAAGGATAGTTTTGTCCAAAATATGTTGTCAACGGTTCTTTTCTTCCCACACTTGAAAAATATTGTGCCACTTCTCTGGCCTCCTTGGTAAAATCCACTCTCAATTTGATGTCATTTCTTTTGGGCTATTTTAAAGACTTTGTCTTCGATTTTTAAAAAAAATTTTATTGTGTTATGTTAGTCACCATACAGTACATCATTAAATTTTTGATGTAGTGTTCCATGATTCATTGTTTTCATATAACACCCAGTGCTCCATGCTGTACATGCCCTCCTTAATATCCACCACCAGGATCACCCATTCTCCCACCCTTTCCCCTATAAAACCCACAGTTGGTTTCTCAGAGTCCACAGTCTCTCATGGTTCATCTCTCCCTCTGCTTTCCCCCCTCTTCACTTTTCCTTTCCTTCTCCTAATGTCCTCCATGTTATTCCTTTTATTCTAGAAGTAGGTGAAACCATATGATAATTGACTTTCTCTGCTTGACTTATTTCACTCAGCATAATCTCCTCCAATTGATGCATGTTGTATGCATGCATAAGCTCCTCCACCCATGTTGATGCAAAATTGAGTACTCATCCTTTAGGATGGCTGAGTAATATTCCATTGTATATATGGACCACATCTTCTTTAATCCATTCATCTGTGGAAAGAGCCAAGATGCCCTTCAACAGACGAATGTCTTTGATTTTTGAATGTTGAAACATGGCGTGTCTTGGCATGGATTCCTTTGGGTTTATCCTCTTTGGAGTTTACTCAGCTTCTTCAATCTGTATGTTTATATCTTTCACCAAATTTGAGGAGTTTTCAATTATCTTTCCATGTAGTCTTTCAACCCCCCTTTCTCTCTTCTCTCTGGGGAACTCCAATGATACTAATGTTGGATCTTCAGTTATTGTCCTTTAGGTCCCCATGGTTCTGGCTTCTTTTGTTGTTGTTGTTGTTTTTCAGTATGTTCTCTCCATTGTTCAGACTGGCTGAATTCTATTCTTGGACCTCAAGTTCACTGGTAAAATCAAGTCATTTCCACTCTCACCATTGAGCCCACCCAGTGAGTTTACTTGCTATTATAGCTTCCAGTTCTATAATATCAACTTGGAAATTTTTATAACTTCTACACCTTCACTGATATTTTCTATTTGCTCATTTGTCTCCAAATAACTTATAATTGATTGCTGAAGCATTTTTGTGTAGGTTCTTTAAAATCTTGATCAGGTAATTCCAACATCTAATTCATCTATATCAGTGTTGGGGTCATGTGATGGTTTTGTCTTGTTCAAGTTGTGATTTTACTGTTTCTTGGTATGATGATTGATTTTTTTACTGTATCCTGAACATTCTAGCTATATTGCGTTATGATACTCTGGGTCCTATTTTAAAACTTTTATTTTAGCTTGCAGTAACCTTGTTTAAATTTAGCATGTGAGATTTTAGTCCTACTTTTGTGGGCTCTTGCTCCAATGGCAATTTAATTTTCAGAGACTTTTTAACATTATTTTGGTCTTCTTTCAATCTGGTGTTGCTGGGGCTCCCACTAGTCTCTGCTGGTACTGTCTGAGCAGGCAAAAGGAGTTTCCCCTAGTCAGACTGCCAGGTGTTTCTTGGTGCCTCTACAACTAGTGTCCCCTGGGTGTCCTGTGTCACTGGGTAGCTTAGGAGGCATAGGAAGAAAGTTTTCCTGGAATGGACCTCTTGCTCTGGCTGAGTTTTTCTTGCCTATTCTTACCATACACTCTAATGCCTCTGTGCAGAGAAGAATCTCAGATCTGTGGGGGAAAAGAGGCTTCCAAAAGTAGGCCACTTGTGGCTGTGTCTCTTTGGCTAGTCTTGCCCACCTACCCCAGTGAACCTGTTTTTCCAGTATACTTTTTATACGTTTGGGGACTCTCTTAGCTAAATTTTACTTTCTTTGGGGCACAACTGTGTATCTAGTGGATTTTTTTTCCAGTTATTTTCATCAAGGCAGGCTGCCACAGTGTCAGGAGTTCAGGAATTGGGAGTTCAGTTCTCTTTATGTAGGCCAGTAATCTCTACTTTGTTCACAGTGAGAGATCCTAAGGGTAGGGAGTCAGAGTACAGAGTAGCCCCAGATAGCACTGCCTCCTTTGGTCTTATTGTTGCTGAATGGGGACTGAGAATCAGCTCTCCACTCAGAAAGGACCACAGTGGGGGTTACTCCCCTTTCACACTTCATTTATTTTTATTCTGTTGGGTGTTAACGGAGGCTCAGCACCCTATCGACCCTTATTGGCAGCAGGGATAGGGGGAAAGTGGAGCATTGTCTATCTGTAACTCACAATTCCTTTTTCTTTTTCATTGATGTTGAGTGTTTGTGGAAGTTCATCTCGTTGCTGAGTCCCACTGAGATGAGGGCTGTAGCAAAGTACAGTAGTGACTGGACCATCCTCACATTGCTTTGTTAAGTCTTAGAAATGCCTGGTGGGATAGAGACCCAGTTTGCTATTGGACTCCATGGTGGGAGAATCAGAGCACTGCTGTCTTCCACTGGAGAGGGGATGGACAATAAGCTTCTTTCTCAATCTTCTGATACTATCCTAGCATGGGAGTTAGAGCACCACCTACTCTATCGGGGTCTGGAAAATCAGCTTTCCATTCAGCCCTACTCACACTACTCTGACAGTGAGGGATGGAAGATTAGCTCTCTGGTCAGTTCCTTGATACCACCTGGCAGAGGGATCAGAGCACCATCGCTTGCTTCCCAGTATTGTGGAAAATCAGCTCTTTGTTCAGCTCCACTCAAATCTCAGGGAAAGGGGTGCAGTTTTTCCATTGTTGTATGGCTGGATTATGGCAATTATTGCAAAAAAGGTTTTCTGGAGCACCTGGGTGGCTCAGTGGGTTAAGTCTCTGCCTTTGGCTCAGGCATGGTCTCAGGGTTCTGAGATTAAGCCCTGCATCGGGCTCTCTGCTCAGTGGGGAGCCTGCTCCCCCCACCCCTCTCTGCCTAGTTGTGATCTCTCTCTGTCAAATAAATAAATAAAAATTTAAAAAAAGAAAACAAAAACGGTGTTCTGTTTTTAGGTCACCTTCTTCCCAGTCCTTTGACTAGAGAGAATAAGCTTTCCTTGGGTCATTTTTTTTGATCTGTGCCTATTACATATCCCAGGCTGGAGGGTTCAGCAGTGCCCTCTCTGGGATATATGGAAGGCATTAACAAATCCCCCAAGACTTATTGTCATATAATCCTTAAGTTCTGAGGTCCCTAGTAAGTCCTCCTTCTTGTCACCTTTCAGAGTATTCCTATGCTTATTTGTTGTGTTATGTCCAGGACTATTTTTAGCTTAAGATGTAGGACCTAGGAGGAATGGGACTATACCTTTGTTGTGGGAACTGGAAGTCCCTTCAGTAATTTATCTTATAATTATATGCAAATAACAAGGGGAAAAAAGCCTTATATATCTACCCATGCAGTTACCATGCAGCTATCCATGAAGGTATCCTTCGGTTTTCATTCCTTAGTGTAGATCTGTATTTCCATCTGGTATGCTTTTCCTTCTACTTGAAGTACTCGCTTTAACATTTCTTATACTGCAGGTTTATTGGTGACGAGTTCTTTCATTTTTTCTGTATCTCCGAAGTCTTCATTCCACTTCCCTTTTTGAAAGATATTTTCAGGGTATAGATTCTACACAGAGCCTTTTTGTCTTTCAGTACTTTAAAAATATCACTCCATTTTATTTCCACATGCATTGTTTCTGATGAGAAATATGCTGCTATCCTTACCTGTGCTCCTCTGTACCTATTTGTCTTCTTTCACCCTATTCGTTTAAGACTTTTCTCTTGTCATTACTTCTGAGAAGTTTAATTCTGATATGACTTGGTGTGCTTTTCTTCATGTTTCTTGTGCTTGGCATTCATTGTGTTTCTTGGGTCTGTGGGTTTATAGTTTCCAACCAAACTGGAAAAATTCTGGCACTATTGTTTCAATTATATATTTACTAGCTTTCTTGAATTTTTCCATGGCTCACTTACGCCCTATTTTCTGCGGTTTTGTTTGCTTGTTATTGCTTTAATTCTCTTCTCTGTGTTACATTTTGGATAGTTTCTATTGCTGCCTTGCAGTTTACTAGTGTTTTGTTCTGCAATGTCTTACCTGTTGTTCCTCACATTCCATGTATTTTTTACCTCATATGTTTTAGTTATCACCTCTAAAAATTTTATTTATGACTTACTTATCTTTCATGTCTCTTCCTTTTTGAACACAGCAAACACAGCTACAATAACTGTTTTAATGCTCTAATACTAACATCTGAGTCAGCTATGCATATGTTTTAATTTTTCTGTTTGCTTTTTCTCATTACGGACCTGTATTTTCCTGCTTCTTTACATACCTGGTACTATTTGATTGAATGTCAGAAATAGTCAATTTTACTTTTTTGGGTAATGGATATTTTTGCTTTCTTATACTTATTCTTGGGGTTTGTTCAGGGATGCAGGAAATAGTTTGAGTCTGTCAGGTCTTCATTTAAGGTTTTCTAAGCACACCTGGGGCAGCATTTGGTTGTCCATACTCCTGAGGCAAGACCCTTCTTTATACTCTACCTAATGCCTACTGGATGATGAGGTTTTCCAGTCTAGCTGGTGGGGTTATAGTCACTATTCCCTGCTCTGTGTAAGCTGAGAGAGGTCATTGTTCCCTCCAATCCTTTCAAATGATTCATTCCCCAGACTCTGGTAGTTTCTTCAAATATAAGCACTGATTGATATTCTGGCTTGTCCTGGATTTAAAGTGACTCCACAGGACAGACAATAAGACAAAAAACGTTCTCTAGAAGGGCAATCTTGAAATGTATTTCCTCAGGCCAAGATTAAAGGACTGGAGAATATAATTTTATTTACTCTCTCCCATCAGCCTATTGGAATGAAATGCTTTATCAGATGGTCCCATGGTTATACAGTCTGAGAGCTCAGGAGACAACTACCTAGGATCTGAATTTTTCTTAAGTTTCCACGAATCCCTGTAAACAGCAGTGGTTAACAATCTACAGGTAGGGACCTTCTGGTATGCTTGTTAAAAACACAGATTCCTAAATTTGGCAAAATGTTGATAATTATTGAATCTGACTAATGGGTACATGGGATGAGGTCCACATACTCTTCTACTTTTGTGTATGTTTGAAACTTTCCATAATAAAAAAAACCTAGAAAAAAACAAAATATATTAATTAAGATTCCTGTGCCTCTATGCATAAAGCCTAATTTAGCAGCTCTGAAGTATGACCCAGGAATCTGCATTTTCATAAATGCGTTAGTTCATATGGTCCTTGGATCACATTTTGTAGTACACGCTTGGGTGATTTCATTTGCTCAACTTGTCTTTATGGTAGCAATTTTCTCAACTAAGTTATTGTCCATTGGCCTCCAGTCTGTGATGCCCAAATTAATGAATACTCTCTTATATTAAGATCTTACCTGAACAATCCCTGGAGGACACAGATCCTTACAGCCAAAATTATAAAAATGGAACTCTCCCCCAGTCAAAGAAGCAAGCTCACTCAAAAATCCATTTGCAATCTCATCATTGTAATTGAAGGAGATGGTGTAAATAGGAATTTTCTGAAAAACTTTGACTTGGTCTATAACCATTTCAGGTGGCTGAAATGATACATTTTGAGGGGGAAACAGGGAGATGGAAAGTGAGAGGGAGAGAAAGAAAAAATAAAATGTGAAAATCCTTAGTATTTGCTCTAGACTGTGAGATTCTCAACTAGTAATTCCTTATACAGTGATGAATGGCTTCTTGGAAAGGTGTCAATTCGATAAAATAAACAAAGCAAACACTGCCAGATGGTGAGAGTATGAAGACCAATGATGCAGCCCTTGCCTCTGCGGGCTCACAATTTGGTATAGAAACAATTCTTGAAGAAAGATGTGACTAACCAAATCACTCAATTTTAAGTGCACCTGAGCCTAGAGTTCATGCTTTTAAAGTGCTGAGCTATACTTTAGAGCACTGAAAGTATCAGGGTGGAACACCTGGCTATTGGGATTCTACAGAGTGAAGCTACTGGATCTCAATATGGCTTCCGAAGCATCTACTTGAAAAGAGCATCTTCCAGCTTCAGGTAGATGATGGTCAATGTGTCTCCCACAGAGTGAAAGAAGAGAGAGTTATTGAGGGTCCTTCCATGTGTGAGGCACTCTGCTATGAGTATTACATAGCAGTTAATAATCCTCACAACAATCCTGTGAGGTAGTTAGAAAGATGGAGAGTTGATTACTAATATAAATTCTTCTCATCCTTTTTTACTATCAGAACCCTGGTTTTCTTTTCATGACAGCAATGTGCCCAGTTTAAAACAAAAAAAAACAATACACACATAAAAACTCATCCTCTGACCCTCTTTTGCATCTAGAATTAGCCATGTGACTCAGTTCTGTCCACTGAGATATAGGCAGAAGTCCCAGGGAAGATATTACTTTTCTCTAATAGAAAGGCAAAGATTTAGCAACAACGAAAACAACAAATCTAATGTCCTTTCCCTTCCCATCCACCATCCTGCTGGAAAATGGACACTGCCTAGAGATAGAGTAGCCATTTTGCAACGAGGAGGACAGAAATTATAAACAAAGATGGTGGAGAATGGACATAAAAAGAAGGTTGTTTTCTTGGAGACCTCTGTGAGTAGCTCTAGAACCTAGACTACTTACTGCTGGGCTTCTTATTCATAGGACTATATATCTCTCCATTGTTTCAGCCATCATTTGTCTGCTCCTCTGCTTTTATCCCCAGTAATACACAACTTTACTTGGCCTAGTAGTTAAGGGCCCCACATACAGAAGAAGAAACTGAGACTCAGCAGGGCCAGCAAGCTCTTAAGCAGTAAGCCTGGAATTCAAAGCCAATTTTTAGTATCAGAAGCAATGCTAGACTATTTGTTCCCTTCATTTGCAATAAAATACACTCTTGGTAAGGACTGACTCTCCAGTAATGTTTATATCACCTAACCCTCAGGAAAGAAGAACTGATTAATTCCCCTGCCATCTCTCCATCACACCATCAGCGGAGAGTTCTAAGCCGAGAACCTTCAGAAACTGCCTCTGATTGGCCTGCCCCCATTTCCTCTACATTTCTCAGTGCCAGGAGACCCTCTTTGATTAACCCAACTTGCTGGCTCCTTCAGCCAGTTCCATTGTCCACTTATAGTTTCTATCATTTGGCCTTTAACCCTTCCTATATTTGGGTTATGTGTCCTGGAAAGGCAGAGTGAAAAGGGAGACACACTACTGGCTGGCCTTGCGCAGCTCACACTGCCCAGGAAGTGGTTGGTTAACTGGTTCCCCAGGTTCTGGTCTCATTCTAGCCACCACTTACACACAGCTTCAGTCTCTGTGTCTGGCTCCAGCATTGAGACTAGCCCTACCCATAAGCCCACCTCCACCTCTCATCCTTTTTCTCTCCTCTCCCCTCTGGACATCAGCTGGTCTCTTTCTTTCTTATTTTTTTAAATGTTCAGTTAGCCAGCATATAGTACATCAATAGTTTTTGATGTAGTGTTCAGTGATTCATTAGTTGCCTGTAACACCCAGTGCTCATCAGAACACATGCTTCTAACCAAATAGTAACCTAAATGAGCTGACCCCAACCAGCTTGTCAAATGCAAGCCGCCTCCTTTTCATTCAGTTTAGCTTCTATTTCTGAATACCTACTATGTATTGAGCACTAAGAGCTCTGTTCATGCTGTCCACCTGTATCCTCTCTACAACCCTCTGAGGTGGGTGCTATTATTACCCTTGTTTCTTACCAGCTAATCCTGGCCACTGCCCCTGATACCAGACTGGAGATACTAGCTCTAAATTCTGCTAATTTTATAGCCTTTAAGCTAGAAACTATTCTTATACTGACTTACAGCTGAGATATTTGGAAAGGTAAAGAAATTAACATTGATTTAATATTGACTGTGGGTGCCAGGTACCATGGGTAGCATTTTCATCTGTTCATATGCTACCTGACACATTACTTCATATATTTATTTGTTCATTGCCTATCTCCCTATAAAACATAAGCTTCTCTGAAGACAGGCACCTTGTTCATCTTGCTTACCACTGTATCCCAGACTGATAGCAGTGCCTGGCATATACAAGGTACTCAATAAACACCTGTGGAATGCATTCATGGGGACATCATCTCATTTACTCCAAGCAAACTTGTGAGTAGGGAGTACTGGCTTTGAGCCACAGATGAGGAGATTCACAGTAGAGAACTCACCCGAGGTCGTTCAGATGGACCGTGCTGGGGGTGAACTTCTAGCAGGGGTCTCTAGCTCCAAAACCATTTCCACCATTCCATACAGCTAGAGAGCACCCAGGCACGAAAAGGCTGTTAGTGTATCATAGTGAGCCTCCCACATGCATCCAGCCTTAGGTAGTGTTTTCTAAACTGACATGATGTTCTCATACCCTGTGGTGTTAGAGAGCTGCGCAGACGGTGGGGGCGTTGCACAGGCTCGATACCTACAGGGTAAAAGAGCCATTCCTTACCTCCTGCCTGTACCCCCTGCCCCCATGGATTCCTCTCCCTGGTTTATGCCCTCATAGCTCTGAAGAGGAGGCTCAGAACATGGAAGAAAACCTGTTACCACAGCAGCCCTTGCTGACCCTGATTCCTCTAGTCACTTACTCTAGGAGCTCTGTTACTAGAAAGTAGCGGGCCTTCTCCTTGTGTAACTCCTAGACCACATTGAGGAAACCTTTCTCAGCCCAGGACTCCTTCATATGTTCCCCACAGAAGTCCCTTCCATCCCTAAATGAGGTCAAGCAGCATGCCTGAGAGACTCTCCCCAGTTCCCTCTTCTCTGAATCTGAACAAATGTGCATTTTCACTTTCTAAACAATGTGACCCTTTCACCACAAATGTCAAACTTGGGGTGGCAAGAGAGGCAAGGATAGGTTCCCCTAACTCCTCTAACTTCTGAAGGAGGTTTGTCTGCACAGTGGCTCATCCTGTTCCTTCTCTGAGCTCCCACCCCTCGCACAGCTCATGTTAGGCTTTCCCCACTCATTTGTGTTTAGAACGGCGCAGAAGCCTTCCTCACTCCCATTGTCTTGAGTCCTGCCAGGATAAGTTCCTGCCAGGATAATGCAGCATTGTGCTGGGTTGTGTCCATTCATACCTAGAGATGCCCACCAAAGGACACATAGCAATTCTATTTTAATGAAAACTAATCTTACTAGAATTCTTTTAACTTGATTAATTTAAGACTTGTCTTGCTATATAATTCTTCCCTGGACATTTACTAAACAAATAGTAAGCTGGTATCTATGGAATTAAATCCTGAACCTCATTTCAGTGTGTCCTTTCAAGCAGAAAATTCTGCTGAGTACTGGGAATAAGAGCACCAGCCTTAACATATTCAGGTCCGACAAAGTCAATGACAAGTTCAAAAAGAAATGGAGATTGAGTGATATGTGTTAATGTCCTCTACACAGAACATGAATATCAAATATTCATTTGCTTTTTGGAGAGAATCTGAGGGACAATGCAGAAAAAATGGACTGCATGGGAGAAAAGGCAGATATGAACACAAAATGCCTAACTAGGAGTTTATAAATTACTTTTCAGGTGGCCTGGATATTTCTGATTCTGATTATCATCTGTTTCCATAGTTCTTCATCTTTAGGCAGACTATAGACCCTCTGGTGAAAGCTAGGGAGGGCTCTTCTCCCAGAGAAATGTACAAGTACATTTTGTATATACTCTCAGGAGATTCCAGACCCTCTGAAATACATGGTGGACTGGGAATCAAGAATCCTTCCCAATACACAGTAACAGGAGTATTACTTGGTTCATCCCTTCTGGGGGACTATTTAGCAGTACCTCTCAAAATGCATACCTTTGGACTAAGCCTACTTCTCAGAATTTATGCTACAGATAAACATATGCAAAACACATGTGCATAGTTATTTTTGAGACATAGTGTATAACAGAAAGACTGAAAACAACCTCAGTGTCCATCTCTAGGAATACTAGGCAGCTATAAAAAATGAGAAAGTTCTTTATATATTAAGCAATTTCCAAGTCATACTGTTATATAAATAAAGGTGCAAAATCATGTGTGTAATACACCATCATTTATATATTTATAAAAGAGAGTATATAAAAATACATTTCTGCTTGCATAACAGTTTCTGAAAGAAAATCTAAGAAACTGGGGGGCGCCTGGGTGGCTCAGTGGGCTAAAGCCTCTGCCTTCAGCTCAGGTCATGGTCCCAGGGTCCTGGGATCGAGCCCCGCATCAGGCTCTCTGCTCAGGAAGGAGCCTGCTTCCCCTTCTCTCTCTGCCTGCCTCTCTGCCTACTTGTGATCTCTGACTGTCAAATAAATAAAGAAAATCTTTAAAAAAAAAAAAAAAGAAAAAGAAACTGGTAACACACATTGCCTCTTAGCTAGTGAGCAGGAGGTTGGAGAGAGAATCTTCTCTGCATACCCTTTTGTACCTTTGTAATTTATACCATGTGAATGTATTACTATTCAAAAATTAAATAAATAAAATTAATTTCCAAGTTAGAAGTTATATTAAATCTATATAATGGAACATGATACAGTCATTGAGAATGATGTTTTGGAAGAATTTCTCATGACTTGCAAAAAAATGCATATATTAGATGAAACAAGGGAGAACACAAAACTGAATTATGACTGAGTTAAACTTTCTTCCTTTTTATACTCATATGCTTATCTATATTTTGTAACTGACCTATGGTGCAAACAGTAAAATCAGTAAGAGTTTATTAAAAAAGTAAAGACCGCTTGTACAAATGACTTTCAAATCAGAATCCCTACCCCCATCCTTCCCAAAACACCAGCCCCATATTTCAAGAGGTCTCTGGACATCCTTGAACTACAGGTGCTCAAACTTGACTTCGTTCACCCGGAACTCCCAAACACTGTTCCTTCTTTAAGTTTAAATTTAAATCAGTTACTAACATATTGTCATAAACTACAAATCAGTCACATTGTGATTCCTTTTTCTCTTTCTCCCATCTTCTCCTCTCTCTGTCCTCCTCTGTTCCCAAATTGGTCACCAAGTCCTTTGATGTTACTCTATTATCTCATTTCTGAGGAGAGTCCTCTCTTCCACATTTCTGTTTCCTACCTGATGTGGGCCCTCACCAACTCCCATCAAGATTTAGTCTTTCCCTTGCACTCCTGAGGCACATTTCTGAAGTACAGGTGAATGGGACCACCTGCCCTACTGAGCGCTACCCCCCCCGCCCCCACTGTGGTAAAGCCCACCCACTCATTCCAGGTGGCCATCAAGGATTATTTCCCCCAACCGAACCTTCCAGCCTCAACCCCAACACTCTTCTGTCATTGCCCTTGCTCTCATATTGCTTCTCTGGGCAGTCCACATATTTCCACACCTCTGATTCTTCTGCCCAGGATACTAGTCATCTCCTCTGTTTAGAAAATCCCTTCTCCTCTTTCTAGACACAGCTCAAACGTCCCCTCCTCAGTGGAACCTTCCCCAGCCTTCTCCCCATCTTGTACAGCAGTACTCATCACTCTGCTCTCAGACATCTCACAGCACAGACAGCCCCACACCCTGTGTCAGATCAGAGTTAACCACACATGTCTAGCATATCCTCTGAAGTGTAAATGCCCTTAAGGCAGGGGTAAAATACCATTCATGTTTGTAGCCTCAAACCTTGGTACCACACAAGGAACATAAGCAAGGCACAATAAATTGCTTTTGAACAGAAAGCACAGTGAAGTTGATAGGAAATCATTCAAAATAAAACTTCACTTTACAAAAAAAAATCAAACAAACAAAAAAACAACTTCACTTTACATATAACTTCTCTGCCATAAATCTCATGATGTAATAAAATCCAGTTGCTTTACTATTTAAGCCTTGGACCATGTGACACAGGATATTTTACAATACTTGCCTAGCACTCTGCACATGCAAACATCTCACAACGAAGGATGCAAGTTGATACTAATTCACGTTAGCAGTTAATTTACATTGTACTGGCCTGCAAATCCCTATGTTTATTTAATGCCCACAGTATTAGTCTTCCATTCACAAAGCTCAAAAGAAGATGAACAGACTCCACTAAAACTTTTCAAATATTTTCCAGTCAGGCTAAGCAAAACAAAGAACATTTCACTAGAAAGGCATGCTTTTGTTTGAATGATTACGAAGTTAAAATTAGGGGTAAAACCAAGGACATTGTGCAGTGACATGTTTAGATTTGGATCCCCAAAGGAAAAAAAAAAATCAAAAAGAATCTCCTTACTCTTAGTTTATACTAAATATACACCAGTCCTCAATGGAAAGGTGGAGATCTCCTTTCATGGGGTTGGTCTCCAGGCCTGTGGGTGTGTGGCGCCTCAAGACAACACTTGATGTCACATAAATTCCCCTCTGCATTTCAGCAGACAAAGGCATTCCTCAGTGTATTTTTTCACCTTGGTTCTGGGTCCCGAGGCCAAGGAAACATCTTTCAACAGTTTTTCAAGCTGTTTCAAGCAGTTGAAAATGTCCCTCAAACCCATTCTCGGCATTTACTTTCAGGGCACTGGTGAATCCCTTTTTGTTCCCAACCTTGGTAAGTACCTGATCAGGTCTCCCATCTGTCAAAAGGTAGATTACTTGTGTTTCTTCATCAGCAAAAGCAATTTGCAAGGCATGCAGGGTGTTTGTGGAACTTCCAATCTACAAAGGAGACAGAGAGAGGTACTTAAATCTCCAGAAAACTCTCACAAACAACGGTTATTTATTTTCTGCTTCAAAAAATAAAATAAAATAAAATAAAATAAAAAAGAAAGAAAAATGCCTGTGAAATAAAAGATAAAATTATATTGAAGTAATAATTTAAACCCAGTAATTCCAAGGAGCCAAATCCTTGGGCGTGCCATAAAAGCCTCTATCCAGGCAATTCCAGGGCTACTAGAAGCCAGGACTATGGACTTCCTGTCCTGATGACATAGTTCTTAATGTAACTATCTTTGTAAGGCACTGAGTCAGTTACTGTTCATGCGGCTGTCAACACAGTTTAAACATACAGTTTGAATACAAGCCTGGCAGGACAGAACAGGATTTATTAAAACATGAGCATGGTAACATCAGCCATCTGGGGTACAGCAAAGAAACTGTTTAAGTTTTTAAAACTCCTGCAGTTTCTGCCCAGGGATACAGAGTGCTGGCCAGAGTGTCACTGCCAAACTTGTAACAAAAAGAAGCCAGACGAACAACAACACATCACTGCCTTTTGTTACACTACTCAGAGTGTCAGATCAGAGGACAACCAGCTGGCCCCAAGTGTGAGGAGAGACAGGCGCGTGCAGGGACCAGTGAGATGTAAGCACAGGCTCCTGGGACGAGATGCAGGGGACATTAGGTCAGAAGAGCTTGCCTGGGGTGATTGGTGAACTGGTGGAGGGTAGCTGGCTATATACTGCTGAGAAGGTAAAGGTCTGCAGGCCACAAGTAGAGGGGAAATCTGCATTCTCTTGAAGGCATTTTCACCACAAAGCCCACAGGTACTCACAGAAAAGACTGGCCCAAGAAAGTCTCCTTCATGGAGCAGAACTGGGGAAGAAGAGTGACACAGGAACCCTTATGCTCCATTTCACCTTCAGAATAAAAGCTCTAATGAGTGAATGTGTGGGATGAGGGAGGTAGGGGGGAGGGAGGCAACAAACACAGTCACCCTTAGGGCACTGGCGAAAATCCAGGGCAGCGGAGGGAAGGAAAGGGGGAAAAACCAAATCCTCCACACCTGGAAAAGGAGCAGGGCTAGATGCTGGGCTCAGAACTAAGTGGGACAGACCCCTGAGCCTCTGAGACTGCAGTCCCCCTAAAATGAAGGCTCAGAGAACACACACCCCACCCTTCCCCTACGAACACTGACCAGCAAGGAACATATAAAGAGACAGACTCTGTCTGAGGCCCAGTGTGAAGGGAAAATTAAAAATCTGAGGGTAGATCAGACACTAAAGGACAAGCCTCTAACACGTCATCCCCCACCCAAAGCCTGAGTACCACCACAAGAATGTGAGGGCAGGTGCACTGAAGGTAACAGGAACAAACAGACCGCAAACCCAGCCCAGCTCTGGATCAGATTAAGTTTATGCCTCTCCCCACAAAAAGAAATGTATGCTCATTTCCAGACGTGAATAACATTTATCTCAGTATCTATATACTACCCATGATGTCTAGCTTTTAAGAACAACAAAAAATGAACACCCTAAGCAGAAAGAAACAACATACTACCAAGATACAAGTAGTCATCAGAAACAAATTCAGGTGACACCAATGCTGAAACTATGTGAAAGAAAATTTAAAATAACTGTGATTAATACATTAACATTTCTAATGGCAAAGGTGAACAATGCTGGAGACCAGATGGGCAATTTCTGTAGAGGGATGGGAACCTGAAGCTGAAAGAAAACACTAAAAATCAAAACCACAGTAATGCAGATGAATACAATAAATCAGAACAGAAATGAGCATCAAAGGCTGTGGGATGATATCAAATGGTCTGACATGTGTATAACTGGAAACACAACAAAGAAAACAGGATAGTAGAAATAACTGAAAAAAGGAATGGCTGAGAATTTTCTCAAAACAATGACCGACATAAACACATGGACCCAAGAAGGTCAAGTAGGATAAATAAAATAAAATACCCTGACACTCCTACTGGAGTGGTGGCAGTGAAGGCCAAGGGCTGAGCCAAGATTCTCATCCCCACCAAGTGTAACAAGCCCTCCCTGCCTGTGTCCACTCCTACCAGCAGTATCAAGGTGATCTACTCCTCACAGTCCAAGTGGGGAAGCTGGACTTCAACCTCTGTCTCTTCCTCACAGTATGTAGACTTTTGGGTTGAGCCTCTTTCACTTACCAAAATGCATTTAAGATCTACCCATGCTATTTCATGAATTGAGACTTTGTTCCTTTTTATGGATGAGTAGCATCCCTCACTGAATGGATGTAAAATTGTTTATCCATTCCCTGTTGAAGGACATCTGTGTCATTTCCGACTTCAAGCATTTATAAATAAAGCTGTTACAAATGTTTGCTTGCAGGTTTCTAGATGAATATACATCAAAAGCTGTGAAGGGCCTGAGATTTTGCCTTAGTTGCAAACTAACATGGGTGCCTGGGTCACCAACAAAGGACTTTACTATTCACAGCAGCAGCAGTAGCCAGAATATCGGTGTTGGCGGGGGAGGGCGGTTCAGCACCAGTTTCCTGGGTCCCAATTCCCACAGGGTGATGGCGAGAGGGTTAAGTGACACTTGCACATACAGTAGGTTGTGTTAAACGAGAGGGACCCTGAACTAGGAAAACTGAATATCCTATAATGGACTATAAGCATGTTCATTCTTTGCTCTGGAGTCAGATATTACCTTTATACTGTATAATAAGCAGGCCACCTTTTCCTACTTCCCAAGGCTGTCTGCTACATAAACATTCATGAAAAGACAGAACAGAGGTTCTTGACAAAAGAACATAGATTACGGATTTGAAATCATTTCCTCTTTTTTAATGGAGGCTTTTAGTGCATTAAATTCCTTCCAGTACTGTATTAGCTGGCATTCCATGTATTTTCATGCTGTGCTTAATTTTCATTAAATTTTATGAAATTTTATTTTTTTTAAGATTTTATTTATTCATTTGAGAGAGAGAACACAACTGGAGGAGAAGGGCAGAGGCAGAAGCAGACTCCCCACTGAGCACGGAGCCTGATGCTGGGCTCGATCCCAGGAGCCTGGGATCATGACCTGAGCCGAAGGCAGACACTTAAACTACTGAGCCACTCAGGTGTCCCTAATTCTATGAAATTTTAAATTTTCTTTGTGATTTTCTTTCTGTGATTTAAAGCCTGTTCTTTAATTTCCAAGTGTTCTGAGATTTTCATGGTGTTTCTTTGTTACTGATTTCTAATTTGATTCCACTACAGTCAGAAGATATCTGTCTGACTCAAAACTGTAAGATTTCAATGCTTTTAAATTTGTTAAGGGTTGTTTTATAATTCAAGATATAATCTATTTATGTGAATGATCAATGTTTCTTGGAAAAGATTATTCTCTTGGTGGGTGGAGCATTCTATAAATGTTAATTAGATAAGCTTACCTGAAGGTGTTGTTCAGTTCTTCCAAATCTTTGATGACTGTTCAATAGTGCTATCAACTGCTAAGACTGGGGTACCAAAGTCTCCAAGAAGAATTGCTGTATTTGTCTGTCATGTCTTTTGACTCCATCTGGCTTTGTTTCATGTATTTTGAAGCTTTGTGGTTTGGTGCATACATATTTAGGATAGCTGGCTTCTTTTTTCTAAATTAAAATATAGCTGACACAAAATGTTACATCAGTTTCAGGGGTATAACATCACGACTGGACATGTTTATGTGTTGTGCTGTGTTCACCATGAGTGTAGTTAGGATTGTTATCCTCTTGCTGGACTGATCTTTTTCTTATCATGTTAAGTCTCTTATAGTTCTCTTTCCTTTAACATCTACTTTATGTAATATTAACATATTTACTACAGATTTTTAAAAATTAGTGTTTGTATATCTTTTCAATCTTTTTACTTTCTTTTTTTCTTTTTTCATAATTTTATTAAATAAACAATTTAATTTCTGAAAAGTTATGGAGGTGTTTACGTTATCTATTTCAGGTTGGCTGAGTAGGACTAATTTGTGCTTTCAAGAATTGGTCTATTTCCTTTATGTTGTCAAATTAATTTGTGTAGAGTTACTTATATTGTTTCTTATTATCCCTTTGATACCAGTAGAGGCTATAGAGATCTATTTTTTTTAATCATTTTTAAAATTTATTTTCAGCATAAGAGTATTCATTGTTTTTGTACCACACCCAGTGCTCCATGCAATCCGTGCCCTAATACCCACCACCTGGTTCTCCCAACCTCCCACCCCCCCACCTCTTCAAACCCTTCAGATTGTTTTTCAGAGTCCATAGTCTCTCATGGTTCACCCCCCCTTCCAATTTCCCCCAACTCCCTTCTCCTAATTCCCCATGTCCTCCATGCTATTTGTTATGCTCCACAAATAAGTGAAACCATACGATAATTGACTCTCTCTGCTTGACTTCTTTCACTCAGCATAATCTCTTCCAGTCCCATCCATGTTGCTACAAAAGCTGGGTATTCATCCTTTCTGATGGAGGCATAATACTGCATAGTGTACATGGACCACATCTTCCTTATCCTTTCGTCCGTTGAAGGGCATCTTGGTTCTTTCCACAGTTTGGCGACCGTGGCCATTGCTGCTATAAACATTGGGTACAGATGGCCCTTCTTTTCACTACATCTGTACTTTGGGGTAAATACCCAGTAGTGCAATTGCAGGGTCATAGGGAAGCTCTATTTTTAATTTCTTGAGGAATCTCCACACTGTTCTCCAAAGTGGCTGTACCAACTTGCATTCCCACCAACAGTGGAAGAGGGTTCCCCTTTCTCCACAACCCCTCCAACACATGTTGTTTCCTGTCTTGCTAATTTTGGCCATTCTTACTGGTGTAAGGTGATATCTCAATGTGGTTTTAATTTGAATCTCCCTGATGGCTAGTGATGATGAACATTGTTTCATGTGTCTGAAAGCCATTTGTATGTCTTCATTGGAGAAGTGTCTGTTCATATCTTCTGCCCATTTTTTGATATGATTATCTGTTTTGTGTGTGTTGAGTTTGAGGAGTTCTTTATAGATCCTGGATATCAATCTTTTGTCTGTACTGTCATATGCAAATATCTTCTCCCATTCCGTGGGTTGCCTTTTTGTTTTCTTGACTGTTTCCTTTGCTGTGCAGAAGCTTTTGATTTTGATGAAGTCCCAAAAGTTTATTTTGGCTTTTGTTTCCTTTGCCTTTGGAGACATATCTTGAAAGAAGTTGCTGTGGCTGCTATCGAAGAGATTACTGCCTATGTTCTCCTCTAGGATTCTGATGGATTCCTGTCTCACGTTGAGGTCTTTTATCCATTTCGAGTTTATCTTTGTGTACGGTGTAAGAGAATGGTCGAGTTTCATTCTTCTACATATAGCTGTCCAGTTTTCCCAGCACCATTTATTGAAGAGACTGTCTTTTTTTTTTTTTAATTTATTTATTTGAGAGACAGAGAGAGAGCATGAGAGGGGAAGTCAGAGGGAGAAGCAGACTCCCCATGGAGCTGGGAGCCCAATGTGGGACTCGATCGCAGGACCCCGGGATCATGACCTGAGCCGAAGGCAGTTGCTTAACCAACTGAGCCACCCAGGCGCCCCGAGACTGTCTTTTTTCCACTGTATATTTTTTCCTGTTTTGTCGAAGATTAACTGACCATAGAGTTGAGGGTCCATATCTGGGCTCTCTCTACTCTGTTCCACTGGTCTATGTGTCTGTTTTTACGCCAGTACCATGCTGTCTTGGTGATCACAGCTTTGTAGTAAAGCTTGAAATCAGGTAACATGATGCCCCCAATTTTATTTTTGTTTTCAACATTTCCTTAGCGATTCGGGGTCTCTTCTGGTTCCATACAAATTTTTGGATTATTTGTTCCAGCTCTTTGAGGAATACCGGTGGAATTTTGATTGGAATGGCATTAAAAGTATAGATTGCTCTAGGCAGTATAGACATCTTAACAATGTTTATTCTTCCAATCTAAGGGCATGGAATGGTCTTCCATCTTTTTGTGTCTTCTTCAATTTCTTTCATGAGTGTTCTGTAGTTCCTCGAGTACAGATCCTTTACCTCTTTGGTTAGGTTTATTCCCAGGTATCTTATGGTTCTTGGTGCTATAGTAAATGGAATCGATTCTATAATTTCCCTTTCTGTATTTTCATTGTTAGTGTATAAGAAAGCCACTGATTTCTGTACATTGACTTTGTATCCTGCCACGTTACTGAATTGCTATATGAGTTCTAGTAGTTTGGGGGTGGAGTCTTTGGATTTTCCATATAAAGAATCATGTCATCTGCAAAGAGAGAGTTTGACTTCTTCATTGCCAATTTGGATATCTTTTATTTCTCTTTGTTGTCTGATTGCTGTTGCTAGGACTTCTAATACTATGTTGAACAAGAGTGGTGAGAGTGGGCATCCTTGTCATGTTCCTAATCTCAATGGGAAGGCTGCAAGCTTTTTCTCATTGAGGATGATATTTGCTGTGGGTTTTTCATAGATAGATTTGATGAAGTTCAGGAATGTTCCCTCTATCCCTATACTTTGAAGTGTTTTAATCAGGAACGGATGCTGGATTTTGTCAAATGCCTTTTCTGCATCAATTGAGAGGACTATGTGGTTCTTCTCTCTTACTAATTTATTCTATCACATTGATTGATTTGCGAATGTTGAACCATCCTTGTAGCCCAGGAATGAATCCCACCTGGTCATGGTGGATAATCTTTTTAATGTTACTTTCAAGCTGTGTTATTTTTGAAGGGAGTGTCTTATAGATCACATAGAATTGGATCATGTTTTTGTCTACTCTCCAATCTCTGTTATGTAATTGGTATATTTAGATGATTTACATGTAATTACTGGTATTTAATTAAGCTCCCATTTTTTGTTTTCTGTGTACTTCCTCTGTTTCTCATGTACCTTATTTTTCCTTTCCTTCCTATGGATAACTTGAACATTTTTTTAGTGTTCTATTTTGATTTATTTGTAATGTTTTTGAGTGTGCTGCCTTATGTGGTGTGCTTCATGGTTGCTCTAGGTATTTTCTTATGCTTATGTGTAACTTATCACAGCCTCCTGATACCGATACACTTGAAGTTTATCACTTCAAGTATAAAAACTATTCTTTCCATTTAGGTCCTTTGTCTGAAGTACTTTCCCTATATTAATTATATACCATATTAGATGTTGTTAAACTTTTGCTTGAACCATAAAACATGATTAAAGCAACTGGTGAGGTTACAGATTCTCTACTATGTTTACTTCTCTATGTACCCATTCTACTGTTCTTCCTTTACTTCAGAAGGTCCAAGCTTTCTTCCTATTTGGAGAACTCCATTAGCCATTCATTTTTTAATGATATGTCTCCCCACACCATATCCTCTCCGTTTCCCTTCTCTTTCCGTCCTGAGGATATCATCACCAGAAAGATGATTCATAGCCTACAGGTCTTTTCTTTCAGTACTTGAAAAATGTTGTGTGTGCCATTTCCTTCTGGTCTCATGGTTTCAGATAAAAAACTGCTGTCATTTGAATTGGTGTTCCTGTATAGTTTACGTGTTATTTCTCTTTGGCTATTTTTTATTTATTTATGTATTTGACAGACAGATCACAAGTAGGCAGAGAGGCAGGCAGAGACAGACAGGAGGAGGAGGTAGGCTCCCTGCTGAGCAGAGAGCCCGATGCGGGACTCGATCCCAGGACCCTGAGATCATGACCTGAGCCGAAGGCAGAGGCTTTAACCACTGAGCCACACAGGCGCCCCTCTCTTTGGCTATTTTTAGGATTCTTCTTCATCTTTAGTTTTCAGAAGATGAAATATATATGTTATGGTATGGATTTCTTTGGTTTTACCCTGTTTGGGGTTTACTTAGGTTCTTGAATTATAGTTTTTATGTTTTCATCCAAATTTAGAGAGCTTTTAGCCATTACTTCTTTGAATACATTTTTAGTCCCACACTCTTTTCTAGAATTCCAATGGTATGACTGTTACCTCTTTCTTACTGTACCAGAGATCTCTGAGGCTCTGTTGGTAGTAGCATCAGTTGATTGCTCTTCTTATTCAAATGTGGATTTCTTGGATCGTGGTATGATGAGTGATTTTTATGTCCTGGACAATCTGGTTACTATGTTAGGAGATTATTCCCATTTAAATGTCATTTAGCAGGCAGTCACCCTGTTCAGGTTTAGCATGTTTATTTTAGCCTATGTTTGTGGGCTTTAGTTCCAATAACGATTTAATTTTTTACCCCATGCAGTCCTATTCTGGTCTGCTTTGTTCTACTTGTGCTGCTGGGGCTCCCATTCAGTTCCTATTTGGTGCTACCTGTAGAAAGCCTAGGAAAGGCACGTCTCTCAGCTGCTTAATGGTGCTAGATGACCTGCTGGGGTGTACGAGCAGAAGCTGCTGAGCCTGAGTCTATTTATACTGCTGAGTTGAGAGCAGGAAGATACAAAGCTTTGCCTTTGTCATTGTTGCAGGACTGGACTTCCCATTGATGCCCCAGTTGTGAAGCTGGGACACTCAGGGACTTTGCTGTTGCCAGCAGGTTCTGCCACCTACAGGTGACCTGGTTTTATAAATGCCCAGGCTTTGCTGCTGCCACTGCTGCAGTTGCATGGGACCACCAACCATACCCCCGGCATGCAGTGCAGTCTGAAACAGCCTGGGATGTTGCTACTGTGGCTACTGCCAACAGATCAGACCACTCATACAATGCTGTGGCATGGGGTAATGGCGGCCAAATGACCTTACTGCTACCATTATTTCTAGTGGATCATGCCCACCACACTTGGGTTGTAAAATGACAACTGGGCAGCTGGAGTTTTGCTGCTTTTGCCATTGCTGGCAGACTGGACCACTTGACAGGATCTGAGTCGAAGAGCAGGGACTGGGATAGCAATGGCTATATTATCACCACAGCTATACTGTCGCCACTGCTTCCAATGAACTGAATGATGTGTCAGAGCCTGTGTCCTGGAGTGCAGTTTGGGGAGTTTCACTAGATCTCTGGTGGGTCTACCTTTTCCCAATGTCTTTACTCAGACTCTATGCACTTGTCAAAACCCACAGATCTATACACCAAAAAAAAGTGTTCTGTACAAATTAAAATACAGTTCAACTAGGATATGGGGGGAACCAGCATACTGATGAATGATGTAACCACACTGAAGTAGTTGGGTAAAAAAGTACCTGACTTAGTAACTTTAGAAAACAGCTCTTTGACTGGATACTGTAAGGCTAAACACAGAAAGAACTATGTGTAAACAGTACACTCTAGCTGATAAATTTGTTTCTCAGAGTATGGGTTAGAAATTCTGAAACTACTTTATATGTATACTAGGGTTGAACAAAAAAGTAAATACATTACAGATAATGATAACCAGGTTTTTCATGGGCAAAGAAGTTACAAATAAACAAATACATTGATTACAAATAAATCCTGTGGCTCTGGATTTTTGTAAGATGTATTAGTATGAACTCATGGTTTTATTTTTTTAATGAAAATACAGATAAATAGATAGAGGAATATAGATGTTTATGGACAGATGGGCTATTATACATATATTTCCCATCTTTGTCTACTGAGAAGACCTAGAAGCAGTGAGTCTAGTAGCAGCAATAAGCAT
Source organism: Lutra lutra (assembly GCF_902655055.1). NCBI lineage: Eukaryota > Metazoa > Chordata > Mammalia > Carnivora > Mustelidae > Lutra > Lutra lutra. The sequence continues at coordinate 75,575,680 of NC_062286.1, forward strand.
ACCCCAACACCCAGATTTGGTTTATAAACACCATTCTCTAATAAAAGAAACAATGGTTCCCTGGAGATGTGGTAAACTCCAGGGTTGAGGCTGGGAAAATATAAGATGAACATGAAACATCTCATAGCACCAGAAAGAAAGGAAGTATTCAAAAAAGAAAAAAAAAAAAAAAAGCTAGATGCAAATATGAAGGATATAGGGGGCAACCTGAAAGAGTTCCCAATGGCCAAAGTGGGAACAAGCTTAGTAACAACAAAATAATAGCATTCAACTATTACTGAAAGAGTAAATCAATATTCAGGAGTCCAATATGAAATAAATATGATTGATGAATAAATACAAGGGGGGAAGAGGAAACTCTAAGTTTCAGAAGAGTTCACATGCATAAATGTAAAAGGAATGGAGGAAACAGAAAGTCACCATTAGAACAGCACTGTGAAAACTGCTGTAGAGAAGATCCACCACAGCATGCTAAATTTCATGAGGAAAAATTTAAGAAACACAGGATATGTGCAGTCTCAAAGGATCTCATCCGAAACACGTTTTATCTATAAAAACAAAAACAGTAACTTTACATGGGAGCAACCTGACAGAAGCCACCTTACCCACATCTCAAAGTTAACATGAGTAGTATTAAGGCATATCAACCACTTGGCATGATGCCCTAAGAAGGATGTATCACCTCTCAGGTGTTCTAACCCCAATCTAACTATGAGAAAACATCAGATATATCCAAACTGAAGGACATTCTACAAAACACCTGATCAATACTTTTCAAAAGCGTCAAGGTCATGGAAAGACAAGGAATCATTGAGAACACTTTACAGACTGGAAGAGACTGAGGAGACTCTGGAACTAAATGTAATGTGGGGGATGGGGGAAAGAGGTGAAGGGAATTAAAAGGTAGAAACTTCCAGTTATCAAAAAAAAAAGTCACGGGGATGAAAAGTACAGCAGAGGTAACATAGTCAATAATACTGTAATAATATCATGTGGTGACAGATGGTGACTACACTTACCATGGGGAGCACTGAGTAATTTATAGAATTGTCAAATCACTATGTTGTACACCTGAAACTAATATAAAACTGTATGTCAACTATATTTCGATAATAAATTTAAAAAAAAAATAAATCCAATGTGGGACCCTAGACTGAATCTTGGAACAGAACAGTAACATTAGTAGAAAGTCTAATGAACTCTGAGTGAAGTCTGAATGAAGCAATGTGATTTTCTTAGGTTTTGTTTTAAATCAATTTTATATTTTAATTTTTTTAAAGTAGGCTCTAAGCCTAACATGGGGCTCAAACTCAGGACCCCATGATCAAGAGTCACATGCTCAACTGACTGAGCCAGCCAGGTGCCCCTGTGATTTTCTTAGCTTTGGCAACTGAACTATGGTTATGCCAGATGTTAACATTAGGGGAAGCTGGCTGAAGAGCAATACAGGCCCATCCTATGTACTATCTCTGCCACTCTTTTGTTAAGACTAAAATAATTTCAGAGAGAGGCAAGATGGCAGAGGAGTAGCAAACTGAAATGACATCAGGTTCCAGGAGTTCAGATAGATAGGTATAAAACCATTCCGAACACCTACAAACTCAACAGGAGATAGAAGAGAAGAAGAGCAGAAATTCTAGGAAAGAAAACCTACCACTTTCTGAAGGAGAGGACATGCAGAGAAGTGAATCTGAAAAGATGGGAAGATAAGACTGCGAGGGGAGGGAACAGCTCCCGGCAAGCGGCGGCAAAGTGTGGCACAAAATCAGGACATTTAGAAGTCTGCTCTACTTAGGGACATCGCTCCACGGGCTAAGCAGGGGTGGAGCCCTCCTGGGGACAGTGTGGTCTCAGGTCCTGCAGGGTCACAGAAAGATCGGGGGTGTCTGAGTGTGGCAGAGCTACCAAGTATTAGAGCAAGGAAGCCAACTACAGAGACAGAGCCAAAGAGTGAGCTTTCAGATTGGGGTTACCTTAAACTGTGATCAAAGGCACACTGGGGACACTGCTCTTTGAGCAGGGACCCCACAAGCAGCAGATCCAGGGAGTCTCACCTTCCTGCTCCAGGAGCAGCAGCATGGCAGGAATCTGCTGGGTTTGGAGACTCCAGGCGGGGCCATGCACCAGAGACAGAAACCCTTAGTCACAGGCCAGGTGAGCTCAGAGTGCAGTCAGAGACCAGGGAGACAGGAGTGACTGACTGCTTGTCTCTGGGGGCACAATGAGGAATGGGGCCCCACGTTCTCAGCTCCTCTAGGCCGGAGATTGGAAGGCTGCCATTTTCATTCCCGTCCTCCAAAGTGGTATGGAAAGCAACAGGGAACAAAAGCTCTGAGAGTGAACCCGAGCACATTACTTAGCCCAGTCCCTGGCAAGGGCAGTGCAATTCTACCTCAGGCATTTGAGAATCACTCCAACAGGCCCCTCCCGCAGAAGATCAGCAGGAACAACCAACCAAGACCAAACTCACCGATCATGGTCTTTGAGAACAGTGGAACAGTGGAACTCCAGAGCTAGGGGAAAGCAATGCATAGATTTCATGGCTTTTCCCCCTTGATCCTTTAGTCTTGCAAAGTTATTTTTTTTTATTTTTTTCTTATTCTATTTCTTTAACTTTTCCTCTTTCCTCTTTTAACGTTTTTGAACTAGTTTATCTTCACAATACCTTTATAAAAATTTTTTTAAAACCTTCATTGTTATAGTCATATTTTATTCCTTCATTGTATTTAACCTTGTTTCTTATATACATATAGGTTTTTTTTTTTCTAAAAAATTTGGGATACATTCCTAATAGATCAAAATAGACCCTAATCTAACACATGGCTTTGTTCTACTCTCTAGCCATAGCACATTCCCTCCTCCTTTTTTTTTTCTTTTTCCAACCAACTTATCAATTCGTTTTTTAGAATTTTATTAAAATTTTCACTTTACAATCATATATCATCCCTTCATGTTTACCCTTACTTTTGTGTGTGTGTGTGTATGTATATGTATGTATGTATGTGTGTGTGTGTGTGTGTGTGTGTTTGTGTGTGTGTATATATATATATATGTTTTCCTTTCTTTTAAAATTTTGGAAGGTAGTTTCTTCTAAGAGACCAAAATACACCCAAAATCAAGTGGGTGGCTCTATTCTATTCACCAGTCTAATATATATATATGTGTGTGTGTGTGTGTGTGTGTGTGTATTATTTTTTATTTTTATTTCTTTTTTCCCTTTTCTTCTACCCCGGTTTTGGATCTTTTCTGATTTCATTAGTGTACATTTCTCTGGAGTCTTTGCCACCCTTCTAGTATTTTATTCTCTAGTTCATATATTCTTTTATTTTTTTAATTTTATTTTTTATAAACATATATTTTTATCCCCAGGGGTACAGGTCTGTGAATCGCCCAGTTTACATGCTTCACAACACTCACCATAGCACATACCCTCCCCAATGTCCATAACCCCATCCCCCCTTCTCCCAACCCCCCTCCCCCCATCAACCCTCAGTTTGTTTTGTGAGATTAAGAGTCACTTATGGTATGTCTCCCTCCCAATCCCATCTTGTTTCATTTACTCTTCTCCTACCCCCTTAACCCCCCATGTTGCATCTCCTCTCCCTCATATCAGGGAGATCATATGATAGTTGTCTTTCTCCGATTGACTTATTTCGCTAAGCATGATACCCTCGAGTTCCATCCACGTCGTCGCAAATGGCAAGATTTCATTTCTTTTGATGGCTGCATAGTATTCCATTGTGTATATAAACCACATCTTCTTTATCGATTCGTCTGTTGATGGACATCTAGGTTCTTTCCATAGTTTGGCTATTGTGGACATTGCTGCTATAAACATTCGGGTGCACGTGCCCCTTCGGATCACTACGTTTGTATCTTTAGGGTAAATACCCAGCAGTGCAATTGCTGGGTCATAGGGTAGTTCTATTTTCAACATTTTGAGGAACCTCCATGCTGTTTTCCAGAGTGGTTGCACCAGCTTGCATTCCCACCAACAGTGTAGGAGGGTTCCCCTTTCTCCGCATCCTCGCCAGCATCTGTCATTTCCTGACTTGTTAATTTTAGCCATTCTGACTGGTGTGAGGTGATATCTCATTGTGGTTTTGATTTGTATTTCCCTGATGCCGAGTGATGTGGAGCACTTTTTCATGTGTCTGTTGGCCATCTGGATGTCTTCTTTGCAGAAATGTCTGTTCATGTCTTCTGCCCATTTCTTGATTGGATTATTTGTTCTTTGGGTGTTGAGTTTGCTAAGTTCTTTATAGATTTTGGACACTAGCCCTTTTTCTGATATGTCATTTGCAAATATCTTCTCCCATTCTGTCAGTTGTCTTTTGGTTTTGTTAAATGTTTCCTTTGCTGTGCAAAAGCTTTTGATCTTGATAAAATCCCAATAGTTCATTTTTGCCCTTGCTTCCCTTGCCTTTGGCGATGTTCCTAGGAAGATGTTGCTGCGGCTGAGGTCGAAGAGGTTGCTGCCTGTGTTCTCCTCAAGGATTTTGATGGATTCCTATCTCACATTGAGGTCCTTCATCCATTTTGAGTCTATTTTCGTGTGTGGTGTAAGGAAATGATCCAATTTCATTTTTCTGCATGTGGCTGTCCAATTTCCCCAACACCATTTATTGAAGAGGCTGTCTTTTTTCCACTGGACATTCTTTCCTGCTTTGTCGAAGATGAGTTGACCATAGAGTTCAGGGTCTATTTCTGGACTCTATATTCTGTTCCATTGATCTATGTGTCTGTTTTTGTGCCAATACCATGCTGTCTTGATGATGACAGCTTTGTAATAGAGCTTGAAGTCCGGAATTGTGATGCCACCAACTTTGCCTTTCTTTTTCAATATTCCTTTGGCTATTCGAGGTCTTTTCTGGTTCCATATAAATTTTAGGATTATTTGTTCCATTTCTTTGAAAAAAATGGATGGTACTTTGATAGGAATTGCATTAAATGTGTAGATTGCTTTAGGTAGCATAGACATTTTCACAATATTTATTCTTCCAATCCAGGAGCATGGAACAGTTTTCCATTTCTTTGTGTCTTCCTCAATTTCTTTCAGGAGTACTTTAATTTTCTGTGTATAGATTCTTAGTCTCTTTGGTTAGGTTTATTCCTAGGTATCTTATAGTTTTGGGTGCAATTGTAAATGGGATGGACTCCTTAATTTCTCTTTCTTCTGTCTCATTGTTGGTATAGAGAAATGCAACTGATTTCTGTGCATTGATTTTATATCCTGACAATTTACAGAAATCCTGTACAAGTTCTAGCAGTTTTAGAGTGGAGTCTTTTGGGTTTTCCACATATAGTATCATATCATCTGCAAAGAGTGATAGTTTGACTTCTTCTTTGCCGATTTGGATGCATTTAATTTCCTTTTGTTGTCTGATTGCTGAGGCTAGGACTTCTAGTAGTATGTTGAATAGCAGTGGTGATAACGGACATCCCTGCTGTGTTCCTGACCTTAGCGGAAAAGCTTTCAGTTTTTCTCCATTGAGAATGATATTTGCGGTGGGTTTTTCATAGATGCCTTTGATAATATTGAGGTATATGCCCTCTATCCCTACACTTTGATGAGTTTTGATCAGGAAGGGATGCTGTACTTTGTCAAATGCTTTTTCAGCATGTATGGAGAGTATCATATGGTTCTTGTTCTTTCTTTTATTAATGTGTTGTATCACATTGATTGATTCGCGGATGTTGAACCAACCTTGCAGCCCTGGAATAAATCCCACTTGGTCGTGGTGAATAATCCTTTTAATGTACTGTTGAATCCTATTGGCTAGTAGTTTGGTGAGAATATTTGCATCTGTGTTCATCAAGGATATTGGTCTATAGTTCTCTTTTTTGATGGGATCCTTGTCTGGTTTTGGGATCAAGGTGATGCTGGCCTCATAAAATGAGTTTGGAAGTTTTCCTTCCATTTCAATTTTTGGAACAGTTTCAGGAGAATAGGAATTAGTTCTTCTTTAAATGTTTGGTAGAATTCCCCCGGGAAGCCGTCTGGCCCTGGGCTTTTGTTTGTTTGGAGATTTTTGATGACTGTTTCAATCTCCTTACAGCTTATGGGTCTGTTGCGGCTTTCTATTTCTTCCTGGTTCAGTTGTGGTAGTTTATATGTCTCTAGGAATGCATCCATTTCTTCCAAATTGTCAAATTTGTTGGCGTAGAGTTGCTCATAGTATGTTCTTATAATTGTCTGTATTTCTTTGGTGTTCGTTGTGATCTCTCCTCTTTCATTCATGATTTTATTTATTTGGGTCCTTTCTCTTTTCTTTTTGATATGTCTGGCCAGGGGTTTATCAATCTTATTAATTCTTTCAAAGAACCAGCTCCTAGTTTTGTTCATTTGTTCTATCATTTTTTTTTTTTTTTTTTGGTTTCTATTTCATTGATTTCTACTCTGATCTTTATGATTTCCCTCCTCCTGCTGGGTTTAGGGTTTCTTTCTTGTTCTTTCTCCAGTTCCTTTAGGTGTAGGGTTAGGTTGTGTACCCGAGACCTTTCTTGTTTCTTGAGAAAGGCTTGTACCGCTATATATTTTCCTCTCAGGACTGCCTTTGGTGTGTCCCACAGATTTTGAACCGTTGTGTTTTCATTATCATTTGTTTCCATGAATTTTTTCAATTCTTCTTTAATTTCCTGGTTGACCCATTCATTCTTTAGAAGGATGCTGTTTAGCCTCCATATATTTGGGTTCTTTCCAAATTTCCTCTTGTGATTGAGTTCTAGCTTCAGAACATTGTGGTCTGAAAATATACAGGGAATGATCCCAGTCTTTTGATACTAGTTGAGACCTGATTTAGGACCGAGGATGTGATCTATTCTGGAGAATGTTCCCTGTGCACTAGAGAAGAATGTGTATTCTGTTGCTTTGGGATGAAATGTTCTGAATATATCTGTGATGTCCATCTGGTCCAGTGTGTCACTTAAAGCCTTTATTTCCTTGTTGATCTTTTGCTTGGATGATCTGTCCATTTCAGTGAGGGGAGTGTTAAAGTCCCCTACTATTATTGCATTACTGTCAATGTGTTTCTTTGATTTTGTTATTAATTGGTTAGTATAGTTGGGTGCTCCCACGTTAGGGGCATAGATATTTAAAATTGTTAGATCTTCTTGTTGGACAGATCCTTTGAGTATGATATAGTGTCCTTCCTCATCTCTTATTATCGTCTTTGGCTTAAAATCTAATTGATCTGATATAAGGATTGCCACTCCTGCTTTCTTCTGATGTCCATTAGCATGGTAAATTCTTTTCCAACCCCTCACTTTAAATCTGGAGGTGTCTTCAGGTTTAAAATGAGTTTCTTGTAGGCAACATATAGATGGGTTTTGTTTTTTTATCCATTCTGATACCCTGTGTCTTTTGATTGGGGCATTTAGCCCATTAACATTCAGGGTAAGTATTGAGGGATATGAATTTAGTGCCATTGTATTGCCTGTAAGGTGACTGTTACTGTATATTGTCTCTTCCTTTCTGATCTACTACTTTTAGGGTCTCTCTTTGCTTAGAGGACCCCTTTCAATATTTCCTGTAGAGCTGGTTTGGTGTTTGCAAATTCTTTCAGTTTTTGTTTGTCCTGGAAGCTTTTAATCTCTCCTTCTATTTTCAATGATAGCCTAGCTGGATATAGTATTCTTGGCTGCATGTTTTTCTCCTTTAGTGCTCTGAATATATCATGCCAGCTCTTTCTGGCCTGCCAGGTCTCTGTGGATAAGTCCGCTGCCAATCTAATATTTTTACCATTGTATGTTACAGACTTCTTTTCCTGGGCTGCTTTCAGGATTTTCTCTTTGTCACTAAGACTTGTCAATTTTACTATTAGGGGTGTGGACCTATTCTTATTGACTTTGAGGGGGGTTCTCTGAACCTCCTGGATTTTGATGCTTGTTCCCTTTGCCATATTGGGGAAATTCTCTCCAATAATTCTCTCCAATATACCTTCTGCTCCCCTCTCTCTTTCTTCTTCTTCTGGAATCCCAATTATTCTAATGTTGTTTCGTCTTATGGTGTCACTTCTCTCTCGAATTCTCTCCTCGTGGTGCAGTAGCTGTTTGTCCCTCTTTTGCTCAGCTTCTTTATTCTCTGTCATTTGGTCTTCTATATCGCTAATTCTTTCTTCTGCCTCATTTATCCTAGCAGTGAGATCCTCCATTTTTGATTGCACCTCATTAATAGCTTTTTAAATTTCAACTTGGTTAGATTTTAGTTCTTTTATTTCTCCAGAAAGGGCTTTTATATCTCCCGAGAGGGTTTCTCTAATATCTTCCATGCCTTTCTCGAGCCCAGCTAGAACCGTTAGAATCATCATTCTGAACTCTAGATCTGACATATTACCAATGTCTATATTGATTAGGTCCCTAGCCTTTGGTACTGCCTCTTGTTCTTTTTTTTGTGGTGAATTTTTCCGCCTTGTCATTTTGTCCAGATAAGAGTATATGAAGGAGAAAGTAAAATACTAAAAGGGTGGCAACAACCCCAGGAAAATATGTTTTAACCAAATCAGAAGAGATACCAAATCATGAGGGGGGAGAGAAAGGGGATAAAAAGAGATTCAGAAAGAAAAAAAAAAAAAAGACACAATTAAAAAAGGAAAACGAATAAAGAAAAAATATAAAAAGGAAAAAATATATATATATTAGATAAACTAGTTAAAAAAGTTAAAAAAGAAAAGGGTAAAAGTTAAAAAAAAATTAGCAGAAGAGAAAAAAAAATGAAAGAGAAAAAAAAATTAACTGCAAGGCTAAGGAATCATGGGGAGAAAGCCATGAGTTCCGTGCTTTGCTTTCTCCTCCTCTGGAATTCCGCTGCTCTCCTTGGTATTGAAACTGCACTCCTTGGTAGGTGAACTTGGTCCTGGCTGGATTTCTTGTTGATCTTCTGGGGGAGGGGCCTGTTGTAGGATTCTTAAGTGTCTTTGCCCCAGGCGGAGTTGCACCGCCCTTACCAGGGGACGGGCTGAGTAATCCTCTCTGGTTTGCTTTCGGGAGCTTTTGTTCCCTGAGCGCTTTCCGTAGAGTCCTGGAGGATGGGAATGAAGATGGCGGCCTCCCAGTCTCCGGCCTGCAGGAGCCAAGAGGTCGGGGCCCCACTCTTCAGTGCGCCTCAGAGAACAGTGCCCAATTACTCCCGTCACCCTGGCCTCCAGCCACGTTCCGAGCTGACCAATCCTGTGACCAGTTCAAGGTAACCCCGAGCTTAGAGCTCACTCCTCGGCTCTGTCTCTGTAGCTGGCTTCCCCGTTCTAATACCTGTAAGCTCTGCGACACTCAGACACCCCGAGCCTTCTGTGACCCTGCGGGACCTGAGGCCACGCTGATCCCACGTGGGCTTCGGCCCGGTCAAGCCTTTGGAGCAATGTCCCTCAGCGGAACAGACTTTTAAAAGTCCTGATTTTGTGCTCCGTTGCTCCACCGCTTGCCGGGAGCTGACCCCTCCCCCAGCGGTCTATCTTCCCGTCGCTTTGGATTCACTTCTACGCCAGTCCTACCTTTCAGAAAGTGTTTGATTTTCTGTTTCTAGGATTGCTGTTCTTCTCTTTTATCTCCCGTTGGATTTGTAGGTGTTTGCAATCTTTAGAGAAGCTATCTAGCTGATCTCCTGCTACCTGAAGTAGTCTCAGCCTGCTACTTCTCCGCCATCTTGACTCCTCCCCTAGTTCATATATTCTTATCTGGATAAAATGACAAGGCGGAAAAACTCACCACAAAAAAATAAAGAACAAGAGGCAGTACTGAAGGCTAGGATCTAATCAATACGGACATTGGTACTATGTCACAACTAGAGTTCAGAACGACAATCCTCAAGGTGCTAGCTGGGCTCAAAAAAGGCATGGAAGATATTAGAGAAACCCTTTCTGGAGAAATAAAAGAACTAAAATCAAACCAAGTTGAAATAAAAAATAAAAATAAATAAAATATAAATATTTTATATATATAAATATAAATATAAAATAAAAATAAAAATGAAAAATAAAATAAAATAATTTAAAAAGCTATTCATGAGGTACAAGATAAAATGGAGGCTCTTATTGCTTGGATAAATGAAGCAGAAAGGAGAATTAGCGATACTGAAGACCAAATGATGGAGAATAAGGAAACTGAGCAAAAGAGAGACAACTACTGGATCATGAAGGGAGAATTCGAGAGATAAGTGATACCATAAGACAAAACAATATTAGAATAATTGGGATTCCAGAAGAAGAAGAAAGAGAGAGAGGGGCAGAAAGTATATTGGAGTGAATCACAGTAAAGAATTTCCCTAAGATGGCAAAGGGGACAAGCATCAAAATCCAGGAGGCACAGAGAAGCCCCCTCAAAATCAATAAAAATAGGCTCACACTCCATCATCTAATAGTAAAACTTACAAGTCCTAGTGACAAAGAGAAAATCCTGAAAGCTGCTCGGGACAAGAGGTCTATTACATACAATGGTAGAAACACTAGATGGTCAGCAGACTTATCCACAGAGACCTGGCAGGCCAGAAAGAATTGGCATGATATATTAAGAGCACTAAATGAGAAAAAAATGCAGCGAAGAATACTTTATCCAGCTAGGCTATCACTGAAAATAGTAGAGATAAAAAGCTTCCAGGACAAACAAAAATTTAAAAAATTTGCAAATACCAAACCAGCCCTACAGGAAATATTGAAAGGGGTCCTCTAAGCAATGAGAGAGTCAAAAAGTAATGCAGGCCATAAAGGAACAGAGACAATTTACAGTAACAGTCACCTTACCAGCAATACAATGGCACCAAATTCCTATCTTGCAATAGTTACCCTGAATGTAAATGGGATAAATGCCCCAATCAAAACACACAGGGTATCAGAATGGATAAAAAACCAAAACCCAATAATATGCTGTCTACAAGAAACTCATTTTAGACCCAAAGACACCTCCAGATTTAAAGTGAGGGGGTGGAAAACAATTTACCATGCTAATGGACATCAAAAGAAAGCTGGGGTGGCAATCTTTTTATCCGATAAATGAGATTTTAAGCCAAAAACTATAATAAGAAATGAGGAAGGACACTCTATCTTACTTGAAGGGTCTGTCCAACAAGAAGATCTAACAATTTTAAATACCTATGCCCCTAACATGGGAGCAGCCAACTATATAAACCAATTAATAACAAAATCAAAGAAAAACATCAACGATAATACAATAATAGTAGGGGACTTTAACACTCCCCTCACTGAAATGGATAGGTCATCCAAACAAAAGATCAACAAGGAAAAAAGGCCTTAAATGACACAGTGGACCAGATGGACATCACAGATATATTTAGAACATTCTATCCCAAAGCAACAGAATACACATTCTTCTCGAGTGAAACTGGAACAGTCTCCAGAATAGATCATACCCTAGGAAACAAATCAGGTCTTAACCAGTATCAAAAGATTCGGATCATTCCCTGCACATTTTCAGACCACAATGCTTCGAAACTAGAACTCAACCACAAGAGGAAAGTTGAAAAGAATGCAAACACATGGAGGCTAAATAGCATCCTAGTAAAGGATGAATGCGTCAACCAGGAAGTTAAAGAGAAATTTTTAAAAATTCATGGAAACAAATGAAAATGAAAACACAACTGTTTGAAATCTTAGGGACACAGTAAAGGCGGTCCTGAGAGGTAAGTATATAGCAATACAAACCTGTCTCAAGAAACAAGAAAGGTCTCAAATACACAACCTAACCCTACACCTAAAGGAGCTGGAGAAAGAACAGCAAAAAAAAGGGCCTAAACCCAGCAGAAGAAGAGAAATAATAAAGATCGGAGCAGAAATCAATGAAATAGAAACCAAAAGAAGAGTAGAGCAGATAAACAAAACTAGGAGCTGGTTCTTTGAAAGAATGAATAAGATTGATAAACCCCTAGCCAGACTTATCAAAAAGAGAAGAGAAAGGACCCAAATTAATAAAATCATGAATGAAAGAGGAGAGATCACAATCAACACCAAAGAAATACAAACAATTATAAGAACATATTTTGACCAACTATACACCAGCAAATTTGACAATCTGGAAGAAATGGATGCATTCCTAGAGACATATGAACTACCAAAACTGTACCAGGAAGACATAGAAAACCCGAACAGACCCATAACCAGTAAGGAGATTGAAGCAGTCATCCGAAATCTCCCAACAAACAAGAGACCACGGCCCGATGGCTTCCCAGGGGAATTCTACCAAACATTTAAAGAAGAATTAATACCTATTCTCCTGAAGCTGTTCCAAAAAATTGAAATGGAAGGAAAACTTCCTAATTCCTTTTATGAGGCCAACATTACCTTGATCCCAAAACCAGACAAAGACCCCACCAAAAAGGAGAATTACAGACCAATATCCTTGATGAACACAGATGCAAAAATTCTCTCAAAATACTAGCCAATTAAGATCCAACAGTACATTAAAATGATTATTCACCACGACCAAGTGGGATTTATTCCTGGGCTGCAAGGCTGGCTCAACATCTGCAAATCAATCATTGTGATACAATACATTAATAAAAGAAAGAACACGAACTGTATGATACTCTCAATAGATGCTGGAAAAGCATTTGACAAAGTACAGCATCCTTTCTTGATCAAAACTCTTCACAGTGTAGGGATAGAAGGTACATACCTCAATATCATCAAAGCCACCTATGGAAAACCCACAGCGAATATCATTCTCAATGGGGAAAAACTGAGAGCTTTTCTCCTAAGGTCAGGAACATGGCAGGGATGTCCACTATCAACACTGCTATTCACCATAGTCCTAGAAGTCCTAGCCTCAGCAATCAGACTACAAAAAGGAATAAAAGGAATCCTAATTGGCAAAGAATTCAAACTCTCCCTCTTTGCAAATGATATGATACTTTATGTGGAAAGCATAAAAGAGTACATTCCAAAACTGCTAGAACTCATACAGGAATTCAGCGACGTGTCAGGATATAAAATCAATGCACAGAAATCAGTTACATTTCTATACACCAACAGAAAGACAGAAGAAAGAGAAATTAAGGAATCAATCCCATTACAATTGCACCCAAAACCATAAGATACCTAGGAATAAATCTAACCAAAGAGGCAAGGAATCTGTACTCAGAAAACTATAAAGTACTCATGAAAGAAATTGAGGAAGACACAAAGAAATGGAAAAATGTGCTATGCTCATGGACTGGAAAAATACTGTGAAAATGTCTATGCTACCTAAAGCAATCTACATGTCTAAAGCAATCCTTATCAAAATACCATCAATTTTTTTCAAAGAAATGGAACAAATAATCCTAAAATTTATATGGAACCAGAAAAGACCCCAAATAGCCAGAGGAATGTTGAAAAAGAAAGCCAAAGTTGGTGGCATCACAATTCCAGACTTCAAGCTCCATTACAAAGCTGGCATCATCAAGACAGTATGCTATTGGTACAAAAACAGACACAAAGATCAGTGGAAAAGAACAGAGAGCCCAGAAATAGACCCTCAACTCTATGGTCAACTAATCTTCAACAAAGCACGAAAGAATGTCCAGTGGAAAAAAGAGTTTCTTCAACAAATGGTGTTGGGAAAACTGGACAGCCATATGCAGAAAATGAAACTGGACCATTTCCTTACACCACACACAAAAATATACTCAAAATGGAGGAAAGACCTCAATTTGAGATAGGAATCCATCAAAATCCTTGAGAAGAACACAGGCAGCAACTTCTTCGAACTCAGCCGCAGCAACTTCTTCCTAGGAACATTGCCAAAGGCAAGGGAAGCAAGGGCAAAAATGAACTATTGGGACTTCATCAAGATTAAAAGCTTTTGCACAGCAAAGGAAACAGTCAACAAAACCAAAAGACAACTGACAGAATGGGAGAAGATATTTGCAAATGACATATCAGATAAAGGGTTAGTATCCAATATCTATAAAGAACTTATCAAACTCAACACCCAAAGAACAAATAATCCAATCAAGAAATGGGCAGAGGACATGAACAGACATTTCTGCAAAGAAGACATCCAGATGGCCAACAGACACATTGAAAAAGTGCTCAACATCACTCAGCATCATGGAAATAGAAATCAAAACCACAATGAGATACCACCTCACACCAGCCAGAATGGCTAAAATTAACAAGTAAGGAAATGACAGATGTTGGAGAGAATGCGGAGAAAGGGGAACCCTCCTACACTCTTGGTAGGAATGCAAGCTGGTGCAGCCACTCTGGAAAACAACATGGAGGTTCCTCACAAAGTTGAAAATAGAGCTACCCTATGACCCAGCAATTGCACTACTGAGTGTATATCCTAAAGATACAAACGTGGTGCTCCGAAGGGGCACGTGCACCCAATGTTTATAGCAGCAATGTCCATAATAGCCAAACTATGGAAAGAACCTAGATGTCCACCAACAGATGAATGGATAAAGAAGATGTGGTATATATTTACAATGGAATACTAAGCCATCAAAAGAAATGAAATCTTGCCATTTGCAACGATGTGGATGGAACCAGGGGGTATTATACTGAGCGAAATAAGTCAATCAGAGAAAGACAATTATCATATGATCTCCCTGATACGAGGAATTTGAGAGGCAGAGTGGGGGGTTTAGAGGGAAGGGAAGGAAAAAATGAAACAAGATGGGATCGGGAGGGAGACAAACCATAAGAGACTCTTAATCTCATGCAACAAATGGAGGATTGCTGAGGGGAGGAGGGTGTGGAGAGGGTGTTTGGGTTATGGACATTGGGGAGGGCATGTGATAAGGTGAGTGCTGTGAAGTGTGTAACCCTGATGATTCACAAACTCGTACCCCTCGGGCAAATAATACATTATATGTTAATAAAAATAATTAAAAAAAAAACTAAAATGATTTCAAATTTAAAAGGTTAAAAAAAACACACCAAAAACTCCTTCAACATTTGGGCATCAGAAATGTAGCTCAGATGGTAAATAGTACAACTCTTCTCTCTGAGCCTCATCTTAATAGTCTTGTTGACAAGCCCACTGTTCAGGGAATGTTGAAAAGATGGTAGAAAAGCTAGGAGAAAGCCAGACTGAGAATCACAGGAAAGACAGTTAGGAGTTAATGCCTCCTGGTCCAGGAGCCTTGGGCCAGACCCTACCCCCAACTACTAGGCAGACTCTGTCCCAGCCTGTGCTCCTCTGACCTGCGTACTGGCTATGCCTCCTTGAGGAACTACCACTTCGACACCAGCACATGGCAGTGTCGGAACACCTGAGTGGTTAGTCCTGAATTCACTGGGTTGATTCCTGAGCCAAGCAAGTCAAAAGAATATAGAGAAATCTGGTCATCTTGAAAATAAATTTTGCACATTCAGTAAGCAAGAAAGAGACCTTCAGTGAAGATTTTTGAAGAGAACAGAATCACACTTTGAGTTTTAGTCATTTAGATGGCTGGTTCTATTCATTAGTGATTTTTGTATAAAGCAGCACCCATTAATGTTCTTATCTAATGATATTATGTATATAATATCTTGTCATAACAAACCCTAAATTAGTGGGCTCTGAATTAACTATTACATATGGTCTGTAAAAGGAGGGAGCATTTATCTCAAGTAACTTCACTGGTTAATCCTGGAAATGTATCAAATTGAATATGAATTGAATATTCTTTCCCAGGGTAAGGTAGCCAGTTAGATCAAGATCTTATAGGCATCATTATTTCCTATAGAATATACTTCTTCATTCTCCCGTTTTTTAAAAAACCAATCCCAAGGGAACTCTGGTACATCCCAATGACAGCACAAGCAATTTTCAATATTTAAGAAGACCCACTAGTGTCCATTCGTGGCTCCTTGTCAAATCTGGGACCTTTTTTTTTTTTAAGATTTTATTTATTTGACACAGAGAGAGAGATCACAAGTAGGCAGAGAGGCAGGCTGAGAAAGAGGGGGAAGCAGGCTCCATGCTGAGCAGAGAGTCAGATGTGGGGCTTGATCCCAGGACCCTGAGATCATGACCTGAGCCAAAGGCAGAAGCTTGACCCTCTGAGCCACCCAGGTGCCCCAAATCTGGGACTTAATTTAAACTCAGGTACTGAACTATTTTAAAGATGTCTGTGACCAACATCTGACTTTTTGAGAAGAGCCCTTAGTTTCAATTTTAGCATATCTCAAGTATCTGGAATGCTATATGGTTCTGGAAAAGTAACTTTTAAAAAATTTAAGAAAAGTTCAAGACAAGAAAAAAATTTAAGGAAAGGAAATTCCTTCCTAGTAGTCTGTGTAAATGCCAAGAGGGGTAGCTTTAAAGTTCTCCAAGTAAAAGGCAGGCCTGAGAATGTATCTTGCTGCTGCCCTCTCTCTCTAGCTTCTTCCAGTTCACTACTTTGGAAAAAATCCATAGTTAAAAATAGCTGCAATACACTATTTGAAACAATAATGAGGTTTCAGAAAGATCAAATCTGAAGGTTCTAGTACAAAAAAAATAAATTTTGAAATTTATCTTCATAAAGGGACTAAGATCTGAGCCAAGAGCAGCTCTGGAAAAGGTGTGTTATGAACAAAGTCTTATCTAAATGTTAAGATGGTGACTCATGAGTTTAGATTAATGTGACCATTGTAAAGAAAAGGAGTGTGTGAAACCCTGCCATCTTGACACCCAGAGCCCTTTGTCAAGAGTTTCCATGGCATGGGGCGCCTGGGTGGCTCAGTGGGTTAAAGCCTCTGCCTTCGGCTCTGGTTGTGATCCCAGGGTCCTGGGATCGAGCCCCACATTGCGCTCTCTGCTCAGCAGGGAGCCTGCTTCCTCCTCTCTCCCTGCCTGCCTCTCTGCCCACTTGTGGTCTTTGTCTGTCAAATAAATAAATAAAATCTTAAAAAAAAAAAAAAAAAGAATTTCCATGGCATGATTAACTCAGTAGGTGATCAAGTCAGGCTTCTTCCCCTAGACCCAGCCTCCATCTTTCTTACCTGAATGTCTCTAACCCAGGACTGAGCCCCCCGTAAATTATCTTCATTGACTTCAACAAGTTTTTCCTGCCAAGCAACTGCTTGGGCATCAAACTGCACAAAATTGAATTTCCTTTTATATTTCAGCTGTTCCTGTAAGAGAATTATTATTTAACCATAACACCACTCAGATGTAAGATAAGGTTAGGACAGGTCATAGTTTGATAAATTTTAATCATGATGATATCTATTTTCAGTTCTGGAAGCTAAAAATTACATTTTAAAGAGAAAATCTTTTCTAATACAAAAAACATTTAAACAAAATTTACACAGTTTGGAGTACACCTTTACAAATGTATATATGTATGAATATGTTATATATGTCACACACATGCATAAGTTTTTCTATACAATATAACATTAAATGTTGTTGTCTTTAATAGTAGCATTGATGGTATACCACATACTTCCAGTAAATGGAACCTGCTTAAGGAAGAGAAATCCAAAATGGTGTCATCACTTCACTAATCATGTTTCGTGAAGGCTTTATTTGGTTACACATCTATTCACTTGCCTTCTACCAGCCCATATTTCTCCAACAGAGGTTTAACAAATTAAAACCTGTATTTTGGCCTTGTGAACATCCTCCACAATGATCTTCTGTGGTAACACTCCCATCAATACCACTAATTAGTGACAGCACCAGGGTACCCATCTGGAGGTGTGGGGAATCGGAGTGAGGAAAGCAGTCTGCTTCAGGTCACACTGTTCAGAGGCAGCACAGATGGAGTAAGACCTGGAAGCTCTTAACCGCCAGCCTGCACTCCTCCCACACATCAGTTTTTTGGGGCCACTGCATGCAACACCACTAATAAATACTGGAGATTAAAATAAAAATGCTGTGGTGACAGAGCATCTGGGAAACAATGGAGATGTGTGCACACCACAGGTTTCAGGACAGAGGAAACGTGAAGCAGTGGACACTGAAACTTCCTAGCAACCCACAGGTTATAGAAAGGACCATGCTGCAGGACGGGTCTGCTTGCAAAGAACTGATGATTCTCTAAGTGGCAAAAGGGAGCTTTTCTTTAAAGGGGCTCTCCTGTAGATGTCTGGGTGCCGATCTCACCTGTGCACCTCTCATAACCACTGCAGGTGAAGGCTGCTGTGGATGTGTTCATGACACAAAGGTCCCCAAACCCATGCACCTGACAACCCCATCTAACCTCTATAAACTGGATGATCTTGTCCTTCACCAAGTCCAGTTTGCTCTTCATTGAGTGAGATGTATCAATGAGGACATAGATGCAATCACTGGGTACTTTTCCAAAGAGGAATTGACTTCTATCCTGTAGCCACTTAATCCTACACAAGAAAAAGGTTGGAAGTGAATTTTTAGAGCCTGCGGGCAGTATCGGCATCTTCCTAAGAACCTAATAATACATCTATAGAGGTCAAGCTGTGCTATATTGCCTATGCACAATCTTCTGTGAGTGGATTACTCACTTGGAGGGTTTTCTGTGGAAAATCCTATATTTGGGCTGGCTCCCTGATCACCAGCCGCCTCTACTTCTCCATCATCAATCCAAAACAGCTAGGAAAATCAACAGGACAGAAAAATAAATCCAATACTGGGTTCCAAAGCCAAAAATAAACTACTTCCTGTCATCTGATAGTTTAAATCCCTCAGCTATGACTTCAGACCATTTGTTCTTTCAACTCTGCTGACTACAGTCAAGTTAGTCATGTCAGCACATTCCTGAAACTTCACTGAAGCTTTTGGACAATATTAAGCAACCCCAGATCCCTCTAATAACTAAGCATCAGACAGTTGTATGAGCAGGACTACTTCTGTGATTGGGACTGAGGCACCCACAACAGGATGTAAATTAAGTTCACATCCTCAGCCAAGACCAGGAGGAGGGGGCAGGGCAAATGAAAAAAAATATTTGAAACTGACTTCAGACTTTACCAAGGCTAGGCAACTACAATTTATAGGGCAAAATACTGAAGGAGAGGTTGCTGTATAGAAGCAGAGAGAGTGGAGAGGGATGGAGAAAGAGAGTAAAAAAAGGGGAAGAGAATGGGCTCTGGCCATCTGCAGAGAGAGTCCTAAAGATTTTGGCTAAGTAATGATCAGGGCATGCATGTGAAGAAACTCTGAAAGCTAAGGAACAAATCACCATAACAGTAAGTAGATCAACACCTCAGAGTTAACACAGGGTTACTTCATGTTCCAAACAACCAGAGTGGGAAACCTCCTTAATACATGGGACATTAAGTCCTCATAGGGGTACTGCTTTAGTAGTAGAACCAAATTAGCCCTGGACTAAAGGCTGCCCTAGACCTTACTAGCTCTTAAAAGTAGCCCCAGTGATTCCAAGAAACATAACTGCATCATAGGACATGTATTTTAAAATACAGCAAAACTCAGTACCCAAGAACTTCAAATTCAAAATGTCTGCATTCCAGTAAAAAATTACCAGCCATGTAAAGAAGCAGGAAAATATGACCCATAACCAGAAGAAAAACAGATCAACAGAAAAAGACCCTAAAATAACACAAATGCTGGAATTAGTAGAAAGGGATGTTACACAGCTATTATAAACACAATCTGTATGTTCAGCAAAGTAAAGTATAAGCAGAACAAGGACAGAAATGGAAAATACAGAGATGCACAATTACCAAAATGAAAAATACACTACATGGTATTAACAGACACTACACTAGCAGATCAGGGAACCTTAAGACAGACATTGTAATAGGAAGCAATTTAAAATGAAACACAGAGGAAAAAAAGCCTTAAAAAAAAAAACCACAGAGAATAAGCAACACATGGAACAATAGCAAGGAGTCCAACATATATATAGATAGAAAAGATGGAAGAAGAAAGACGGACACAGAAAAAATATTTGGAGAAATATGGCCAAATGTTCCCAATTTTGGTAAAACAATAAACCCATATATACAAGCTCAAAGAACCTAAACAGAAGAAAAATGAAAAAATAAAATCCACCAACGCATACCATAATATATAATTTGAAATCCAACAATAAAGATAAAAAAAGCACCCAGGGACAACATAAAAATAATAGTTTTCATCACAAATCAAGCAAGCCAAAGGACAATGAAGAAATATTTTCAAAGTACTGAAATTATAAAACTGTAAACCCACAATTCTATATAAAGCAAAACAAAAAAACTCTTTCAAAACAGGAAGTAAATTAGAGTCTTTCAGACTAAAATACTTGAGGTAATTTATTACCAACAGACCTCCATTAGGATCTATACAAAACAATAAAGAGCCGCAGAAATATCAAATATGTGGACAAATACAAAATACATTAATTCTCATTTTAAGTCTATTTATATGACAGTTGATTGTTTATAATGTATTATGGGTTTATCACATATGGAAATAAAGTGTAGGACAACAAAAGAAAAGACAGAAGAGGCAATGGAAGTTGTAAGATTTTTATGATACAGATGAAGTGAAATATTATTTCAAAGTAGACTGTGGCAAGTTAAAGGTATACTATAAATGCTAAAGCTATCATACACACAACAAAACAAAACAAAACAAAGAGAGAGAGTTATAAGCTAACAGACAAGATTAAATGCAATCATAAAAAATGCTCCAACAAAAGAAGGTAGAAGAGTACAAAGGTAACAAAGAATAGGTAAGACAAAAAACAAATAGCAAGATCTTAGATTTAAATCCAACCAAATAAATAATCACATTAAATGGAAATGATCTTTTTTTTTTTTAAGATTTTATTTTTTTTATTTGACAGAGAAAGAGAGAGTGAGAGGGGCAGAGGGAGAAGCAGACTCCCTGCCGAGCAGGGAGACCAATGCGGGGCTCGCTCCCAGGACCCTGGGATCATGACCAGAGCTGAAAGTAGATGCTTAATTGACTGAGCCACCCAAGCGCCCCAATGGAAATGATCTTAATACTCCAATCAAAAGGCAGAGATTAGAAACAGCTATTATCAAAATGACAAGATATAATAAGTGTTGGCCAGGATGTGGAGAAAAGGGAACCCCTCATGCATGTTGGTGAGATGTAAATTGGTACAGCTACTGTGGAAAAGAGTATGGAGGTTTCTCAAAAATTAAAAATAGAAGGGGCGCCTGGGTGGCACAGTTGGCTAAGCATGCAACTCTTGGTTTTCGCTCAGGTCATGATCTCAGGGTCATGAGATCAAGCCCTATGTCGGACTCCATGCTCAGCATGGAGTCTGCCTGAGATTCTCTCTCTTTCTTTCTCTGTCCCTCATGCTTGTGCATGCTCTCTCTAAAATAAATAAACAAATAAATATTAAGAAAAAAATAGAAAAACCACACAATCCAGAATTCTGCTTCTGGGTACTTATCCAAAAAAGAAAACACTAACTCGAAAAGATATATGCACCCCTGTTTGTTTACTGCAGCATTATTTACAATAGCCAATATAGGGAAACAACCCAAGTATCCATTAATAGATGAATGGATAAAGAAGATGTGACATATCTATATATATAATTCAGCCATAAGAAAGAATGAAATCTTGCCATTTTCAATGCATGAACCTTGAAGGCAATATACTAAGTGAGGTAAGTCAGAGAAAGACATCATCTTTCTTATATGTGGGATCTAAAGAAAATAAAATGAAAACAAAAAATGAGTTCATAGATACAAAGAACAAGCAGATTGGTGGTTGCAAGAGGCAAGTTGGGAAAAATGGCTGAAGAGGACCAAACGATAAAAAGAAACAAATGAAAACAAACCCAACAGGGGCTTGGGGAATAAATGGTAGCTTTTAGAATATTTTATCTCTAGTATTTAAAATTTTGTGATGATGTATCCTGGATGGGTCTTTATTACCCACTTCCTAGACATTCCTGGCAACTTTCTTTTGGTTTGGAAACACTGGTCTTATGAGATCTCCCCTTCATTTTTTGTATGTCCATAAGCTGTCTATTTGTATGTATGCATGTATGCTAACGTCAACCCTAGAATGCTTGTGTTCTGCTTTTTGAGAGACTGCCTTCATCTTCCAACTTTTCACTGAATAGGTTTTTTTAAAAAGATTTTATTTATTTATTTATTTGTCGGGGCGGGGGCACAAGCAGAGGGAGCAGCAGGTGGGAGAGGCAGGCTTCCCACTGAGCAAGGAGCCTGATATGGGACTCAATCCCAGGACTCTGGGATCATAACCTGAGCTGAAGACAGATGCTTAGCCAACGAAGCCACCCAGGTGAATACACTATTCAGTATACACTGAATAGTGTATTCTGGCTATCATGTTTTGAAGAGCTCTTAAAATTCTTAATATCTATCATCTCTATCTATCTGTCTACATAACAGTCTTTTCCAACTTGAGTGTGGTATTCTCGATCTTTCTGAGAAGATTAATAGGTTAGTTTCCTCCAGTGTTGTTGTTTTTTTTTTTAACTCCCTACATTATCTTTGTTTGCTTGTCTATTTGTTTCTGAGAACCATATGGAGTTCTAAAAAAAAAGGCAGAGGTGGTGAGATTGGATTTACAGAACAATACCCATATATCTATATCTATCTATCTATCTCTCTCTATATATATTCAGTCTATAAGAAACCTATTTCAATATAAGACACAACAAACAGGTAAAGATTTTTTAAAAATGGAAAAAAGATAAAACATGCACAAAATGATCAAAAGCAAGTTGTAGTGGCTCTATTGATGTTGGACAAAGCAGATTTCACGACAAGGAATACTGCCAGAGATAAAAAGGGACATTTTAGGAGCTGCTTCATCAAGAGGACATGATAACCCTAAATGTCATGCACCTAGTAACAGAGTTAAAAATTACATGAAGAAAGAAAAATGATAGAATTGAAAAAAGAATGGGCAAATCCACAACCACAGCTAGAGATTTTAAACACTCTTTTCTCAACAATTTGTAGAACAATTCAATAAGAAATCAGTAATAATATAGAAGACCGAAATAAACTATCAGCCAACTTCAACTGAAATATTTATAGTACACTCCACCCAACAAAAGCAGAACGTGTAGCTTTTCTTCATATTCTGGGTCACAAAACAGGTCTCTATAAGAACTGAAATCATATGGTATCTCTCTGTCCATAGAGAAATGAAAAGCTATCAGGAAAATCCACAAGTACTTGAAGAGTAAACATATTTCTAAATAATGTTTGCTTAAAGAAGAAATTATAAGGGATAGTTTAGGTCCAAAAAAAAAAAAAAAAAAAAAAGAAAGAAAGAAAGAAAAGAAATTATAAGGGAAATTCAAAAATGTTTTTAAGTGAATAATTTGTGAGAGGCAGCTAAAGCAATATCAGAAGAAAATTTAAATGCTTATATTAGAAAGAAAGGTCTCAAATCAGTCATCCATCTTAAGAAACTTAAACCCAAAGTAATGAAAAAGAAGGAAATAAGAAAGTGGCACAGAAAGTTAAAACTATACAGAGGAAAAAACCCACTGAAACCAGAAGCTGGTTTTTTGAAAAGATCACTAAAATGGATAACCTCCAGCAGACTGAAAATAAAGATGACAGCAGTTACTAACATCAATTCTACAAAATGAGAAGAAATTGAATACATAATTAAAAACCTCCCCACAAAGACTTCCGGAAAACAGAAGAGGGGAGAGAATTTCCCAACAACCCTTGACACTTGGCGGGTGGAGAAGGACAAAGAGACCTGGCAGGGACTGAATGGAGTGTTTTTTTAAACAGTATTCTTTTTCCCAGGTCTGAAATACAAACTACTCTCCCAGAAGTCAGCCCCAAAACCATTAGCAGAGAAGACTCCAGACCCAAGGATTATTTGTTCTGAGTTACCCATCACCAGCTGGATTTTGAGAAACTGGGGCTCTAAAGAGTTCATAGAAGAGCAGACAGGGATCTGCTACTGGTGATTTTGTAACAGAAAACATGGAAGGATGGAGGGAACTCTCGTTTTTAAGTGACTACTGCAGGCTGGATACTAGTCTATACTCATTAGATTTGGTATCTAATTAAACCACAGAGCAATTTATAAATGGCACTATTATTCCCACTTTAAAAAGGAAGAAACTGATGTGTAAAGACATTAAGTAACTCGCCCAGGGTCACACAGCAAGTGGCAGAGCTGGTATTAGAATCCAGTTCTATCTGACCTCAGAGGCCATGCACCTAAATGGATTTGATCTTGGTGGTGTAAGCTGTCCTCTGGCAGCAGGGAGGTGAAAGCATCAAGTTAGATCATCCGCATGGGGCTGAAGCGGAGGTCACAGCATTAGTAGGTCAGATGCATTAGCACTGGAAGACTTTAAGAACCAGCAGTGTTGCGAGGGAGTCCGTGAAGTTATTTTTAGCTGCATATACATTATTCCATTGTATTCACACATCTCACATTGTTAAAAGTTGTGTTGAAGTGCAATATCCAAGAATACAGAGGACAGGTGTGATACAATCTGCAGTATACCTATGGCCCACAAAAAATGCAAGACATCAGCGGAAGCATTCCTTAGCCTCCTATAGTGATGTGCAACCAACATAACCACCTTGTTTGCTGTTTTTAAGAGTCTGTACCGGCACCAAGGCAGCTTGGAATAGGATCCAAACATCCCCCTTTATGGCTAACAACAAGGCCACCAGCAAGCCATCAATCAGATGGCAACCCTGACTGAGCAATGTTAACTGGCTGTTTCTCATGGTTAAGCTTTTACAAAGAGATCAAGCAGATTTGAATTTCAAGAGAGACTAAACCACTTGTACCCTCCTGCAAATATACCAACCTTCTCTGAATCTGGGCAAGGACCATGTGGATTCTCTCACTGTACCATGTACACTTCTCCTTGGTAATACAGACGTGGACCAAGCTCCCATCCTTCCAGGGAGCATGGACAAATCTACGGCAGTATTTCGCATGGACTGTCTTCTTGTTGGTCTCCTAAGGAAAAGACAAAGGACAGAAGCCACTCAGACCATTCAGAGTCATCTCCAGATGGTACCCCATATTTCTGCCTTATTTATTTAGTTCTTAGCACTCACTCCCATGGTAAAATCATTCAACTGTTGGCTCAACAAAACATGTACTGGGGCTGCTCTATGTGGAGACCTGTGTCAGATATCGGCATCATGGTCAGAAAGACAGTGCAATCCCATCTGGGGCTCAGAGAAGATGTTTCCAGCAGGGAACCACATGCTCGCTCTCGCTCTCTCTCTCTCTCTCTCTCTCCCTCACACACACACACACACACACACACACACACACACACAAACACACACAGTTAGAAAGGCAGAGTACTAGATGCTGGGTTGAGACAATAATACCTGGGCAATCTGGGAAAGATGAAAGCATCCTCATGGACTAGAAGGTCAGGAGGACTATCTAGAGGAGGTGGGACTTGAGATTTACAGAAAGCATCTTTCCATCATTATTCCCAGCCCCAAATGAAGAAAGGTAGCCAAGAACCCCCATTCCACACCTAGCGCCCTCTACTGGTACATACAAAACTGGTCTGAGGACGATGGCTTCCCACAGAGAGCTCACACAACTGATTTATGAGTTTATCAAGCATGACTCCAAGCCACTAGCAATACAGTCTTGTAAGCAGCAGCAATATATTCCATAAACAAAAACCAAAATTCCCGCCTTTGTGGAACTCACATTACAGGGGAAGAGCCAGATAATAAACAATTATACAGCAGGTCAGATGATGACAAATGCTATGGAAGACAAGAGAGAACAGGGGATGGGAGGATGAAGAAGTTAAAACCTGAAAAAATAAAGCCCTAAAAAGAAGAATAAATATGAACAGAGACCATCAGGAACAAGGAGTGCGACCGTATGGAGTCTGGGAGGAAGTCTGAGGACACAGCAAGTACAAAAGCTCTGAGGTTAGAATAAGAGTCTGCCTGGCATGTCTGTAAAAGTTTAGGAAGGCTGATGCAGTTGAAACACAATGAGCTAAGGTAAGGAGTTAGATGAAGCTAGAGTAGTATGAGGAGGAGGGCCAGAAGCAGACTACATAAAGTCCAGTTGCTAGTGGAAGTGACTGGCTTCTCCTCTGAGTGAAAAAGGAACTACCCAAGGGCTTTAACATGAGAAGTGACATATATTTTCAAATTAAGATATGACTGACATATAACATTACACATACAATATGATTTGATATATGCCTATAGTGCAAAATGATTACCACAATTAATTTAGGTAACACCACCACAGAGTCACAAATTTTTTTCTTGTGATGATCTATATATTTAAGATCTACCCTCTTAGACAAGTGACACGATTTATAGTTTTAAGTTTTATTTATAATTTTTAAACTTAATTTATAAAAATATCATTTTAAAGGATACTGTGGTAGGGCACTTTGGTGGCTCAGTCATCTAAGTGTCCGACTCTTGATTTTAGCTCAGGTCTTGATCTCAGAGTTGTGAGTTCAAGCCCTGCATTGGGCTCTATGCTAGGCATGGAGTGGACTTAAAAAAAATAAATAAGGAAAGGATACTGTGGTTACTCTGTTGAGAAGAGACTGTGAAGAGTCAAGGGCAAAAGCAGGGGGTCAGGGATCAGTTGGTGGCATGGACCAGGGGTAGTTTTGAAAGTGGTGAGAAGTGGTCAGATTCTGGATTATAGACATGTTATGAAGATAGAACTAACAGCATTTAATGAGAGATCAATGTGCGTATGAGAGAAAAGAGAGGACTTAAGGAATGACTCTATAGTTTTCAGCCCGGAGAACTATAAAAATAGAGTTGCAATGAATTGATGGAAGGAAGATTATGGAAGAGTAGCCTTGAAGGGGAAGATCTGGACCTTTACCTGATGTGCTAGATTCAAGGGGCCTATCAGACATCCCAGTGACATGGCAAGAAGTCAGGTGGAGACGAGGGAAGGACTCAGGGCTGGAGATTCAAATGTGGAAGTCACCAGCATGCACACAGTATTAAAAGCCACAGACTAGATGAGATCATGTAGAGAATGGTTACGGAGAGAGAAGAGGTCTGAGGACTGCACCTTGAGGCCCTTCAGCATTTAGAGGCTGAGGACATGGGAAAGAAGCAAAGAACACCAACACAGAAAAGTCAGTAGGAGGAAAACAGGACAGTGTGCTGCTCTCTGCAAGCAAAAGAAGTTCAAAGAAGTAACCAACTATATCAAATGTTGATAGTAGGTCAAGTAAGAGTGAGACTGGGAACTGACCCCTGGATTTAGCAGTTCATGTATCCCTGGAAAGAGTGGGTTTTGGTGGAGAGGGAGCCTTGCCCAGTTGGAGTGCATTCATGAAGGCATGGGAAACTGCAAGACGAGACAGGAAACACATAAAATTCCTGAGGCGCTGAATTCTAAAGAGGTGCAGAGGAATGAGACAAATGAATCAGAACCAGAGATAAACATGTGGGTCAAGAAACCTTTGGGGGGTTCTTTGCCGAGAGAAAATGCAACTAGGGAGCAGGGGAGGGGCAGAGGGAGAGAGGGAGTGAGAATCTCAAGCAGGCTCCATACCCAGGGCTCTATCTCACAACCCTGAGAACATGACCTCAGCTGAAATTAAGAGTTGGACGCTTAACCGACTAAGCCACCCAGGTGCCCCCCAAAACTGTATTTTTAAGATGTGAGGAAGAACACCATGTTTGCATGCTGGTGGGAAAGATCCAGAAATGAGAATAATATCAGTGATATAGAAAGGAGGAGAATGAGAGAATGGGGAATAAGGATCAGTGTACACATTGAGGGGTTTAGACCTTAGATAAACCTGAGGACAATTCCCCCATCCTAAAAGAAATGAGGGTAGAACAGATAAGTACAAATGCTGGGGGATTTGTACATATGAGGTGGATGCCCATGGATGTTCACTGCAAGTTCAGTGAAATGAGAATCCAGGGTCACTTGCTGAGAGTGAGCAAAGAAGAGAAGATATTTGAAGTCTGAGGAGAAAAGAGCAGACATTAGAATAAGCATCTAAATGGATCGGAAAAGCATAGGAGGACTGGGGGCAGCACAAGAGATCCATGTAAAGTCAGAGGTCAGGAATTTAAAGGGAAGCCAGGCACTGTGGCTATGCTTTTCTCTGATTTCTTCTGATGCAGTCTATAAGGCAGAAAAGGCTGAGAGTTCAATTTAACCAGGGTTGGGGTTTCACAGATGAGTGCAATAATGTAAGAGAGGAAAAGTAGTTGAGCATGTATGAGAGGGACAAAAGGATAAAAAGGACAGAGAACAGGGAGCAAAAACAACAAAATGTATAATCCCGATGGGGCTGAAAGATTGGAATTAGGGTAGTAGAGGAAATGACCTTAAAAAAAGAGGTCAGAAAGTGGGACCTTAGGAATTATATGGGTTATAATGGAGGCAGTGTTATTTGTAATGACAAAGTCAAGGGGATGCCTATGGCAGGGGAGGTAGAGAGTGGGTGTAGGAGGAAGTTACTGGAGAAGAGGAGGTCAGAGAAATGAAATGTCAGGGTCTGGGAGGGGTCATTTTCATACGATTGACATTAAAAATGGCTGGAGCCAGTGATAGTAAGCCAGAAGCTATAATCTTCAATTACTGGTGGGATGACCTGGGGCTCAGAAAAGGTGAGTCACAGCGGGGTGTCGTGGGTGTCCTTCTGATGACATGGGAAGACGGAGGGAGAATGATCGAAAAACAGCAATGAGGAATGAGCCACCTACCTCTGCTGCCCACAGGTCCAAGGCAAATGGAGAGAAACCTCTCTCTGAGGTCCTCAAGAGAGAACCCAGACAAGCAGGCGAAGGGAACACTGCAGGGCACTTGCTATCTATCGTGGGTGTACTGACGACCTCTAGTGCCAGAGGGTAGAGTGGAGAGAATTTAGGAGGCAAGGAGGAATGAAGGAGGCTCAGAGAAGGGTTGTCAGAGCCACATAGGGATCAGAATTGAGAGGTCTGGTGGTGACTGAGATGAGATCAGTCCTGATGTTCCCAAGACAGGCATCAGGGGAACCACAACTCAGGCACAACACAAAGATGGAAAGAGAAAGACGTCCTCTCTCTTATTCTTACCATGTTCTTGTCAAACGAGAGTTCTCCCTATTCTCCATCCTGTCACATGGCCTTTTCCAACTGTGCCTTATGCGCTCCCAGATGGAAACACACCAGACCATATGGTATGTGAATGAAGGTGGCAGACAGCAGAGTGTCAGAATGGGAAAAGTGCAGTGTGAGGGCCCAGCAGATAGGAGGTCAAACCCTGCCATCCCATGGCCTAACCTCTCAGAGGCCCCTTGACTTTGTCTTCTTGTGTGTGCTAAGAGCACAAATATTCACCTTATGTATCAAACACCCAAGCATTCCATAAATGCTCAGTTCTGATTCACAGTGTTTGCAATCTATAAAAAGAAGGAAGGTAGCATCTACCGGACATCTCCTAACCAGGCCCTGTGCCCAGACATGCATTTTTAAATTTGGATTTTATACCACTCATTTTACGGATGTAGAAAGTAAGACTCAAAACAGTGAAATTATTTGCTCAGCATCTCATAATCAGTAACTGGAGAAGTAGCATTTACATGGGGTCTTCTCACGTCAAATCCAGACCACACGGCCTGACACCTAGTAAAAGCTCAGTAAATATCTGTTAGAGGAGTAAATGGGGAGACTAGGTGGGTTTGTGAACATCAAGGCCGGCTTTGTGCACCAGCAGCATCAGCACTTATGAATGAAATGTGACTTAGGGTGCCCCCAACTTTGCCTGAATCCTCTAATGGGAAATGCATTTTTGTCTCATTTTGTCTCTCTTCCTCACATGTTCATCTCTCTTAGAAACAACACAGAGCAAGGCCTTCTTAGTCACTTATTTCTCAGTGTAAACAAGGTACTTGGATCCATCCCTACAAACCAGTTTTTATAGTTACAAGTTTGAAGGGGCTGGGGGGAACCCTCAATAATCAACTTATTTGACACATTCGTTATTCCCTACTTCACACACATCACAAATTTAGGTGTAAATCTAGGTTCAGATATGTAGCCCCAAATACTGAAAATAAAACTTTCCCTTATTCATCAATGTCTGTGAATGAAGACAGCGGTACTGTACACTTCTCAACTTCTACTTCTCTATTATTTTTTAGCAAAAGAAATTTAAGGTAAAATTCCTCATTTATAAGCCAGACTCTGCAAACCATCCCTGTAAGATTTCATTCAAAATCATCAAGAAAGAATAAGGAGAAACTAGTCTTAGATACAGGCTTGAACATGACACAACATCACCAGCTCGCGGTAAGTTAGGTTTCAACGGACAGGCACTGGTATTCGTAAATATCCAGGGCCTAATGTACTGTATTTTAAAAGTGAAAATCTACTTACGTACGATTTCCTGAACTAATAACATTACTGAATAATGACTACAAAATCAGAAAACTGTGCTGGGGGAGGAAATCCACAAATGAGATTTCCCTGCAACATGGCAATTACTCCGCATCCTAGTGTACAAGCCAGGAAACAACTCTTCGTCAATTTTGCGTTTTTCTTTTTCTTTTCATTTCCTTTTTATACATTTATTTTTTTGAGAGAGTCAGAGAATGCAAGTGGCAGAGGGAGAGGGAGAAAGAGAATCTTAAGCAGGCTCCATACTCAGAGTGGAGTCCAATGCTGGGCTCAGTCTCACGACATGGAGATCATGACCTGAGTCGAAATCAAGAGTCAGACACTTAACCAACTGGGCCTCCCAAGTGCACCAGTTCTGCATTTTTCTCATCCAGTTTTTACATTGTCCTCCTTGTAGTTCATTGTAAACACATGGCAACAAGAAGGCTAAAACACTGCAGGTGTGGCTGACGGAGCCCCCAAGGAAAGGCCTTTCCTCAGGAAGACCTATTGAGCCCATCGGCCAGCCAGTCTAAGGAGTGGCAAAGAGACTGGGGTTTCACCTCTGCAGGACTGACAAACATCTCAGTGGTGACACTGAATTGGAGCTTCGGAGAACACATAAAGTGACAGTGTATCTGAGGACCTTGATTTCCTATCCAGCAGCCTGCTGGGCTCTGCCCTTACTGGCACAGCTGCTCTGTTGCTCACATTTGGGGTTTCCCTTCATAATGTGGACCTGGGCCTTTATTACCTTCTAAAAGAACTTTCCTTCAGTTTTAGAAACAGAATATTCACTTTATTCTGATTTTGTTTCATAGTATGGTACCTTCTCATCTTTCCATAATCCTAAACTTTTGATAGTTTTCTGAGTCTGTCTACACATCAGTGTTTTCCAAGTATGGCCTCTGGACCAGCAGCCTCAGCAGCATCTGGGCCCCACCTCAAACCCACTGACTCACGCGTGCTAAAGTTTTAGGAGCCACTCATTCATTATCCTTCAGTTGTGAGCCAGAGTCCAGCACTTTGAGAAGTTGTTATTCCTTTCAGACCTATTGACACAATGGAACTATACCTTTCAAAAGTTTTAAATATACACCTTTCCAGTGTTATAATCCCTTAGATGATTTCAGTTTATATTTACTGGGAATCCACTATACGCTGCCCATAGTCCGAGACTAATGCATCTTTAAGAAAGTAACAATACAAGAGGACCATTAAGATGCCTACTTTGGGGCGCCTGGGTGGCTCAGTGGGTTAAGCCGCTGCCTTCGGCTCAGGTCATGATCTCAGGGTCCTGGGATCGAGTCCCACATCGGGCTCTCTGCTCAGCAGGGAGCCTGCTTCCCTCTCTCTCTCTCTGCCTGCCTCTCTGCCTACTTGTGATCTCTCTCTGTCAAATAAATAAATAAAATCTTTAAAAAAAAAAAAAAAAGATGCCTACTTTGGGCGTCTTCACCAGCAGTTTCTCTCTTCCATTCAATATGGGGGAAAAGAGGGCTTCTCCTTTGAAAAGGCTGAATAATTCTGAGACTCATAATGCCTGAATTTCTAAAAACCCAGTTCCTGGTTTATGTATGATTACTTTATAATCCACTTATATTCAGAAACCATTCCCAGACTTGGTCTCCACACCCCCCACGTACCATTCAGAGACGTGCAAGGTGGGAAACACAAGGGTATCTTCCTTCAGGGAAACCAAGCTGGTTTCCTTCCATGCTGTCTCTTAACCTTGGTCCTGCTCCAGGTTCTGATCTGAGGGAGGCCTTCCCCAGCCAGAACATCAAGAGAAGCCACAGCCCGACCTACCAGTTCACTTTACTCACCGCACTGGTCTGCACGGACTCATCCTCTGGTTTGGCTTTCACATCAATGACTCCATCAGCATGGCGGAAGCAGCAGTCAGCAAGGACATCATAAAAGGTCAGCTTCTGGGCTTTCAAGCCATATTTCTGAAGCCACTTCTTGGAGTCCCAGGTGTCCTCTAAGTTTGACTCATTCTCAACAGAGGTTGCTCCTGATATTTTTGGAATTACAGTTCATCAGTGCAGTTCATATTCTAGAAGTCATTTGTACTGCACCCTCAACTTAGTATTTACCGAGCTGGAACATGTTCTTTGTCAGATCACATTCATTTCCGGAAGCATGCTTCCAAATCAGGACTGGCAAAGAATTAGTTCACAAGACCAGAACGCAGGAATCTGCTGCTTTTCATGCTACTTCCTTCTCTACCTAAGTTGCCTACCCCATGTGTCTGTGGAGATGGCTAACAGACCAAGGCCATGTGTCAGGAGAGCATTAAAGTTGGGATCAGAAGTTTCGGGTTCAAGTCATGACTCCACCACTTATGACTTGGCTGAGTTGCTCAAACCTAGGTTGAGTCACAGCACTTAACCTCTCTGAGCTTCAGCAGAATTCTCCACCTGCAGATTGAAGATAGTGTCTGCTTGGCCTTCCTAAAAGTGTGTTGAAAGGATTCAATGAGAAAAGTCATGTGAAAGTGCTTTGTGGAGTGGGGATGAGAATTAGGGGCATGTAACTTGTGTTGAGGTAGAAGTCCACCAACCAGAGAAGGCTGGCAGGCTGCCTTCCAGGAGCTCTGCTGTTAGCTTTGTGAATTTATTCTGATTTAGAGCCTGGCCCTCAACTCAGCAGGCTCAGTAACCTCCTATAGTCAGCTCAAGCACCTAGAGCTATATCTATAACTTACCATATACAGGTTCACAGGTTAAAGTACAACCAGAATGATAATTGTCCAAATAGTCCCAGCCTTCTACGCCTTCCCTTGGTGTTTTCCAAAGGTCATCTATACTCTTAAGTAGAAGGGAGGTGCTCTGTTAGCTGAGCAGAACACCATGTAACAGAAAAGTATTCATTTAGGTGGCTCAAACCACTAGTGCCACCTAAAGGAGTAGCTGGGGGTGGGCACAGAAGAAGGGGTGAGCAAATCTAAAGTTGAGAAGGAGGCACTGGTGTCTAGAGTGGGCTTACACTGCCCTGCACACCATTCCTCCCAACCCCATGCTCCATGGTAGCACATTGGTAGGGTAAAATTGACCATGCTGGGAGTATTTACAGAATCTGGAAATCAGAGCTTTTTTACTGCAGAGAGTGGACTGGCAAACATTTATCTGAATGCCACTGGAAGGAAGGCAGAAAGGACCCTGGGCTTTTAGTCCCACTGAGACCAGCAGAGCTCCAGGAGGATGAGCAGAGGGTGCTGGGCAAAGAGATGGTTTTTTTTTTAAACAACGTACCACTGCATACTAGGTCCACCAGACCTACAAAGTTTATTTCCACTTAGATAAGTTGTTCTCAACCCTCCATGCTGGAATTCTCTGAATTTTTAAATACTGATGCCTGGACCCTACCCATTTTTTTTTTTTAATGGTCTGGATATTGAAATTTTCAAAGCTTCCTGGTGATTATACTGTGCAACCAAGCTTTGCAACTACAGCAATATGGAAAGAGCTTTCTAAATTATGATTTGGTGATCCCATCAGTTATGCTTCTACCACATACAGATTCAAGTTCAATTATACTTTTAACAACAACAAAAAAAAGAGCACTCCATATTAGGGAAACAAAAAAACTACCCATACTTGTCTATTATTATATATAAGGGTATATAAAATCAGAATAGGATTTGAAGAAATAAAACACTTTAGAGTCAACCATTTCTCAACTGTATGTAAAGGATTTGCCAAGTTAGGCTACATGTGAACCACATCCTCAGATTTTAATAGAACACCTTTTAAATAATACACTCAGACCAACTAGAGCTAGGACTTCTGAAAGAAGCTTGGTTTTGGCTTTTGAACTTTAAGCCATCCTGGCATCAAAAACCCCTTTGCACACTGTCCCCAGTTACCAGCAGTTGGTTTCTGTGTGATGCACAAAGCCTCTTCTTTCCCTGTACAGGGAGCTCAAATCAGAGGCTCCCCAGAGCTTCTGATCCCTGAGGTTCTCCTGCATGTTCTCCTGCATCACAGGGAAACAGCAAAGAGAAGAGAGCCATTTTTGTCAGTGGGATCAGCCTCCTTGGAAAAACCCTTTGAGTGACTATTTTTCCTCAATTATTGTTAATTATATTCTAAGCCTTTGACTCCTCTTTCTTCCTACTTTATTCTCCTCCCTTGTTTCTGATTAACAGGTGTAGTCGGAAATAAAATTTTCATTCAATTATATCCATAGCAACACACAAATTAGCATATGTTTCTGCTCTGCTTTGGGGTTGCCTTCTTTTAAAAAGACAAGAGCCTTTTCTCAATGATAAATTCAAGCTTACCACAAAAGGACTTCCTAAAAACACATCAAGCCAATTCTAACAAGGGATTTTAAAGAACCAGAGACTAACTTTTGACTCCTAGCTTCACCCAGGACCAGGCAAGTACAATCATCCTGGGGGCATGATTGAAGCTCCCAATTACTCTCTGAAAAGGGGACTCAAGGAAAACCCCAAAGCAACCTGAACTTAATAAAGAAGGGGCAGCAAAGCATGCAAAAACAAAGAGCCTAGGTGCTCCAAAGCTAAAGAAAGGAGAAAAGGGGGGAAATCTGCCCACTTGCAGTGCTAATTACACCAATTAGTGGCTGAGCCTCGTCTTCCCCAGGTGTGGAGGGGAAAAGAGTTATCCACTCATTAGAGTCACTTACTAAAGAGTTCTTTCCATTCCCCTAGAGTTATCTTAATTAAAAGTGTTACATAAATCCTCGCCCACAGAGCCTAGTATAATACCTTCCTTTACCACTGAAATGAAAATTCATAGCTCATCCTACACCACGTGAGAGACTGCTAAAGATTTTCTCTCAGTTACTCGCAGGAGAAGCACAAAGCAGATCACCTCTGTGCCACAGAATTAATGTGTTCTGGTTGTCTCCATCCCTACTTGTCGATCTCAAAACATGTTTTAATGCGCCAAGACTACTGGCAAATGCTTTTGAAACATCACTGCTATAGCCAGGGCCATAGCAAAAAGACAAATTGGGCACTGTTTATCTGTGCCTATTCCTCCCCTCAAGGTGTCGTTCCCTAGTGGCTCATGACCACCAGGACTTATCACCATAACTGCCCTTCCCATGGCAATAATTAATCTAATGTGTGGACTTGGCTGGGCCACAGTACCCAGATATTTGGTCAAAGATTGTTCTAGATATTTCTGTGAAGGTATTTTTAGGTGAGAGAACATTTAAATCAGTAGACTTTGGGTAAAACAGATTACCCTCCATATCATGAAACAGCCTTCTCCATTCACTTGAAGGTCTTTAATAGGAAAAAGACTGAAGTCTTCTGAAAAAGAGAGAATTCTGACAGCAGACCGCCTTGGGACCTGAAACGCAACACCAGCTCATGAAGGCAGATTGGTGTGTCCTGCAGAGTTTGGACTTGGGAGTTTCCAAACTCATGTGAGCCAATTCCTTAAATATCTCCATCTCTGTCTCAATCTCTTTCTCTCTTCGCACACACACACACCTGTTGATTCTGTTTCTCTGAAGAACCTTGATTATACGGTCATCTCCTCATTAAAGATTGCTTGTGCAGCACCACATTCCTGTTATGTTACATCCGTGAGCCTCTCAAGAGACCATCAGCTAATGAATAAATTAGAGCTCTAGATCTGGAACCAACCTCAGAGAGCATCAAGTTCAATGTTTCTTTACACTGTGGTCCACGAACCTTGCTTCTCCTACATGTCAGTGGCTCTTAGTCAGAAAGATGGTTTCTAGCAAAAAAATTGGGGAGGCTGAAAATAGTTTCAACAGGTGCTTTTCACAGGGCTTGTCTGAGGAATCAGCAGTGGGACTCACCATAGGTAGAGGCAATAAATAGTATTTCCTAAAGTTCTATAGTCCTAGAACCTTTCTGTATAAAACATTTGGGAGGGTTTCTATTTGACA
This sequence comes from Lutra lutra, assembly GCF_902655055.1. Lineage (NCBI taxonomy): Eukaryota > Metazoa > Chordata > Mammalia > Carnivora > Mustelidae > Lutra > Lutra lutra. The sequence goes on from NC_062286.1 coordinate 75,611,760, forward strand.
GACCACAGTTTGGTACACACTTTCCAACATCCCTGTTATTGTGAGTGTCATGAGACACTAAGCCAACACTTGGCTACCCCATGGGAAGTGACATGGCAAAGGATGCTGTGAAGTAGTTGAAAAGGAAAGATTCAGAAGAAGCCAAAAGTGATGTCCAATGAAAGAAGGGAAGGATGGGGGATGGGGTGTGGAGGAAGGAAGAGAGGACAGGGGACAGGAGGGAAGAAAGAAGGGAAGGGAAAGAAAGAGAGGGAGGGGAGGGGAGAAGAAGTGGGGGGAGGAAGGAAGAAAGAATGATTTAAGGATAGCTGAGAGAGAAAGAGAGAAGTGGCAACTGTTAGGACAAGAAATCCAGCCATGTGTCAGCAGACAGCAACTGTTGGGCCTAGGGTTGTCTGCAGGTGAGACAGTGAAGCCCACTGGAGTGGGCACCGAGAAGACATGTTGACAGCATGGCTCAGGAGAGTACCCTGTCTCTCGGCAGTCATATACTTTGCTCACTGTACTTGCTGACTGACAGATATTGGCTGTTCATCTACAGTTGTGAAAGGCCCATGTGCGAGCATATTTACCTGCACTGTACAGGAGCCTAGAAAGGGGAAAAGGGGAGGCAGAGGAAGAGAATGGTACCCCACCAATATTCGACAGAACTGACCTGCTAGGCAGGTTTGGGTAACTGTTCTCTTGAGTGATCCAAGGATTATACACATGAGGGCCGAGGAACAAGATGTAGTGACATGACTGACGTCACATCTCTAATATGGCACTAGGTCAAATGGCCAGTTGTAAAGTCAGTCCTGAGTGGACTAGCATACAATGGGAAAATTTAGATGAATTCTAGGCCCTGGAATACCATTAAGTGATTTTTACTTCTCTCTTTAATGCAGGTAAAAATCAAAGCAAAATCTCTATGGAAAAGAGTTCCATGGTTTACCCAACTTGTTTGTAAACCAGTGGAAAAATGATTTCAACCCTGAGTGTCTCTAATTCCTACAAGCCTCAGTGGGGGAAAGGAGGAGGGAAAAGAAATTGAGCAAAGGCAGACATTAAGACCAAAAGCGCCAGCAGCGGACAGGAGGTGGGGAGAAGAGCTAACGCCATCTCAAGGACACCATTCCACATTCCTCTTACTTTCTCTTCTGCCTAATTCTGAAAAAAGAAACTGAGAAAATACTTGCTTTACAGGTGGGCTGTGAATGAGCAGCTGCAGTAGAAAGTTTAAAATCCAGGGTCTGCAACTGGCTGTTGAGAAATAAGGAGCAACAGTCAGTCTGGGACAGACCTGCATGGAGGCTGAGAAGAAACCACTGGCAGAGCACACATTCCAAGAGAAGAACTGCAAAAACCACACTGTAGTGTGTCTTCATCTACACAGTATTTAAATAAACTCTAAATAGTCAAGGATCCATGACATAAGCAACAAATTATACCTCTGGCAACTATTTCTTTAAAAATAGCATGACGTGGCAAGATAAACCAATTCAAGATGCTTGGGATAAAGTGGAAAATCAAGATTTAAAATGAGAAGGGGACTGATTGGCAGACTTTGGAAACTTTAGATTGAGAACATGAGGGTCAATTGGTAGTGATAATGGGAACCACAGAGCAGAGTATGGATATTGGGATGAAGCCAACAGAGAAATTTGAATCTGCTTCCATAGGGAAATTAAAATAGTGCCACTTTTTTGATCCTGCATCACAATGCCAGGGTTTGGCGGGGGGGCTTGTCAGCCTATTTATTTCATGTATTCTTTAAAACTTGTTTTTTTGAGATATAATTCATATGCTATGCAACTAACAATTTTAAAGAATACAGTTGAGGGGCGCCTGGGAGGCTCAGTGGGTTAAGCCTCTGCCTTTGGCTCAGGTCATGATCTCAGGGTCCTGGATCGAGCTCCACATTGGGCTCTCTGCTTCCCCCCCTCCCTCTGCCTGCCTCTCTGCCCACTTGTGATCTCTGTCAGTCATATAAATAAAATCTTTTTTTAAAAAGTATACAGTTAAGTGGTTTTTAGTTTATTTACATGGTTGTGCAACCAACATTACTATTAATTCCAACACATCTTCCTTACCCCATAAAGAAACCCTATGCTCATTAGAAGTCACTCCCCATTTCCCTGCTCTCTCCCTATCATGAGTTTACTCTATGGATTTGTCTATTCTGGACACTTCATGTAAACAGCAACCTACACACTATGTATGGCCTTTTATGTCTGGTTTGTTTCAATTAACATAATGCTTTCAAAGTTAATCTGTGCTGTCACATGTATCCATGCCACATAACTTATTATGGCTGCATAATATTCCACTGTAGGGATAGACTGCATTTGCTTATTTATTAATCAGTTACTAAACATTTAAGTTGTTTCCACTTTTTTGTTTTTTGGCTATTATGATGCTATGCACAATCATGTACTAGTTTTTGTGTTAACTGATGTCTTTTTAAGGACTTCTTAAAATTCAAGTATAATATATGGTATTACAGGAGTTTCAGGTGTACAATAGGATTCAACTATGTTATATAGTTGTTCACCAAGATAACTGTACTCTTAATTCCCTTTAGGTGTTTCACCTATCCCACCCCCAATCTCCTTTCTAGCAATCACCAGTCAGCTTTTTGTCTGTCTCTTTTTTTCTTTAAGTTTCATATATAAGTAAATCATATGACATGTGTCTTTCTCTGACTGACTTATTTCACTCAGGCCAATTCATATTGTTGCAAATGGCAAGATTTCATTATTTTTTATGGCTGGCTAATATTCCGTTGGTATATACACCATGTCTTCTTAGCCTTTCATCCATTGATGGGACATTTGGGTCTCTTCCGTCTGACTATTGAAAATAATGCTGCAATAAACAAAGGAGGCATGTATTTTTTGAATTAGTGTTTTCTTGGATAAATACACAGCAGTGGAATTATTGGATTATACAGCAATTCTGTATTTAATTTTTGAGGAACCTCCATACTGTTTTCCACAGTGGTTGTACCAATTTGCATCTACACCAACAGTGCACAGGATTCCTTTTTTTTGTTGTTTTTGTTTTAACATCCTCTTGTTATTTCCTGCTTTTTATTCTAGCCATTCTGTCAGGTGCAAAGTAATATTTCATTGTGGTTTTATTTTGTATTTCCCTGATAATTACTGGTTTTTGAGCATCTTTTCATGTGTCTGTGGGCCCTTTGTATATCTTCTTTGGAAAAAATATCTTCAGGTCCGCTGTCCATTTTTAAATTGGATTTTTTTAATGTGTTGAGTTGTATACATTCTTTATATATTTTTTATATTAACCCCTTATCAGATGTATCATTTCCAAGTATCTTTTCTCACTCAGTAGGTTGGTTCCCTTTTTGTTGATGGTTCCTCCACTGTGCAAAAACTTTTTATTTTAGCATAGTCCAATAATTTAATTTTGCTTTTGTTTCCCTTGCCAGAAAAGACATATCTAGAAAAATGTTTTCCACAGTGATGTCAAAGAAATTACTGCCTATGTTTCCTTCCAGGAGTTTCATGGCTTCAGGTCTCACATTTGGTCCTTAATTCACTTAGGTTTATTTGTGTGTATGGTATAAGACAGTGATCCAGTTTCATTCTTTTGCACATAGCTGCCCAGTATTCCCAACACCATTTGTTGAAGAGATTATCTTCTTCCCACTATATATTCTTGCTTCCTTTGTTGTAAATTAACTGACCATAAAAGTATGGGTTTATTTCTGGACTTTCTATTCTGTTCCATTGATCACTGTGTTTGTTTTGGGGGAGTATCACATTGTTTTGATTAGTATAGCTTTGTAATAGGTCTTGAAATCTGGGATTGTGATACCTCCAGGGTTGTTGTTCTTTTTCAAGACTGCTTTGTATATTTGGGGTCTTTTGTGGCTCCATACAAGTTTTAGGATTATTTGTTCTGTGAAAAATGTTGGTATTTTGATAGAGACTGCATTAAATCTCTAGATTACTTTGGATAGTATGGACATTTTAATAATACTGTTTCTTCTAATCCATGAGCACAGACTACCTTTTTGTTTGCATTGTCTTCGATTTCTTTTGTCAATGTTTTATAGTTTTCAGAGTATAGCTCTCCCATCTCCTTAGTTAAGTTTATTCCCAGGTATTTCATTCTTTTTTTTTAAAACATTTTTTTAAAATTTATTTTCAGCATAACAGTATTCATTGTTTTTGTACCACACCCAGTGCTCCATGCAATCTGTGCCCTCTCTAATACCCACCACCTGGTTCCCCCAACCTCTTCAAACCCTTCAGATTGTTTTTCAGAGTCCATAGTCTCTCATTGTTCACCTCCCCTTCCAATTTCCCCCAACTCCCTTCTCCTAACTCCCATGTCCTCTATGCTATTTGTTATGCTCCACAAATAAGTGAAACCATATGATAATTGGCTCTCTCTGCTTGACTTATTTCACTTAGCATAATCTCTTCATTCTTTTTGTTACAATCATAATGCAATTGTTTTCTTAATTATTCTTCTGCTACTTCATTATTAGTGTATAGAAATGCAATAGATCTGCATGTTAATTTTACATCCTGCAACTTCACTGAATTCATTTATCAGTTCTAGCAGTTTTTTGATGGAATCTTTAGGATTTTCTCTATATGGTATCATGTCATCTACAAATAGTGAAAGCTTTACTTCTTCCTCACCAATTTGGATGTTTTTTTTTCCCTTGTCTGATAGGTGTGACTAGGACTTCCAATACTATGTTGAATAAAAGTGGTGAGAGTAGACATCTTTGTCTTGTTCCTGATCTTAGAAGAAAGCTGTCAATTTTTCACCATTGAGTAGGCTATGAGTTTTTCATATACAGCCTTTCTTATGTTGACATATGTTCCCTCTACATCTACTTTGTTGAGAGTTTTATTATAAATGGACATTGTACTATGTCAAATGCTCTTCCTTAATCTATGGAGATAATATGTTATTTATCCTTTCTTGTTAATGTGATACATCACATTAACCAATTTATGAATACTGAACCACTGTTGCATCACTGGAATGAATCCCCCCTGAACACGGTGATTGATTTTCTTAATGGATTGTTGGATCTAGTTTGCTAATATTTGGCTGAGGATTTCTGCATCTATGTTCATCAACGATATTGGCCTTTGGTTTTCTTTTTTAGTGGTGTCTTTATCTGGTTTTGGTATCAGAGTAATGTTGGCCTTGGAGAATCAGTTTGGAAGGTTGCCTTCTTTTTCTATTTTTTGGATACTTTGAGAAAAAAAGGTATTAACCTTTCTTTAAATGTTTGGTAGAATTCACCAGTGAAGCCATCTGGTCCTGGACTTTTGTTTGTTGGGAGTTTTGTGGTTTGTTGTTTTTTTTTTTAATTACTGATTCAATTTCATTGCTGGTACTTGATCTGTTCCAGTTTTCTATTTTTCCTGCTTCAGTTTTGCAAAGATATATGTCCCTAGAAATTTATTCATTTCTTCTAGGTTGGCCAATTTGTTATATTTCTGTGGTATTGGTTAGAATTTCTCCCATCATTCCTGATTTTATTTATTTGAATTCTCTCTTCTTTTTTTGGTGAGTTTAGCTAAAAGGCTTATCAATTTTGTTGATCTTTTCAAAGAACAAGTTGGTTTCTTTGCTCTGTTCTGGTTTTTTTTTTTTTTTTTTAAGTCCCTCTATTTCTGCTCTAGTTTTTATTATGTCCTTATTTCTCCTGGCTTTGGGCTTTCTTTGTTCTTCTTTTTCTGGCTCCTTTAGATGTAAGGTTAGCTTGAGATTTTTCTTGCTTCTTGAGGTGGGCCTGTATTGTTATAATCTTCCCTCTTTGAATAGCTTTTGCTGCATTCCAAAGATTTTGGACCACTGTGTTTTCATTGTCATTTGTCTCCATGTATTTATTTCTCCTTTTGACTTTTTGGTTGAAACCATTTATTGTTTAGTAGCATGTTATTTAGCCTCCATGTTTTTGCATTCTTTGAAGACTTTTCTCTTGAGATGATTTCTATTTTCATACCACTGTGGATGGAAAAGATGTATGACATGATTTCAGTCTTCTGGACTATATCAATAATATTGTGGCCTAACATGTGACCTATTCTGGAAAATGTTGTGAACATATGTTCTCAATTCCCTTGAGTTTATAACTAGGAGTGGAATTGCTGGGACATAGGCTAACTCTATTTTAACATTTGAAGAATGCCAGACTTTTCAAAGTGGGTGTACCCATTTTATATTCCCACCAGCAATTATATAAGTGTTTCATCTTCTCCATATCTTGTCAACACTTGCTATTGTCTGTCTCTCTTATTATAGCCCTCCTTGTGGGTGTGAAGTGTTATCTCACTGTGACTTTTATTTACATTTCTCTCATAACATCTTTTCATGTGCTTCTTGGCCATTTGTGTATCTTCTTTGGGGAAATTTCTGTTTAAAACTTTTGTCTATTTTTCAATTGGGTTATTGGTCTTTTTTCTATTTAACTGTAAGAGTTCTTTATGTTTTCTGGATACTAGATTCTTATCAGACATGATTTGCAAATATTTTCTCCTATTCTGTGGATTATCTTTTCACATTTTTCCAGTTTTATTGAGAAATAATTAACATATATCACTAAGTTTAAGGCATATAGCATGATGGTTTGGTTTTTATATGTTATGAAATGATTACTATAATAGCTTCAACTAATACAACTGATAGGTTCTCATACAAATACAATAAAAATAAGAAAAAAAGGAAAAAAATTTCTTCTTGCTAGAGGGGAGTCTCAGGATTTACCATCTTAACAACTTTTCTATATATCATATAGCAGCATTAGCTATAGTCATCATGGTATACACTACATCCCTATTACATCCCTATCATAGGCATACAACATTTTATTGCACTTCTCAAATACCATGTGTTTTACAAATTGAAGGTATGGGCTACTTTGCATTGAGCAAGTCTATCAGCACATTCTTCCAACAGCTTTTGCTCATTTCATGTCTCTCTGTCACATTTGGTAATTCTCAATAATATTTTAAACTTTATTATTATTATTACATTTGTTATGATGACCTATGATCAGTATGACTTGCTGAAAGCTCAGATGATGGTTAGCAATTTTTTTAGCAATAAAGTAATTTTGAATAAGTTATGTACATTGCTTTTTTAGACATAAAGTTATTACACACTTAACAGACTACAATAGAGTATAACCATAACTTTTTATGCATTGGAAAACCAAACAATTCACTTGACTCAATTATTGTGATATTCACTTTCTTGCAGTGGTCTGGATCCAAACTCACAGTATCTCCAAGGCATTCCTATATTGATGTATGTAATTGTCTTTTAAATCAGATAGAAAAAAAAAACTTATAGTAAGTAAAAACCACATTTATACCATCTTTTATATTTACCCATGTAGTTATCAGTGTCATTTCTTCATATGAATTCAAATTACTCTCTAATATCATTTCAACCTGAAGGACTTCCTTTAATATTTTTCTGGTAGGGCAGGTGTGCTAACAATAACATCTGTTTTTGTTAATCTTGAATGTCTTGATTTCTCCTTCTTTTTGATGGGAAGTTCTACCAGATATACTATTGCTGGTTGACAATCTTTTTCTTTCACCACTTTGAATACTTCATCCCACTGCTTCTGACCTCCATAACATCGGATTAAAAATCAGCTGTTCATTTTATTGAGGATCCCTTGAGTCACATCTGTCTAGTGGCTTTCACAATTCCCTTTTTGAGCTTTGTTCTTTCTGTTCTGAAAGGTTATTAATTTTGATTCAATTTCTTTAATAGATATGGGCCTATTCAAACAGTCTGTTTCTTCTTGTGGAAGTTTTGACAGATTGTGTCTTTCATGGAATTGACCCATTTTAGCCAGTAACTCAGTCAAATCTGTGGGCATAAAATTTTCATAGTATTCCTTTATTATCCTTTCAATATCCATGGGATCTCTGATGATGTCTCCTCTTTAATTTTTGATATTTGTAACTTCTGTGTTCTTTTTTTCTTAGTCAGCCTAGAGCTAGAGGCTTATTGTCTTTTCAAAGAACCAGCTTTTTATTTTGTTGGATTTTCTCTAGGGATTTTTTTCAACTTCATTGATTTTTGCTCTGATTTTTATTGTTTTTTTTTTCTTCTGGGTATTTTAGATTCAATTTGCTCTTCTTTTTCTAGTTTCCTAAGGTGGAAGCTTATTGATTTTAGACATATCATCTTTTCTAATTTATGCATTCAATGTTATAAATTTCTCTCTAAGCACTATTTTCACAGCATCTACAAATCTTGGTAAGTTGAACTTTCATTTTCATTTACCACAGTCACTTTTTAATAACATGATTCTAGCTATGACATTTCAACATAGTTTGTGTTACATTCCAATATCCATCCTTCCTAAATTTAATGCATCACAAGTACAGGATTCTAATGAACTAATTCTTCTCCCACATTTTGGGGGAAGTTTTTCAGTGGCATCTTAACTCTTACTTGTGGAAGCATTACATGATATTCTTAAAAAGTTTTTCTGTTTCTTTTTTTAATGTGGAAAATATAGGGTTACTACCTATAAGAAAATGCATATTTGAGTTCAACAAAATCCTGGCCCTTTTAGCAATATTACATGCTGCTTATTAATCAGCCCTATCAACCATTCATTTAACTATAAAGAGCATTAGAGGTGTAAAAGTATGCTGGAAAAAATTCAGTTCTGAGAAGAAATATTATTTTCTCTTTTGCCTTGCTGGAAGTGTGAGCACTTTGACAAGTGTTAGATTGCTTCTGGTTACATAAGAAACAGCTGTGCCCTGCCCCAGATCGCATCCTGCAAGTCCTATTTGAACAAAAGGGAAACAGATTCTTGAGAAAGTAAATATGTACAAGGGCTCTGGAAATTAGTCTGCTTTGCTTTCAGATCCTAAGTCATCATGTTGGTAAAATAGTACTCATCTACTACATTGATTGGGCATTACTGGTACAGAACAGAGAATTTGTATATGTTCTTCTCTATATATATCAGAATCCAAAGTTCTTGGAATAAAAGATTCAGAAACATGGCATTCTCACTTGATGGGCCCAGGTCTTTACACCAAGAATGCCTGTTTCATCCAATAGTATGTCACTCACAGCTATGTGAACTGCAGATTTGTAGAGTCAATTGCCTCTCCTGCTTCTCTGTTTGGTCTCTCTAGAGTGCTTCAGTCTTAATAGATGCAAACAAGCCTCATCATGTTTACCCCCAAACCTGGTTCTCTTCCAGCATGGTATCCACCTAGGAGCTTAGCTTTGACACCTATAACTTCCATACCACCAAGTCCTGCCAAGTTCAATATCTGAATCTTCCCTCAGATCTGCCCACTTATCACCTCTCACTTATACATCTTAACTCCCTTCCTTCAACCTCACTTGGCCTCCTTCTTTTAATCTGTTTCCCACCCAGTAGCCAAAGTGATTTTTTTTCAAAGTGATTTTTTTTTTCTAAATGCAAATCTGATTTTATCATTTTCTTGCTTAAAATCTTCCAGTGGTTTCTCCCCGGCCTTAAATTAAGGACTGACATCTGACATGATGACCTACAGACCCAGCATGATCTAGTGCTTGCCTACCTCTCTAGACTCATCAAAGGCCAATTACTAACTTGATCTCTGAGCTCTATCCACACTCATCTTTTCCAATGCTTCTAAAGTGCCATACTCCTTGGCTCAGGAACTTTGCAAGTGCCATTCTGTTGCCTACTTATATACTTTCCCCTTACTTCCACCTCTTCACCTCAATTACTTGACTCCTCAACCCTCAGATATCAGTTCCAGTAACATTTCCTCAGGAAAGCATTCCTTGACCCCAGAAAATAAATAGCCCAAGAGCACACACTTTTCCCTAGTCACACTATTCAAGTTGGTAATTATACTTTGATGTGCACTTTTAATCTGCACTTTGATGTGCAGATCTCACCAAGCAAGAAACAGTACAAGGTGTTGCTTTATGAGCGCCCATTCCATGTCTATTTTATTTACCATGATACTCATCATCTAGCACAGAACTACATATTGTAAGCACTCAATAAATGGAAGAAAAAAACTAAATGGATTAACTTTTTCATAGACATCATTACACTTTAACTGTGTGATAGCACAGCTCTAAATGTTTTACATGTATTTCCTCATTTAAGTTTCCCAATAGCCCTGTGGAGTAGGTATTATCATTGTCACCCTAATTTTGCAAATAAGGAAACTGAGGCATGGATAATAAATGTCTTGCCAAGAGTCACATAGGAGTGGGCAAAGCGAGGATTACTATCTTTCTAATCCCAAATCTGGGTACTTCACCACAAGTTATGACAACAGAGACATCTGTCTGGTGGTTTGATACAATGATAATAAAAAGAAGCATTGTCCTGCTCTCCATGTGTTCCGTTGGAATTGCCTGTAGGGCTTCAGTGTGCCTCTAGCCCCTTCCTTGTTGTTTGACATCGAGTTTGATATTTTGAACCAACCAAATATTGAGAGTCCAGCCTTGGCATGACTCTACAACATGATTAGACTTATTATCTCCAGTGAGAAAAAATGGCTGTGAAGGTTATTACAAATGAGGAGCTCCTGAAATGATGAGCTGCAGCATCAGCCAAAGAAGGTTCAAGTCTCTCTAATGTAGACAAATTCTTGAATGTTTTGTCAGAAAAGCCATCTTTTCAACTTAAAGTCATACCCAGCACACTTACACACACAAGAACACAGAATGCTCAGATGCATTAACACCAATATCTCTGAACAGCTCAGCATCTCAGGAGTGATCCACATCCTCCTCTTTTACTTTATTAACACCTGCACCGAGGTATAACTGACATAGAGTAAACCAGGCACATGTAAAGTGTACAAATTAATACATCTTGATGTATGTATGGTTACATTTCTATTTATCATCTGGCCATTTGTTTTCTATTGGCCCTGTTTGTTCTTGGCTCTCTATTCCCCTCCTGACAGATCTCGGATTGAGTATTTTTAGTTTCATTTTATCTCCTTTATTGGCCTGTTTTGTCATTTAGTAATTACTTTAGGTATATAGCAAACATCTTCAATATATCATGCCCTTATTTAAATTAACAGTATAGGAGAGACTTTGTCTAATTCACATGAAAAAGTTTCACATTCAATGGCAGCCCATCTGACCTCCTCCATTCTAACCCACACGCCTCCAGATGGCTATGCTATCTCCTTTGACCTAGCAGGCCTTGAGCAGTCAAAGTTAGGGAACGGCTATGCCTTCAGAGAAAGCAGATCCTCCTTTGTCTCAATAATGCTGTGCTATAGGTGGCAACAGGAGCAGATCAGACACTCCAAACATGGTCTCAAGGGCCAAAGCAAGGTTACAGAAGTTTCAATGAGTATCCAAGAGTGGAAAGGTCCAGACCAAATTTTCCTTATTTTTTTAATTAAAAAAAATTTTTTAAAGATTTTATTTATTTGACAGAGATCACAAGTAGGCAGAGAGGCAGGCGGAGTGGGGGGGAAGCAGGCTCCCCGCTGAGCAGAGAACCAATGCCAGACTCAATCCGAGGACCCTGAGATCATGACCTGAGTCAAAGGCAGAGGCTTTAACCCACTGAGCCACCCAGGCACCCCCAAATTTTCCTTTTTAAATAGAAATAGTACACTTGAAGCATCTTTTGAAAATGCGTAGCTTTTAGTTTTGGGTGTGTGTGTGTATATTAGACTTGAAATAAAGGGACTGTGATCTGTCTTTTAATTAATTACTGAGGTCAACTGCTTTCTGTTTCTTTTAGGAATAGTATCTAAAAATCTTCTTTTAATCCTCAAGACTAACTACCCCAAGTTTAAATACCCCCTATTTTAGTCTACTTGTACTACCACAACAAAATACCATAGACTGGGTGGCTTAAACAACATAAATTCATTTTCTCACAGTTCTGGAGACTGAAAATCCAAGATCAAGGTGCCCTCAGGATTGGTTTCTAGTGATGCATCTCTTTCTGGCTTGTAGATGGTCATCTTCTACTGTATCCTCCTATAACTTTTCCTCTGTGCATGTGTGGAAAGAGATAGGTCTCTGGCGTCTCCTCCTTCTCCTCTCCTAATCAAGTACTAGTTGTACTTGATTAGGGCTCCGCCCTTATGATCTCATTTAACCTTAACTATCCCTCTTAAAGGCCCTATCTCCTCATACAATCACATTTGGAGTTAGAGTTTCAACACATGAACTTTGGGGGAACAATTCAGTTCACTGTACTACCCCCAACATACCTGAGTAGCAGGATCACCACTCTCTTGTGTAGCATGGATGCTGACTTTATCTCAAGCCCCTGCTTCATTTTCATTCTCTCAGGATGACAGAGGATGCTTTGGGTTCACACTGACTACAGTGTCACTACCAATGAGCAGCCCCTTTGGACAAGCCTGATAGGCCCATCCTTGGGGACCCGAGAGCTGGCACTGGCAAAGCAACTGCAGCTGTGCTGCCCTAGACCCACAGCTGGACAGCCAGTCACAGGAAAGATGCACTGTCACCAGGAATTTATCGGGTTGCACAGGGCAAGGTTGCCCATGCCCTTACCCTCCTCTTCCCTCTCTACACATGTCTGCTCCCCACTTCTCCCCTTCAACCACATCCCTGCCGTAGCTGGTCTGGCTCCTTGCTCTCATCCTACATTGACACCTCTGCAATATAGGCAGGGTACCAGGAGGCAATACAGCCTGGCCAAGGTTCCCAAACTTTGTTGCACATGAGGATCACCTGGGGAGCTTTCAAAACTCTCAATGTCCAGACCACATACTTTATGGATTCAATCAGAATGTCTGGGGTGAAAGCCAGACTTGGGTACTTTTACTGAGGAACTAGGTTTTGAATCCTGGTTTCACCACTTCTAGTTCTGTGGCCTTGAGTAAGTTACTTAACCTAAATGGAGATAATAGTAGCACCTATCTTATGATTGTAGGAAGGGTTAAATGAGTGAATACTGTGAAGAGCCTAGCACAAAGCTTGCCGTGTAAGGGATGTGCTGTAAGTGCTAACCACCATTATTGCCCGAGTTGCCCTAAATGAAACCAGTGCCGTACAGAGGTACTAACTTAAGAATTCGGAAAGGAGAATCGGTATACTCTCTAACTGTGAAAGGGAAAAGAGTCAGCAAACATTTATCAAATACCTGCTTGGTGCAAAGCGTATATTATTTTACTTAATCTTTATAATAATCCCACAAGACGGATACAATTACTTAGCAGAAGAATAAACTAAAATTTAAAGGAATTAATTTGGGTCAATGCCTAATGATGGAGTTAGGATTTGCAACCAGGACTTTCTCACTCCAAACTCAGGTCCCTTTGAATACTCTTCTCAACTAGGCCTCCACCTTTGGATTCCCATGTTTTTCTCTGGATCACCCAATTTTAGCAAAAATCCTGCTAAAAGTCAGTTTAGCCAGAATCCCCCACCCTCTACATCTGATCAAAGTCCTCATAGCCCACTACCCCCAGGTGATATCTGGTCAGATATCACCTTCAGCAAGAATCCTGTCAGGTAGGTTTAGCAAGAATCCCCCTTTACCCCTGATGTTTCCTCTTAGTAACTTTCCATCAACTAACCCCACGCTGCTCCTTGGCTACAAATCCCCACTCGCCCATGTTGTAGTCAACACTGAGCCCAGCTGTACACTGAGGCGTCTTTCCCTAGCAGTAGTTACCACTTGCCTGTCCAGCTGGTTTTTCTTGATCACACACACACACTCTCTCTCTCTCTCTCATCACATACACACACACACACACACACATGCAAACAGCACAACTCTGGAAAAACTCCTCAGGAAAAATCCTTTCATCCCCAACTGGTAACAGTTATGACTCTTACACTACGAACATAAATGGTACGCACCATGGTTTACTGTGGCCACGTCGGACGGAGCCACAGATGGCTCCGTGACCAGCCTCTGGATCTGAGTCAAAGTGCTGCAGGCTTCCTCTATCTCCCTCCAAATGAGAAACACGTCCTCTCTGACTCCAGCTCCTGGAGGAGAAACACAGTGTGAATGGGTGGCTATGGCAGGCCCAAGAACTCTCTGGTAGTTCCAGAGGCCTGCTACACTCCAGCCAAGTTTCTAAAACATTTTCAAACATCAACTTCCACTTTCCCTACTAATCTGAGAATCAGAACTGAAATCCTTAAGGAAGTGCTGTCACCTGAAAAAAATCATAAATGCATATTTTAAGATGTAATAAATCTTTGTAAATATTTGTAGCAGCCATAATATTTTAAGATGAATTCTTGATAATACTCAAGATAAAGTATAAAATTATTCAAAAATCACCTAATAGGGAGGAGTCAAGATGGCGGAGAAGTAGCAGGCTGACACTACTTCAGGTAGTGGGAGATCAGCTAGATAGCTTATCTAAAGATTACAAACACCTACAAATCCAACAGGAGATCGAAGAGAAGAAGAACAGCAACTCTAGAAACAGAAAATGAACCACTTTCTGCAAGGTAGGACTGGCGGAGAAGTGAATCCAAAGCGACGGGAAGATAGACCGCGGGGGGAGGGGCTGGCTCCCGGCGAGCGGCGGAGCAACGGAGCACAAATCGGGACTTTAAAAGTCTGTTACGCTGAGGGACATTGCTCCAGAGGCTTAACCGGGGTGAAGCCCCCGCGGGGTCACAGAAGGATCAGGGGTGTCTGAGTGTCGCAGAGCTCACAGGTATTAGAACGGGGAAGCTGGCTACAGAGACAGAGCTGAGGAGTGACTCTCAGCTCGGGGTTACCTTGAACTGGTCGCAGGCAGGCTTGGTCAGCTCGGAGCACGGCCGGAGGCCAGGGTGGTGGGAGTCATTGGGTGCTGTTCTCTGGGGGCGCACTGAGGAGTGGGGCCCCAGGCTCTCGGCTCCTCCGGGCCGGAGACCGGGAGGCCGCCATCTTCATTCCTGCCCTCTGGAACTCTACGGAAAGCGCTCAGGGAACAAAAGCTCCCGAAAGCAAACCCAAGCAGATTACTCAGCCCGGCCCCGGGTAAGGGCGGTGCAACTCCGCCTGGGACAAAGACGCTTGAGAATCACTACAACAGGCCCCTCCCCCAGAAGATCAGCAAGAAACCCAGCCAGGACCAAGTTCACCTACCAAGGAATGTAATTTCAATACCAAGGAGAGCGGCGGAATTCCAGAGGAGGAGAAAGCAAAGCACAGAACTCAAGGCTTTCTCCCCATGATTCTTTAGCCTTGCAGTTAAATTAATTTTTTTTTCTTTTCTTTTTCAATTTTTTTTTCTTCTTCTGCTAAATTTTTTTAACTTTTACCCTTTTTTAACATTTTTTAACTAGTTTATCTAATATATATATTTTTTTTCCCCTTTTTATACTTTTTCTTTATTGGTTTTCTTTTTTAAATTTTTTTTTTTTTCTTTCTGAACGTCTTTTTATCCCCTTTCTCCCCCACCCCCCACGATTTGGGATCTCTTCTGATTTGGCTAAAGCATATTTTCCTGGGGTTGTTGCCACCCTTTTAGTATTTTACTTGCTCCTTCATATACTCTTATCTGGACAAAATGACAAGGCGGAAAAATTCACCACAAAAAAAAGAACAAGAGGCAGTACCAAAGGCTAGGGACCTAATCAATACAGACATTGTTAATATGTCAGATCCAGAGTTCAGAATGACGATTCTCAAGGTTCTAGACGGGCTCGAAAAAGGCATGGAAGATATTAGAGAAACCCTCTCGGGAGATATAAAAGCCCTTTCTGGAGAAATAAAAGAACTAAAATCTAACCAAGTTGAAATCAAAAAAGCTATTAATGAGGTGCAAACAAAAATGGAGGCTCTGACGGCTAGGATAAATGAGGCAGAAGAAAGAATTAGCGATATAGAAGACCAAATGACAGAAAATAAAGAAGCTGAGCAAAAGAGGGACAAACAGCTACTGGATCACGAGGGGAGAATTCGAGACATAAGTGACACCATAAGACGAAACAACATTAGAATAACTGGGATTCCAGAAGAAGAGGAAACAGAGAGGGGAGCACAAGGTATATTGGAGAGAATTATTGGAGAGAATTTCCCCAATATGGCAAAGGGAACAAGCATCAAAATCCAGGAGGTTCAGAGAACCCCCCTCAAGATCAATAAGAATAGGTCCACACCCTGTCACCTAATAGTAAAATTGACAAGTCTTAGTGACAAAGAGAAGATCCTGAAAGCAGCCCGGGAAAAGAAGTCTGTAACGTACAATGGTAAAACTATTAGATTGGCAGCAGACTTATCCACAGAGACCTGGCAGGCCAGAAAGAGCTGGCATGATATATTCAGAGTACTAAACGAGAAAAACATGCAGCCAAGAATACTATATCCAGCTAGGCTATCATTGAAAATAGACGGAGAGATTAAAAGCTTCCAGGACAAACAAAAACTGAAAGAATTTGCAAATACCAAACCAGCTCTACAGGAAATATTGAAAGGGGTCCTCTAAGCAAAGAGAGACCCTAAAAGAAGTAGATCAGAAAGAAACAGAGACAATATACAATAACAGTCACCTTACAGGCAATACAATGGCACTAAATTCATATCCCTCAATACTTACCCTGAATGTTAATGGGCTAAATGCCCCAATCAAAAGACACAGGGTATCAGAATGGATAAAAAAACAAAACCCATCTATATGTTGCCTATAAGAAACTCATCTTACACCCGAAGACACCTCCAGGTTTAAAGTGAGGGGGTGGAAAAGAATTTACCATGCTAATGGACATAGGAAGAAAGCAGGAGTGGCAATCCTTATATCAGATCAATTAGATTTTAAGCCAAAGACTACAATAAGAGATGAGGAAGGACACTATATCATACTCAAAGGAACTATCCAACAAGAAGATCTAACAATTTTAAATTCTATGCCCCTATCGTGGGAGCAGCCAACTATATAAACCAATTAATAACAAAATCAAAGAAACATATTGACAATAATACAATAATAGTAGGGGACTTTAACACTCCCCTCACTGAAATGGACAGATCATCCAAGCAAAAGATCAACAAGGAAATCAAGGCCTTAAGTGACACACTGGACCAGATGGACATCACAGATATATTCAGAACTTTTCATCCCAAAGCAACAGAATACACATTCTTCTCTAGTGCACATGGAACATTCTCCAGAATAGATCACATTCTTGGTCCTAAATCAGGTCTCAACTGTTATCAAAAGATTGGAATCATTCCCTGCATATTTTCAGACCACAATGCTCTGAAGCTAGAACTCAATCACAAGAGGAAATTTCGAAAGAACCCAAATACATGGGACTAAACAGCATCCTTCTAAAGAATGAATGGGTCAACCAGGAAATTAAAGAAGAATTGAAAAAATTCATGGAAACAAATGATAATGAAAACACAACGGTTCAAAATCTGTGGGACACACCAAAGGCAGTCCTGAGAGGAAAATATATAGCGGTACAAGCCTTTCTCAAGAAACAAGAAAGGTCTCGGGTACACAACCTAACCCTACACCTAAAGGAGCTGGAGAAAGAACAAGAAAGAAAGCCTAAACCCAGCAGGAGGAGAGAAATCATAAAGAACAGAGCAGAAATCAATGAAATAGAGACCAAAAAAAACAATAGAACAAATCAACAAAACTAGGAGCTGGTTCTTTGAAAGAATTAATAAGATTGATAAACGCCTGGCCAGACTTATCAAAAAGAAAAGAGAGAGGACCCAAATAAATAAAATCATGAATGAAAGAGGAGAGATCACAACGAACACCAAAGAAATACAGACAATTATAAGAACATACTATGAGCAACTCTACGCCAACAAATTTGACAATCTGGAAGAAATGGATGCATTCCTAGAGACATATAAACTACCACAACTGAACCAGGAAGAAATGGAAAGCCTGAACAGACCCATAACCAGTAAGGAGATTGAAACAGTCATCAAAAATCTCCAAACAAACAAAAGCCCAGGGCCAGACGGCTTCCCGGGGGAATTCTACCAAACATTTAAAGAAGAACTAATTCCTATTCTCCTGAAACTGTTCCAAAAAATAGAAATAGAAGGAAAACTTCCAAACTCATTTTATGAGGCCAGCATCACCTTGATCCCAAAACCAGACAAGGATCCCATCAAAAAAGAGAACTACAGACCAATATCCTTGATGAACACAGATGCAAAAATTCTCGCCAAAATACTAGCCAATAGGATTCAACAGTACATTAAAAGGATTATTCACCACGACCAAGTGGGATTTATTCCAGGGCTGCAAGGTTGGTTCAACATCCACAAATCAATCAATGTGATACAACACGTTAATAAAAGAACAAGAACCATATGATACTCTCCATAGATGCTGAAAAAGCATTTGACAAAGTACAGCATCCCTTCCTGATCAAAACTCTTCAAAGTGTAGGGATAGAGGGCACATACCTCAATATTATCAAAGCCATCTATGAAAAACCCACGGCAAATATCATTCTCAATGGAGAAAAACTGAAAGCTTTTCCGCTAAGGTCAGGAACACAGCAGGGATGTCCGTTATCACCACTGCTATTCAACATAGTACTAGAAGTCCTAGCCTCAGCAATCAGACAACAAAAGGAAATTAAAGGCATCCAAATCGGCAAAGAAGAAGTCAAACTATCACTCTTCGCAGATGATATGATACTATATGTGGAAAACCCAAAAGACTCCACTCCAAAACTGCTAGAACTTGTACAGGAATTCAGTAAAGTGTCAGGATATAAAACCAATGCACAGAAATCAGTTGCATTTCTCTACACCAACAACAAGACAGAAGAAAGAGAAATTAAGGAGTCCATCCCATTTACAATTGCACCCAAAACTATAAGATACCTAGGAATAAACCTAACCAAAGAGACTAAGAATCTATACACAGAAAACTATAAAGTACTCATGAAAGAAATTGAGGAAGACACAAAGAAATGGAAAAATGTTCCATGCTCCTGGATTGGAAGAATAAATATTGTGAAAATGTCTATGCTACCTAAAGCAATCTACACATTTAATGCAATTCCTATCAAAATACCATCCATTTTTTTCAAAGAAATGGAACAAATAATCCTAAAATTTATATGGAACCAGAAAAGACCTCGAATAGCCAAAGGAATATTGAAAAAGAAAGGCAAAGTTGGTGGCATCACAATTCCGGACTTCAAGCTCTATTACAAAGCTGTCATCATCAAGACAGCATGGTATTGGCACAAAAACAGACACATAGATCAATGGAACAGAATAGAGAGCCCAGAAATAGACCCTGAACTCTATGGTCAACTCATCTTCGACAAAGCAGGAAAGAATGTCCAATGGAAAAAAGACAGCCTCTTCAATTAATGGTGTTGGGAAAATTGGACAGCCACATGCAGAAAAATGAAATTGGATCATTTCCTTACAACCACACACGAAAATAGACTCAAAATGGATGAAGGATCTCAATGTGAGAAAGGAATCCATCAAAATCCTTGAGGAGAACACAGGCAACAACCTCTTCGACCTCAGCCGCAGCAACATCTTCCTAGGAACATTGCCAAAAGCAAGGGAAGCAAGGGCAAAAATGAACTATTGGGATTTTATCAAGATCAAAAGCTTTTGCACAGCAAAGGAAACAGTTAACAAAACCAAAAGACAACTGACAGAATGGGAGAAGATATTTGCAAATGACATATCAGATAAAGGGCTAGTGTCCAAAATCTATAAAGAACTTAGCAAACTCAACACCCAAAGAACAAATAATCCAATCAAGAAATGGGCAGAGGACATGAACAGACATTTCTGCAAAGAAGACATCCAGATGGCCAACAGACACATGAAAAAGTGCTCCACATCACTCGGCATCAGGGAAATACAAATCAAAACCACAATGAGATATCACCTCACACCAGTCAGAATGGCTAAAATTAACAAGTCAGGAAATGACAGATGCTGGCGAGGATGCGGAGAAAGGGGAACCCTCCTACACTGTTGGTGGGAATGCAAGCTGGTGCAACCACTCTGGAAAACAGCATGGAGGTTCCTCAAAATGTTGAAAATAGAACTACCCTATGACCCAGCAATTGCACTGCTGGGTATTTACCCTAAAGATACAAACGTAGTGATCCGAAGGGGCACGTGCACCCGAATGTTTAGAGCAGCAATGTCTACAATAGCCAAACTATGGAAAGAACCTAGATGTCCATCAACAGACGAATGGATAAAGAAGATGTGGTATATATACACAATGGAATACTATGCAGCCATCAAAAGAAATGAAATCTTGCCATTTGCGACGACGTGGATGGAACTAGAGGGTATCATGCTTAGCGAAATAAGTCAATCGGAGAAAGACAACTATCATATGATCTCCCTGATATGAGGGAGAGGAGATGCAACATGGGGGGTTGAGGGGGTAGGAGAAGAGTAAATGAAACAAGATGGGATTGGGAGGGAGACAAACCATAAGTGACTCTTAATCTCACAAAACAAACTGAGGGTTGATGGGTGGAGGGGGGTTGGGAGGGGGGTGGGATTATGGACACTGGGGAGGGTATGTGCTATGATGAGTGCTGTGAAGTGTGTAAACCTAGTGATTCACAGACCCGTACCCCTGGGGATAAAAATATATATTTATAAAAAATAAAATTAATTAAAAAAAATAAAAAAATTTTAAAAAAAATCACCTAATAAAAGCCAGGGTGAGGAAGGGAAATTCAGTGGTATATGAAAGTAATAATTCCTAATCTCTCTTGATTAAGCTGAGATTTCCCACTTCTCTGAAAACCACCTTCACTGTCCTTATTTTCCCTTAGTGTAAGAAATGATTCTTTGGTCTCCTTTTCTGGATTTCTACTGTTTCAATTAAGGGTTTGGTTTGGCTGTATGCTATTTTTTTCAAAATGATATGGCTTCTTAATATAGATATTAATCTCATTCTCACAATCAAAATTTTATCCTATGGGTAAGAGGTCCAGGCCCTACCAGATTGGTAGTTTCCAGAGATTAAGAACGGTGTTGGACCAGTAGGGAAATGGGTATGACCACAGAAGTACCACATAAGAGATCCTGCAGTGGTATCTTGACAACATCATGAGGCCAGTGGTGATTCTAAGAGGCCACGAGAATACCTCCCATTTTCAGTGGCATCCATGGGCCCAGCCACTGGCCTGGTCCTACTCAAGGCATCAATGGGCTACCAGATAGTCACTGCTCTGCAGTTGTTTCTAGTATGGTTGTAGTAACAAGAATTTTGCAGACATATTCTCTAGTTTTAAAAACCCTTCCAGTAAAAGGCTTAAACAACTAACTCAATTTCATAAGCTATATACAGTCAGCTCAGAGAACATGGACAACGTTATCATTAAAGTAAGCCAGTCCAAACTGTCCAATGATAAATACCTTTGAGGGTACCTGCTTTGTGCTTGCTATTGTGCTTGGACCTTTCTAAACACTGTCTCTTTCTCTTTGCCACAGCTCTGCAGGCAAATTCTACTCTTGTTCTCCTTCTACAGCTATACAGAAACTGAGGCAGAATGAGTCATCCAAGGTCACACTGTCAATGACTGTCAGAGCAGGGAGTCAAACCCAAGTTGGTGTGACTCTACCAACTTTGCCACCCTGCACAGTTGTCCTAGAAAAGGAACGGATGGTTATAGAGGGTCCCTGCATGCACCCCCCTTGCTGCTACGGAGATCCCACTTACAAAGCCCATCTACATGATGATAGTCCACAGATGCCTGAGAACCTAGACCCACAGAGACTGAGAGAATACCATCAGGTCTGGGGGCTGCCCCCGGAGACTCATCTATCCAGGGTGATTAACCTTAAGCCATTAGGACAGACCAAGGCCAGACCATAGTCAAAGTTTCTGACTTTCAAATGTAGTCAAGAAGGGCAGGGCAGAAGTAAAGGGACACCGGGGATCTGGCCCTCCTGAAGTTGGCCAGGTGGAGAGAGAGAGAGTATTAAAAGTTGTATTCATAAAGAAGCAAGTGGCAAGCCCTGACCGAGATGGAGGGCCACCATGGCTCTACAGCCATCGATAGCCCGAGGGGTGAAACATGATGGGTGCCCAGCTCCATGCTGGAACTCCCCAAATACCGCATCTGCTGCCAGATGCAAACCTTAAGCCCACAAGGCCTTCTGGCTGCTGCAAAAGCAAAACTGACTTCCAGCCGCTTACTGGAGCACGGAGGTGTTAAGTAGCAGAATCCTCGCTAAAAGTTTCAAATGATTTCATTTCTTTTGATGGCTGCATAGTATTCCATTGTGTATATATACCACATCTTCTTTATCCATTCGTCTGTTGATGGACATCTAGGTTCTTTCCATAGTTTGGCTATTGTAGACATTGCTGCTCTAAACATTCGGGTGCACGTGCCCCTTCGGATCACTACGTTTGTATCTTTAGGGTAAATACCCAGCAGTGCAATTGCTGGGTCATAGGGTAGTTCTATTTTCAACATTTTGAGGAACCTCCATGCTGTTTTCCAGAGTGGTTGCACCAGCTTGCATTCCCACCAACAGTGTAGGAGGGTTCCCCTTTCTCCGCATCCTCGCCAGCATCTGTCATTTCCTGACTTGTTAATTTTAGCCATTCTGACTGGTGTGAGGTGATATCTCATTGTGGTTTTGATTTGTATTTCCCTGATGCCGAGTGATGTGGAGCACTTTTTCATGTGTCTGTTGGCCATCTGGATGTCTTCTTTGCAGAAATGTCTGTTCATGTCCTCTGCCCATTTCTTGATTGGATTATTTGTTCTTTGGGTGTTGAGTTTGCTAAGTTCTTTATAGATTTTGGACACTAGCCCTTTATCTGATATGTCATTTGCAAATATCTTCTCCCATTCTGTCAGTTGTCTTTTGGTTTTGTTAACTGTTTCCTTTGCTGTGCAAAAGCTTTTGATCTTGATAAAATCCCAATAGTTCATTTTTGCCCTTGCTTCCCTTGCCTTTGGGGTTATGGATATTGGGGAGGGTATGTGCTATGGTGAGTGCTGTGAAGTGTGTAAACCTGGCGATTCGCAGACCTGTACCCCTGGGGATAAAAATATATGTTTATAAAAAATAAAATTAAAAATCAAAAAAAAAAAAAAAAGTTTCAAATGAGTCAAGGCTTTCCATTTTCCCCAGACTTGTCAATAGTATCTTAAGAGGGAGTGAGCCACAGGTCACCGACAAAGGAAAATACCAGGACAGTGTATTTAAGTTTCATTAAGGGGCAGCAAGTGATAGCATGCTCCGTGGGCAGACAGTAATTAGATTATCAATACACTGGTTTAGTTGTTATAATTAGGTAGCTTCAGATTCCTAGGCTGGCACTCAGAAAGCCAAACAACTCAAAACTGTCCCTTTAACTAGATTTGCTTTAAAAACAAAACAGGACAAACTGGAGAGCAATAAAAAGCATGACTTAGGATGCAGAGTTTCATTATTCCACAGGAAGAGAGGAAGCGCTGCCATTTTTATCAGGGACACTTCTAAGGGACTTAGCTGGGATATTAGACAGTTGCAACCCAGGGAGACAGAGCTACTGAAGAGTAAGAGGATAGAGGACAAGGCACAGGAAATTCCAGTATTCAGAGAGCTCGGTGAATTTGAGATGCTCCAGGCTAAACCACAGAGGAGACAAAACCACAAGGAAGCCACATGGATTTTGATCATCAAGGTATAAGCCAGCCAAGGTCTGCAGGGCACAGAAGCAGGATATGGTTCCTCAAAGAGACATCCAGACAAAGTACCAAATCTTCCAACCCAAACGTCCCCCCCATCCCTGCCGCAACAAGCCCAGCCATCTCCCATGTGCCATGAGGTAGCAATTTGAAGGCTCACAGAATTCTGACACCAGCTGGGAGACATGTCACATTAAACTGCTGTTTTCATTTGCACCCAGTATTGATTTCTCAGACTGGCTGATTTAACAAATGAAATGAGCCCCAGGTCGGATGTGTTTTGATATGTCAGGGGAACACCACCTCCCTGTCAGATCTTCCATGTCTCACCTACAGGATAAAGTCCAGTTGTCAGAGCCCAATTCATTAATTCTTCATTTGGCAAATATTTGTCAAGCTATGCGGTGGATGGGCACTGCCAGTGCTAAGGGCCCTGCTCCCTGTCTTGCAATCAAGTCCAGGGTTCAAGGCCCCAAAATGTTCCCTCCAGTGTTCTGCCACCTGGTCAGGGCACTGTCCTCCTAGCCTCTAGGGCCCCTGTACACCACTATCTTCACCATCAGGAAACTCAGGGCCCTCCACTGCACTCAGCCCACCCTTCATTCAAGGCACTGTCCAGCCTCTGCCATCAAGGTTGGCCCAGCCATTCCAGCAAACAGTGATCTGCCTCCAGCCCCTTCTCAATCTCATGGAAGGCATTAACCACAAGCACTGTTCTCAGTCCTTTTGCTTCCAGGACACACTCTCAGCCCCCCCCCCCCCCCCAATTAGGCTGACAGTATATGCAATTCCTGACTGCCTGTCACCCCAACCGCCAATTCCAAGGAGGACAAAGAAGCATCAGCCAGGGATGGTGAACTAGTATTTGCATAACTTTGAATCCAGTCTAATTTAAGTCAATTCTTCACAAACAGGCTTTATTTTTAGTACACAGCTGCTTACAACATAGCTCACCAATCAGCAGTGTGTCCCCGGTCATCCTGCTGTCAAGAGCTATGGTCTAAAACTCTCCTGTGGTGTGAGCTTGGATTACGGCCTGTGTTGGTACAGACTGACTTTGCTCACTAGATTGCAAATGTCTGGAACTTAGGGACAATGTCTTTTCTTTCTTTGTATCCTCCACAGAACTTAGCACAAGATCCAGTGTTTTCAGCAAGAATTCTTATCCTTCCTTGTTTTTATTGTCCTTATTACAAAGAAACAATGACCAAGCCCCTAATATATTCTTTCCTCAGGGAACTGCCGTGCCTCAGGATTGACAGGTCCAATATTGCAAGAAACTCTTCTGAGTGGTATATAACAGACTCCCATCATTTGAGCATATGACTATGCCCTAAGTATGCCAGACCTTAACAATGATGTGCCCTCAAGCATTAAGTCCCTTCCTTTTAGATCCTCCTGCCACAAAGACACAAGGATCCCTCCACATATCTAATGCACTAGCATTCCCAGGGTAGGAGGGAAAAGGAAATTCAAAAAGCAGCTAAGTGTGACACTGGTCCCAGATCAACCTAATGTAGCACAGGGAGAGGGCTGGCCAGAAACTAAAAGCACCATCAGCAACCCTGATTCCCAGACTCCTCCCTAGTCTCAGTGTGGGTTCATCTGTCTGTGGCCCTTCCCCACTGCCCAGGACTCCTGGGTGTAAAACTGATCCAGATGGGGAGAGACTGCTGTCTGCTGGAGCCCTAAACTCCTATTCAGCTGTGAGGATCTAAAAGAACTGAACAGAACTATCAAAAGGCAGTATTCTCAGAAAAAAGCATCACAGCTTCTATTTACAGAAAGCAATACAATGTGGTTTTTTGACTAAACTATGAGGGGAGTAAAATCCCCAGGCATCTGCAATTACAATAAGGTTCTGGTGAAAGGGGGCAATGACAGCCATAAAGGTATTGCAAGTGGTGAAATCAGCAGTTTCTGTTGCAATAGAAAATCCCCGGTTACTTGTGTCAAATTATATATTAAGCCGTTTGGGTGTGAGAGGCTACTGAACATCTCCTGGCTTGATCCAGACCCACCGCCCCAACCACTGAGGTGCATGTGCAGCTGCAGTTAGTGGCCCTATGGAAATTAACCACTGATCAATTTAAAGAAAATAGAGTCATTTCACCTTCTGGATAAACATCTAGAATTTTCCTGGAGCAATGGATATATATGTTTCACAAGGGACTTGACGTCTTAAAAGTAACTTCAAATCCCCAGCATGGGCAACTCTTCCTAAGTGGGTGTGAGCCTATCTCCTGGGGTCTCTCTCTTCTTGGTGGAACATCGTAAAATGCCAATGCAATGCAGTTTAATCATCCAATAGTCACTTAGAAAACCTGAATATAAGCCATCACTATTCTCCACCTAACTCAGCCAGGATGACCCCAGGCTCTGGGTGCCACCAGGTAAGGAGGTGGTAAAGACACGGGCACAGGGATAAAGAAGCAATAGCTAAAGAAGCAATGCCCAAATGCCCACAGATGAAATTTAGCTGATTAAGTCTATTCTATTTAGAATAAGCAATACCCTTTAAAAGGCACCAATCAAGAGGTGTTTTAATGAAATGATTAATTCAGGGGAACTTAGGAGCTTCCTTCAGAGAAAATTTGGTTTTTTTTTTTTGTTTGTTTGTTTTTTTAAGATTTTATTTATTTATTTGACAGACAGAAATCACAAGTAGGCAGAGAGGCCGGCAGAGAGAGAGAGGGAGAAGCAGGCTTCCCGCTGAGCAGAGAGCCCGATGCGGGGCTTGATCCCAGGACCCTGGGATCATGACCTGAGCCGAAGGCAGAGGCTTTAACCCACTGAGCCACCCAGGCACCCCAGAAAATTTGTTTTAATTGTTGTTTCTCAGCTTTTCCATCACAAAAAAGGCCCGAACTTCTTTCTGGTTCTAAGGGACCTACAGTGCATGGAAAGAACACAAGATGTTCACAGAGTTGCTCCCTGATTTCTATCAACTAACCCTGAATCAACCGAGAAACAGCAAGGCTAGGGCTACTGTTTGAGGGAGCAACCCCACATGAGCATCTGCTCAATCTCCTGTCCTCAAAAAAGCCCATTTTTGTGAAATGAGTCATGTGGGCTACTGGGGCAGCCCTGGGTCTCACTCACAAGTTTTAGCAGACTAATTATTTTCTTCAAACTCACAAGACACTGACCTAGGACCCAGAAAGCCAATTCTTTTAAATAAGACATCTTCCTAGAGAATCATTGTTCACTCATTTATTCAACCAAATTCAATCAATATCTATTATATCTGAGCACTGGAAATAAAGAATGAATAGGAAACAGTCCATGCTTTTAAGGGGTTCTTACTCCGCATAGCCTTCCAAAATTTGGTCCTCAGAACCTGTGTCAGAACCCACCAATGTGCTTATCAAAGTGCAACCTCCTAGGCCATACCCCAGACTTATTCTGAGTGTGTGGGGGGGGGGGGGGTATCCAGGAAATTGTACTCCTAAAGGCATCCCAGTGATTCTTTTGCCACAAAATTTTGCAAAACTTTAGTCTAATAGGTGAGAGAGGCATGTAAATATATTATTTCTATACAAAATATTCTTGGAGAAAAAAAATTGAGTCATTTCTGGAATCAGTATACTAATTAATACCCTATGTCCCTATTCCTGCCCTTAAAAAGGGCTCTTCAAAGAAGTCAGAGCGCTCCTTCCCCTTCGAAGTGCTGGAGAAGCCCTGACATACCAACTTCTAGATACCTATCCAGGCCATTTTCACTGATACGATTCGTTACGAAATCACGATTTCTAATAGTGCTGTTTATTTTATTTTATTTATTTCTTTGACAGAGACAGATCACAAGTAGGCAGAGAGGCAGGCAGAGAGAGGAGAAAGCAGGCTCCCTGCTGAGCAGAGAGCCCGATGCAGAACTCGATCCCAGGACCCTGAGATCATGACCTGAGCCAAAGGCAGAGCCTTTAAACCACTGAGCCACCCAGGCGCCCAGTGCTGTTTATTTTAGATTAGATGTCTTTTATAATGCCTGCTTCCCAGTGATGCATCAAGGAGAAAAGGGGGAAAACTAAAATTTACTATGTGCCTACTATGTGCCAGCCACTGTGCTGGGCACTGAAACATATTGCCTCATTTACTCTCACAATGATCACATAAGTAGGGATCATCACCCGCATTCAACAGATGTGCAAGGTGTGGTTCCGAGAAATTAAGAAACTTACCCAAGGCCACACAACTAGTAAGTAGTGCAGTCATGACTCAACCCAGGTCTGTCTGTCTCCAAAGCTGCCCATTCTCTTACCACACTGGAACACTGCCCTTGTGTCCTCGTAAATGATCACAACACAAGATCTATGTAAGCAAACCTCATCTGTTGGGTGTTGGTTGTTTTTAGTTTCCTTCAAGGAGCTTGTAGGCTCATCTCTCCCTGGGATGGAAGGCACCAGTCTGTAACTCTGATATGTAGGTGATGATGGTTGGTGAGCTGAGCTCCCAGACCAGGACCTACTGTGAGGTTCTGACGAGCAGCAGCACACACCGGCTTAGCTGGCACCTGCCCCCCTTTGGGATTGGCTGTCACCCATGGCACAGCCTTCTGGGGTTAGTAGCTCTAAGAGCTCTCCAGTGTTGGACTTTGGCTATCTGCGTATCTGTCTCCCTTGCCCAACTGTGATTTCCTTGAAGAGAGAACTATGTTTATCCGTTTTTATAACCACTCTTCCTGGTATATCCCTGACAGCTGGCAGACATTCCAAATAGGCTGCTCCAGAGCATAAACTTCCTGAGAAGAGGGACTTCTTTTTTCATCACTGTATCTCCAGAGCTTAGCACAGTGCCCGACTTTTAAAAGCAACAGTGCCCTCAAATCAGGGTAAGTTTATTCAAATGTAATCAGAAATTGACACCAGTTATTTTATTTAGTAACTCCATTTAATTTTTAAAAGATTCCTGGGGGGGGGGGGTGGGAGGTTGGGGGAACCAGGTGGTGGGTATTAGAGAGGGCACGGATTGCATGGAGCACTGGGTGTGGTACAAAAACAATGAATACTGTTATGATGAAAATAAATTAAAAAAATGATTAAAACAAACAAAAAAAAGGAGATGGTTAGGATTTGTAAGGATAGCTTTTAGTCAGCTTTGAAAGCTACTCTGAAATAAATATTTGATTGCTGTGAAAAAAAAAAAGATTCTTAAGGGATTTCTCTATGCCATATATTTTGTTAGGTGATGCAACATGTCTGGACCCACTCAATTATTTCAGTGGGATTCTAAAAGATTGCGTTCGTGACCAAAGAACTGGGCTGATCCCACTGCTGCCTGGTGCCAGGAAAGGACTACAGTGAGCAGTGAAGGCATCCCAGTGACAGGCTATTCTACAGCCAAGAGCTTAGAAAAACAAGTAACCCAGGATATAAACGCACTACGGGGAAGGAACACGGGGGCTCCCTACTCTGAAAGTGTCTTACTCTCTGGTTAGGAAAAGTAGAACTTCACATATACCAGGTACAGGGAGGGAGAGGGTGGAGATGGAGGTGGGAAATTCTTACATCCTAACTTGGGCTCCTTGGAGTTATAGTGGGAAGGAACAACTTTTACATCATCAAGCAGAAGCATAATTGATATTCTAAGAGTTGAGGTTCCCTGAATAGGAACCTTGTCTTTTATGCGTTCGGAATCTCCTCTTCAGCCCTCGTGAGCCTCTAAAGACACAGAAGGTGCTGAACAAATGGTTGTTAACTAGAGAGCGCCCTGTCTCCCAGAAATTCAAGGCAAACCATTATTGGAAGGAGCAGGAACCCGGAGATAATTAAAGTCTCTCAGCCTTGAAAACTGTATTGTGGCAACAATTTTGGAAGCTCAGTGCTCCAGCTCCATCCATTGAATTAAACTGAGTTCTAGGGAGAAGGAAGACCTCTGAGAGAGCCTCAGTAAATTACAATCAGTGCTTCTAAATTAAATCAGAGATTAGAAACAAAGCGGCAATGCCAAGCCTGAGTGATGGGCCAATAAACTTTAAATATCCAATTAAAGATTGGAAGTGCCTTCCAAGAACACAACTTGGTTATTTTTTTTTTTCCTCTCCAAGCCTAACAGCCGGAACGTATCTTAAAGTAAATAAAATTTGGTTTCATAATATTTATTTTATTTTATTTATTTTTTTTTATTTTTATTTTTTTTTCAGCATAACAGTATTCATTATTTTTGCACCACACCCAGTGCTCCATGCAATCCGTGCCCTCTACAATAACCACCACCTGGTGCCCCCAACCTCCCACCCCCCACCCCTTCAAAATTCTCAGATCGTTTTTCAGAGTCCATAGTCTCTCATGGTTCACCTCCCCTTCCAATTTCCCTCAACTCCCTTTTCCTCTCCATCTCCCCTTGTCCTCCATGCTATTTGTCATGCTCCACAAATAAGTGTGGTTTCATAATATTTAGTTTTAGTTCACGCATTTATCTCCACCAACACACAAAAAAAGTACAGTTTCCAAAGGTAGAATCAGCCAAATTTTCACAGCTACACCATTTCTGGACTTCGGAATAAAACTAGCTGATCTGGGCAGCTTTTCTGACACCATTTTGCCAAGAACACTAGACACAAACAAAAACACTCTCAGAAAAACAGTGCCCTTTCCTATTACCTAATATTCCTTTTTATTTATTCACTGAAAAGTCTCTCTTGGAGACAAGAGCCAATATGGAGGTGAGTGCAGTGAACCTGTTTGTAGTTCTGCTCAAGTAGGGGCTGGCCACTGAACGATGCAGAGGGCCCAGGGCAGCACTGCTCAGTGGGAAGGATGATGATGAATTCCTTAGTGATGCCTGATGTGGGTGCAGGTAAAAGCGAAAGATGCTGTGCTGCCCAACCCTGATGTCCTGGAACCATGAGATGGTCCTGAGCTGGTAGCTCTTTTGGTTATATGTATGGAACCATGTTGAAGTTACAATGTGCCCCGAGTGTCTGCAATTTGCCTCCCCCTCTTCCTCGTCCTCTTTTTCTTCCTCCTTCTCCACCTCTTCCTCTGGCTTGAAGTGGGAGCTCAGAGCTCTGACCACGGCCATCAGCCTGGATGCTCATTCTACCACAGGAGTGCCTTCAATTTCCAATTCTGAAGAGCTTGACATCGTAGACCATCTAAGGTAAGTCCACTGTTGGCATCACCAATCAGTCTAGATCCCAAGATAGCTACATCAATGCCAAAATTCTTTACTTTTTGTAGCCTGATGCCAGGCCCTTAATTGGACATTTTTTTACTTTAACATGATTTTCCTATTCTATATTCACAGTTTCAGTTTAATTAAATTTTTCAAGAGTAAAACAAGAAGAGAGAACCAGTACAAAAGATGAGGTCTGCTCCAAACCCAGGAGATCAGAAGCCTCTCTCCCTTGTAAAACAGTCCTCAAACAAGCAAACAGACCCCCTCATTCTAGGCCCACAGGGCTTTCACAACCTAAGGAGTAGCCAGCTCCCCACAGGACTTGGGACTGTACCCCTTAAAGATATAGTCCATGGAAAGCACCTTTCCCAAAGAGCAATACCCCAGATTCCACCCAGAACAATCTACATGAAAGCTTCTGAGAATTGAAAACTACCACATCCAATTTACAACTATTCTTGCACCATTTGAGCTCTCCCTGAGCCCAGTCTGACAATAGGAAAGTAAGAGAAAGTCATGCCCAGAAAATGCCCCACCATTTAATCCTATTTCTTCTTTCTAGTAGAACAATGGGTGCTCCTGAAGGAGGCCTACCCTTAGTATCAACCTTGAAAATGGACCTTCCCCCTATCAGGACATAGTTGAACAGTATAGTATTCACTTCTTGGATCAAAATTCCAATTTTCATCCGTCACTGTGAATGAAAATCAACTGGTTAGTATCATGACTATTCTAAAAATATTCTTTACGACAGAGCCTTTTGTATCTTGTCAGATTGTTTTACTTTCTAGAACCAATGTCTACAATAAAAGCCCACTTGGAATCTCAAAAGGAAACTAACACTAATTCAGTGTCAATTTTGTACTGAACAGTTCCACATGTGTTACATGTTTTAATTTTCCCAAAAGCCATATGAGGTAAATGCTATTATTACCATTTTTACAACTGAGGGAACTGAGTTTAGAAAGGTTAAGAAACTTGCTGAGGTCACACAAGTAGTAGTAAAACTAGTATTTGAATCCAGGTATGATTCCAAAATTGATTCACCTTCCAGCAGACATTAATTTCCAGAGCCAAAAAAGAACCATACAAGAACAAAAGATTGTGATAGCTTCAGTTACTGTTCAGCAAAAATTTACTTCCCTCCCTATCCCATTGACGTTGGACATAGTTATGTAATTGGATTTGGCCAATGGAATGTTAGTGACATGACATGAGCAGGGCCCTTAAACATGACTGCATGGTTTGGCTTAGCTCTTGTGTTCATGCTATTCGCTACAGTAAGTCTATATCCTGGATATACTAATTAAAAAAGGACAAGTCCATCCTAGATTAACCAAACTGCAGTTGACCTATAGATCAGTGATCAAGAAATAATGGCTGAAATCTTTCTTAATTTGATGGAAACTACAAACCAGCAGGTCCAAGGAGCTCAAAAAACCCCAACTACAAGATACACATCATTAGGATTGAAAAGAAACGGTGATGGGCTTCAGAAGGCAAAAGGAGAGACAGAATGGAAGAGCCAAGGAGGATGTGTGTCAGTCTTTTCTCAACCTCTAGAGGGTCAGTAGCATTAGAAGTCACACCCAATGATGAGTGTGAGAGATGGGTAGTAGAAGTAAATAAATAGAGGAGCTGAATTTTCATCCAGGCTAATGTGGGGAAAACCAGACACAGTGTAGGCAATCAGAGGATCCCAGAGGGCAAGGGGAACAAAAGGATATGCCTCCTCCCATAAAATTTCTCCCATAAAACAAATCCAGAGTGAAGGTCTTTAGATAGCCACAGAATCAGGGCTAGAGGCAATCTCCTCTTGATCCCTGAGGTAGGCAGCCACTACCATCCGCACAAGTGCTCAGGGGGCCTGACGCAGTAGGTGACATGAACCCCAGTCCCCTTCCTGTCTTCTCTCTAAATATTCTTGATAGTCAAAGAAGACTGACCTTAAACTCTTGGGAGGTAATGTCATGTGCTATCTAATGTACAACTTAAAATGTCATGTGTTATCTAATGTACCAACCTAAGCAGCCTCTGTCAAAACAACGGAAAAGAACACCTGAAAAGAACAGTCCTAGAAAAATAAACAGGAAAAACTTCAGTGTGGAAGGAAATTCTTCCAAGAAATTAATGTATATACAAGAACCCAAAGCAAGCACAGAATAAAGGACTATACATGATATATCAATTGTTGCCTTTGCAATGAAGCAAGAAACTAGACAAAATTGCTCTCAGCCTACAACTAGTTTTACTTTCTTAGGGGAAGGGCTGATGTAAGGAATTACCCCAAAACACAAGGTCTAAAATTTGGTCATAATTCATGTGTAACTAACTTATTTGCAGATACTATTACAATTTATTTATCAAACCCATTTTAAGAAATGCAGATTCCTACAAATATCTACTTGCCAACAATTTATCAAATGTCAAAAGTAAATGAAATCAGAATTTGTAGCAATGTATCTAGTTTATCCAATCTCTACTAGTTTTAGTCGGAGCACTCTAAATGACTTTGGAAACTTTGGAGAATAATTACAGCCTTTTACATGTCTACTTGATAATGGGTAAAAATGCCACATCATTGTTCCAAAATTTTTTATGGCTTTAATACACTGACAAGCTGTAGTAAGCAGACCACTGGTACAGCTCAATCTTTTGTTTTGCTTTCATACTATACCACTGGACCATCCCAAAACTGTACTAATAAGCAGTGTGTGGGAGGAGGAGTGGAGAAAAGAAAAAAGAGAAAGGAAGGAAGAAAAATATGTTGGGGACAAAAAATAAAAACCTTAAAATGCCCATGGATATTGTGAGAAAACAAGTGTTCACTGAACAGATAGCACAGAAACCAAGCACGTGTGTACTCCCCCCTCAGAAGGCAGTCCAGCCACACACAAAATGAGGATTCATTTGGATAACGGCAAGTCCGTTTTTCACATCTACAGTAAATATACAAGGCAGAACTAAAAATGAATGAATGTCAAAAGATCATCACCAGAAAGGGAAGATTACAACAGGAAAGGGCAAAGAAGCAGGGTGGATGGGCCAGGAGCAAGCCTATACCCACAAATGCAATATATTACAAAGGAACCTACATACACCAGTGAAGAAAATGTAAAGGTTCATGAGGGAATCATGTGAATTCAGCTGTTAGCTATTTAAGGAAAAATCTGTTTACATCCTTATGTTACACCACACCTCAAAAACAAATCTAGAGGAACCAAAAATCTCTTTGTTTTCATTTTCAACTCAGGCCATAAAGGATCAAATGGAAAAGAGATGGAATCACACAGGAGCTATAGGATTTATGGGCCGGGCTTGCTATACAAATTTTAAATTATGCATATAAAGGTGCATATAAATGATGGCCAAAATGAAAAGAAAAACAGTAAGTAGGATAAATTATCAATAAGTAGTAATACTGACGAGTTAATGTCATTAATATACAAAAAGTTCACAGTATATAGTAAGAAACACAAGACTCCACCAAATAAATGGGCAAAGGCAAGCAGGTAATTCATAAAAGAAGTTAAATACAAAACGTCCAATTTCGCTACTACTATTCGCTACTGATAACATTAATTTCTTCATCAAAGAAATTCAGATAAAAATGAGATAACTATTTTTAATGCTAATTCAGGTTCTATGAAATGGGGATTCCACATACACTGTTGATGTGAGTCAACATAAATGTTTATGTTTATTTATGTTTATGTTTAAATTTATGTTTATTAAAACATAAAACACTGTTGATGTGCATTATATCATCTTTTTAGAAAGCAAGTCCATGTGAAAGACTAACCCAAAATGTTCAAACATGTGGATCCAGTATTTACATTACTGGAAATCCATTCCCTAAAAAAGTCTAAAACACAGGAGGAAATATACCACAGAAAAAATGCTGTATTATCTCGAATAACAAAAAAAATTTCAAACTTACCCAAATGTTCAACAATAAGTGGTTTACAGAATTAAAGTATACCACAAATCCCTGAATGACATGGGTTTGAACAATGTTGGTCCACTTAAACAGATTTTTTTTAATACAGTACAATACTATAAATGTATTTTCTCTTCCTTATGATTTTCTTAAAACATTTTCTTTATTCTAGCTTACTTTATATAAGAACACAGTATATAATACACAAAACATAAAAATAAACGTGAATCAACCGTTTTTGTTATCAGGAAGGCTTCTGGTCAACAGTAGGCTATTTATTAGTAATTAAGTTTCAGGGGAGTCAAAAGTTATATGTGCATTTTTCACTGCTCAGAGGGTTGGTGCTCCTAACCCTTGCATTACTGAAGGATCAATGGCACTATGTATTTTTAAATATCACTTACAGAAGTTTTATAAGAACATGGAAAAATACTTGCTATAACATTAAGGGAAAATGTGATTTTCGAAGTGGTACATAATAGGAGAGTGATGCTTTAAATTTTTTTTTAAACATACAGTTAAGACGGGAAGGAGATACACCAGTATGTTCAACCGTGAAAATCTTTGGGTGGCAACAATGTTTCTTTTCCTTTCTTCTCTGTATTTTCCAAACTATTTACACTATGTCTGCACAGTGTGGGACAGCAGAGTGTTTGTGACAACCTAGGTTTGGACCTCCTGCTCGGCCTGTTATCAGTCATGTAACCTCAAAAAATAACCCCAAGGCTGATTCTCTTCTCACTTCACATAATTACTGTGAAGATTAAGTGAGGTAATGTATATAATGCACCTAACACACACACACACATACACACACCAGCTTTAATCACGTTAGGAAAAAATCCTTTAAAGTGATAAGAGTTAAACATTAAGCAGGTTAGTACACTTCCCCACTCTCATCCAATAATTAGAAGTGATATATCATGGTTTCTGAGAAATAGTGGAAGAAGAAAAGACCAAAAAAGGTATTTTTTTTAATTTACAAATTATATTCTTTTCAAAACACAAGAATTTTATGCCAACCTACTGAAAGATATTTTGGAATTTGAGAATTTGAGAAGAGATGGGCTAAGTGTTCAAATGATACTTTATTAATTTTATGTCAATATAGTAAGTAGCGACGTAATGAATAAATGGGTGACAAGAAAAAGTGAAAGACATCATCCACCCCACACAAAAGATGAGGACATTGGGTTTCACACTGGTTTTACTCACTTTAGTACATCTTTGAGCATTCCAGACTCAGTATTTACTTCCAGGATAAACACAACTATATAACTCAGTATCTTTTCTTTTTCCTAGAAATTATGGTTGGGAAGGGGGTAGGATGAGTACTAAAAAAGAAACACAGGGGCACCTAGGTGGCTCAGTCAGTTAAGTGTCTGCCTTCAGGTCAGGTCATGACCCCAGGGTCCTGGGATCCAGCCCCTCATTGGCTCCCTGCTCAGTGAGAGGCCTGCTGCTCCCTCTCCCTTTGCCTGTCGCCCCCACTGCTTGTGCTCCCTCTCTGTCATATTGTTGGGGCCGATTCCACGTTAAAACCTGTTAAACCCCTAGGGCCTGCCTGGGCCTACTTGGCCATAGTGACTCCATGTTGCCTAGGTAGACATTTTGTTATTTAATAAATGCCTCAGCAGTTACTGATATCAGTTCCAGGTAACTGTTGCTGAAACGCACACCTAAAACAAGGCCATTTTGTTTAATAAACGCCTCAACAGTTATTGATATCAGTTCCAGGTAACTGTTACTAAAACAGACACCTAAAACAAGGCCAGACAGGTGGAAACATCCAATCAGCCAAAGCCACATATGTAGAGGTCTGCGGTTGTGCCCTATAAAACTAGCCTGTAAGACCAAGGGGTCGTCGCTCTCTTCAGAGGCGGCCCTGGCCAGTCAGTCTGACTTCTAATGCTTGGCATAGAATAAAGCTTTACATAACTTTCACTTTGTCTCAGTCTCGTTCCCCTAGCCGGTCAGTCTAACTTCTAATGCTTGGCATAGAATAAGGCTTTGCATAACTTTCACTTTGTCTCAGTCTTGTTCCTTTGATAACAGACCCAACAATATAAATAAAATCTTTAAAGAAAAATAGAAAACACATATGCCTTCTTCTGCCAAATTAGGAGACAAAAATATTATCCTGAGCAGCTGAGATGGGCAGAAGAAAGCACAGAGAAAGTGCACCTGGAGTGGTCCAGAGAGCTGGGGCAGGTATTAGAAAGTGGGGAGCCCACCCAAAGTCAAGGGTAAGCAACACTGGATACTGGAACCTCAATGACAAGGGCTAGTAGCAAAAGCTTTATCTATTTGGTTTAGAAAGGCAAAAAGAGGTAAGGCTTCACAAAGCGTCACCTAGAACAAACTTATTTGTAGGAACCTCCCCCTCTCTCTCTGAACAGCAGAGAGGCAAGCCTTTGAGTTGCTACACTACCTCCCATATGACCTGCCTATACATATCTATAGTACTAGAAGCTAGTACACAGCATCCAAACATGGATACTGTAAGGGGGAAAAAAAGCAGCAAAACTATCAAGAGATGACTAATGTTCACTAAAAATGTTATCAAGGAACACATGAAAATTATGATCAACATTTTACCATGAATTAATATATATATATATGAAGCCATCATCTCCATGATGGAAGAAAACAAAGCAGAAATATAACAACTCAAGAGTAAGATGGCAAGAAACAGGAAGAGATGAAATATGAAAACTCAGGAAAGAAGCAAACAAATCACAGATGATGAAATTGGTAGAAATTCAATGAAGAATAGATACTATGGAACTCATTGTAAGAAACCAGAGAAGGTGAACACAAACAGAAGTGAAGTATTTTTAAAATATTAGGGGGATTAAATAAATAAATAAAATTTAAAAATAAAATATTAGAGGGGCACCTGGGTGGCTTGGTCGTTAAGCATCTGCCTTTGGCTCAGGTCATGATCCCAGAGTCCTGGGACAGAACCTCCGCATGGAGCACCCTGCTCAGTGGGGAGCCTGCTTCTCCCTCTCCCACTCATGCTCTCTCGCACTCTCTCTCTTTCACAGAAATAAATAAAATCTTTTTAAAAATATAAATAAATAAATAAATATAAAATAAATATAAATATAAATATAAATAAAATATTAGAGGGGTGTCTGGGTGGCTCAGTCATTAAGCATCCGCCTTCAGCTCAGGTCATGATCCCAGGGTCCTGGGATCGAGCCCGCATCGGGCTCTCAGCTCAGTGGGAAGTCTGCTTCTCCCACTCCCACTCCCCCGCTTGTGTTCCCTCTCTCACTGCATCTCTCTCTGTCAAACAAATAAATAAAATCTTAATAAAATAAAATAAAATATTAGAAGGAAAATGATAAATATGGTAGTTAATGGAAATTTATTACACCTTACACATAAAATGAATCCCTGAAGAAGAAAACCACCATGGTGCAAAGGTTAAGAGAATAAACTGAGTCTGAATCTTGGTTCTGTCTGCTATATGAATTTGGAGAAGCTTCTTAACTACTTTGGCTTCATTTCTCCCTCACTAAAATGAAGAGAATAATAGTACCTACTTCACATGGTTGGTATAAAGATTAAGTGACTTAAAAGATAAGAGGCTGGAATAGTACTTGGCACATACCAAGCAATGTCTAAGTTTTCCTTAAATTTGAAAATAATAATAAATAATTTATATTTTAAAATAATAATAAATAAAACAATGGAACAGAACAAATATTTAAAGATATAATTCAAGGAAACTTGCTTGAAGTTGAAGTCTTAGAACTCCATTTGTAAAGGGCACACTGCGTACCAGGGACTATCAACTACAGTAGTCGACACTGAGATATATCTTGGGACTTAACAGACTTTGGAGCAAAACTGTGAATAAGATGTCCCTCAATCGTATCCACACTAACAACAATTACACATCAATCCAAAGAAAAAAAAAGTACCTACATGGGAGCTTTGGCATCCAGGTAGGAGACTGTGAAACCCTGGTGCAGTCCAAGACTAAGAGTCACTCTGAGAAGGCAGATCAGCACTAATGCTGCTGACTTGCTGACCATGGTCCTGGATACAGAAGAAGAAACAGATCTATAGCCCTGAGGACTCAGCTACAGCCCCATTTGCCAAAGCAAGGTCCTATCATTAGCACCATATGCCCACATGCCACAGGACCCAGAAATCATGCAGAGTATCAAGTTATAGACATACAGACCTTGGTCCTGGCCATGGACCCTGAAGTACCCCATGAACTGACTCCAGTCTCTACTGGCCGTGGTCCAGAAGTACTTGAAGGTAAACCCACCAAACTCAGTCAGTAGATTCTTTTTTTTTTTTTTTTAAGATTTTATTTATTTATTTGACAGAGAGAGATCACAAGTAGGCAGAGAGGCAGGCAGAGAGAGAGAGAGGAGGAAGCAGGCTCCCTGCCGAGCAGAGAGCCCAATGCGGGGCTCGATCCCAGGACCCTGAGATCATAACCTGAGCTGAAGGCAGAGGCCTAACCCACTGAGCCACCCAGGCGCCCCAGTCAGTAGATTCTTAAAAAGCCCTACAACTGCTCCAGCCCATCCCAGCCATGGTGTGTAGTCTTGCTGGCACAAGGACTGTGCAGGAGACACTCCAGTCTTCACCCCCACAGATCCTGAAAAGGCCCTATACTAGGCTCCTGTCCTCTTCCCGTGGCAATCTGCAGGCAGGCCTGCTGACACAGGAACCAGACAGAAGACACTAGTGTCTGGACACTCTGAGATCCAGAGGGCTCTATACTCAGCTCCAGACCCTTCATAGCCAACAGGCCAGAAGCCCTAAGGGTCTAGAGTCCTAGCAGGAGATACTCTAGTCTGAAAGAGCCCTATACTATGTTCTAGGCCCTTCCAGCTGCGGTCTGTGAATAGTCATGCCGACACAGGGACCCAGCATCAGATACTCCCAGTTGTGCCCCAGAGATCCTAAAGGGCCCTATATTTGGTTCCAACCACATCACAGCTGCAGGCCTGGCAGACTTGCCAGCCCAGAAAACCAGTAGAAGACATTCCCATCTTCACCTCAGAAGATCCTGAAAGGGCCTTATACTTGGCTCTAGATCCTCTCTCATGCTCTAGGTCAAGTCCTGCTCATCCAGGGACTCCTTCAGTGACCAGGCAGCAGCCCTCCCAGTGACCTGATGGGAGTCACACCTGCCATGCACCTAGTAATAGGCGCACTGTCTAAAGACCCAGTTGTGGATCCTGAAGAGGATCCTTGTCCCAGAGCCACCCTACTAAACAAGGTACTGGAGAGAGTTCCATTCACCCAGGAACCAGACAGGATCCATACCCACCTGCTAATTATGGCTCTAACCCAGCATGACTGTGATTCTGGAGGTAATCCCATTAGTCCAGGGAACAGACAGAGGTTTGTACCTGTGGAAACCAGTCTATATTGACTGGAAGAGGTGTCTGCTTCCTTGAATAGATACCATTTGCAAGGCTACATGGATCATGAAGAATCAGGCAAATATGACACTGCCAAAGGAAACCAATAATATTCCAATAACCAACCCCAAAGAAATAGAGATCTATGAATTACCTTTCAAAGAATTCAAAACAATCGTCTTAAAGAAATTCAGTGAAAGGCATAAGAACATAGACAACCAAATGAAATCAGGAAGATAATGCATGTACAAAATGAAAAGTTTAATAAAGAAACAGAACCCATAAAAAAGAGCCAAAATAGAATTCCCCAAATACAAATACAATGATAGAACTGAAAATTCAAGAGAGCTTCAATAACAGACTTGATCATGCAGAAGAATCATCAAACTCAAAGATAGATCATTTGTTATTAACCAGATAGAACAAAAAGAAAAAAGAATAAGAAAGAGTGAAGAAAGTCTACATGAATTATGGGACACCATCAAGCCAATAAACATTCACACCATGGGAGGACCAGAAGGAAAAAAGAAAGGGAGATGGAGAGGAGAAGTGAGTTGGGGGAAATCAGAGAGGGAGACAAACCATGAGAGACTGTGGACTCTGAGAAACAAACTGAGGGTTTTGGAGGGGAGGCAGGGGTTGGGTGAGACTGGTGCTAGGTATTATGGAGGGCACGTATTACATGGAGTTCTGGGTGTGGTGCATAAACAATGAATTTTGGAACACTGAAAAGAAATAAAATGGGAAAAAAACTGTGGTATTTTAAAAAAATGATTTTAAAAAATAATAGCTGAAAACTTCCCAAATCCAGGGAAAGACATGGATATCAGGTACAAGAAGCTCAAAGGACCCCAGCCAAGATGAACCAAAGAAGATTACTCTGAAGCATGTTATAATAAAAATGTAGAAACTCGGAGATAAGGAGGGAATTTTGAAAGCGGCAAGAGAAGATGACTCATCATACACAAGGGAACCCCAAAAGCTATTAGCAGATTTCTCTGCAGAAACCTTGCATTCCAGAAGAAAGTGGAATAATATATTCAAAGTGCTAAAAGAAAACACTGCCAACTAACCATACTATATCCAGGGAAAATGTCCTTCCAAATCGAAGGAGAGATAAAAACATTAAAGAAAGCTAGACAAACAAAAGCTAAGGAAATCAGCTAGAGATAAAAGCTAGACAAACAAAAGCTAAGGAAATTCATCACCACTAGACCTGCCTTGCAGAAATGCTAAAGACACTAAGCACCAATACAAAAACATGTAAGTATGAAACTCAGAAGTACAGGTAAATACTTAAATAAATTTATAATACCATAACAGTGTAATGGTGGTATGTAAATGACTGCTGTCTCTAGCATAAAAATTAAAAATATATTAAAAATAACTACGACTACAGTAATTATAAAAGGATGTAAAGTATGA
This sequence comes from Lutra lutra, assembly GCF_902655055.1. Classification (NCBI taxonomy): domain Eukaryota; kingdom Metazoa; phylum Chordata; class Mammalia; order Carnivora; family Mustelidae; genus Lutra; species Lutra lutra. The sequence goes on from NC_062286.1 coordinate 75,653,250, forward strand.
CATCAATAGCATAAAATGTGGGAAGAGGAGAAGTGTAGAGTTTTTATATGCAATTAAAGGTAATTTCTTACCAGCTTAAAATAGACTGTGCTATTTACCTCATGATAACCACAAGAAATACTTACAGTAGTCACACAAAAGACAAAGATAAAGGAATTAAAGCACACTACTTCAAATAATCACAAAGGAAGACAGTAAGAGAGGAACAAAAGAAATCTGAAGAGCCAGAAAACACCACCAATATAAGTCCCTACCCTATCAATAACTATGCTAAATATAAAAGGACTAAATTATTCAATCAAAAGACACTAAGTGGCTGACTAGATTTTTTTAAAAACACAAAATCTAATTACATGCTGCTCTAAGAGACTCATTTTATTTTTTTATTAACACATAATATATTATTTATTTCAGGGGTACAGGTTTGTGAATCATCAGTTGTACACAATTCACAGCATTCATCATATAGCACATACCCTCCCCAATGATCATCACCCAGCCACCCTATTCCACCTTCCCCGCCCTCCAGCAACCCTCAGTTTGTTTGTTCAAGAGACTCACTTTAGCTTTAAAGACTTATATAGGTTGAAAGTGAACAGATGGGAAAAGATATTCTATACAAATGGCAACCAACAGAGAGCAGGAGTGGCTACCCTTTCATCAGATAAAATAGACTTTTAATCAAAATTGATCACAAGGGACAAAGAAGGTCACTATACAATGATAAAGGGATTGACTCATTGAAAGAATATAACAGTTATAAATATGTATACATCCAACACTGGTATACCTAAATATTTAAAGCAAATATTAACAGAACTGAAGGAAGAAACAAACAACAATGCAATAACAGGACGTCAGTACCCCACACTGAGCAATGGAAAGATCACTCAGAACATCAATAAGGATGCACTGGACTTGACCTATAACTTGGACCAAATAGACCTAATGTAATTACTGATAGATAATAACTATCACTAACTTACTAATGGGAAAAAACTGGAAAATTAACAAATGTGTGGAAATTAAACAACACACTCCTGAACAACCAATGGGTCAAAGAAGAAGTCAAAGTGAAACCAAAAAAAATATCTTGAAAGAAATGAAAATGGAAATACGTAATTAAAATCTATGGGGTGTAGCAAAAGCTCATATAAGAAAGAAATTAGTAGCAATAACACCTACATTAAAGGGAGTAAAAAAGATCATAAATGAACCTAAATTTACATCTCAAGTAACCAGGAAAAGAAGAACTAAGTCCAATTTTAGCAGCAGTAACAAAGATCAGAGCAAAACTAAATGAAATGGAAACCATAAATAGAAAAGATAGACAAAATTGAGAGGTTTTTTGAAATGATAAACAAAATTGACAAACCATTAACTAGACTAAAATAAAAAGAGAAAATCAATAAATAAAATTTAAAAATGAGGAAAAGTTACAATTGACACAACAGAAATACAAAGGATTATAAGAGAGTAATATGAATACCAACAAACTGGATAATGGATAAATTCCTAGAAAAATATAACCTACCAAAACCAAATCATGAAGAAACAGAAAATTCAAAAAATAATAAGACTGAATCTGTAATCAAAAATCTCTCAATCCAGAAAAGCCCAGGACTAGATGGTTTCACTGGTGAATTTTACCAAACATTAAAGAATACCAACTCTTCTCAAACTCTTCCAAAAAAGTTGGAGAAGGGAACACACCAAAATTCATTTTACAAGCCCAGCACTACCCTAATACCAAAGCCAGATAAGGACACTACAAGAAAAGAAAATCACAAGTCAATATCTCTGATGAATACAAATGCAAAAATTCTCAACAAAATACTACCAAACCAAATGCAACAGCACATTAAAAAGATCATACACTGGGGCGCCTGGGTGGCTCAGTGGGTTAAAGCCTCTGCCTTCAGCTCAGGTCATGATCTCAGGGTCCTGGGATCGAGTCCCACATTGGGCTCTCTACTAGGCGGTGAGCCTGCTTCCTCCTCCTCTCTCTCTCTCTCTCTACTCTCTTTGTCAAATAAATAAAAATTAAAAAAAAAAAAAAAAAAAAGCCTCTGCCTTCAGCTCGGGTCACACAGTCCCAGGGTCCCGGGATTGAGCCCCACGTTGGGCTCTCTGCTGAGCAAGGAACCTGATTCCTCCTCTCTCTCTGCCTGCTTCTCTGCCTACTTGTGATCTCTGTCTGTCAAATGAATGGATGAAATCTTAAAAAAAAAAAAAAAAATCATATACCATGACCAAACAAGATTTTTCCCTGGGATGCAAGAGTGGTTCAACACATGCAAATCAATGTGATACACCATGTTAATAGAACAAAGGTTAAAAATTTATATATCCTCTCAATAGATGCAGAAACAGCATTTGACAAAATTCAAAATCTTTTAATTTTTCATTCAACAAAGTATTGGAAATCTTAGCAGAGTAATCAAGAAAAGGAAGAAAAGGGGCACCTGGGTGGCTCAGGTGGTTAAGCAACTACCTTCGCTCAGGTCATGAACCCAGGGTCCTGGGATCGAGCCCCACATCGGGCTCGCTGCTCAGCAGAGAGCCTGCTTCTCCCTCTCCTTCTGCCTGCTACTCTGCCTGCTGGTGCTATCTCTCTGTCATATAAATAAATAAAATCTTAAAAAAAAAGAAAAGGAAGGAAAGAAGGAGGGAGGGACGGAGGAAATCCAAATCAGAAAGGAAGATGTAAAATTGTCTCTGTTTGCAGATGTTACAATCTTATATATAGAAAACCCTAAAGACCCCACTGAAAACTATTAAAACTAATAAACAAATTCAGTAAACTTCACAGAATACAAAATTATAAAAATCAGTTGCATTTCTATATCCTAACAAACTATCAGAGAAATTAAAAAACAATTCCATCATCAAAAATAATAAAATACATAGGAATAAATTTAACCAAGGAGGTGAAATCCCTCTGCACTCCCATATTTACTGCAGCACTATTCACAACAGCCAAGACATGGAAACAACCTAAGTGTCCATCAACGGAAGAATGGATAAAGAAGATGAAAGATGTAGATATAGGCACAGATCAAACAGATGTATTAATGAAATATTCATTCATGAGAAAGAAGGAAATCCTGTCATTTGCAACAACAACCTTCTCACTTACATGTGGACTCCTGAAAGAAAGAAAGAAAGAAACTCATAGAAACACACAATATAATGGTGTTTGCCAGCGGCTTGCTGGGAGAAATACGAAGTGTTGGTCAAAAGGCACAAAAGTCCAGTTATTAGATGAGTAAGTTCTGGGATCTACTGTGCAGACGGTGACTGTAGTTAACAACACTGTGTTAAATATTTGAAAGTCTGTAAGAAGAGTAAATCTTAAACATTCTCATCACAAAAAAAAAAAGAAATGGTAATTATGTAAGGTGATAGATGCACTAATTTTATTATGATAATCATTTTATAATACATATGAGTATCAAATCATATTGTATACCTTAAACTTACACAATGTCATCTGTCAATTTAAGCCCAATAAAGCTGGGAATAAAAACAATCATTTGCACAACCAGGTAAAAAGGTAAAGTCACTTAGAAAAGAAAAAAATAATCAAGCTAGCTTCAGGTTTCTCCTCAAAAGCATGCATCATGAGAAGACACTGGAGCACAAGCCATACAACACTCAAAGGGAAAAGAGTCAGCCAAGAGCTTTCTATCCAGCCAAACTGTCCTTTAAGTATGCGGATATAGAAAAGAACATTTGAAAACCCTGGGAATACTGTTCTTGTGATTATTCCTTGAGGAAACTATTAGAACTTCAGCCAATCAAGAGATGCCTTGGAAAACCAAAGCAAATGGACTATAAGTGAGAAATGAATCTATTTAATAATAGAAGTAAAACTAAAACAAACATGAAAATTAGCATATCAGAAGAAAACAAAAACTCAGTCTTTAAGTTGCTTACCTGGTGGTGATAACAGCAGGGTAACCAACAGGAAGATGATGGTTAAGCATAATAGCACTCATAACTTATTGACCTATCAACTATGTACCTATCACATACCTATAACCTATCAACTGTGTACAAGTTGCTATATAAAACACTGTGTGAGGTACCTGGCGGGCACAGTTTTGGGTGTCTGACTCTTGACTTCAGCTCAGGTCATGATCTCAGGATTGTGAAACTGAGTCCCATGTCAGGTTCCATGCTCAGCACAGAGTTGGCTTGACTGGCTTGAGAATCTCTCTCCCTCTTCTCCACCCCGGCCCAAATAAAGAAGTAAATAAATAAATAAATAAATATTTTTAAAAAAATAAAATACTGTGTGTGTGGTATATACACACCCATACAATGTACACATACATACATATACATATATAAACACATATATTCACACACACACACATATATATATTCCTAACAACCCACAAGGCAAACACCATGATCCTCATTCATAAACAAGAAAGCTAAAGCTCAGATTGGTTAGGTACCTTAACCAAGATCACACAGCTCAGTGATAAATCCAAACTCAAATCTGACTCCAAAGCCAGGCTGCTTCTGATTCTACTGCATTAGAGCTCCTAGAACATAGGACAATTGCCTTATTCTGCCTCCTCATCATTTAACACAGACAATATAATAGAATAGCTATTATTCCCACTTTATAGAGGAGGAACAGGAGGCAGAAAGGTGAAATATCTTGCCCAAAGTTACATAGCTATTTAAGTGACAGGGCCAGCCCACGTGACTGAGAGCAGAGCGAGGCAACAGATATGCGATGCAAGCCACAAATTACAATTTCAAATTTTCTGGTAGCTACATTTTAGAAAGTAAAAAGAAATAAATGACCTTAACTTTATTAATTTATTTGCTATAATCCAATATATTCATATTACATCTCAACATATCTATATTAAAAATTATCTGATATTTTACATTTTTTCCATTTTAAGTATTTGAAATCCAGTGTATATTTTATACTAACAGCACCTATAAGTTGGACTTGACACATTTCAAGTTTCAGTTGCCACATGGGGTTTTATAGCACTGCCTAGAACCTCCAAACATTGGGGAAAGCTCAGGAGGAGAACTCTGAGATAAACTGAGGTTAATTTCCTACCAATCTGCTAGGATAGAGGGGCCCTAGAATCAAAAATTAAACTAAATTCTCCAAATCAAAGAATATGCCCAACCTTGCTTTTGTGACCAGATGTTCATATCTGATATTAGGGACCTCACTTGAGTGCATACTGTCACCCACACAAGCATTAGACCAGAGCCAATTCACATCTAGTCGATGGCTATAACCATTAGAAACTGATGCGCAGAGAAGGTGTGGCCTCCTGGAAGTCACCGCAGATTTGGGGAACACCAGTGACTGGAGATGAGACTGGGTTTCAAAGAATAGACAGAATGCTTTTAAGTCCTAGTCAGACACAAAGAAATAAGCAGAAGGGTCACTCAGAGTTTGCTTAGTCTTATTAGTTTCCCTGACTCCCTGAGAATGCCCAGAAACAGGGACGTGGAAGATGATTTTTTCCGGCCTCTATTTTAGACTCTGAAGAAAGAAGAACTATTTTGGCAGCACCAGCTGAAGCCCTACCAGCCAGGGCAGATGAAGCTTGTCATTGCAGTCAAGCATAGCTGCCGTGTTTAGAGGACTAGGAAGCTGGAGTTCACAGATTCCTTACGAGCTAGCCACGAACACAAGGAAACCCTGCTACCTGCCCATCCAATTCACACCTTAACTTCCCATCAAAGAGGTGGCTGGGGACACCTTCCAGGAGAATGTTGGGGAAGGTGAAACCCAACCCAGGCAAGAACAGTGGAAGGACTGCCTGGTCCTAGAGAGGAATCTTTTCTTTAAAAAAAAAAAAGGTGCTGAGAGCTCAGGGAACTTCAAATGCCTCTGTTTTATTTTCCTTATGGATGAGATGAATATTTCATGATATACAAAGATCATGAAGAGAACCCATACTCATTAACTGAGAGGGAATTCAAGCTGCAGGGGGCTGGGTGGCTCAGAAGAGCTCCAGAAGGCAGCATCACTCTGGTCCCACAGTAATTAGGCTCTGTTGGTACCCCTTCTCCTCTCCAGCAGTTACTCAAGCCCAGAACAAAGAGAAAAAGAGGCACCTACATGGAGAGATTATTTAACTGGACTATAGCTTTTCTGCATGGGGTTAGTGCATAGGGTAATGGGAAGTCATACTCTGAAAGCCAGTTATCTGGAGTCCAGAAAGTTGGTAATAGCAGGAAAAGCAGGAAATTTCTTCCAGTTGCCAGGTCAGTTTTCTGAGCAGTGTCCCTCTAACTCTTCACTTGACAGTCTCTCCTTTCCATGCAACAAGAGGCACAAAGAACTCCTGAGCAGGTGTTCCTAAGGGGGTGTCCTCCCTCCCCAGCCCAGAGAGGGGCCCAAGCAAACTCAGACTGGCAAACGCTGACCCCAAGGGTGGGAACAGGAACTGAGCAGGACGGACTGATCATCTGGTCTGAGGCCTTGAGTCGGGTTGGAAACCGCACGTTTTCCAAACCAGACTAGTCTGTCAAGGATTTCTGGGCAGTTTTTGAGTGGGAGAAATGCAACGCTGGCATTTCTGGGACACCGTGATGGATAGAGGAGATAAGATTGTGTATTTAGGATTTGGGTTCTCTCCTCAACTTCAGAACGTGGGATCACTGAAATGCCACTAGAACAGCAGGCCACGCTTTGAGCACTTCGGACTAAGAAAATGTTTTAATCTATAATTTAAATCTGTATGAGTCACAGGGTTGGGAAGATGGTAGTGCTGAAAATGTAAGCTATGCAAGCCAGATAGGCTTCCCTTTATAACTAAGTTGCCAAGGAACACATAAGCCAAAACTGAACCCCTTTACAGAAACTGGCATGCCTTGGGGAACCCGTGACACCTCACACTCTTTACCCTTACTGAAACATTGCCCACTAGGCTTAATCTTGTGAATTACTTTCCCTAGGCATGGCATACATCCTGAATTAATACTGTTGTTGTCGTTGTTAGAATAGCATTAACCTTGCTTAACAATGGACAGTTTTTCAAATTCTCTGGAGATAGCCCCTTCGCCATCAGAACAAAGGCGTAAGTTACCTAAAGCAGTGCCACCCATGAGCTCTTGCAGAACCTCTCCCCAGCTTGCTGCGGGGCAGTAAGAGTCGGGGCAGTAGGAGTGAAATCCAAAACGTTGTGTCAGGGACAGGCTTTGTGATTCAACCCCCTGCCTTGGTCTCCACCTGGCCCCCTAGCCCTGTAATGCAACCGCCTCCTCCTAGAGCCCCACGCCCTTCTCCTGGGAGCTCTGTAGCATCATCATGTGAACAGAGGGACCTGTCAAGCAGATCTTTCCTGCAGCTTCCTCGCTTCTCCCAAAGAGTAGTTCTGGCCTTATACTAAAGCTAGAGATTTCAGTCAATAACTTAAAATGAGTAGGAGGGTGGAGGTGGAGATGGGCTCTCTCAGACTTCCAGCTGGGTCCCCCCACAACATCTCACACTCTGGACACAAGCTTCCTTCCCTGCTTTTCTCATCAGGGTCTGCTCAGTGTCTTTGGCACTCTGCCGTTTCATCAGCCCCAAAGAAACTCCCACCTCTTGGTTTTCTGAGTAACTTTCTAGCACTGGTTTTTCTGAACCTACTTCTCACTGGTTTGGTGACCTCATTCTCTATGCTGTTAAATTCTCTGATCACAGTCTCTGCATAAAAGGGGAGGTTCACTCTACATCCACAGAGGTTCCCGTGGGGCCCTGGCCCTTGCAAGAGGCAGGTCAATCCCACACATGAGCCTAGAAGCCCCACTGTCACTGATGGACAGGGCAGCAGAAAACCCACAAGCTGTGTTGGCATGCTTGCTACAGCATCAGCTAACCCAGCAGCAGAGCGGCCCTGCCTGCCCAGGGACTAAGTCCAGCATTGACACATCGGGACCACATCCTCAGAAGCTTCTCAAGTTTCCACACACATAACTTAGGCCACTTCCCTGGGTGGTAATAAACTTCTGCCTGGTTGCTAGGCTGACAAATTCACTAGTAGTATCAGGAACAGCCCCTGGACCAGACAAATAATGAATAATAATGAAATAATGAAAAAGATACCATCCGTCCCCTTTTGTTTCTAAAGATACAGAAAACCACACTGGGTAGTTGTGTGTTTTTTGAATCCCAGATACCTGGAGGGCGCTTTCCTTTCAGTTTCCTTAAATTCCAAGTAATTACACTGTCACCATCCTTTACGGCAAATTCGGGAAAGTCCACACCCTCTGTTCTCTCTGCAAATGCATGGAATCTGAAACAGCAAGAGATTCGCAACTTTAGGCTAGTAGTGCTATTATTTGTGCATGTCCACTCATTCTCCCAGGACTGTGACCTTGCTCTGCTGTGGCGCCAAGCATCTTAGATGTTTCATGGCTTTTCCCTGTACCTGCAGTTCTCCCAAAACAAAAGACAGGGAGGCAAAAGAGAAGAGAGAACTGTGAATGGTGTTGGGATTTTAACAGATGACTCTTCTCTTAGAGGGAATTAACCCAACCAAATGGTATGTATTGACCCTAAAAAAACGATACCCTCTGCTTTATATTTATCCTTCTGTTCCCAGGGTTCAATCATGTCAACACAGTGTTGACAAGCCAACAGTCTGAGGCCCCAACAGTGCCCGTGGCCCTGTGGGTTCAGTGTTGAAAGCTGGCGACAACGGGCACCACTGGCTTGTCTGCCAAATGCCGACGGGCTTCAGTCAACTTTAATTCGGCAAATAAGCACTTCCCCAGAAGCTAGGCGAAAGCACTAGTGAAAAGAATTCTTGTGTGGAATTTTTAGCACCTGACTCCTCGAAATGTGGTCTGAGGAGTTGCAGCAGCACCTGAGAGCTGGTTAGGGATGCCCATTCTGAGGCCCTACCTGGAGCTGCTGAGTCAGAATAAGCACTTTAACAAGATCCCAGGGGGATTCAAGAAGCACTGGTCTGGTCTACAAAATGATGGGCTAAGCACACCCTTGACACCAATTACTTGGAATCCAAAAAGTCAGTGATAGCAGGAAATTTCTTTCTGATTAACAGGAGCTCTCTGGGTAATGTTCCTCTAGTCCCTTAAGAGTTCCACCTCTGCCTCTTCTTCAGCAGGAAGAGAATCCTGAAGCAGGGGCTTGGGATAGACAGTTGGATGCACAGATGGTGGGAGAGGTGTGGGGGCTTTACCTGGATCATGGAAATCCTCAGTCCTATCTGTTTCTAGAGGGTTTCATGTGCAACTAAAACAATGACAACGGCACTCAACAAGCCAGCCTTGTCCCAACAGCCCTTCATGAGGCCAATGGACCATTAACCTGGCCATCCCTGCCTCCCACAGGTGCTTCCACTGGAGCGGACATGGCCAACTTCCCCTGTCCTTTGACTTCCTTACAAAGCAGGCTGAGGTTTGTGCTGCCAGGCCCCACACCCTGGGTACCAAGGCCTTTGATGCCCAGGACTTTCTACTCTCTGATCTGTTCTCCAGATTAGAAAACAGGGTAACTCACTTATGCAGACACCAAAACATGCTTTGCAGGTCAGTGGCTCTATTCAGACATGGACTGGGCACAGGGGAACCAGGAATCCAGCCTCCCTGCAAGCTGAGATGCTCAAGGCATATCCTTTGGAGTTCCCTAACGACTGCTCTTCAGCTGAGGTTCAACAGCCAAGGGTATGTGGTGGCCAACCCAGAGACTTGGGGATCTGGCAGGCATGGAGCAGGCAGGAGCACCACCGGCTGGGGGCTGGGCTCACTTGGGAGGGCAAGAGCAGGAACAGAAAAGCATGTCTATATGTCATCCTCTTCTGCAAAACTCACACTCAATAGTACACGGCCTAAAAGTCAGGAGCTGAACTGCAGGTCTTCCCATGTTAAATTACACCCTAACCTATCACCTGCCCAGAGAAAATGCCCCATGTGAATTAAGCAGAGGATCAACAAGACAGGTGGGCCTGCCAGTAGCCTTTTACTCTCTCCAGTAGCAAAAGTAGGACAGTGAGCCCTCCTGTATTTGAGGGGATTTAGGAACCCAGAATCAAAGCCAAACATCTAATGTTCAAAGACTTCAAAGTGTTTTAATGGTAACCAGAGCAGTGGTCTTCAGAATCATCAGGGGTCCTGTTAAGAATGAATATTCTTGGGGCGCCTGGGTGGCTCAGCGGGTTAAGCTGCTGCCTTCGGCTCAGGTCATGATCTCGGGGACCTGGGATCGAGTCCCGCATCGGGCTCTCTGCTCAGCAGGGAGCCTGCTTCCCTCTCTCTCTCTCTCTGCCTGCCTGTCTACTTGTGATCTCTCTCTGTCAAATAAATAAATAAAATCTTTAAAAAAAAAAAAAAGAATGAATATTCTTGGCCTTCCCCTAGAGCTCAAAAATTAGGATCTCTAGGGCTATGGCCAAGGTATCTGCATTTTTTTTTAAGATTTTATTTATTTATTTGACAGAGAGAGATCACAAGTAGGCAGAGAGGCAAGCAGAGAGAAAGAGGAGGAAGCATGCCCCCCGCCGAGCAGAGAGCCCGATGTAGGACTCGATCCCAGGACCCTGAGATCATGACCTGAGCTGAAGGCAGAGGCTTAACCCACCAAGCCACCCAGGCGCCCCAGGTATCTGCATTTTAATTAAACTCCCTGCGTAGTTCTTCTGCAAAGTGAATGATTAAATGCCTAGTCCCAGGATCCCCTCTATTATGTAGAATCACCTGTAAGGTGAAGCCCTCCACTCTGAATTATTTTTTTTACAGATTATTATTTTTTTTTTTATTTAAAGATTTTTATTTATTTATTTGACAGAGAGAAATCACAAGTAGGCAGAGAGGAAGGCATAGAGAGAGGAGGAAGCAGGCTCCCCGCTGAGCAGAAAGCCCGATGCGGGGCTCGAACCCAGGACCTGGGATCATGACCTGAGCCGAAGGCAGCGGCTTAACCCACTGAGCCACCCAGGCGCCCCTTTTTTACAGATTATTTATTTATTTATTTGACAGGCAGAGATCACAAGTAGGGAGAGAGGCAGAGAGGCAGAGAGAGAGGAGGAAGCAGGCTCCCCGCTGAGCAGAGAGCCCGATGTGGGGCTCGATCCCAGGACCCCGGGATCATGACCGGAGCCGAAGGCAGAGTCTCAACCCACCGAGCCACCCAGGTGCCCCTCCACTCTGAATTATTAACAAGCTCCCCAGGCAAAGGTGATGAGCAAATTTGGGAACACGTGCTCAAGGGCAGGAATTGTATCCACTTCAGACAGGCTGAGACAAGGACTCAGTTATTCTCCTTATAAATGCTTACATACCTGATCTCTCTCCACAAGGGACCTAAACCTATCCACACAGACAAGGTGGTGGGTGTGTTTTAAAATGTAAATTCAGTTGTTATTCAGCTACAATGATGCCACTCAGTATAACTGCCACTCAGTGTAACTGCCACTGAAAATAGAGATTGCTACTCACAGTTCCTGCTATAGACTAGTATTGTGGTCCCCAACCCCCAAATACATATGTTGAAGACTTAACCCCCAATGTAATCACATTTGACCATATCTGGAGATAGAGCCTCTGGGAGGCAATTAAGGTTAAATGAGGTTATAAGGCTAGGGCCCTGATCCAATGAATTAAGTACCTTTTCTTTTTTTCTTTAAGATTTATTTTAGAGAAAGAGCATGCACACAAGCAGGGATGGTCAAGAGAGGGAAGGAGAGACTCTTAAGCAGTCAAGCAGACTCCCCACTGAGCGCAGCTCAACTCCCCATGGGGCAGCTCAATCTCAGGACCCTGAGATCATGATCTGAGCAGAAATCAGGAGTCAGACACTTAACCAACTGAGCCAGCCACCCAGTGGCTGAGATTAGTATGTTTTTAAGAAGATATACCAAAGACCTTACAGGTGTGTTTGTGCTTGCTCTCTCTCTCTCTCTCTCTTTCTCCCCCCCTTCATCATCCTTCTTTCCCTCCCTTTCAAGTGAGGATAAAGTTAGAAGGCAGCCTGGAAGAGATCTCGCCAGAAACTGAATCAGCCACCACCTTGATCATGGACTCCCCAGCCTCCAGAAGTGTGAGAAATAAATTTCTGTCGTTTAAGCCATCCAGTCTGTGTTATCTGTTACGGTGACCCAAACTGACTACTAATATAGCTCTCAAGAGGCAGGGGAACACACCACAGCACACTACACCATGCCACACAGGGCAGCACCAGGGCTGGTCAGGAGGCATGAGGGAATAAGGGGAAAACACGGGCAAGATCCTGCAGAATGGAATGGGTGAGGTTTAGGATGGGCAGCTGAATAATTTCAGTGGGTTCTGGATTGTAGGAGCTGCGCCAAGATGTCCAGTACCCAGCCCTGGCATGAACAGTGCAGGGAAATAGAGGTCCTGAGCATGAGTGACTGCTGGCACCAAGGCGCTCTGGATCAGTTAGCTTGTGCAGGAATGGTACACTCCTGGGTGAGCCATCTAAACTCTCTAGAAATTAGCTACCCTGGGAGGGAGCAGTCTCTCCAGGGTCAGCAAGGACCCCTGATGTCAAACCACCAGAATTACAGAAAACAACAAGGCAAGATTCATACCAGGTAGAGAAGAAAAGGCCTGGAGACTAAAGACCACTGGACGGAGGAGAGCACAGGAACAGACTGATTAGGAATATCACTGCTGATCATGTGCAAGCAGGCAGTTCGCCCACTGTCACTCAAAAGCGCATTTTCTGCCTACCTGCTGTGGGTCTTGGCACTCAGATCCTTTAAGAAAGCAATAGTGCCTTCTCCTCTGGCATTGAAGGACACTGGGCAGACAGGACATGGGATCTTCAAAGCCCCCTGAAGAAGGAGCCCCTTGGTTTGCTCAGGAACATCTCCCACCACAAAGTAGTAAATGGATTCAATCTGCAAGACAAGAGTAGCAACAGTTTATCTCCCTGAAGTGCCCTAGACTTGTACCAGACTCACTGGCAGTATACTTTCTACAAAACTGCCTTTGCTCCTGGGGGTGGAGGGACAGACAGCAGGAGTAGCAGCACAGGTCCACGTTTGGTGACGATATTTGGGGGCCAAAGTCAGGAAGTGAGATATTCAAGGCCTGGTGTTAAGGTCTGTTGGCAGTGGTCACAGTCTCGGGTCTTACGTGGGAAGGACAGGATAGGCCAGTGTGGGAAAGAGCTTCCACTAAGTCCATGGATACATGAGACAGGTCAGGAGTGGCTGTTTTCAACACAAAGGAAGTGTGGGCACAGTTACTGTGGGCAGGAAGCTTACAAACCATTTCCCACTGTGGTGCCAGAATTCTACAATACAAATTCATCTCTCCTCAGTCTGAGGCAGAACAGGGGGAAGGAGGGCTTATTTCCACTTGGCTCATGCTCTGCTCTCATGTCACAGGGAAGCACACGTGAGGGAAGATAAGGCTGCCTGACTTCATGCAGCAGGTCAGGGACCAAGTCCACACACTGGGCCTTGAGTCTCGCCATCACACCAGGCCATGAGGGGGACAGGAGAATGAACAAACCCATGTCAGGAGCCCCACCACACACACACCCCAGCCTTCAACGAGGGATTTGGGAGATGCACACCTCACCCAGGTAGAAGACAATCCCATAATGCTCCCTGCTTCATTTAGAGACACGTTAAAATCCACCCAAGGGGGCCCCATGACCAGAGTCCCACCCCAACCTCAACCACGCTGCCCTCCTCTTCCAGAGGATTCTGCCTTCCACAGTGCTTGACTTCCCTACCACTAACGAGTTCTGTGAACTTGGGGAAAAGGACAGAAGTTCAGTTTCCTCACTTATAAAAAGGGAGGTAATGTAGTGTACCTCGTGACTGAGTTTAAACAAGATGACCTGCACTTATGCATGCATAGTTCTCAGAAAGTTAAAAACCCAGAGAGAGCCAGAATACATGCCATCTACATCCACCCCTTAAAACACCTTGACTGTTTCAACAGAAAACTGGGGAAGAATCCCCACAAAATGCACTGGGTTTGAAGGGATAAATAGATGTCATGGACTCATGAGCCTTTCTCTGCTCTAATCACAAACCCCTGCTATTGAAGATACACAGGTACCTCAGTTCGACCTCAAACCTGAGACTTAAACCCACCTGATGCAAAGAGAAGAGGACTTATGGTCAGCTCCCCGGCTGGCTGGGCCCCCCTGTCTGCAGCAGCTGGGGCTGACTGTGCCCACCCCAACCCCATGACTCTTTCTCTCAGGCCTTTCAAACCTGATCCCTTATTTTTAAAAGGACCTAATGGGAAGTAAAGACAGAGCAATGTTGTATATCTCTTGCAGCCAGTTGCCAAGAAGCAGAAAAAAATATTGAAAGGAGGAAGAAATGGTGATCTCTGTATCCCTTGTTAGGGAACTAATATTCTCTCAGCAAATGCATTCTCTTTCCCTTCTTCCCGCTCCCCCACATTACTTTGTGTGAGAGGGGTTCAATGGGCTCCCCTTTGCTGCACTGTTATTAGTGTTACAGCTGGGTTGGGCCCAAACTTAGCATGGGGATGGGTTCAATCTCACATAAGGATCTAAAATCACATGTGGCCCAAGAGAGGAGAATAGGCACAGGGAGTATTTTGTAAGATCTGTTAGCTAAACCGGGAGGTGAGTGAGGACAAACATCTCCAGGTGGTCCGTCTGCGGCTTCTGACACTGTGCACCTCTGTTGCACATCATGCCAACGCAGCTTCTCTGCACTGGCAATGACCCAAGAGTCTGAGATCCTTGTACAGAGATGTTTTTCCCTTGAGACTGCATCAAGCTAAAAATTGCTGTAGCCAGCAGAGTCAGGATTTCCTTTCCTTTGCTCAGGCTCCAGGGTTATTCACTATTCATTAAGTTCATTTCTCAGCTGCTTAATTGCCTATGTTTTCAGTTATCTGTGCTACAGACTTCCTGGGATGTGCTCTACAGTGAGACCACCTATCCCATCCCCAGTCCCCTCTGGCACACAGTCTCCCTGCCTCTTCTTTCCACTCACAGAATGACACTAACAAAACAGGAGAGGAAGGTAAATATGCCACCTAGCCCCATCCTCCACCAAGTGGCAAAATGCCTTTTAAAATGACATGGCGGGGCGCCTGGGTGGCTCAGTGGGTTAAGCCGCTGCCTTCGGCTCAGGTCATGATCCCAGGGTCCTGGGATCGAGTCCCGCGTCGGGCTCGCTGCTCAGCAGGAAGCCTGCTTCCCTTCCTCTCTCTCTGCCTGCCTCTCTGCCTACTTGTGATCTCTCTCTGTCAAATAAATAAATAAAATCTTTAAAAAAAAATAAAATAAAAAAATAAAATAAAATGACATGGCTTTGGGGTCATCTGCTCTTTGGGATGATAAACCAACATGAATTCTTTTTTTCAACACTCACAGGAGTCCTGTGGAAAAGGAATTCTTGTTATCACACCCAGTTTACAGATGAAGAAACAAAGGACTGGACAGGTGAATTGACCTGGTCTTTCAGCTAGGAAATCCAGCTGCCTGACCCCGTGAGCTTCTGCCTTTGCTTTCAACCACTTCATTCTGTCGGCTCATCATGGCAAGGCTGGTCACCTTTTAGAAACCGACGTGAGTGGTGCCAGGGTGGCTCAATCCGTTAAGCGTCTGCCTTTGGCTCAGGTCATGATCCCAGAGTCCTGGGATCAAGTCCCACATGGGGCTCTCCTGCTGGGAGAGTCCCTATGGGGAGTCTACTTCTCCCTCTGCTTTCCCCTTGGCTTGTGTTCTCTCATGCATTCTCTCTCAAATAAATAAAATCTTAAAAAAGAAAAAAAAAAAGAAAGGAAAGGAAAGAAATGGATGTGAATCCCAAAACTGTACGAGCAAGATCATGGGATAGGAAGGTGGCCAGAGACGGGCACTCTTTTCACTTTCTTGGCTCTCACACCATCCAAGGCTCCTAGTCCCTGGTATCAACGTCACTGACTAAAACCTGGGTGAAGTGGTATGGGTTTAGGGGAACTGTCCTCAAAGGAATCCTCTCCCCTGACCCAGTACCTCTGAGCAACTCGGGGCAAGGGCCAGTCTGAGGATCGATCAGCAGCAGCAGCCGGACCAGGAGCAGCTTTCTCACTGATCAGCATTCTTCCCTAAATGCTAATTTGTACTGAATTTGTTAACACAAGATCTAGAAAATATTTGGGGTTCATTCAGCTACTGTACTGGGAGTCAAAAACTCTTGACACTTTACGTAAAAGGGAGTACAGCGTTTGTTTCCACTTGAAATGCCTTATTCTGTCTGGGCCATTTGCTCTGCAGCTGCCCCAGGCAGCCTGCACTCAGCCCAGGCAAAGGGGCCATGACATCTTCTCAGACACAGGTTTGGGGGAAAAGAAGAACCAGACTGGGAATGGATGCTTCCACCCTGACTGTCCTCTGTTGTGGCCTGTCAGAAGTCTCGGGCTGTCAAAACCTCAGTTCTGCAAGAATCAAAGTCAAATGAAAGTCACCCAGAACGGCAGTGAGAGGCCTAGCAAAATTCTGTCTTGTTCTTTATACAACTTTGACTGTTTCAACAGTTTTGACCAACTCCAGACCTTGGATCTGACTTCCAGATCTTTCCTGTACCTGTGGTAGCCATTTCCTTATTCAGCCCATTTTGATTTCTGATCCCCCCACCCCATGGTGGTAACTGCCCTTTTGATTCCAGCTCAGTTCTCCAATTCCTCCTAACACCCTCGACCACCAACAACTTTCTGGCCTACCAGGTTTCAGGGTCCCGGTCTCCAACCACTATCCCCATGGGAGTCATACAAGGCTTAGCAAATTCACCTGCCTGGTTCCATGCAGACTACCGCCTTTCCATTCAAAAAACCCAAATCTGTACCATAGCAAGGGGAATGGGAATTTCTTGGACCCACATCTAGTCCCAATTTCAAGAATATCAACAGTACTTCTTTCCCACTCCTTCAATCTTCAACAAACATTTACTGAGCCCTTGCCAGGCACCGCCATTTCTAGGGACACAAAGGTGAAAAGATCTGATGCCTGGCTAAACCACAGCCATGCCTGTGACTGGTATGGTCAGCCCTTCAGTTTACTGTCCAGTGGTGAAGGTTCCTTATGGAATCATAGGGGTCTGGCTCTAATTCACCCATTTACTCCCCCAGTGAAGAAGATACTTTTTTAAAGTAAACAAATGTATCCCTATCAGCCAGATAGAAGAGAGGCTGAGACACCAGAAAGAACTACACAGGTACCCTTTGGGCAGACAGCCTTCTGCCGAAAGCAGAAGGCAAGCCCCCTCAGTTAGCCTTCGTAGGCAGCTAGGAATCAGGGCTTTGGATAACCAGGCTTCTCTTTCCAAACAATCCCTCCCATCCTGGATCAGCAGGCCTTTCCAGGGCCTCCTGGCACAACATCCCTCCTCATTAAGGCCAGGGAAGCTACCAACATCCCAAAAATGCACACTGGGACAGAGAATAGTGCAGAGCAGAAAGCCTGGGCTAGACAGCATACCCTGGGCTCTGAGGACAAGGCCAGCCCCTTTAAAACGTCAGAAATTGCCTCAGTACCCCACTGCTGCCCTTCCCATGAGCTAGACCCTTTTGCACAGGAGCCAACAGAATACCTCATCCATCAATAGTGTTCTCCACGTGCTGCCATCAGAGCTGAGATTCAGGTAAACCCCACCTTGCCTGGCTCCTCTAGATTCGAAGGTTCACCCTCAGTCATCCCTGCATGTTTGGTCTTCTGGCCCAACTATGGGAACAAAGCCCAGTTCTGAAAGAGGCCAGTAGCCTCTGAGGATCTTCCTTTACCCTCACCAAATGCCATCAGTCAGCCCTCACTCTTCATGTGAATCAGATACAAAAGCCCAACTTCCATGTTAATCTTTGAACACAAAACAGCCACTCATTCTTCTCAGGACTCACTTATGGGAGATGCTAATCCAAAGCAGGTTATCATAAGTGGCAAAAGTCTGGGTATCTAGATTTACCATTCAAAAGTTTCTTAAGCCTTGTATCTTTTCTGGTTATAGAAAAAACCAGCTACATGAATCAATCTGAAACTCAGTGGGGTGGGTATGAGGCACAGAGCAGAGGGGCAGCCCATTAGGGGAACCCATTCCTCTGCCCACCCCCTGCACTTCACAAAACATGGGGCATAGCACTTTTATATAGGAGGCAGTTGTAGTTACTAGAAGGTTCCCATAGACCACATCCAGATATAAGCTCTAGGAGGAAGGATTCAGTGGTCTGAGTATGTTTTATATTTACCATACTCCAGAGTCTCTTCTCATGATTTTTTAAGTGGCATTTGATAATCAGTGCCTATTACTCTCTTTCTGGGTTCTTCCTCTTCTATAGGACTTGCTGGGCTGGGGATGAATCCAAGAAAGGAGAAGCACAAACCAAAGGAAAGTAAATAGAAAAATCAAAGGTCACTGGGAAATCTTCAAGTCATGAAAGGTCACCAGAGTCAGCTATGACCGAGGTAGTTAGGTGAACAAAGAAACAGAATACCCGTGTGTGTGTGCGTGTGAGTGTATGTGTACATGTACGTACATGCACTCACCCAAGAGCCTGTGTAATGTTCCATTTCTTGAACGCTTATTATAATGTCCGGACAATTGAAATTTTACAGATGTTAAAACAAACTTGAAAGGCCAAAGAACAAAGTAGCTTCTATTTTGTTCTTTAATGGGAACCATTTGTTCCTCTGGCTTCGAAAGGATAAACAATGCATTTCCAATTTTAAACCATCCTCCTCAGTATCAATAAACAGGCTGGTGACCTGTAAGAGCTACCCTTTCAAGGTGCCAGCACATGGCCTGCTTGCCCAAGAAAGGACTTAATGTAGCAGAGTAAAGCTCGAAAACTACAGAATCACAGGAGTCCAGAGCAGAAGAAGCAATTAAGTATTCATTCATATCAATGCGTAAGTAGTAGTTAAGTATCTGTATCCCAAAGGAAAGCAGATCTATCTCTACCTGGGAAGCCAAGGCTGGCCAAAGGACCCCACCTACCCAGAGCCCTTCCCCATAAGCCTGCCACTCCCTTCAAGTCATATCCTTAGAATCACTCACAAAAACACACACCCTTGTAGCTAAAAGGACATAAACCACCACCATTTCAGCACTTCTTCCAGGTAAAGCTTTATGTCCAAAAGGGCCTATCAAAAAGGCACATGTGAATGCATTAATATTCAAAAACAGATGATGCCTCTATATGGATATACTTCACCTTGGAAAGCACATAACGGATCCATTTGTGAAGAGGAGGAACTGGGAGAGATTCAGAATGTAGATGTGGGGAATCCCTATTTCCTCGACCTCAGGATTCCACAAAGAGTCTCCCAACCTCTCTCCCCCATAAGAGATGGATTGATTTAGCTAACTGTAAGGAGAACAAGGGCAGAATGAAAATATAAGAGACACACAACTGTGTTGAAATCCCTGTCCTGTCTCACTGCTCAGTGGCTGTGAGCTCAGTGGCTCTGCAGGCACTGCCTAAATGGGGGTGGACTCCGTGCCCTAATCACCCAGAGGGAGCCCCACCAGGCTCAGGGGGCAGGGTTAGGGGGTCTCATTTTGGTTGCTCCAACTCTGCCATCACCAAAGCTGCCATTTTGATCTCCACCTGGGGAGATCACCTATTTCTCAATTGGTTCCAAATTCAGAGGTGAGGAGGACTGAGACTTTCGGGGCTCTTCAATGCCAGTGATGTGGTCTCCGTGGGATGCTGCTGAAAGGCACCCAGGTCAGCTGAAAGGCAGTATGGGGGTACTGGGTGTGGAGAGAGAAAGTGGAAGCCACCGATGTGACCAGGATCACAGGGTGCACACTTACAGTTTGGTCATTCCCAGCTTCCAGCAGAGTGTCAAGGCAGCTAGCCTGGCTCACGGCCAGCTCAAAAGGCACTTTCTCAACCCAACTGATGGCAGCAGCTATGGACTGCTCTGTCACAGGAACAGCATTTTCCTGCCATTTCACAGGCCGCTGGGAAACCCTGAAAGGAATCACACGGGGTGTCACAGGGGTAGTGGGCAACCTAGCTGTCAGCCCTCAGTCTCAGAGGTGCGAGCAGCAAGCCACTTACCATCACCAGAGCTCAATGTAAGAAAACACAGTTCCTGGCCCTCTGAAAGTTACCAATACATCTGGCAAGCTATTTAAGAGTGGTCTCCAAAGCATCCTTACCTTCCATGAGCTGTACTGACTGGGAAAGACAATGAGTACAGGAGAATTAAACAATCTCAAAAGTGTAAACATTAACAGCCACCAATAAAATTACTGAGGGAATGATTTTCATAAACAGGCAGGTTTATATACAACTATCTTCCATTAAGAGTAAATTTATAAGGATTCACAGCATTAAGATTTGTAAATCAGCAGCAATTTTATTACTCTAAAATTTTATTTCTAATCTTTTAAGACACTGTTTTCATCGTTCCGAATTCCCATCAGTTACCCCTTCCAGATCAAAAACAGTATTGAGGGGCGCCTGGGTGGCTCAGTGGGTTAAAGCCTCTGCCTTCGGCTCAGGTCATGATCCCAGGGTCCTGGGATCGAGCCCCGCATCGGGCTCTCTGCTCAGCAGGGAACCTGCTTCCCTTCCTCTCTCTGCCTGCCTCTCTGCCTACTTGTGATCTCTGTCAAATAAATAAATAAAATCTTTAAAAAAAAAAAAAAAAACAGTATTGAGTTCGGCCAAACTTTAGTTTTTAAAGTTGTTTATTTTTTTTTTTTAAGATTTTATTTATTTATTTGTCAGAGAGAGAGGAGCGAGAGTGAGCACAGGCAGACAGAGTGGCAGGCAGAGGCAGAGGGAGAAGCAGGCTCCCTGCCAAGCAAGGGGCCTGATGTGGGACTCAATCCCAGGATACCGGGATCATGACCCGAGCTGAAGGCAGATGCTTACCCAACTGAGCCACCCAGGCGTCCCCAAACTTTAGTTTTTAAATCCTGCGAATGTTTGATCAAACCATGTAGTTGGGACTTAGAAATCAGTGATGGAATCCCCCAAGAAAGAAGAGTCATTTGAATCTATTTATCTCTGTGTTTATAGTTGAACAAATTATATAAGCAACATATGCATACATAATTATAAGAATTATATGGATCATGGACTAATGAACCAGCCTGAGCTGTCCCTCATAAACCGCCCTGAGACAGAGGCTGCCTCACACCTGTGTCACCTCTATGTGGCCCCTCTGGGTAGAAATCTGGCGGAGTGGCCTAAATGCTACAGCATAGATTTCCAAGAAAGCTAAAGCATTGCAGACTTAAGACTTGATTCCTTCAGTAATAGATCTGCAACAGAAATAGAAATCTGGGCCAGACACAATTAGGCAACATCCCCAAAGATGTCATCTGTTTAGCTGAAAATATTTTCTTCAAAAGAAAAACTCAAGTAGGCAGATGTCCCCTTCATCCAGATTTTTCCTGTCAGGGAGGTTCGGCCACTGTTCCATGTGAAAAGTTGGCCTTAGAGCCTAAATTCTCTTGAATCCAAGAATCCATAGTAACTGACTGTGAAGACTCTGAAATAGGGGAAATTCTATAAAGCTGGCCACCTGCTGTTCTATTAAGGGGGTCAACTTACAGGGAATCACAAGAAAAACAGAGATATCTGTGATAAGGCTGAATTCATTATTCAGGCTAAAATCTAAAAAGACCAAAGAGATTTCTGTGGTCTTAAGTATACATCCAGTGTAATTCCTATTCTCATATTTTGATCTTGCCATGCACTGAAGAAAAGTATGTTTCTAAATCTCTTCCAATTTGAAAACTAAGCAAAGCAGATACAAGTTTTCACTGTGGATCTTCTGCTGGAATTATACATTCTCGGAAATGACAAGATAATACCTCCTCCCTCCCCAAGGATGTGTTACTTAGCTTCAAATACATGAAAACTCCTTACGAAGTTTCACGGACATATCCCCTTCCAGTGGGAACTCACCGTATGATATTAAACTTGGCTATGTGAGCCACCTGCTCCTGGAGGACCATTGTTAAAGCATCTTGGCACAGATTAAGCTCCTCCTCCAGCATGCCGCCCAGATCCAACACTATGGTGATGCACTGTTCCAAGATGACGCCAAAAATCTGCCGGCTTCTGCTGGTGAGCCAGTCCATCCGCTGCTTGTAACTCTCCACAGCTTGTGTTAAATGTTCCACAAACTGATAGATCAGTTCTGATTTAGCTGTCAACTTAATGAAAATCAAAGTAGAAAAAAAGAAAAAAAAAAAAAGAAACAGGAACCAAAACACACCAACATACGTCATCTGAACTATCATGCAGCCAGGAACAACAGGGCCCACTGACTCATGGCCTCTGCCATCAAGAACTGAGCATTAATAACAATGTTGTAGATGATCCTCTAAACCCCACATAATCCATGAGGAATTGTTCCAATCTTTCAACTAAGAAACCCTTTGGATGATTCCCCACAGAAGAAATGATGATGATGTGATCTATTCAAAATATAGTAATCTTAAAGAAAAAAAAAGGTCTTTCTAAATAATATTTTATCTTTATAATTATGGAATTATCTTCACCAGCAAATGTCCAGGGGACATTTTAAGGAATTAGGTAGAAGAAAAGAACTTCCAAGGAATTAGGCAGAAGAAAAGAGAGATCAGCCAAGGCAGATGGGGGAAAAAATAAAGTCTCACTAAAGTTTTCCTAAGGACAGCATGCCAAAAATATTTCTGAAAATGCTTCTAGACATGCCAGCACATCTTCCTGGCTTCCTCTAAGGGATGCCACCCCCGTGACTCACCCTCCTGCTCCCAACCTGTGCCCTGTATCCTCTTGTCTCTCAGGCCAAGCTCCCCCGGACCTGGATCACTTCAGCACTCACAGCTGCCACCAGTACCTCTAGAGGCTGTCACTGAAAGGTGATAGAGGCTTGCAGGCAGTTTCTCATATACACAAATAAACCATCAGTCACACAGATCTAGCACAACTGTGCAGGGAGTAGGGAGGCAGGAGATATAGAAAAGGAATAAGAAAAAAAATGTGCCCTCTTCTGTGAAGAATCGAAGTTTGGAAGATCTGGTACTTATTTCTTACTTTAACAACCCTCAGAATACCCCCCTAAATACCTAAACTGTTAAGGAAAATGTGTTTTCTGAACACACCACGTAACTCCACATTTTCATGCCTTGGTTTGGGCCGTTCCCTCTGCCTTAAACTGCTTTCCTTCTCTATCCCCTGCCTCCCTTCAGCTTATTCCTCAAGCTCCGGCACCACCTCCTGTTGCTTGTCATGGCTGCTAAAGGCAAAATTTCTAAATCTCTTGCCAGTATCCACAGCACTTATTAAACTTTCTACAACAGTACAGAAACAAGTGTGGGACCAAGTCACAGGGGCTGTGGAGGTGGTCAGACGGCAAAGATGGATGTTTTCAATAGTTCTGTACTGATTTCCATGTAGTTCAGGTAAAAAATATATACAGCACACCAAACTCAAGATTCTATGGATATTATTGCTTAGAACCAGGCTAAGTTCAAAAAGTAATTCAAACTTTTTTTTTTTAAGATTTGAATTTTTAAGTCATTTCTATACCCAACATAGGGCTTGAACTTAGAATCCTGAGATGACGAGTCACATGTTCTACCAACTGACCCAACCAGGTACCCCTGAACTTTTTAAACATTAAGAAATAACAGAGGCACCTGGGTGGCTCAGTCATTAAATGTCTGCCTTTGGCTCAGGTCATGATCCCAGGGTCTTGGAATTGAGCCCTGCATCAGGCTCCCAGCTCAGTGGGAAGCCTGCTTCTCCCTCTCACACTCTCCCTGCTTGTGTTCCCTCTCTCGCTGTGTCTTTCTCTCTCTCTGTCAAATAAATAAATAAAATCTTAAAAAAAAAAAAGGGGGCGCCTGGGTGTCTCAGTGGGTTAAGCCTCTGCCTTCGGCTCAGGTCATGATCCCAGAGTCCTGGGATCGAGCCCCACATCGGGCTCTCTGCCCAGCAGGGAGCCTGCTTCTCCCTCTCTGCCTGCCTCTCTGCCTACTTCTGCCTACTTGTGATTTCTCTCTCTGTCAAATAAATAAATAAATCTTAAAAAAAAAAAAGAAGAAGAAGAAGAAGTAACAGTCCAGGAGGTACACAGACGTGCACTGACATGAAGAAATATCCATAAAGTGACGTGATGGGACAAGCGTCTCTGTGAGCTCCCTGTGGTGGGCCAGGGTGTGCACAAGGCCGGACACGTTACGGGGGTACATAAGTCACATGCTGCATTGCTGGAATGCAGGACTCCAGGAATAGGTGCCTTTTGCTCTGTCCACGACTACCTGCAAAAGTGGCCTTCTATTCCCAGTGCATTTGTCAGGTCAGCAGCTGCCCTAGCCTGTCTGCTAACCTCAGTCATACTACTCTTTCTTCCTTATTTTCAAGGCAAAACAAAGTACTGATATGCAAAGGTTTTTACTTTCTGGTCAACAGCTTCATGCACTCATCTAACAGGTCAAGTGCTTCCCTTCCCAGGTCCTAAGCTGTAACTTTCAGCACTCTCACGCTGTCACAAGAAAGCCTCCAGCCAGCCCTCCAGCCAAGACAGGAAACAACATGTGTTGGAGGGGATGTGGAGAAAGGGGAACCCTCTTGCACTGTTGGTGGGAATGCAAGTTGGTGCAGCCACTTTGGAGAACAGTGTGGAGATTCCTCAAGAAATTAAAAATAGAGCTTCCCTATGATCCTGCAATTGCACTACTGGGTATTTACCCCAAAGATACAGATGTAGTGAAAAGAAGGGCCATCTGTACCCCAATGTTTATAGCAGCAATGGCCATGGTCACCAAACTGTGGAAAGAACCAAGATGCTCTTCAACGGACGAATGGATAAGGAAGATGTGTTCCATATACACTATGGAGTATTATGCCTCCATCAGAAAGGATGAATACCCAACTTTTGTAGCAACATGGACGGGACTGGAAGAGATTATGCTGAGTGAAATAAGTCAAGCAGAGAGAGTCAACTATCATATGGTTTCACTGATTTGTGGAGCATAACAAATAGCATGGAGGACAAGGGGAGATGGAAAGGAGAAGGAAGTTGAGGGAAATTGGAAGGGGAGGTGAACCATGAGAGATTATGGACTCTGAAAAACAATCTGAGGGTTTTGAAGGTGCAGGGGGTGGGAGGTTGGGGGAACCAGGTGGTGGGTATTGGAGAGGGCACAGATTGCATGGAGCACTGGGTGTGGTGCAAAAACAATGAATACTGTTACACTGAAAATAAATTTTAAAAAATGAAAAAAAAAAAAGAAAGCCTCCAGCCCTGCTAAAGCCTTGCTCCACTGCATCGATAGGAAGCAGTGTGTGCCTCTCCACATAGACCATTCCCAGACCTAGAAGCATGTCATAGGGCCTATCCATCAAAAGAACTGTGACTTACGTTGTATACCCTGCCATCTTCGGGTCTGTAGAACTGTGGAAACAGGCCATCAGCATATCGGGAAGCCACAGGTCTCCCCAGAGAAGTCACATAATCTGCATTTTTATAAAGAAAAGTAGTCAAAATGATACGTCATCAACATTACTTATTTTTATTTCATAATTTTCTTCTCTGATACCATTTGAATTATATCTCCAGTGACAGCAAAAATCCATGATACTTGGTATTCTGTCCTAAATAATGAAATGTTTCTAGGTGTTATGATATAAACTAACTATTTATGAAATACATAATCCTTTAATGCATGAATGCATGGGGAGGAAAAACAAGGTTTGTTTCTTGGTCTTCCGGTTCTTTTGTCCATGATGATTAAGGCAAAGGTCAAAAAGGCAATACACAGTCTAAGCCTTAACAAATTAATAATTACATTAAATGTAAATGGCCTGAGTACAAGAATAAAAAGATAGTGATTGGCTTTCTCTGACTTACTTCACTTAACATTATACTCTCTAGTTCCATCATTGCAAATGGCAAGATTTCATCCTTTTTTATGGCTGAATGCCATATGATTTCACTCATATGAAGAATTTAAAAAACAAACGAGCAAAAAAAAAATCGGGGGGCAGGGAAGACTCTTAACCATAGAGAACAAACTGGTGATTATCAGAGGGTAGGTGGGTAGGGGAATGGGTGAAACAGGTGATGGGGATTAAGGAGTGAATTTGTCACGATGAACACCAGGTGATGTAAGGAATTGTCAAATCACTATATTGTACACCTAAAACTAATACAACACTGTACTGGAATTAAAATTAAAACTCAATAAATAAATTTAGAAAGAGAGAAAAAACTAGTGATTTGCAAAGAGGATTTAAAATAATGACCCATGGCACCTGGGTGGCTCAGGTGGTTGAGTGACTGCCTTTGGCTCAGATCATGATCCTAGAGTTCCAGGATCGAATCCCACATCAGGCTCCCTGCCCAGCAGGGAGTCTACTTCTCCCTCTCACCCTCCTCCCTCTCATGCTCTCTATCTCTCTCTCAAATAAATAAATAAAATATTTTAAAAATAAATAAATAAATAAGTATTGACCCAACAATAGGGTACTTCAAGAAACTTGCCTCGAACATGAAGACATATATAAGCTAAAAGCATAAGAATGAAAAAAGATGTCATTTAAGTGTGAAATAAAATGAAAGCAGATTGACTATATTAATATCAGAAAAGTAAACTAAAGAGCAAAGAATATTACTAGGGACAGAGCAGAACATTATATAAATTCAAGTGTCAACCCACCAGGAAGACATAGCAATCCTAAAAGTGTATCACCAAACAAAAGATTGCAAATATCTTAAGCAAAAACTGATGGGACTGAAAGGAAAAAAGACAAGCTCACAATTATAATTGGAGATTTCAATACTGCTCTCTCAACAGCTGACAGAATAGCTAAACAAAAAATCATCAAGAATACTCAACAACACCATCAACAAACAAGATTTAATTGACATTTATAGAAAAATATACACAACAACAGAAGAATACACATTCTTTTACAAGCACAGAATATATACCAAGACCAATCCTATCCATGGCTATTAAAAAAAAAATTTAAAAGAACTAAAACCAGAGTATGTTCTCTCTACAACGAAAACAAACTACAAATCAGTAACAAAAAGATAACAAGAAAATGTCTAAATTCTTGGAGACTAAATAACATGCTTCTGAAAAATCCATGGGTCAAAGACGAAGTACCACAGAAATTTTAAAAAATACTTTAAAGTGAATGAAAAAGATAATACAGCCTATAAAAAATGTGAAGAACACAGTTTAAGCACTGCCAAGAGGGAAATTTATAGCACTAAATGCTTATATAAGAAGAAATGAAAAGTCTCAAATCAATAATCTAAGTTCCCATATGAAAAAAGTAAAAAAATAGCAAAACAAATCCAAAGCAGAAGGAAATATATGATAAACACCAAAGCAGAAATCAGGAAAATTGAACACAGAAAAGCAATAAAGAAAACCAATTAAATAAAAAGCTGGTATGTTAATAAGATTAATAAAATTGACAAAAGAAAAGGAGAGAAGACATGAGTTACTGGTATCAGGAATAAAACAGAAAAAAAAAAAAAAAAGACCTCTCATACATCAAAAGAATAATGGAATACTATAATGAACTCCACACACATATAGTAGACAACTTAGATGAAACGAATGAATTCCACAAAAAAACACAAACTACCATAACATTCTTAATATGAAATAGAGCATACCTAATAAGGAAATGAATTTATAATTAAAAACTTCTCAAACAGAAATCCCCAGGCATAGAGAAGTTCTCTGGAGAACTCTACTAAACATATAAGAAATAATTAAAATTCTACATAGCATTTTCCAGAAAACAGAAGACAAGGGAACATTTCTCAACTCATTCTATGAAGCCAATATTACCCTGATACCAAAACCAGACTAAGGCAGTATTAAAAAAAAGAAAAAACCAATACCTTCATGATTACATATGCAAAAATGATTAGCTATATTGGCTCAATATCCAAAAACCAATCGATATAATCAACCAAATTAAAAGGCTAGGGAAGAAAAAAAATCACATGATCCTTTCAACTGACACAGAAAAATTCAATACCAATTCATGGTAAAAATTCTCAGCACATTAGGAATATGAGAGACCTTCCTCAACTTGATTTTTTTTAATTCTATAAAAAACTTACAGCTAATATTATACTTAGTGGTAAGAGATTGAAAGTTTCCCCAAAGATCTGATATGGGGTAAAGATGTCCACTCTCACTACAGCTGTTCAATATAGTACTGAAAGTTCTTGCCAGCACGTGGTAAGACAAGGAAATACAAGGCATACAGATCACAAAGGAAGAATGAAAACTTTCCCTATCTGGAGAAGACATGATGGTCTACTAGAAATCCCAAGAAATCAAGAACAACAAAAAATTCTTAGAACTAGTAAATGAGCTCAATAAGGTCAGAGGATAGAAGCTCAACCTAAAAAAATTAGCCATATTTCTATATACTAGCAATGAACATGTGGAAACCGAAATTAAAAACATAAAAGCATTAAGCAATTGCTTAGAAAAACAAAATACAAAACATGTGCAAGACTTGTATGTTGAAAATTACAACAGCAGATAAATCAGAGATGTAAATAGATGGAAAGTATTCAATATTTATGGATAGAAGGCTCAACATAGTAAATACGTCAATTCTACTTAAATTGATATACAGGTTTAATGCAATTTCAATCAAAATCCCAGCAATATTTTTGTAGACACAGACATGGTTATTCTAAAATTTATATGAAAAGAGAAAGAAACTATATCTAAAACAATTTTTTAAAAATATATATTTTTTTATTTATTTATTTGACAGAGAGAGATCACAAGTAGGCAGAGAGGCAGGCAGAGAGAGAGAGGAGGAGGAAGCAGGCTTCCTGTGGAGCAGAGACCCCAATGCGGGACTTGATCCTAGGACCCTGAGATCATGACCTGAGCCGAAGGTAGAAGCCTAACCCACTGAGCCACTCAGGTGCCCCATACCTAAAACAATTTTGAAAAAGATTAAAGTAGAGTAATCAGTCTGCCTATTTCAAGACATTACACAGTTACAGTAATCTAGACTATATGGTATTAGTAGAAACAGACACACACAGAAATAAAACAAAATAGAGAACCCAGAAATAGCCCCATACAAGTACAACCACCTAATTTTTAACAAAGATGCAAAAGCAATTCAAAACAAGGACAGTCTTTTATTATTTCATTTTTTAATTTTCATACAGCTGACATACAATGTTACATTTGTTTCAGGTACACAACATAGTGACTCAACTTCTCAAAGTTGCTCCCTGTAAGTGTAGCTATGTCACTAAACAACATGTCACTATACAACGCTACTTCAATATCATTGGCTATATTCCCTTTGCTATGCTTTTTATTCCTCTGACTTATTCATTCCATAACTGGAATCCTATGTCCTCCACTCCACCCCAACTCTGGCAACCAACATAGGTCCCCTGCATAGGTCTGACTCTGCTTTTTGTTTGCTTTCTCATTTGTTTTGTTTTTTAGATTCCACATGAATAAAATCACATAGTATTTATCCTTCTCAGCCTGATTTATCTTACTTATCATAACACCTTCTAGGTCTATCCTTATTGTTGCAAATGGTAAGATCTCATCCTTTTTATGGAGCCATAATAATCCATTGTATGTATATACCACATCTTCCTAATCCATTAGTCTAACTACCGACACTTAGGTTGCTTCTATATCTTGGCTATTATAAATAATGCTGTAATAAACATAGGCATGAATATCTTTTCAAGTTGGTGTTCTCCTTTTCTTTGAGAAAATACCCCATAGTGGAATTAGTGGATCATATGGTATTTCTATTTTAATTTTTTGAGGAACCTCTACACTATTTTCCACAGTGGCTGCATTCCCACCAAGTTTACATTCCCACCAAGGATTCCTTTTTCTGTACATCTTCACCAATACTTGTTATTTCTTGTATTTTTTATTTTTAGCCATCATGACAGGTATGAGGTGATATCTCATTTAGTTTTTTTATTTGCATTTCCCTGATGGTAAGTGATGTTAAGCAACTTTTCATGGGTCTGTTAGCCATCTGGATGTCTTCTTTGGAAAAATGTCTAGGGGAGGGATTTGGCCAATCCAAGGGGAGGGTGAGGGAAGTGATATTTATTGACTGTTGTCTGTGTATTATTATTTCCATTGGCCTTATAACGTTAGATGACGGCACGTTTTAGAAGAGGAAAAAGCGATAAATATTTGCTGAGCTTCGCGGGTTCACAAGGTGTTGAAGTGTTTTTGAGCCAACTCGCTTGACCACTCTTGACCGCAGCCTCAAGCCCCAGATCCCTCCCTCTCCATCCTTCCCAGTGGCATGGTAATCTCAACAAAAGGCCCAAACGCCAGGGTAAAACCAAGTAGGGGCTGCTGTGGAAATGGCAGGCTTGGGGAGTTTGGTCCCGCCGCCTTGGATTCGAGACCTGGTCCTGGGGTCAGATGCACTCTCAAGTTCACAGGCGGGGCAGCTGCTCTAGGTGTTACAGGAGGCCGAGGCTCCGGGCCGTCCCACGCCTCTGAACCCTCGGATGCCGCAGCGGGGCCCCTTGTGTCTGACGGGACCCACAGTGTCTGGTGCCTAGTGACGTAGGAGGCCCTGAACGCCTCGGACTGGGAGGAGAAAGAGTTCGGCTTCCGAGGGACAGAAGGCCGGCTGCTGCTGCTGCAGGACTGTGGGGTCCGCGTCCAAGTTGCCGAAGGTGGCGAGCCCGCAGAGTTCTACCTCCAGGTGGATCGCTTCAGCCTGCTGCCTGCAGAGCAGCGCCGGGAACTGGTGATTGGTTGCAACCAGGACCCTGATGTGCAGAAAAAGCTCTTTGACTGTCTAGAGGAGCACCTTTCAGAGTCCATCTCCCCCAGTGCAGGACTTTCACTGTCCCAACTTCTGGATGAAGTGCAAGAGGACCAGGAGCTTGGGGGGCGCTAATGCATCTGGCTGAGAGCTGTCTGATGCTGGCAGGTCCTTGCACCCCCCCTCACCCACCGAACTTCCTCCTGCCATAGGGCCACGGGAGAAGCTGTGTACACTGTCCTCAGCTCATGGCCGCACATCTCTGACAATGACCAGCGAGTTCTGAGCTCTCTGCGCCCAGGCCCTGAGCTGTCTCCACCAGACCCAGGTTTGCAGAACCTATCGCTGACCCTCATTTCTCCTTCCTCGCCTACTTCCTCAGGAACTCCAGCTTTATCCAGTCACGTGTCCTCGGAGGAAAGCGGCGCCAGCATCAGACTTCTGCCTTCCCTGCCCTTGGCTGCTTCAGACCCAGTGCAAAAGGGCAGCGCCCAAGCTGTACCAGCCATCTGTTCAGCCCCTGGCCCCTTGCCCCCTGGCTCCCCACACCCTAGCCATGTTCCCAGTTCCCCACTCCTGAGCTGAACCCAACTCTGTCACCCCTTGGCTATGTACCCCAGTCCACATCAGGCCATTGTGACTAGGGCCCAGAAACCTAGCCTGGAATTCAAGGAGCAAGGGTTGCCCCCCAAGAACTGGCAGTACTCTCCATGGACAAAAAGCACCCCGGGAGCCCTGGAGTCTAGCCCTGTTTGGGACCCTCCAAAGCGGCATCGTGATGGTTCTGTCTTCCAATATGGGTACGGGCCACCCTGTACCTCCCTCTGTGCCCAGGTCCAAGCCGCCAGGCTCCCTCCCCAGCTCGTGGCCTGGGCCCTTCTGATGGAACCACAGCCAGATTCTCAGCTAACCCAGGTGTGAGGGATCATGGGGGGAGGACATATGCACACAGATCCAGGCCTGAGATACACAAACACTGCTCCACGCTCTGCTCCTTTGAGTTTTTTAATAAAATAATCTCATGCAGCAGGAAAAAAAAAAAAAAAAAACTAGGTTGTTTGGGGTTTTTTTGTGTTGAGTTGCATAAGCTCTTTATATACTTCAGATATTAGGCCCTTATCAGGTATATTATTTGCAAATACCTTCTCCCATTAAGTGAATGTCTTTTTGTTGATGGTTTCCTTCACTGTGCAAAAACCTTTTGATTTTGATTTTAAATAAAGGTGCTGGAGCAACTGGATATCCACAGTCCAAAAATGAAACTTATAACGAAAGTAACTCAAACTGATCATGGGCTAAATACAAGATGTAAAACTATAAAACTTTCAGTAAAAATATAGAAGAAAGTCTTTGAGAATTAGTAAGCTCTATATTAAGAAAAAGATCAATAAATCAATAAAGTCACCAAAATTTAAAACTTTTGCTCTGAGAAACTCTCTTCAGAGAATGAAAAGATAAGCTACAGACTAGGAAAATATATCTGCAAGCCACATGTGTGACAAAGGACTCATATCTAGAATATATAATGAGCTCTCAAAACTCAACACTGAAAAAATTTAATTAGAAAATGATCAGAAGACATGAAGAAATATTCATTTTGCTAAAGATAATATAGAGCAAATAAGCACATGAAAAGATGTTCAACAAAACTAAATAATAGGGAAACAGACAAAACCACAACAAAGTATCGCTACACAACTATTAAAACAGCTAAAATTTATAAATGGTGACAATATTAAATGCTGGTGATGAAGTGGAGAAACTGTTTCTCTCTTATTATTACTGAAATGAATAATAGAGCTACCCTGGAAAAGTTTAGCAGTTTCTTAACAAGACAAAATAAAACTTAACAAAACAAAAAATAAACACACACTTACCATGTAGCAATTATATTCCTGGGCATTTATCCCAGAGAAATGAAAACTTATGGTCACACAAAAACCTGTAAACTGCTCATAGCAGATTTATTTGTAATGGCCCCAAACTGGAAACTACCCTTTAGTGGTAACTGGCTAAACAAACAGTGGTACATCCATATTCTGGAATACTACAGCAATATAAAGAAAGAAACCATTGCTAGATGCAACAACTTGGATGAACCTCAAAGAAATAATGCCAAATGAAAAAATGCCAATCTCAAAAGGTCACATACTACATGATTCCATTTATATAAACATTCTCTACATAAGAAAATCAGAGATAGAGAACAGACTTGTGATTGCTAGGAGTTAAGGATATTGGTGGGTAGGGTGTCTGTACAACTATAATGGGGTAGCACAAGGGAGATCTTTGTGATGATAAATAGTACATCTTGACTGTGGTGATGATTACACAAATCTACATAAGTGGAAAATTACGCAGAATTATTTACATACAGTGAATCAATGTCAAATTCCTGAATTTGATATTATACTATAACTTTATAAGATGTAACCATCAGGAGAAACTCACTGAAGGGTACTTGGGATCTGTCTATATTATCTTTGTAACTTCCTGTAAAGCTATCATGATTTCAGGACAAAAAGTATCAACCAGGGGGTGCCTGGGTAGCTCAGTGGGTTAAGCCGCTGCCTTCGGCTCAGGTCATGATTCCAGGGTCCTGGGATCTAGTCCCCCCACCGTCGGGCTCTCTGCTCAGCAGGGAGCCTGCTTCCCTCTCACTCTCTCTCCCTGCCTCTTCACCTACTTGTCATCTCTCTCTATCAAATAAATAAAATAAAATCTTTAAAAAAAAAAAAAGACAGACTATGAGAATGGATTAAAGAGGAACTTCTCAAAGAGATACTACAGATAGTTTGAAAGTAAAAGACTGAAAACATATATGCTACATGCAAATACAGCAAAAGAAAGCTGAAGGAGTTTTATCAATATCAAAGTAAATGTCAAATAACTACTATATGAGATAGAGATGGACACTGAAAAATTATTAAAATTTGTCAATTCATCAGAAAGATATGACAATCCCAAATGTGTATGTATTTAAAGTTT
This sequence comes from Lutra lutra, assembly GCF_902655055.1. Taxonomy (NCBI): domain Eukaryota; kingdom Metazoa; phylum Chordata; class Mammalia; order Carnivora; family Mustelidae; genus Lutra; species Lutra lutra. The sequence goes on from NC_062286.1 coordinate 75,686,967, forward strand.
CAAACTACATGAATAAAACTGATAGAACTAAAGGGAGAAATGGACAAAGCCACTAGGCAAAAAAATCTCTAAAGACACTGCACATCTATAATAGAATAAAACCAACCATCTTGACTAATGAACATTTATAAATACTATCTAACAACTGCAGATTACACATTCTTTTCAAGTGTGCATGAAATGTGCACCAAGATACATGCTGGGACATAACACAAATCTCAGCACATTTCAAAAGATGAAAGTGTTATAGGCTATGTTTTCTGACATAAACGGTAGTAAATTAGATAACAAGGATTCTTTTAAAATCCTAAAATATTTACAAATTAAACATTTCAAAAATGAATCGAGGGAAAAAGTCACAAGAGAAAAAAAATATTCTGAATTCAATAACAATGAAAGTATTACCTATCAAGATTTGGATTCAGCTAAACTAATGCTTAGAGGAATTTTAAATGTCTACATGAGAAGAGAAGAAAGGCTTAAAAATCAATTATCTAAGTTTCCACCTTAAGCTAGAAAAAGAAATGCAAATTAAACTCAAAGTAAGTTGAAGAAAATAAATAATAAAGTTCAAAGCAGTTAGCAATGAAATAGAAAACAAAGAACAGGGAAAAACAAAAAAACCAACAAACCCAAAATCTGATTCTTTGAAGAGTTATGATATACCCTGAACAAGACTTATCAAGAAAGACGTGAAGAAAAAAACACAAATTATATCTGAAATGAAAGAAGGAACACCTTTAGATTCTACAGGCATTAAAAAAATGTTAAGGGAATATTACGAAACATGTTTTGTCAATATGTTAGAAAACACTGATAAAATGACAAATTCCTTGAAAAACACAACTTTTCAAAATTGGCATGATGAAACAGAAGATCTCTATGCTGATTACAGAACAGAATTTCTCATCAAACTTTTCCTACAAACAAAACTCCAGGCTCAGATAAGTTTCACTGGTGTATTCCATCAAACATTTTATTTATTTATTTATTTTTTAAGATTTTATTTATTTATTTGACAGACAGAGATCACAACTAGGCAGAGAGGCACGCAGAGAGAGAGGAGGAAGCAGGCTCCCCGCTGAGCAGAGAGCCCGATGCCGGGGCTCGATCCCAGGACCCTGAGATCATGACCTGAGCCGAAGGCAGAGGCTTTAACCCACTGAGCCACCCAGGCGCCCCTCCATCAAACATTTAAAGAAGAAATAGTACCACCCGTATAAAAGCACCATCAGAACATCCAGGAGTTAAAAATAGAGCTACCTTATGACCCAGCAATTGCACTATTGGGTATTTAGCCCAAAGATACAGATGTAGTGAAAAGAAGGGGCACATGCACCCCAATGTTCATAGCAGCAATGCCCACAATAGCCAAACTGTGGAAGGAGCCAAGATGCCCTTCGACAGATGATGTGGTCCATATAAACAATGGAATACTACTCAGGCATCAGAAAGCATGAATATCTACCATTTGCATTGACATGGATGGAACTGGAGGGGATTATGCTAAGTGAAATAAGTCAAGCAGAGAAAGACAATTATCATATGGTTTCACTCATATGTGGAACATAAGGAATAGCACAGAGGACAATCGGGGAAGGAAGGAAAAACTGAAGGAGGGGAAATCAGAGGGGGAGACAAACCATGAGAGACTGTGGACTCTGGGAAACTGAGGGTTTTAGAGGGGAGAAGGGTAGGGAGATGGGGTAAGCTGGTGATGGGTATTAAGGAGGGCACGTGTTGTAATGAGTATTGGGTGTTATACATAAATAAGGAACCACTGAACACTACATTAAAAAAGAAGAAGAACATACAGGAGGAGGGGATACTTTCAAATCATTTTATGAGGCCAGCATAATCCTGATAATCCTGATGCCAAAGCCTAGCAAGGGCATTAAAAGAAAATAAAATCATAGAGCAGTATCTTCCATGACCTTAGATTGAAAAATCCTTGACAAAATATAAAGAACTGCTATTTTTGCTAATATTAATGACTGAATTATAGTTAATTGAAATACAAGATTAAACTGCTTTATTTCCAGGGCACCTGGGCTAAATGAGTTAAGCCTCTGCCTTCAGCTCAGGTCATGATCTCAGGGTCCTGGGATCAAGCACCGCATTGGGCTCTCTGCTCAGCAGGGAGTCAGCTTCCCTCTCTCTCTGCCTGCCTCTCTGTCTACTTGTGATTTCTGTCAGTCAAATAGATAAATAAAATCTTTAAAAAAAAAAACTGCTTTGTTTCCTTACAGAGGAATCCCACAGACCCTGCATTTAGAAGAGGGCTGTATCACCCCTTGTGGAAGGATAAATGGGAACACACAGCCTGAGCTCTGAAAAGCAAGGCCTTGCATTAAAATGGGCCCCCTTCCCCTAGGCCTTCCTTATCACCAGTCTGGAACAAAGCTGCCAAGGGAACTGGTGAAAATCTCAGAAACACAGTATTACTGGCCACTCAATAAATACGTGCTTAATTCATTAATTAATTGGCTAATCCAGAATTAGTAAAATCCAAGTAATGGCAACTGCCCTTATTGAAGGAGTGCTCCTCAAGTGGGGTATTACTGCCATGCTGGACAGGGCACTCTGGGAAGGCTCACACTTCCTAAGACATTCTGTATCCCTGGTCCCCAGGCCCTATATTTCAGGAGCAACTCAACTCAGTATGTCATCAGAAAATAAATATAAACAAAAACAAAACATACCCTCACCCATTTCCATACTCCCTGTTGGACGGCGGCGCTACTGGGAGTTCAGGACTGAATATCGAAGCAACGTGTTCAGAAAAACTAGCCTGTCACATAAGACAGCCCACAACAGTAAAATAGCACACTCTCCCTGAAACCACACATAGCTATTGTCTTAATCAACAACCTGCTAAAGGGGTTCACACATCCCAAGAGATAAAGAAGATATCTGCTGAAATACATACAACTTCTATTTCTTTTTTATTTCATCTTTAAAAAGGACTAAGAATGAAATTAGCAATATTTAGGCAATGAAAATAAGCAATGTTTAGTAAGTGGACTGACAATCATATACCTATGTAACAAACACATATTGGGGGTCCATGCACGTTTTTTATGGATAAGGATGTGAGATCAAAACAAGATCAGAGGCCTGTGGTTTGGGGGGGAACTTCAGAACTGATGCAGCCCCCTCAAAGGCTAAAGGATTGCAAGCTGGTTGGGATCCCCAACCAGCGTTGCTTTATGAGTACTTTACCTTCACAATGTGGGAATCCAATCTGTGACAGAATCTGTTTCAAGGTCAATTTGTTGCTCTTAAGCCCATGCAGTTGAAGCCATTCCTCAGATGAGATGAGACTCTGCCCGGCCAAGTCTGTTTTGGTGTTGCTTTGTCTCTCTTGCCCCTGCAGCTGCTGCTCAGAGATGGTGGAAGATGAGGCTGAGAGCTCCATCTCTGAATTAGGATCTAAGTCACAGAGACCTCCCATAAGAGCAATTGTCAAAATCAGACTTGCTGAAGACTTGGAAACAATCTGACATCAACAAAGGATAGGTTTAATATTAATTACAGCACAATCATTAAGTGGAATTCAATCTACCAGTTAAAAATGTTTAATATAGATGCTTATTTGCTGACAAAGAAGATACCCACATATACTGCTAAAATATATCTGCAAAGTTCAATATCTATCCATACATCCCCATATATACACAGAGGAAAACATCTAGAAAGGTAACTGCCAACAGTTTACAGTAGTTTTATCTGTGTGGTGGGAATATATGTGGTTTTTGCTTTTTCTATATTGTTTAAATGTTTACATTATTTAAACATTTCTGAAAGAGGATTGACTTTTATAATCAGAAAAATGCAAAGCTCTTCCATTTTAGAAAATAAACATTCTCTCCTGAACCTTCATTATAAATCAGTACTCCAATTATAATTGCACCTGACCTTTTACGTCCAAAGAGGATACAGAGGGTAAAACCCTGACAGGAAATACACTGGTTCTACAGATGGAATGTCTAACGGGGAGCTAGCAACAGGGAGGGAACCGGACTGTGGCTCACCCCAGCTAGAATACCTGGATTCACTTTCCAAATGTTTTATTTTAAAGTTGGACTTAAACATTCTGAGTCATGTAACCAGCTGTTCTGGGACCAACTGGACTCAAGGCAATATGCTACATATTAAACTTATCTAGACCTGCCTAAATATAGCTCATGTACACAAGAGGGAAGGAGTGGCCCAGACTCTGATGCAATCTTAAAACCACTCACCACAACTTCAGACAGGGAGAGAAGGAAAGGTCTGCTTACCTCTGTACCCAGAGTGTGAAACACATGTGTTTGTTTCCTGGACTGTAAAACTTTTCAACAACAGAAATACTCCCTTTTCCCATTTCTAAAACTCCAACCACATTCCCTGCAAGTCTATGTTACGATATGAAAATCAAATAGAGAAATCAGCTGGACATAAGCTAGGGAGTTTTCATGAAATGATATTAGAAGTATTTTTATAAGCACTGAATGAGTTATGCATGGATAAGCACTTGATAGACTTGAAAGAGCTATGTCCCAATAAATGATTTAAAAGTCATTAACCTTTAGTAATTGTACCACTTTTACCTCAAGTACCTTTTTACCCCTAAGTTCCCAGTCATACGAGCTATTAAGTTTGGGCTTCTCCTCCTACGTTAGACTCACAGAACATGAAAACAAGAACAGACTTCAACTTTTTTTGAGATCTGGTCAACAAAGACTACCAGCTGAAGGACTTTTAAATTTGGCTAACGGTTCCCATAGAAACAAGAAAAGGAAGCTCAGAATAAAGATTTTTGATTATGTCATCATTTCCAGTTCATCTTTCTTCTCCCTGACACATACTCACCCATCTCTTATGTTCTTCTTACTAGAGGAAGCTACATGTCATAGGTTAAAATGGCAGCACAGCTATGTAAAATGTCTTTATAAGGCAACTAAACTGGATTTTGGAAACTAAAAGGTTTCAGGAGAGTCGTACATTTTAAGGCCAAAGGGACATGTTCTTGATTCCAAACAGAAGGCAACTGAATCCTCCAGCTAAGGGGCATGCCCCAGTGCCTCCTGCACTCACATGGCTTTAAAAAAATTTTTTTAAATAAATATTTTTGAAAAGATCTGGCTGGCTCTACTGAATTTGAGAACATGTATAAGTCATTCTGATTCAGGTCTTGACTCTTAGGATTTGTTAGCCTGAGAAGACCCATATTATCGGAAATGAAAGCAACTGGACAATGGAAATAATCCAAGGAGACAGGGAAGGAAAGAAAGGGCATCTCCCAACAGAAGGAATCCTTCTACTCAGACTGGATAAGAGATCCTGCCAGACCAATGAACCCAAATGACCTGAGAAAGCCACCCCTCCACACACTGCCCACCCCCTTTCCAAGCTCCAAGCTGGTCTCAGGTGGTTCTCCTATGGGAAATCTTAACCTTCAAAGAACTGCAAGCTCTACCTCCTCCATTAAGCCTTTCCAGACCCCCTCACCAACCTTCTGCAACATCTTCCCAGCAAAGCTCACACTTTTGCTTTGACATTTCACCAATATGACTCCAGGCACTTCAGATTCATCCTCTCTAGACTAAAAGAAGGTTCAGTGACTATAGGGACAAACTGTATGAATATCCTCAGCATAGCACAGTGCCTTAAAAACAGCAGGCACTTTGTAAGGGTGTTGAGCTGAATTAAACTGATCACTCGGAATTACTGAGAATACTGATTTTTCAAACAAGGCAATGATTTTTTAGTTCAACCAAGTCTATTACCAGGAAATAGCTGTCTCTTTAATAGAGACATACTCTTTTCCACATATTACTATGTTGTTATTATTATTACTGTGGTTTTTCGGGATTTCTTCATCTGGGGTTATTACAAATTGGGGAACAGAGGAATTCAGAAGCAAGAAACAACAAATCCAGTTGAACCCTGCCCTAAGTTTTAAAAGCTATGCGAAGAGCTTAGTTTGGGGAAATACGAAAGGATTTCCAAAAGAGAATGAAGAAGTATAAACAGGGAGGAAGTGGGGGAGTGAAAGGCTGAGCTGAAGGGAGGAGCAGGCAGGGAGAGCTTGCGGAAAAAATAGAAAGGTTAAGTGGGCACAAGTCAATGGCCCCAATTAAAGGAACTAGAGGGGTCAAGCACAGTCATCCTGTGCTGCTAAAGTCTGCTCATAGGGGGCAGCCAAGAGATGCCCCAAGGTCGTCCTGAGGGGAGCACCTAGAGGAAGTTCTCATGGTTTAACAGAGTAGCTCCTATATGGTCAGAGATTGAGGCACAACGCACATATTCAAGTCCATTAATTCAGCTTAAACATTGGCTATACTTCTGTTTTATCAACATCCAAAACTGCCTATATCCTTGTTAGTCCTTGCTGAAATGAAGTCTAGATTAGGTGGGTATATCTCGTGATTTATGTGAGTTTTGAATTACAGTTGTTCCAGGGAGAAAGGAAGCTGGGAGGAAGCCCCATGGGTATTCTAGAGCAACTCTCCCCGCAGAAACCCTTAATGGACTCCTCCCTCCATTCTCCTGCCCTGAGGAGCAAGGCTAGCCTGTGATCATATGCTCAAATAATGTGGGCAAAGGAGACTGAAATGGACTGGCCCACAGTTAAGAAAATGGGGTCAAGAAAAGAAAATCTAAGAATAACGAGGCTGCTCTATGAAGACCATTTCTGAGAAGGAAACCAAGAACTCCCTAGAAGATAAGAGAACTCTACCAACTGGAAACCAAAACTAAGGAAGTTGCATGCCCATATAAAAAGAAAAGAAAACGGGGCTTGTCTTAGTGACGTGATTGTGGAAAACCACGTAAAAGAAGAAGAATGGAAAAAAGCCAAAGAATATTCCAGACCAGAAGGTTGCAGAAAGCTGTAATCCACGCAGATCCCTGTTTTTGGACTATTCGTTTTATCATTATTTCTTAAAAATAACTTTCTCCTGGTTCTTGTATTAACTCCAAACCCAGGTGCACTTCACCTTCTTATTGCTGTTGGCCTATGGTAAGTGGGAAACCAAGAAAGCTGGTTCTCCACCAGAGCGGCTGAGCTTCGCGGGGAGTGGGGTAGGGTGGGAAGAGTTTCGCAACAGGAGAGGTCCTGTACCTGTGTCTCAGCCTGACCCCAGGACCAGAGAAGTTCAGCGAACCTGGGAAAGTGGCTTAGTAACTTTTGTGGAGGGCGTCCACGTAGGAAACTGCGTAATTCCAAGCTTTCCCTCCACAGCTTCCTGGAAACCTCGAAAGTTCTGTCGTGGAAGGGATCGCATCCCACTTACTAGGCAGTCTGTCGGATCAAAGACAAGGAGGTTCCTGTTTAGCAGCCGCCCTCTCATCCTCTGGGGGCCCTGTAACCCCAAAGAGCCGGTGAGGCGCTCATCCCGCTGGTAGATAAAGCACCGACTTCGGCATGCGAAGGGTCGCCGCTTGGCGCCAAGAATTTCAGACGTTCGATTTCTCTGTGACCCCAGCCCAAATGGCGCGGCGTGTTGACCACGGCGTCTCCCGGTTGCTCAGACGCGGCCAATCACAGAGCGGCTCCTTGAGCCGACCCCGCCCACAGAGCGCGCGCCCGGCGGAGGCGGGGCCAGCGGGCCCGCTGGCCGAAGGTGGGGGCTGTGAAGCAGGTTCAGGGGCGAGGTGGCAAAGTGGGTGTCCTGGATCCGCAAGGCACTTTGGGACCCAAAGCAAGAGTCCCACGCTGGGGGACAGGGCGGATGGCACTGTCCCCTCCGCCTGTTGTTGCCGGGAAAATTAACAATGGCGGTGAAAATTTATTAAGTTAACAAGCAGATAACGCAGAAAAGCCCGGGTCAGGGCGGAGAGCGCGAGCAAATCGTTGGAGGAAGGCGCCCAAGGCGGGAGCGAGGCCCGTGCACCTCAGGAAGCATTACAATTAACTTCTGTACCTACTTTTCAGCGTGCAGAGCACTTAGGTCTGCGTAATCTTGTTTAATTTTAACCTGAACGCTGTGAAAAGCTGTTCTTCATTTTACGTTTGAGGGAAAGAACCTTCAGGAGGCGGGGTGGTTAGTTATGGACGGCTCAGCGGCCGAGCGAGTGTGAGCGAAGCTAAGACAGGTGAGACTCAGCTGCAGTTTGGGGGGAGGGGCTGCAGTTACCAAAAAAAACCTTATTTATTAGATAGGAGTATTCCTATAGCATTATTTTCTCCATTTGGCTTTATTTTTAACCCTTATTTTTACCGTATCCAGTAAGCAAGGAGCTCAAAATACAGGCTTTATGATTTTTCAGTCACTTGGAAATAAATTTGTGCTTAACAAAAAGCATCTTTAAATCCTTAATAAAAGATCCCACAGGCAAGTATTGTTTTTTATATTGGGATATTAAACTGTGTTTTAGATTTCAAAACTCAAAAAGTGACCAGATCATTTGTAAGTTTTTGAGTCAAAGATCTAATAAAACGTAGTTCGCAGTAAAACTGAACAATTCTGCCCCCACCCCACCCCCCCACCACCAAAAGTCTACTTCATCCACAGGAGGTTCTTTTTCCTACATTCTTTTTTTTTCCCCGAAGATTTTATTTATTTATTTGACAGACAGAGATCACAAGTAGGCAAAAAGGCAGGCAGAGAAAGAGAGGGGGAAGCAGGCTCCCCACTGAGCAGAGAGCCCCATGCGGGGCTCAGTCCTAGGGTCCCAGGATTATGACCTGAGAAGACAGAGGCTTTAACTCACTAAGCCACCCAGGCACCCCATTTTTCCTACATTCTTTTAATGCCTTTATAACTTCTAAAGGCTAACAGGCTTGATCTCAGATCACAAATCATTCCATAAAATTACTGGATTATATACCTTTGGCCTTATAGATGACACCTGTAACCACACCACCAGAGAACAAACAAAAATTCAACAATACTAAAAGATTGTGTTCAGAAGGGAAGTAGTACAGCAGCCACGCCCACATTTGCCAATGCCACAGTAATCCCTGCTGTCCACACCCTGCCAGACTAATATTGTTGGGTCTCATGGGTTAGATAGAGGGCATAGCATTCACACAGCCAAACCCACTGCCTTACACAGTCACAAGGCACTCCTGCCCTCACCTTCACTCCATGCATTCTCCCTTCCCTGTGACATTTGCCATTTACATGCAAGTGACTGCAGATGACTCTATGCTTTTGTCAATTATATGTATGTGCCTGCACGCATAAGTTCATATGAAATAGTTAAACATTAACTACTTATAGATACACAAGTAAGCAGAAGTTTAGGTCCTTTGGAGTACTGCATAGTTGATTCTGACTTCAGTTCGGCTAGCCAAAGGATGGTTCACCTTATTTTTGGGTGAATTGCATGGTCTGGAATAAGACTACCTTTAGCACAGGGGCTCCTGGGTGGCTCAGTGGGTTAAAACCTCTGCCTTTGGCTCGGGTCATGATCCCAGGGTCCTGGGATCGAGCCCTACATCGGGCTCTCTGCTCCGCGGCGAGCCTGCTTTCTCCTCTCTCTCTGCCTGCCTTTCTGCCTGTTTGTGATCTCTGTCTGTCAAATAAATAAATAAAATCTTAAAAAAAAAAAAAGAATACCTTTAGCACAGTTGTGATATACCGCTGTTCTGAAGTTTACCACATTTGCTTTGAATTTACATTCCACAGATCATTCGTATCCTACTGTCAACCTTAAAAATTGGCATTTATCGTGTCACTCCCATCCTTAGCTTCAGACTCTTTGCCACTGCCCTCAACATAAATGCTCCAGCAGAGATACTGGCCTTGTCTCTGCCTCTGATCACATTCTTTTACTCAGACCACCCCTTTCACCTGGATTATACCAGCTTGGGAGCCACAGAGCCCCAGGTCTCTTCAGGGTCAGCTCAAGCTCTTCTCTCTTTGCAAAACCTTCCATGGACACTCCAGCCACAGTAATTTTTCTCCCCGTGTCCAGAATCAGAGCATCAGCTGTCAGTTGGCACTCTTGGCAATAGTGTACTGCCTTGCGACAGCCCTTCCATTGTTATTTGACCCTTGTGCTGTTTTTTTAGGTTGAATGGTTTTTCTTTTTCTTTAAACCAGTCTATTACTGGCACCAAGTGTGCTTATGATCATAATTAGAATCTTTTGGGGGTGGGTGGAGGTCAATGAAACTGAAGGAGAAAAAGCAATTTTCCTAACCCCAGTCCAAGAACGGGAACCAGAGAGAGCAACAGTAGAATATTGATTTAAGGGAATCATTTATATGGTGAGAAGGAGTCTGAGATGGGACTTAATACAAAAGCACTCCCTTGGAAGGCAAAGGCTGGGGAAGGGGAGTGGGGAGTGGAGCAGCTAAGTCAGATTGAAGTCACTGCTGAGCCTTCCAGGCTCTGCTGGTCCAGGGTGTTTGGGCTGTCAGGGGCTGCCTTGAGAGAGGCAAGTGGGTGGGAGCAGGGGAAGGCAAAGTCGAAACAGACATTCACATCAATTATGATGTTCTGTAGTTCATGGCTCACTTTTTGGGGAGTGACTGCCAACCTGTGACTCTCAATGTAACATCTCTTGTGTAACAGAGCTGTTAGGCATAACTGTTCTACTCTTGATAATTACTATGTTTGGGGTTCGCCAACATTCAAAACAATAGCCACAACTTACTGAATGTCAGACAGTGTTCTAAGCATTTTAAATATATCGCTTCTTCAAATCCTTACAAAAGTCCAGGAGGAAAACACCATGATTATTTCCACTTTACAGATAAGTAAACTAAGACATAAGATTAAGCAGCTCCTCCAAGATCACTCAGCTAGTGAACTATGAACCCAGAATTTGAACCCAAGCAATCTTAGTACCCTGCCCCCTTAATAAGATGATGTGTTGATCACATGTTGGCCCTAATTTCCTCCAAAAGAAATTTTCTGTCATCCCAGTTGTACAGTGTTCATTTAGAACTGGATATTAAGGCCACGGTGAAAACTTTACTGGATTTGAATGGGTATTTAACAGCACACATCTCAACATTAAATGGCATAAAGCAGGTCTGTTTTCTAATTACCCCTCCCTCCCACACTTCTTGTTAAGTTTGCAATGTGCCATTGTTTTTAAAAGAACTAGATGCCTTTTAGTCTAATACTATATCCTAATAAATAAATAAAGAAGAATTAAATGATATTTCATCCAAATGAAAAAGTTCCAAACATTTGGGAAATTTAAAATCACTCTTCAAAGTAGATAACTTACACTAAAAGCTGGCAAAGACAATATTCCCGGATTAGAGTTTGATCATATGGAAAAGATATTCAGGAATGGGCCTAAATCTTGCCTTGGCTGGGTATTCCTCTTCCTATGGTTTCTGAGGAGAGAATATAGAGACAGGCCAATGGCAATAGGCAATAGGTGTTACCCAGTTTTAGGTCCCTCTAACCCAAGGGTGGGTTGACCCAGCAACCCCATGTGGGTGCAGGACGTGGACAAAGAGCTAGGGCCTCACTCCTTCTAAGCTCAGGTCTATCTACCAACTCCTTACCATGCCTGGCGGGCAAATATGTAGCACTGCTTATGTGGGAGGAAGAAAGAAAAGAGGGCCTGCCCACTAGAAGAGGTAAACCCTGGTTTGGCCTCCCTCTTTTCCCCTTGGAGAAACAGCGAAGTGCCAGAGAGAGAAGCACACCTGGTGGATAACTTCACACCCATAAACTTGGTGCCATCAACATCCTGGAATCTGATCCAATTAGAGCAATACTCCTACTTCTTCAGGATTGAAGGGAGAGAGGAAAGAGAGGAGCTGGATAACATCAGAAGAATTAGAACATTCTCATTGGTGAATTTAATTGTAAAAATCCTACATAAAACAGTAGTAAATGGAATTTAATAGAAGATTCTTTAATCATTGTTTTAAAACGGTGAAAGTACATACCTTTCTGTCAAGCAATTCCACTGCTAGGTTTCCTTGAGAAGACTCACGAGTATTTTTATAAAGCAAAATAACGAAATCATGGAAATCACCTCAAGTCCACCAATAAGGGAGTGGTTGAAATTATGGTATACTCTCACTGTGATATGATAGCAGTTTAAAAGAATAAGTTTTTTTGTTACAACATAGAAAAGTTCAAAGGTATATTGTTGAGATTCTTTTAATCAAATTGCAGAACAAATACATGCAACATAGTGCATTTTTCTATCAAAAAAAAAAAAAAAAATGCACCTAAACACGCAATTGTACTGTTGCCGCCATGTTTCGTAACCCATTGGCTAGAGCAAGTCACATGACCCATCTAATTGCTAGGAGATGGAGAACTACGGGGAGGGAACACAGCAGAGTCCTCGGGCACTGGGAATTTCTTTGCCCTATGAGCCAAGGTTTAGCTTTTGGGAAACAACAGCCAGAAGGAGTTGTAGGCACTCTGCTCTCCACTGTGCTATATCCATCACCTGAGGAAATGAGGTAGAGAACAGGCAAGGGCATGCAGAATGTACAGAGAGCTGGAAACAAATACACACACGTCTCTTGGTCCAGCTTCATCTAAAATTATATACAGCAGACTCTTGACAAGACGGTCTTGAACTGCACAGGCCTGCTTATACATGAATTTTTTTTTTAATAAACACAGTACAGTAGCGTAAATGGATTTTCCTTATGATTTTCTTAGTAACTTTCTTTTCTCTAACTTATTTAATTGAAAAAATATAGTATAAAAAAAGAACATAGTATATATTACATATAGCATACAGAATATGTTAATCAACTATTCAAAGGCCAACTGTGCTGACATTTTCTTGCTCAGAAAGAAATGTTGTCACAGAGGTAGGGTTTAGAATATTCTATGCCAAGGGCTTTTGTAAAATATGAAAAATGATCATATGAAGATTATCTCTATTCCTCAAATATCTATTAAAATAAAACCATTATGTTATCATAAGTCAGCTTTCAAATGCACTATAATTCTCTGGGAGCTTAACGCTATGGAAATGTGTGCCTTTTGTTGAGTTGGTGCTTTCTTGTTCCTGTTTTTGTTTTTTATTATGCCTTAAACTCACCCAGAGTACCTCTCCAATATCGTCGGCCTCCCTCACCTCTTTTAGCTGTCAATCAGAATTATTCTACTCTGATCTTAAGGTTTTTATGCGTGAATAAGGCATGGGCCATTAAGTGTACCTCAGTGCCTTTCAAGAAGAGAATAGGGCATAAATAAACCCTCCAACAGAGAAATGGTGGCATCTTTTTGTCCGGAGTGGTTTGGGGAGTTTCTGGAAAAGGTGGGAGCCGAGAGACTACTCCACCCCTGGGAATGGACCAATGGTTTCACATATTTTAGGGCTTGGAAACCTGGGGTGAAAGCGGCTTTGCCCTATTCTTCACTTGAGGCTCCACCCCAGCTCTCCACCTTGCAGGAGTCACTCAGTGGCTAAGGCTTCCAAAGGGCAAGCAGAGCCCCCAAGGCCTCAATCACCTGGAGCCCCCGTAGCTACCTCCTCTCTCGAGTTGGCAGGAATTTGCCTCCACCCTCCAAGCCCCAGAGCCCAGTCTTCCAGCTCAGCTTCACATGTGGCCTTCCTCCTGACCAATGAATTAGCCCTGCTCTGGAATCATTAACAAATAATGGAAGGATAATGTGTGTGGCTGTCCTGGATGGCACACTCCTGGCGGCTAACCCTTCTGCCAGGCCAGGTCTTCAGTGCCCTTGGACCTACCCAAGATGCTGGTCCAGAGGACAGGAGAAGAAGCCAGCACAGGCAGCCACACTCAGGGCCTCCCCCACCCCAACTCAGACTTGACTTTGGAAACTGGGTCATGGAAGTAGAATTTTAACCTGTGTTCTTCATCCAGATACCACAGGATTCACTCTCTCATTACCTGCAAGTCTTTGCTCAAATGTCACCCTCTCACTGAGGCTTTCCTTGACAGGGGCACTGAAAACAACAGACAATGCCCACTCTCTCCCCTCAGGCTCAGTCTGCCTTCCCTGCCTGACTTTCCTTCAGAGCATACATCGCTGTCCAGCTTCTCAACATTACTCATTTTGCATACATCTATCTCTCCCCTGAGCTTTTTTTTTTTTAAGATTTTATTTATTTATTTGACAGAGAGATGGCAAGTAGGCAGACAGCAGGCAGAGAGAGAAGGGGAAGCAGGCTCCCCACTGAGCAGAGAGCCCAATGCAGTGCTCGATCCCAGGACCCTGAGATCATAACCTGAGCCGAAGGCAGAGGCTTCAACCCACTAAGCCACCCAGGTGCCCCTCTCCCCTGAGCTCTTAGAGAACAGAAACTTCTGTCTATGTTGTTCGTTGCATATTTGCAGAGACCAGAGTGGTGACTGACAAGCAATAGGTCCTCCACGCAACTTTGTGGAATGAATAAATATGAGAGGAACCTAAATCCTGCTGCTTTAAAAAAAAAAAAAGTATTATTTCTATAGGGTATCGGTAACGGCTTCATCAGACTAATTGAGCAAATTAATTCCCTTACCTGGATAATCCACCCTGAAAGACTTCTCTTCCTCTGTGGCCATCAGGGAGAAGCTATAGACCAGTTACAATGATGCTAGCTGCTGTCAGGGACCTGCCCAGAAATACACACTGGCTCATTCACTACAGAAGTTGGTATCTTTCTCACTTCAAGTCCAAACATGATATTCCTGATCCGCAGGTCCTCCACGCAGGGATCTAGGGACCCAGTCCCCTGGTGTCTTCCCACTCCACTGTCTCTATCACTGACTTCCAAGCTGTGGTCTAGCTCAAACCAGTAGAAGGGGAATGAAAACTGGAGGGTGGCAGTGAGAAGGTTTGTGTGAGCCAGACCTAAAAGAGGTATTGGTCCCTTTCGCTTAAATGCCATTTGCTAGAATTCAGTCCCATGGCCACACTTACTAAAAGGGGGGCTAGAATACAAGATCTCGCTGTATGCCCAGGAGGTAGAAAAGGAACTTGGAGAAAAACCAGCCAGTCCCGGCCACCTACTCCCTTCACTGGTCTCCCCTTAGCATATTCACAAGGCTAAGTGACCTCACCAGAGATAGCACTGAAGCTCCCAGGATTTGTTCTCAGATCCGCTTATGTTGGTTAGAATTCTACCACATCATTTAATTAAATGTTATTAAATTAGTGAAATACAAGCGTTAGAGGAGAAAAAGTTCTCATTTCTCTGAAATTTAGGAAGAATGCTTTGGAATTGCTTGTCTGTGTAGATGGAGGCAAGTCACTCAATAACAACATTGCTGAATTAGGGGTGGGTGAAACCCTCGTAAATGACTGGGGGGAACGGGACAAGCAGTTTTAGGAATCTGGAAGCATTCAGCTCTTTACGCTCTACCTCCACCTTACACAGAGTGAAACTGGTTATGAGTGCAGTTTTTCAAGGAAAAAGAAGCATCTCCCAATAGTGGACAAATATGCCAAGAAAAAGCCTTAATCCTGATATGTTTCAGAAAAAGATAAAATCATGACTCTAGTTCAGATGTAACAATGAATGTGTGTGAAAATTCCATTAAACTTGTGAAATGAAAGAACCAGACAGATGTTGTAACCACTTCAAAGGCAACATTTTTTAAAATGTTATATGGAGTAAAATAATGTGCAAATGGACACAGACTGGCTTTCCCACAGGGGCAAGGGAAGTTCATCTCTACCAGACAGGACATAATTTGCATGTGTATCAGCTACCCACATTGCAGATTTATAAAATAGCTCCCATAGAATTGATCTGATAAGGCAGAAGGTTAAACTATGGATGATACATTGTTTTCCACTGAAGCACAGATTTTTTTTCTACAACTCTTTGTCAAAACACTGGAGAACGAACACCTTTACATTAGCCAAATTAAAATGAGGAATGTAAGACCTGTGTGTCATTTTTTATTTTATCATTTCTACATTTTCAATGAACTGATTAGCAGTTAGCCCCAACCTCTTGAATAAGACAGTCTCAGCTATAATAGATTATCTTTCACTGGACAAAAAGAGTAAAGAAAAGGTTTGGTGTTTCCTACTTTAACAAAAAGACAAAATAAAACAAAACAGAACAACAGGACTTGATTATCTTTTCCAAATATAGTAAACTGATACACAAGCCTTAAATAACCACTGGGAGAAACTGGGTGAAGGGCACCAAAGACTTCTCTGTACTACTGTTGCAACTTCCTTGAATATATAGTTATTTGAAAGTAAAAAGTTAAAAAAAAAAAAAAATTCAAGAACAGCACCAGGAGAGACCCCATAGATTCTATCTTCCCCTTCGGGTAGAACAATAGAAGTGGTCTGTTAGGCACAGGGAGGGAGGGATACGGGGAGGCCTGATCTGTGGATTCAAGAGGGATTAGCAAGTCTTACAGGACAGAGCATTTCTTCATTTCTTCGCTCAAAGAAGGCACGGGTGTTACAAAACCGATAAATCCTGAGCAGGCTGGAGCATGGAGAACTCGAACCTGATAAGATCTTAGCAGGAGATGGAACTCATTCTTTTTCTCAGGTTTTAGGACTTCAGGTTTTTATTTTTAAACTGTCAAATGTCAAAATGAGTAATGGCAATAACACCAACGTCAGTGTCAATTGCCTGGTTTTGATAATGTACAATGGTGATGTTAACATGTTACCATTGGAGTTGAGGAAGAGTAGAGGGAACTCTCTGCCCTAGTTTTACAAATGCCTCTGAGACTATAATTAGTTTAAAATAAAAGCTTTTTAAAAGGTGGGATATGGGGGCATCTGGGTGGTTCAGTTGGTTAAGTGTCTGCCTTTGGCTCAGGACATGATCTCTGGGTCCTGGGATCCAGCCCGGCATTGGGCTCTCTGCTCAGCCGGGAGTCTGCTTCTCCCTCTCCCTCTGCCTGCACCCCTCACACACATGTGCTCTCTTGCTCTCTCTCTCTCTCAAATAAATAAATAAAATCTTTTTAAAAGATTTTTTTTTAAAGGTGGTGTATGTTTCCAAGTTTATATAGTTGACTTTATGAACTTTTGTTGATTGTATCTTGTTCTTGACAGAAGCAGGAGCTGTAAGTTCTCTGAGATGTTGGGTCCTTTGTAAAGTTGGATGCATTTGGGGGTAAATTGTAGACCAAGTTAACGTTAAGAGTACCATTTTTAAGGTGTTGGAACTTTTCCCATCAGCATCTTAAGGATCATCATAAAAAAATTAAGAAGCAGAAGTGCTTTTTATACAATGAGGGAAGGACAGACCCAAGGAAGTTTCCTTTGGCAGGTAATAGTCAAAAGTCTAGTTTCCAGGGAGGAAAAAACCTTGACTGTTTCTCTTCTCCCTGCAAATGTTTTTAAAGTCAAAGCTTTGTAGGAGACTTCTTTACACCTACACAAACCTAAACAGAGACGTGGGCCTGTTATGCACGTTTCTCTTGATAGAAACAATGGCATGGGATCCCCAAATGCACAATCACACCGTTACCCTCATTACATCAGGGCTCTGGTGTTCCTGGTCTTCTTGGGTGCCTTTATGCCAGGCACTGGGGCTTTGACTATGCAGGGCCATCTCCAGACATTGTTTGTGATATGAAATGTTAACCTTTGGCTGTGTCTAAAATGGAAGTCCCCAGAACCCCTGAGCTATCTGCCCTCTTTCTTTGCCAGGCTATCCTTTGCCCTGGAACCATCTTTGTGTCCACTGTGGAGACTCACAGTTAGGGATGGGGAAAGATTTATCTGCAGGCTGAACAAGCTAAAAGAGTTCTGTTGCCTCATTTAGAAGAATAAGAAGACCACAATTGTCTAGTGACAATCATCTTTTAAAATAGACCTTCCCTAAGGAACAGGGGATTGTTTTGAGAAAGTAGCTTTCTGTGGTATCAAGGGGCATTATCTGACAGTCACTGGTGAAGGGCAAGTTTTATCTGATGTGTTTCAGCTGGGAAGAGTGCCCTACAGCTTGTTAATTCCAGCAGTGTAAAAAGTACTCTTGTCCTACTACAGTAGGAACCAGAGAGGTGCTGCTTCCTAAAATTGAAGGTCCCCTTTTTGTGAACTCGTTCTTGTATTTAAGACCCCTTCTCACATTTCTTTCTTTTATGAAAGCAAATAAACAAACCATTTGTGTATTCTCCACAGGATTTGTAGCTATAGGTGGAAAGATCCTGTCCTACCTTCCAAAAAGCAACTTCTATGAGAAATCAGAAACCCAATCCTTTCTCAGATTTAATTTCACTTAAGTAAATTTTGAGGTTGAATTTTACTCAAAATTTGCATTTTTTTTCTTGCACCCATGGTCATCTAATAGTTAAATCCATACAGCCAGGCATCATGCTATAAGTAATCAAGACAAGTGCAGTCTTTTCCCTTAGGAAATTTGCACCTAAATTACCAAGTCATCAATAAATAAAGACTAAGAATACATCAAGTGAAGGTCTATAATGTTACAAAACTGTAATCAACTTGAGTTTCAAACAAGAGGCCTTGGTTAAATAAATTATAGTATATACAAACAAGCCATTAAAAACGATGTATAGCAGACCTTGGAAAGGTTGAAACACTCTAATAAGTAAAAACAAAAAGATTCCAATGTAATATTCTATGTGGAGTGTACCCATACTAAAAAGAAATATAAATAATTGTAGGTCCCCAGAGGTTATCTCCAAATGGTATGCAGTTTTCTTTTTCTTCCTTTTCCTTCTTTGGAGTTTTTAGTTTTTTTGTAATAAATGTGCATTATTTTATAATTTGAGAAATTACTAACCATTGCCTCTTAAGTGAAGGAAAATGCATCCCTAACATTATTTACAATATGAAAATCTGACACTAATCAATTCTTCTCTTTAAGAAGGTGTGTACATGATTGCTTGTCTGCACCTGAGCTATCTTTGGAAGGAGACTCAAGATTGTAATATTGGTTGCCCCCCAGGGAGGGGAAATGAGTGGTCTGGAACACAGAGAAGAAGGATTTTTCACTGAACATTGTTTTGTGGTCTTCTGATTTGTATATCATGAAAATATGCAGCTTATTAAAAAATTAATTTAGAGGGGCACCTGGGTGGCTCAGACGGTTAAGTGTTTACTTTCAGCTCAGATCATGATCTCAGCATCCTGGGATCGAGTCTTGCATGGGGGCTCCCTGCTCAATGCAGAGCCTGCTTCTCCCTCTCCCTCTTCCCCTCGCCCTGCTTGTGCTCTCTTTCTCTCTCTCAAATAAAGAAATAAAATATTTTAAAAATTAATTTAAAGCTTGAAAATTAAAAAGTCAGTCGGTATCAAGTGAAAGTTACCTTTAGCAGGCCTTCACCAATCCTTGCCTTGATGTCACTGGCAAGCCTTTAGTGTCTGAGACCTCAACCCGCATATCTGGACAAGGCTTATCCTAGCTAATTCACAACATGGAAAGTCTAAGGGAACTGCACATTCCTAAAACACAGTCATGGTTACTCTTTCCAGGAAACCCGATTGCTGTGGGTGGAATATTTAATTGAGTGTGATTTGAAGCTATATATTTTTAAAGAAGATTAATAATGGAAATGAAAACACAAAATTAACACATTTTCATAGAGCCTTCATGGATATCAATGCCATGTAAAAGCCAAATGACTGTCAAAGCTACCTCTATTAACAACGGTTTCACAATAGTTGGATAAAGACCACTGGTGGGAAAATGGAGTCATTGAGTCACATGCAGTAACCGAGACTGCAGTAGAGACAGAGCATATACTCATTGTAAGTCGAAGTGTGAGCTCAGCAAAACAGCAGCCTATCCAATATGTCAACTTGAACTGTATTGGCTTTTTTGGCCTTGTGTTTATTTTATAAATCTCTTCTGGTTTTAAATTTTTATAGGTGTTAAATGCATAGGGATTTTTATTACTAACTTTATGTTGGTGAATTTAAGAAATAATAGGGGCACCTGAATGGCTCAGTCAGCTGGGTGTCAGACTCATGACTTGGTCTCAGGTCATGATCTCAGGATGGTGGCATTGAGCCCCGTGTTGGGCTCCATGCTCACGGGGAGTCCTTAGCAGCTAAAGAAAAGAAGAGGAAAGGAAAGGAAAGGAAAAGAAAAGAAAAGAAAAGAAAAGAAAAGAAAAGAAAGAGCAGAGCCCTGGCTTTTAAAAGTTTGTCTTTGGACTTATCTACTATATGCATGAAGGCTCTAAAAAGTCAGCAACTCTATCTAGTTTGCTTGCTACATGTACCACTTATTATAGAACTTACCAAAGATCTAAGGGGTGCCTGAGTAGCACGGTCAGTTAAGTGACTCATTCTTGGTTTCAGACCAAGTCATGATTTCAGAGTCATGGGATCAAATCCCACAGACTCAGTGTGGAGTCTCTCCCTCTACCCCCATATTCTCTCCTTCTCTCTGTCACACAAATAAAGAAATCTTAAAAAAAAAAAAAAGAACTTGCTGAATGTCTATAATAATCACTATTAGAATTATAATAACAGATAAATGCTATATTTATCTTGCCCCATTCCAACATTTTGGACACAACTGCAATTTAATGTTGATGTTTTTCAATGAACCCACCTTTAAGTTCCACCTCCTCAAAACTATTCCAAAGACATATTATTCTTTGAAAAATGTATTGTGTTGGTTTAAAAAGCCTTAACTGGTGTCTTGGCCCTTAGTGATAATTACTACACATGCTCTGAGAAAAAACTTTGTGGCATATGGCCCGCTGACAGACATGTGTATAGGCAGATGGGCCCATTCATCCCCTGTTCTCAGCACATATATTATTTCAGTAAGGAAATTAAGTCATCCATTGCCTGGTGCCAGCCAGCACATGGTTGTGAGGCTGCTGACCCAGAAGACAAAACCAAAGAAAAGCCAAATAATGTTTTAGGGAAAGAAGAAGAACCTAGGACACTTCCAAAACAGATGTGTTAACTGGTCTTTTAATAGATAATCATATTCCTCACCTTAGCAGCCAAAGAAAAAATATTCTTGATTTTGATAAGAATTTGGTGAATTTGATTATATGTGATAGTTTAGAATATGTCTTCGTAGATGTTCTACTGCTCAAAGAGTTATGGTGAAGGTGGCAATCTTTTGCATGTAGCAATTTTCAGCTCCTTCTTAGACTTGTCATTATCATTCTTGATGATATTATCATCGCTATTACATGAGTAAGGACTACATGCTCATATGTTCTAAGCTCTAGCCAGATAGGAAAAACATAACTCTACACTTTTCCTCAAGGCAAGGAAGAGTGTGCAGTAGAAATCTCCTGAATCTTAGATTCAGTACCATTTGGGATGGACCTAAGGAAAGGGGGATTACAGTGAACACTCCTCATGTCTGAAAGAACTTATGTACATTTGCCCTCATTGCTAAAGTCTTAGAAAAGATAAGTGAGTTCCTAAAATTTCCCTATTTAGGGAATCTGGTCTATTTCTGTGTTTGTGTCTCTTCATCCAAAAAACTGCTATACTCAAGAAAGCTATAACTTAAGTAAAGCACTGAAAACTAAAACTAATTTGAAGCCATGTATGGTCAGCAGAGTTGTGTGAAAACATGCTAAGATTAGATTTACAGGACCAGGATAAAACTTTAGAAATTATTGATTCTCCCAATCAAACTTGTACTTCAGAGTGGTATGGATTATTAAAGTAGAGAAGTGAGAGCTGAACAATCTTAGGAGAAGGAAACCATCGGTACTGCAGAGGTCATTTATAATATTTACTTGCAACTCCCCTAGGGAGACACTTCTAGGGCGTCTAGAAGTGCAAACTACATTTATAACATACTAAGATATTATTTGTCTTTTTCACTGTGTTGACATTTGTATTGATGTCACAAAGCAGTGGTGGGTAAAACTACTAGAATGTTAGGATGGAGTCTTGTGGTGGCACCACTCTGTACTTTTCACTACATATGAAAGAAAAAAAGCAATTTCCCTTAAGAATGTCCCTGATGGGTAGGTAGAGGGTGGTTGGGTTATGGACATTGGTGAGGGTATGTGATATGGTGAGTGCTGTGAAATGTGTAAGCCTGACGATTCACAGATCTGTACCCCTGGGGCAAATAATACATTAGATGTTAATAAAAATAATTAATAATAAAAAAGAATGTCCCTGATGAATCAGCAAATGTATTCATTGTAATAAATATCAACTCGAGTTATTTTAAAATTAAAATTATTAATTTTATTAAATCTCAACCCTCTTTAAACATTTGCTGTGACAACATGGGAAGTACACACAGTATACCAAAGTACAATGGTTCTCTCAAGGATAACAGGCTGTGAGATTATTTGTGTTGTGAGTTGGACTAGCCACTTTTCTCATATAATAATATTTTTAAAAATATTTATTTTAGAGAGAGAGAAAGAGCACAAGGGGAGGGGCAGAGAAAGAGAGAGAATTTTAAGCAGACTCTGTGCTGAGCATGGAACCCAATGCAGGGCTTGATCTCACTACCTTGAGATCATGACCTGAGCTAAAACCAAGAGTCAGATGCTTAACCAACTGTGCCACCAAGGTGTCCCTTATATAATATCATATTTACTTGAAAGAATAACTAATAGACAAATTATGATTGTTTAGAAAAACATTCAAAGAAATAATGGCTGAAAATGTTCCAAATTTGATTTTAAAAACACATTAATCAACATATTCAGGAAGCTTGATGAACTCTAAGTATAACCACATACAGACAAAACCCAAACCCAGATACATCATAGTAAAGATGCTAAAAGCCAAAGGAAAAACAAAACTTTGAAAGCAGAAAGAGAAAAATGACTCATCACTTACAAAGACCTCCAATAAGATAAACAGCTGACTTTTCATCAGAAAGACTGAAGGCTTGGAGGGCATTACAATGACATAGTCAAAGTGCTAAAGGAAAAGTACAATGAACAAACAATCTTATATCCAGCAAAATAACTTTTAAAAATTAAGGCAAAATAAAGTCACTTCCAGATCAATAAACAGTAAAACAGTAAGAGAATCCAAGGCTAGCAGTTCCACCTTGTGAGAAATATGAGAGGAAGTTTTTTTAGCTGAATGCAGGTGACTTCAGATGGAAATTCAAACACACACACACACACACACACACACACACACACACAGCTCCAGTAGAGGTGATTAGGTATTTTTAAAAGACAGTACAAATGTTGAAAGTACAGTAAATTAATAACAGAAAGAAATTTATGAAATTCACAAATATGTGGAAAGTAAATAACACACTTAAAAAAAAAACCAATGAGTCAAAGAAGACATTACAAGGAAAATTAGAAAATATTTTGAGATGAATAAAAATGAGATCACCACATCACAAATCCCAAGATTCAGTAAAAGCTTTTCTCAGAGGAAAACTTATAGCCCCAAGCACCTATATCAAAAAAAAAGAAGAAATATCTCAAATTAATAACCTAACTTTCCATCAAACTACACTGGGAGACAAAAAGAACAAACTAATCACCAAAGCAAGTGGAAGAAAGACAATTGTAGATAATAGAATGAACATTAATGACATAAATAATAGAAAAATAGTCAATGAAAATAAACTTGGTTCTTCAAAATAGTCAACAAAATTGGCAAACCTTTAGGTAGATTAACCAAAGAAAGAGAGAAGACTAAAATAAAGAATGAAGAAGAGGGGTGCTTGGGTGGCTCAGTTGTTAAGCATCTGCCCTTGGCTCAGGTCATGATCGAGCCCCACATCAGGCTCCCTCCCTGGCAGGAAGCCTGCTTCTCCCACTCCCCCTGCTAGTGTTCCCTCTCTCACTGTGTCTCTCTCTGTCAAATAAATAAGTAAAAATCTTAAAAAGAAAAAAGAATGAAAGAAGAGATATTACTACCAATCTTACAGAAATAAGGATTATAAGTGCAGTGTAAATCCTGACAGTTTTTGTTGTTGTTGCTGTTGTTTTCTTGTTTGTAATGCAAGTGCCTGATTTAAGCTTTGATTGCAAAGACATCCACTTCAAAAGATGGCTGTCTTGAGTAAACAAATTGCCTGACACACAAATAGATAAAGACCCAGAACACCCACTGAGGCTCCTTTGTTTTAGAGATCCTGGTTGATTTCAGTAACTGACCATTTGGTCTCCTTGCTTTTATTCTTGCCACAGTTTAAATTCCCACTCTGATGTTTTAAATTCACCAATAAAGAGTAAGCCTGTGAAACCCTTGACCCCCACTGTTGACCCCAATAAAAGCAGAACACCAGGCCTATGTGCTCACTCTCTCTCTCTTTTCCTCCTATTCCCTACTTCAGTATGTGCTCCTCCTCCCCAGTGTGCTGTGTAATTTCCAGGTCTTGTAAGTAATAAACCTTTATTTTCCTAAAGTTTCCTGATGGTTATTGCCCAAGGGCTTCTTTCAATCATAGTAAGAACCACTGGTCCAATCACAGCACTGATAGTTAGTAGGCTGAGACCAACATGCAGCTATGAATAGGCCAACAAACTAGATAACTTAGAAGAAATGGAAAAATTCCAAGAAGTCCACAGTCTACTGAAACTGACTTGAGAAGAACGAGATCTAAATAGACCTATAACAATTAGACATATTAAATTAGGGCCCCCAAGCGGCTCAGTCGTTAAGCATCTGCCTTCGGCTCAGGTCATGATCCCAGGGTCTTGGGATCGAGTCCCACATCAGGCTCTTTGCTTGGTGGGAAGCCTGCTTCTCCCTCTCCCACTCCCCTTGCTTGTGTTCTTTCTCTTGCTGTCTCTTTGTCAAATTAATAAATAAAATCTTTAAGAAAAAACCGAAATATTAAATTAGTAATAAAAAACTACCGACAAAGAAAAGTCCAGACCCAGACTCCTTCACTGGTGAATTCTAACATTTATAGGAGAACTAATACCAATTCTTTACAAATGATTCTAAAAAATTAATGAGAAAGAAATACTTCACAGCTTATTATGAGCCATTATCACTGTGATATCTAAATTTTTTTAAAAAAAGATAACTCACAGAAAACTATAAACTAATATCTCTTATGAATATAAATATAAAAATCTTCAATAAAATAGTAGTAACCTGAATATGGCAATGTATAAAAAGTATACACCATAATCAAGTGGGATTTATCCAAGGAATACAATATTAGTCCAATGTAACTTATCTTAATAATAGAATAAAAGACAAAACCCACATGAATATTTCAATAGATGCAGAGAAGCATTTGAAAAAATCCAATAATACCCTTTTATGATGAAAACACAACAAATGGGAATAGAATGGAATTTTCTCAACCTGATAAATGGTATCTATGAAAAACCCACAGTTAACATCAAACTTAATAGTAAGGGACTGGCTGCTTTCCCCTCCAGCATCAGGAACAAGATAAAAATATCTACTTTGGCACTTATATTCAACATTGTACTGGTAATTCTAGCCAGGTCAATTAGGCAAGAAAATGAAATAAAAGGCATTCAGGTTGGCAAGGAAGAAGTAAAACTCCATTTTCAGACAACATGATCTTTTAAAAACCAATTAGAACTAAAACAAACAAACAAACAAACAAACAAACAAGTTCAACTATAGTGCAGGACAAGATCAGTACACAAAAATCATTTGCATTTTTGTATTTAGGAATAAAATTAAGAAATGTAACACTTATAATATGAAAATTACATAACAATATTGAAAGAAATTAAAGAGCTCTAATTTAAGTAAAAAGACGTAACTTATTCAAGGATTAGAAGACTTAAAATTAAGATGGTAATATTCCACAGATTCAGCTGTAGAGTCAACGCAATGCCTACTAAAATTGTAGCTGGTTTTTGCAGATATTAACAAGCTGATCCTAAAATTCCTGTGGAAATGCAAGGGACTAGGAATAGCCAATGTTGAAAAAGAACAAAACTGAAGGAATCACATATTCTGATTTCAAAAGTTGATACAAAACTACAATGATCAACCCAGTATGATACTGGCATAAGGGTAGACATACAGAGCAATAAAATAGAATTAAGAGTACAGAGATAAGTCCTCACATTCATTGTCAATTGATTCTCAAAAAGTGTGCCAAGACCACTCAGTGGGGAAAGAAAATTATTTCCAGCAAATGCTGTTGGGACAACTGAATATCATCATTCAAAAGAATGAAGTTGGGCTCCTTCCTCACACTAGACATAAAAACTATTCAAAATGAATCAAAAACCTAAATGCACGTGAGCACCATCAGTACAAAAATCTCAGAAGAAAATATAGGCTTAAACTTTGTGACCCTGGATTAAACAATGGCTTCTTAGATTTGACACCAAATATACAAGCAAAAACAAACAAAAACAAAACAAAAAACCATAAATAAGTCATCATCAAAATTAAAAACTTTTATGCTGAAAAGGACATAATCAGAAAGATAAAATGGTAATTCACAGAATGAGAGAACATATTTGCAGATCATATATCTGAGAAAGGACTTGTATCTAGACGATAAAGACTCTTACAATTCTACAA
Source organism: Lutra lutra (assembly GCF_902655055.1). Classification (NCBI taxonomy): domain Eukaryota; kingdom Metazoa; phylum Chordata; class Mammalia; order Carnivora; family Mustelidae; genus Lutra; species Lutra lutra. The sequence continues at coordinate 75,713,251 of NC_062286.1, forward strand.
CAACAAAATAACACAATTAAAAATTGGACAAAGGATCTGAGTAGATATTTCTCCAAAGAAAATATACAAGCACACAAAAAAGTTGTTTAACATCACTAACCATTAGAGAAATACAAATCAAAACCATAATGAGATACTCCTTCACACTCACTAAGATAGCAAAAATTTTTTAAAAAAGATAATTACAAGTGTTGGACAGGGTATGGAGAAATTAGAACCCCCCCCCCCATGCTGCAGGTGGTATTTAAAATAGAGTGTGGAAAACAGTCTAGCAGTTCCTCAAAATGTTAAACACAGAGTTACCATATGATCTAGAAATTTCCCTCTTACACATATAGCCAAGAGAAAAGAAAATATATGTCTATACAAAAACTTGTACACACTTCTAAATAAAGCTTGAACCAGATACAAACCTTAAAGCAGCATTATTCATAATAGTCAAAAAGTGGAATTATGGCCAAATGTTTATCAGTTGAGAAATGGATAAACAAAATCTGGTATATATGTACAACAGGATATCATTCAGCAGTAAAAATAAGTGAATTACAAAACACTCTATAATGTCGATGAACCTTGAGAACACTATGCTAAGTGAAAAAAAAAAGTCACAAAGGGCCACATATTGTTTAAGTCCATTTATATGAAATGTCCAGAATAAGCAAATTCATACAGACAGAAAATAGATTGGTGTTTGCCTAGAGCAAGACCATGGTGCGGGGGTGGGGTGGGTATACATAAGGGGAAATAAGGAGTGACTGATAATGGATACAAGATTTCTTTGGGGATTAATAAGACTGTTCTAAATTAATTGTGGTGATGGTTGCACAACTCTGTGAATATATTAAAACCACTGAATTGTACACTTTAAATGGATGAATTGTATGGTATGTGAATTATATCCCAATAAAGCTGTTATTTTTGAAAATGGATAAGAGAATCTGTTTCCTATTGAGATAGTCATTAAAAAGATTGGCAAAAATGTACAACATGCCACTCCTTCCCGTTATATTTTTTAGAAAATACACTTATTTTTCTTTAAAATATATTTATGTTAACACATAATGAGTCTGTTGGTATTTTTTAGTGAGCTAAGTGGGTTTTGAAGTTTGTAGTTTTAACTTCTAATATGGTAAGTATTGATAAATATAAATACATCAATTGTTATGAGAAATTATAAATGAGGACATGATGTGAAAAATGTATAAAAGAAATGAAATGAATTTTAAAATACCAACTTAAAAATATTTATCATTTATATTCTAGTAGTAAGTACTACCAAAAGAGAAAAACACTGCTGAAAATTGTTTGGAACCTTATTTAAAAACAACAAACAAGTGTCCTTTTATATTATTATTTGAAGATGCTTGGTACTCTGCTTTCAAAATTAAAAGTATACTTAGAATTACTATCAAGAGGTGCTCGGGTGGCTCAGTGAGTTAAAGCCTCTGCCTTCAGCTCAGGTAATGATCCCAGGACCCTGGGATCCAGCCCGCGTCAGGTTCTCTGCTTGGTGGGGAGCCTGCTTCCCCTCTCTGCCTCCCTCTCTGACCACTTGTGATCTCTCTCTGTCAAATAAATAAATAAAATCTTTTAAAAAAAAAAGAATTACTATCGATTCATTAAAAAAAATCCTAGCAAAACGGATATGCCTACTTACATATTTTAAGGCTAAGTTGTATTCTCCAAAGGTATCCTTAAAATTATTGTCATCATGTAGATCTTTAGTTAGCTGGTGATGTAATAATAGCCTTGCCATGGAGAAGGGCACAGATGATGTCAACTGGGTAATGCCAGATCCAACAAATGGTTGCTGTGAGGACAAATGGGGCCCAAGTGGACTGTGTCCAAGAGAATCAAGTTTCTAGTCATTCAATGGACATTTCAGTTTGTTTCTGTTTGCACTGAAAGCTAGCAACCACCTAGAGCAACACTCCAGGAATCAGAAACAAAGATTCCTCAAGTTGTCGTACATTCTCCGTGGTTATCGAAGCCTTATTGCTAATGAAGCATGCATGCTAAAGTTTACAAAGTCAGGGTGCTGGGTGTTCTTCACACTTGCTGCTACCCCTGACTCCCAGGCTCTCCTGGGAATCTATATGGCCACCTGCCCCTCTTTCTTTTTATTATGCATAAAGAGAATTTAATAGAGTTGGCTTTTCAAAGTCAAATAACAGTCTCCTGCACAATGAGGGAGAAGATAATGAGAAGTGACTGCTAATGGACACAGGTTTCTTTCCAGAATGGTGAAAATATTCTGGGATTATACAATGGTGATGGTTGTATAATTCTGTGACTATAATACAAACCACTTGATTGTACACTTCAAATGAATGGATTTTATGGTATGTAAATTATATCCCCATCAATAAATGGGAGCTAGTTCACTGGCTAAAATTAGCAGAGGGAGTGGAGTAGTTCATAACATGAAAGGCTCATTCACAGACATTTTGAGCAATAGTTTTTTTTTTTTAACTGAAAACTTAATTTGAGGGGCAGGACTAGACATTTTGAAGAAGGCGTTATGTGAGAACAAAGGAGCTGCATAGTTTCCTTCTCTGGAATAGAATAGAAGGTTGAAGACTATTTTTCTGACATTTGAAGATTAGATTACATGAATGTAAACCTATGCAAGTCAATATTTGACTTTGCATTGTGGCTTGGGAGAAATATGGAAAAATTGGGTGACTCTTACAAATTCTCTAGTATATTTAAGGGGAAACCATGTATATATACACACACATACATACCTATTAGGAACAGGAGTGTATTTTATTTTATTTTATTTTATTTAAGATTTTTATTTATTCATTTGATAGACAGAGATCACAAGTAGGCAGAGAGGCAGGCAGAGAGAGAGAGAGGAAGGGAAGCAGGCTCCCTGCTGAGCAGAGAGCCCAATGTGGGGCTCGATCCCAGACCCTGAGATCATGACCTGAGCCAAAGGCAGAGGCTTCCTGAGCCACCCAGGTGCCCCAGGAGTGTATTTTAAAGAGGGTGTGTGTGTGTGTGTGTGTGTGTGTGTATGATATATACATATATCATATATGTATCATATATACATATTGGGAGCAGGAGTAGATTTAGGATACATTTCTAGGCAAGAGGAGAGGGCAGAGGTCTCAATGGAAAAAGATCTTGGGGACGCCTGGGTGGCTTAGTTGGTTAAGCGGCTGCCTTCGGCTCAGGTCATGATCCCAGCGTCCTGGGATTGAGTCCCACATCGGGCTCCTTGCTGGGCAGGGAACCTGCTTCTCCCTCTGCCTCTGCCTGCCTCTCTGTCTGCCTGTGCTCGCTCGCTCTCTCTCCCTCTGTCCCTGATAAATAAAATCTTTAAAAAAAAAAAAAAAAGAAAAGAAAAAGGATCTTGGACATAGGGAGATTTGGAGCCTAACATGAAGGAAATGGGACTTAAGATGGAAGGCGTGGTAGCTACAAGCAATGAGATATCCCTGACCCGATTCTTAATCTTCCACCATCCTTTCCTTTAGTGTCTAAACCAGGGAGGTAAGAAGTTTTGGCCCAGAACACTTCTGCCAGAGAGCTTAAAGGGTCTTCTAAAACGGGTGTCTGAATTGGTACCCTAATATAGTTTGATTTCTTGGGCAAACAAACTATTGTGTTCATAGAGAGGAGGGTCCCAAAGGCAGGTAAAACCCTGCCCAGTCCCAAGAAGTAGACAAGGTAGAACTCTAGAAAACCCTGCAGACAGACTTGCATATGTCTGTGTGTAAAGGACTGAACTCTCCCTGGGAGAGAACTCATCCAAAGGAAGAGGATGACAGAATTATGTGGAACCAGCATAGATTTTGCCAGTGAGTTTGGTTTCCACTCAGCCTTCCCTGGAGTTGTGTTTGAATCCTAGGAAAAGAAGGGGTAATGTGTAAAAATGTAGGGAGATAGTTTCATTGGAAGTGTTTGTGAGATGGGGACAGCTAGTTGAGTTTAACACAAAATGGGAGAGAGGCATTCTGTTTTCAACTAAGCGAAGCTAATCCCTAGGTCCAACAATTGTGCTACTATTTTGGGTATCTCTAGGCTCTGCCAGTTGGAAGTGGGTGGCTGCTATATATTTCCTTCCCCACAACCTAACAACCAGATGGCATGTAATAATCAGTGTTAGGCTCAGACCAGATTCTGCCACATGGACAAGCCTTATTATCAACAAGGCCCTGAAAGTCACACAACCAGTTTTGTGACCTCAGTGAGGTTCCCACTATTTCTTTATTAGGCACCCTGAGACATTTTGGACTCATTTCTTAGGGTTACACTTAAACTACCATAATCTTGGTAGTTTAAAACAACAGGAATCCATCCTTTCACAGTTCTGAAAGCCAGAAGTCTAAAAGAGGGTGCCCGAAGGGCTATGTTCCCTCTAGGACACAGAGTAGAATCATTCCTTCCCTCTCCCTTGCTCCGTGGTGCTCCTTAGCTGGCAGCTGCCTCATTCTAACTGTCGCCTCTGTTGTCACATGGCATTCTCCCCGAGTGTCTCATTCTCCCTGTGTGTCTCTTCTCCTCTTCTTATATGGACATCAGTCAAACTGAACTAGGTTCCAGTATACTCTGTTAAAAACAAGACAACAGGCCCAGAATGGAGTCACTTATGCTAAGGACCACCTCACCAAACTGAATCTTAATACTTAATAACAATTTCAGACTTTCCCAGGAATGAAATGTCAACTTGATCAATCTGGAATTATTTGGTCAACACTAGTCAGGTAATCAACACTAGTCAAGTCAACACTAGTCAGGTAGACTCCTGCTGTCCCCTAAAAGAAGGTGATCTTGCCACAACCAATCCACTTTTTGCTAGTATAACTTCTTCGTCCTGTTCCTTTCTGCCTATCAAGGTATTTCATTTTGTGCAACTCCTCAGAACTCCTTTCTTTCTACTAGATGGGATGTTGCCTGATTCCTGAATCACTGAATAAAGCCAAGAAGATCTTTAAAATTTACTCAGTTCAATTTTGTTTTTTAATGGACCTCCTCTTAACTTGATTATATCTGCAAAGACCCTATTTCCAAAAAGGTCACATTCACAGGTACCAGGGATTAGGACCTCAGCATACTATTCTGGAGGACACAGTTCAACTGATAGCATACACCTCACAGAAAGAGTTACTTTAAAGCTAACACAGCACCACAGGATCAGCCAACCTTCTGGTTGAGCCAGCTGATAAGGTCCTTCGCAAAGCAAAAACCAAGTTGGGTCCAAGGTCTTAGTCCAATTGGCAAATGGTCATCTGCTAGTTCTTCTTATTCTTGTGCCCCAGCTTTGCTATAGCCAGACTCATAACTTGAACAGCTCTGATGACATAGGAAAAAATAATTTCTAACATCCTTTGTGTTAATTAATCCTCTAGAATAGGGTTTCTTGAGCTTTGTGCCACAGGCAACATTGGCAGTCTAGGAAGCCCACGGACCCCTTCTCAGGGTGATGGGGGGGGTGGGGAGATTTTAAATAAATAAAATAAAATATATAGGATTGTAAAGGAAACCAATTATATTAAAATATAGTTCTCAAAATATTTTTTAAGTTTGTGTTATAAAAATACGTGTTTTTTACTAACACTTTAAATACCAAGATCTAGTGGCAAGTCTAATAATTATAATGATTTTAAAATTATGAGTATAAACAACATTTGGAGATGTCTGCAACAATTGCAATATCCATTAAAATATCTGAGATTTCTTCTGTGGCAAAATCATTGGTACTCTCCTTCTTAAGCCATGGTCTGGGGCCTACTTTCATAATGGAGGGAAATGTACTTCTTCAGTTTGTAGGATAGTGAAAACAGAGAAGTAATTTTTTTACCCATCCAAATGGACAGATGTCCTGAATTCTATTTTTAGCTTCCTGGGAGATCAACAGACGCCAGATGAAGAAGTCCTGCCACTAGGGGACAAAGAGAGTGTATTCCTGCTTAGGTAATTTCAAAGGGTAGCTAACAGTCCTGGAAAGAAGAAAAGGTTCATGCCATTACACTGTCTGCACTGAATCACCCTGAAGTAGGTTATAGATCCTTCACCTGCAAAATTTGGGAAACCAGGGCAGCATGGAGGATGCTGAAGATGCAAGTGTTCTGGCCAAGATGGGAAGAGTGTGGGTCTTAGAGAAATAGTAGCACTACCAGCAGGAAGCATGGCTGGAGCAGTCCTAAGAAACAGTTAGGAAATGGGGATAATGGGACTGTCCAGTAGACAGGGAAAGCACAGGTGAAATTAAACTGTAGAAATGTCAACACCCTGTGGTAATTGACTAGTAAGTAGTTAGAAGATACCCCTGGGCACTCCTAGAAATTACCTGAGGACATTCCTGTATCATTTGCTAGGTAGCTAGAACCAATGAAACATATGTTGTGTTAAAATATTTTGGGTGGTTGTCAACTATAAGCAGCACAAGTTCAAAGCTTGAGAATCTATCATTTTACTAGCCACTCATGGTTAAAAAACATCACCTTAAATTTCAGAATATATCATCCTACTTTAGTGATGATGTCCTCAAATAAGTGGGTCTTCTTGTCTTTTTCTTTTTCTTTTTTTTTTTTTTTTTTTTTAGCAGAAGAGAACTTTCCAGAAAAGAACTATTGGGTAGCCCATTTTCTAATGCATACTATCTGAGAAATTTAGAAATGTTAAAAATGGCACTTCAGCACATCATGTGTCATCTGCTCTTATACAAATATGATAAGGGTGTAGTAGATGGTAATGCAGGCCTTGTGGGGTGAGTGGGGAAGGATGCTCCATCTTGTCTCCAAGCTTCTCTCCTTGTTTTTCAGTTATGTTTGGCCCACATTTGATATATCCTGTGAGTCAGCAGCCTGAAAAAAAGTAAAGTTCCCAACCTCTGATTTAGAGAGGACATCTCCGTCCAGTCCTTTGGGCTAAATAATCCACCTTCCTGGATCACTCTCTTGAATAGCCGTGCCTTGGAAGGGGGCCTGAGCTGGACACCAGGACCTGGTGCTGTCACAACCCTGCTGAGGATTAGTTGTCTGACCTTGCAAAGTCCTTTAATCTCTTGAGGCTTCAGTTTCTCCTCTACTAAAGCTCTGAGGAAATTTCCAGTTCAAAAATTATTCTATGACAGCAAAACACTTAAAGGAAAAACATTCTTGTGGACTTCCAGAACTCTGTTTATTATAATCAAAATAATCTTCTAAATACATAAACTCAGAACTAGATCTAAATTTGGGGGGCAAATAATTCCAGAGATTTGAAACAAGAAAAACATGGATCCAATAAAAAAAAAAAAACCTGTAATCTGTACATTATTATTAAATTTCTGTTACTTTTATTCATTAATAGTTGACATTATTAATTCAGTGGGATGGATAATACTGGTTAGCAACACCTAAAGTGCTACTCACAACTGGAATATTATTTTCCAGAGCTTTGCCTCTACCACCGTGTTCTATTTGATGGCAGTTCTCCCTCCCATCATTTTCTCCCTTTGAACTCTTGTGAAATTTTAGTCAAGCCATGACATCACTTGGCCTTTCCTTTGGAAGAATGCCCTGTTTACATATTATGTCCTCCTTCACTTTTTTCTCCCATGGCTGCAATTATTAAAGTGAAATTACATGGCACCAAATGTCACTGTAATCCATGGTCATATCTTCATAAGGGTCATCCAGATGACCCCCAAAGTTTACAGTAATATTTTTGTTAGGTTATCATTATAATGAAAACACAAGAAATTTACATTTCTCATAAATTCACCATTTCCTGGGATTCCAGTCTGAGATATGCTGTTTTATGGCCTCACAGTGGCCTTGGCAGAAACTTCCTCTAGTGCCTGCATATAACACATATATTAGGCACTCACTTCTACTAGTGTTTTTGTGGATTAGGATATAGAACACAAGATCCAATATGTTTCCAGATGTCAAAAACACAAGGTGATGCCCAGAAAAGAAAAATCAGGCTCTATCTTACAGAAATCCAATTCCCATTCCCTACTTTCAAAGAGTTACTTAAATAAAGAAATAGGTTTATAAGGTCCAAAGACCAAAAGGAACACTACTATAGTGGAAAAAAACACAGCCTGAGACTTCCTGGTTCAGATGTGTGGTCTATTTGATTTTATGCAGGCCACTATGCCACTATGCAGGCATAGAAAAGGCATGATATTCAAAGGCATGAAGAGAAACTCGTGGTAGCTATTTTGAAGTTTGCTCCTAGGAGAGTGGATAGCCTTCATAACAGAGTTCAAGTTCTGTAATCTCTAATAGCATAAATGAGAAACCTACCATACAAAAGAAAGAACAAAGTATAGATACATTCAACAGTACACATGAGACAAGGCTAACCTTCATACTGCAGCCCAAATCCTGACATCTCATGGTCAGAATAATGCAAAGGTATAGCTCTCATGATGAGACACAGCAAGGTAAACTTGGCATAGAAATTGGTCATGACACAGAAGCCAACCACCAGACAAGAAGCCCATAGTCCACTGGGGCCTGGCATGGTATAATGGATCCAGAAAGAAACTGTCAGGCTCTGTGGGAGTTTGGCCACTGTCATAGAGGAGCAGAGAATGTTTTTTACCCTGTACTGGTGAAGGAGAACTGAGGCCCAGCCCATTCAGTGGCAAAGCAACTGCCAGCATCAGGGATAACACAGACACTGACAAGGTCTTGCAAACTCTCAAATTTTATGAGAGAGTTGAATACCTGGGAAACACGCATTTTTACAAATATTAGATAATTTTTCTTATCAAGCATAGACTTCTTTTTTTAAGGTCTACTTCTTACCTCTTTCCTATCAAAATTCTTGTCCAGGAAGGCACAAATCAATTATAGTAATTCCTGCAAAGGTGAAAAAAAAAAGAAAAAAAAATCAAGGATAGTTAAAGCCTAGAACAGAGAATGATTAGAATGCCTTTGGTGCATCTTTTCTTTCTTTTTTTTTTAAATTAAACTTTTTTAATTTTCAGATCATTGTAGATTCACATGCAGGTGTAAGAAATAAAATAGTCAGATCCCATGTCCCCATTACCCAACTTCCCCTCAAAAACATCTTGTAAAACTATAGTTCAATGTAAAAACTAGTATATTGACATGGATACAGTCAAGATGCAGAACATCTCCATCACCACCAGCAACAGGATGCTTCATGGAGCACTTAGATAGCCACACTTACTTCCCTCCCACAGGCACTCACTCTTTAAACCTTGGTCAACCACTATTTTGTTCCCCATTTCTAAATTTTGTCATCTTAAGAATGTTCTATAAATGGAACGTGCAGTTGGTAACCTTTTGGAATTGGCTTTTTTCATGCAGCATATCTCCCTGGAGATATATCCAAGTTGTTGAATGTATCTAAACTTTGTTCTTTCTTATTGTGGGGTAGAATTCCATGGATGTACCACAGTTTACTTAATCTTTCCTCTGTTGGAGGACATCTGGGTTGTTTCCAATTTGGGGCTACGATGAATAAAGTTACTATAAACACGCCTGTATATATTTTTGTGTGAATGTAAGTTTCCATCCCCTTAAGAAAAATACCTATGATACAACTGCTAGGTTGCATGGTGGTTACATGCTTAGTCTTTTAAGAAACTGCCACACTGTTTTTCTGCAATGCTATTTTATATCCCCACCAGCAATGCGTAAGTGTTTATTCTAAAATGTATATGAAAGGAAAGGAACTGAGTACCTAAGAAAATTTGAAAGAAGAATAAACTAGGAACATTTTGTAGTTTCAGTATACAAGTCCTGAACATATGGTGTTGGATTTACCCCTAAATGTTTCTTTTTTTAAATGATTTTTTTTCTATTTTAATTTCATTGATTTCTGCTCTGATCTTTACTCTTTCCTTCCTTCTACTTGCTTCAGGTTTATTTTGTTCTTCTTTTTCTTGAGATAGGAGCTCAGATTGTTGATTTGAGGCATTTTATCTTTTTTAATGTTTGCATTTAGCACCATAAATTTCCCTCTCAGCATGCCTTTAGCTGTGTCCCACAAATTTTGAGTTGTATTTTCATTCAACCCAGTGTGCTTTTAAATTTATCTTGAGAGTTCCTTTTTTTTTTTTAAGATTTTATTTATTTATTTGACAGAGAGAGAGAGATATCACAAGTAGGCAGAGAAGCAGGCAGAGAGAGAGGAGGAAGCAGGCTCCCCGCTGAGCAGAGGGCCCGATGTGAGGCTCGATCCCAGGACCCCGGGATCATGACCTGAGCTGAAGCCAGAGGCTTAACCCACTGAGCCACCCAGGCGCCCCTTGAGAGTTCCTTTTTAACCTATGGATTATTCAAAAGCATGTTGTTTAGGTTTCCAAGTATTTGGAAATTTTCCTATTACCTATTATTAATTCCCAGTTTGAGTCTATTGTTGAGGAACACACTCTCTATTGTTTTAATTCCCTTAAGTTTATGAAGGTTTGTTTCAAGCCAAGGCTGTGATCTATCTTGGTGTATATATTGCTGGCACTTGAAAAGAATGTGTGTATTCTGCTGTTGTTCTGTGAAATTTCCAATGAATGTCAATTAGATCTTCTTAGTTGATGGTGTTGAGTATTTCTAAATTTTTGCTGATTCTCTGTTTAGTTGCTCTATCAATTGTTGACTAAAAGTTATAAAATTCCCAATTATAATTACAGATTTGTTTATTTCTCCTTTCATTTATGTCAGTTTTCCTTCATATACTTTGAAGCTCTGTTGTTTGGTACAAACACACTTAGAATTATTAATTCTTCTTGGTGAATTGACACCTTTATGATACAATGACCCTCTTTGTTGCTAATAATTTTCTTTGCTCTCAGATCCCTTGGATTATAAATCCTAGCTCTTCTCTTCTAATATATGCACTCAGTGCTATAAATTTCCTTCTAAACACTGCTTTTGCTATATACCACAAATTTTGATAAGTTATATTTCATTTTTACTTAGTTCAAGGTATTTTAAAATTTCTCTTGGGACTTCTTCTCTAGCCCATGTGTTATTTAGAAGTGTGTTGTTTATCTTCAAATATCTGGGTTTTTTTCCCAGTTATCTTTCGTTGTTGATTTCTAATCTGATTCCATTGTGATCTAAGACCATACTTTGTATGATTTCTATTCTCTTATATTTGTTAAGGCATGTTTATATCCCAGAATGTGGTCTATCTTAGTAACTGTTCTGAGCTTCAAACAAATGTGTACTCTGTTGCTGCTGATGAAGCATTCTATAAATGTCAAATAGATCCAGTTGATTGATGGTGTTGTTTGGTTCAACTCTATCCTTACTGATTTTCTGCCTGCTGGATCTGTCAATTACTAACAGAGTATTGAAATCCCCAACTATAATAACATATAATGTCTCAGTTTCCTTACACAGTTCTACCAATTCTGGCCTCACATACATTTTTATTTTAATTCCAGCATAGTTAACATACAGTCACATTAATTTCAGATGTACAATACAGCAAACAATTCACCAATTCTGTACATCACCTGGTGCTCATCACAATGAGTGCACTCCTTAATCCCCATAACCTATTTCACCCATCCCCCATCCACTACCTCACGTATTTTGATGCTCCATTGTTAGGTACATACCCATTAAGGATTGTTATGTCTTCTTGGAGAATGGACCCTTTTATCATTATGTAATGCTCCTCTTTATCCCTGATAATTTTCCTTGCCTTGCAGTCTACTTTATCTGAAATTGATATGGCTACCCTAATGACATGGGTTAAATTATGACCCTCCCCCACCAAAATCATGAGGTCCCCAGGACCTCAGAATGTGACCTTATTTGCAAATAGGGCTGTGGCAGATGTAATTAGGTAAGATGAAGTCATACTGGAGTAGGGTGGGACTCTAACCCAATATGACTGATGTCCATATAGAAAGGAGAAATTTAGAGACAGCTATATATGTCTCTAAATATTTAGAGACAGATACATATCTGTCACAGGGAAAACACCATGTGAAGATTGGGTTATGCTGCTATGAGCCAAGGACCTATCAATCAGAAGCTAGGAGGGAGTCCTAGAACAGATTCTTCCCTTTACCTTCAGAGAAGGTGGGGCCCCGTTGACACCATGATCTTGGACCTTTAGCCTCCAGAACTGTAAGGCAATAAATGCCTGTTGTTTAAGCCACCTACCTTATGGCATTTTGTTACAGCAGCCCTAGTTAACTAACTGACCCAGGTTTCTTTTGATAAGTGTCAGCACGTTATGTCTTAGGGTTTAAGTCTGCCATTTATTTTTTGTTCCCTGGGGTTTGCTTTTCACTAGACTTCTCCAACATTGGCTGGAAAAAGATACTGGAGCATTTCTTTACAACTGGTGAGGGTGAAAATCCAGGCTTCCCACTAAGACTTTGCTGGACTAGGTGGGAGTAGGGACACTTGTTTGTTTGTAGTATTTAAGCCAAAGTACAGCAGTTAATATATACAAGCTTCCTGTTATAGGCTGTCCCTCTTCTGGGCCTTTGGTTAGAAAGAACAGACTTTGACAAGGCTTCCTTTCTTTTTCTTTCTTTTCTTTTCTTTTCTTTTCTTTTCTTTTCTTTTCTTTCTTTCTTTCCTTCTTTCTTTACCATTGGCATTTCCAGGTTTTCAGCTGCTTCTGCTCTAAGTCTGGAATGTATGAGGCTGAACTGAAAGGAAGGAAGGAAGAGAGGGAGGGAGAGAGAGATAGACAGAAAGAAAAAGAAAGAACGAAAGGATCCAAAGAATTCACCACCATGTCATTCCTCAAATCCTAAATCGCAAGCTAGTCTGCCTTCTCCTCTCTATCTCTCAGACTTCCTATGTTTGTTTTGTACATAATGTCAATGGTTTTAAGTTATACTTAATGAGAAGAATAAGTAAAGTGTATATACTCTATCTTCCCAGAAGTTACCTGGTGTATCTTGAAGATTTACTTTGGAAGTTTATCTTTAGATGGAAAAAAGAGAAGTGGAAATCAAGCCTTTCCAACATTAAGACCAGGCTGCCTCAACAATAGTCTTTTCAAAGGTCATCCAATTAGAGCAGAGCAATCTCTGTCAGTCTGACCTTCAGTTCCCAGAAGTAGACCTGAGATGGAGATTTGGATGAAAAGGATTTATTAGGAAGTAAATAACCAATGGGTAAGTGAGGAAGTGAAGCTGAGAAGGGAGAGAAGCCAAACAAGAGTACCTTATCAAAGAAAGGAACTTTGGCTTGAGCCCTCAGGGGACAGTGGAGATAGCACAAGTGTTCTCTCTGAGTTGTCAGATCAGAAGCCAGGGCAGGTCCAGCTTCATGAGAGTCTGCAGTCATACAAGACCCCATAATCAGAAGGGCCTGAGCTTGGTTTAGTTCTCTATTCTCACCATCTTGAGATTCTTAAAAAAATTTTTAACAAGGGCCCTACATTTTCATTTTCCACTGGCCTTATAAACTGTATAGCTAGGGGGTAACTCCCTCCCTGAAAAGGAGTTAGAAGGACGTAAATTCTTAGGCATTCTGGGTTCTTTTTTTTTTTTTTAGCTCAGGGGTACTGGGTTGCACAATATCCCCCCAAAATTCATATCCACTAGACTTAAGAAAGGAGACTTTTTTGGAAATAGAGTCACTGCAGACAGATATAGTCAGTTAAGATGAGGGTACTGGTGTAGGGTGGGCCCTAAGCCAAAGATGGGTATCTTTATAAGAAGAGAACACACACACACACACACACACACACACGGGAGAATGCCATATGAAGAAGCAAAAGTTGGAGTGAAGCATGTACAAGCCAGGAAACACCAAGAATTGCCGGCTGTCCACCAGAAGCTGAAGCTAGGAGAGGCATGGAACAATTTCTCCCTCATAGCTTCCCGAAGGAACCAACCATGCTGACACCTTGATTTTGAACTTCCAGTTTCCTTAACTGTAAGAAAATAAATTTCCATTGTTTTAAGAGCTTCCCAGTTCACAAAGGTCCTTAGGAAACTAATGCATAGGTCAAGTAGACTCCAGGTACTGGTTGCTAGAATGAAGGCACACCTGGGCCAGCATGTAAAATATTGACAAAGGAACGAAAATGGAAAGGCAGAGTCCTTTTGGGGCCAGGCTCTCTGGTCTTGGCCTGTCATTTAAACAAACCAACTTTTCATCTTTAAGATGAGGATGTGGACTAATGACCCAGCCAAGAGGGAGGTGTTCAGACAATAAGGAAAGTGGGGCATCCAGTGAACCAGAGAGGCTGATCCCAGGTAATTGCATTTGCATCCAAGTAATAAAAAAAAAAAAAAAAACAAAAAAAAAACTTTAAAAAGAAAAAGCAAGCAATGCCAACCAAACAAGTCCTGTTGGAGAGCCAAATTCAGCTTCTGGGCCTCGAAATTATATTTCTGGCTGGGAAGCTTTCCAGGTACTCAGCCAACTCATGCTGATCCTCATGTTACAGCTGTTCTCTGGGATGAAGGCTCTTCTACCCTAAAGTCAGGCTGGCTTTATTCATAGTTCTGTTATTCAGTAGCCTCAGCTATTCATAGCTCTCCACCACTGGCCCTAAGAGTTACGAAATTCCTAGCTGACTTACTTCTTGCATTAAGACATTAAAGTTATTTGCTTAAAGGCAAATATCATCAACGTCTATAGTCTACTAGAGAGTTGGAAATTTAGCTTACATTTCATCATCACATTATCTCTCTGAAGAATTTGCGGAGCCTTAAGCAGATGGGATACAACACAGGTACATTTTGGTGAGAATCAGGAGAATGTGAACCACCTGGGGAGTGCAGTCCAGGTAAAATGATGCTGAATGAGATAGTAGGCAGCAGGGGGAAAGAGTGTGCAATGAGTTGGAAGAAAGGATATATAAAAAAGGAGTTCTGGAAGATAAACATCACTGAGTCAAAATATTGCACATTGCTGGCATTGCCCACAAAAATGGCTTAGGGAATGTGGGCACAAGGAATTTTTCTCCCAATTTGAGGCATTTTGCTTAATGCCAGAGACTCAACATTTTTTTAAAAAAACGTAAATTTAAACATGTGTTTTTTCTTATTTTATTGGCCCTCACATCTCTGAAAAGAAGCTATTTACATGTCCATTGTATAGATAAGGATAATGAGATTCATAAAAATTAAGTGAGTTTTCCAAGGAGCAAGTAAGGAAAGTCATTATCAACCCAGCTCCTTTCTAGAACATTATGCTTGCCATTCATGACAGGGGCTCCTGGCACATTTGGGTCCAAATTCTGCCAGTGAGAGGTTGGACAGAAGTAATAAAGAATGAATACCATCTGCATACTCACAACCAGTGTGTGACCACACAGGACTAAGTGCTCAGAAGGGGGTTGCTTGAGGTTTAGTGCTCTGTGGTAGCCATCTTGAAATCTTTAATAATTTTATCTCTGGAGGCACCTGGGTGGCCCAGTCAGTTAAGCATCTCTGACTCTTGATTTTGGTTCAGGTCATGATCTCAGAGTCATAAAATCAAGCCCTGTGTCAGGCTCTGGGCTTGGCACAGAGCTTGCTTGAGATTCTCTCTCACATTCCCTATATCCCTCCCCCTGCATTCTCTCCCTATTTCTCAAATAAATAAATAGAATCTTTAAAAATAATAATAGTAATTAGATCTTTGAATTTGTGTTTTGTAAGTGAAGTCTACTGACAAAATGGAACATGTACCAGGGGCTTGGAGCTTCATCTCACGTGCAGTCCCACCTCCTGCTGCCTACCAGCTACCGTAGCTCTGTTGTCCAATCCCCCTCCACTACCCAGCAGCCATTGCTGCCCTCCATTCCTTCTCAGGGCTGGGCATTGACTCAGGGAGGATCAAGGTCAAGCAGACTTGATTAGGTACCTTAGGCACCTAATTATGGGTGGGGGTCCTGGGTGTCTGTGAGGGTTTGCACTTGCCCTATGAGAATCATTATGGTCAAACGAACACCACATTAAATAGAAAACAAAAAATACCTTATCAGGTCAAGAGAGATAAAAACCAAAACCAAACCAAAACAAAACAAAAAACCAAAAAACAAAAAGCCATTTTCCTTCTTTGTAAACAAAGGGAGCCATATTTGCATCTTGCACTGGGCCCTGCCAATAATGCAGCCATCATTAGAGCACTGACCCAACATACAGTGTATACATAAGTAACTTATTAAGCCAAGGAGTCCCTGTGCGATAGTGTATATATAAGTAACTTATTAAGCCCAGGAACCCCTGTGCAACTTATTGGCACACTTAACACAACCCCAAAACAGACATATCTGTAATACTAACAGTGGTGGTCCAGGGATGACCAGGCTGCCACATTGCTCTCAATCACACTCGTCTTATAGCCTGATGTGCAGCTTACAAAAATGCAAACCAGCTACAGACACCCTCAGCTCACCCTCTCCTGTGAAGAAGCTATAACACATACTCTAAGATTTGTAACACTTGTGTGTGAATGAATTATGTTTATTTCATTCATTGCTAAATTCCATTAGTAGAGTCCTAGGGAGGCACATAAAAAGTAAATCCTGAGCTCTTCCCTTAACTTTGGCCTTGTATGGAAGCATGGAGGAGAGAGGCTCAAGTTGTTATCCACCCTCCTACTTTTTGCTTTTTATGCTTGATTTCCACAGATTATGGTTGCAGTGTTATCATATATTTCTGAATGTGTGTCATCATTTTTAGATAAAACACAATTGTCCAAAAGGGGGCTAATTTTTATTCCAAGTCTACCATGATCATTCCTGTGACCTCTCCACTTATTTGTGTTGCTCATAGGATATTCAGTTCTGCTCTTGTCACTGCTTCCAGCAATAGATGACCAGCAGGACAATCTCCTCCTGGTCCTGCTCCTGGACAATAAGTAGGAGCAGAGGCTATACACTTGAGCCCTAACAACAGCCTGGGCACAGAAGGGAAGCAGATGGGCCAGGCAGGGGCAACTGGAATAAAGGGCAGAGCTTAGGGCTTAGAGGGCAGCAGGATGCTCCTGAAAACATCCATAGGCTTCCTTTTGCCTATCCATTTGAGGTCCATGGAGGTAAGTAGAGAATATGAGCCTGGGACTGTATTTGCAAAAAGAAGTAAAGCCTACAGAGGGGAAGATGGTGGCAGAATAGGAAGACCTGAGGCTCGTCTCATCCCTTGAATACAACTAGATAACTATGAAATCATCCTAAATACCCCAGAAATTGACCCAAAGACTGGTAGAACAAACTCCACAACTAAAGGGAGAGAAGAGATCACACTGAAGAAGGTCAGAAGGGTGGAGACATTGCTTGGAAGAGAGGGAGCTGCAACTATGGAGAAGGGTGAGAGACAGATTACCACAAAGAGGAGCCCACACAGGGAAAATGCAGGAGGGGCTGAATTTCATGAATTATTGGAGCTTGGAGTTTTAAAGGTCAGTGCGTTTGGCTCTGAGAGGGCTCAGAGGACCTTGGGCTGCTCTTGGACAGAAGGCAGGCAAACAGCTCAGGACTATATAGTGTGGAAACAGCAATCTGAAGAGTGACTGGGGCACAGAGGGAGCAGTTATTTGCTCATCTTGGAGTGTGTCCCAGAATGTTCACAAACAGACCCCTCCAGAAACAAAGGAAATGGCCAACACCATTTCTTTCCCTTTACCCCTCAACATAAGCACAGGGCCCTCTATGGGAACCAATACAGCACTGAAACTAACTATCTAACTTGCTTACACCAAACCCCCCTCCCTGTGCTCCAGTGGAACCACCCCTACCAGTCACACTTGTCTCAGTATCAGGAGCAGCAGGCCTCCTCCTTCAGAGGACCAGGCCAAACCCCTGTTAACACCTTGTCTCCTGACTTGGAGCTCTGTGAAGCCTCAGTTCCAGTGGTGGTGGCAACAGGTCTCATTTCACAATAAGACTAGAACACACTTAGTTAAAATGTGCCACATGCAGGCAATGACAAAACAGTGCCCACCACAGGGAAAGAGCCTCTGCAGACAATTGGCCTGAAACATTAAGCAGCCAGGACAAAACAGCAGAGCACATGCAGCACACTGGAGACCCTCCCAGAAGCCCCAGGCTCTGGGTAACAGGGGACACCACACAGCACAGTACTACAGGACCTCTTCTTCATAAGGCCATTACCCTCAAGAGCAGAAGACCCAGGCACAGAGACTTAGGTAAAATGAAAAGACAGAGAAATTCATTCAAAATGAAAGAACAGGACAAGGTCACTGCCAGAGATCTAAGCAAAACAGATATGAGTGACATGACTAATAGAGAATTTAACATAAGGATCATAAGGATATTCATTGGCCTTGAAGAGTAGGAAACATGAGTGAGACCCTTAACACAGAGATAAGGAACAACTTAGCAGAGAAAAAGGGCTCAATAAACAAAATGAGAAACACACTTGGTGGAATGAACAGCAGGACGGAAAAGCAGAGGAACAAATTAGTGACCTAGAGGACCGAGTAATGGAAATTAATCAAGATGAACAAAAGAGAGAAAAAAGTATTATGCAAAATAAGAATAGACTTAGGGAACTCAGTCATTCCATCAAATGTAATAACATTCCTATTATAGAAGTCCCAGAAGAAGAAAAGAGAAAGGGGAGGCAGAAAATTTGAAGCAATAATGACTGAAAACTTCCTTAATCTGAGTAAGGAAACAGATAGTCAGATCCAGTAGGCAGAGAACACCTATCAAAATCAACAAAGCAGATTCACATCAAGACATATAGTGATAAAGAAAAAGTTTTTAACACAGGAAAACAAATTAAGGTAGTAACTTACAAGGGAAAACTCGTAAGACTAGCAGGGGTTTTTTCAGCAGAAACGTTCCAAACCAGAAGGGAGTGGTATGATGTATTCAAAGTACTGAATGGGAAAAATCTGTTGGCAAGAATATTCTAACCAGAAAGGCTATCACTCAGAAGAGAAGGAGGGATAAAGCTTTCCCTAACAAACAAAAACTAAAGAAGTTTATGACCACTAAACCAGCCCTTTAAGAAATATTAAAGGGGATTCTGAATGGAAAGAAGAAACCAAAAGTGGAAATCTAAACATAGGAAACACAAAAGCAGTAAAAATGAATGTTTCTGTAAAAAAAAATCAGTCAAGGAACTCATGAAATAAAAGGATGTAAAATGTAGAAGCATATACTAAGACATGAGGAAGAGAGGAGTAAAGAATGGGTTCAAACCTAAATGACCATCAACTTAATATAGACTGCTATACGCAGAAGAGGTTATACACAAACTTAATAGTAACCATATATAAAAACCCACTAATAAATATGAAAGAATAAAGAGAAAGAAATCCAAATATAATCTTTAAGGAAAATCAGCAAACCATGAAAGGAGGACAAGAAGGGATTTGAGAAAATCTTCAAAAAAAAAAAAAACCAACAAATAATAAAATGACAAAACTATATATCTATCAATAATTACTTTGAATGTAAACAGACTAAATGCTGCAATCAAAAGACATAAGGTGGGCACCTGGGTGGCTCAGTGGGTTAAGCCTCTGCCTTCAGCTCAGGTCATGATCTCAGGTTCTGGGATTGAGTCCCACATCGGGCTCTCTGCTCAGCAGGGAGCCTGCTTCCCCCCCCCTCTCTGCCTGCCTCTCTGCCTAGTTGTGATTTCTCTCTGTCAAATAAATAAATAAAATCTTTTTTTAAAAAAAGACATTAGGTGACAGAATAGATAATAAAAAGAGACCTATCTATATGCTGTCACAAGAGACTCATTTTATTTGTTTTTATTTATTTATGTGAGAGAGGTAGAGAGAGAGCATGAGTTGGGATGGAGGGGCAGAAGGAAGAGAAGCAGGCTCCCTGCTGAGCAGGGAGCCTGATATGGGGCTTGATCCCAGGACTCTGGGATCATGACCTGAGCCAAAGGTGGATGCTTAACTGATTGAGACACCCATGTGCCCCAAGGGACTCATTTTAGACCTAAGGACATCTGCAGAGTGAAAGTGAGGGGATGGAGAAACACTTGTCATGCAAATGGATGTCAAAAGAAAGCTAGTGTAGCAATATTTATATCAAAGAATATAGACTTTTAAGAAAAGTCTGTAACAAGAGACAAAGACAGACGCTATATAATAATAAAGGGGACAATCCAACAAGAAGATAGAACATTTGTAAGTATTTATGCACTGAATGTGGGAGCACCAAAATACATAAAAGAGTTAATAACAAACATAAAGGAACTAATATATAATAATGCAAAAATAGTAGGGAATTTTAACAGTCCACTTACATCAATGGACAGATAATCTAAACAGATAATCAATAAGGAAACAATGACTATGAATGACACACTGGAACATTCCATCTTAAAACAGCAGAATACACATTCTATTCAAGTGCACATGGAACATTCTCCAGAATAGATCACATATTAGTCCACAAAACAAGCTTCAACAAATTCAAGACTAAAGTCATACCATCTATCTTTTCTAACCACGACACTATGAAACTAGAAGTTAACCATAAGAAAAAATCTGAAAAGGTCATAAATACATGGAGGTTAAATAACATGCTACTAGACAATGAATGGGAAAAAATAAAAGAAGAAATAAAAAAGTACAAGGAAACAAATGAAAAAGAAAACAAAATGGTTCAAAATCTTTGGGATGCAGCAAAATTGGTTCTGAGAGGGAAGTTTCATAGTAATTATGTCTCAGCAGTTCTACTCTAAGGTATATACTCAAGGGAATTGAGAATATATATTCACAATATTTTTCAGATAGATCACATGTTAGGCCACAAAATAATTGATAAATTCCAGAAGAATGAAATCATATGTATCTTTTCCAACCATAGTGGTATGAAAATAGAAATCAATCTTAAGAGAAAAGTCTGCAAAGAATACAAATACATGGAGACTAAATAACATGTTACTAAACAATAAATGGGTCAACCAAGAATTCAAAGGGGAAATAAAAAAATACATGGAGACAAATGAAAGTGAAGACACAATGGTCCAAAATCTTTGGGATGCAGCAAAAGCTATTCTAAGAGGGAAGATTGTAGCAGTACAGGCCTACCTCAAGAAGCAAGACAAGTCTCAAATAAAACAATCTAGCTTTATACCCAAAGGAGCTAGAAAGAGAACAACAAACAAAACATAAAACCCACAGAAGGAAGGAAATAATAAAGATTAGAGCAGCAATAAATGATATAGAAACTTAAACAATAGAACAGATCAATGAAACCAGGAGCTGTTTTTCTGAAAAAAAAAAAAAAATCAATAAAACTGATAAACCCCTACCCAGACTTGTCAAGAAAAAGAGAAAGGACTCAAATAAAATCACAGATGAGAGAAAAATAACAACCAACACCACAGAGACACAAAGAGTTATAAGAGAATATTAAGAAAACCTATATGCCAATGAATTGGACAACCTAGAAGAAATAAGTAAATTCCCAGAAACATGTAATTTGTCAAAACTGAAACAGAAAGAAATAGAAAATTTGAACAGACCAATCACCAGCAAAGAAACTGAATCAGTAACCAAAAACTCCCAAAAAACAAGAATCCAGGACCAGATGGCTTCATAAGGAAATTCTACTAAAACATTTAAAAAATAATTAACAATGACTCTTCTCAAGTTATTCCAAAAAAAAATAGAAAGGAAGGAAAATTTTCAAATTCATTCTCTGAAGCCAGCATGACCCTGATACCACAACCAGATAAAGACAACACACAAAAAAAGGGAATTACGGGTCAGGATCTCTGATGAACATAGATGTAAAACTCCTTGACAAAATATTAGCAAACTAAATCCAACAATACAGTAAAAAAAATTATTCACCACAATCAAGGGGATTTATTCCTAGGCTGCAAGGGTGCTTTGATATTTGCAAATCCATCAACATGATACATCAAATCAATAAAAGAATGGATAAGAAACATATGATCATTTCAATAGACACAGAAAAAGCATTTCACAAAGTACAACATCCATGCATGATAAAAACTCTCAACAAAATAGGTTTAGAAGGAACATATCTCAATATATGAAAGGCCATATATGAAAAACCCACCATTAACATCATCCTTAATGGGGAAAAACTGAGAGCTTTTCCCCTAAGGTCTAGAACAAGGCAAGGATGTCCACTTTCACCATTTTTTATTCAACATAGTACTGGAAATCTTAGCCACAGCAAACAGACAAGAAGAAGAAATAAAAGGCCTCCAAATCAGTAAGGAAGAAGTAAAAATTTCACTATTAGTAAATGACATGATACTATATATAGAAAACCCAAAAGACTCCACCAAAATACTGCTAGAACTGATAAACAAATGCAATAAAGTTGAAGGATACAAAACCAGTATACAGAATCTGTTGCATTTCTATACGGCAATAAGGAATCAGCAGAAAGAGAAATTAAGAAAACAATCCCAGGGGTGCCTGGGTGGCTCAGTGGGTTAAAGCCTCTTTCGGCTCTGGTCATGATCCCGGGGTCCTGGGATTGAGCCCCACATAGGGCTCTGCTCGGCGGGGAGCCTGCTTCCTCCTCTCTCTCTGCCTGCCTCTCTGCCTGCTTGTGATCTCTGTCTGTCAAATAAATAAATAAAATCTTAAAAAAAAAAGAAAAGAAAACAATCCCATTTACAATTGTACCAAAAATTAGATACCTAGGAATCAACCTAACCAAAGAGGTGAAAGACATGTATGTACTCTGAAAACTATAGAACACTGATGAAAAAAAAAAAAGAAGATGACACAAAGAAATGGAAAGAATCCCATGCTTGGGGCACTTGGGTGACCCAGTGAGTTAAGCATCTGCTGTCAGCTCAGGTCATGATCTCCGGGTCCTGGGATCAAGCCCTGTGTAAGGTTCACTGCTCAATGGGAAATCTGCTTTTCCCTCTCCATCTCTCCCTCTCTCTGCTTGTGCTCTCTGCTCTCTCTTTTGCTCTCTCCCTCTCTAAAATAAATAAAATCTTAAAAAAAAAAAGAATTCTATGTTCATGGACTGGGAGTACAAAGTTGAAGTAAATCAAAACAGTATGGTATTGGCATAAAAACAAGATCAATAGAACAGAATAGAAAACCCAGAAATAAACCCACAACTATATGATCAAGTAATCTTTGACAAATCAGGAAAGAACAGCCAATGGAAAAAGGAATATCTCTCCAACAAATGGTATTGGGAAAACTGGACAGAAACATGCAAAAGAATGAAACTGGACCACGTTATTATACAATACACAAAAATAAATTCAAAATGGATAAAAGACCTAAATGTGAGACATGAAACAGTAAAAATCTTGGAGAAGAACACAGTCAGTAACTTCTTTGACATCAGTAGTGGCATATTTTTTCTAGATATGTCTCCTGAGACAAGGTAAATAAAAGTAAAAATAAACTATTGGACTACATCAAAATAAAAAGCTTCTGCATGTTGAAGGAAACAATCAAGAAGACTAAAAAATAACCTAGGGAATGGTAAAAGATATTTGCAAATGCAATATCCAATGACATTTCTTTAATATCCAAAGTCTATAAAAAATTTATAAAACTCAACACCCCCAAAAAATAAATAATCCAATTAAAAAACAAGCAGAAGACATGAACAGATATTTCCTCTAAGAAGACATCCAAATGGCTAATACACACATGAAAAGATGTTCAACATCACTCATCATCAGGGAAATGCAAACCAAAACTACAATGAGATATCACCTCACGCTTGTCAGAATGGCTAAAATCAACAACACAAGAAACAACAGATATTGGTGAGGATGTAGAGAAAAAGAATCCTTGTGTACTGTTGGTGGGAATGCAAACTGGTGCAGCCAACTGTGGAAAACTGTATGGAGGCTCCTCAAAATTTAAATATAGATCTACCCTATGATCCAGAAATCGCACCCCTGGGTATCAACCCAAAGAATACAAAAACACTAATTCAAAGGGATACATGCACTCTGATGTTTATAGCAGCATTATTTACAATAGCTAAGATATGGAAGCAGCCCAAATGTCCATCGATAGATGAACTGATGAATGGATAAAGAAAATGTGGTCTATATTATATATTTTTATAGTGTATATATAATATACTAATTCATATATAGATTCATTACATATACATAATATATAAATATATAAAATTAGAATATTGTGTATATTATATATGTAATGAAATATTATTCAGCCATAAAAAAGAATGAAATCTTGCCATTTGCAATGACATGAATGGAACTAAAGAATATAACACTAAGTGAAATAAGTCAGAGAAAGACAACATATGAGTTCACTAATACGTAGAGTTTAAGAAACAAAACAAACAAGACAAGGGGAAGAGAGCCAGAAAGAGAGAGACAAAACAAACAAACAAACAAACAAACAAACAAAAAAACCCACCAGACTCTTAACTATAGAGAACAAACTGAGAGTTACCAGAGTGGAGATGGATGGGACCATGGGTTAAATCGGTGATAGGGATTAAGGAGTGCACTTGTGATGAACACTGGGTTTTGAATGGAAGTGTTAAATCACTAAATTATACACCTGAAACTAATATAACATTGTATGCTAACTAACTAGAATTCAAATAAAAACTTTAAAAAAAGAACTAAAGCACAAATGAAGAACCTTCCTCCAGCAGGCCCCTGAGACACCATAGCGAGGCCCCTTCCAAAGCCAAGCTCACTAAGGCTAAAGTTTTTTATGGGGTCTCTGCTAAATGCGCTCAGTTAACTTAAAGTCCTCCTTTAGTCCACTTTCCAAAAGTCACAATAAAATATATGCTCCAAGGCAGACTGACTGCAAATGGGTATGAGGGCTTTTACTGGGGTGCTGGAAGTATTCTAAAATTGGATTCTGGTCGTGATTGTACAACTCTATACACTTACTAAAAGTTTTTGAATTACACCGTTCCTTGAGAATTTCTGTACATTCAGTAACTAGCTCCATATTGCATTTACATTCTTGCTTTTAAATCAGTTTTACTGAGGTATAATTTACATATAAAATAAACATATAGTTTGATGGGCTTTGACAAATGTATATTTCTGTGTAACCACTGCCAGTCATGATACAGAACACTACCATTCTCACAAAACATCCTCCCCCCACCACCCCAGCCTCTCTGTATTCAGTTCTTTCCCAAACCTTGCCCCAGGCTACCACTGGTCTGCCTTTTGTCACTGTAGATTAGTTTTGAGTCTTCTACAATTTCATATAAATATACTCTTTTGTGTCTGGCTTCTTTTGCTCAACATAATGTTTTTGAGAATCATCTCATGCCCCTCTTTAAAAATAAAACAAAGCAAACTTGTGTTGGTGGTTTCTCTGAAGCGAGAAAGCCATCTCTATGACAAAAACAAGTTCTCTGAACCAGGAAACAGATTTTCTTCATTAGTCTAAGGTCCCAGCATGATGATATTTTTCTCAGCAATGAGTTTAGAAGAGGAAATTTTACTTCTAATGTAGAACAAATCTTTATATGATCTCTGTTAAATTTTTTAAAAAGAAAATAAAAAGGGTTAGTTTGGAGTTAAAGAAACTCTAAGACAAAAATACTTTAAATGAATACTCAAAGATGTCACATATTTAAATTTTCTAAGCCAGATGACTAATTCCTTAGAAAGTCAGAATATTTAATCTTAAAATATGTAGTAGACACTCAAGTAATTATTGAAAGATTGAATAAATTTGAAAGTACTTATTATACTCACGGAATAGACAATATCACTCCAACCTTGCCCAAATTGCTATATGAAGCAGTCAGTGTGAAATCTGCCTTTAGTCATGGGCAAGTTTTGCTCACAAGATAGCAAGCAGTCACTTGGAAAGTATGGAGTGACTTTTTAAAATAGCTAAACCAAATGGAACAAAATGTGGGTGTTGGCTAACACAGAAGTATGATAAGTCAAAAGAAAGGCCTGAGAGCCATTATTGAAGCCAAACAGTAGACTTCAAATGGTTTAAGCCACTTGAGCAAGTTGAGACCACAAGAATTAGCAGGGGAGGATTCCATGTGGAGCACATAGGCACAAATCTTTGTCTTTCACCATAGGAAAAAAATTCTTCCATTAATACTTTCCAGGAAAGCTAGATGTTTCTTTGCACCATTCCCTGAGTTCCCTCCAGGAAATGTTTCCGTAACTAACATAGACACAAACAACAAGAAGTGTCTGCTTGGGCTTCTCTTTTCCTGCCATTCTAACTAATCATATCACTTTTCAAGCATTTCAATTTAGAATCATACCTGGGAATTGACACATACTAATTTCTTTGCATTCTTTGTTTCCTGCTTGTTCCATCTTCCGCTAGGGATCATCTTCCTTTTCACAGTCTAACTATTGTCTTTGATTCCCTTTGTATCACCCAGATCCCATAGCCTCCTATCCCTTTTCCCATGAAGCCTTGGGGCTACCCACCCTACTGACTCATCCCATGCCATCCCTATGCAGTCCCCTTTGGCGGCAGAAGGAGAAATGTTTTATGACTACATGAGTTTATACATGTGCATTCTACCCAAGGAGCCTTAACCACATCCAGGGCTTGCCCCTGTCCCTCTCCAGGTGTTAAGAATTGAATTCTGTCTTCCCCCCAAAAAATTTGCTGAAGTCTTAAACCCCAGCACTTCAGAATGTGAATTTATTTGGAAATGGTGTCAATGCAGATATAATTAAGATGAGGTCCTGCTGAAGTAGCATGGGCTCCTAATCCAATATGATTGGTATCCTTATAAGAAAACAGTCATGAGATACACACAGGCAGAATGCCATGTTATGATGAAGGCAGCCTTCATAGTTATTCAGCTATAAGCCAAGGAACACCAAAAATTTCCAGCAAATAACCAGAAGCTAGGAAGATATAAGAACATCCTATAGGCTTAGAGGGAGTATGGTCCTACTGACACTTTCATTTTGGATGTCTAGCCTCTAGAACAGTGAGACAATACATTTTTGTTCTCTTAAGCTATTCAATCTGTGGTACTTTGTTAGGACAGCCCTAGGAAACTAGCACAATGGAGAACAGTCATTTGTATTTGGCTATCAACTGCTCCAGGAAGCTAGTCAGAGTCATGAGCCACTCCTCTAAAACCCTATTTTTTTTTAAGATTTCAGCAAGTCTAAAGACTAGCGTGGGGAGCCTGGTGTGACTAATGGCTAAGTAAGTAGAAGTTGGGAGAGTCAGGAAAGGAGACTGGGGTATCCTTGAGTCATACCTGAGAGGTACATCCAGAAAACGTGCATTCCCCATTCCAAAGGGATATTTTTGGTGTCAAGCTGTCAACCTTTTCAAGTAGTGGAAACTTGAACCTGGATACATGTGGACAGCACATGAAATGACATAAAACATTTTTCCATATTTTTCATTTTTATCAGCTGTACCATTGTGATGGGTTGTCATTGCCTGCACATATGCATGTTTAGCCATGTGTGACTGTTTCTGATGATTTGATTGTTGTTTAAATTGAGTTATTTTCATTGGCAGCACCAGGAAAGATTGAATTTAAACTTGAATTCAGTTCTCTATCACCACTTAATATGACTCTTGAAAGATTATATGGGATGCAGAACTGAAACTAAAAATAATGTTGTATGCAAAAGACACCTTCAGGGAGAAACTTCTGGTTTTAAAACAGTGTAAAGAGGACAATTTCCCTCTTCTCTGAAAAATCACCAAAAATAAGAAGGAAAAAAAGAAACAAAAACAAAACTCTATCTTAAAAGAAATTAAGAGACACCTATAACCCTGAACCAAAATAGATGAGACAGGGCTTACAAATGCAGGGAAGGTCAAATAGTCACATGGAAACATAATGAGAGAGGATATCCACAGTTGGAAACATCAGTCAAATGCAGGAAAGCCTAGTTCCTCAAAGTAAATGACACACCCTAGGGATAAAACCAACAATCTCTTTTTGGAACAATGGGCACAGTGTACAGGTTTGTAGTTGGAGATTCTGTAGAGTGGTTAAATCCAAAGTCTTGACAAATAAGAAAGATGGAACTGAATGAGGAAGGACACAGATAGGCCATGTTTGCATTCTGATGGTAAGGCAGGGTAGTGTGAACAGTCCTGTCATGCTATCTCTTCTGACTAGAGAGAAAAAAAGGATAAAAGAACTCTCATATACCCAACCACTTTTAGCTTGGGAAATGGCACCAGTCCTCTTTACTCTAAACTTCCAGAAAGAATTCATCTATTTATAAAAGATTGCTAATTTGGGGGAGTATCTGGGTGGCTCCATTGTTAAGCGTCTGCCTTTGGCTCAGGTCATGATCCCAGGGTCCTGGGATGGATCCCTGCATTGGAGTCTCTGCTCAGCAGGAAGCCTGCTTCTCCCTCTCCCACTCCCCCTGCTTGTGTTCCTCTCTCACTGTGTGTCTCTCTGTCAAATAAATAAACAAAATCTTTTGTTAATTTTTTAAAGTCACATAAACTAAACAAAGAGCACAAAAAAAGAAAATGATGAAAGTAACAGTGGGAAAGTGGAAGATGAACACTTACCAAAAAGGCTATTGCCACAGAACAAATACAAAGTTGATTCAACATAGCACCAGACATTTCAGAAAGAAATGAATGAAGTATTTGTTTACAAAAAAGAAGAGCACAAATCACAGACTTAAGAGCCAAGAAAAGTTAAGGTTAGGTACAGAAGAACTAGAATATGAGTTAGTAGAGCATAGTAAAGCAGTGGGGGGGAAAAAGCAAAGCATTTACAGAAACAAAGACTAAATAAAATAGATGAAGCACACAAAAGAAGAGACTTAGTTGAAAACACAGTAAGATAAAATGAAGAGAGAATTGAGAAAAGGAAGAAAATGAAATTAAAGTGACAAAAGAATTTTAAATGATTTAGACATCTCTCCAGTTATGATGCAGTCATTTGTATCAGGTCAACCCTCTCTATAAGAACAACAGCAGATTAGACACAGAAGAGGGAATTAAGAAACTGGAAATCCTGAAACAATAAACAAAGGACATCATATGCAGAAAACAGCATAAGAGACATCTGGGACATGGTGAAAAAGTCTGATGTACATAGAATTCAAGTCCCAGAAATACAGAAGAGAGAGAATGTGACAGCAGAGAAGCTGGCTTATAATTTTCTAAACATGATGGTAAACATAAAGTCACAGATTGAAGAATCTTAGCAGGATAAATATGAAGTAAACTACAGCTAGGCACATCATCAAAGACTGAAGACCAAAGGGAAAGGAAAAGTCTTGAAAGCATTTCTTAGTCAGAAAAAGAGAATTAAACACCTCACATTCAAAGATACAATAACACTTCCAGGATGACTTTCAACAGAAAAATTAGGGGAACTCAAAGAAATTCATTGTTATCTTTCAAGTATTGAAAGATTGTAACTGCCAATCTAGAATTTTCTCTCCAGGGGAAATAGAATCCAAAAATGAAGGTGAAATAAAGTCATTTCAAATAAAAAATAATAATATCCAAAAAATTTAGAGTGTATTTACCAGGAGATCACCTAATTGAGAACTAAGAGAAATTCTTCCATCTACTTTTTAAAAGCCAAATGGATATTGATCTCAGCTAGAGGTGCAGGAAGGAATGAAGAAAAACTGAGGATAAATCTGAGTAAAGTAAAACTGAGGATAAATCTAAATCAATACTGAATTTAAAAGTTTTTTTTTCCCTCAAGGAGTTAAAATATATATTTAATTAAATTACATGACAGTAATAGTACAAAAGTTAAGTCGAAGTGTCCTAAGGTCCTTGCACTTTCTGAGAAAGTGGTTAAAATATTAATTTAAGGGAGACTCAAAAAAGTCAAAGAAGAATGTTGAAATCTCTAAGGTAAACAAATAATAAAAGATGGTATAACTAAAGATAAAAGGAAGGGCATGGAATGATATAACAAAAACACAACCAAAAACAAAAACAGAAACAAAAACAAACAAACAAAAAGTTTGTTAATCTTGGGAAGCCAAGAAAGGAGAAATATAAACAAACAAAGAAAATATAGAGAAATAGAAAAAGTAAATAGTAATTTAGTTGATTTAAACCCAAGTACAGTAGTAATGACACTAAATGTAAAGGGACAAAATACTTTCATTAAAAGAAAAAGACTGCTAGCTTTGATTAAAATGAATCAAATTCTATATTGCTTAAGAGAGACATTTTAAATATAGGGATCCAGGAAGATTAAATTAAAAGGATAGAAAAATATGATACAAATAATAATCAAAAGCAAGCTGTGGTAGCTATCCCAATATCAGAAAAATAGAGTTTAAGACAAGAAATA
Organism: Lutra lutra; assembly: GCF_902655055.1. Taxonomy (NCBI): domain Eukaryota; kingdom Metazoa; phylum Chordata; class Mammalia; order Carnivora; family Mustelidae; genus Lutra; species Lutra lutra. The sequence goes on from NC_062286.1 coordinate 75,743,365, forward strand.
TTATTAAAGAAGAACATTTCATAGTAGTAAATGGATCAATTTAATAGGAAAATGTGATTATTCTAAAAAACCTAGAGGTCAAAGTAGAACTCATAATGGAAAATATGAAATATTTGAAATTAAAATTAAATGACAGTGAAAATAAATAATATGATACTCAGCTAAAACCATGCTTAGAGGGAAATTTATAGCTTTAAATCCATACATTATGAAAGAAAAAAAGGCTGAGATTCAAATATGTAAGCATCCATATATTAAATTAATTAAACAATGAGGCCCTTAGATGGAGGTGCCTCTAATTTCTTAACACCCTACTAAAACAAACCAAAACCTTAAGCCTGGAACTGCCTCAAAGTTAAGAAATCAAAGCCTACAAACAACCAATCACAAACAGCCACCAGGCTTTTCCAAATAAGGCAAATGCTTAAACTATAGCCAATCAAAATTTCCTTGCCTGGCTTCTGACTCTTCTCTGTGAAAGTCTTCCCTAACTCCTGTCAGTGGAGTGAGCACTCCTAATCCTTCCAGTTTGGCACTGTCTTATCCCAATCAATTTTTACTCAAAATCTTAAGATTTTCATATGCCCCAATGTATCTCTTAACAATTTCAAAAATCTAGGAAAAGTTCATCAAAGTAAAAGGGTCAGAAACAAGAAACTCATCAATTTACTAAGAATAATACACAATACAGGAAAAAAATTAAAAGCCTAAAATTAGTTTTTAGGCTAAGAAAATTAGTAACCTCCAATAAGGGCTAGTGAGAACAAAATAGAGAAAAAGCATAAAAACACTAACATAAAGACTTTTGTAGACATTAAAAAGATAATGAGAATATACTTCTTTAAAAGAACAGTGAGAATCTACTAAAAATAACTTTATAGCAATAAACAAACATGTAGATGAAATGGAAAAATTCTTTGAAAAACACAAGTTTCCAAAAATACAATTATTTTAAGAAAGGATGGAACATATAAATACTTCTTTATTAAATATATTTATTAAATAAACTATATTTTTTGTTTGTTTATTATATTAGTCACCATACAGTGCATCATTAGTTTTTGATATAGAGTTCCATGATTCATTGCGCATAACACCCACTTCTCCATGCAATCTGTATACTCCTTAATACCTATCACCAGGCGCACCCATTCCCCCACCGCACCCCCTTCTAAAACTCTCAGTTTGTTTCCCAGAGTCCATAGTCCCTCATGGTTTGCCCCCAAATCTGATTCCCCCCCTTCATTTCTCACTTCCTTCTCTTAATGTCTTCCATGATATTCCTTATGTTCCACAAATAAGTGAAACCATATGATAATTGACTTTCTCTGTTTGACTTATTTCACTTAACATGATCTCCTCCAGTACCAACCATGTTGATACAAAAGTTGGGTATTCATCCTTTCTGATGGCTGAGTAGTATTCCATTGTGTATATTGGCCACATTTTTATCCATTCATCTGTTGAAGGTCATCTTGGCTCTTTCCACAGTTTGGTGACTGTGGCCATTGCTGCTATGAATATTGGGGTGCATATGGCCCTTCTTTTCACTACATCTGTATCTTTGGGGTAAATACCCAATAGTGCAATTGCTGGGTCATAGGGTAGCTCTATTTTTGACCTGTTGAGGAATATCCATACTGTTTTCCATAATGGCTGTACCAGCTTGCATTCCCGCCAACAGTGTTAGAGAGTTCCCCTTTCTCCACAACTTCTCCAAAATATTTATTTAAATATTTATATATTAAATATATTAAAATTAAGTTATATTAAATATAATTAAGATTATATTAAATATAATTAAGATTATTAATTATTAATATATTTCTACTATTAATATTAATTAATAACATGGATTTGTAATTAAAACCTTTTTCACAAAAATTCTAAACTCTGATGGCTTTAATTGGAAATTTCTCCAACCATCAATACCCAAGCTTCTCCAGAGAAAAGACAAAAAGTTAAGAGGCCAGCATAAACTAGATCACAACATAACACTTCAATTAAAAATTTACTTTAGGGGCGCCTGGGTGGCTCAGTGGGTTAAGCCGCTGCCTTTGGCTCAGGTCATGATCTCAGGGTCCTGGGATCGAGTCCCACATCGGGCTCTCTGCTCAGCAAGAAGCCTGCTTCCCTCTCTCTCTCTCTCTGCCTTCCTCTCCGTCTACTTGTGATCTCTCTCTCTGTCAAATAAATAAATAAAAAATCTTTAAAAAAAAAATTTACTTTAAAAAAGAACCCACCAGGACAAAATATGTATCTTCTAGTTATCTGAAACACACACATACACACAAAAGCACACATAAAAAGTCAGATAAAGTAGTGAAAGATTTTTATAAAGCAATCAAAACAAGAAGTATAGCCTAAAATGACAAAATTGAGACTGAAGATATTAGTTAAACTAAAAAACATAGCACCTGGGTGGCTCAGTCAGTTGAGCATCTGACTATTGATTTTGGCTCAGGTAAAGATCTCAGGGTGATGAGATCAAGCCCCTTCTCTGGCTCCACACTGGGCATGGAGCTCCCTCTGCCCCTTTCCATGCCCCTGCTCATGCTTGCACCTCCTTTCTCTCTAAATATGCATCCTTCTATCTATAGATAGATATAGATATATATAAATGGATATATAGATGGATAGATAGATAGATACAGATAGATAGGTAGATAGATATAGATAGATTTTATATATTTCATAAGTAGGCTCTCCTATTAACAGGAAAACAATATCAGATTACAAAAAATCCTATGGTTCTATTGTAAAGAAATACACCCACATATAAGAAATGCACTTAGAACAAAGTGCTCAGGAAGGTTAAAAATTAGGGGGGGGGAGTGCAATGGCCACCAGGCACAGGTAAACAAACTAACAAACAAACAAATAAAGGCAAACAAAGGCTAACAATCTTTAAAGGAGACAAGTTAAAAATTCAACAAAAAGAATTTACAAGGTAGGAGAAGGAGAAAAGAAGGGGGAGGACTAGAAGACAGAGATAGCATCAGTCCCAGGAGTTCAGCTGGATAGTTATCAAATGATTATGAACACCAATGAACTCAACAAGAGATAGAAGAGAAGAAGAGCAGCAATTCTAGGAACAGAAAATTGACCAATTTCTGGAAGGTAGGTCACCCGGAGAAGTGAATCTGAAGCAACAGGAAGATAGAATGTGGGGGGAGGGCCACAAGTAAGAGAGCAGCAAGTAAGAGAGCAGCAGAGCACAAAAATCAAACTTTTTTTTTTTTTTAAATCAGAACTTCTATAAGTCTGCTCCACTGAGGGACATCACTCCAGAGACTAAGCTGGGCATGAAGCCCTCGAAGGGGCAGTGTGGTCTCAGGACCTGCGGGATCAGAGAAAGACCAGGGGTGCCCTTGTGCAGCAGAGCTCCCAGGTATTAGAGTGGGGAAGCTGGCTGCAGAGATGGAGCCAAGCAGTGGGCTTTCAGCTTGGGGTTACCTTAAACCATGACCCAAGGCACAGACTCTTTGAGCAGGGACCCCACAAGCAGCAGATCTGGGGAGACCCCCTCTCCCTCCTCCAGGAGCAGGGATGTGGGAGCATGTTGCAGGAATATTCTGGGTTAGGAGACTCCAAACAGGGCCATGTGCCAGAGACAGAAATGCTTGGTCACAGGCTGGGTGAGCTCAGAGTGTGGCCAGAGACCAGGGAGATGGGAGTCATTGATCACTTTTCTCTGAGGGCACGCTGAGGAGTGGGGCCCCAAGCTCTCAGCTCCCCCGGGCCTGAGATTGGGAGGCACCATCTTCATTCCTGTCCTCCAAAGCTGTGTGGAAAGCGTTCAGGAAACAAAAGCTCTGGAGAGCGAATGGGAGCAGATTGCTTAGCCTGGCCGCTGACAAGGACGGTGCAATTCCGCCTCAGGCAAAAACATTTGAGAATCACTGCAAGAGGCCCCTCCCGCAGAATATCAGCAAGAACATCCACAAAGACTAAGTTTACCGAACAATGAGAATGGCTGAACTCAGAGCTAGGGGAAAGCAACACATAGAATTCATGTGTTTTTTTTTTTTTTTTTCTCATGATCCTTCAGTCTTTCAAAGTTAAATTTTTTTAATTTTATTTTTTTCTTATTCTATTTTTTTAATTTTTCCTCTTTCCTCTTTTAACATTTTAAACTATCATATCTTATCAATACCTTTTTAAAAATCTTTTAAAATTTTCATTGTTATAGTCACATTTTATCCCTTCATTCTATTTAAAAATATTTCTTGTATATATACATGTTTTTTTGTTCTTTAAAATTTTGGGATATAACTTCTTCTAATAGATCAAAACATACCCTAAATCTAGCACATAGCTTTGTTCTTGTCTCCAGCCTGATCACGTTTTCCTCCTTTTTTTTCTTTTTTTAACCAACTTTTTTCTTAGAATCTTTTTAAATTTTCATCTTTACAGTGATAATCCATCCCTTCATCATGTTTACCCTTATTTTGTATATATATGTTTTTCCTTCTTAAAAAGTTTGGGAGGTAGTTTCTTTTAATGGACCAAAATATACCCAAAATCAAGTGTGTGACTCTGTTCTATTCACCAGTCTAATATATATGTATATATATATTTTTTTTTTTCTTTTTCTCTCCCTTTCTTCTCCCCCTGGTTTCAGGTCTCTTTTGATTTGGTTAGTATATATTTTTCTGGTGTCATTGCTACCCTTTTAGTATTTTGTTTTCTCATTCATCTATTCTTGTCTGGACAAAATGATAAGGTGGAAAAACTCACCACAAAAAAAAAAGAAAGAAAAGAACAAGAGGCAGTACCAATGGCTAGGGACCTAATCAATATGGACATTGGTAATATGTCAGAATTAGAGTTCAGAACGATGATTCTCAAGGTGCTAGCTGGACTCAAAAAAGGCGTGGAAGATATTAAAGAAACCCATTTTAGAGAAATAAAATCCCTTTCTGGAGAAACAAGAAAGGTCTCAAATTCACAACCTAACCCTACACCTAAAGGAGCTGAAGGAAAACAGCAAACAAAGCCTAAACCCAGCAGAAAAATGAGAAATTATAAAGAGAAAAGCAGAAATCAATGAAATAGAAACCAAAAGAACAGTAGAACAAATCAACAAAACTAGGAGCTGGTTATTTGGAAGAATTAATTAGATGATAAACCCCTGGTCAGACTTACCAAAAAGAAAAGAGAGTGGACCCAAATTAATAAAATCATGGATGAAAGAGCAAAGATCATAACCAAACCAAAGAAATAAAAGCAATTATAAGAAAATATTATGAGCAACTATACACCAGAAATTTGACAATATGGAAGAAATGGATGCATTCCTAGAGACATATAAACTACTAAAACTGAACCAGGAAGAAATAAAAAACCTGAGCAGACCCATAACCAGTAAGGAGATTGAAGCAGTCATCAAAAATCTCCCAACAAACAAGAGCCCAGGGCCAAAGAGCTTCCCAGGGAATTTAAAGAAGAATTAAGTTAAAGAACACTTAAAGAAGAATTAATACCTATTCTCTTGAAACTGTTCCAAAAAATAGAAATGGAAGGAAAAATTCCAAACTCATTTTATGAGGCCAGCATTACCTTGGTCCCAAAACCACACAATGACCCCATCAAAAAGGTGAATTACAGACCAATATTCTTGATGAAAGTGGATGCAAAAATTCTCACCAAAATACTAGCAAATAGGATTATTACAGTAAAAGGATTATTCACCAGGGTCAAGTGGGATTTATTCTTGGGGTACAAGTTTGGTTCAGCATCTGCAAATCAATCAATGTATACAATATATTAATAAAAGAAAGAACAAGAACCATATGATACTCTCAATAGATGCTGAAAAGCATTTGATAAACTACAACATGCTTTCTTGATCAAAACTCTTCACAGTGTAGGGATAGAGGGTACATACCTCAATACCATCAAAGCCATCTGTGAAAAACCCACAGTGAATATAATTCTCAATGGAGGAAAAACTGAGAGCTTTTCCACTAAGGTCAGGAACACAGCAGGGATGTCTGCTATCACCACTACTATTCAACATAGTATTAGAAGTCCTAGCCTCAGCAATCAGACAACAAAAAGAAATAACAGGCATCTGAATCAGCAGAGAAGAAGTCAAACTCACACTCTTTGCAGATGATATGATACTTTATGTAGAAAACATAAAAGACTCCACTCCAAAACTGCTAGAACTCACAGGAATTCAGTGAAGTGTCAGGATATAAAATCAATGCACAGAAATCAGTTGCATTTCTATACACCAATAGCTAGACAGAAGAAAGAGAAATTAAGGAGTTGATCCCATTTACAAAACCGTAAGATACCTAGGAATAAACCTAACCAAAGAGGCAAAGAATCTGTACTCAGAAAACTACAAAGTACTCATGAAAGAAATTGAGGAAGACACAAAGAAATGGAAAAACATTCTATGCTCATGGATTGGAAGAACAAATATTGTGAAAATGTCTATGCTACCCAAGGCAATCTACATGTTTAATGCAATCCCTATTAAAATATCATCGATTTTTTTCAAAGAAATAGAACAAATAATCCTAAAATTTATATGGAACCAGAAAAGACCCCAAATAGCCAGAGGAATGCTGAAAAAGAAAGCCAAAGTTGGTGGCATCACAATTCCAGACTTCAAGCTCCATTACAAAGCTGTCATCATCAAGACAGTCTGGTACTGGCACAAAAACAGACACATACGTCAATGGAACAGAATGGAGAGCCCAGAAATGGACCCTCAGGTCTATAGTCAACTAATCTTTGACAAAGCAGAAAAGACTGTCCAATGGAAAAAAGACAGTCTCTTCAACAAATGGTGCTGGAAAAATTGCACAGCCACATGCAGAAAAATGAAACTGGACCATTTCCTTACACCACACCCAAAAATAGACTCAAAATGGAGGAAAGACCTCAATGTGAGAAAGGAATCCATTGAAATCCTTGAGGAGAACACAGGCAGCAACTTCTTTGACCTCAGCTGCAGCAAATTCTTCCTAGAAACATCACCAAAGGCAAGGGAAGCAAGAGCAAAAATGAACTATTGGGACTTCATCAAGATCAAAAGCTTTTGCACAGCAAAGGAAACAGTTAACAAAACCAAAAGACAACTGACAGAATGGGAGAAGATATTTGCAAACAACATATCAGATAAAGGGTTAGTATCCAAAATCTATAAAGAACTTATCAAACTCAACACCCAAAGAACAAATAATCCAATCAAGAAATGGGCAGAAGACATGAACATTTCTGCAAAGAAGACATCCAGATGGCCAACAGACACATGAAAAAGTGCTCCACATCACTCGGCATCAGGGAAATACAAATCAAAACCACAGTGAGATACCATTTCACACCAGTCAGAATGTCTAAAATTAACAAGTCAAGAAATGACAGATGTTGGCAAGGATGCAGAGAAAGTGGAACCCTCCTACACTGTTGGTGGAAATGCAAGCTGGAGCAGCCACTCTGGAAAACAGCATGGAGGTTCCTCAAAGAGTTAAAAATAGAGCTACCCTGTGACCCAGCAATCACACTTCTGGCTATTTACCCTACAGATAAAAATGTAGTGATCTGAAGGGGCATGTGCACCCGAATGTTTATAGCAGCAATGTCCACAATAGCCAAACTATGGAAAGAACGTAAATGTCCATCAATAGATGAAAGGATAAAGAAGATGTGGTGTATATATGCATATATGTACAATGGAATACTAAGCAGCCATCAAAAGAAATGAAATCTTGCTATTTGCAACGACCTGGATGGAACTAAAGAGCATCATGCTGAGCGAAATAAGTCAATTAAAGAATGACAAGTATCATATGATCTCTCTGATATGAGGAATTTGAGAGGCAGGGCAGGGGGTCATGGGGAATAGGGAGGGAAAAAATGAAACAAGATGGGATCAGGAGAGAGACAAACCATAAGAGATTCTTAATCTCACAAAACAAACTGAGGGTTGCTGGGAAGTGGGGGGTAGGGTTAGGGTTGCTGGGTTATGGACATAGGGGAGGGTATGTGATATGGTGAGTGTTATGAAATGTGTAAGCCTAATGATTCACAGACCTGTACCCCTGGGGCAAATAATACATTATGTGTTTTTAAAAAAAAAGCATTTACAAGTAGAAAAATGTACTTCATGATAACAAAACTGTGCAATTTTTCATAAACTGTTGTGAATATCTGTGCCTCAAGTAAGGTAATAAAGTCAACTTTTCAAATTGACTCAGCAAAGTCTCAGTCAACTTCTAACACAAAAAGCTTAGATCAGGTGGCTTGACTTTTTGATTTTTTTTTTTAATTAGATTCATCAGTAGAAAACTAGAACACAAAAGTAAGCAGCATGAGGTGATCAAGCATGTACAGAGATTGGAATAAATCTGTGCATCAGTAGTGGAGGCATTTGGGTCTTCAGGGACTGTATGGTAGACACCTGTATGGTCCCAGGCATCTTACACACTGAGTATCAAGGGGCAGCATCTGTAGAGGTTAGGGCAGTGGTACACCTGGACATGCTCCTGTCCTGTCTGTCCTTTGCCTGTCCTAGCACTGTATTTTGGAAGCAGACAACCTATTTTCTAGGTTTCACAGATCCACAGAGAGGGGGAAATTTCACTGCAGGAGGGACCATACCTAGAGTCTCATTCATACTTGACTGAGAACTTTTTTTTAAAGATTTTTATTTATTTAGTTGGCAGAGAAAGACACAGTGAGATGGAACACAAGTGGGGGAGGGAAAAGCAGGCTTCCTGCCAAGCAGGGAGCCCGATGTGGGGCTCGATCCCAGGATCCTGGGATCATGACCTGAGCGGAAGGCAGACGCTTAACAACTGAGCCACCCAGGCGCCCCATTGACTGAGAACTTTTAGAAGATACGACTTTATGAGAATTGGGATGTAAAGTTAATACCGAAATGGTGTTAAGACTTTGGGAGTCTCAGGATAGAGTGAATGTGTTTTGCATGTGGGAGTGACTTGAATTTTTAGGTGCCAAAGGGCAGAGTATATTAGGTTGAATAATGTCTCCCCAAATTCATGTTCATTTGGACCTCAGAATGTGACCTTATTTGGAAAAAGAGTGTTTGCTGATGTACTCGGTTCAATTAAGATGAAGTCATCTGGATGGGCCCTAATCCAACGACTGGTGTCCTTATAAAAAGAGAGAACAGAGACACAGAAAGGAAACAGACATACAGGAGAGAAGGCCACATGGAGGTGGAGGGAGAGACTGAGGTGACACCTCTATGAGCCAAGAGGTCTAAGGACTTCTGGCAACCACCAGAAGCCAGAAGAGATGAGGAAATTTCCTTGCTATATCCTTCAGAAAGAGCATGGCTCTGCCAACACCTTAATTTCAGCCTTCTGCTGTCCAGATAGCTGTGAGAGAGTAAGTCTCCATTGTTACAGTAACTCTAGGAAATAGGCGACCCTCCAGTCTTTTTTCTACACATAAATTAATCTTCCATAATGTGTGTGGGGGGGGAGGGTTAAAATTAGGGTGTGTACTCACTGTTTTTAGATCCAAAGCATCTTTCTATGTGACAAAGTAAATCACATGCAGTATACTTAATAGCCATGTAGTACGCCATTTTATGAATCCCACAGAATTTATTTAACCTTTTCCCCAGGGCTGGCCATTAGTATGCTCCTTATTTTCCCCATGGGACATCCCTTTTTAAAGTTCATTTGGCCCGGTGTGAGAGGAAGTAGATGAATGTGCTTAGATCTCAGGAACTGGAGCCAGACTGGGTTCACATCTCAACTCTACCTCATACGAACCAGCCGTGAATGAGTTGGGTAACCCCTCTCTGCTTGCATTTTTCCTGTGTGAGATGAGAATGATGTCTGTGCTCTCCTCACAGCGTTGTTGTGAGGATTGCTTAGTTACATGGCAAGGCCTTAGAACAAACAGTGCTGGCAACACAGCACCGGCTCCACCAGTGTTCCTGCCCCTCCTACGCCATAGTAATGACCTCACCTGCCTCCAGGCAGAGCCTTTTATTGTGAGGAGGAGGGAGAACGTCCCTGGGGGCAGACAATGTGTTGTCTATCTCCAATGCCCTTAAGTTCTCAGGAGACTTGAAAACCCAACTCCTCTCCTACTTCCTCTGAGCTGAGACTAGTGTCTCAGTGGGAATGACAGTGTTCTACGGAAACATCACCTGGGAAGGGCAGCAGGCAGGGAGCCGACAGCTTCTCCAGCTCCTCAAAGAGTCCCATGCAAAGAAGGCAACACTCAAGAGTGTGCAGATTACAATTCAGCAAACATGTAGGGAGGACCCACTACATGTTGGGCCCTGAGCTGGGTGCTTTCACAGTTCAGGGCCTGACATGTTTCATCCTTACCATAGTACCATCTCACAGAGCAAACAAATCCATGAACCTGTACGAAGCGACAGAGGCTCAGTGTTACAGCCAGAAGGAGCAAACCAGTGGTTCTCAAATTTAACTTGCCACAGAATCATCTGGAGAGTTGATTCGCGTTTCTGCTCAAGTAGGTCTGGGATAGGGCCCGAAAATTTGCATTTCTAACAAGTTCCCAGGAGATGCTGATGCTACTGGCCCCACAGAGCCTACTCTGAGGACCACTGGAGGGAATGATTGTCCATCAGGGGAAATCTAGACGGTCCTTGCCGTGCCAGGGATGTTGTGGCTGTCTTAAAGGGCAGGGGGTTTGTGTGTCTGCAAATCTGTTTATGGATCTTCTTTCTACTTCTTCCCCCTTAGTCTGTCTCAGTCATATTTACAGTTCAATATCCCTAAGAATTTCTGTATGGGGTTGTAGAAAGGAAACCAAGAATGCATGTTCGATGGCAGATATTTTGGGGGGGGGATAGATTTTTATTTATTTATTTTTATTAACATATAATGTATTATTTGCCCCAGGGGTACAGGTCTGTGAATCGTCAGACTTACACACTTCACAGCACTCACCATAGCATATACCCTCCCCAATGTCCGTATGATGGCAGATTTAAGAGAATTCCAAGGGCAGCTTTGGTTCTAGTTGATTTTTATGCTCTCTGCTAATTATAGAACATAATCTGCTCATAGATTCTAATGCCACTATATAGTAACATACAGGATGTAATGTGAGGAGGAAGATTTCGTGTACACACACACACACACACACACACACATACACTACTGAGGGGCGGCAGGCAGAGAAGGGATTTATGCAGGTGAAGGCACATATACTTATATTACAGCTGAAGAATGAATAAGACATCAGGAGTTCTTGTTAGGATAGACATTCTAGGCAGAGGAACAGCTGGTGAAAAAACATAGAGGCAGAAAGGTCCAGGCTTGTTTAAGGATTGGTGGGGAAATGTGTCCTGTCACTTGTGTTGATCTCTTTGGTGAGGGCACATTAGCTCATGATCCTAACAGAGGGACACACTGCTTGCATTTCCCATTTTGTTTCCCAGGCTAAAACTAGTTGGCATAGCTCTGACGGGTTAGGAGTGCAATGGGCAAACACCCAGAGTATCTCCATGTGGCACTAGTTATGGGTTCCTTTCAACCAGCACTGTCCAGTAGAACTTTCTGTGATGGTAGAAATATTCTACAGCTGTGTTGTCCCATGTGGCAGTTGCTAGCCCTATGCAGCTTATTAAGCCCTTGAACTGAGACTAGTGGGACTAAGTTTTGCTTTTAATTAATTAATTTTAGTTAATTTAAATTCAATTCTAAATTGAATAGGCACATCTGGCAACATGATATGGCAGCTCCAGAGGCAGGCCTTCGGGAGTCCTAAAGGCTAGTGTTCCTTCTATGGCTATGGCAACTCCCTGAAGGCAAAGTTTTGAATTAGGTGTCTGTAGAAATAAATTATGAAATGATCCCTGTCCTTGAGAAGCCTACTGTCCAGAGAGAGAAAGAGAGAGAATGAAACAGGCAACTGGAATTCCACAAGGTGACTATAGCAACAGAGGAAGACCAAGATTCTGAGGGGACACCTGGAGAACCCCACAGTTCTGTCTGTTGCTCAGACATGGTTTCTCAGAAGGGTGGAGCCTGGGCCAAGGTGTGAGAATGAGCTGGACTTAGTAATGGAGGTTGGGGAAGAGCCAAGTGGAGGAGTCAGCACCCGGTGGTTGTCATGGCAACACTGAGTCCTTAGAAATCACAGCCTGCCCTTGTGCTGCTGTTTAATTAAGCCACCAAACTGTGGCAGGCAATTGCCATTCATTTAATTTATTTTTATACTTTATTTCATCCCAAAAAGAATTAAGGAATATTGTAAGAACAAGTATATAACACAATAGGATAAAAATAGAAAGCCCTCAGGCTGAAGGGAAGGTGAGGACAACTAGGAAGATGAGCCCAGAGGTCTGCTGGGTTGTTTCCACCCATGGTGAGCCATCAGATGCCCTAGTTACATGGAGGAGCCCCTGAATGCTGTGACATCTGGGATCTGAGGCATTTGGTATCCTAAGAGCAGAGTACTGGACAAGCTTCCCCAGGCAACACCCAACCAAACAAACGCCCAAAGATGGATGTCATTTTGAGGAAGGGAGTATCATGGAGTCCCAGCTCCATACATGCAGGAAACCTTGGACCTAACACCCTGTTATGGATGGAATTATTTCCCCCACAAAAAAAGTTACATTGAAGTCCTTACCCTCAGTACCTCAGAATGTGACCTTATTTGGAAATAGGGTCTTTGGAGATGTAATCAAGTTAAAATGTGGTCAGTAAGGTGTCCCTAATCCAATATGACTGGTGTCCTTATAAAAAGGGAAAATTTGGACCCAGAGACAAACACAGAGGAAAAAAGACAGAAGATTGAAGTAATGAACCTACAAGTCAAGGAACTAGATTGCCAGCAAACCACCAGAAGCTAGCAAGAAACAAGGAAGAATCCCTTCCCTACAGGTTCCAGAGAAAGCATGGCTCTGCCAACACCTTGATTTTGGACTTCCAGCCTCAAGAACTGTGAGACAATACATTTCTGTTTTCCTAAGACACCCAATTTGTGGTGCTTTCTTATGGCAGCCCTAGGATCTGAATACACACCCTGACTCACAACATGTTGCCTGAAAGGCTGTTGAAGTCAGAGCTAGCTTGGAGATGTGTGAGACGAGCAGCACGTACAGTCAAGGGGTAAGGTTCTCAGTGGATCAAGAGTACCTGGATAGGAGGTTGATTGCTCCAGTGACAATGATTATCTGCAACTCTAGAAACTTGTACCATTAACTTAATCATTACTGTACTACAGGAATGGGAGCAGACCACACACACACACACACACACACACACAAACATAAGCAGTTCATACAGAATCTTAGAAAGACTTCCCAATCCTGATCAGAGCATTACCTGTTCCTGTTTCTTTTTTTCTTTTTTTCAAATTCCTAACATCTTTGATTAAGCATTTTTCTAGATAATCTATAACATTTTAAAATACAAATAGCCACTTTTAAGTAATGTGCACCTTTCATCCCCTCTCAGCATTACAGTGTTACTTGTCACACCTGACAAAGAATTTAGACATGCCCTTTAAGTGATTAAAGTCACTGAAAATAAAAAATGATACAAAAGAATAATAAAAAAGCTTTAAAAGTGGGGAAGAGGCCAAATAACTGATTTGCCTTAATGTATAGCAAAGCTTCAACATTCACTGTACAATTTTTCATTTCTAAAATTTGATTTGATAACAACATCCCAGTTTTTTTTTTTTTTAGGGCTTTCTGTGTCTCAATTTCCTTATCTGTAACATATCAGTGATGATAATGACACTACCTCCTGGGCCATTGAGGGCTTCAGAGTAAACTTAGAGCCATGTCTCGCACATGGTTAGTGCTCCAGGCTGTTAGATTTAGAGGTCTTCCAGGCCCAGACCCTGCCCCCAGGGAGCATACACTCAACTTTGGGATACCAGTATGTGAGGCAATACTGGATTTTCCTCTTCTCCCCAGGACCTTCCCCTACCCCCCCTTCCTTGACCTAGGAGAAAGTCTTTTCTAGAAGGTTAAAAAAGACAGAAGCTGTGATAGCAAGTAAGTGTTAAAAATGGGCTAGCATCTTTCATGCTTTTCCTGAGCTTATTTTGACTATAGTGTGAAGGATATATCAGTGGAGATCTATAGAGCAGTAGGGGGAAGCCAGAGACCCATAGGCTAAAAGACAGGCCAGGTGTAGCTTGGCAGCCAGGAAGAAGAGGAGCACAGATGTGAGAAATGTTTGGGGAGCTACAGTTCAAAGTACCTGGTGACTGCTATGGGCAGGAACAGGAAAAAATGAGTCTCAAGTGAGGCAGAGAATCTAGGAAGAAGAGCAAGTTTGAGGATAAGAGTGATGAATTCAGTTTTATCATCATTGCATAGGGTTGCCTGTGACATGCTCCATACTGGACACTGAGTTATACATGAACCTCAGAGGCTACTTGGTCCAACTAACATGGGCATCTCCTCTATGGCATTCCTAACAGGTGACCACACTGCTAGGACTTGACATTCACCAATGATAATGCTCCAACTAGCTCCCTAGATAGCCCATCCCAGCCTGAACAGCTCACATGTTAAAATGTTCTTCCTTATTCTAAAACTATGAAATTCCACTAACTAGAAGTTCCAAATTGAGAAATAGGTCAAAACAAAGACAAGATTTGTACATGAAGATGTATACTTGCAAATGTTTTTACTAGTGGTGACTGAAACAACTTAAATGCCCAATATTTGAAGTTTGTGGAATACACCTATTAAAATTTTTTAATCTATTTTTTAACCTCACCCAGTAGAGCTCACACACACACACACACACACACACACACACAAATGAATATAGAACTGGTGAAATCTGAATAAGCTCTGAGGATAATACCAACGTCAATTTCCTGGCTTCTGGCTTCAATAATAATAGTTATGCAAGATGTTACCACTGGGGGAGACATGTAGATTCATGTAACTCTACCACAATCAAGATACAGAATTACACCATCACCACAAAGATCTCCCTCATGCTAACCTTTTATGATAACAAAAACCCTCATCTCCTTTTCTCTTCCTTAACCCCTGGCAACCACAAATCTGTTCTCAATCACTATTATTTTGTCATTTCAAGAACAGTTGTATTAATGGAATCATATAATGTGTAGCCTTTTGAGGTTGGCTTTTTTCACTCAGCATATTGCCCTTCAGGACCATTCAGTTTCTTACATGTATCAATAATTCATTCCTTCTAATAGTTGAGTAGTAATATTCCATAGTTGGGATGTACCACAGTTTGTTTTACCAGTTGAAGGACATCTAGGTTGATTCTGGTTTTGAGTTATTATAAATAAAACTGCTATGCACAGGTTTTTGTATAAATATACATTTATTTCACTAGACTACATGTTCAGAAATATAATTGCTGGGTATATAGTAGTTGCATGTTTTGTTTTATAAAAAATTGCCAAACTGTTTTCCAGAATGATTGTACCATTTTAGATTCCTACAAACAATGTATGAATATCCATTCATCTGTGAATCCTTACCAGAATTTGATGCTATAGCTAATTTTCCTCTTAGCCATTCTGATAGGTTGGTGGTAGTGTCCCATTATGGTTTCAATTTGCATTTCCCTGGTGCCTAATGATTTTAAACACCTTTCCACCTTTCTACATGGTCAGTTGCCACCATGTGTCCTTTTCAGTGAAATGTCTCTTCATTCCTTTGTTCATATTCTAGCTGGGTTTTTGTTTGTTAGTTTGCTTTGGTTGATTTTGTTTAGTTTTTCCTGGTGAGTTTTGAGAGTTTCATATATATACACATATGAAATATATATATTTATGAAATATATATATTTATACAAATATATATATTTCAAAAATGTGTATGAAATGTATATACATATGTATACATATATATATATTCTAGATGCAAGGCCTTTGTTATATATGTGGTTTGTAAATATTTCTCCCAGATTTTAATCCTCTTCTTATACTTATCCTGTTGAAGAGCAAGATGTTGAATTGTGATGAGGCCTAATGTATTCATTTTTCCTTTTATGGATCATATTTTTGGTGCTAAGCCTAAAAACACTTCACCAGGATCAAGAGCCTAAAGATTTTCTCTTGTGTTTTATTCTATACATTTTGTAGCATTTAGTCTGTGATCCATTTGGAGTTGATTTTTTTAAAGATTTTATTTATTTATTTGACACAGAGAGAGAGAGCACAAAAAGGGGAAGGGGTAGGGGGAGAGGGAGAAGCAGACTCCCTGCTGAGCAGGGAACCCAAAGTGGGGCTTGATCCCAGAATCCTGGGATCATGACCTGCGCTGAAGGCAAACTCTTAACTGACTGAACCACCCAGGTGCCCATGGAGTTAATTTTTTTTATAAGGTACAAGTTTTAAGTCAAGATTTATTTTTTGGCCCATGGATGTCCAATTGCTCCAATACCATTTGTGGAAAAGATACTGAATTTCTCCACTAAATTTCTTTTGCAATTTTGTCAAAAAAAAAAGTCATTTGGGAATGTTTGTGTAGCTCTTTTTCTAGATTATCTATTTTATTTCATTGATCTCTGTGTGTATCTTTCCATCAATACCATATTTCCTTGATTAATATAGCTTTATAGTATGTTAAACTAACTGGAATTTAAATTAAAACTTGAAGAAAAAAACAAAGGTATAAGTAAGCCCTAATATCAGGTGGAGTAATTTCTTCCACTTTACTCTTCTTTTTAAAAATTGATTTATCTATTCTAATTCCTTTACCTTTTCATATAAATTTAATCAGTCTATGGGTATTTAAACACCTTGCGGTGCTTTTGATAGGAATTATGTCAAATCTAAATCATTTGGGGAGAATTGGCATCTTTACTATATTGAGGATGACAATCTATGAATAAGGCGTATCTCTCCATTTACTTTTTTTTGTTTTGACCAGCATTTTATAATTTTCAGCATGCAGATCGTGTACATGCTTATTCAATTTATACCTAATTATTTAATCTTCTTTGGAATGATTATAAATGGCAACTTTTTAAAAATTGGATTGCAACGGTTTTTGTTGGCATACAGAACTGAGACTGAATTTGTGTGTATTGATTCTGTACCCTGAAACCTTGCTAAAATCACTTGTTCCAGAAATTGTTTTATAGATCCCTTTGGATTTTCAAAGTAGATAATCATATCACCTGTAAATAGGGGCAGTTTTATTTCTTCTTTTACAATCTGTGCATATTTTAATTCTTTTTTTCATTACCTATTATACTGGCTAGAACTCCCAGTGTTCTGCTAAATAAAAGTGGTCGGGGTGCCTGGGTGGCTCAGTGGGTTAAAGCCTCTGCCTTTGGCTCAGGTCATGATCCCAAGGTCCGGGGATCGAGCCCCACATCGGGCTCTCTGCTCAGCGGGGAGCCTGCTTCCCCCTCTCTCTGTCTGCCTCTCTGCCTACTTGTGATCTCTGTCTGTCAAATAAATAAATAAAATCTTTTAAAAAAAGTGGTCAGAGCAGATATCTTTGCCTTTTTGCCAGTAAGAGAGAAAAAATTCAGGCTTTCATCATTAAGTATGATGTTAGCCGTAGGTTTCTTCACAAGTTTAGGAATTTCCTGTCTCTTTCTAGTCTGCTTACAGTTTTTTAGCAAAAATGGCTTCTGGAACATCCAATGGAGGAAAAAAAGCCAAACTCTTTAACAAATGGTTTTGGAAAAATTGGACAGCTATATGCAGAAGAATGAAACTGGACCACTTTCCTATACCATACACAAAAATAAACTCCAAATAGAAGAGAGACCCAAATGTGAGATAGGAATCCATCAAAACCTAGAGGAGAACAAGGCAGTAATCTCTTTGGCATCAACCACAGCAACTTCTTTCAAGACACGTCTCCAGAGGTAAGGGAAACAAAAGCAAAAATCAACTATTGGGACTTCATCAGGATAAAAAGCTCTTGCACTGCAAAGGAAACTTTCAACAAAAGTAAAAGACAACCTACAGGATGTGAGAAGATATTCAAAAATGGCATCAGATAAAGGGTTAGCATCCAAAATCTATTAAGAACATATCAAACTCGGGGGAGAGTCAAGATGGCAGAGGAGTAGCAGACTGAGATGACATAAGGTCGCAGGAGTTCAGCTAGGTAGTTATCAAACCATTCCAAACACCTGCAAACCCAACAGGAGATCAAAGAGAAGAGCAACAATTCTAGAAACAGAAAATTGACCACTTTCTGAAAGGTAGGACATGTGGAGAAGCGAATCTGAAGCGACTGGAAGATAGACCATGGAGGGAGGGGCCACGTCCCGGCAAGCAGTGCAGCAAAGGAGCACAAAATCCAAACTTTTAGAAGTCTGCTCCAGCAAGGCACATTGCTCCAGAGGCTAAGTGGGGGTGGAGCCCTTGCGGGGACAGTGGTCTCAGGTCCCATGGGGTCCCTGAAAGATGGGGGGTGTCTGAGTGTGGCAGAGCTTGCAGGTATCAGAGTGGGGAAGCTGGCTACAGAGACAGAGCTGAGGAGTGAGCTCTCAGCCTGGGGTTACCTTAAACTGTCATCCATGGCACAGTCACACCACTGCTCTTTGAGCAGGGACCCCACAAGTGGCAGATCCAGGGAGACCCACCTTCCTCCTCTGGAGACAGAAATCTGCTGGATTTGGAGACTCCAAACAGGGCCGTGCACCAGAGATAGAAATGCTCAGTCACAGGCTGGGTGAGCTCGGAGTGCAGCTGGAGACCAGGGAGATAGGAGTGATTGACCAGAAACAAAAGCTCCTGAGAGGGGTGCAACCCAAGCAGATTACTTAGCCTGGCCCCTGGCAAGGGCAGCACAATTTCACCTTGGGCAAAGACATTTGAGAATCACTACAACAGGCCCCTCCCCCAGAAGATCAGTGAGAAAGTCGAGCCAAGACCAAGCTACTGATCAAGGAGAAGAGCAGAATTCCAGAGGACTGGAAAGCAAAGCATGGAATTATGGCTTTCTCCCCATGATTCTTTAGTCTTGCAAAGTTAATTAAATTTTTACTTTTATTTTTTTCTTATTCTAATTTTTTAAACTTTTCCTCTTTCCTCTTTTAATGCTTTTTAACTAGTTTATCTTAACCCTTTCTTTAAAAAAAACCATTTAAACCTTCATTATTATAGTCATATTTTATCCTTCATTGTATCTAACTTAATTTTTTGGATACATATAGGGTTTTTCTTCTAAAAATTTTTGGGATACAATTTCTTCTAATAGATCAATAATACTCTAAATTTAGCACAGAGCTTTGTTCTAGTCTCCAGCCTGAGCAAATTCTCTCCACTTTCTTTCTTTTTCTAACCAACTTATCTTATCAATTCCTTTTTTTGGGAATTTTTTTTAAATTTTCATCTTTACAGTCATTGTGTTTACCCTTATTTTTGTATATATATAAGTTTTTCTTTCTTTAAAATTTTGGGAGGTAGTTTCTTCTAAGAGACCAAATTACACCCAAAATCAAGTAGGTGGCTCTGTTCTATTCACCAGTCTAATATATATGTATATATATTTTTTAATTTTTTAAAATTTCTTTTTACCCCCTTTCTTCTCCCCTCAATTTGGGGTATCTTCTGATTTGGTTAGAGTACATTTTTCTGGGATCTTTCCACCCTTTTAGTATTTTATTCTCTCATTCATATATTCTTATCTGGATAAAATGACAAGGTGGAAAAACTCACCACAAAAAAAAGAACAAGAGGCAGTACCAAAGGCTAGGGACCTAATCAATATGGAAATTGGTAATATGTCAGATCTAGAGTTCAGAAAGACGATTATCAATGTGCTAGCTGGGCTCGAAAAAAAGCATGGAAGATACTAGAGAATTTCTTTCTGGAGAAATAAAATCCCCTTCTGGAGAACTAAAAGAACTAAAATCTAACCAGTTTGGAATTTTAAAAAGGCTATTAATGAGATGTAATAAATAATGGAGGCTCTTACTACTAGGATAAATTAGTGATATAGAAGACCAAATGACGGAGAATAAAGAAGCTGAGCAGAAAAGAGACAAACAACTACTGGGCCACCAGGCAAGAATTTGAGAGGTAAGTGATACCATTGGATGAAATAATATTAGAATAATTGCGATTCCAGAAGAAGAAGAAAGAGAGAGGGGGGCAGAAGGTATATTGGAGTAAATTAGAGTAGACAATATCCCTAATATGGCAAAGGGAACAAGCATCAAAATCCAGGAGGCACAGAGAATCCCCCTCAAAATCAATAAAAATAGGTCCACACCCCATCATCTAATAGTAAAAATGACAAGTCTTAGTGACAAAGAGAAAATCCTGAAAGAAGCTCGGGACAAGAAGCCTATAACATACAATGGGAGAAATATTACATTGGCAGCAGACTTATCCACAGAGACCTGGCAGGCCAGAAAGAACTGGCATGATATATTCAGAGCACTAAATGAGAAAAACATGCAGCCAAGAATACTATATCCAGCTAGGCTATCATTGAAAATAGAAGGAGAGATAAAAAGCTTCCAGGACAAACAAAAACTAAAAGAATTTGCAAACACCAAACCAGCCCTGTAGGAAATATTCAAAGGGGTCCTCTAAGCAAAGAGAGGGCCTGAAAGTAGTAGACCAGAAAGGAACAGAGACAATATACAGTAGCAGTCACCATACAGGCAATACAATGGCACTAAATTCATATCTTTCAATAGTTACCCTGAATGTAAATGGGCTAAATGGCCCCAATCAAAGGGTATCAGAATGGATAAAAACCAAACCCATCAATATGCTGTTTACAAGAAACTCATTTTAGACCCAAAGTCACCACCAGATTTAAAATGAGGGGATGGAAAACAATTTACCATGCTAATGGACGTCAAAAGAAAGCTGGGGTGGCAATCCTTATATCAGATAAATTAGATTTTAAGCCAAAGACTATAATAAGAGATGAGGAATGACACTATATAATACTCAAAGGGTCTCTCCAACAAGAAGATCTAACAATTTTAAATGGAAAAACGTTCATGCTCATGGATTGGAAGAACAAATATTGTGAAAATGTCTATGCTACCCAAGGCAATCTACATGTTTAATGCAATCCCTATTAAAATATCATCGATTTTTTTCAAAGAAATAGAACAAATAATCCTAAAATTTATATGGAACCAGAAAAGACCCCAAATAGCCAGAGGAATGCTGAAAAAGAAAGCCAAAGTTGGTGGCATCACAATTCCAGACTTCAAGCTCCATTACAAAGCTGTCATCATCAAGACAGTCTGGTACTGGCACAAAAACAGACACATACGTCAATGGAACAGAATGGAGAGCCCAGAAATGGACCCTCAGGTCTATAGTCAACTAATCTTTGACAAAGCAGAAAAGACTGTCCAATGGAAAAAAGACAGTCTCTTCAACAAATGGTGCTGGAAAAATTGCACAGCCACATGCAGAAAAATGAAACTGGACCATTTCCTTACACCACACCCAAAAATAGACTCAAAATGGAGGAAAGACCTCAATGTGAGAAAGGAATCCATTGAAATCCTTGAGGAGAACACAGGCAGCAACTTCTTTGACCTCAGCTGCAGCAAATTCTTCCTAGAAACATCACCAAAGGCAAGGGAAGCAAGAGCAAAAATGAACTATTGGGACTTCATCAAGATCAAAAGCTTTTGCACAGCAAAGGAAACAGTTAACAAAACCAAAAGACAACTGACAGAATGGGAGAAGATATTTGCAAACAACATATCAGATAAAGGGTTAGTATCCAAAATCTATAAAGAACTTATCAAACTCAACACCCAAAGAACAAATAATCCAATCAAGAAATGGGCAGAGGACATGAACAGACATTTTTTTTTAATTTCTTTTCAGCATAACAGAATTCATTGTTTATGCACCAAACCCAGTGCTCCATGCAATCCGTGCCCTCCTTAATACCCACCACCTGGTTCCCCCAACCTCCCACCCCCCACTTCTTCAAAACCCTCAGGTTGTTTTTCAGAGTCCATAGTCTCTCGTGGTTCACCTCCCCTTCCAATTTCCCTCAACTCCCTTCTCCTCTTCATCTCCCCATGTCCTCCATGTTATTGGTTATGCTCCACAAATAAGTGAAACCATATGATAATTGACTCTCTCTGCTTGACTTCTTTCACTCAGCATAATCTCTTCCAGTCCCGTCCATGTTGATACAAAAGTTGGGTATTCATCCTTTCTGATGGAGGCATAATACTCCATAGTGTATATGGACCACATCTTCCTTATCCTTTCGTCCATTGAAGGGCATCTTGGTTCTTTCCACAGTTTGGTGACCATGGCCATTGCTGCTATAAACATTGGGGTACAGATGGCCCTTCTTTTCATTACATCTGTATCTTTGGGGTAAATACCCAGTAGTGCAATTGCAGGGTCATAGGGAAGCTCTATTTTTAATTTCTTGAGGAATCTCCACACTGTTCTCCAAAGTGGCTGCACCAACTTGCATTCCCACCAACAGTGCAAGAGGGTTCCCCTTTCTCCACATCCTCTCCAACACACGTTGTTTCCTGTCTTGCTAATTTTGGCCATTCTAAGTGGTGTAAGGTGGTATCTCAATGTGGTTTTAATTTGAATCTCCCTGATGGTTAGTGATGATGAACATTTTTTCATGTGTCTGATAGCCATTTGTATGTCTTTATTGGAGAAGTGTCTCGAACAGACATTTCTACAAAGAAGACATCCAGATGGCCAACAGACACATGAAAAAGTGCTCCATATCACTTGGCATCAGGGAAATACAAATCAAGTAAGGAAATGAAAGATGCTGGTGAGGATGCAAAGAAAAGGGAACACTCCTACGCTGTTGGTGGGAATGCAAGCTGGTGTAGCCACTCTGGAAAACAGCATGGAGATTCCTCAAAAATTTAAAAATAGAGCTACCCTATGACCCAGCAATCACACTACTGGGTATTTACCCTAAAGATACAAATGGAAGTCCATACTTTTTAAGGAAATAGTTTCTTCTAGAGTATCAAATTTATGAGCATAAGGTTGTTTATAGTATTCCATTATTATGCTTTTTTAAAAGATTGTATTTATTTATTTGACAGAGAGAGACACAACAAGAGAGGAAATACAAACGGGGAGTGCGAGAGGGAGAAGCAGGCTTCCCACGGAGCAGGGAGCCCAGTGCAGGGCTGATCTTAGGACCCTGGGATCATGATCTGAGCACAAGACAGATGCCCAATGGACTGAGCCACCCAGGTGCCCCTCCATTATTATGCTTTTAATGACGTAAGAATCGATAGTGATATCCTTTGATTTGCATATGATTTGTATATTCTCCTTTTTATCTTTGTCAGATAGCCATCATGATTTGTGTATGCTCCTTTATATCTTTGTCAGTCTTGCTGGAGGATTATCCATTTTCCCTTTTTTTTTTTTTTTTTTTTTTTTTGAAGAATCAGCTTTTGTTTCACTGGTTTTCCCTATTTTCTTGTTTTCAATTTTACTTATTTTTATTGAGATGTAATTCACAAACCATACAATTCACACTTATAAAATGTGCAACTTAGTATTTTTTCGTATATTCACAGAGTTGTGCAATCATTACCACTAATTCCAGACCATTTTAATCACCTAAAAAAGAAACCCCTCCACATTAGTAGTCACTTTTCATCCACTCTTCCCCCCAGTCCTTTGTAACTACTAATCCACTTTCATTTCTATGGATTTGCCTATTCTGGACATTTCATATAAATAGAATTATACAATGTGTGCCCACTGTATCTGGTTTATTTCACTCAATATAATGTCTTTAAGTTCATTCATATGAATCAGCACTTCATGCTCTTTTGTGGTGGAATACTATTCCATTGTATGGATATGCCACATTCTATTTATCCGCTTGCTGGCTGATGGAAATTTGGATTGTTCTCAGTTTTTGGTTATTGTAAATAATGCTGCTATGAACATTCATGTCCACATTTGGTTTTAATTCTTTTGATTATATACCTAGAAGTGGAATTGCTGGGTCATATGGTAACTCTACATTTAAGTATTTAAGGAACTGTCAAATTGTTCTCCAAAGAGGTTGAATCATTTTATATTCCCATCAGCAAGGTATGAGAGTTCCAATTTCTCCACATCCTTGCCAACATTTGTTTTTGTTTGTCTTATTTTAATTATAGCTATTCTAGTAGGTATGAAAACAGTATCTCATTGAAAATCTTTTGATTTTCATTTCATCAATGACAATAATGTTGAACACCTTTTTTATATGCTTCTTGGCCATTTGTACATATTCCTTGAGGAAAGGTTTCTTCAAATCATTTGCCTATTTTAAAATTGAGTTATTTGCCTTTTATTGTTAAATTGTAGTAGTTGTTTACATCTTTTGGATACTAGACCCTGATCATATATATGATTTCCAAAATTTTTCTTCCATTCAGTGGGTTCTTTTCACATTTTTCCCCACAGTTTTATTAAAATAGAATTGACATAGAGTTTTGTATAAGTTTGAGGTATACTACATAATTTGATATACATATATTGCAAAATGATTGCCACAATAAATTTAGCTAGCATATATCTCATCATATAATTACAAAGAAAAGAAAAAAATTTTCTTTGTTATAACAACCTTTAAAATCCACTTGCTTAGCAACTTTCAAATATACCATAAGTATTGTTAACTGTAGTCATCATGTTGTACATTACATTCCAAGTGTTTATAACTAGAAGTTTGTGCCTTTTAACTACCTTTATCCAATCCCCAGCCCACACCCACACCTCCCCTGCCATTGGTAACTACAAATATGATCTTTTTTTTCTGCTTTTGGTTTTTGGCTGTTGGTCCTTTTTTTTTTCTTTTTTTTTTTTTTTTTAGATTCCACATGTAAGTGACATCATACAGTATTTGTATTTCTTTGTCTGACTTATGTTACTCAGCATGAGGCCCTCAAGGTCCATCCATGCTGTTACAAATGAAAGTTTCATGGTTCAGTAGTATTACATTAGATAGATGGATGATAGATAGATAGATATCAATTTTATATATAGATATATATCATGTTTTCTCTATTCATTTACCAGATAGTCTTTGGAAGCACAAAATTTTTTTATTTTGATTAAAGGTAATTTATTTGTTCATTCTTTGGTTGCTTGAGCTTTTAACATCATAACTAAGAAACCATTCTTGAATCCAAGTTTGCAAAGATATATTTGCTTCCTTCTAAGTGTTCTATAGTTTTAGCCCTTAGATTTAGGTCTTTGATACTTTTTTTTTTAGGTCTTTGATACTTTTTGAGTCAATTTTTGTAAATAGGATGAAGTAAGGGTCCAGTTTTATTCTCTTTTTTAGAGAAAAATATTACTTATTTATTTGAGAGAGAGAGAGAGAGCATATAAGTTGGAGAGGGAAAGGGGAGAGGACAGAGGAAGAAGGAGAAGCAGACTCCCCACTTAGCAGGAGGTCTGATGCAGGTCTTGATCCCAGGACTCTGGTATTATGACCTGAACAGGAGACAGATGCTTAACCGACTGAGCCACCCAGGAGCCCCATTTTTATTCTTTCTGAATGTAATTATCTAGTTGTTCCAGCACCAGTTATTAAAAAGGCTCTTTTTTCCACCTTTGAATGGTCTTGGCACTTGTCAAAAATCAATTTACCATAGATGTATGGGTTTATTTCTGAAAATTCAATGTTATTTCATTGATATACATATTTATTCTTTTTTTCTCTTTTCTTTTTTCACATTTATTCTTATGCCAATTCTACCCTGTCTTGATTTTTGTAGTTTTGTAATAAATTTTGAAAAAAGGAAGTGTGAGTCCACCAACTTTGTCCTCCTTTTTCAAGATTTCATGTGAATTATATCTTTATATATTGTGTGCCTATCAACACAGGTTTGCTATTATTGCTTTATGTAATTATCTTTTAATTCAAATAGGAGGAAAAAAGTGTTGAGAACAAAAGGTATGTTTATATTTTCTTTAAATTTACCTATGTAGCAACATTTACTGGTGTTTTTCTTATCTTTAAATGGATAAAGTTACTGTCTAGTGTCCTCTCATTTCTGTCTGAAGGACTTCTTTTAGTATTTCTTGTAAGGCAGGTTTGCAAGTGATGGATTTTTTCAGTTTTTGTTTATGTGGGAGTGTCTTAGTTTCTCCTTTTTTGAAAGACTTCACTGGATATAGGATTCCTGGTCAAGAGTCTTTTTCTTTCAGAACTTTGAATGTGTCATGTTATTCATCCTATTACCCTCTGGCTCTATGGTTTCTGATAAGAAATCATCAG
This sequence comes from Lutra lutra, assembly GCF_902655055.1. NCBI lineage: Eukaryota > Metazoa > Chordata > Mammalia > Carnivora > Mustelidae > Lutra > Lutra lutra. Next base: position 75,769,538 of record NC_062286.1, read on the forward strand.
TTAATCTTACTGAAGAGCTCATGTGTGTGATGAGTTGCTTCTTTCTTGCCACTTTCAAGATTCATTTTTTGCCTTCAGCTGTCAAGAGTTTGATTATGATATTTCTAGGTGAAGATGTGGAAATATATTGAGTTTCTTGGATGTATAGATTAGTGTTTTTCATGAAATTTGGGAAGTTATGAGCCATGATTTCTTAAAATATTATTTCTGTGCTTTTCTCTCTTTCCTCTTTTGGGATGCCAAAAGACTCTAGGAGTCTCTGTTCATTCTCCTTCAATTCTTTTTTCTTTCTATACTTTAAGCTAGAGAATTACATTTGACCTATATTTAAGTTTATTGACTTTTTTATTCTGCCTGCTCAAATTTGTTGAGCTCTCCTTGTGAATTTTCATTTTAGTTATTGTAGTTTTCTGTTTAGTTCTTTTCATAGTTTCTAACTCCTTATTAACATTCTTTATTTCTGGGACATCACTGTCATGCTTTCCTTTAGTGGTTTGGACATGGTTTCCTTGAGTTCTTTTTGAACATATTAAAAGTTGCTGATTTAAAATGAATGTTCTGGGGCGCCTGGGTGGCTCAGTGGGTTAAGCCGCTGCCTTCGGCTCAGGTCATGATCTCGGAGTCCTGGGATCGAGCCCCGCATCGGGCTCTCCGCTCTCTCGGGGAGCCTGCTTCCTCCTCTCTCTCTGCCTGCCTCTCTGCCTGCTTGTGATCTCTCTGTCAAAAAAAAAAAAAAAAAATCTTTAAAATGAATGTTCTTCTATTCTCAATCATCATGATTCTGGATAGTTGATTTTCAAGACTGCTACAGAGCTGGGGGTAGGGTGTGGGAAAAGAGGAAATTAAAATACTAGAAAAATCACTGTTCATACTCTAATTCAGCTTTTTTAACTGAATAAACACTACCCCTGGACTGCTAAAAGCCTTTGGTTTATTTCTGAAGTTCTGAAAAGCACTAATTCTGTGACGTTTGCCATTTTTCTTATTACTTTTATGGAGTTTTGCTGATCTTTACTCTGCCATTTTTGATGGAACTACTTAATTTCACTGATTTCTTATTTTTATTATATCTCTTCTCAGCATTCCTTTAGATGCATGCCTCCAATATTGATATGCTGTACTTTATTTTCATTCAGTTACATGTTTCTTTTTTCCTTTGAGACTTTCTTTTTATCCCATGGATAATTTAAAATTCTGTTGTTTTATATCCAAGTGTTTAGAGATTTTCTTAGGGCTTTCTGTTATTGATTCCACCCTTGATTCCCTTATATTCAAGGAACTTAGTTTGTATTATTTCAAGTCCTTTAAATGTGTTGAGGTTTGTTTTATGACCCCTGGATATGTATGGTCTTTGTGACTGCTCTGTGGACACTTGAAAAGAATGTGTACTTTGCTGTTCTTGGTGTTCTATAAACATCAATTAGGTCTTATTGATTGGTGTTCAGATCTTTATCTTTGCTGATTTTCTAAGAGTTCTATCAATTGCTAAGAATGGGGTGTTGACATCCCCAAGTATATAAGTGGATTTATACGGTCTCCTATTAGTGAAATTTAATTTTTTAATTAACTACCTTTTTATTGTGTTAAGAATACTTAACATGAGAACTACCTTCTAACAGATTTTTAGACGTATAATGCTGTATTGTTATCTATAAGCATGCTGTACATCAGATCACTCAGACTTATTCATCTTACATAGCTAAGGTTTTGTAGCCATCTGTTAGCAATTCCTCATCTTCCCCTCTCACCAGCCCCTGGAAACCACTATTCTATTCTTTGTTTCTATGAGTTTGACTATTTTAGATGCCTCATATAAGTGGAATCATGCAGTATTTGTCCTTCTGTGACTGGTTTATTTCTTAGTATAATGTCCTCAAGCTTTAACTATGTTGTTGCATATTGCAGGATTTTCTTTTTTTTTTTAAAGGCTGAATAATATCCCATTGTATGGTTAGAACACATTTTCTTTATCCACTCAAACATCAATGAACATTTAGCTTGTCTCAACATCTTGACTACTGTGAATAGTGCTTCAGTAAACATGAGAGTGCTAATATGTCTTCTAATCCTGATAATACCCAGAAGTGGAATTTTTGGATCATATGTTTGTTCTATTTTTATTTTTTTATTATTTATTTTTATTTTTTGAGGAACCTCCATATTGTTTTCTATAGCAACTATACCATTTTGTATTCCTACCAACAGTGTACCAGGGTTCCAATTTCTCCATATCCTTGCCAACATCTATAACCATCCTAACAGATGTCGGGTGACATCTGATTATGGTTTGATTTCCATTTCCCTAATGATTAGCAATGTTGAGCATCTTTTTATATACCTGTTGATCATTTGTATTTCTTTGTTTTACCACTTTAAGTGAAGGGCAGAAATCTTTCTTCATTTATCCACTTTAAAAATATAATTCTCTGATATTTCCTCTATATAAATGGATTAAATCAGATACTATTATGATTTTTTGCTTCAACTATTAAATATTATTTAAGAAACATGTGAGGAATGACATAGTCTGTTATATTTACACACACACCCTCCTTTTTTTTTTTAAACCCATTTTATCATTCTTTCTCTTCTGTAGTTCTAAGCCTTAATCTTGTGATCTTTTCCTTAGAAAATTTCCTTTGGCTTTTCTTTAAGGCTACATCTGTCAGCAAAAAGTTCTCTTAGTTTCCCTTTGTTTGAAAAATGTCTTTATTTCCCCCTCAACCTTGAAGGATAGTTTTTCTAGAATATAGAATTCATGGTTGACAGCTCTTATTCTCAACACCTAAAAAAATACTGTGGCACTTCCTTTGGGCCTCCTTGGTCCTTCATAAGTAATCTGCTGTCATTCAAATTGTTTTTCCCATATAGGTAAAATGTCATTTCATTCTGGTTGCTTAATCTGTACTTGGGTCTAACTATGTGTCTAGGTGTGAATTTCTTTGGGTTTATCCTGTTTTAGGTTCACTCAGATTCTTGCATGTGTCATTTTATATGTTTTACCAAAATTGGGAAATTGTCAGTTGTTATTCTTTCAAATATTTTTCATCTCCTCTTTCTTTCAACTCTCCTTTTAGGATTCTTTTTTTTTTTTTTTAAAGATTTTATTTATTTATTTGACAGACAGAGATCACAAGCAGGCACAGAGGCAGGCAGAGAGAGAGGAGGAATCAGGCTCCCTGCTGAGCAGAGAGCCAGATGCGGGGCTCGATCCCAGGACCCTGGGATCATGACCTGAGCTGAAGGCAGAGGCTTAACCCACTGAGCCACCCAGGTGCCCCTCCTTTTAGGATTCTAATAATCTTTTTCATCAGAGTTCCACAGGTCCCTGAAATTCTCTTCTTTTTCTTTTCCGTGTATTTTATTTCACTGTTCAGGTTATAGTTTCTGTTGTTCTATTCTCAATATCTTTGATTCATTCCTCTGTCACATTTTTTTTTTCTGTCGTTGAGTCCACTCAGTGAGTTTTTTGGGGGTAGGGGGTATTGTATTTTTAGTTTTATAATTTGATTTCCCTTTGGTTCTTTTAAAAATATTTTTTATTTTTTCTAAGACTTTCGATTTTTTCACATTTTTTAAACATGTTTGTCATTTCTTGTTAAATTGTTTGTGTTGCTTGTTGATTGGTGTTTTAAATTTGTCATCAGATACTTCCAACATCTGAGTCATCTCAGTGTTGACATCTGTTGGTTGTCTCTCTCACTCAAATTGTGATTTTCTTGTTTGTTGGTATGTTGAATGATTTCTGGTTGTATTCTGAACATTTTGATTACTATATCATGAGACTGATTTCTGGTGTTTTTTTGTTTTTTTGGTTTTTTTTTTTAGCAAAGCATCACCCATTTTGGCATACAGATGTGGTATATAAGTCATGGTGTTGATGGGCATTCAGCTCCCTTCTGGACCCCCAGTGACACCATCCTGACAAAGGCTGAGCAATGATTCATACAGCCTGTGACTACAAATGAGTGGGGTGGAAGCTCAGCAACCTTGTTAGCACTGACTCACACTGTCTTATTGTCTCCAAGTTGGGTGTAAGCTCATCTCCCTGCTAGGCCTAGGTGCCACATCCATCCCTGTGACTGACTAGCCCCAGAACAAACTATCTCCTTCAGTTTCATTGCTGTCAGGTAGGGATAGATGCTCTGTTGTCCACTGAACTTTATATGGTACCAAAGCAGGAAACTCAAGAGTACTGGCTGCTTCTGCTGGGTGGCAGGTAGAATATTAGCTCCCTCTTTGACCCGGCCAACACCACTGGGTGGATAAATCAGAACTCCATTCCTGCTTTCTTGGGACTGTCAGAGAAAATGAAGATTAGCTCCACATTGGCATTCAAAAATCTTGGGTGGGGATATTTGTCCATTGATGTTTGGCTAGAGTAGGGCAGATATTATCAAAAAGGTTTTCTTTTCTTTTATACATCTCTCTCTCTCTCTTTTTCTTTTCCTTCATTCAGGGGGAAGAGGATTTGCTTGGACCTTTTTTTGCCCCTTTGCTCTGCTTATTGGTGGTTCCAGATTACATGCTTCTCCAACAGTCCATTCAGGATATATGGGAGGCAAAAAGAAAACCCAGCAAACTCTTCACCATGTTCTTCCTCAAGTCCTTACATCTTTAAACAGTCTGACTTCTTTCCACTTTTCAGAGTCTTCCTTTGCTTGTTTGTTGTGTTATGTCCAGGATTTTATTTATTTATACGAGGTAAATCCTGGGAAGAATACAGCTATTTCATTTTGGCTGGAACCAGAACTCTGAAACTGCTTTTTGTGGAAATCTATAATGACATGGGAAACTGTGGGAATTGGAACCAATATTCTTTGAGTTGCCGATCATGATGGCTTGGAATAATATGTCCACCATCATCATGGGTTTATTCTTCTGGAACAGTGAGCAAATGGAACAATCCCGGTGAGAATTCATTCCAAAGAAGGTGTAATTTAATTGCATTTGCTTCTTTGGCCCTACTTCTGTTTCAGGAGATGCCCTTTGGCCTTATAAGAGCCCCAGTGTGTAAGGGGATCACCATATCTTGGCAGATTTTCATCAGGTAACCTCTTTCTGTAAGGGTCTATAGTTATTTGCTCATTTTATGTGAATGCAAATACAAGAGACTTTTTCCTCTACAGACATATTTTCTCATGCTCAAAATCAAATCTATGCGTAATAAACCTTCCATGTAATGAAGGCTATTTATGGCTCTGAATGCCATTGTTTCTGTTTAAGAAGGGAAAAATTAGTTTCTTCTGGAAAACACAGATGGTGTAATAGCATTGTCCCAGAGTGTTGCATTTTTTTCTTATTTTTATATGTCCTTCTCCTCAGACTTTTATTAAAAGTAACCTGTTAGGAGATGACCGAACCAGGAAACTTCACTAAATAAACAGGATAATTCCCCCACTATGAGATATATAGCAACCAACAAGTACTTTTGCACTTATGGCCTTTGTTTATGAGTCAATAAAATATTCAGATTTTTCCAATGTATTTGAAGTTTTGGGTGCCTTTTTAAATCTTTTCTTATCACTATGGACGGCCTCATAAAAATAACATTTAAATACATTTATTATAATTTCCATAATTTATTCAACTTCATCTATTGAGAGTTTACAAGATGCCACCCACTCTTCTATGTGTCTGGGATATAGCAATGAACAAAACACACAAAAGTCCCCGTTCCTGTGGAGATTATTTTAAGAAAAGTAAATGAAGAGATATAACATATGTCAGGCAGTGATAAATGCTATGAAGAAAATGAAGCAGTGTAAGGCATTAGAGAATAGCAAGAGTAGAATCTTACATAGGACAGTCAGGGAAGACTTCTCTTAGTATGTAACATAAAGAATGAGGGAGTGAGCCTTGTGGATGTTGGGAGGAAGAGCATTCTAGGAAGAGGAGTCAGCAGATAAAAAGGCTCTTTGACAGGAGCATGCCTGGCATATTCAAGAGACATCATCAAGAAGGCTAGTATAGCTGAAGAGCCCAATAGAGGGTAGGAGGAGAAGAGGAAGAACAGATATTCGGAGTTCAAAACAAATGAAGGTTTTCTAGGGCATGAGAAGGACTTTGAATTTCTTTCTAACTGTGCTGAGAAGCCAGTGGAAGGGTTTGAGTAGGGGGATGACATGAGCTGACTTACATTTTAAGATCACTTACATTTAATGTCACTTTGGTTGCCCCCCAAAAAAAGGACTGATGGGGCCAAGAAAGGACAGAGAGACCAGTTTTTGAGCTATTGCAATAGTGTAGGTGAAAGATGATGGTCATTTGATGTAAGATACTGTGTAGAGGTGATGAAAATTGATCAGATTCTGCATGTATTTTGAATATAGAACAGGATCTGCTAATGTAGTTAATGTAGAGTATAAGATAGAGAATATAGTCTAGAATAACACCAGCACTAAGGATTTTGACCTGAGAAACTAAATGTGTGAAGTTACCATTTACTGAAAAGGGGAATACTGGGGAAAGAGCAGGTATGGAAGAAAGTCTTTGGAAATTAAGACTTGCTTTAGACGTTTAAGATTAAGAGGACTATTACACCCAAAACTATAAGATACCTAGGAATAAACCTAACCAAAGAGACTAAGAATCTATACAGAGAAAACTATAAAGTACTCATGAAAGAAATTGAGGAAGACACAAAGAAATGGGAAAATGTTCCATGCTCCTGGATTGGAAGAATAAATATCATGAAAATGTCTATGCTACCTAAAGCAATCTACACATTTAATGCAATTCCTATCAAAGTACCATCCATTTTTTTCAAAGAAATGGAACAAATAATCCTAAAATTTATATGGAACCAGAAAAGACCTCGAATAGCCAAAGGAATATTGAAAAAGAAAGCCAAAGTCAGTGGCATCACAATTCCGGACTTCAAGCTCTATTACAAAGCTGTCATCATCAAGACAGCATGGTACTGGCACAAAAACAGACACATAGATCAATGGAACAGAATAGAGAACCCAGAAATAGACCCTCAACTCTATGGTCAACTAATCTTCGACAAAGCAGGAAAGAATGTCCAATGGAAAAAAGACAGTCTCTTCAATAAATGGTGTTGGGAAAATTGGACAGCCACATGCAGAAAAATGAAATTGGATCATTTCCTTACACCACACACGAAAATAGACTCAAAATGGATGAAGGACCTCAATGTGAGAAAGGAATCCATCAAAATCCTTGAGGAGAACACAGGCAGCAACCTCTTCGACCTCAGCCGCAGCAACATCATCCTAGGAACATCGCCAAAGGCAAGGGAAGCAAGGGCAAAAATGAACTATTGGGACTTCATCAAGATCAAAAGCTTTTGCACAGCAAAGGAAACAGTTAACAAAACCAAAAGACAACTGACAGAATGGGAGAAGATATTTGCAAATGACATATCAGAAAAAGGGCTAGTATCCAAAATCTATAAAGAACTTAGCAAACTCAACACCCAAAGAACAAATAATCCAATCAAGAAATGGGCAGAAGACATGAACAGACATTTCTGCAAAGAAGACATCCAGATGGCCAACAGACACATGAAAAAGTGCTCCATATCACTCGGCATCAGGGAAATGCAAATCAAAACCACAATGAGATAATCACCTCACACCAGTCAGAATGGCTAAAATTAACAAGTCAGGAAATGACAGATGCTGGCGAGGATGCGGAGAAAGGGGAACCCTCCTACACTGTTGGTGGGAATGCAAGCTGGTGCAACCACTCTGGAAAACAGCATGGAGGTTCCTCAAAATGTTGAATATAGAACTACCCTATGACCCTGCAATTGCACTGCTGGGTATTTACCCTAAAGATACAAACATAGTGATCCGAAGGGGCACGTGCACCCGAATGTTTATAGCAGCAATGTCTACAATAGCCAAACTATGGAAAGAACCTAGATGTCCATCAACAGACGAATGGATAAAGAAGATGTGGTATATATACACAATGGAATACTATGCAGCCATCAAAAGAAATGAAATCTTGCCATTTGCGACGACGTGGATAGAACTCGAGGGTATCATGCTTAGCGAAATAAGTCAATTGGAGAAAGACAACTATCATATGATCTCCCTGATATGAGGGAGAGAAGATGCAACATGGGGGGTTAAGGGGGTAGGAGAAGAGTAAATGAAACAAGATGGGATTGGGAGGGAGACAAACCATAAGTGACTCTTAATCTCACAAAACAAACTGAGGGTTGCTGGGGGGAGGGGGCTTGGGAGAGGGGGGGTGGGGTTATGGACATTGGGGAGGGTATGTGCTATGGCGAGTGCTGTGAAGTGTGTAAACCGGGCGTTTCACAGACCTGTACCCCTGGGGATAAAAATATATTATATGTTTATAAAAAATAAAATTAAAAAAAAAACAGAAAAAAAAAGATTAAGAGGACTATTGGACATCCAAATGGAGTTGTAAAGCAAGCTGCTAGAATACATAAGTCACTATTACTAAAAGTGGGACTAACAATAGGAATAAACTTATCTCAGTATTTCTCAAAGTAAATTTTGTAGGTTACCAGTTTTATGTGCTATTTAATAATATTATACTGGACTTCCATTTCTGACTCTGGTAGGATAAATGGTACCAGAATAAACTTCACTCGCCATAAATCACTATGAAACTGGGCAAAATATATAGGCAATTGTTGTAGGCAATGGACAACAAACAGCACAAGGCTGTAATTACTGAGAGAAAGGAAACTTGTAAGGTGAATATCTTTATTGCTCCAATCTCTGCTTGGAGAAAGTTTGGGGTTCTTTTGTTTGTTTTTGTTCTTTGGGGGTTTTTGGGAGGGGGGTGTTTCTAAATGACCACAGCAGAGCACTGAAGTCCAACCAGAACACTTGTCTATCTGAGCTGAGGAGGTAGAAATAATAGTTCAGGTCATCTGAAATAGCTGGAATCTGTCGGGTGGGACATAGCAGAGGAAGGAACTATAAAGAGAGGGGACTTTAGAAGTCCATATGGGGAACCTCCTTAATCCAATGATGAGGGATGAACTGTCAAAGTGCAGGGAAAGACCTCTTGAAGCTTAGAAGACAGCAAGTGCTATAATGCTGAGAAGGGAATAGAGGCTGAATGGTACTTGAGGACATTGAAGGATAACCCTGCTAGAATAGAGATCTTGTTTATACCTCATTAATATCCCCCTCATCCAGCTGAGACATTGGAAATCCTGAATTTAGGAGTAAGGATATACTCCAAACCTAGTAGTAACATCTACTTCAGACCCTAATAAAGTTTAAAGCTAAGTCCCAAAATGGTTCACGTGGGATAAGAGATTGGAAGCTGAGTTCTGCCAAGTTAGAAAGGGTTGGGAAACATCTTGAACTCTCCACATATTGGCACTAACCAAGTATATACCTAAGACTTTATAAGTTCCTCATAGTAATCCATTAATTAATCAACCCGTTAAAACAAGAATCAGTACTCTTCAGAGAAATCGGAGTCTCTAAAATGTACTCTCACAATGTCTAGTAAATAATCAAAATGTTGCTAGACATTCAAAGAAATAAGATAATGTCATCCACAGTAAAAAATTTTAAGGCAGTCAGTTGAAACCAAATCTGAGATGGGCCAGGTTTTAAACTAGCAAAAAAGACTTTATTTTTTTTTAAAGATTTTATTTATTTATTTGACAGAAAGATCACAAGCAGGCAGAGAGGCAGGCAGAGAGAGAGGAGGAAGCAGGCTCCCTGCTGAGCAGAGAGCCCAATGCGGGGCTCGATCCCAGGACTCCGAGATCATGACCTGAGCCGAAGGCAGCGGCTTAACCCACTGAGCCACCCAGGCGCCCCACAAAAAAGACTTTAAAGAAAATGTATAACTTCTGTTCCAAGAATTAGAGGAAAATATGATTTTAGTGAGTGAACAGATAAAGAATCTCAACAGAAAAATGAAAACTATATAAAATCAAAATTCTTGAAATGTACAAGTGCTATTTTGGGGCCAAAAACAAAGGACTCAGTGGATGATTAAAATGGGAGATTTTTGTAAAAGAGTTTGACAGGTTTGTTTATTGCAATACTTAATAAAGACTTTAATATGCTTGTATGTGTTATGAATATCCAAAAGAAATTATAGGATGCAATAGTTTCCAAACATGTTTGGTGAACTCATATTACCTAGGAACATGGTCTGAAGAACGTATTTGAAGATTACCGTTGACTTTGTATTTCTCTCTTCTCTAACTGTGCTCATTACCTAAGCTGGCATGCACTCCCATACCTCTATGCCCTTGAACACTACCTCCTTTGCTATAAAACTATTCACACAGTCACATCCATATGATTAACTGTTCATTCTTTAAAAATTATTTTAAATATCCCCTTCTTCTTAAGCCTTCCCAAACTCCCTCTCCTAGAATTAGCCACTCTATCTTCCGAGATTCCCTAGCACCTAGAAATACCCGCTGAATTATCATTTGACATACTGTATTATAATTATGTGTTTGCATGACTCTCCTTCCTGTGACCTCCTTACGGGGATTGTCACCTCCTTGAGGGCAGTGATCAATCTGACTCATCTTGATATCCTCAGCATACAATATAAAGCTAGGGATTGGCAGCATCATAAGTATATGTTGAGTGAGCAGTGTCTTACTTCATATTACAATCAATGGAAAACAATCAAGATAATACATGCTGCAATTTTAGTAGCATTAAGGCAAATCACTATAACCTCTGAGGCATAGTATTTCCTGGTGATTAGAAACATGGACTCTGGGGCAAGACTTCCAGGGTTGAAATCTATACCACTTGCTACCTGTATAACCTAGGGAACCTTAATTAACTTCCTTTAGCCTCAGAAACTTCATCTGGAAAAGGGGGATATTAGCACCCTCTACCTCATAAGATATGTGAGGATTAAATGAGAAAATTCATACAACATAGTTATCACAAAGCCCTACATATAAGAAGCACTCAGTGAGCAATGGCTATTTATATTATTACATATTTTTGCTTGTCACCTGCCTGCCAACATCTCCCCTCTTAAGCATCAATCAGTTATCAGTGTTTTCCTCTATAGCTTCCTTACCCACCCAATGCCCTACCTTTTACTACCTCCCCTTACCAATGCTTATCCACCCACTTCTACCAAAAGGGCAGCATGAGCAGTCAGCATGCTCTAGAATGCATTTACCCTCACATACACCTGGAATGTTTTATGCACAGGCCCAGCTCAACCTTCAAGACCAGAGTAGATCTGAGTCTGCCCATGAAGCTTTACCAACTCTTATTCTTTCCCTTCCCTTCTGCAGCATTTGTCTGGCCCACATGATTTTGCATTTGGCTGTGTACTCCCATTGTTTCATATATGCAAGTGCTCTTTCCTCAGAAATATGATGGTCCTCCTTCACAGGGAGGTAAGCTCATATTATTTCTTTCTGTGATGGCCTCCTTGACTCTAAACCCAAGAAAGGGCCATTGTAGGATATTTGGAGTGCAGCAGGGCATGAAACCATCTCTATCGACGTCTTTTGGTGTTGCAATGATTATACAACAGAAGTCACATGCACAAGCTGCCTTCAGAGTCCAGGCAGCAAGTTTGTGTGAGAGACACTTAAGGTTTTAAATAACTGGTGTAACTCAGTGATGTAATGCATTACCTAAAAAGTGATATAATGTGTTACCTAAAAAGGTTTGATGGCCTTGAGCTACATGAGTAGAAGACAGGTTCGGGGCAAGGGCAAGGGTTCCAGGTTCTCTCAGCTAGTGACATTCTTGTTCCATCCTTGCATGCTGATGAATGGTAGTGGCATTCCCAAGCACATATGAAGGAGGGAAGCGAGGATGTTTAGTAGTCTGGAAATTTCACCAGAGAGTAAAGAGCTGGAAGACTTGAAGATAACTAGATGAGAAAACATATGGCTTAGTGTGAGGTCCTTTGACAAAGACCGTTAGACTTTTTCAAACCCTTAAAATCTAGCCTTGATAGTGACATAGCTATAACAACTTAGCAAGAGGCTTTTTATTTCATGAATTCTATTAAAGTGATTTAGAAAGATACTTTCTCCTTTATATTCCCCATCCCAATCTTAATTATAGGAAAAGCAACCTACAGCATTCTCCTCAGATCAGGGCTTTAAAGTGACATGAACTATTTCATACAAAACATGAGGTCTGGACATCAGGGAGAACAATACTCTCCAAACTAACCACTCATTGTAGGAAGACAGTAAATATTATCTTGCAGTATCTGGATTATTTTACCACAAGAGTGTTAGGTTACTACGTGTGTCCATAGGAAAGCATAAGGAAGAGACTGAGCAGATACAACCAATGGTGAGATTTACACACTAAGAAGTAATGATAATTAAGCAATCTGAGAGATTTAAAATGCCCCAAAATATAAAATAATAAATAAAACCTATAAGGCAGGAAAATAAGGAAGCAAAAAAATTTGGAAATGGAATATATAGTCATTAAAATTTTAAAAACATAATAGACAAATTAAACAGACTAGATGAATAGAGAGAGAACTATTGGTTTGGAAAATGGGTCTGAGGAAATTACACCAAAGTACAGAGAGGAAAGAATGGAAATTATTAAAGTAAAATCAATATAATGTGAAGAAGAGAATGGCAGAACCTCACAGAAATTGAATAGGAGTTCCAAAGGAGGTAAGAATTAGGGAGATACAACCTATTTCAGAGATAATGGCAGAGAATTTACCAGAATTGAAGGAAAATGAGTTCTCAAATGGAAAAAGCACAGTGGATTATGAGCAGGATAGAAATAAATCCACCTACGGTCACATCATAGTGAAACTGAGGGCATCAAACACAAAGACAAAATATTAAGATTCTCTTCAGAAAAGGAACTGAAGTAGGTTATTGAGAGGCCACATCCTGTCTTGCCTGGTGGTCTGGTGGTCTTCTTCAGCTTCTAGCCAGAAAAAGGAGCAAGAACTAAGAAATAGCCATTTATTCCCCAGGTAGAGAGTAGCAGATGTGAGAGAGGCACTAGGCCCCAAAGAAGGTGAGAGTTTAATCAAAATCACTTCGCAGCCTTATTGTTAAGATTTATTGATGATTTGGGCTTGGGATTTCACCCATTAATTGTGTTTTGGGAAGTGGTGGTGTCAGGACTCTTAAATTATTATTATAGGCCAGTGCCTGGCACAAATTCAGCACTTTATAAATATTAATTAGATGAATGAAGGAACACTGTTACTCTGCAGAAACAGAGAGTGGGATGTGGACCAACTAGACTAATAGGTGCTGAGGAGGTTAAGATGGCAAATTCCCACTGTTCTTTTGAGAAAATTGATGGTAAAGGAGTATAATAAAGTAAGTTCTTAGAAAGGGGCTAAAGAATCAAAGGAACTTTTTTGTTTTCCACTCCCTGGAGAGTGACATCCATGAGGTAGATGAGCCCTAGGTCATTAGGCCTTCTCTATCCATGTCCTGAAGGAATGCAGCCAGTGTACTGTGAGGATATGTCCAGGCCATCATGATAGGATGGACCATCTATGTCAGAGTTGCTAAGTCTCTCAACTGACTTCTAACCATGGTTGTGTCCACTACTGACCATGCACCCTTGTTGTAAACTCAGACCACCCCGGGTAGGACTGCAAGACGTTCTCTTTTTAGACAACTGATTCTGGCAAAATGTAAATATGACCTTTGAGAACTGCTAACCTGAATTCTTGAGGGTTGATTCCAATAGGAACTAAGAATTTCATCATCATTTTCATTTACAGAATTATAAAGTCATGACAAAAGTTGAGTTTTGTGTGGGGCGCCTGGGTGGCTCAGTGGGTTAAGCCGCTGCCTTCGGCTCAGGTCATGATCTCAGGGTCCTGGGATCGAGTCCCACATCGGGCTCTCTGCTCAAGCAAGAAGCCTGCTTCCCTCTCTCTCTCTCTCTGCCTGCCTCTCTGTCTACTTGTGATCTCTCTCTGTCAAATAAATAAATAAAATCTTTAAAAAAAAAAAAAAGTTGAGTTTTGTGATGAGTCTTAAATATCACTACCCAGAAAAGCTTAGAGTGCCCACCTATTGGAATATACTTGAGGAAACTGCTTCCTTTGTGTGGGTGAGTTTGGACAAACTATTTCTCCGAGCTCCCATTTCTTCATCAGTAAAATAAATGAGGGAGCTGGATTACACTTTGGGCTTGAAATCAAGGGTACACTCTTGTTCAGACCTCACCTTGACCTTCAAATTAGGGTGTTCAAGGGTGGGACCCAGGCCTCCAGAGTGGATTCTGCCATACACTGCTGGTTACTGGCTTAGATTCTTTGAATTCCTAACATTTTATCTGAACACCCCATTTTCTTAAAGTAAAACCTGTCTAATAATAGTGCTAAAATTTCCCTCATGAAATTTTGGTATGATGATTGCATTTAAATTGTTTTTTTAAAGACATGTTCTTCAGATGAATAATTCATTTATAATAAAAGAAACCCAAGTACTAATGCCCTATTAATCTATATAGTTATAATATAATACCTGTCATTTAAATGAAACCAAGTACTTGATTTGGGAAGAATGCCTACTGAAATAAATGAGATGTTTTAATTAGGAAATGTTCTATAACATTCATGATGAGAAAGGGCACTATAGGAGTCTCTGGGCAAAATTACCTCATTTTATTACCAAACCTTTAGACTTGAGAATAAGAGGAAAAATCTTATGCAAGGATGAGAATAAAGAACTAAAACTTACCATGAAATTGAGAACAAATTATGGGCATGGCTAAAAAGGAGAACATAGCGGTAGGGAAATGACCTTCTTGTAACAGAATCCAGGAGATGAGTCAGAAATAGCCGATGATCCTGGAGAAATAGGCTCAGAGAGATCCTGGTGAGATAGGCTCAGAACATGGGTGGGTCTTGGTATCTCTATTCTATGCAGACAGACAGCAGCACAGTCTCAGTCATCTACAGATGATGTCAACATGCGGCCCCATCACAGGGCAGAGGTGCGACAGGGCAGTGACTCTGCTCCTACTAAGTGTCTCCTTCATGTCAATGTCCAGACTCAAAACAGCAATCTGGTTCAGTGATAGGAAAATAAATTTGCTTTCCTTGTAAGTCCAAGTTTGTGGACTGGTACCCATCCCTGCCACAGAGTTGCTATTGTCATGACCTTGACTACTGCTGTCCCTGTGTTCATTCTGTGAGCCCCTTTCCCTCTGCCCTGTGGCTCCAGTAGAGGTCCCTGACATACCCTGCGTCCTTGCTGCTCCAGTTACCATCTGTCCTTCCATTTCTCCAGCGACAGACTGTCCCCTTCCTCCCACCATTACCAGTGGGAGAACTCACTCATTCACCCCTGCATTTCATTCACTCATTCTAAAAATGTCATACATCAGAGACCACTTTAGGCAACAGAAATATAGCAGGGAACAGACAAGTTCCTTCCTTCCTGAAGATTGCATTCTGAAGGTGAGAGACAGACAGTAAACAAATAAATTTATAATGTGTCAAGCGGTGGCGAGTTCTCTGAAGATAAATATAGTCAGGTGAAGGAATGAAGAGAGACAGGAGGCAGATGCTATTTTAGGGGTGGTCAGGGAGGCCTCTATGTAGAACTGACATTTGAGCAGAGAGCTCTGTGAACTTATAAAAATGCTTTATACACATATAACCACAGATAATCAGCCAACTGGCACAGTAGGGGGACCATTCCCTTGGCAATATACCCAGAGCCATGTCGCAATCTAAGGTTGTTTCAAGTGACTTTTAAAAAACAGGTAAATGTTACCTGGATGCACATCTTCACTGATAAAGGAGAAACTGACAAAAAATAAAAACTGGCAGCAGCATAAATGGGCTTCCATTCAAAACAATGTTCCTTTAAACATATATAAAATTACTTAGTGAAAGAGGAAAATTATGAAAAAATGTAAATACCTAAAACTATCCAGCTGGCATTTCCAAATAGTGTTTTCCCTTACCCTGGACCGGTTTGAAAATGTTGTGAGAAGGTTTATTAGTCCATTGTCCCAGTCGCGTTCCAAGGTTCCATAGGGAAACCCATGATATAACCAACAAAGACCTCCTCTCAACTGCATGTAAGAGGCAAGATGGTATGGCTGGACTCAGTGAGGCTTTGGAATCAGGCGGGTGTTGGTTTGAACAGAAACTGAGACAGAAAAGTTAAGTAACTTGCCCAAGATCACACAGCCAGTAAGACAGAAAGCCAGGATTAAAACCTGGGCAGATATCAAGGGAATTCTGCTGAGGGGGGAACCATCAATCTCAAAAGGATCCATTTGCATAACATTCTTGAAATAACAAAGTTAGAGAGATGGAGAAGAGATTAATGGTCACCAGAGGTTAGGGAGAGAGGGGACTGACTGTAGGGAGATAAGAGCAAGATGAGAGATCCTTGTGGTAGTGGAAGAGAATCTTGATTGGGATGGTAATTACACATATCTTCACATGATAAAATTGGATGGAACTAAACACACACATACACACACACAAATGCATTAAAATGGGTGAAAATCTGAAAAAACTCTGGATTGTCCCAATGTCAATTTCCAAATTTTGACAGTATACTATACTTCCACAAGATGTTACTATTGGGGGAAACTGAGTGAAGCATACATAAGACTTCTCCTGTTTTTATTTCTTACATTTGTATGTGAATACAATTATTTCAAAGTTAAAAGTTAAAAAGTAAACAAAAAATGCTGGCAATTTGAGCTCTGAGCCTTAGCCTTAACTGTGATTAGGACCAGTGATTACCATTTTATGTGTCAAGGGATTCTAATTAAAGAATTTAATTAAAAACAAGATATTCTATAGTGTCAATTATTCTGAGATGTTTTGTTTACCTCTTTAACAGACAATATTTTAAATCGAATTTAAAATAGTTTTAGAATATATTTATTAAATTTTTTAAAAACTTATTTATTTGTCAGAGAGAGAAAGAGAGAGCACAAGTGGAGGGAGACAGCAGACAGAGGGAGAAGCAGGCTCCTTGCTGAATGGCGAGCCCAATGCAGGACTCAATCCCAAGACGTGGATATCATGACCTGAGCTGAAGGCAGACGCTTAAACTACTGAGCCAATCAGGTGCCCCTATTTATTAAATATTTTAGTGAAATCCTTATTTTCTCAGGACAATAATCCACACAAAACATTCCAATTCAGTGCAGGGAGAAAAACAGACGCTAAAATATTTACACATTACCACAAGTTCCCACTAAAATAAAAATTTCTATAGATAGAAAAGTTACTAAGAGGCAAAAAAAAAAAAAAAAAGCTTTGAAATGATTCTCAATGTCTAGCAACATAGATTGAACTCCCTATGCTTACTCTTGTTCTGTATTCCTGCAAGATTGTAGGAAGAAAGGAACACCTTCGCTCAGGATTCTGAGAGCTTCACTCCAAACCCATAGGAAATGTAACTTCCCTTTTGTTTACCTTTAGTTGTAGGATTTATCTGAAATCTACATTATAGGCACTGGAGGGTACTGTGTCACATTTTTTGTTTTCACATTTGTTTGTTCACAATCTACCCAAACAGTTATATTCAGTTGTGGGGAAATGGATTTTTGAAAACTCGCATTTAAAAAGCAGATTTGCAATGGTCCAAGACAAGGCTCTGCAGGGACCATGGGCATGGGGGCAGGGTGGGTCTGCTAGATTGTGTCTGGAAACGGCAAACCTGGGTTTGAGAAACAGGAAAGGAAATTCCCAGGAAAGCATCATAGCCCAAAGGAAACTGAGGGCAGGAAAAGGGTGAGCCTGACCTCAGAAATCACAGGAAGAGCTGAGGCCAGGTGGGGATCCTCTCTCTGCTGCTGAGCATAGTGGGACTGGGGACATCACACCTGCGCAAGACCCCTACCACTGTGTGGCCCCGTATGCTACACCTGCTCCCCTTGAAGACCTGCTTTTCCTTTGCCTCTGCCCAGCTCTTCCCACTTTCTATGATAGAAATGGTCTGTTTGAATACCCACATAAAGGATTTTTTATAGTACATCATTTGTTTTTGATGTAATGTTCTATGATTCACTAGTTGCATGTAACACCCAGTGCTCTTCACATCATGTGCCCTCCTTAATACCCATCAAGGGGGAAAAAAAAGGATATTTTAATGGTAACTTAAAAAAAACTGCAGATTTCCAAGCCCAAGATTTTACTATTATTTTTAATCAATGAAAAACATTTTACCTGAGCATTCTTTTACATGCCCTTGGAACCCTGTGGCTGCAGGGTGCTGGTCCCAGGAGCTGGGCGCCAGGTGACAATGACAATTGCTTTGATGGTGGTAGTGTATCGGAACACCAGAGAGGACAACTAGAGCAAAGATTTGAGTACAGCTAAATTACCTTTGCTGCTTTTTAGCATTTGTCTTTGATTCCAGATTTTTCCATGAAGTTATGATGAACTCAAGTCAGGGTGAATGTCTGTTACTTTACAACTTCCATTAATAAGTGCAAACTCGATCACATTCCTACTTGGGCGACTTGGGGCAACTAGCATAATATTTGGGAGCATCAGGCCAGCCTGCAGGGATCCTTTTACTGCCCCTTTTACTAGGAGTGGAGAGCTCCTTGGTAGCCTTGAGTATCCTGAAATACTATACCTGCCCCCAACTCCACCCACACAAACACATCTAATGGGCCCCACTTCTTCCTACCAACAATTAGTCTGAAATTCTGGTTCGGTCTGTTCTGTGTCTTGAACAGACACTGCAGCCCACATGTTTTATGCTATGGGAATGGAATGATAGAGAACATGTATCTTCAGGGATAGGAATGAAAGAGATGAGAGGTACACAGAGGGAAGTGTTCTCAGAGATGTTCTTTCTGAAACCAACCCATAGTCCCATCCTTGGGAGTCTGTGAGATACTTTATTTTTTAATAACAATGTCTACTTTTCTGGCTAATCTGGCTTGTGTCAGTTTATCTTAGCTTCCGTAGAAGTGTCCTAATGAATACTGGTAAAGTCTACAAGGTCGTAAACTGAGCTGATTGTTCAGCACTGTGTCTTCAGTGCCCACCACAGTGCCTGGCATGTAGTAGGGGCTCAATTAATAGACATTGGATTAATGCATGAATAAGGCCCTGGGCAAATATACCATATATGGGAGGAAACAGCAGAAAAGAAGCATGCCAGAAGAGAGATCCCTGCTCAGCAGTTATGATGGAAGGATGGTGGAGGTAGACAATAGAACATCTTAGGTAGGAAGCCTAATGTGTTAGGAACTAATCGAAAGTTAAGATATTCATCTGGGGGCGCCTGGGTGGCTCAGTGGGTTGAGCCGCTGCCTTCGGCTCAGGTCATGATCTCAGGGTCCTGGGATCGAGTCCCGCATCGGGCTCGCTGCTCGGCGGGAAGCCTGCTTCCCTTCCTCTCTCTCTGCCTGCCTCTCTGCCTACTTGTGATCTCTCTCTGTCAAATAAATAAATAAAATCTTTAAAAAAAAAAAAGATATTCATCTGTTTTCAGTGCCTATCTAGAATCTTTTAAATGCCTTCTGTGTATATTCTAATGATTTCCTAGAGTGTGAAGGTACCTTCAGTTATAGAAGCCAGATTCTATCTTATCTAGCCTCCCTTTCCACTTGGGTATGGATATTTGATGGAATTCCCTCAATCAGATGAAATCAGTGTGAGAGATCATTTGAAAGCCATCTGAAAGAGGAAACAGAGGCCCCATGTTGCTGGTGCAGTGGAGACAGAGATAGTGTGGTTCTGAGGTCAAATCTTCCCTACCAGGTTGGTCCTGTGAAGAGGTTGTAGACAATGTCCCTAAAATCTCAGTCCTTCTAAGGACAGTGCGATTTTTCCAACACCTCCTAATAAGTTCCTTCCAGTTTAAACTAATTGGAGTGGATACAAGATATAGAAGCTGAAGTCTTAGACATGAGGACAAAGCTGAACATTATATCTAATAGTCAAGATGAGCTCCAGAATGAAAGAAAGGAGGAGGCCAGGAAAATGATCCCTCAACACCGATTTTTGAACTAATTGATTTTTCTCTATTGTTTGTCTATTTTCTATTTTATTAATTCTCACTCCTATTTTTATCATTTCTTTCTTTCTATTTATATGAGCTTAATTTCGGGGGTTTTATAAGCAGAAACTTACATCATTTGTTTTATGCTTTCCTTCTTTGCTAGTGTAAGCACTACAGTTATCTGCCCCCCACCCCCATAAGCGAGGCTTACGCTTCATCCCACACCTTTTGTTATGTCAGGTCTCCATTATCCTTGAGTCATAAATAGGTTCTCATTTCTTTTGTGATTTCTTCTTTGACATGTGCGGTATTTAAACTATTTAAGATCCAGGTGTGCCTGGGTGGCTCAGTTGGTTAAGCGGCTACATTCAGCTCAGGTCATGATGCCTGCTTCTCCCTTTTTCTCTGCCTGCTGCTCCCCTTGCTTGGGCTCAGTCTTTCTCTCTCTCTCTCTACCAAATAAATAAATAAAATCTTTAAAATAAATAAATAAATGAAGTGTTTGACATCCAAACATGAGATTTTCACTTTCTTGATATCTTTTTAATACTGATTTCTATTTTAATTCCATTGTGGTTAAAGAACATATTCAATGATTTGAGTCCTGGTAAACTTACCAAGGATTGTTTCACAGCCCAGCAGATGGTGTATCTTAATGAGCTCACACACACTTGAAAAGATTGTATGTTCTGCTCACAGGTGGCGTGTTCCATAAACATCAATTAGGTCACATTGGTAGAAAGTGTTACATAAGTCCTCTCTGTCCTTATGATTTCTACCTTTTTTTTTTAATTAAATACTGACAGAGGATTGTTAAAATCAGCATTGTAATTCTGGATTAGGTTAGGTCTCCTTTCATTTTCATCAGTTTTTAAGATTTCCTTTTTATTTTGAATATTCATAACCCCTTGTATTAGTTACCTGTTGCTGTGTAACAAATTACCCCCAAACTAAGCAGCTTCAAACAACAAACATTTATTATCAGTAATCTGGGAATAGCTTACCTGGGTTCTTCTGGCTCAGTTTCTCACAAGTCTATAATCGAAGTATCAGTCTGGCCTGTCGTCTTGGTCATCACAAGGATACCAGTTATTCTCCAAGCACACTCATATGGCTGTTGGCCAGCCTCAAGTCCCTGCTGGCTGTGGGGTAGGGCCTTGCCTAGTGGGCTTTTCCATATGGAGATTCATAGCAGAATGGCTCTCTTCCCCCAGAGGGGACAGAGATTTTTGTAACCTAATCTTAAAGTACAATCGCATCACTCTTGCCGTGTTCTATTCATTAGAAGTGTTATTAGATTCAGCCCACACTCCAGGTGGGGGAGGGTGTGGTTTACAGAAAGCTGTGAATAACAGAATGTGGAGATAATTGGAGGCCATCTTTGAGCCTTCCCACCACACCCTCAAGGCACTCCACAAAGAAAGGGAACTTAGTCCTACACATAGACAAATTTAGGGATACTATATTATTTCATGGCATCCATGCAAATGCTGAGTCCTCTGGAGAGCAGGATTCAAGGAGGTTCTAAGGACTCTGCAGCAAAAGTTTATAGATGGTCATATGTAAGCTCTGCCATTTTCATAGCTCAGAATTCAGCCTGAATGTCCCTATCTCTTAGTAAAAAATTTCAAGAGAATCTTATTGGACCAGCCTGGACCAGCCCATAGTCAACTGTGGCAGGGAAAGCAAGATCATGAAGAATCAATTCATGTGACGGAGGCAAGGGAGCAGGGCTGACAGAGAGAGGATGTACAGTGTGCCAGGTGTCACCCTGGTGATGCTTACAACCAGCACCTCTCTTAGGAACAAGGAGGCGGTGGCTAGAGCTGAGAGTGGGCTGGCTCAAAAAGTGGGAGAAGAACTTTAACGAAGTCCAGGGGCCTTAGGAAGCAGGGAGGAGCATTTATAGCAGCCCTGTTTGTGCCCCAGGCTCATGTCCCACACATTTCTACATACCTCAGAGATGTCAGTGGTCTCTGGGCACTGTGTTAATGAGCAAAGAAACTCTTGTGTCCTGTCTTTACTTGAAGAGTAATCTGAGAAGAGGAGTTTAGCTCAGAGTTGCACTTGAGTCGTACATGCTGACTGGACGAGCAACCATGGCCTCAGGAGGCTCTGAGCACTCAGCCTCTTCAGTAGGCAAGAGTAGGAGGTTCTGAGGTCCTGCCAGATGCTGCAAGGTGTGGGCGTTATCTGTTGCCACCTTGGGCCAAGTTTGGTTGTTTTCAGATGTTTGGCAGGTGCACAAATACTTTGGATGAAGCTTCCTGATTTCATCTTCCAAGCCAGATCCCACCAGCCACAGTGAGGGTCTAGGATCCCTTCTAAGCCATATCTAGAGAAGCTAGGTCTGGGGCTGAAGTAGCTGAAGGCCTATTATTGCTTTTTTAAAACTTTTTATTATGGAAAATTCCAAGCATACCTAAAAGTAGAAAAACTGGCATAATGAACCTTTATGTACTGGTTGCCTGGCTTCAATAATAATCAACACATGGCTAACCTTCTTCCATCTGTAATCCTACCCCCTGACCCTACTTCCCCTTGTAAATTATTTTGAAGCAAATTCCATCACATTATTTCAATCATAAATATTTCAGTATATGTTTCTAAAAGATAAAGTTTCTTTTTTAAAAAATCCATAATAACCAGGATCATATCCATTAATGATTCTTCATCAAAAATCCAGCCAGTATTCAAATATTCCCTGTTATTGTTTTTTTGAAAACATACAAACTCTAGAAATTAAAATTTGAATTCTCTCCAATGGCTTTTTAAACATTTATATTTCATTGGTGACTACATTCAAATAAAAATATATTAAACTGGAGTTATATTACAAGTTATATTACAAAGGTGTAGAGATCAAGGCAGTACAGTACTGGCATGAAAACAGATACATAGATCAATAGAACAGAACAGAAAACCCAGAAACGAACCCACAGCTATACAGTCAGTTAATCTTCAACAAAGCCGGAAAGAATATCCAATGGAAAAAGACAGTTTCTTCAACAAATGGTGTTGGGAAGACTGGACAGCAACATGCAAAAAAATGAAACTGGACCACTTTCTTACACCACAAAAAAAATAAATAAATTCAAAATGAATGAAAGACCTAAATGGAGACAGGAAACCATTAAAATCCTAGAGAAGATGCAGGCAGTAACCTCTTTGACATCGGCCCTGGTGTATTTTTTCTAGATATGTCTCCTGAGGCAGGGGAAACAAAAGCAAAAATAAACTATTGGGACTTCATCAAAATAAAAAGCTTCTGCACAGTGAAGGAAACAATCAACAAAACTAAAAGGCAACCTATGGAATGGGAGAAGATATTTGAAAAGGATGTGTCTGATAAGGGGTTAGTATCCAAAATCTATAAAGAGCTTATAAATTCAACACACACAAAACCGAATAACCCAATTAAAAAATTGGTATAAGACCAGAATAGACATTTTTCCAAAGAAGTCAGAGATGTCCAATGAACACATGAAAAGATGCTCAACATCGCTCATCATCAGGGAAATACAAATCAAAACCACAATGAGATAACACCTCACATCTGTCAGAATAGCTAAAATCAGCAACACAAGAAACAACAGGTGTTGGAGAGGATGTGGAGAAAGGGAACCTTCTCACACTGTTGGTGGGAATGCAAACTGGTATAATCACTCTGGAAAACAGTATGGAGGTTCCTCAAAAAGTTGAATATTGAACCTTATGATCAGCAATTGCACTACTAGGTATTTATCTGAAGAACACAGAAATACTAATACAAAGGGATATGTGCATCCCAATGTTTATAGCAGCATTTTCAACAATAGCCAAATTATAGAAACAGCCCAGGTGTCCATCAACTGATGAAGGAATAAAGAAGATGTGGTGATTGGAATATTACTCAGCCACAAAAAGAATGAAATCTTGTCATTTGCAATGATGTAGATGAAGCTAGAGAATATAATACTAGGAGAAATGCCAGTCAGAGAAAAACAAATACCATATGATTTCACGCTTACGTGGAATTTAAGAAACAAAAGAGTCCTGGGGATAAAAAGAGAGGCAAACCAAGAAACAGACTCTTAGCTATAGAAAACAAATTGATGGTTACCAGAGAGGGGAGGGGTGGGGGTATGGGGGAATAGGGGATGGGGATCAAGGAAGGCACTTGTCATAATGAGCACCGGGTGTTATACGGGAGTGCTGAATCACTGTATTGTACACCTGAAACTAATATTACACTATTATTAACTGGAATTTAAGCAAAAACTTAAAAACAAACAAAAACATATTAAACCAACCAACGAAGTATAAATGTTAGAGAGTTAAGGCTAATCTGTATAACTTCATAATTTGTGAGAAATCGAAACCAGTTTTCACCATCTTTTCTCAGGCTGCTGTTTCTTATTTCCCAAGGAGAAGAGAAGAGAATTTAAAGCCTGTGGTAGTCATTAGAGCTATTAAATTGTCCTGCTGTCTCTCCTTGCAGCCATAGGCAGGATTACACCTCCCTGTCCTTTGAAGTCAGGTGCAGCCATATGACTAGCGTTTTTTTTTTAAGATTTTATTTATTTATTTGATAGAGATTATAAGTAGTCAGAGAGGCAGGCAGGGAGAGAGGAGGAAGCAGGCTCCTTGCTGAGCAGAGAGCCTGATGTAGGGCTCAATCCCAGGACCCCCGGATCATGACGTGACCTGAAGGCGGAGGCTTTAACCCACTAAGCCACCCAGGCACCCCCATATGACTAGCTTTGACCGATGTGTTGTGAGTAGACGGGAGGAAAAATCAATTCCATTGTATAATTTAATTGCCATTATCAGACCTTCAGGAGCACTCTTCACTCTGCTACAGACATCCAGTTTATTCCACCAGCTGTGGTCCTGGGCACACATGTCGCAGAAAAGAGAAGCAAGTCTGTGGTTTTAAGTCATTGACATTTGGAGTTTGTTTATTATCAGAGCATAACCTGGCCTACTTTGGCTCACATACAGCGTTGGCTTAAGTTGGTAATTTCAGGGAAGTTCAAGCTCTGGCTAATAAGGGAGAACTTTTAGGGGAGACCTTCTTGAGGACTCATTTGATTCCCCTCTTATAGTATTACTGGATTGATCTGTTCTGTCACTTAGGTAGAGCAGGAGAGTTTTAATTCCTCAACCTTTGGCGTTATTATAAAGTTTCTTTTTTAAAAAATCCATAATAACCAGGATCATATCCATTAATGATTCTTCATCAAAAATCCAGCCAGTATTCAAATATTCCCTGTTATTGCTCTTTTGAAAACATACAAACTCTAAAAATTAAATTTTGAATTCTCTCCAATGGCTTTCTAAACATTTGTATTTCATCGGTGACTACATTCTATACTCCACCAGATAAAACACTGTAGACATAGAAAATACTAAATGGCCCTAAAGATGAAACACAAAATGGAATTCTGGTGTGCCACTCTTTTGGACAGGTCTCTTCATTTCTGGGCCTCAGTCCCCTTTTCTGGAATGATAATAATTATTACAACAGGAACATTAGTGAGCATTTGCCAGGTGCAAGATAGTTCCACAGAAGTGAGTTTACTCAATCCTTACAATTAGCCTTCAGTAGTTATTTTTTTGCCATGTTTTAAAACATGAAACTGTGGAAACAGATTTAGAAAGGCTGAGTAATTTGCCAAACAATAGTTGGACGTGAAGGGGATACTTCCAAAGCCTTAACTAAATATTTACAGTCATTTCGTGTTCTAAATTCCTATAGATTTTTGGTGTGAGGCTATTCACAAGTGAAACCACATTGCCAAAAAGAAAACAATATTTTCTCCAACAACAACAAAAGTTCTCGTATTTTCCATTGTGTGACAAGATGCATATTTTATGAAGATCAAGGAGTCTGCTGTTAATATTCCCTGGCCTGTGTACTATCAAAGGTATTCAAAGCATCAAACCTTAATGATAGAATACAGATGTTAACCATAATGTAGACTAACTCCAAAACACAAATATTACTCTTGAGAACTTGCACAGACTATTTGTTTGATGATACTTTTCTTTTAATTCAAAGACTTGCTAATTTGTGGTCATAAAAACATTCTACCGGCCATGTTACACGGTTTGAAAATACCAGACTTAAAATACAAAATTTAGGAGCCCCACCTGGGTGGTTCAGCTGATTAAGTGGCCAACTCTTGATTTCTGCTTGGGTTATGATCTCAGGGTGGTAGGATAGAGCCCAGAGTGAGGCTATCCACTGGGCATGAAGCCTGCTTAAGACTCTTTCTCCTTCTCCCTCAGCTCCTCCCCCTACCCCACCCCTCCCCACCCCTCCTTGCATGGGCACAGGCACCTGCACTTCTTTTCTCTCTCTCTCTCAAAAAAAAAAAAAAAAAAAAAATCAATACAAAATTTTACTTGTGGTTAAAATACCAGAAACTAACATAATGATGTTTAGAGAAAGTAGAATTCACTTTACAGGAAATAGTGCACAAAGAGCGTGTGTGTATGTTACCTGTGATAACTACTCTCAGACTGCCATTATGAGCTCCACACATAGTGGCCAATTCTTAATTCCTCATTCATGGAATTCACACTGGACTTGGCAAAGAAAATTTTGTCTCTCTTATAGCACATCTCAGCAGATGTCATTTTACTCTCATACATTATTAATGTTTTAATTCTGTTTTCCTGATCATTTCTGATCTCCACCTGAGCATCTTGAATATGTTCGTCCTTGTCTTTACTGAATATTCCTGGAATTTTTACAGCTACAAACAGTTAAATAATAGGGAGAGATAGGAACACAAACATCCCTCAACACGTTGTTCAGTGTCTTTTTTTCCCCCTTAATGGCTTTGCAAGGCTCCTAATTACCACCAAATGGTTGACATTTTAAGCACAATTGAATGATGGTTGAAGTAGGTCTTTTTAATAGTGGTGTTTAGGACAGTTCGGAAACTCAGGGCAGTCTAAAATGGTGTTTCAAAGTAGTTATTGAGTACTAGAGAGGACAATGGTAGGGGAGGTGGGAGGAAGAGGAAAAATACTGAGGCATTGTTTGTCCTCAAGAATATTATCTCCTGAGCACCTGGGTGGCTTGTTGGTTAAGCGTCTGCCTTCAGCTCAGGTCATGATCCTAGGGCCCTGGGATAGAGCCCCATACCTGGCTCCCTGCTTAGTGGGGAGCCTGCTTCTCCCTCCCCCTTTGCTTCTCCCCCAGCTTGTGCTCTCTTTCTTTCTCTGCTGCTCACTCTCATTTAAATACATAAAATCTTTTAAAAAGAATTATCTCCTTCCTTTTACTAGAAAGACCACCAAACCACATGAAACATTTCAAAAAGTCATAAGATTAATGATAGTTCTTCTAGAAGAGAAAAAAGACAGATATTGGAGCATGTTGTGGAGAATTTGAATGGTGGAGGAAATTTTTGGTTTATTTCAAATTAGGATGTTTACCACAAAACTATTTCTTACAAACGCTAGGAAGAATACTATAGGCTTATAATATGTGTCAGCCAGCTTGGAAGGAACATATTAAACAAAACTGTAGTAAATTCTAGCATCAAAATCAAGATGCTTATTAGAGGTGTGTATGTGGTAGCGGTTATTATCTTTGATAAGGCTTTAGTTCACGTGAATTTGGAAACTGCAAAGGAATCAGGTCTTGAAGAATATATGATAAAAAGCTTCAAATAGGATAGAGTCCACACAGATAGTGGGCTCAGCTCACCCCCTCATAAACCACTATCCCCATCCTACAGCATGAAGCTCCCTGTTTACTTGCCCTACCCTAGGCTGCAGCGATTTACATAGTAGGTGGAGCAGACTTAAACCCGGGGCTTTGTGAGTTGATTCTTTTTTAAAAGAACACCACCAAGAGAAACCTAACAAGGAATAAGGCATACAGCAGACAAAATGAAGAGATCACTCTGTAAATTGAAGAAGACTCTCAGTAGGCTATCTCCCTTCTTATATTCAACTGATTGCTGTGGGCTTTATGCATACTCTGAACTAGATGAAAGAGACAAATGAAAACAAATGAAAAATCAGTTGAAGATGTTGAAAAGGCTGGATACATAGAGAAATTGGCAGAACTCAGAGTTGGCCTTCAGATTCCCTCTCCTCTTCTCTCCCTTAGTTCACTCCTCCTTATCATACTGTGTACATGTCTATCCTATCCACTGGATTTTAAGTTCTGTGGAATGGAAGGAGTATGTCTTACTGCTCTTTATCTTTTGGTTCTATTCATTAATTGTTTCATCCTTCTGTCCCACTCATTCATTCATTCATTCGTTCACTCTGTGTTAGTAAGTGCTTAGTACATTTTAGAAGCTTGGGACACACCAGGGAACAAAACAGATGAGGGTGAAAGACAGATAATGGTGATACATAGGAATAAATAAATTATATAGTATTAGGGAAATCGATGAGATTTATGGGAAAAAGAGAAAATGAGCACAGAGTAGGTAGGATTGGACGTGGGGGCGTGCACGTTGAATTCCAGTATTAACAGTGGTGATCAAAGAAGTAGCTGATCACAGAGAAGGTGGTAACTGAGCCAAGACTGAAAGGAAGTGAGAGAGTGAGCCAAGCAGAGAAGTGGAGAAGAAAGCACTTCAGACAGAGGGAAGAGCTAGGGTATAGATCCCAGAGCAGAAGCATCCGTGGTATGTTTGAGGAACAAATCGGTGACGACTGAGCTGAAACAGACTAAGCCTGGAAGTCAAGGATCACAGGGAGCCAGATCGCATACAGCCATGTGGGTCATCATAAGAGATTTGGCTTTTACACTGAGATGAGAGCCACTGCAGGAGGGATGAGATGCCTTATGTTTTAAATGGGTCATTCTGGCTGCTGTGTTGACCAAAATTGTGCAAATTTATGTCAAAATATAAAGCAAAGAGCACCAGAACTAAAAGAAAGAAAAATCAAAGCTGAGTGTATATACTTGTCAGGCAAGGAAACACACCAGTGAAAAAATTCACTGAGTAAATAATTCATGAAGTAAGAAAAGCCAGAATTTTTTAAGCGCTAGAGAGCAGGAAGGGGTTTCGAGGTGGCTGTGTTAATCCAGAAACCAGGACTCTGGGTAGGAAAGAACAGCATTGGATAAAATAAGGCCCTTTGTTTCCTGGACAGGAATAGGTCTTCGGTGAGGTCTAATAAGGGCCTGGTCTAGGGGTCACTCAAAGTTCACAGTCCTTTATCAGCTTCAGTTGGCTTGAACCCATTGAAGTATAACACAGCTCCATCAGGCAGGCGCTGCGAGTGGAAACTTTCCATTATAAAAGTGGTTGGAGGGGCGCCTGGGTGGCTCAGTGGGTTAAGCCGCTGCCTTCGGCTCAGGTCATGATCTAAGGGTCCTGGGATCGAGTCCCGCATCGGGCTCTCTGCTCAGCGGGGAGCCTGCTTCCCTCTCTCTCTGCCTGCCTCTCTGTCTACTTGTGATCTCTCTCTGTCAAATAAATAAATAAAATCTTAAA
This sequence comes from Lutra lutra, assembly GCF_902655055.1. Lineage (NCBI taxonomy): Eukaryota > Metazoa > Chordata > Mammalia > Carnivora > Mustelidae > Lutra > Lutra lutra. The sequence continues at coordinate 75,798,920 of NC_062286.1, forward strand.
AAAAAAAAAAGTGGTTGGAAACAGGGGAAACTGTTAACCAAGTTCTTGCAAAATTTCTGGCAGAAGATGGTGCGACTCATACCAGAGTGGGCCGTGAGAGTAGTAAGAAGTGGCTACATTCTAGATCTAACACAGAGATGAGTAAATAATAATGCTTAGTTTTATGGCCTATGCGACTGGATAGGTGGAGTCAACTCTGGAGATAGGAAAAGCTGTGGACAAAGCATGCTACGGGAGATCAGGAGTTCATGTGAGTTTAAGACGTCTGTGAAATGCCAGGGTGGGGCCAGCAATAGACACAGCAAGGTCTGGCTGAGTGACTTAAAGTGTGAAATGCCAGGGTGGGGCCAGCAATAGACACAGCAAGGTCTGGCTGAGTGACTTAAAGTTGGGACTTGAAAGACTATAGAGTCCAATACCAGGAGAACACATGCAGTCAATCAGGGAGCCAGGAAGGTAGAGCCATGGGGACTTCCAACAGTGTTTTCTCCTCTTGGTCCCAAACTCTAAATATGTTTTTATTAAATGCGAGTATTCTTGCAAGTGTCCTCAAATATCTTGTGAGTGAAATGGGACCATAAATCAATCAATGATCTTTGAAACTGTCACTGTGCCTTATATGGTGTTTTGAAAAAAATAAGTAATCTAGCTACCTCTGACAATCTCCTACTATGTGCCAGGCAGAGGCTGTATGTTTACAAACATACCTTGCTTCATCTCCCCAAATTTATTAGGTATCCTTTTACAGAAAAAGAAAGTGAGGCTAGAGAAGTTGAGCAATTTGCCTATCATCATATAGCTAATAAAGGCAGGGCTGGGATTTAAGCCCAAATTCATCTGTGTTCCTTTTAACTCTGCTTCTAATAGTAGTTTACTAATCTGGCGAGAGAGCAAAGCAAGTAGAGATGAGGACTCCCAATAGCCTATAGTTCCTGGCTTATATCAACAGTTTTCAAACTTGAGCATGTCCTAGAATCACTCAGGTGGCTCATTAAAACAGACTGCTGGGCCTCACCCCCAGGTGATGCAGATGATGCCAGTCTAGCACTTTGAGAATTGCTGGGTTAGCAGATTTTCCCTAATTTTGCCAGCTGAGGAGTCTGCCTCCACCTGCCAAAATGCCCAGATCTCTCTGAATCCTCAAATGGGAGAAGGGAGGTCTGGAGCTAATCAAGAACTTCAGAAGGGTCCTTGGTGATCGTTTCTTATTTTAACTCCTAGTTCTCTGCTTCCCAAAGCACTTGAGTGTTGGGGGAGAGGGAATAATGGGGTGATGGTGGCTCAACCCAGAGCGCTCAACATAGTTTATCAAGCTGTCTAGTAAGTCCTTCTTCGTTTATTATTATTCTCTCAGCAGTCTCCTTTTCCTTTCTGGGAAACAAATTTCCATTATTACCCCTCTGGCTCCCAATGTCCTTAGGTACAGGGAAGGTTCAGGTACAGTGTGCCCTAAAAGCTTCTCCAACTACTGGGGAGAGGAGTGCTCATTAAGAACAAGATTAAAGCTTATAAATACACAGTTAGGTGGAAGGCCTTGGAAGGAACTTATGCAGAGGAGGAGCCCTAAAACTTAAGCTTCATTAGTTTCTTGGGAAATAGGCAGACATGTTTGATCAGAGTCCAATGTCTAAGCTCCAATTACAGACATATGCAAGTTATTTCCCATGTGGCTCTTGAGCCTCAGGCTAATCAGAGGATGTGGTTGATTCCTGTGTAAGAGAACCTGAGCATTTCATAGTTGGAGAGACTTGTCTGCCCTAAACCTGGTAATGGGGGGAGGGTTGCCAATTCTTTGTGCTGCACATTGGAAAGTACTCTTTGACCCAGCTAAGATACTCAGTTACTTTGCTTTGGGCTTGATTTCTTTAGTGAGTTAAAAGTCTTCCAGAAATCTTTCCTTACATATACAAATACAGAAAATCCACCTTAGATAATTATTCCTACATTACATCAAGAACAAAATTTGATTAATTTTAACACTAATATTCAGGAAAAGAAAATTATTTTTCAAAATCATTACGGTAAGTCTATAAAAATATATTAATTAATAAAAAACTTAAGTGCTTGCTTGACAAAGACTACTGCATAGGGCAGCACTTTGACTTCCTTTTGTAAGCCTTCCTGAAATTTTATTTTCCTTTGTAGTTTGTTCTCAGATGTATTGGGGTGGACATAGCCTTAAAAATACACGGACTCCCTCAACCAGTACTGCAAAGAATAAGCAAATGGAATTGGGGGCTCTGGAATTGGGGAAGTTACTAAGATAGTTACTAAGTTAAGGGAAGTTATTAAGACGAATAATGAGAGACTCTCAAGGAACTTAAATTTTGTACGGAAAATCCACGCCCACCAAGAACCGCCACCTAAGACGGAAAGAGGCATGAGGCTTCCTGAAGGAGCCTAAAGAAGGCGTTTGATTTGGGCCTTGCAGGAACTAACTGTAGAAAACGTCTTAAGAATTATTCCAAGACGGACAAAGCCAGCATGGCCACTGGGCACTTTCTAAAGAACAATCTGCCCTCCCCGTCCAGGGTCACTGCTGCTTTAATAAAAACACACTGCAAAGGGATTTCCCGCAGCAAAGCAGGCACAATTCCAAGAGCAAGATGATTCCATTAAGCGCTGGGTAGTGTGTCATGAAGATATAACGATGAATGGAGCGGGTCCAGTACTAAACGAAGCGCCACCAGGAACTGAATCAGGCCAGGAGTATTCTCAGGCGACCCGAAAGGCGGAGGTGGGACCAGGAGGAGTCACTGGAATGGATTTTCCGCGCTGGGCCTCGAGGTCCGGATGCGCACTCAGTCCTCTGGAAGGCTCTCGCATTGCAGTACCGGAGACGCAAGGGGTTAGTTCCCGCGTTGGAGCAGCAGGCGAGCCTCCCCCAGTACCCCGCAGTTTCTCCCAGCCCCGCCCACACCCCAAGGCGGCTGCGCGGCAAGGCCCCCTTGTCTCCACGTGATTGCCGTCATTGCCTCTGAGAAGCGTGAGCCGCCATCATAAGTCCTGGCGGCTGGGCCCGGGCCTGCTTCCCTCCTCCTCCTCCGCGGGGCAGTGGTGACAGGTCGGGGTTGTTCTGTCCGTGTCCCGTCCGGGGTGAAGCCGTGGGCATCCGAGACCGGGACAAGAAATTCGGGCCCACGGACTCCGGGGCCGACTGACTGACTTGCCGGCCCCCTAGGTGACGGCACGACGGGGGCGGTGCCCAGGACCGCGCCCCGCCCCTCGCAGGCCAGCGCCCAGAGCCGGCGGCCCGTGCCCGTTTCCAGTATGGCCGCCCGCCGTGCTTGACCCGTGGCCTCTCCGCTTCGACTCTCCGTAGGCGATGCCGAGGCCGAGGCCGTGACTGACACTCTTGCTCACACGCACGCACGGACCCAGACCCACGCCCGGAGCCCGAGCCCTGGGCCCGGAACCGCCCTCGCCCCCGGCGCCGCGGCCAGAGCCCGGACCACGGCTCCCGCGCCGCCCCTGCCGCCGCCTCGCCGAGAAGGGCCGCGCCGGACCTCGAGCGCGGCGGCCCCCGGCCGGCAGGGATGGGGAAGCGGGCTGGAGGAGGAGCAGCAGGAGCCGCCGCCGCCGCCGCCTCCACGTCCGCAGGGGCCGGTGTGGAGCCCGCGGCCAGCCGCGGCGGGAGCCCGCGGAGCGCGGCCGCCGGCCTACTGGGAGCGCTGCACCTGGTGATGACCCTCGTAGTGGCTGCGGCGCGGGCCGAGAAAGAAGGTGGGTGTCAGCCGGCCGGCATCTCCCAGGCCCGGCCCCGCGGCTGTCAGCGCGCCCTCGCGGAGGCGGCCGCGGGGCTGCGATCGGGGAGGAAGGGCTGCGGCTCGGGGCTCGGAGGGCGGCAGAGCGCGCAGCTCCGTCCGGCGCGAAGTTGCTCGGTCGAGTCCCGTCCCGAGCCGGCAACTTGCAGTTCGAATGCCAACTCGCGGCGTTGGCTGCACGGAGTTGCTCTTGTTCTCCGTGATTCCTTCCCCTTGTCTTTCCTCTTGACTCCTGTCAGTGCCATTTCAAAACTTCCTGAGTTCTCGTATCTTCTTGCCACTTGGCCCACTGTGTAGGAGGGGCATATTTTTAGACTTGATTGCTGTTAATAGTCAAATTTTAGGACACTTCCCCCCCCTTTGGTTGTGATTTTAATAACGGCGGGCACACAGAAAATGTCGTAGTAAAAATAGCAAGACTGGTGGAAAGGGTTCAAAACATAGCTTACCGAAATTTCACTTTGAATTTGTTCAAACATTTCTTGGAGAGGAATCTTGTTTCTTCATCTTCCCTCTCCTTTATCGCTTTGCCGTATTGATTGTTTAACCACCGATTCGGTGTATATAACACAGTTCTGTTTAGTTCTCTAGTAAGCTATTAGAAGTCTTTACATTTTTAAGATTGAGTGTCATCTTTAATGTGGAAGAGTTTAAAAACGAATTCCGTTTCTAGTTTGCAAAACTTTATCTGTATTTAGGTTAAGGGCTGATCCCTATTTTTAAAAAGCTCATTAGTATCGAATGACTGTAGAACTGGTACTTCTACAGGGTTAAAAATTATTTTGTAACCTAGAGGACCAAATCTGTAGTTGTGTTGGCACTACTTGGTTTTGAGCCTAGGGGAAATGAGTGGTCACAGACCTTTCACAAAGAAATCACTAAAAGTGAGTGGTTTTTAAAAAGCTTAGCAAAACTTGTTAGTTTAGCTTCCACTTCCCACTGTACTGCTACTACAAGAAAATAATGTCTTGCCACAGTAACTTTCGGGTTGGTGTTCTGCTTTATGACTTGTCACTTGTTACCTATGTTGAAGGCAGTAGCTAAATGCAAACCAAATTAATGTTAAAGTACAAATGTGTCTCTCTCTACTGTTATTTATTTTTGTTCAAAACATTACACTCTCGTTTAACTCTGTAAGCAACCTTAGTTTGGGTTCATGTAGGTGGAAATTATTCAGAGAATTGCCATCCATTGAAAGAATTAATTGACAGAGGCAAGATTATTTCCAGAATAAAAAATTGCTGCTTTAGGGGTAGTCAGGCCTGTTATTGTCATAGTTCATTGATTGGTTACAGATCTGCAGTTAGATTATTGTTATTATTGTGCGTCTCTGGTGTGCAGTATGGGCTGGCATGTAGTTGGTGTCCAGTAAAGCTAAAACAGTACAATAATTTAATGGGCATGTCTCCTTTTGTTTCAAGTAGTCCTTGGTAGGGATTTTGTCCTTGCTTTTTTTGTTCTTGTGTTTACTTTGTACCATGCCGCGCACACAGTAGGGATTTAACATTTGTTTGAGTGAATGACTCTCTTCATGGGCCATTAGCACAGGGAAATAATGATCGAGTCTCCTAAAACATTAAGGTTATATTATCCTTCTGCTGCTTTTTCCTCCCACAGCCATACATATGCTAATTTCCTGTGTATAGTTAACAAATCCCTTGTTTGTGAAATGTCAGCCTAAATTATATTTGTTAATTTCCTATTTGTTTAGTTTATAAGTTTTAGTGAACGTCTCTTATACCGGTAAGTCTAAGGCTCAGATGAGGAGAATTTCTTGCCACTGTGTGAAGTCTGAAAAGATGTGGCTGACTAGTGGTCCTGGCAGAATCAAACACCTTTTGTGGTGTTTGGAGACGTTGTGTCTGTATGAACAGTTTTAGTGTACAGACCAGCTAGTCAAGATATTGACGGTAATTATACTAATTTAGAACATAAGCCTCTACCCATCATATATGAAATCTGGTTCTAATCAAATCTTCTGTGGAGGTTGCTCCAAAAATGGCCTATGCTTTGAGCCTTCTTGCTGATCAAACTATAGTATTGTTTTTGTTTGAGTTCAGTAGAAGAAATGAGATAGATTTTTACATGATTGTGATACCATGAGTTTGGCATCTGATGGGTCGCAAATAACAGCATTTGCCCTGAAAACGTGCTCTTGAGTTTTTTCAGGAAGCCTGGGCAGATTTGTGAATGTAGCTGAGTTCAGTTTGTCAATTTATACCTTGAGGAATTTTTGTGTTTTAGCAGTATAAACTAGTATTTCAAAGTTAAGATTTTCCTGCAATATTAATGATGGTTCTCTGGGTATTTTGTATTTTGTATATTTTCCCTCAGTTGCAGCAGAATTTCACTAGAAAATCTTCACAACAGAACAAAACTCATTGTCTCTTGAAGAAAAACAGCAGAAATAGCTAAGTGCATTATCTAATGCAGTTTTTTATGTTTGGACTAGATGTTAATTTCCTTAAGTCAGAAGTGTGAGCCTATTCCTTGTCTTAACATCCTGAATGTTTTAACATTCCTGTATCTTAACATCCAATTTTACTGATCAGTGGGAGTGTATAATTACTTCAGAGAAAAGGGACCTTTAAGAATGTTTTGGCTGTGCTCTGCAGTTTGTAAGGGTTTTGAAAGACTTGGGAGAGGAGGAAGTTACTATGATTACTACAGATAACTCACTTATTCTGGGTTGGTGTCAAAATATTCTTTGAAGCTAAGATCTAGATGTTGAGAATAGTGGAAATTGATCTGTATAGTGAAAATATGTGTATGTGTGTTAAACATACAATTCTTAGTAGTATTTTGATTTTTTAAAATTATTTTTATTGATTTGAGAAAGAGATTGGAGCAGAGGGAGAGGAGCAAGCAGACTCCATGCTGAGCACTAAGCTCAGTGCAGGACTCAATTACATGACCCTGAATGGAAACCAAGGGTCGAATGCCTAACCAACTGAGCTACCCAGGCGCCCCAGTAGTATTTTGATTTATTAATCTGCCCATTGTGGCCAGCAAAGAAGAGCTTTTTTAAAAAGCATCTTATATCAGGTAATAAAGTTTCACTGTCAAATGGGTTTTTGGAAGGCATAGTTATCTTTTATTAAAATAAAAAGCTGCATTTTATTTATCTAGTAGATATAAACTTGGACAGATTTTCAGGAATATGGTTGAGTCTGTGACAAATTTCAGTGTCACATGTATTATTAATTGTCTATTAATGGCAAGGCAAAGTTTGATAATCTTTATTAGGACTTTTTTTTTTTAAGATTTTATTTATTTGTCAGAGAGAGAGATACCACAAGCAAGGGGAGTGGCAGGGAGAGGGAGAAGCAGGCTCTGCACTGAGCAGGGAGCCCAACATGGGACTCTATCCCAAGACCCTGGGATCCTGACCTGAGTTGAAGGCAGATGCTTAACCAACTGAGCTACCCAGATGTCCCAAGGACCTTTAAATTTGTTTGCTGGATGTATTAGTTTTGTGTAGAAATTTTTGTTTTTAAGTTTGTATTTGTGACAGACACAGGAGGAGGGTCCAAAAGTATTTTATCTACAAAACATATGAACAAAATAGTAATAAAGGCCAGAAGAGATGAAAATGTGATTAGGGAATTTGTCTTAGGATGGTAGAATTGATTAGGAGTGGTATTTTTTTTTTCTAATCAAATTATTACTTTTTAATGTAAAAATATTTTTAGAAGTGTTCTTAAGAGTGAGTTGTTCTAATCTTTTGTATGGTGGTAGAATGGCTACTCTTTAAAGCCCAGTGAGTAGAATATTACTTTGTTAACACTGCTTCACTAATGAACTTTTGTTGGCTTACTTTTACTAAAAGCTGTTTGCTACTGCCAGAAGCTGTGGAATCCTGTAGTTGGAAAAAGTGTATCCTCTCTTTCTCTTGTTAATGACTATTTTCCTTCTCTTTATAATCCTTTCAGCGGGTCCTCATAGACACTTGCCAAAAAGATCAGCTTTGAGAGTAGATGTAAAATCATCTAATTTGTTATCATCCGGAGTAGTAATAAGCCAGACTACTCTTGGGGGGGAATTAAATCATTGCTGAGTCTTTGATATTTTAGAATCTCTTTTTCATCTGCATGTGGCTTGAGCTTTCTGACCAGCCTTAGCAGATGGAGAGACCATTTTTCTATGGCTGAATTTTTCCTCACTATCTGTTTTAAGCAGCCTCAGACACTGTTGATAGCTGCTTCTTGGAACTTTTCCCCGTTCATTTCCAGGACTTTGTAGTTCTTGGTTATCATTCTGCCTTAGTCCTCGGTCACTGCTCTCCAGTCGCCCACTAGATGTTTTTCCTCACACGTGTGTCCAGCCACCAGCATGCACTGCACATGTCCAGGGCAGAATAATCACACCATCTCTGGTTTCCCAGTTTTACTAATGCTGTGATTGTTCTTTCTGCCACATTGGTCTTGTTTTTGACCCTTAGCAAGTGATGTCAATGTCCGTTCCCCTTCTTAGTCTGCTCTCCCACGACCTACATCCCGGAGGCATTGTGGTAGGCTCTCACCTCTGGACTTTCTCCATTTCTGCTCGCATTGGCTTTGTTACTCATTCTGAACATTTAGCAACTTAAATTATTTTATGGGTAATATTTCTTCACCCAGACCGGAATTTTTGAACCTCTGTCAACTGCTATGTATGTACATAACAGGCATTCAGTTTTAAATGAAGGTTTACCTGAAATGACCTTATCTTTCCCCTTTTACCTGAGACTGGGCTGAGAGTCAAGAGTATAGGTGAAACTTGGACCTTGGTCGCTGGTATCATTAGGAATTCTGCTGTAATTAGACATAGGGTGACACTTCTTTTTTCTTCTCTGCATGTTGCTTTTCCTTGTAACTGAGCAATATACACTTACGTAAACCACACATTTGTAACTTTTGGATTTTAAGGTTTCAGATTCTTACATATCCCAATCTATAAAACAGGCACAGAGAAATTAAGTAGTATTCTGAAGGTAACAGAGTTCGTAGGTAGTTGAGCCAGGTTTCCATCCAAAGCTGTCTGTTCCTAGAACCAAATATATAATCCTGGATGAGTACTTAAGGTAGGAGATTCTGATGTATACCAGTTGGATAAAGAACAGAACTGCCAGTTCCTGCAGAGGCAATGTATTCAGTATTCCAGTGAAGTGCACTTTTTTTTTTTTTAAACAACTTTAGACATCCGTATCATCCATATTGTTAAACATTAAAATGATTACAGGCCATTCTGGATCATGTACATTTAAAAAAAAAAAGATTTTATTTATTTGACAGAGGGAGACACAGCGATAGAGGAAATGTAAGCAGGGCGGGTGGGAGAGGGAGAAGCAGGGTTCCCGCTGATCAGGGAGCCTGGTGTGGGGGCTTGATCCCAGGACCCTGGGATCATGACCTGAGCCAAAGGCAGATAGATACTTAATGACTGAGCCACCCAGGCACCCCCATCATGTACATTTGTAAAACGAAACCCATGAATGGATAATCTAGGGAACAGATACTTGGTAGCGAAAGCTACTGATTCTGTTCTCAGTGATTTAAGTACCTGATATATTCTTAGGTCAAGATTAAGACTAAATTCTGTGAACAATCCTTAGTTCTAGATTGGTATGATAGGTTAATCTAGACATTGGGATAGTCTCAGAAACTAGCCCTGATTAAAAGGAACTAGAATTAATCCAAAGGCTGGAAGTGGCATTGGCTTTTGACAATGGGGAAATCTCTGAGACTTCTGTTAGAGGTCCAGGAGCTCCCAAAGATGTTCATTTCTAGTGCTTTGTTCATTCTTATGAAGGCATTTTTGGGTTACGTGGTTTCATTTATAGTACTAAATCAATTTTTTTTCATTCCTTTGAGATTGCTTTAGAAAGATTTTTAGAAAGCCTTAACTCTTAGTGTGATTCATTTTGTTACATTTAGCACTTAGAACAAAGGTCTGAAAAATGCCTAAGGTCTAAGAGGATCCTTGACATGTCTGTCACAATCAAGTGTCAAACCTGCTTTGTTTCTATTTAATTGTAAGAAAACACATAACATAAAATTTACCATCTTAACCATCTTAAGAGTATGGTTCAGTAGTATTAGGTATACTCACATTGTGGTATAGATCTCCAGAACTGTCTATCCATATCCACTGAACAGAAGCTCCCCATCCCTCTCCCCTGCTCCTGCCCCATCATTCTATTTTGTTTTGATGAACTTGACTATTTTAGATACCTCATGTAAGTGGTATCATGCAGATACCAAGAGTGAATACCTTTTTGTGGCTGGCTTATTTCACTTAGCATCATGTCCTGAAGGTTCATCATATTGTAGCATGTGGACAGGATTTCTTTCCTTTTTGAGGCTCAATAATATTCTCCTGTACTTATAGACCATTTTTTTTCCATTTCATTTATCCATTTACCTGTCAATGGACGTTTGGATTGCTTTTGCTGCTTGAAAGCTTTTGTAAGTAATTCTGCTGTGGACATAGGTGTGCAAATATCTCTTTGAATCCTGCTTGTAATTCTTTTGGGATATATACCCCAAGTGGGATTACTGGGTCCTATGGTAGTTCTATTTTTAATTATTTAAGCAACTGCCATACTGTTTTCCATAGTAGCTGCACCATTTTACGATTCTACCAACAGTTCACAAAGGTTCAGTTTCTCCACATTCTCACCGACACTTGTTTTTATTCGTTTATAGTGGCTATCCTAATGAATATTAGGATATGGTCTCATTCTGGTTTTCATTTGCATTTTTGTAGGTGACATTGAGCATCTTTTTATAGGCTTTTAGGCCATTTATCTCTCTCTCTCTTTTTTTTTTTTTTTTGAGAAGTATCTATTCAAGTCCTTTGACCACCTTTAAATTGGGTTATTTCTGTTGTTGAGTTAGAGGAGTTCTTTATATATATTGGTTATTAATTCTTCATCAGATAGATGATTTGCAAATGCTTTCCCTCAAACCATGGGTTGGTTGCAATTTTACTCTTTTGATTGTAACCTTTGATACATAGAAGTTTTTAAGTCTGATGTTCCATTTGTCTACTTTTGCTTTTGCTGTCTGTACTTTCAATGTCCTACTGAGGAAACATTGACAAATCCAATGTCATGAAGCTTTTCCCATTTTCTCTAGGAATTTTAGTTTTAGATCTTTCTATTCTTTAGTCTGTTTACAGTTCATTTTTGTATAAGATGTATGATGAGTGTCCACATTCATTCTTTTGCATGTGAATACCCTGTTTCCCCAGCACCATTTGTTGAAGAGATGTCCTTTCTCCAGTGAGTGGTCTTGGAAACCTTGCATGATGGTCATGTGACTATATATGAGAATTTATTTCTGGGTTCTATTCCATTCGTCTATTTCTTTCTTTCTGTTTTTTTTTTTTTTTTTTTTTTTTTTTTTTTTTTTTTTTTTTTTTTTGGTCAGAGATCATAAGTAGCCAGAGAGAGGGGGAAGCCAGGCTCCCTGCTGAGCAGAGAGCCTGATGCAGGGTTCGATCCCAAGACCATGGGATCATGGGACCCATGGGATCCCAAGACCGTGGGACCATGACCTGAGCTGAAGGCAGAGGCTTTAAACCACTAGCCACCCAGGCGCCCCTGGTCTATTTGTTTCTTTATGCAGTTACCACACTTTGCATTACTGTAGCTTTGTTACATGTTTCAAAATCAGGGAATGTAAGTCCTCAGAGTTTGTTTTGGCTGTTTTGGGTCCCTTGAAATCCCATATGGATTTTAGGATGGCTTTTTCTGTTTATGCAAAAAATGCTCTTGTCGTTTTGATAGGGATTGCATGAATCTTGAAATTGCTTTGGATAGTTTGGATATCTAATAGTATTAAGTCTTCTAGTTTCTGAACATGGGATGTCTTTCCATTTATTTGTGTTGTCTGTAATTTCTTTCAGCAGTGTTTTGTAGTTTTTAATGTGTACAAGCCTTCCTCCTCTTGGTTATTGTATTTATTCTTAGGTATTTTATTTTTATGCTACTATAAATCAAACCTGCATTTTTGAACAAATTATTTCAATTATTGTGTGACTGCGTGTTGTGAACTTGTAGTGTTTGAGAAAAGAAACATGCTCTGTATTTGAAACAAAAAATTCTACATGCTTAAAGTATTTCCTTAGATTGCTTGCCTATAAATCGAAATGTATTTTAAGCCATCTTAAGTTCTAAGAAATTTGTGACTATTTTCTAAATCAGTTATGATTGCAAAATCTTAATGACAGTCTAACTTTGGTTCTTAGCTAATTATTTTTATATAGTTACAGTATTACATTTGGATCAAAACATGTAATAGTAAAAAACTATTGCAGCAGTGAAGTTTGAGAAATAGGCTAAGACAACCCTACTGCTACAAATTAATTAGCAGTTAGTATCCAGGGTATGGCAAAGGCCCTACCTGGATTTTCTTTTTTTTGGGAATGGTTAAATTGGAAGCAGAAGATTTTCTAGGGAATTATTTATAGTAGAAAGGTGCTGTCTAGATCTTAAGCCTTAGCTCAGAGCTCTGTGTAAGTAAAGTTTGTCATTCCAGAAGTTTTTTAGTAGAGCAGTGCATAAGAGAGGGCAGTGTGTTGGGGCGCCTGGGTGGCTCAGTGGGTTAGGCCTCTGCCTTCAGCTCAGGTCACGATCTCAGGGTCCTGGGATCAAGCCCCACATTGGGCTCTCTGCTCAGCAGGGAGTCTGCTTCCCCCTCTTTCTCTCTGCCTCCTTGTGATCTCTCTCTCTCTCTCTGTCAAATTAAAAAAAAAAAAAGAGAGAGAGAGAGGGGGCAGTGGAACACTTTTCAGACTGGAACACTTTAAAAAATGCTTGGTGAATTGGTGACTTAATCTGAAGTTAGGAAATGAAGTAGTAGATAGGACTACCACAAGTCAGTTCCTCTTTTCAGATATTTCACATGTAGGGGAGTTATTTCATATTTAAAGGTTTACCTCATGGTACTGGGGGCTTCTCTTGGGTTCTGTCTGGATGTGAAAAAAGGTTACTTGAGACTTAACGTTGAAGAGAAGAAGATGTAAGAAGTTAGATTGAATTTTAATAGGATCTTAGAAATTCTTGTAAATAGAAAATTTCTGAATATTGTCAATTCCTTCCCAACTGCATTTGGGTTTATTTGTGCTCGTATAGGAGCATGAACTTTTGGGGGTTAAGGACTGGGTCATGTTCTTCCTGGACCAAGCATTTTAAGTGTTTCAACACATTCAGTCCTGTCTTGGTCAGAGAAGTAGTGAACCATAACCCATTAAAGATGAACCTGATTGAAGAAGAAGAGGTATTTCTGAAATGCTAGTATTTATACAAGTTTGATTTTTCACCATTTGGGGCATATATTATGTTTGCGGTTACTGTCTATAATTGGTAATGCCTGTAATTACTTAATGATGATGGCTAATGTTTATCAAGTATTTTCACTGTGTTAATTGCTTTGCCTACCCTATCTCATTTAATCCTCATACTAGCCCTGTGTGGGGTGCTAGTCCTTCTTTCTTAACTCTTCACATCTTTTCTTGCTTACAATTCCTCTGTGGTTATCAGTACTCTTGGCAGGTGCTTGCTTGTGATAATATAATACATGATTTTAATCTCCAGTAAAATTAGACAGTATAATATGTAGTAAGTCTTCCTGTGCATACAGTTTGGAGGTCAGTTTGGAAAAGCTTTTTTCACTTCCACAAAAAATTCATGTTCATTGTAAAAATGAAACAAGTTATAAAATATGGATGAGTAAATGGAGAACAGGTTCTGTCTATCCAGTATAAGGAACCAGGGCACCTGGGTGGCTCCGTTGGTTGTGTCCAACTCTTGGTTTTGGTAGTTAGGTGTAAGAAGTACCTCAGGTTCAGAGAGGAGGGGTCAAGAGCTCTAGCTGGTATTCTGAGATTCACAGAACCTTAGGAAATTCTGAGTGATCCTAGGTGGTATTCTGCATATGAACCTCAGTCAAAATGTGTGTCAGTGAAGAAAGAATTCTGGGAACCACCATTCTGTGTATGGCAACAAGTTAGAGAACATATCAGAAGTGCTTTGTGAGTGACCTAAGTCAGTGAGAGAATTCACAGCCTTGCCTAGGACTCTAAGAGGTAATAGTTGGGAAGTGGAAATAGTGACTCACAGTGTGGCTCTGGGCTCTGGTCATCTTCTGCTTTCTGGCTGTATGACTTTGGTAAATATGATTTACCACTTTGTGTCTAAGTTTCATTACCCATAGAGTAAGGATGATGAGAGCATCTTTCTCCTTGAGTTGTTGCAAGGATTTACAGAGGTGGTGGGTGAAAAGCTCCTAGCACAGTGTCTCACACATTAAAAAAATTACTAGGAATACTATTATACATTTCTTAGCTGTTTATATTTCTTTTTTATTTTTTTAAGATTTTATTATTTTATTTTATTTTATTTGACAGATCACAAGTAGGCAGAGGCAGGCAGAGAGACAGAGGAGGAAGCAGGCTCCCCGCCGAGCAGGGAGCCCAATTTGGGGCTCAATCCCAAGACCCTGGGATCATGATCTGAGCCGAAGGCAGAGGCTTAACCCACTGAGCCACCCAGACAATGCCCTACTGTTTATTTTTCTTTTGTATTGTTTGATCCTGTCTTTTGTCAATTTTTCCATTGGGGTTTGGATTTTTCTTTTTTGACTTAAATGAACAGTTACAGCTTTCATTTTTCCCATATTTCCATTTGCATTTAAATTTTCTACATTTCAATTTTCTTTTTATTATCACTGTTTTAAAATTTATTGGCCAAATCTGTCACTCTTTTCTTTATGGTTTCTGCCTCTGTTGTTATGTGTAAAAAGCCCTATGCATAAAACATATTCAATATTTTTTCTCTATAATTCTTTTTTTTTTTAAGATTTTATTTATTTATTTGTCAGATAGAGTGAGCACAGGCAGACATAGTGGCAGGCAGAGGCAGAGGGAGAAGCAGGTTCCCCGCTGAGCCCGATGTAGGACTCCATCCCAGGACTCTGGGACCATGACCTGAGCCGAAGGCAGCGGCCTAACTGACTGAGCCACCCAGGCGTCCCTAATTCTATTTTTAAATGAAAATCTATAACTCATCAGTCTATTGGTATCAGGTAGGGAATCTATTTTTCTCAAATGGTTAGTTGCCTTAATATCAGTTATTGAGTTAAACACAGTATTTCCTTTTCATGCAAAGTCTGTCACATACTTGGATGAATGACTTGATCTTCTGTTTTTTTCCTAACTGATGTGTATTTTTGTTTTAAGTTTAAGTATTACATCTTTGTCTTATTTTATTTTATTTTATTTTTTAAAGATTTTATTTATTTATTTGAGAGAGACAGAGAGAGCATGAGCGAGGAGAAGGTCAGAGGGAGAAGCAGACTCCCCATGGAGCTGGGAGCCCGATGTGGGACTCGATCCCGGAACCCTGGGATCATGACCTGAGCCGAAGGCAGTCGTCCAACCAACTGAGCCACCCAGGCGTCCCTCTTTGTCTTATTTTATTCATTTGTCCATTTTATTAGGTGGCTTGGCAGGTCATTCTTTCCCCCTAAATTGCTGTTCTTTGAAAAACACTTTATCTGTCTTGTCTTTATTCTCTACAAACCCTAAAATCATTTTGAAGAAAATGTAAAATTTCTATTTGCCTTTTTTAAAAAAAGATTTTATTTATTTATTTGACAGAGAGAGAGCACAAGCAGGGGGAGCGGCAGGGGGAGAGGGAGAAGCAGGCTCCCTGCTCAGCAGGGAGCCGGATGCTAGGCTTGATCCCAGGACCCTGGGATCATGACCTGAGCCAAAGGCAGTCACTTAACTGACTGTGCCACTCAGGTGCTTTTTGATTGGGATTGCATTTGATTGGGATTGTTTGCTTTTTGATTGGGATTGCATTTGAATATTAGACAAATTTGGAACTTGTGGACATCTTTTTTAATATTTTCTATTTTTCTTTCACACACACAAACACACACATTAAGTTGAACCATTTGATATTGCCATTTTTCTAGGCTCCAAATGATTGAATAACAGCTTATTGAATTATATTAATATGTACATTTACATTAATTTTTACATTGGCCAGAGTGTTAGAACACTTAAATAAAAATAGTGAAAAAGCAGGCCTTATCTTTTTCATCTTTATAGGGAAATACCTTCAGTGTCTCTTGTGAAGTATGATGGTGGCAGTTGGTTGAAATTAGATGTTTTTGATAATAGAAGATTTCTTACATTTTAAAGAGTTTTAGTCTTAAGAGTTAGTAGGGGGTAGATGTTAATGCTGTATCAGGTGAACTTTTCTTATGGTTTTTACTCTAAGCTATTGATTTTGGCTATTTGCATTACAGCAGCAATTATCTTAACTCCCTTTCACTGAACTCTCACGGTGAATTAAACCATATCTCTGTTCCCTTTAGAAAATCTGTCCATGATGCGCATTGAACTTGGGCTGTTAACTGCTAACAGGCTACTCTCACACATATTCACACATTTGTTTCCTCTAGCTGATGTGTACATTTTTATTTATGGTTTTCTTTTTTCTCTTTCTTTGTTTCTCCCTCTTTACCAAACTCTTTTAAAAGCTTTTGAAATATTTCAGACACTGCCAAAAAGTTATAAATAGTAATAGCAGCAATAAAAAGTAGTTTTAAGAATAACAAGAAATGTGCAGAATCTGAGGAAAACTTTAAGACATTTCTGAAGCCAGAGAAGTAGATTTGAATAGTGCAAAGACATTCCTTGTGCTTGGATAGGAGAACTCAACATCATAAAGATGTCTGTTCTCCCCAAGTTAACATTAATTTGGCACAGATGCAATTAAAAAATACCAACACAACTTTTTATAGAGTTAGGAAAGTTGATGTTAAAGTTCATATGGAAAAATAAACATGTAAGAATGCTGGGGAAATGCTGAAAAAGAAAAGTTATGAGGTGTGACTAGCACAAGCAGTTATTAAAACATACTGTAAAGCAATTATATACTTGCAAAATGTAAGGTATTGGTGTATGTATATAGACCAATAAGTGGAATAGAATAGAAATTCTGTAAGCAGATTTTGAGTCCGTGTGGTTTATGCTACATACCTGCTTTCCTTCGGGGAGTCTGGAATGTGCGAGTAAGGGAGTGCCTTTATGGCTGCCCCTCAATTAAAACCTTGTATCCTGTATTAATGTCCTATTGCTGCTGTAGCAGATTACCACAATTTTTAGTGTCCTAAAACAATGCAAATTTATTGCCTTATAGTTCTAAGGGGCAGAATTATAAAATCAGGATGTTGACAGGTTGTGTTCCTTGCAGATGCTTAAGTGGAGGATTTTTTTCTTCTCCTTTGTGGGCTTCTAGAGGCTGCTTGCATTTCTTGGCTTGTGGCCCTTTCCTCTTATTACTCCACTGTCTTGCTTAATTCATTTCAGCTTCTTTCATTGTCACATTGCCTTCTGATCCTCTAATCTGCCTCCCTCTTTTTTTTTTTTTTTAAAGATTTTATTTATTTATTTGACAGAGAGAAATCACAAGTAAGCAGAGAGGCAGGCAGAGAGAGAGGAGGAAGCAGGCTCCCTGCTGAGCAGAAAGCCCGATGTGGGGCTCAAACCCAGGACCTGGGATCATGACCTGAGCCGAAGGCAGCGGCTTAACCCACTGAGCCACCCAGGCGCCCCGAATCTGCCTCCCTCTTGCAAAGACCAATATAATTACATTGGACTCCTGTAGATAATCCAAGTTGATCCCCCTGTCTCAAATCCTTAACTTAATCACATCCACAAAATGCCTTTTGCCATATAAAGTAACATTCATAGATTCTGGGGATTGGGATGTGGACATCTTGAGGAGCCATTATTTAGCCTGTCACAGCATTGATTGTGTGCTTGAGTTTCCCTGATAGATAAGAAACTTAAAGCACAAACAGTGAAAGGAAAAATAGGTAAATTGGACATCATCAAAATGAAAAAGTTTTGAGTTTCAAAGGGCAATGTCAGAAAAGTGAATGGGTGAAAATTTTTGTAAATTACATACCTGATGTGGAATATGTATCTAGAACATGTAAAGAACTCTTACAACTCAGTAGAAAAAAGACAACCCAATTAAAAATGGGTGAAGGATCTAAATAGGCATTTCTCCAAACAATAAGCACATAAAAGATGGTCAGTGTCATTAGCCATCAGAGAAATACAAACCAAAACGAAAATGAGATACAACTTCACACCCACCAATACACTTAAAATAAAAGTGACAGATAATAACAAGTATTGGTGAAGATGTGAAGAAATTAAAATGTCATACGTTGCTGCTGAGAATATAAAATGGTGCAGTTTTTTTGGAAAACAGTCTGGCAGCTCTTCAAAATGCTAAGTATAGAGTTACTGTATGTTCCAGCAGTTGTCTTGGGTATATTCCCAAAAGAAATGAAAACATATGTGCACACAAAAACTCATATAGGAATGTTCTTAGAAGTATTTTTCACAAAAGCCCAAAAGTAGAAATGACTCAAACGTCCCATCAACTCATGAATGAATAATAAAATAGAATATTATTCAGCCATAAAAGAAAGTATGGATGTGGGCTGTAATTACAAATGAACCTTGAAAACGTGCTTAGTGAGTGAAGCTAGTCACAAAAGACCATGTATGACCACAAAAAAATGTCCAAAATAGACATCCTTAGAGCCAGAAAGTAGATCAGTAGAGACAGAAAGCTTAGGACTGGGGGAGGAAGGAATAGGGAGTGGCTGCTAAAGGGTTTGGGTTTTCTTTACTGGGGTGATGAAAATGTCCTGGAATTAGTGGTGATGATTGAACATCTCTGTGAATATACTAAAAACTGTACATTGTGTATTTTAAATGAGAAATTCCATAGTATGTGAATTGTATCTCAATAAAGTTATTTAAAAAGTTTAAAAAATTGACAAATGTCCTTTTTGTCTAAGAAAACAACAACAGCAATAACAAATAAGCTACCACTTCTAACCTACCTGACTGGCAAAAGTTTAAAAGCTTGATAACACCTCAGTGAGCCTGTGGAAAAGCACAACTTTGATGGTGGGAACACAAAAAAGGTATGGCCTTAATGGAATGAAATTTGGCACATTATCTGACACAACTACATACATGTTTAGTTTTTAAACCCAGCAATCCCAATCCTAGAAACTGACCCTGAAGGTCCACATCTGACATACAAATACATATGCACAAGGTTATTCATAATGTGATTGTTTGTAATTGAAAAATACTGAAAAACTGCCTAAATGTCCATATGTAGTTGAATAAATTATATTACATCCCGTAGTGGATTCTTACTATATACTTAAAAAACAGAATGCAGATCTCTGGAGTCTCTTATTCATGATTACCTGATACACTGCAGATTGAAAGCAGAAGAAAAAACCAAAGAGAAAGGAAGGGAGGGAGAGAAGGAGAGAGAGATGGAATGAATATGTCTGTGTTGTGTGTAGAGTATGCTACCTTTAACAAATTTGGTTTTTATGTTTTGTGTGTATGTGTGGTGTGTAGTTCTATAAATATATGTATAGATTTGTGTAACTACCGCCACAATCAGGATACAGAACAGTTGCATTACCCCCCAAAACTCTCTTGTCCTTTGCCATTATAGTCACACACTCTGACCACATTTCTAAACCCTGGCAAATGATGTGTTCTCCATCACTGTAGTTTTCTCTTTTTGAGAATGTCATGTAAATGAAATCCTATGATATATATAGTTTTGAGACTATGATGTTGGGGTTGGTTTCTTTTATTTACCACAATGCTTTGAAATTCGTGCAACTTCTTGTGTGTATCAACAGTTTATTCCTTTTAATTGCCAAGTAGTATTCCAGTGTGTGACTATAAGCTTCTATGAACATTTATGGACAAGTCTTTGTATGCACGTATTTTTTTTTTTCTCTTTCATAAATACCTACCAGTGGAAAGTCTGTATGATCCAGTGGGTGTATGTTTAACTTAGACTGCTAATTTGTTTTCCAAAGTAGTTGTTCCACAGTGAAAAATGATAATGAGCATCTTTTCATGTGCTTATTTGACATCCATATCTTTTTTGGTAAAGTGGCTCTTTTTTGCCCATGTCTATATTGCATTATTTGTTTTGTAATCGAGACTTGAGAATTAGAGAATTCCTTATATAGTCTGGCTCTGAGTCCTCTGGAGATACATGTTTGCAGAGATTTCCTCCAGTCTGTGTCTTGTATTTTCATTCTCTTAACAGTTGTCTTTTGAAGAGAAGTTTTTAATTAAGTTCCAGTTTTTCAAGTTGTTCTTTAATAGATCATTTTCTTGGTATTGCAACTAAATCTTTGCCTCACTCAAGGTATCAAATATTTTCTCCTAGGTTCTCTTCTAAAAGTTTTATAGTTTTAGGTCTTCCATTTAGATCTAAGCTCCATTTTGAGTTATTTTTACATATGAAACAAAGTAAGAATCCAAGTTTTTTGTTGTTGTTGTTGCATATGCTTATCCAGTTCTAGTGCCATTTCTTTTTTTTTTTTTAAAGATTTTATTTATTTATTTGACAGAGAGAGAGAGATCACAAGCAGGCAGAGAGGCAGGCAGAGAGAGGGGAGGAAGCAGGCTCCCCGCAGAGCAGAGAGCCCTATGCGGAGCTCGATCCCAGGACCCTGAGATCATGACCTGAGCCGAAGGCAGTGGCTTAACCACTGAGCCACCCAGGCGCCCCTCTAGTGCCATTTCTTTGAAAAGGCTGTCCTTTTCCTACTGTATTGTCAGTGCACTTACTGAAAGTCAGTTGCCTATGCATAGGTTTATATCCAGTTTCTTGTTCCAATAATCTGTTTGTCTATCTGGATGCCAGAACCACTGTCTTGACTACTGTAGCTTTGCAATAATTACTAAAGCAGTATTAGTGCTCCAGCTTTGTTCTTATTTAACGTTATCTTGCCTCTTCTATGTCCTTCACATTTCCTTAAGAATTTGAGAGTCCTGTTTATCAATTTCTGTAACAAAGACTGCTGGGATATTAATTGGGATTGTATTAAATGTATAGAGGGGAGAATGGACATGTTAATAGTCTTCTGAAGAGGGACATTTTCTCTATTTAGGTCTACTTTAAGTTCTCTTAGAAGTATTTTGTAGTTTTCACTGTAAAAATCTTTTATATCTTTCATCAGATTTCTCTCCAGAATTTCACTTTTTTTTTTTTTTTTTTTTTGAGAGAGTGTTTGTGAGTGAGAGCACAAGCAAGGGGAGCAGCAGAGAGAGAGGGAGGAAGCAGACTTCCCAGTGAGCAGGGAGCCAGATATGGGGTTCCATCTCAGGATGCTGAGATCATGACCCGAGCCAAAGGCAGATGCGTAACCTACTGAGCCACCCAGGTGCCCCCGTATTTCATATTTTTGACACTGTTCTAAATGGTATTTTAAAAGTTCAGTTGTTATTGTTCATTGCTAATATATAGAAATAAATTAATATTTGTATATTGATCTTGTATTCTGTAGTCTTCCTAAACTGATTTATTAGGTCTAATAGCTTTTCTGTAAATTCCATGTATTTTCTGTATAGATAATTATGTTTGCAAATAAAGCCAGTTTTACTTCCCCTTTTCCAGTCTGGATACATTTTATTTTTGTTGTCTGATTTTACTGGCTAGAACCTCTAAGACAGTGTTTAACATAAGTAATTAAGAGTGAACATTTCTGTCTTGTTCATAATCTTAGGGGGGAAGCAGTGAGTCTTTCACCATTAAGTGTGATTTTAGCTATACATTTTTCATAGATAGACTTCCTCAAGTTGAGGAAGTTCTCTTTTACATCTGGTTTGTTGAGGGTCTTTAACAAATAGATGTTGAATTTATCAAATGGCTTTTCTGTGTCTATTGAGGGTTTTTACATTGTTGTTT
The DNA here is from genome assembly GCF_902655055.1 of Lutra lutra. NCBI lineage: Eukaryota > Metazoa > Chordata > Mammalia > Carnivora > Mustelidae > Lutra > Lutra lutra. Next base: position 75,820,505 of record NC_062286.1, read on the forward strand.
TTGTTTTTTTTTTAGGCTAATATGGTGAGTTACCAACTTGAGTTTCTTACCTGATCATGATGTATTTTTCTTGTAACATATTCTTGGATTTTTTATTTTTGCTAAAATTTTGTTTAGAATTTTTATGTCTGTGGTCATGAGGTCATGATAGTGTTAAGTTTTCATGTAATGTATTTGCTTTTGGTATTAGGGTAATAATGGCCTCATAGAATTAGTTGAGAGGTATTTCTTCCTTTTTAATTTTTTGGAAGAGTCCAAATAGAATTGAAATTATTTTTCTTATAATGTGTGATAAGAATTAAAGCCATCTGGGCCTTGAATTTCTTTGTGGGGAGATTTTTAACTACAATGTCAGTTTTTATAGTAAAAGGCTATTCAAGTTATCTCTTTCTGAGTGAGCTTTAGTAATTAAAGTCTTTCGGAGAATTTGTTCATTTCATTTAAGTTGTCAGATTTATTTACGAGTTTGTTCATAATGTTCTAGTATCTTTTGAATATCATAGAGTGTGTAGAGGTGACACCTCTCTCATTCCTTACGTAATTTGTGTCGTCTCTGTCTCTCTTTTTTTTTTTTTTTGATCAATCTGTTCAGAGGTTTATTAGTTTTAATACTCTGTTCAAAAACAGCTTTTGGTGGTATTTTTCTTCCTCTCTGGTCCCTCTTTATATTGATTTCCACTAAGATTTTTATTAGTTCCTTTCTTCTGCTTACTTAGACCTCAATTTGCTTCTCATTTTCTAATTTCTTAAGGTGGGAACTGAGATCTTTGATTTTGAGGCCCTTGGGGATTTATCAAGGATTTGTTTATTATTGAGTTATAATTTAATGCCATTTGTCAGAGAGTTTACGTTGTATGATTTGAATCCTTTTGAATTTAAGATTTGTTTTATGGCCTAGATGGGCTTATCCTGTTAAGTGTTCTATGTGCACTTGAGCAGAATGTGGATTCTACTGTTGTTGGAGTGTTCTACAAATATCAGTCAGATCAGATTGATCATTGTTGTTCAAGTTTACCGTTTCCTTGCTGACTTTCTGATTACTTGTAGCAAGTATCGAGAGAGGAGTAGTAATATCTCTGCCCATAATTGTGTATTTATCTATTTTTTCCTTATGATTTAATCAGTTTTTGTTTCATGTGTTTTGAGACTCTATTATTAGGTGTATAATGTTTAGAATTATTCTGTTCTCTTGATGAACTAACCACTTTATCAATGTAAAATGACCTTCTTTATCCCTGATAATATTCCTTGCTCTGAAATCTACTTTGATGTTAATGCCACTCCAGCATTCTTTGGAGTAGTGTTAGTATAGTGTACATTTTTTCATCTGTTTGATTTTAACCTAGTTGTGTCTTTTGTAAGTCTTTCTACTTAAAATGTGATGCTTGTAGAGTTGTCTGGCTTTTACCCAATATGATAATCTCTGCTTTTTAGTTGCCATAACACTGGATGCACTTAATGTGACTATTGATATGATTAGGGTTGAGACTGTCATCTTGCTCTGTTACCATTTGTCCATCTCTTTGTTCCCTTTTCCACTTTTTCCTGCTGGCTTTTGTACTAATTGATTATTTAATGATTTTATTGTCTTTTATCTTCTTTTGACTTCTAGCTATAACTAAAAAATTACATTATTTAAAGGTTGCTTTAAGATTTATAGTGTAGGTGGGACGCCTGGGTGGCTCAGTTGGTTAAGCAGCTGCCTTCGGCTCAGGTCATAATCCCAGCGTCCTGGGATCGAGTCCCGTATCGGGCTCCTTGCTCAGCAGGAGCCTGCTTCTCCCTCTGCCTCTGCCTGCCATTCTGTCTGCCTGTGCTCGCTCTCTCTCCCTCTCTCTCTCACAAATAAATTAAAAAAAAAAAGATTTATAGTATAGGTGTTTATCACAATCAAGCTTAAGTGATATTATGCCACTTATAATAGTTTACCTACATTTTTCTCTTTGCTCCTTTATGCTGCTGTTATGTTTTTTATTTTACATGTTTTATGCCCCACAATACATCATATGGCTTTTATTTAAATATATGTATTTGCATTTAGTTTGTATAGTTAATATTTAGTTACCATTTCCAGTGAGTTTCATTCTTTTTTATGCCCATAATTCTGTTTAAAGGATTTCCTTAAACATTTCTTGTAGTGTGTATGAATTGTTTCAGCTTTTATGTCTGAAAATGTATTTATTTTGTCTTTGCTTTTAAAAGATATTTTTGCTGGGTATAGAATTATAGATTGACAAGCTTTTATTTATTTTAGTACTTTAAAAATGTCATTTCCACTGTCTTCTCCCTTGCATTGTTTCCCATGAGAAATTAGATGTCATCTTTATCTTTGTTTCTCTCTATGGAACATATCTTTTATCCCTTGATGTTTTTAAGATTTCCCTTTGCCCCTTGTTTTGAGCAATTTGATATCTCCTGGTATAGTTTTCTCATGTTTATTGTGATTAAGATTTACCGAGTATCTTGGATCTGTTTATCTATAGCTTTCATTTGGTTTGCAAAATTTTCAGCTATTATTTCTTTAAATATTTTTCCTGTCATTCCCAACCTCAGTTTTAAGGACTGTAGTTAATCCATGTATTAGGTAGTTTGAAGTTGACTCCACAACTCAGTCTACTATTCAGTTTCTGCATTTTTTTTTGTGTGTGTGTGCATGTATTTCATTTTGGATAGGTTCTGTTGTTGTGCCTTTGAGTTCATTAATCTTTTCTTTTGCAGTGTTTAATCTGTCATTAATTCCATCCAGTGCATTTTTCATCTCACACATTGTGGTTTTCATCTCTAGAAGTGTAAGTTCAGTGTTGTTTATATCTTTTATTTCTCTACTTTTAGAACATATGGAACACACTTAAAAAACCTTTTTTATTGTTAGCTGGTTCTAACTTTTGTGCCAGGTCCAGGTTGGTTCCGACTGATTATTCTCCTCCTATTGGTTCATGTTTTCTTACCTCATTGCTCAGTTGTCTGTAATTGAATGCCAGATGTTGTGAATTCTACTTTTTGGGTGCTATATTTCTGAATTCATAGAAATATTCTTGAGCTTTGTTCTAAGGTATAACTAAGTTTCTTGAAAGTTTTATCTTTTTTGGAGTATTGTTTTTAAGATTTGTTAGGTGGATCTGGAGCAGTGCTCAGTCTAGGACCAATTTTTATCCACAGCTAAGGCAAGACCTAACTGAGTCAGGGTCATCTCCCGCATGTCAGCATTTTCTGTACTCCTTCACAACTGTCAGTGTTGCAGACCCATGATTTTCTCCCTGACCTTTACCCAAGGTTCTATGGGAAGGGTTATGTGTACTTAATATTGACAGAGTAATTTATGCACAGCCACTCTGTGATTTAAGTTTCACTTTTCCTTCCATAGCTGCCTCTGTGTTGTGGCTCCCATATTCCTCATATGTCTAAATAATTATCAATGAAATTCTAAAGTAGTTGTTGAATACAATATTTCTTTATAGTATTTGAGCCAGAAGTCAAGACTCAAAACAAATAATAGTGCAGAACGGTGAAGCAGATTTTAATCATTATTTATTACCCCCCCAATCTAAAAACGAACTAAACTTTTGTATGGCCGAGCACAGTTGAGGGTCAGTAGGGCCAGTTTTTAGACCACGTAGTGAAGTCAGTGACATTTGTTTATGAGGCCTTCTGCTGCTTCTTTCTTCTGTTTTGCTTTGCTGCCACTGGCATGCCCCTGGGTGGAAGTGAGTTAGATGTACCGGGCATGGCAGATGAATAAGAAGTTGGCCAAGAACTCAGCACTTTGTCCTTGTTGCAGGAAAAGACTCAGGGTTGTCATCCTCCTCTGGCCACAGTTCTGGGGCCTGGACCCAGACTGGCCGAGTACCACTTCTTCCATTTGGCTGGTTTCTGACTGGGGTCTGGTGCCTGGTAAATAGACAAGGTCAAGGTTTGGCAGATGGCTGACTTTTATTCGCGTATTGGTTTATCATTTTCTAGCCGTATGTGTCCATGGGGCAAATTATTTAATTGTTGACTTTTCTCAGCTATATAGTGGGTATACACATGGCTTAATAGAGTTGTTAGGCACTTAACATAGGTACTTGATACTTTTAGCGAATACTTCTACCTTAAAAAAAAAAAAAAGGGTTTTCCTGTGCTGTTTGTTTTGGCCTGTGGCTCTGTTTATATCTTCCTGCTCCTTTCACCTAGGGAAAGAAACTGTGCCTAGAGCTTTTTCCTCTTGCATCAGTCCTTAACACTCTCATGCTCCCTACTAAGGTATTCTTGGGGGGCATAGTAAGTCTAAGGACAAACCCCAAAGAGATAGCCATTTTTTTAAGGTTGTTAGGTTTTATTTTAATCATATAGGCAAATTTTGCATTCCATTCCATGCTGATTTCAATAGAAAAACAATTTTTCCTAAGCGGATATTCCTGAAAGATGTTTCATGTTTCCTACTTCTAGTTCAAAGCAGCATGCTCCTGGAAACATTTCTTTACTTGCTACAGCAGCACTCTTAAAGCAATTCTCAGTCAACAATCACAATGGAATGGAATGTTTCCAGGGTCTTGGTCTTCAGGGGTAGACTACTAACCTGGGGTGCCTGCACCACAGCATCAGACAAGTTGTTGTGAAAGGCCCTGGGAAAATGTAGAGAAGTAGACAGTTTTGTATTAGTTGCAGTAACCAGGTTATCCAGCGTTGTTTCGAGGTGAAAGCCCATGGTGGATTCCAGCTACTTGTGGCAGAAGGTGTTTGGCTTTGGCTTTCAGCTTAGTGGTTCTGTTCCTCTAGATTCTTAGCACATCAGTTTTTTGTTTTTTTAAACTAGAGCAGGTTATATACAGCGATATATGGATAATCTTCACCAGATGGGTGTATAGATAGGTTTCTGAATCACTACAGAATGAGTGCTCCAAGACCGTGGGGTAACAACTTGTTTGGAGGAGCTTCAGCACAGAAAGATATGTTTGAAGGTAACAGAGCAGGTCTATGAGTGTCATTAACTAGATTCTGAAAAGGAAAAGTTTTCAAAACACGAAGTAGGCATTAGGTTGCAGACACGGGAGGAAAGCGATAATGCAAGGAGAGAGAAGTTTGGAAGGAGGTATTGGGGCTAGGCTGAAAGACCTAAGCAAGGGGGATTAGCCTGGGGCCTTGAAGAAATTGGTGATAAAACAGTGGTCTAAGCCTCTACCCCACTACCTACCGCCAGGGTATCTTTAGGGGGCTGAGGATCTGTACCACATACGGAATGATTCGTCTTCAGACAGTTGAAAATAAAAGTCTTACACATGATTGGTAATTATTACCTATCAACAAATTGTTCTTTAGTGAGTTAAGTCAAGCTGTTGAGCATAACTTATCATATCCTTCTTGTTTTGATGGGAAGGCTGTGTCTTCGAAAACTGCCTTGGCTAGTGATTTGGAGAAGGGGTCCCTGTTGTGTTGGCAGCTGAGAAGCTTGCTATGATCCGGTCTCTGTTTTGTGTAGTCACTCTTGTTTTGTGTAGTCTTCCCTGCAGGCATATGCCAACATGGCTTGGCATACCTTCGGAAGATTTATGTTTTTATCTGATTATCTTCTTCCTGAGGGTGGAACTGGTTCTTTGAGGACTCATTATAGAGAGATAGGAGCCCACTGTTACCTGCATTGTGCATGGTACACAGCAAGTGTTCAGAAAATCTTGACTCAGTTGAAAGTCTTGTGTTGAATTATATATAATTTGTGGGCTTGTTCCTAACCATCCCTATGTTTACCTCGGAACTTCATGCTGGTTTCTCAAAATGTTAATACTTAAAACATCAAAACACAGCATTGGTTTTTTGTTGTTGTTGTTTTGTTTTGCTTTGTTTTGTTTTGTTTTTAAACACAGAACCTCTGAGCCCTTATCTGGTAGTCACACCCCAGTTCTTACTTGTCACCAGACTAGGCTGAATACTGGCCAATTAATTCATTACTTCTTATTTAGTGGGTGCTATATCCTAGCCTATGTCTAAAAGATAAAGACACAGTTCTGGCCCTAAAAAAGCCTCCAGCACAGTGGGCTGAGCAGGCCTGCAGACAGACACTTGAGTTACAGGTTCCAAGTGGTTGCCCAGGATAGGTCAGTCGCTACGGACAGGAATAAGTAGACTAGGGTTGCTGCAGGAGGCAGAAGACCTTACTTGGGAGCAATGAGAAAAGACATTTCAGTGTGATCCAGTTTACATGTTTCTTATCAGGACCATTTTTTCCTTATAAGCAGAAGGTTTGTCTTCGAATAAAGCTTTTGAGGTCCATAAATAAGCAAACACACTGTGAACTGATCTTGCTTAGAACGGGTAACCCATTTTTGGATCTTAGGCTTGACACTAGCTTTGTCATAATGTGTCTGTGTCTCAAAGAGGGAGTTTGGGGGTTCCCTTTACCTCTTCCTTTCCCACCTTAAAAAAATAAATTCTTTACAACTTCTCAACACAATGTTTTATATGGGAAGACAGCATGGTTTGATGAAAAACACTGAGGTTCTAGTACTTACTATGTGACCTTGGACAAGTTACTTATGCTGAGAGTCCTTTTCTTCTTAGATTACATTTAATTAGCAATAATCGCGCCTCGGATAAACCTCATTGGCTACGATACTGCCACTGTGCAAAGCTTCTCTTAGATTACATTTAAAAAAATTTTATGGAGTGTTGAGGAGATGAAACTTTTGGTTTGAGAATTTTTTTTTTAATTTTTTTATTTTTTCAGCATAACAGTATTCATTATTTTTGCACCACACCCAGTGCTTGGTTTGAGAATTCTTAATGAATCTACCATCACAGTTTCTCCTTCAGTATCAACCCTCTTGAAAAATTCCCCATTGTAAGTTTTAGATTTTTGAGTATGTAATTCTTAAATTATAATTTGTTAATTATTAAAATTCCTTATTCCCATGTGATCTTCATATTTTGATTTTTAACTCCTTTCTACCAGTTGGTCTATACCCAGGGAATTTAAATAAATGGAGCCCTCTCAAGCCTTCCATTCTGTAGTCATAGGTGAATAAGTTTACATACCTGGTACTAAGTTACACTTCCTGTTCTCTATTACTTTGCCTTTCTCATGTCACCAATATTTCCTGAGCACACTGCTGGGCTCTGGGAATAGGTTTATGTTTAGTCATTAGCTTCCAAGAATTTCTTGCTAGAGAGGCAGGCATAAACACATAATTACAATGTGGGGTTAAAGATATGTATCAAGGTTGTGTGCCCACAGGAAAGACTTAGGTTGATTGTATAAATGAAGTTATGTTGGTCAGTTTATATAATGGAGAGAACAATACTAGTAAGGATGTTAGATCTGGATCCACGTAACCCAGTTTTAGAATGAGTCAAAACACGGTTTCATTGTTCGTTTCTAATCACCACTGCCACCCATTTAACATGTGTGCCTTTTTTGTTTGTTTGTTTTATGTAGTGAGTGGGTATGACTGAATTTAGATCTTTGAACACTCCTGGAAAAAGTTTGGTCAGAGCAAGCTCATGTTTTCCTGATAAATTACCAGTCTTGCATGGAACTTGGCTTCCTATCTACTACCCTGTAGAGACCAGACGTAAAGGTCACTTGGAATACCACTTCGATTCTTACCAGGAGGAGGTTATCCAGCCTGCATGCCTCAGCTTCCTCATATGTTTTGATGGGGTTGGTAGGAGTACCTACCTTTGAGGGTTGATGTGAGGACTGAATGAGATCATCTCTAGGGCTTGGCATGTAGTAAGTGCTAGATTAGTGCTACTTCTTCTTGTCCTTCCATATTCTACTGTGTTTCAGTCTGGACTGCTTGTGTAATACCAGGCTAGCCAGATTGCAGTTATTTTCAGCTGGACCAGGATGACACCTTGGTCTGAAGGTATTCCATGTGTTCAGCTCCACAAACATTTATTAAAGGCCAAGTAGTGTGTCAGACACTGGGTTGGTCATTGGGGCCTCAGGGACAAATAAGAGGTGATTCCTGTCCTGGAGTAGTTTATATTTTTTATTTGTATTGTACTCTGCTTTCCCAGAGTACTTTTAAGATCAGGACATTTAAGTAGTTAGATTTGAAAAATGGGAAGAAATAAGAAAATTTAAAAAGGATTTTCTTAAAGTAAAATACCAGGTAGTTGAAGCAAATGGCCCTTGCTGGACCTTAGGAACCACCCCAGAAAGACTGCAGCTTAGTTGAGTGCCAGACACTGCACAGGTTTAGCATCTGCTGAATTATGTCACAGTGAGCAACTGCTCTACTTACTGTCCCAAGCATATATGTTTGGTGTATGCATTGTGTCAGCCTTAGTAATCAGATAGTTTAACATATGAGACATCCATGATAGAAGCTTGTTTTATGACAAGGGAAAAAAATATAGCTAGCCCTGTTAAATTAATGATGGCAATTTAAATGTAAGAATTTGCTAGTCTCTGGGTGGCTGGGTGGCTCAGTGGGTTAAGCAGCTGTCTCTTGATTTCGGCTCAGGTCATGATCTCAGGGTCCTGGGATCGAGCCCCACCTTGGGCTCCACACCCAGCCAGGGGTCTGCTCTGCTTCTCTCTCCCTCTGCCCCTCCCCCTGCTTGTGCAGGTGTATACACTTGCTTGCTCATGTGCTTGCACTCTCTGTAAAATAAATAAATAAAATCATAGAAAAAATTTGCTAGTCTCACATGTAAAATTTTTCTTTAGTTTCTAATTTTGCTTCTGCTTAATTTTTTCTTTAGGTTCTGTTTATTCTGTTACTGGATCATCCTTATATTACTGTTCTTTTTCTACTCATTTACATTTGTAGATCTAGTTGAAAGAGCCATGCCAGGAAACTTGGCCAGTGCCATCTATTGCTGCTTTTATGTGGATTTCAGAATTATATTTAGATCAGTTCTCCATGGTGGACTAAAGAAAGGTAGAAACTAGCTTTCAAAGTTAGCCTGTTTAGGGGTAAGCCAGCTTACAAATCAAAATTCACTAGAGAATTTCTTCATATTTCCAGAAGCAGTAATTTTCATTACACTAGGGAATTTTTAAATAATCTGTACTGTAGGACAGACATCAGATGAGTTGGTGCCCAGTCACAGGACTTGCCACACCATCCACATTCATTATTCCAGGTTTCCATTTGGTACATAGCTGAGTAGCCCCATAAATAATCTTGGTAATAGATGCTTAGTAAGTAAGTGGTGGCTATTATATGCCAGGTACTTTACTGTACTGCCTGTTGTAACAGGAAATACATATGTATTTCATAGGTGAGGGGGCTGGGGTTTAAAGATTATGTGAGGCAGTGTTTTCCCAGATTTTCCTGAGAGTAGTTAATAGTGTATTTTTAATAATAATCACTTGATAATGATTTATCATTATCCCTATCTCCCTATTTTAGAGATTAATATTGTCCTTCCCAGGATTTGTTGGGATTAAAAAAGAATAGTGCATGCAAATTGTCTAGTTCAGTGCTCAGTAGGTAGAAGGCATTCAGTAGATGTCATTTTATTTTGATGTATTTTTCTATCTGGAAGTGAAGGTATAGTATAAGGATAAAACAATATGTTGTAGAATTGACTTATTCAAGGACATTGTATCTTAACTATGTATTTAGCAAGCTACATTCCCAGCTACATGTGATTTTTGCTTTCCTCAGCAAGATTTGCCTATTTGAAAGGAATTATGGAAAATATTGACTTCTTCTCTAACTATATTCCCCCAGACTGTAATTGTTTTCAGTAGGACTGAATTTACTCTAAAGGGAAAGTGTGTGACTTGCATACCAGTTTCAGTAATAGAAAATGACATGAGGAGGCACTTGGGTGGCTCAGTTGTTTAGAAGTCTGCCTTTGGCTCAGGTCCTGGGTTGGAGCCCCACATCTGGCTCCCAGCTCAGCGGGGAGCCTGTTCTCCTCTCCCTCTGCCCTGCCCATCCCCTACTGCCGCTCACTCTTCTCTCTCTCATGTTGTCTCTGTCTCTTTCAAATAAATAAATAAAATCTTTTTTAAAAAAGTGACAGCACAATTGTCAGTCTTGAATAAACCCAGTAGAATGCCTAACAAGTCTCCTAATTTCCTAAATGTTAGAGCAGTATTTTGAAACTTTTAGATGGTGGTCTCCTGTATATTCTTTTGTGCAGGGACATAGGAGTTCTAATTGAAAAATAGAAAGAGGCCTTTGTCTGAGCGGTGTTACAGTAATGGGTGTGTAGGGATTGCTACTCTCCTATTGGCAGAACATGTAGGAATGTGAAAGCTTAGTTTGCTAGTTTTCCTGGAGGTGGGTTGAAGTATTGTAAAACATTACTATAGCTGTGTCACTTTTATGTACGCCTGTGGGTCAGAAAACCAGACTGAGGAAACTGTTTATATTTGAAAAGATAACATTCTTTCAAGTATTAGTTCATTCCATATCCAGGTATTTTGAACTTTTAACAGAAATTGACCACGATACATTTGCATAGATGTAAAGCCTTCTTATTTTTTATTTTTTATTTTATTTATTTGACAGAGATCACAAGTAGGCAGAGAGGCAGGCAGAGAGAAAGAGAGGGAAGCAGGCTCCCTGCTGAGTAGAGAGCCCATTTTGGGGCTTGATCCCAGGACCCTGAGATTCTGACCTGAACCAAAGGCAGAGGCTTAACCCACTGAGCCACCCAGGCATCCCGATGTAAAACCTTTTTAAAAATACATGACGTGGGCGCCTGGGTGGCTCAGTGGGTTAAGCTGCTGCCTTCGGCTCGGTCATGATCTCAGGGTCCTGGGATCGAGTCCCGCATCGGGCTCTCTGCTCAGCAAGAAGCCTGCTTCCCTCTCTCTCTCTCTCTCTCTCTGCCTACCTCTCCGTCTACTTGTGATCTCTCTCTGTCAAATAAATAAATAAAATCTTAAAAAAAATAAATAAATAAATAAAATAAAAAAAAATAAAAATACATGACGTAGTACAAACATTATTTGGTGTTTAAAGTGGAAAATCAAGTTGTTCTAGCAATCTTGAAGAAAATTTTTTAATCTCTCTGCTTCCCAAGATCTTAAAAAAAATTAGGCAGCATAACTCTTTCTCTCTCTCCTCACTGGATAGGAGATAATAAAGGACAAAAACTACAGGACAGTTGTTTGCCTTAGGGGTATTTAGAGTATATTAGGCTATAGAGCACTGTGTACCTAAAATAGCCCTGTAAGATGTGAACTTTATTGAGCTTGTGCCTACCTTCTTTATTTCATATTTTAACCAGCTTTATTGAAGTAATTTATGTACAATGAAATTCACCAGTTTTAAGTACTTTGATTAGTTTCACAGACATACCCAGTTTTGAAACCACCACCATTTTTAATACAGGACACTTTGATCAAATCAAAATGTTCCCTTGCACGTCTTTGCAGTCAATGCCTTCCTCTCACTACTGGCCCCAGGCAGCCACTGATTTGCTTTCTGTCCCCATAGTTTTGTCTTTTATAGAATTCAGAATAAATGGAATCATACTGGAATTGCACTGCAGTTGTTTCCTTGATGTATTTGACTTTGCATAGTGATTATGAGATTCACTGATGTTGCATGTATAGTGGTTCACTTCTTTTTATTGCCAAGTAGCGATCCATTATATGGATATACTACAACTTATTTATTCACCTATTAACGGGCATTTTGGTTGTTTCACATTTTGGTCCAGTATGATTAAAGTTCTCATGAACATCCAAGTAAAAATCTTTTTTTTTTTTTTTTAACATTTTACCTTTATAGGAAGCAGCCAAACCTCCATCACCATGAGGTTTCCAGCTGTTCTTGCCGTTCGTCCTTGTCCATTTGGTGGTGTCAGTCATTTTAATAGATGTGTAGCAGTATTTCAGTATGGTTTTAATTAGCTTTTGCCTCAGAGCTAATGATATGAGCATCTTTTTATGTGGTTCCAGGTTATTCATGGATCTCCTTTTATAAAGTTTCTAGTTAAATCTTTTGCTTCATTTTTATTGAGTGGTCTTAATTAGTTTTTATAAATTCTTTAATATTCTGTATGTGATTCTTTTATCAGATATACAGCTAATACTATTACTTTTTTATTTATTACTTGTTATCCTATTCATAATTTCTTCCTGAGTATATTATTTGCCTTTCTATTTTTTAACTTTTTTGAGAACAGATAATTTAAGCTAAGTGAAGTCTAATTTTTCACCTTTTTCATGCAAGGTTCTGTGCTTTGTGAGACCTGTAACAATTTTTGCCACAATTTTATCACAAATTCACAAAGATTTACTGCTATGTGTGTCTCCAGAATATTATAGTTTTAGTTGTTATATTTAGGTTTATAATCATTCTGAGCTAATTTTTGTATCTGATATGAGGTGAGAGTAAATATTCATTATTTGCATGTGGGTAGTCAGTTGTTCCAGTACCATTTATGAGGAGTTTCCTTTCTCTTACTTAATTGGGAGAAATTAATCAATTTTTCTGAATTAATCTTTCTCATAATCCGTTAACGATTGTTAAGTATGTATATAACATATATATATGTTAACTATGTATATAACATATATATATATGTGTTTTGGGTTTCCTCATTCTATTCCATTGATTTAGTCATTTTGTCAGTATCACACCGTCTTGATTACTGAGACTTTTTAATAAGTCTTTTAAAAGAGGTAGTGAAAGTTCTCCAACTTTGTTATTTTAAAAAATTGCACTGCTGTTTTAATTTATTTGCATTTCTATATATATTTCACACTTAAGTTGTTGGTTTCCTAAAAAAAGAAAAAAGGCTGTTGGGACTTTGAATCTTTGTGTCAGTTTGGAGAGAAACTGACATCATAACGGTGTTCAGTCTTCAGGCCTTGAACATGGTGCATCTCTGTTTATTTAGGTCTTTAATTTCATTAAGTGGTATTTTATAGTTTTCAGTGTACAAGTATTACATGTATTCTGTTAAATTTATTCTTTTATGTATTTGAATGCTATTGTAAATAGAATTGTATTTTTATTTATTTTTCATTTGTTCATTGTTCGTATATAGAGATGTAATTCATTTGTGTATGTTGACTTTGTATTAATTTACTTATTCTAATAATGCCTTTCTTAAGGCAAATTCATATGTGGATTCATGTAGTTTGGGTAGATTCATACATGATCATGTCTGTGACTAAGAACAGTTTTACAGCTTCCTTTCCAATATGTATGCCTTTCTCTTTTCTCTTCCTTTTTCTTTCTTTTTTTTAAGCAGGCTCCATGCTAGGTGCGAGCTTGAACTCATGACCTTGATATCAAGACCTGAGCTGAGACCAAGAGTCAGACACTTAACCAACTGAGCCACCCCCAGTCGCCCCCTATTTGTATTTTGCACTTCTTTGCTTCTTTTTCTTGCCTCAGTGCAATGGCTAAGACTTCCAGAACACGTGAATAAAAGTGGCAAGAACGAACATCCTTGCCTTGTCTTCAGTTTTAGGGGGAAGGTGTTCAGTCTTTCACCATTGTGTATGATAATAGCAGGTTTTTCATAGATGCTCATAATCAGGTTGGAGAAGCTCATTTATATTCTTAGTTCATTGATAGTTTTCATTACAACTTAGTGAATTTGTCAGATGCCTTTTCCTTATCTGTTGAGATGGTTGTAGATGGGTCTTTTTTTGAGTACGTTATAATGTGGTAACATTTTTTTAAAAAGTTAAACCAGGGGCGCCTGGGTGGCTCAGTGGGTTAAGCCGCTGCCTTCGGCTCGGGTCATGATCTCAGGGTCCTGGGATCGAGTCCCACATCGGGCTCTCTGCTCAGCAAGAAGCCTGCTTCCCTCTCTCTCTCTGCCTGCCTCTCCGTCTACTTGTGATCTCTCTCTGTCAAATAAATAAATAAAATATTAAAAAAAATAAATAAAAAGTTAAACCAACATTGCATTCTTGGTGTTATCCTCATTTGGTCATTATGTTACTTATTTTTTAAATATTGCTGGACTCAACATGGGAAAACATTGTTAAAGCGTTTTTGTATCAGTGTTAATGGGGGATATTGGTTTTAGTTTTTTAAAGGATTTTTTGGTCTGTTTCTGGTGACAGGATAATGTTGACCTCATAAAATTAATTAGGATATATTTCCCCTCTAATGTGGAAATTATTTATATATAGAATTGGTCTGGTGTGTGTATGTGTGTGTGTTTGTGTAAACCTGTTTCAGGAAACCATCTAGAGCTCAGACAGGAAAACTACAAGACGATCCTGGAACACTTTTGTGTGTGTGTGTGCCAGCAAGCGAAGATGTGCTCAAGGATGAATGGGAACACTGCATAAGGACACAAGAGCTGGCTTGAAGGGTCTCTACTTGACCAAATTTGGGACATTTTGAGCATCCCAAAAGAATAATAATAGTAATCAATTATATTCGGAGAAAAATCCAGAGTGTATAGTGATACTCAGAAATGAAAAGGGTGAAGGGAAATGAAAATGGCATTACCAAAAAATGTCATGTAGTAAATGTACAAGGAATGATTGAATTAGAAAATTACCATTTTATAACCACCAGGGTAATAATTGATTTGGGCAAGAATCATCAGTGGGTGCTAAAATCATTGGTGAAAGGTTGTTGGTTAGATAGATGCCTACTAGCTCAGTGTTCTCTGTATGAATTACTTGTTTTTTACAAAAAGAAAACCTAGTTCTGATGGAAGGATCTGGTAGATACTGTATTAGCCCAGTGATCCAATTCAGCATCACCAGTAATAGCAGACAAATCAACATTTCTGCCTAATGTTGGGATGCACGGTGTCATCTATATAATGTTCAGTCTGAATCTAATTTGAGGCAATAGCAAAGTAAATGAAGATTGTGGGATATTCTATAAAACATTAGGTCTGGATTCTTTAAAAGTATGGTGTCAAAGACAAAAAATATTTGATACTGTTCTAATTGAAAGACTAAAGAAACATTACAGCCATTTGTAATGCATGATCCTCGATTGGATTCTGAACTGCTCAAAAATATCAAACACTTGGGTCGGCAGCTGAGGCACACTTAAATGTGTGCTGCATATTTTTTTAATATTATTGGATCAACATAAAACGAGTTGTCCTCCTCATTTATATTCTTAGTTCATTGATAGTTTTCATTACAACTTAGTGAATTTGTCAGATGCCTGTCTCAAGACTTGCTAGTGACTTCCAATTGGCCAAATCTGGTGGCTTATTTTAGTCTCTACTTCCTTTTCCTTCCATCCTCTCCGTATGATAGCTTTTGACATTGTCGAACCTTCCTCTCTTGGCCTCCATGAACATGCTTTGCTTTTCTGGTCCTCTTTGTCAGATACCTCTACTCTCAGTAACTCCATTGCTCCCAAGGGACATTCTGCCCTGACTAAACTATATACACTTGTCTATAATTACCCTGTCTATGAACTGTATAGACTAGGGTTCTCTACCATTTCTTCCTTGGTGACTTTTTAAAGCTTAGGAGGTTCAGTTTTCATCTGTTTTGGGAATGTCTCCAGTTCTGACCTCTTTCCCCAAGTTCGAACACTGTTGTGGGACTGCCTGTGTCAGCATTTTCTTTTTTTTTTTTTTTTTTTTTTAAAGATTTTTATTTATTTATTTGAGAGAGAGACAGTGAGAGAGAGCATGAGCGAGGAGAAGGTCAGAGGGAGAAGCAGACTCCCCATGGAGCTGGGAGCCCGATGTGGGACTCGATCCCAGGACTCCAGGATCATGACCTGAGCCGAAGGCAGTCGTCCAACCAACTGAACCACCCAGGCGTCCCTGTGTCAGCATTTTCACTTGCATATTCCATTGTTCTCTTAAATCCTGTAGTCTGAGGTTGAATTAAGCCTTTTTCCTTTCTTCATACTCCCTTCAAATCTGGTCATCCACCTAGCTTCAGTTGAAAAGGGCTTTAAATCACTAATCTCCAAAGCTTGTGTGTATCACTGTAAAATGCAAAGTCCCAGGCTCAGCCCCAGAGAATAGGATTCAGTGGGTTTAGAAGTAGACCCAGAATCTCCATTTTACTGAGCACCAAGGGGATTAGATGTAGGGATCCAAGGACCCATCCTTTGAGAACTGCTGTTTTAATGATCAGTTTAAGGGTTAGTTAGTCTACTGGTTCACCATGGGATTCCTCTACCTTCAAGAAGCCAATATTGAGAGGACCCTCTATCCCCCTTAGTCGAAAAACAGACGAGCTTTGGTCCTGACCTTGCTGTTTACATGCTCTGTAGCTTTGAGCAAGTTACTAGAAAAATGGGAAAAAATAACACATAACTTCCAGGGCTTAGCATGGGGCGTGACTCAGCCTCTGCTTCCCTAGCCAGCTTTTTCTCTAATTCCTCCATTGCTTCTTAAATATCAGACCTAATAAATGTTATTTTCTGAAAGTACCATATTTTCTCATACCTCTAATTCCTTTGGCCTATTGTGCTTCTTGGAAGGAAAGCACACCTGTCTCTCACTTGTGTTTCACATTTAATCACTGCTTGGAGGCATCTGAAGACTTGTGGCTTAATTGGGTGATGGCACACCCGGAGCCCCCAGTACTTGATTTGTCGGTGTTTATCCTTCTTGGTCTGGAAGCTCCTTGAAGACAGGCAGTGTCTAGCTGTAGCCCCTAGTCTGTGTGTAGTATTTCCTGTCAAAGGTTTTCTTGTTTGCTTTTTAAATATAAATTATCAGACTACCTACTATGGCACTAGCTAATCATATCTGGAGGGCTAATTACAAATTTTCTTCCTTACTTGTTTGTCAACATACTTGGCAGCTGTGACAACAGGTGGGAAACTTCCCAGCACATTTTCAAAACAGGAAGTCTATGTCCTTTTGGAATAGAAATTTTAGTGCTTGGACTCCCCCCCCCTCCCCCCGCCATGTCTGAAGAGGTAACTCATTTCTTTTTTTAAGTTTAGGTTTGTAATTGACCCACGCCACAATGAGATCATAAAGTAACCTTGCCCCTTCCTATCCTGTGAGTTAGCTGGTACCTTCTGTTTATATCCAGTGGTTAGTGCCAAAAATGGTATCCCTAGAGCTTTGAAGCAAACCAGGACAGACTAGAGGTAAATTAAGATTTATGCCTCATTGCTAGAGGAGAAAAATATGTATAATGTATTTTTGTATTTGTATAATCATATGATAACATGAAAATATATGAATAAAATTTAAAAACAAGAACAAAATTAGAAGTCATAGTATTATTAAAATTTATATTTAAGTAAAATAAGTGCTTGGGGATAGTAGGATTTTTGTTTCTTTTTTGTGGTCCAGAACCTACCAAATTGGTGTCTTCAATTTTTTTTTCCTCTTTGTAAAACATCTCACATTTATTTGGACATCTAATTTTATTTTTAAGTTAATGTGTTGAATAATCTTTTAAACTTAAAATTTATGTCAGAGGTAGGGAATAAGCTATTAAAGAATCTATTAAAGACTGATAGTGAATAAAAATACTAAACCATGCATTTACAAAAATCATGTTTAATAAAAATGTCTAGTTTCCACTGTTTACTGAAAAAAGAAATGTTCTTTTAACTCTTTATTTCTAATTATAACACATTCTCATTTTGACATTTATCTGTTTTCCTCCAGTTACTACTGGGCCCAAGATAATTTTCCTAACTCTAAGTCTTTTATCCTTTTACCGCTTATGGAGTATGACCTGTCATTTGTAAGAGTTCCTTGAAAGAAACTAGAATTTAATTTGCTCCTGAAACTGATCAGAGTATAGGAGATGAGCACCACATGAGCTAAAACAAAGAATGCATTTTTTTTTTTTAAAAAGGGTGTTATCTGTATAATCAACAAGTTATCTGATGGGACGTTGTAACTATTTTATAACTTTCATGTTTCTGCTTAGCACAAGCAAAATAAATTGGTTCTAAGATACTAAATACTTATTTCTTGTAGGTGTCCCATCCCAGTTGCTATAGACCATTTGTTGAAAAGGCTATCCTTCCTGTGAATTGCTTCTACACCTTTGTGAGAATCAGTTAACAATTTGTGTGGGTCTGTTCCTGGGTTCTGTGTGGGATCCTGTTGATCTCTGCATATCCCTCCAGTTCCACTCTGCCTTTTGAGTGCTTTTAGCTTTATTAATAAGCCTTAATATTGGGTGGAGTAATTCCTTCCACTTTATTCTTATATCTCAAGATTATTTTAGCCACTTCAGGGAATGTGCCCTTCTATGTATATTTTAGAATAAGGTTGTCTGTGTCTATAAAATACCTTGCCAAGATAGTTGTAGGAATTGCATTGAATCTGTATACTAATTTGGGAGAATTGACATTTATACTACATTGAAAACTCCAGTCCATCAATACAGTATGCATGTTCATTTATGTCTTTTTTTTTTCAAATCAGCATTTTGTAATTTTCAGCATATAGATCCTATATATATTTTGTTAAGTGTATACCAAAATATTTATTTTTGGGGGGTTGATTGTAAATGGTATTTTGTTTTAAATTTTGGTTTCCATATGTTCATTGTTAGTATATAGAAATATGATTTTGGGGTTATATCTTACTACCTTACTGAACTCACTTATTCTAGGAGTTTTGGAGTTTTTTATAGATTCCTTTGAGTTTTCTACATAAACCATCATGCTGTCAGCAAATAGAGACAGGTTTTCTTCCCCTTCCTTCTCTGTACATTTTATTTTTAGTACTGCAGCAGCTAAAATTTCTAATACTGTGGTGAATAAGAGTTGTGAAAGCAATATCCTCACCTTTCCCCCTGTTTTGGGGGGCTATCATTCATTCATTATTAATGACGATGTTAACAGATGCTCTTTTATAGAGTAAAGGAAATTCCATTTTGTTCTTTGTTGAGAATTTGTATCCTGAATGGGTGTTGGGTTTTGTGAAAAGCTTTTTCTGCATCATTTATTTAGATCGTACAGGGTTTTTTTTTTTTTTAATTTATCTGTAGTAGATTCCATTGATTGATTTTTAGATATTTGAGTCAGTCTTTCATATGCTGAATAAATCCTAATCAGTCATGGTGTATAGTTCCTTTTTTACATTACTAAATTCAGTTTGCTAGTTTTTTGTTGGGGGTTTTTATATCTAAGTTAATGAGGCATATTGGCCTAGAGTTCTAAAAAAATTTTTGTCGTGTTTTTGTCTGGCTTTAGTATCAGGGTAGTATTAACATCGTAGAGTTGGGAAGTATTCCTATCTTCTATTTTCAGGGATAGTTTAAGTAGAATTGGTGCTGTTTCTTCTTTAAATGTTTGATAAAGATCTTCAGTAAAGTCATCTGTGCCTAAGGATTTCTTTTGGGGGAGATCTTCCAAATTCATTGTTTTTAATGACTATAAATGTATACTGGCCATCTGCTTCTTTGTTGAGCTTTGGTATTTTGTGGTTTTTCAGGAAGTGTTCAATTTTTTTAAGTTGTCCGATTTATGAGAGTGAAGTTATTCATTGTATTCTCTTATTAATCTTTTAATGGCTGTAGCGGTTATAGTGCTATCCCCTGCTTCATTCCTGGTATTGGTGATTTCTGTCTTTTTAGTGTGTTAGTCTTGTTAGATGTTTATTGATTTTGTTGATTTTTTTTTCCAAAGAACTAGATTTTGGTGTTCTTTTTCTGTTATTTTCCTGTTTTTCAGTTTCATGGATTTTTTGTTCTTATTTATATTATTTCCTTCTTTCTACTTTCTTTGGTTTTATTTTGCTCTTCTTTTAAAAAAGAATCCTTTTGTTGTTAATACAGTTACAATTACTGTTATTTTTAAAATATTTTTTATTTATTCATTTGAGGGAAAGATAGAGTGAGTGAGAGCATGAGGGAGGGTTAGAGGGAGAGGGAGAAGCAGACTCCCTGCCAAGGAGGGAGTCTAATACAGGGCTCTATCCCAGGACGCTGGGATCATGACCTGAACTGAAGGCAGATGCTTAACCAACTGAGGCACTCAGGAACCCGTAAAAGAATCCTTTTTTGAAGGATTCCATCTTGTTTTATTTATATTGTTTTTAAGTATTGCTTTTGTATATTTCTCCTAGTAGTTGTTCTGCACATTACACTACCATTTGTAACTCATCACAGCCTACTCATATCAATGTTTTACTGGTTCGTAGTATTAAAACCTTGCCTTTTTTTTTTCCCCCTACATAGGCTCATGCTCAGCACAGGGCTTGAACTCATGACCCTGAGATCAAGAGCTGCAAGTTGTATGACCAAGCTAGCCAGGTGCCCCAAAACCTTGCTTTCATTAACATACCATTGCCCTCCTCATCTTTTAAAATATAATTTCTGCTGGCACCTGGGTAGCTCAGTCTGTTAAGCAATCTGACCTCAGCTCAGATCTTGATCTCAAGGTCATGAGTTTAAGCCCCGCATTGGGCTCCATGCTAGGCCTAGAGCCTACTTAGGTAGGTAGGGAGGTAGATAGAAGCATTTCCTGTCCATACATTGAACACAACAGATGTTGTTATAATTTTGTCTCACCTATCAAGTGTGAGTTAAGAAACTCATGAGGAAAGATAGTCTATTATATTTATCTCTGTTTTTAAAATCTCTTTCTTTATTCTTTTTTTTTATAATTACAATGTCCACTAAGGAGAGGAGTGCTATTTTTTTTTAAAGATTTTATTTATTTATTAGAAAGAGAGAGAGAGAGAGGGAGCGAGCATGAGCACAGGCAGACAGAGTGGTAGGTAGAGGCAGAGGGAGAAGCAGGCTCCCCGCTGAGCAAGGAGCCCGATGTGGGACTCGATCCCAGGACGCTGGGATCATGACCTGAGCCGAAGGCAGCCGCTTAACCAACTGAGCCACCCAGGCGTCCCTCTTTCTTTATTCTTTTTTTTCCTCTTTCTTTATTCTTTTTTCCAAATCTATTTTTTTTAAATATTTATTTATTAGAGAAAGAGAGAGATCACAAGTAGGCAGAGAGGCAGGCAGAGGGGGAGGGGGAAGCAGGCTCCCTTTCTGAGCAGAGAGCCTGATGCGGGGCTCGATCCCAGGACCCTGAGATCATGACCTGAACCGAAAGCAGAGACTTAACCCACTGAGCCACGCAGGTGCCCCTCCAAATCTATTTTTATCATTTCCTTTCTTTTGGGAGAGGTTTCCTTAGCCAATCTTTAGGGATAGGCATGGTAGTGATGAAGTATTTAGGTTCTTTTCATCTGATAATATTTTAATTTTTCTGCCTTTCCTGAAGGATGATTTGCTGGATGTAGAATTCACAATTGACAGTTCTTGTATTTTCAGCACTTACGAAATGTGCTACTTCCTTCAGGCCTTCGTGGTTTCAGATGAGAAATCCACTGCCCTAAGAATTGCTGTTCTGCTGTAGGTAATAGGTCATTTCTCAGAGGTTGCTTTTAAAACTTTTTGTCTAGTTTTTGGCAGTTTACTTGTGACATGTCCTGGCATGAACTTAGGGTTTATCCTGCCTGGGATTTGTTTTGAAGGTTTATATCTTTCACCAAATTTGGGGAGTTTTTGATCTTACAGAATCTTATTTTTGATTCCTTAATTTTCAGTTAAGAGCCTTCAGTTTTATAATTGACATTTTTTATAACATACTTCTTTTTTAATTATTATTATTATTTAAATTCAGTTCGCCAACATATAGTACATCATTAGTTTCAGATGCAGTGTTCATCACTACAATTCATCAGTTGGGTATAACACCCAGTGTTCATCATATCATGTGCCCTCCTTAATGCCCATCACCCAACTACCTCATCCCCCCACCCTAAACTTACATTTCTTAACTGAGGCTTGTATTTTTCATTTTTCTCAAAGGAATTTTTAACTACTTACTGAAACAATATTATGCATTTTTATTTACTTTTTTAATATTATGCAGCTTTAAAATCTTTGTCAGTTCCAGCATTGGATTTATCTTAGTTTTGGCTCCAGTTGATTGTCTTTTCTCATTTATATTGTGTGGTCTTGTGTTGTAATAAGTCATTTCATACTGTATTTGAACATGTTGTCTGTTAGGAGACTCTGGGTCAATTTAAATCTTTATTTTACCAAGCATTTACTTTTTTAGGTTTAGTGGGATGGCATAGGCTTACTTTTCCCTGTTCCTCACCTCTAAATAAAATGAAATACCTTGGAAACAACTTAATAGACAAACACTAAAAGATTCTGAAAGGTAGAAAGAAGATGGACTGGCTAGGGACTTTAGGACTTGAAGTATGACACTATGGTAGATTCCCTGTATTTTCTTTTTGTTTCCTGTATATCCCACACTGGAGGGGCCTAAAACTTAGAATTGTCAACAGACATAGACAAGCAGAAAAACCAGGAAAGGGGACCTAGCAATGAGATACTTACCCAACGGCATCGATGGTCCTGGTCTGCCCATGGCAATAGAGAGAGAATGGGAAGCTTGCTCACCAGTGGGATGACCAAGAGAACAGGCCACAATAAATACTTTTCACCTACAGGCCTGGCATTCCTCTACCCAGTCATGTAATCATACCATGGGGACCAAAGGAAGTGCCTTCCATCCCTTTGTGTCCCCAGAAGTTACCCACTGGGAGCTCAGGCAGGGCTAGAAGAGTGAAACAGTTAAGCATAGCATTACAAAGGCTTGTTACAAAACTAAATTGTCTTTGGAACTATTGGCCACAAAAGTAGACCAGAACCTACATGCCAAATTTAAACGAGACCATGTTTTTCTAACCACTTAGATCAATTTCGTGTAATCGAAGGGAATTTTGCCATTTAAAATATGTCAGATGTTATTTAATGTGAGTCTCCACCATCACTTGAGTTGTTCGTGTATTTGTATCCCTTTGGTTCCATTCCTTTTTTTTTTTATAACCTTTTTTAAGGTTTTATTTATTTGAGAGAGAAAGAGCAAGAACAGGGTGAGGCGCAGAGGGAGAAGCACACTCCCCGCTAAGCAGGGATACATCATTCACTTCATCAGTGACGGGCTCAATTCCGGCACTCCAGGATCCTGACCTGAGCTGACAGCAGAGGCGCTCCTCTTTGGTTCCATTCTTATTGGTCAGTCATTTTAATTTTAAAATGGGTGACTCTGGTAAATCCTAAAACTATGTTCTCTAGGAAATGAGTTCCTCTTGGTTTGTTGGCTATGTCCTAGTTCACTGTACTTCCCTCTATTGTAAATTTAGGCTGTTATGATGACATTAGTGTCTCATAATGTTAATTCCTCTTTTTTAATTTATTGGCTCAAATTTTAGTTATTTTTGGTTACAGGTTTACAACTAAGTAGTTTTTAATTGCGTTGTGTAAGACTAGTTTGGAATCTGAGCTAATAAATGAGGATGTAGATATGTAAATACAGGGCTCTAGGAATCAGCAAACTGATGTCCTAGTACTGGCTCTGAACTCATTTGGCTTCTGTGAGATTTCTAAGGTACCCTTAATGTTTAAAAAAAAAAAAAAAAAAGTCAAATAGTATTTCTGCAAGGTTGCTGAGATTTACTGCATCCCCAGTCTGTTACCACCTGAGTGAGAATATCCTGTAGAGAGGCCCTTGCCTGATGGTCTTTACTGGAGTCTGGAGGGGTACCAAGAGGGATAGGAGGTTTAGGGATGTGGGCTCAGAGCATACTGGAGAGAGGACTGGGGCTCCAAAGCCACAGAGACATGTTTGGAATAAGGTAGGAATGTCTGTGAACTATAGAACTGGTACCCTCAAATGTTGACTAAATTTTTTAATTGAAGCATAACTTATATTCATTCATTAAAGAATATACATCCTTAAATACGGGTTTTTACATTTTTATATATGTATATACTTTATAATTGCCATCTAGATGAAAATGTAGAATACAAATCTTTGCCAGTATTTTTCACTGGGAAATCCTTTTTCCCATTTGCTGCTTTATATTTTTAAAGGATGTATTTATTTGTTGGAGCACATGTACATGTGCAGGGTGGGGGAGGGGCAGCGGCGGAGGGAGAGAGAATCCCCAAACAGACTTCCTGCTGAGCAGGAGCCCAGTGTAAGGGACCTTGAGGTCATGACCTGAGCCAAAAATCAAGAGTTGCTTAACCAACTGAGCCACCTAGGTGCCCCACCCATTTACTGCTTTAATGCTATGGTTAAATATTGGTTTGATAGGCGTTTATTTGTCTGTCTCATTTGTGTTAAAATTTTGGATATTCTACAAGATTCTGTTTAGCTTAATGAGGTTGATAGCCATCATCATCATCACACAAAAGTTATGTATTTCTGAGGGGAAATATTTCAATGTAATAGGCTGGTTGAATATGCAGGTGCAAGGAATAAGACAAGGAGAGTGGTTATACTTAGGAAGAAAACCCTCCATATAGTTAAGATGAGGTGTGATTTGGAATCCTTCAAAAGCTGTTGTATAAAAAGAACCAAAGAAACAAACCACGTGTAGAATACAGAAAGGAATTTTAACTTTTTATAGGAAGGTTTGGTGCAGTAAATTGACGTATAATAAGCCGTACACATTTAAAATGTGCAGTTTGAATTTCAACCCATGTATAAACAGGTGAAACTATCACCCCACTAAAGATAATGAACATTATGCAACCTCCTACTAAAGATTCTTTGTGACCCTTTGTAATCTACTTCCCACTCCTTTAGACCCAAGCAACTTCCCTTTTGCTTTCTGTTATTATAGATCAGTGTGCATATTCTAAAATTTTATATATAATCAGATCCATGTAGTATGTATTTTTTGTCTGCCTTCTTTTACTCAGCATAATTATTTTGAGATTCATTCATGGTATTTTATGTTTTAATAGTTTATTTCTTTTTAATGCTGAATACTATTCCATTGTGCGGTTATTCTACAATTTGTTTATTCATGCATTCATTGATGGGAATGTGGGTAATTTCCTCTTTAGAGCTATTCCAGATAAGGCTTCATATAATACTCATCCACAAATCTTTGTATGCACATGTGTTTCATTTTCTTCTGGGTAAATATCTAGGAGTAGAATGTCTGGAGCATAATGCAACTTTAAGAAACTGCTAACCTGGGCACCTGAGTGGTTCATCTGGTTAAGCGTCTACCTTCAGCTCAGGTCGTGATCTCAGGGTCCTGGGATCAAGTCCTGTGTTGGGCTCCCTGCTCAGCATGGAGTCTGCTCCCATTCCCCTTGTTCCTCCCCACTGCTCATGCTGTCTTTCTGTCAAATAAATACGTAATAAAATCTTTAAAAAAAAAAAAAAACAGATATGCTAATCTGTTTTCCAAAGTGGTTGCATCATTTTATATTTCCATCAGCAGTGTGTTAGACTTCTAGTTTCTCCACATCCTTACCAACATTTGGTATGTTAAGAAATTTTAATTTTAACTTTAGTCATTTCAGTGGGTTATGTATTGGTACCCTCATTGTGTTTCTAATTTGTTTTTCTTTTCTTTTCTTTTTTTTTTGAGATTTTATTTATTTATTTGACAGTGAGAGAGAGATCACAAGCAGGCAGAGAGGCAGGCAGAGAGAGAGGGGGAAGCAGGCTACCCACTGAGCAGAGAGCCCCATGTGGGGCTCAATCCCAAGACTCTGAGATCCTAACCTGAGCCGAAGCCAGAGGCTTAACCCACTGACCGACCCCAGCGCCCTTTAATTTGTTTTTCTTGAATGAGAATTTTGACCATATTTTCATATGCTTTTTTTCCCCCTGGACCATTCATAGTATCTTTGCTTGGACGCTTGTTTAAATCTTTGTGCATTTAAAAAATTGTGTTGTTTTCTTAAAATTTAATTGCAGGAGCTCTTTATGTATTCTGGACACAAATCCGTTGTCCGATAAATGTTTTGTCAAGTATTTATTTCCAGTCTGTGTCTTCTATTTTTACTTTTGTAACAGCATCTTTTAAAGAAAAGTTTAAGAACAAAATTAAATGAAATGCATCTTTTTGTATTTATATATATATTTATATATAGTTAATGACTTTTTATATCCTACTTAAGAAATCTTTGCCAAACCTAAGGTCACTAAAATTTTCTTTGTTGCTCTCTAGCAGTTTTGGAGTTTTAGCTCTTAACGTTAAGTTCTATCATTCATTTCAGGTTCATTTTGTTAAGTGTTGAGGTATTGAGGTTCTTTTTCCCCCTTTCCCATATGACTATACAGTTGTACCAGCATTGTTTAGAGAAATTGAATTGCCTTGATACCTTTGTCAGAATCCATTGACCATATATATGGGGGTCTACTTCTGAAATTTCTGTTCCATTCCATTTATCTGCTGTCTTTGTGTCAATATTCTACTGAGTTGATTACAATGGCTTTAGGTCTTGAAATCAGGTGCTAAGTCCTTCAATGCTTATTTTCTTTTTCAAAACTATCTTAAACTTTGGGTTGTTTGCTTTTCTTTATATATTTTAGAATCATTTTGAAATTTCTACAAAAAGGTCTGCTGAGATTTTCATTAGTATTGCACAGAATATCTCAGTCAGGGGAGAATTGGTGTCTTAACAATATTGAGTCTTTGGGGGCACCTGTCGTGGTGCAGTCAGTTGAGCATCTGACTCTTGGTTGCAGCTCAGGTTGTGTGATCTTGGGGTTGTGAGATTGAGCCCCACATCAGGCTCTGTGATCAGGGCAGAGTCAGCTTGGAATTCTCTTTCCTCCTCCCTCTGTCCCACTTGCGTGCTTTCTCTCTAAAATGAATAAATCTTTAAAAAAAGTCTTTTAATTCACAAACATGGTACATTTTTCCATTTATTTAGGTATTCTTTATTTATTTAGGTATTCTTTCATTTCTCCCAGCCATGTTTTGTCAAATATATTCCTTTTCATATATTTTGATGATATTGTAAGTGGTTTTAATTTTAGTTTCTAATTGTTTCTTGCTAGTATTAGAAATATGGTTGGTTTTTGTATGTTGCTATCATATCCCGCCACTTTGCTAATCTTATTCTGGTAGGATTTTTGTGGATTTCTGAGATTTTCTGTTTGAATATGATGATATCTATATATAAAGACAATTTCACTTTCTCTTTTCCACTCTACATACTTTTCTTTTTCTTCTTGTTTGGCTAAACTTTCAATATGTTGAATAGGAGTAGTGAGAAGAAACATTCTTAACTTTGTTCTGATCTTAAAGGGAAAGTATTTTGTCTTTCACCATTTAGTATGGCATTAGCTTTGACTTTGATACATAATTTTTCTTAGTGTAAGAAAGTTCTTTTTGTTTCCTATATTCCCAAGATCTTTTTATCATGGAAGTATGTTGAATTTTAATCCTATGCCTTTCTTGCATCTTTTGAGATGCCTGTTTTTTTGTTTTTTTTGGTTTTTTTTAGTCTTTTATAAGTTGGATTACACTATTATTATCATTATTATTATTATTTTGGATGTTAAACCAATATGGCAGGGATAAATTGTACATAGTCATGATGTATCTGTCCTCTTTGTATACTCATGGATTACATTTGTTGAAATTTTAATGAGAATTTTTTTTAAGAATTTTTTCATATATAATAATGAAGGATATTGCCTGTAGTTTTTCCATTAAAGTGTATGTTTTTGGTATCAGTAATTCTGGCTTCATAAAATGGTTAGAAAGTTTCTCCTTTTCTATATTCAGGAGAGTTGGTGTTAAATTGGTATTTTTTTTCTTAAATATTTGGGAAAATTCGTCAGTTAATCTGTCTGGGCCTAGAGATTTCTTTGTGAGATTTTTAACTGGAGAACAATTCATTCACTACATCTAGGGCTATTCAAGTTAGCTATTTTTTCTTGACTGATTTTTGGCATTTTGAATTTTTGAAAGAATTTGTCAATCTCATAATCTGAATTGTTGACTAAATTAACAGAATTATTAATGATGCTCCCTTACTAGCCTTTTGTTTATAGAAAGTATAGTTGTGTCCATTCTCTCACTTTTTTCGTTTCTAATATGTGACTTCCGCTGTCTAGTATGGCTAGAGGTTTATCAATTTTATTCATCTTTTCAAACATTTTAAGAAGCTTTTGATTTCTTTGGTTCTTTATTTTCTGCTATTTCATTGATTTGTATTCTTTATTATTTTATTATATTCTATTTTAAGCTTAACTTGCTCTTCATTTTCTAATTTCTTATATTGGTCATTTCTTTGGGCAGGTGCGATAAAAACTATATTGATAAGATGTGGATGATTACTTATCTAAATAGTTGAAATGTGATGTTATGTATTATGTATATATGGATGCAATGTAGATGTTATCTACATATGCTATATGTCTTAGGTGATTGCATAGTGGAAATATATACAAGATAAAATCCCTATACAGTAGGTGAGTTGGCATATTATTTTAAAGGCAGTTTTAAGATGGCTATAATACCACTTGTAGTCACAGATACTTGATTGGTTTATTATTCCAAAGTTAATCTGTGCCAGCAGTAAATATACCAAACACCTCTGTAACCACTATTTCCAAGTGGACATTTACTGTAGCATGATATATGGCTTTTTAAAAGAGTAAACATGTTTAAACATCCAAAATTTTATAAGTCTTGAGTAAATATTTATGTTTTAAACTTCTTATTTGGAATATTTTCAAGCTTTCAGAAAAGTTCTAAGAATCAAAACAGAATTAAGAATATTCACATTCCTTTACCCAGATTCACCTATTATTTGAATAACTGTTAAACTGTTTTTAAAAGTAGCTGCTCCATTTTTTTACTCCCACCAGCAGCTTACTGGTTTCCAGTTTCTCCACATCTTCGCCAATGCCTTTTATTGTATACCTTTTTGATTATAGCCATCCTAGAATGTGTGAAGTGGTATCTTATTTCTTTTTTTTTTTTTTTAATTTTATTTATTTAGTTGACAGATAGAAATCACAAGTAGGCAGAGAGGCAGGCAGAGAGAGGAGGAAGCAGACTCCCCGCGGAGCAGAGAGCCCCATGCGGGGCTCGATCCCAGGACCCTGAGATCATGACCCAAGCCGAAGGCAGAGGCTTTAACCTGCTGAGCCACCCAGGCGCCCCTGGTATCTTATTTCTTACTTTGGTTTTGATTTGTATTTCTCTGAGGACTGTTCTTGAGTGTCTTTTCATGTGTTTATTGGCTATCCCCCCCGCTTTTTTGAAGAAATGTTTATTTAGATTCCTTGTCCATTTTTTAAAATTGGGATATTGGTCTTTTTTTTTTTAATTGAGTTGTGGATGTTCTCTGTATGTAGTCTGTGTACATATCCTTAACAGATGTATCATTTGCAAAAATTTCCCATTCTGTGGGTTATCTTTTTTACTTTCTTGATTGTGCCCTTTGAAGCACAAAGGCTTTTATTCTGAGGTCCAATGTGTCTGTATTTGTCTTTGATTGCTTAGCTATCTTAGATGAAAAATATTGCCTAACCCAAGGTTGGGAAGACTTCACTTGTTATCTTCTAAGGGTTTTATAGCACTTAAACTCAGATCTTCGATCCATTTAGAGTTACTTTTTGCATGTGGTGTGAGGTAGAGTCCAGCTTCATTTTTTTGCATGCAGTTATTCAGTTTTCCCAACATCGTTTGTTGAAAAGACCATCCTTTGCTCCCCTGAATTTCTTGGCACTCCTTCATAAATAGATTACTCATAAATGTGATTGATCTTTCTGGACTCTCAGTTCTATTCCATTAATCTGTACATTTATCATTATTCCTACTACCACACTGTCTTGACTAGTGTAGCTTTGCTACACTAAGTAAGTTTTGAAATCAAGAAATGTGAGTCCTCCACTATGTTCTTTTTCAAGATGGTTTTGGCTATTATGGGTCCCTTGCATTTTCTAAAGAATTTTAGGGTCAAATTATCAATTTAGAAAAAAGCAAGCAGTTGGGGGGAATATAGCAATCTCAGCATTACTAAGTTTTACAAATTTTTAACACCAAGTGTCTTCCCATTTATTTAGATTATCTTCTGCATATGTTGCTGGATGTGGTTTGCTGTATTTTGTTGAGAACTCAGTATCCATTTTCATAAAGGATATTGGTCTATAGTTTCTTTTCTTTTGATGGCTTTATCTAATTTTTGGTTTCAGTCTATTAAGGCCTCATAGAAAAAGTTGGGAGCTGTTTCCTTCTCTGTTAAAATTTGGAGGAGTGTGCGAAATATTGTTGTTAATTCTTTAAACATTTGGTAAAATTCATCAGTGAAACTATATGTTCCTAAGCTTTTCTTTGTAGGAAGATGTTTTGATTACTAATTCAACCTCTTGTTATAAGTCCATTCAGATTTTCTGTTTATTCTTCAGTTAATTTCAGTAGTTTGTGTCTTTCTAGGTATTTATTTGTTCATTTCATATGGGCTAAATTGTTAGTGTGTAGTTGTCACTAGTTACTCTTCTATAATTACTTCTCTGTAAGGTTCTTTTTTATTTCTGTTAGGTCTGCAGTCCTATTCCCTGTTTCATTCATGAATTTTTTGTTTGTCAGCCTAAGCTAAAAATTTGTCAATTTTGATGTTTTCAAAAGAACCACAGTTTTGTTCCATTAATTTCTCTTTTCTCAATTTTATTTATTTTCACTCTAACTTGTATTATTTTCTTCTTTCTACTTAGGTTGGGCTTGGTTTGCTCTTTTTCTAGTTTCTTAAGATGGTTGGTTAGGCTATTTGAGATCTTTGTTTTATTTTAATATAGACACAGAGCAGCTATAAATTTTCTTCTAAGCACTGTTTTCCCTGCATTTTATAAGTTTTGGTATTTTGTGCCTTGGTTTTTGTTTCTTTCAAAATATATTTTCTAATTTTTCTTCTGATTTATTTGACACATTAGTTATTTAGGATTTTTTTCTTCCAAGTATTTATTTAAATTTCATATAGTTAACATACATTGCAATATTAGTTTCAGTTGTAGAAATTAGTGGTTTATCATTTACATACAACACCTAGTGCTCATTACAGGTGCCCTGTTTAATACCCATCGCCTATTTAACCCATCCCCCTTCCCACCTCCCTTCTGCTAATCACTTCATTCTCTATGGTTAAGAGTGTGTTTCTTGGTTTGCCTCCCTCTCTCTTCTTTTCCTCTTTGTTCATTGGTTTCATTTCTTACATTCCACATATGAGCGAAATCATAGGGTATTTGTCTTTCTCTGAATTATTTTGTTTAGCACAATACTCTGTCTCCATCCACATTGTTGCAAATGGCAAGATTTCATTCTTTTTTATGCCAAGTAATTCCATTGCATGTGTGTGTATGTATCACATCTTCTTTATCCATTCATGGGATTGTTTTTTGATTTCCACATACTTTCTGAGTTTCCTTAGTTATACCGCGTTATTGGTTTCTAATTTTATTCCATGTTTTCTATTTGGTGAGACAACATTCTCATG
The DNA here is from genome assembly GCF_902655055.1 of Lutra lutra. Taxonomy (NCBI): domain Eukaryota; kingdom Metazoa; phylum Chordata; class Mammalia; order Carnivora; family Mustelidae; genus Lutra; species Lutra lutra. Next base: position 75,851,625 of record NC_062286.1, read on the forward strand.
TTTTCCTTTAGTTTTTTTTTTTTTTTTTTTTTTTTTGTTTGTCGTATATTTTCCTTTGTTTCTAACATACTTACAGTAGTTTATGGAACATTTTTTCCTAATAAGTCCTATGTCTGGACTTCCTTAGGGACAGTTTCTATCCACTGTATTTTTTCCCTGTGTATAGGCCACATTTTGCGCCCCCCCCCTTTTAAATATTGCTTATAATAGTTCACTAAAAACTAGGGAATTTCAGTTGCTGCACTTTTTAGTTTGATTTTCTAACATTCATTTTCCTTATTAATATTCTCTGTGGGACATCATTTTCATACTTTCTTTTAGTTCTTTACCCATGGTTTCCTTTAATTCTTTGAACATTTTTAATATAGCTGACTTAAAGTGTTTAATAATTCCAACATCTGGGCTTTTTCAGCAGCACTTTCTATTGAATATCCCTTCTCCTTTGTATGGGCCATACATTTGCCTTTCAACTTTATATTGAGAACTGGACATTTAAAGTAATATGTAATGTGGCAACTGACAATCAGATTTTTCTCCTCCTCAGGTTTGTTGTTGTTGCTGTTTGTTTCTTTTGTCTTTTCTGAACTAATTCTTTTAAGTCTCTTATTTGTCATAAATGGTCAGTGCATTTGGCTTGGTTAGTCTTATGGTCAGCCATTAAATTGAACAGAGGTTCCCTTAAATGCCTGGAATGAGTAATTCTCTCAGTCTCTGCTGAGAGGCTCTTTCAGCACACGTTCACTATCCAGGCAGTTGACAATTAGGCCTTAGCCTTCACATCCTGCTCACACAGAGCCTCAGTCAGGTATGAGAACATTTAGGCCTTCAGGTCTTTCCTGAGTATATGTACAGCCCCCTTGCACACGGCCCTCTAGATTGCCTAGAAGATGTTATAGCTTTCTGGTTTTTGTTTTTTTAAGATTTTATTTATTTGGGAGAGAGAGAGAGTGCTCAAGCAAGGGGTAGAGGCAGAAGCAGAGGAAGAAGCAGGCTCCCTACTGAGCAAGAAGCTCTATGCTGGACTTGATCCCAGGACCTTGGGATCACCACCCAAGAAGGTGGACGCTTAACCAACAGAGCCATTCCGGTGACCCAAGATGCCATAGCTTTTTAAAGCCCATGTGGACATCTCATTCCCAACTTTTCCTTTTAAAAAGCTCTAGCGTTAGGTTATCGTTTGGCCTTTTATCCATCATCTCAAGCTACCTAGATTGTCTCAATGGCAACATCTTGTGAAAGAATGCTACACTATCATGACTTGGGTATTGACATTCTGATAGCTGAGTTTAATTTTTGCCATTCTCATAATGTGGTTTTAGTTTGCATTTCCCTGCTGGCTAATGATGTTGCATGCCTTTTCTTGCATTCATTTTGCCATCTTATTATTTATTTTGGTGAAACGTCTGTTTCTCTCTTTTGCCTCTTTTCTAATTGGATTATTTCTTCAGTTTTGAGAGTTGTTTGTATATTCTAGATTCTATCCCTTTGTTGAATATATGTTTACACAAATATCCACCCTAATTTTCACCTTCTGTAGTTTTTGCCCTTGTCTTAACAGGGTCACTGGAGGGTAAAAGTTCTAGATTTTGATGAGGTACAGTTTTTCATTTTTATCTTTCCTGAATTGTGATTCTGGTGTCAATTCTAACAACTCTTTTCCTAGCCTTGGATCTTGAAGATTTTCTCGTTAATTATTTTTTTAAGGTGTCACAGTTTTGCATTTTAGATCCATGATCCCTTTTGAGTTAGTTTTGTAAAGAAGTGAGATTAAGGTGTTTTGGTTCTTGCCTCTGGATGTCTAGTTGCTTTTTTGTTTGTGTGTTTTGGAAAAGTTGTACTTTGTCCAGTGAATTGCTTTTGTAGTTTTGTCAAAATCAAGTGGGGATATTCGTTTGGGTCTACTTCTCGGTTTTCTTTTTGTCTGAGTGGTTTATATGTCTATTTGTCCACAATAGCATGCTCTAATGATAAAGGTATTGTAAGATATAATATCTGTTAGAGTGATACCTCCCACTTCATTCTTACTTTTGAAGATTGTTTTAGTAATTCTTGGGTTTATGCCTTTCCATCTAATTTTTAAAATAAGCTTGTGTTAGTCTGCAAATAATTATCCTGGTATTTTCATAGGTTTTATGTTAAATCTATAGGTTGGTGTGGGAAGAATTGACATCTTTACTAGTTTGATTCTTCTAATCCATGAACATGGTGTATCTCCACATTTATTTCAGTCTTTTTAAGATTTTTTTTCATTGGCATTTAGTGTATTTAGGTATATTATTCTGTACTTGTTATCTTAGATTTAATATCTAATTATTTCATGTATTTATAAATGGTATGGTGGTTTTAATTTTGGTTTCCATAGGTTTGTTGTTAATATGTAGAAATGCAGTTGATTTTGGGGATTTGACCTTTATTCTGCAACTTTGCTAAATTTGCTTATTAGAGGTGGTTTTTTATTTGTTTGCTTTTGAGTCATTGGGATTTTTATATAGATAGTTATGTAACCTGCAAATAGAGATAGCATTATTTCTTTTCCAGTGTATAGGTTTTTCTTTTTCTTGCTTTGTTGTAGTGACTAGAACTTCTGGTATTGTGTTAAGAATGGCAAGAGCCACATCTCTGATGTTCCCAGTCTCATTCTTTAACCATTAAGTAAGGTATTACCTGAAGGTTGAGGTAGATCTACTTTTCTCCAGTCTTGTTGAGAGTTTTTGTTATGAGTGTGTGTTGGGTTTTGTCAAATACACTTTCTGTTTCAGTCAGTATGGTCAAGTAATTTTTCTTCTGTAGCCTCTTGGTAGTGGTGAATTAAATAGATTGTACAAGACTGGCTTAAATCTTAAAAACAAATAAATCTCATTGGTCATGATGTGTAATTTTTTTATACATTGCTGGATTCAATTTGTTAATAGTTTGCTGTGTTTTTGTGTTTTGTTTTTTGGTCCAAGTTAATGAGATGTAGTGTGTAGTTTGTAGTTTGGTTTTTTTTTTTTAATTATCTGCAGGAATTAAAAAAAAATTTAACACATATGTAACACAAACTTCACTATTATTTTTATAGCATAACATTAATTATATTCACTGTTGTGCTATCATTACCATTATCTATTCAAAACTTTTTCATCATCCCAGACAGAGACCCAGTAACCATTAAGCAACAACTCCCACTCCCCCTTATTTCATCCCCTGGTAACCTCTGATGTATTTGCTGTCTCAGTGAATTTGCCTATATTAAATATTTCATTTAAGTGGAATCACAATATTAGTCCTTTGGGGTCTGATGTATTTCACTTAGCATAATATTTTCAAGGTCCATCCGTGTTTGTAGTATGTATGAGAACTTCATTTTTATTACTGAATAATATTCCATTGTATTTATATATCTGGTTTTGTTCACTCATCTGTTGGTGGACACTTGGGTTGATTCTATTATGTCTGGATACTATTTAAATTTTTTATTTTAGCAGGCAGTCAGCCTGTTTAGGTTTATCACAGAGATCCTTTTGTGAGCTATGGTTGCAGAATAGTTTAAGAGCCTTTATATTATTATTTTGATCTGCTTGTTTTATATAGTGCCTCTAGTACTCCCCCTAATCCCTGCTTGTGCTGGGAAGGGGGAACATAGTAGGATATGCTTCAGTGTATTAGTGATTTTCTGTTGCTTATTTAGAGTAGTTGGTGGTTCTCAGACATTCATTTTAAAACTTAAGTTTATTGATCATTTTATATAAATTAAGCATTTCAGGATAAAATGAAAATTAATTATGGTATTTTATCATAACTGTGAAGTTAATTTTGAAAATATATGTGCCACACCTCTTTGGATATGTGATGTGTTTCTGGCATATCTGAGTTGCATAAATCTGTATTTTAATTTGGAGTAAATAACATGGACACAGCATTTTTAAGGGGTTGGTAATATTGAGTGATCTTGGTAAAATTAGAATTTGACATATATAAATTCCTTTGTACTTTTAATGTGGGAAGAAGATAACTTAGGTGTATATTACATCTTTCAGATAAGAAAATTAATGAGGGGGAGAAACAAGGTTTCAGTCAGGGTATCTTTACAGATAGAAGGGACTCACACAAATCTAGTCCAGAATGTTTAAAAATTTTTGTTAGTGATCGTATGTTGAAATAAAATCCTGAGCAAGTGTAACTGTAAAAGATAAAATCATTAACAATGATGAATTCTGAAATAATAATGCCATTATTTTAACCAGTTTTTTTATCTGCCATTTTTCAGACTTTGTGCTAGATGACAAGCAAATCAGGAACAAGTGATGAGTTAGAATAGGGCAGATGATAGAGGATGACTGAGAGCTGCTTGGAACAGTCATGGGAAACCTGGCTCAGGGATGGTGTTCTGGGAGAGACTTGAAGGAGAAGACACTAGCTAGGAGAAGAATATCCCAGGCAGGGTGGTTGTTTGATACAGGATTTGAGTGCCCTTCCAAGTCCTGCCTGTGTGGCCCTTTCTTTGCTTCCTAGTTATTAAAAAAAAGTCACTTACTTAACTAGCCCAACCTCCTTCCCTGTGGGTAAGGAGACCATGAAGGCTAGAAGGTAGAGAATCAGTGGTGACAGCCTAGAATTCCAATGCCTGGTATACATACACGCGTGCGCACACACACACACACACACCCATATGATACATATTTCTACTGCTTATTTACATTCATTGTTTTCATCAATTATTTGCGAAGATGTGTGAAAACAGGCAGATTGTAACATTCAGGAAAAGAAATCTCTAGCTAAAAGAAAGAAATTATAGTAGAGAAAAATTTGCCTTTAAAGCAAAGGTATTTTGCTTGTGTCATTCATTACTAAATGAAATAGGGAAGTAAACAAACTCAATTATTAAACGTATGTTTTGAAAGTGATTAAAGACCGACATGTGGAGATTTTTACACTGTATGGAAATGTCTTTATTACCCTCAGACATCATGGAAATGTGGGCGGATACAGGGACCTTAAAGTACATCTTATGGAGCCCAGGTTCACAGAGTTAATGCCTGCAAAATCATAAAAGCCAGAAATATAAATCCCTTCCTTCTTTCCTCACTTGTTATTGGAAATATATGCCTAATTTTAGAAATTAGGTTGCTTCAAGGTACCATTAAGTCATGGGGCGCCTGGGTGGCTCAGTGGCTTAAAGCCTCTGCCTTCGGCTGAGGTCATGATCCCAGGGTCCTGGGATCGAACCCCGCATCGGGCTCTCTGCTCAGCAGGGAGCCTGCTTCCTCCTCTCTCTGCCTGCCTCTCTGCCTATTTGCGATCTCTCTCTCTGTCAGATAAATAAATAAAAATCTTAAAAAAAAAAAAAAGGTACCATTAAGTCATAATGTCAAATTTACTTTGTAAGTAAATAGTGATAGGTTTAGAACCATAGATTCTGGGGTCCTTTTGCTGAAATTTATAGTCTGTCTCTAGCCGCTTTTCTTGCTGGGTGACCTCAAGCATAGCCTCATTGTGCCTACTTATTTTAAAATGGAATCTCTAATGGCTGTGTCATACCTTTAGTTTGAAGGCTAATAGTAATATAATGATGATAATTATTGGATATTATTCTCATTTCTATTACATCTAGTTGCTGTTTGAACTGGGGAACATTGGGACAATCTGGGATTTATTTAAAATACAAAATTAGGCAGAAAGTTCTTAGGAGAGGAAATAGCTCTAAGTTGTGGTTTTGATTCCAGAAACAGGGGAATTGGGCTTGCTTAGGTTACTTTTTGTATTTCACAGCCTAACACTGTTAACACTTTAAATGATTAAGTACTTATCTGGTGTCAGTTGTATTTTTCTAGGCATAAAATTTGAAGTTCTTATAACTGGCCATTTAATGGTTTCCTTACCCCCTCCCCATTTGTTTTTGTTTTTTTTTTAAGATTTTATTTATTTATTTGACAGAGAGAAATCACAAGTAGGCAGAGAGGCAGGCAGAGAGAGAGAGGAGGAAGCAGGCTTCCTGCTGAGCAGAAAGCCTGATGTGGGGCTCGAACCCAGGACCTGGGATCATGACCTGAGCCGAAGGCAGCGGCTTAACCCACTGAGCCACCCAGGCGCCCCTATAACTGGCCATTTAAAGTGAAATATCTTAACTTTATTTCATGCCTGTGTTGAATCCTATTCATTTCTATATCTTTTAAGGGAAACTGATGATATATGACACAGTATTTTCCTTTTAGGTCTTTATGAAATAGCTGCTGTTACTAATTTTTTCAACTAAGGTAATTCCTGTTTTTTAAAAAGCTCCTAATTAAAAATACAATACAACCAAATTATGTTGCTGTCATTATCTTTATGTAGGAAAGTTCTCCTCAATTAGCTAAAGGTCTGATATAGCTTGATGATGGGAAGTTAGGTGATAGTCGTTATATTATAACTCTAATAGCAGCCTCCAAATAGATCATGTGTCTGGTACTTTCTTACTGAAAGCTTCCAACTGGGAGCTCCTACTTTTTGTCTCTTCCATTGTGAGCATCTGGCTCTTCAGCTAATTCTTGTTAGTTCATTGTGTTCTTACATCAGTAAATCTGTCTTCAACAGGAGTATAACTGAAAGATATTTTCTGGATCATCTAAATTTCAGTTTATGTTAAAAGGTAGAGGAAGGGAGGGTAATGGGCTGGTGAGGGTAATGGGCTGGGTGAGCTAGGTAGAGTCCTTCACAGTATGGATCTGAAACTAACCACAAGCTAGGACTAGATAACAAACCGGAAAGAGATCATTTGCATCAACAAATGCAAATACTGGTACTTGCATCTGAGCAAAAAAGGTGGGATTTCCCTCATGCACTCAGTATTTATGGAGTGTTCTCTACATTGAGAACTGATGGGGAATGAGCAGTGGAGCAGACTGACACAGGACTTCCCCAAAATAAAATTGGGATGTGGTTTCTAAAACAATGGAAAAGTGATACTCGGCAGGCAGGAAATACCGTTGAGTTAGGTAACGTGGTGATCTAATTAGCTGGTATCCTACTTGCTGCTTGACTTTCAGCTTTAGTCAGGCTGGAAAAGCCAGGTATGTGGGATGAAATAGTAAGCTGCTTCCCTGACGAATACTCAAAGATCAAGAAAGAGGAGTCAGTGAATGTTGTTTTTTAAAAGTTAACTTTTTATTTCATTAATTTTTTTTTTTTTTTTTTAGTAATCTCTACACCTGCTGTGGGGCTCAAACTTGCAGCCCCAAGATCAGGAGTCACATGCTCTTCCGACTGAGCTATCCAGGCAGCTCCCCAAAATAAACTTATTTTAAAACACCTTTAGATTTATATAAACATCTTAAAGATACCACAATTTCCATCCTCCCCACCCTTTCCCCTATTATTAACACCTTACATTAATATAGTACCTTTTTTTAAACAAATAATGAACCAGTATTAATGCATGATTATTAACTAAAGTCCATATTTTATTCAGACTTCCTTAGTTTTTACGTAATTTCCTTTTTCTTTCCTAGCGTCCGCCCCCAGGTAACATATTACATCTAGTAGTCCTATCTGCTTAGGCTGCACCAGTCTGTGACAGACAGTCTCTTAGACTTTACTTCTTTTTGATGACTTTGACAGTTTTCAGGAGTACTGCTCAGATATTTTGTAGAATGTTTCCTGGTTGGGATTTGTCTGTTTTTCTCATAATGAGTCTGGGGTTATGTGATTTGGGGAGAAAGACCACAAAGATAAGATACCATTTTTATTATGTCATATGAAAGATACGTACTGTCAGCATGACATTTCACTTGGGATGTTGACCTAGATCATCTTACTGAGGTCACATTTGTCAGATTTCTCCACTGTAAAATTACTCTTTTTTCCCCTCCTTTCCATACTGTTTTTGGAAGGAAGTCCCTATGTGCATCCCACACTTGTTAAAAGATGGGGAGTTATCCTCCATCTTCTAGATCCATAAATTATTTAGAATTCTGTCTGGGGGTCTTGTATCTTCTCCTCCATTTATTTATTTATTCAATCATTTATTTATATCAGCATGGACTCATGGCTCTTTATTTTATATTTTGGGCTGTAATCCAACACTGTTGTACTGCTCACGTTGTTCCAGGTTTGGCTATATGGGAACTCTTTCTGTTAATTCTTACATCCCTTTGACAAATTCTCATCAGTACAGTATTTTGGGGTTTTTTTGGATGGTTAGCACTTGCTGGGGTGTCATTACTTCTAGGCCCTCTCAACTGACAAAGCAAGAAAATATATGTGTGTATGCTAACCCTTTCATACACACATATTTATGAATATTTCTATACATAACGAATATTTCTATACATCTATATTAAACTAAATATGAGGTCATACTGATGTTGCCAACTCAGTTCAGTTCCACTTGGATCATGATTGCTTCTTCCCCTTGCTTTGGCATACACTCTTAATCCAGTAGTGAGAAGTCTGACTTTCACTTTCTGTGTCTTTAATTGTTCAGTTCCAGTAAACATGGAAGCGACATGAGAATTGTTAACCCAAGCTCCCATGGGAAATGACTTTATCAATTAGGGTATAGTGCTTACAGTTTCTTTTTCTTTAGGGTTTTACCTTTAGTCATAGATTCTACTCACTTTCGCATGACTCATGTTAGCATCTTTCTCCATTCTAACCCACACTTTAGTAAGGTGGTTTCATACATTTGTAATATAGTTAAATTATCTTGTCATATTCATTTCATCTCAGGACCCCCTGGTTTCCTAAATGATTTTTTTAAATTGCATACAGTAAGTTCACTCTAAAGTTCTGTCTTGATGAATGCATAGCGCTGTGTAGCTTCCATTCCTGTGTCCTTCAGAATAGTTCCACTGCTCTGAAAGATTTCCTTTGCTTCACTTACATCTTCTTTCCTCTCCCCAAACTTCTATCAATCATTGGTCTTTTCACCATCTCTGTAGTATAACCTTTTCCAGAGTGTCATACACTTGGAATCAAACAGTATATAGCTTTTTATTTCACTTTTTATCACTGAATAATATTTCATTTGTGGAGGGACTGTAGTTTGTTTATCTACTTGTCTATTGAAGAACATCACCTTGACTGTATCCAGTTTAGAGTGATTATGAATGGAACTGCTATACAGAATTGCTTGCAGCTTTTTGTATGGACTTAAGTTTTCATATCAGTTGGGTAAATACCTGTGAGTACAACAACCAGACCATATGAAAAAAGTATGTGAGTTTTTTAAATATCTTGTCTTTGTATTGTACATAGTTTCTTGGAGTGCAATAATCTCCCCTTCCCATTTTCTTTGCCTGTTCTCCCTCCAAGTCTCTTTTGACTGTTGATTCCAGGTCTTATTATCGCTATAAAAGAGCTTGTCTTTTTAATTTTTTTTTTTTTAGTAATTGAACCTTTGATGATCTTTTCCATGTGCTTGTGATATTTTCAGTTAACTGTTGGTGAAAATAATCAGCTGCATCTAGCTGAATTTGTTTTGTGCTTTCTGGAAGTACGGCAGAAATATATTTGGCAGGTGGCTTACACAGCCTATAGGTTGTTACAACTACTTTCTAAATAGGTTGTCTTGTTTTATTTTATAGTATTTTATAGTTGCTAAAATCCTGAAGGATTGCACTTTCCTCTTTAACCATCACCCTCAAGCAGTATGTTTTTTTAAAATATATAATTGTATTTATTAATCTTAAGGTAAAAGATATTTATTTAAATCATATTTATGTTTCTGTAAAGTGATAGTATGTTTTGTTTCCTTCACAGCATTTATTCAGTCGGAGAGCATAATAGAAGTACTACGGTTTGATGATGGAGGGTTACTACAGGTAATTTTATTTTAAGTTGAAAAATTATCTGAGTGTCAAACCTTGAATTTTATCAGATTGTTATTGATCTTTAAAAAATGTAACTGGTTTCTGTGAAATATATTTTATGAGCTTTATACGCAGACAATTCTGTAACAAAAACCTCCTTAGCTATATGAATTATTTTTTAAATTAATTATTTCTGGGGGTGGTTTGGGAGGTTACATGGGGAGAGTCAGATCAGGGGCAGTGGAACTGGTGGTTAGCTCTGTGAGTATAGAACCAGTGAGTGAAGTACTCAGTTCAAATGTCAGACCTCAGAATATTTATCTGGAAGAAGACTTCTCTAGAATATAAGTTCTGTAGATATACATCTGTATCATCTTTCCACTTGCCATTCTAAGCCACATCTTTAAATATATTATACATAAAATTGGAAGGTATAATCTGGTGTCCTGCCTTTCAGACCTAGCACAGATATCCCATGAAGCCTCTTTTAGTCTCCCTAGCTAAAAATCAGTTCCGGAATTTCAGAACTAAAAAAGAGAGTAAAGGCATCTTAACCACCCCTCTGATTTTTATGACTGAGATGTTTTCTTCCCTTCTTCCAAACTTTTATCATATTCTATGCTTGTTTTATAATACTTACACTTTTGTAATTATAACATGTGTTTTCAAGTACCATCTGTTTGGTAGCATGACTCACAATTGTCCCAAGGTTTAGTTTAAGAAAGGTGCCAAAGATCCCATTACTTTGTGGTAATGGCTAGTATTAGAATTCTCGTCTTCTCATTCCAGGTGTTATTGTTTGTCTTTCTCTTATGTGATGCTTCCTATGATGTATTTATTTATTTACTTAATTAAAACGAAGTACACAAGTTAAGCAGTTCTGAAAACGTATAATCTGGTGTCCTGCCTTTCAGACCTAGCACGGATATCCCATGAAGCTTGTAATAATGGTAGGAAACTAAAAGTTAGATTAAGGCAATAGAGAAAAAATAATTGTGCTAGCAACCTCAAATAAGATTTCTGTTTGCATTTTATCACAAATTTAGATTTCAGACCATAAACTAGAGAGAACAAGAAAAAAAGTGATGGGTTTTAAGGTTCTTTTTCCTCTGACAATAAAGCAAGTAAGTGTTCTGAATAACTTTTTTCTTGCTTCCAAATTTTTAAATAAGCATATCATTCATACCTTTACATAAGAGATGTTGAGAAACATAGCAGGCAGTGTCTACATGGTACTTCCAGAAAAGTGTTTGTATAGCTTTTTATATTGAAAAACTGAATAAAAACTTAAGATATATAATCTCAAATTTTGTAAAGCCACCGTACTAGAAAATGAGCTTAGTCTCTTTTTTCTAGTTTTTTAATCTGTTGCAAGCTGAGAACTTAGAGAACCTATAGGCATGACTGTTTTAAATACCTCCCTTTAAGTGGTTTGCAGGATCTGGATAATAGGCAAATGACTGAATTTCTGGAAAAATTCTCCTTTATTGATTGATTGAAGAAGGACCCATGTTCTATACGAACTAGACATCTAGGTTGCAAATGGTAATTCATTTTGAAAATTCTGGAGCTTGATTGGTGTTTTTGTCTGGGGAGGCTGTTCGTCCCTGTCTACATGGATTTAGCTGTGGAAGAGCTTGTAGACTGCTATGTGCCTTGCTCATCCTCTTTGAGTTTTCAAAATGCTTGGGCAGGAGCTTGGTTGAGACCTCGTTTAAGACCTCTCAGGAGTTCCCTAGCAAAGGTAATTTTAGACAGGAACAATGTTGAAGGTAGGTGGTACCAGTTGGTTACCTCAGCCACAGTGAAACCTCACTAAGACTCCTGCAGTACATCTAATGTCAAGATGCTGTAGTGTATTATTTATCCCCAGGTAGCAGAATATAAGACCCTTTTGAATAGATACATGTAAATTGTTCATTTTAATATTGAAGAATATTTCCTAGGAACAACAGTTTTGATGTTTGACATAATGATTCTTTCTAATGATAATTTACCAGTGGCTTAAACCATTTCTTAAACAACTCCTGGGTTTCAGCTTCCTGGGTTTCTTATGGTATGATTAGAACAGAAGTATTTACATGTAGCATTCCTATGGCAGAATATATTATCAAGGTTTTTCAAATTAAATTATAACTAAATCAGGGAGCGGGTCGAAGCAACAGCCTTGTATTGCATTATTTAAAATGAGCATTTTGCCTGAGACCATTCCTTCTCTGATCCTGAATTCTATGTTAAATTCATGCCGCTTGGCTCATAGTAACTTTTTAAGCCCCGAAAATTAATTGATGATAAGTCCATAAAAATTGCCAAAGCTCATAAAAAATTTGCTAGAAACTTTGGATTTACCTTCCTTGTTTTTTAAAGATAAGGAAAATGAGGCTCATAGACACTAAATAATTTGCTCAGTATTCAATTACTAGTGCAGGATTCCAGCATTCAGTAAGTAACCAGCCTTTCTGCTTTCAGAGCTCTTTCCACAGCACCATGTATTTGCTGTTTCTCCCAGTGCATTGCCTGGGTTACCATTAATAATATTAGGTTGTGATTAGAAATCACAGTAATCCTCTTAGCACATGTTTTCTGTAGTTGGTGCTTTGGCCATCGCCATTCCTGTTTGGCAGGGCTACTAAGATTTGGTATATAGAATATAGAAAGATAAATAATTCCTAAGAGGATCACAGACCCTGAGAATTCTGCTTATCAATAGAAGACTCTTAACCATAGGGCTTGCAGGTCAAGAAGTATCTCAAACTACCATTTCAACCCTAACTGATGTGAGTGGTTGGCTCTTCTTGACCCATTCCTTTGATCAATCGATTATAAGATTGAATAACAAAAGATATACTTAAAAGCCTTAATCTGTTTCCTAATCTTTCCTTTTTTTTTTTAAGATTTTATTTATTTATTTGTCAGAGAGAGAGAGAGAGCATACAAGCAGGCAGAGTAGCAGGAGAGGCAGAGAGAGAAGCAGGCTCCCCACTGAGCAAGGAGCCCGATGTGGGACTTGATCCCAGGATCCTGGGATCATGACCTGAGCTGAAGGCAGTGGCTTAACCCGCTAAGCCACCCAGGCGCCCCCTAATTTAACTTTCTTATAAACAAATGAAGATAAAGCCCAAGGAAAAGGCTGGCTTTGTATTTTCCTTTTCCTTTCATCTCTTTTCCTTTCCTCCCCACCTTCCCCTTCCCCTCCCCTCCTCCCGTCTCCTCCCCTTCTTTCTCCTCTCCTCTCATCTCCTCTCCTCTCCTCCCCTTTCACGGGTCAAGAAACAGAAATATTCTTTTCATTGTATGCTCATTGGTCGTTCTCATAACCTATAGGCACCTATTACCTCTGCTCACTACCTGGCTTTCAGGTACCGAAGGCAGGATTAGCTAGAACTCCTATTTTTTAAGTACTTGCTGGAGTCTCAGCTAGTTCATTAATTGGCCCCAAATTTCAGTGCTAATAAGGGGTCCAAGGAGAATAAGAAGCAATTTTGATTCTAAAGCTCTTAACACTTAATACTTTCCATTGGTCTATTGCCTAAAGGTTAAGTAACAAGGTTGCCTTAAAAGAAGGAGATAAATTCCTAATTGCTGTGCTTAGAAGACAGTTCAGGTCTAAGAGATCTTTTCATACATACATAATAGATAACAGATTCCACTTCGTTGTGCCCCCAGTATTTCAGCTACAGGACCATGGTTAGTCAGCCAAAGTTGTTCATTTATAGAAATAACTTTCTTCCCAGTCTTCTCAGAGGAAGGTTGGGGAAAAGATTATGGAAAGTTTGTCTACTATTCTGTGTCAGGTTGTTGGGAAAGGACTATGGAGACCTTCCTTAACTAGACAATTATTTGCAACATACCAAAACACTCAACAGAATAAGCAAGTAAGCATATAGTTTGGTTGTTTAGTAGTTCTCTTGTTCTTGGGTGAGCTTACATTTAAAAGATAATAATTTTTAAAGATAGCCATAGTAAAACTTAACAGGAGTTGTAAAGAGGTTATTGGGAATAACTTGAGCTCCTAAACAAGTTTTTTTAGTTTCTGTAACTAAAAGGAGTTGGAGTTGAAGCCATTGGAAGCTGTGCATTCTAGAAAATGAATCAGGTTTATTCTAGACGTAGGCAGGTGTAAATGGTTTTAAGTACTCAGTTAGGGATCCTATATTGAGTCTTCCTGCAAGAAGTATAAAGACAACTAAGAATTTGATTAATTTCTTTTTCTTTAATTAAGGTGTTTGTTGTGAGATATAATTCATATATACATGCATAAAATATGGGGTTTTTTTGCAAAGCAAACACCTATTTATAACCATCACCCCAGTTAAAAATTAAAAACATGCCAACACTCTCATAAGTTCCCCCCTGAAGCTCTCTCTAAGTCACTATCCCCAAGATTTGGTCATAATCCTGAAGTGTATGATAATTTCTTTCCCTAGAAGTCTTAACTATCTAAGCACGTGTCTCTAAACACTATAGTTCATCTGTTTTTTGGAGTTCATACCGTTTGTATTCTTTTTTTCTCCAGCTTTTTGTTAGTGTTAAGTTTCAGAGATTCTCTGTGCTGTTGAGTGTGACTGCGGTTATTCATTTTCCTTGCTGAACAGTATTGCATTATTTGAATATGGCCCAATTTATATATAATTTATGCTGTTATGGACATTTCACTTGTTACCAATTTGAGCTATTATAAATAAATGGTGTCTCTTGGTGAACATATGCATTTCTGGTAGAGTTGAGTGTAATGCTGGGATATAGGTTATGAATCTTCTGTTTTAGTATGTAATGCCATATGGTTTTCCAAAGTGCTTGTTCCAGCTTACAGTTCCATCATTAGGAAGTGTTCTGCAGTACTTCATATATTTTTTTAAAAGTATTCTGAAGAGTGAGTGATAGTATCTTATTGTACTTTTAATTTGCATTTCTCTGATTCCTAATAAGGTGGAATAACTTTTCATGTTTATTTGACCATTTGGATATCTTTTGTGAAATCTCAGTTAAACCTTTGGCCCTGTTTAACTGTTGGGTTGCATGTCTTTTTTCCTCTTGTGTGATAGGAGTTCTTTTTAAATCTGGTACAATTCTGGTTATATATATTAGAAGTATCTTCTGCTTGGTGGATTACCCTTTCCACACATAATGGTGACTTTGATAAACAGAAATTCTTACTTTTAATTAATTTTAATGTAGTTTAAACTCTATTTTCCATTACAGTTTATACTTTTTCTGTACTGCTAAGAAAATATTTTCCTATCCAAGGTCATAAAAATATTCTCCTGTATTATTGTATAAAATACAGATATTTATTGTTTTGCCTTTCATAATTATAGGTATAATTCTAACTGAAATTGACTTTGTTATTGGTGTGAGGTCATAGTTTTATTTCTCATATAGATATTGACTTGTCCCAGTACCCTTCATTGTTCCCCAATATTTTCTTTCCCCAGTATTCTTCAGTGACACTTTATTCATAAGTCAAGGATCCATGTATGCATGAATCTATTTCTGGGCTCGGTTGCCTTTTCTCTTCTATAAAAGTAGAAATTCATATGGGCCAACATAAAATACAGAAATGCAATTGTTTTTTATATATTGACTATTACTGCAAACTAGCTAAATTACTAGTTTCTAAAAACTTATCTGTAGATGCTCTGGACTAGGTCCATAAATTATCATAGTCTTAAGTTAATAACATTGTATTTCTAACTTTACAGTCCTTTTAGCTTTTAATTCTTTCTCTTGCTTCACTTTACTGGCTACAGTCATTATGATGTTGAATATAAGCGGTATTTAGTGTGTATCTTTGACCTTACTTTGATACCTCGTCTCAGAGATAAAACCTCCAGCATTTCATTAAGTGTGTTGTTTAGTATAGTTTTTCTCCACCCCAATAGATACCCTTTATCATATGTGTCAGTTGGGGTTCTCAGCAAGATCTTGAGGTAGAGTCAGAGAAGTACTAGGGATTTACTTGAGGGCAATAGGAGCAAAAAATAATAAAACTTACTGAAAACAAATTAGAACTAGAATTCTATACCCAGTGAAAATACCCTTCACCTGTAAAGAGAAAATAACACAAAAAAAGCAAACCCTAGGAAAATCTGATGTCCAGAGTTATTATGTTATTAGATTCGCATGTCCGGTTTTCAACAGAAAAAATAACAATTCATACCAAAAAAAAAATGTGAAAGTGTGACCCATTCATGAAGGAAAAAAAAAATCGGGATAGAAAAAAATTAAAAAGAACCAAACAGGAATACTGAATTGAAAAAATTTATTAGAAGGGTTCAAAAGCAGATTTTTTTCAAGCAGAAGAAAGAATAAGCAAACATGAAGATGTGTTATTTGGAATTATCTAGGAGGAAGAGCAATCAATTTTTTTTTAATGTCTGTTAATAGTTGCTTTATATTTAGGTGCATGTTTGGTGCTTAAATATTTACAGTTGTTACTGCTCAGGTTATCATGACCTGAGCTGAAATTAAGTCAGATGCTTAACCAAGTGAGCCACCCAGGTGCCCCTACATATTTTTATTTTTAGTGCTCTTTATCCTTTGTATGTTTGAGCTACTGAGACCATTTACCTTCAGCCTGAAGAATATTATTCTCCATTATTTCCTTTGGTGCAAATTTTCTGGTGACAAATTCTCTACAATCTTGTCTGTTTGAAAATGTCTTTATTTTTTCTCTTGTTAAATTGTTCTGTCATTATGTAGATCCTTCTTTGTCTCTTGTTAGTCTTTGTTTTAAAGTCCATTTTTTTGGGATAAAAGTGTGCTACCCTAGCTTGCTTTTGATTTCATTTTGCCTGGTACATACTGTTCCATCTCTTTACTTTCATTCTACATATGTGTTTAGGTATGAAATGAGTCTCCTGTAGGCAGCATATAGGTGGGTCTTGTTTTATCATCCATTCCATCACCCTGTGTCTTTTGATTGAAGCACTTAATGGATTCGTATTCAAAATAATTATTGTTAGATATGTACTTATTGCCGTTTTGTTAACTTGTTTTATGGTTGTTTTTGTAGTTCTCTCTTCCTTTCTTCTCGTGCTCTTTTCCCTTGCTTAATGGCTTTCTTTAGTGATATGCTTCAATTCCTTCCTTTTAATTTCTTGCATATCTAATACAGATTTTTAATTTGTGGTTTCTATTAGGTTAATGTACATGCCTTATGCAAATGGAAGTCAATATTAAGTTGATGATCACTTAAGTTTGAATTGATTCTAGAAGCACTAAATTTTTACCTCTCATACCCACATCCTGTGTATATAATGCCATGCTCTCCATCCTTTTATTTTGTGTATCCTTTGACTCATTTTTATATATGTAATTGATTTTGCTGTTTTTGTGCTTTAGTGTCTGTACTGTTTCTATAAGTGATGAATCTACTACTTTTATTATGTTTGCATTTACCTGTGAAATTTTTTCTTTTTAAAACTCTTACTTCTGATTATGGCCTTTTCTTTTCAGTCAGAGAATTCCCTTTGCTGTTTCTTGGCAGACTGGTTTAGTGGCAATGAACTTCTCTAAGTTTTGTCTGGGAAACTCTCTCTCCTTCTATTCTGAATGATAGCTTTGCTGGGTCAGGTATTTTCTGTTGCAGGTTTTTTCCCTTCAGCACTTTTAAGATATTATGCCACTCTCTTATGACCTGTAGAGTTTCTGCTGAAAAATCAGCTAACAGCTTTATGGGGTTTCTCCTGAGTGTACTGTTTTCTTTGCTGCTTTTAAAATTCTCTCTTTATCACTGTTTTTTTTTTCCCCTTTTAATTATGATGTATCTTAGTGTGGACTTCCTTGGGTTGATTTTGTTGGGGATTCTCTGTGCCTCCTAGATCTGGATTTCTGTTTCCTTCCCCAGAGTCAGGAAATTTTCAGCTATTATTTCTTCAAATAAAGTCCTTGCCCCCTTATCTCTTTCTTTTCCTCAGATCCCTGTAATGCAGTTGTTCTTAATTCCCCCAACCTATTCTAATTTTTTACTGTTCTTTTTTCTTTTTGCTGTTTCAGGTTGTTGCTTTCCATTACTCTGTCTTACAGCTCACTGATCTGTTCTGCCTCCTTTAATATGCTGTTGATTCCCTCTAATGTATTTTTAATTTTAGTCATTGAGTTCTTCATCTCTGATTGGTTCTTTTTTATATTTTCTGTCTCTTTGTTGAAGGTCTCATTGAGATCCTTCACTATTTTCTCAAGTGCAGTAAGTATCTCTATGACCATTTGAATTCTTAGGTCTATTGCTTATCTCCATTTCATGTACCCCTTTTGTTGTTTTTGTCTTGTTCCTTCATTTGGGACATATTTCTGTGTCCTCATTTTGTCTAACCCTGTGTTTATTTCTATGTATTAAGAAAAATCATCTGTTTTCCAATTTTGAAAGTAGCCTTCAGAAGAAGAGTTCCTTTGGTACCCTGTAGTGCAGTGACCCATGTTCACCAGAACCAGGCGCTTTAGGGGTGTATCCTGTGTGGGTTGCATGTGCCCTACTCTTGTGGCTAAGCTTTAGTCCTGTCAGCTACAATTGCCTGCTTTACCTGTTTGGGCCACAGTTTGGTCCCTGTGCTGCTAAGGGGCCAGTCTGGCTACTTTGCACTTGTAGCTGGGTAGTATCTAGTGGTCAGACCAGATGCCTGCCCACAGCCCATTTCCCCGATCTGTAGTTACATGGAACTGCAGTGCTGTCTCATGGTGTCTCCTGAGAGATTTTTGTTGGTGGACAGGACTGGCAGTCAGATCAGGTGTGTACCCCCAGTTCATATGCTGGGGCTGCAGTTAAACTGGTATGTGTGGTTATCCCCCCCCTTTTCTCAAAACAGAAATTACTTTGGAGTGGTAGTGGTCCCTTCAAGGACAACATGCTGGAAGTGACAGAGCAGGAGCCACTTTGAAGCCACTCTTACCAAGTAGGGCAGGTTGGATGGGGCAGATCTGCAGGAAAAAAAGATCTGTGTGGTGCACAGTCTTAGCAAGTAGGGTGTTTTAACTGGCTCCCACAGGTATCCTGCTATTTGGGAGGATGGGGGACAGAAAGTTCTTTTGTTCTTAGAGAAGTCTTCTAACAATCCCAGCTCCTCCAGCACATGTTCTGAATAAATAACCACCTTCACATATACCCCACATGCTTTTCAAACTGCTGCTTCTATGAACTATCTCCATGGGTTTGTCTTGTTTTCTCTTTAAAGGCAGGGACTTAGCTTCCTAAGGCCCCCTGGCTCTCCCAGAACTAGGCCCACTGATTTTAAAAGAAACCAGAGTTAAGCTCCACTGATTGTAAAACTTGTAAATTCAAGCCCCACTGGTTTTTAAAGCCACATGTTATGTGGTATCATCTTCTTAGGGTAGGTCCCCTTGTCTGGGATGCCTGGTGTGGAGTTTGTTCCTAACATTTCCACATGCTTGTGGTGTTTCTCCTGTTTGTGGTTAGCGCAGGCAGATTGATTCCCAACCACGTTTCTCCCCGGCTACCCTTTTCAGTGTGGCCTCTTCTCTACAATTAACTGTGACAAGTCTGTTCTTCTGGTCTTCACATTGTTTTCTTATTTAGTTATACTCTTGTAGCTGTTCTCTAGATGTGTCTGTGGGAAAGAGGTGAGGTTAGGATCCTCCTACTCTGCCATCTTCCCAGAAGTCCTCAATAGTTTTTGTAAGACAGATATCATACAGAGTATCATCTCCAATCACAAGAAGATGAAATTAGAAATCAGTAACAGAAGGAAAACTGAAAAGTTCACATATTTGTGGAAATTACACAAGGGAAATTAGAAACTATAGAGAGATGAATGAAAATGAAAACACAACATACCAAAAAACTATGTAATACACCAAAAGCAGTGGTAAGGAGGAAATTTATAGCTGTAAATGCTGATGTTAGATAAAAGATCTCAAATCAATAACCTAACTTTACGACTTAAGGAAGTACAAAAATAAGAATAAGCTAAACCCAAAGGTAGCAAAAGGAAAGAAGTAGTAAAGATCAAAACAGAGATAAATGAGATAGAGAATATGAGAAATAGAGAAAATAAATGAAACCAAAAGTTGCTTCTTTGAAAAATACCAACAATGTTGACAAAGTCTTACCTATGTGGATTAAGAATGAAAGGCGGCCAAATTACTAAATTCAGAGATGAAAGGGACGTCACTACTGATCATACAGAAATAAAAAGAATTATAGGAGAGTACTGTGAACAGTTGTACACCAACAAACTGTATAGACTCAATTAAATGGACAAATTCTAAGAAACACAATACCTACCAAGATTAAGTCATAAAGAAATAGAAAATCCGAAGAGACCTATATAACTGGTAAGAAGAGTTAATCAGTAATCCAAAATCTCCCAACAAAAAAAACTTTCACCTGATGGCTTCATTGGTGAATTCCACCAAACATTTGAAAAACTCCCAATCCTTCCCTATACTTTTCCTAAAAATTTAGGAGGAAGAGAACATTTCATAATTCCAGCATTACTCTGATAACAAAGCCAAAGACACGACAATGAAGGAAAAGTACAGACAGTATCCCTTACGAACACTGATGCAAAGTCCTCAACAAAAGACTAGCAAACTGAATGTAACCACTTATAAAAAGGATGATATACTGTGTCAAAGCATGGAAGCAATTCAGGGATCTACCGGCAGATATACGGATAAACAAAATGAAGTTTATACATATAATAGAACATGTATCAACCTTAAAAAGGTAGGAAAACCTGACATATGGTATAACATGAGTGAATCTTAAGGAAATATACTAAGTGAAATAAGTCAGTTACAAAAAGATAAATACTGTATGGTTCTACTTATACAAAGTACTTATACTAGTCAAAATTGTCGAGACAGAGTAAGAATAGTGCTTGCCAGGCCTGGAAGGAGGAAGGACTGGAGAGTTGTTTAGTGGGTACAGAGTTTAAAGTTTGCAAGAAGTTGGGCTGCCTGGGTGGCTCGATGGGTTGGGCCTCTGCCTTCGGCTCGGGTCATGATCTCAGGGTCCTGGGATCGAGTCCCGCATCGGGCTCTCTGCTGGGCGGGGAGCCTGCTTCCTCCTCCTTCTCTCTCTCTCTCTCCCTCTCTGCCTACTTGTGATAGCGGTCTGTCAAATAAATAAAGTTTGCAAGAAGAAAGGAGTTCTAGTGATAGATGGTAGTGACAGTTGCCCAACACTGCAAATGTATTTAATGCCACTGAGCTGTACAATTAAAAATAGTTAAGATGGGGCACCTTAAGATGGGTGGCTCAGTCATTAAACGTCTGCCTTCAGCTCAGGTTGTGATCCCAAGGTTCTGGGATCGAGTCCCACATGGGCTCCCTGATCAGCAGGAAGCCTCCTTCTCCCTCTCCCACTCCCCACTTCCCTCTCTTGCTGTGTCTCTCTCTGTCAAATAAATAAAAAAAAAATTTTTTAAATGGTAAGGTTTACATTATGTGTATTTTACTACAATAAAAAAGGAAAAAAACAAAAATTTGGTAGCAAGCTAGACTTGGCTTATGGACTATAGATTATCAACCACTGTTCTAAATTTTCTTGGGAATGGCCTTACTGTTTTCTTGAGATAAAGGAAGAGGGAGCTGTGATTTTGACATACACAGAATTATAAAAGTATTCATCTTTCTTTTAAGAAAGTGGTTCTATTACAAAAGAAATACATGCTTGTAAAAAATACGGAAAATTTGGAAAAATAATAAATAATTTTAAGTAATATTTATTGGATATTGCCAAGTGCCAGGTACTCTTTTAATTCTTAAATACATGAGATAGGTATTAATTACATGATCATTTTTTTCAGGGGAGATATTAAAGAATAGAGAGTTTAAGTAACTTAACCCAGTAAGTGACTAGTAAGTGGTAAAGCTAGAATTCAATACCAAGCTTTTGGACTCTAAAGCATAAGTTCTAAACCACTAGTGGGAACTTGGGAGTTATCCTTGTATTCCAATACCCAAATGTAGTACATGTTAATAGTTTTATTTATTGATTTTCCATGATTTTCATTGTGGACATAGCTTTGATTTCTCATTCTGCATAGTCAAGTTTTACAGTATAACAACTGATTTCAATGCCCAGAGCAGTTATTTCTCATCATGTCCAGTTAAATGCTTGTTGGAGGTGGGGAAATGTTTGGGACACTAGAAGGTCTTCAGTAGAGGCTAACATCTGTACAGCTCTTCACAGTTGACAGGAAGCCTCCTCAGATATTCCCAGGGTTACTTGGCTAGTAAGAGCAGAGCTGGTATTTGAACACAGGTTCTTTGGTTTTGTTTTTGTTTTTTACTTCAAATTCTGAGTCTTCTCAGAACTGTCTGCTCTCTGTCTCATGCCCATTTTTGAATCTGTACTGTCTTCACATTACCATTTCATACCCTCTGTTTTAAAGATAAATGGTACCAAAAAAGCTAAGTAGCTGGCTCAAAAATAGCCCTTAAAAACTGAGAACAAAGAACATCAAAAGATATTAAAATAGTATTAAAATATACAGGGGCGCCTGGGTGGCTCAGTGGGTTGAGCCTCTGACTTGGGCTCGGGCCATCATCCCGGGGTCCTGGGATCGAGCCCCGCATCGGGCTCTTTGCTCAGCGGGGAGCCTGCTTTCCCTCCTCTCTCTGCCTGCCTCTCTGCCTACTTGTGATCTCTGTCTATCAAATAAATAAATAAAACCTTTAAAAATAAATAAATAAAATACCCAGCATCGGGCTCTCTGCTCGGCAGGGAGCCTGCTTCCCCCTCTCTATCTGCCAAATAAAATATACAAACATCTCTCACAGCTTATACAAAAACTAGCTCATAAATGATTATAGACTTAAATATAAAACTATGCAAAAATATATAAAACTATAAAACTCCTATTTTTATTATTTAATTTTTTTTAAAGATTTTATTTATTTGAGAGAGAGAGAGAGTGAGAAACAGCCTGAGAGGGGAGAGGATCAGAGGGAGAAGCAGGTTCCCCACTGAGCCAAGAGCCCAATGCAGGACTCGAGCCCAGGACTCTGGAATCATCACCTGAGCCAAAGGCAGTCACTTAACCAACTGAGCCACCCAGGCACCCCCAAACTATAAAACTTTTAGAAAAAAACATTGGAGAAAAGCTTCAGGATAGAGGGCTAGCAGAGTACTTGACACCAAAGACTTGATACCAGAAGTACAATCCGTAAAGGAAAAATTTGTAAATTAAAAGCTTGCTCTGCCAGAGACCATATGAAAAAGATAAAAAGCCAGAATATAGACTAAGAGAAAATATTTGCTAACCATGTATCTGCCAAAGGACCTAGTTTATAGAATTTATAAGGAACTCTCAAAACTCAATAATAAAATCCAGTCAGGAATCAGCAAAAGACATGACCAGACATTTCACTGAAAAGGATGTACAGATGGCAAAAAGGACATTTGAAAACTGCTCGGCCATATTATCCACCCAGAAAATACAGATTAAAACCTAAACTCACAAATTTTTTTCATTGTAAGATTATTAGTGTTGTAACCCTTATCTGTGTGCTTTTTCTCTTCCTTTTTGGGGGGTAGGAGCATTTACCCTGTTTTTGCCCATTGTTTGTCAGCATTTCTGCATCATTTTGGATTAGGTATTTACAGTTTATAGTTGGGCTTTAGTTTTCTAACACAATCCTTTAGTCTTTTTTAAAAATAGATGAGTTTATCTCATTTAATTATACTGTATATATATTTATTCCATCTAATTTTTATCTTTTCTTTGTTGTTTTCTCTCGATTTAGGAGCTTAATTTTCAGATGTATGTTTTAAATATGTTTAAACCTTTATTTCTCAAATTACTTCGAAAATAAAATCCTATCTATTGTGATCTTTCTCTTTTAATACTTAGGGTGTTTTGTTGGCATGTGCTGAGATTTTTATTCTTATTTATTATGATTAAATGATTTTTCTATTTTGTGGCTTACACTTTAAAAACAACATTTACTTTCTGCTTTTCTAATCTTATTTCCACAGTTCCTTTGCCGTGACCATCTGCCTATCTTTCACAAGACAGCTTCCTCATTTGCAGTTCTTCATGAGTAATCTTGTTGGCCAGATTGTCTTCATGAAGAATTTTTCCCCCTTAAGAAAGTGTACATGGGTGATAAACTTTGAGCTCCCTTTTAGTCAACTTCACTTAAGAACCACAATGTTGCATGTTCTAGAATTCTTAGGTTACTTTCTTTATTGAAATATGAGTGACACACAATAAACTATATGTGTTTCAAGTGTACAGTTTGAAGAGTTTAAATATTTATACACTTGTGAAACCATCACTGCAATCAAGATAACATATCCATCACACCCAAAAGTTTACTTGTGACCCTTGGTAATCCCTCCACCCTCACCCTCCATTTCTAGGCAGTTGCAATCACTGTTCTGCTGTCACTATCATTTTATACTATAAACCATTTTATATAAATGCATTCACACAGAATGTACTTTGGTGGGGATGGGGGGGTGTCTGACTCAGCATAATTATTTTGTGATTCGTCTATGTTATATCATCAGTTTATTCTTTTTTATGCTCAAATGTTATTTTTTGCTCTTTTAAAAATAATATATGTATTATGAAATGAAAAAGAAATGTTTAAGGAAACAAGAAACTTTCCCAGTCTTTATTCTTTTTTTTATTGCTGAGTAGTATTCCCTTGTGTAGATATACCACTATGCATTTATCCATTCACTTGTTAATGGAAATTTGGGTTGTCCCAGTATTGACCTGCTATAAACATGCTATGAAGATAAAACTGCTGTAACCATTCTTGTGCACATGCTTTTCTTGTGTTTGTCTTGGGTAAATCTCTAGGAGTAGAGAGGCATTATCATATGGTAGGGGTGTGTTTAACTTTGTAAAAAATTGCTAAGCTTTTTCTAGAGTGGTGGTTCTATTTTACATTCCCACTGACAATGTATGGAAGTTGTAGTTTTTCCACATTCTCTCCAATTCTTAGTGTGTTTTCAATTTTGGACATTATAATAGGTATATAGTGTCATTATAGTTTAAATTTGCTTTTCCTTAATAACATACTGAGCATCTTTTCATGTGCTTAACTGACATTTTTACAATTGCTTATTTTAAAAAATGGTGTTTTTTTTTTAAATTTATATTCACAAGTTATATGTTCAGTATACAAGTCTTTCATCAAATATGTGATTGCAAATATTCTCAGTATACGGTTTGCCTTTTCATTTTCATAACAATGTCTTTTGGTGAGCATATTTAAAAAAATTTTATGGAGTCTAGTCTGTCAGGTTTTTTTGTTTTGTTTTGTTTTTACAGTTAGTTGCTTTTGTCCTGTTCATGAAATCTTTGTTTCCAGGATTGCAAAGATAATCTCCTATGTTTTCTTGTTGAAACTGTATAATTAGTTTTTTATGCTTAAAACTGTAAGTATAAAAGTAATTTGAGTACATGATGTGACATAAGGATAAAGGCTCAGTTTTCCTTTGCATAAGTTTGTCCTGTTGTTCCAGCACCATTTGCTGAAAAGATAAAGGTTTCTGCATTGAACTAGCTGCATTGATTCCTTTGTTGAAAATCAAATGACTGTACATATGTAAGTCCATTTTTGGACTTTCTCCAGTTCTCTTGATCTGTTTGTCTTATCTTTGTGGCAGCTCACTGTCATCATTACTGTAACTTTTTAAAAAATTGTAGTGAAATATATGTAGCATAAAAATTACAGTTTTAACCGTTTTAATTTTATATAGTTCAGTGACACTGAATACATTCATATTTGTTTTTGCATCACTACCATCCAGCTCCAGAACTTTTTCATTATCCCAAACTGAAACTGCTCTGTGCTCATTAAACAATAACTCCTCATTCCCTTTACCCTAACCCTTAACAACCACCATTCTACTTCCTATCTCTATTAGCTTGACTATTCTAAGTACTTCATATAAATAGGATCATGTAGTCATTGTCTTTCTGTGACTGGTTTATTTCATTTAGTATAGACTTCGTCTTCAAGGTTCATCCATGTTGTAGCATATGTCAGAATTTTCTTCCTTTTTTTAAAGGCTGAATAATGCGCTGTTGTACATATAAACCCCATGTTGTTTGTCCATTTATCCATCGGTAGACACTTGTGTTACTTCCACACTTTATTGTGGACCGGACTGCAATGAACATGGATATCTACATATTTATTTGAGTCCCTGCTTTCTGCTTTCAATTCTTTTGGGTATATGCCCAGAAGTAGAATTGCTGGATCATGTGGTAATTCTATATTTAATTTTTTGAGGAACAACCATACCATTTTCCACCATAGCACCACATTTTACATTTCTGTTAACAGTGCACAAGGATAGCAATTTCTCCACAACCTTTCCAGCACTTGTTATTTTCTGGCTTTTTGATAGTAGCTATCCTGATGGGAGTGAGGTGGTGTCTTATTATAGTTTTGATTTGCATTTCCCTAATAGTGATGTTGAACATCTTTTCATGGGACCATTGGCCATTTGTATATTTCTTTGCAGAAATGTCTATCAAGGCTTGCACTGCCCCCACCTTTTTAATATTTATTATTTTAGAGAGCAAGTATGCAGGCAGGGGAGGGGCAGAGAGAAAGGGAGAGAGAGAATCTCTGGCAGACTCCATGCTGAGTGGAATCCAATGCAGGGCTCAATCTCAGGACCCTGCAATCATGACCTGAGTCAAAATCAAGAGTCAGACACCTAACCTACTGAGTTGCCCAGGCCCCCACCCACCCATTTTTTTTTTTTTTAAATTTTTTATTTTTTTCAGCATAACAGTATTCATTATTTTTGCACCACACCCAGTGCTCCATGCAATCCGTGCCCTCTACAATACCCACCACCTGGTGCCCCCAACCTCCCACACCCCACCCCTTCAAAATTCTCAGATCGTTTTTCAGAGTCCATAGTCTCTCATGGTTCACCTCCCCTTCCAATTTCCCTCAACTCCCTTCTCCTCTCCATCTCCCCTTGTCCTCCATGCTATTTGTTATGCTCCACAAATAAGTGAAACCATATGATAATTGACTCTCTCTGCTTGACTTATTTCACTCAGCATAATCTCTTCCAGTCCCGTCCATGTTGCTACAAAACTTGGGGATTCATCCTTTCTTTCTTTCTTTTTTTTTTTTTTTTTTACAGCTTTATAAACATATTTTTTTATCCCCAGGGGTACAGGTCTGCGAATCGCCAGGTTTACACACTTCACAACACTCACCATAGCACATACCCTCCCCGATATCCATAACCCCACCCCCTCTCCCAACCCCCTCCCCCCATCAACCCTCAGGTTGTTTTGTGAGATTAAGAGTCACTTATGGTTTGTCTCCCTCCCAATCCCATCTTGTTTCATTTACTCTTCTCCTACCCCCTCGACCCCCCATGTTGCATCTCCTCTCCCTCATATCAGGGAGATCATATGATAGTTGTCTTTCTCCGATTGACTTATTTCGCTAAGCATGATAGATACCCTCTAGTTCCATCCACGTCGTCGCAAATGGCAAGATTTCATTTCTTTTGATGGCTGCATAGTATTCCATTGTGTATATATACCACATCTTCTTTATCCATTCGTCTGTAGATGGACATCTAGGTTCTTTCCATAGTTTGGCTATTGTAGACATTGCTGCTATAAACATTCGGGAGCACGTGCACCTTCGAATCACTATGTTTGTATCTTTAGGGTAAATACCCAGCAGTGCAGTTGCTGGGTCATAGGGTAGTTCTATTTTCAACATTTTGAGGAACCTCCATGCTGTTTTCCAGAGTGGTTGCACCAGCTTGCATTCCCACCAACAGTGTAGGAGGGTTCCCCTTTCTCCGCATCCTCGCCAGCATCTGTCATTTCCTGACTTGTTAATTTTAGCCATTCTGACTGGTGTGAGGTGATATCTCATGGTGGTTTTGATTTGTATTTCCCTGATGCCGAGTGATATGGAGCACTTTTTCATGTGTCTGTTGGCCATCTGGATGTCTTCTTTGCAGAAATGTCTGTTCATGTCCTCTGCCCATTTCTTGATTGGATTATTTGTTCTTTGGGTGTTGAGTTTGCTAAGTTCTTTATAGATTTTGGACACTAGCCCTTTATCTGATATGTCATTTGCAAATATCTTCTCCCATTCTGTCAGTTGTCTTTTGGTTTTGTTCACTGTTTCCTTTGCTGTGCAAAAGCTTTTGATCTTGATAAAATCCCAAAAGTTCATTTTTGCCCTTGCTTCCCTTGCCTTTGGTGATGTTCCTAGGAAGATGTTGCTGCGGCTGAGGTCGAAGAGGTTGCTGCCTGTGTTCTCCTCGAGGATTTTGATGGATTCCTTTCTCACATTGAGATCCTTCATCCATTTTGAGTCTATTTTCGTGTGTGGTGTAAGGAAATGATCCAATTTCATTTTTCTGCATGTGGCTGTCCAATTTTCCCAACACCATTTATTGAAGAGGCTGTCTTTGTTCCATTGGACATTCTTTCCTGCTTTGTCGAAGATGAGTTGACCATAGAGTTGAGGGTCCATTTCTGGGCTCTCTATTCTGTTCCATTGATCTATGTGTCTGTTTTTGTGCCAGTACCATGCTGTCTTGATGATGACAGCTTTGTAATAGAGCTTGAAGTCCGGAATTGTGATGCCACCAACTTTGGCTTTCTTTTTCAATATTCCTTTGGCTATTCGAGGTCTTTTCTGGTTCCATATAAATTTTAGGATTATTTGTTCCATTTCTTTGAAAAAAATGGATGGTACTTTGATAGGAATTGCATTAAATGTGTAGATTGCTTTAGGTAGCATAGACATTTTCACAATATTTATTCTTCCAATCCAGGAGCATGGAACATTTTTCCATTTCTTTGTGTCTTCCTCAATTTCTTTCATGAGTACTTTATAGTTTTCTGAGTATAGATTCTTAGTCTCTTTGGTTAGGTTTATTACTAGGTATCTTATAGTTTTGGGTGCAATTGTAAATGGGATGGACTCCTTAATTTCTCTTTCTTCTGTCTTGTTGTTGGTGTAGAGAAATGCAACTGATTTCTGTGCATTGATTTTATATCCTGACACTTTACTGAATTCCTGTACAAGTTCTAGCAGTTTTGGAGTGGAGTCTTTTGGGTTTTCCACATAGAGTATCATATCATCTGCGAAGAGTGATAGTTTGACTTCTTCTTTGCCGATTTGGATGCCTTTAATTTCCTTTTGTTGTCTGATTGCTGAGGCTAGGACTTCTAGTACTATGTTGAATAGCAGTGGTGATAACGGACATCCCTGCCGTGTTCCTGACCTTAGCGGAAAAGCTTTCAGTTTTTCTCCATTGAGAATGATATTTGCGGTGGGTTTTTCATAGATGGCTTTGATAATATTGAGGTATGTGCCGTCTATCCCTACACTTTGAAGAGTTTTGATCAGGAAGGGATGCTGTACTTTGTCAAATGCTTTTTCAGCATCTATGGAGAGTATCATATGGTTCTTGTTCTTTCTTTTATTAATGTGTTGTATCACATTGATTGATTTGCGGATGTTGAACCAGCCTTGCAGCCCTGGAATAAATCCCACTTGGTCGTGGTGAATAATCCTTTTAACGTACTGTTGAATCCTATTGGCTAGTATTTTGGCGAGAATTTTTGCATCTGTGTTCATCAAGGATATTGGTCTGTAGTTCTCTTTTTTGTTGGGATCCTTGTCTGGTTTTGGGATCAAGGTGATGCTGGCCTCATAAAATGAGTTTGGAAGTTTTCCTTCTATTGCTATTTTTTGGAATAGTTTCAGGAGAATAGGAATTAGTTCTTCTTTAAATGTTTGGTAGAATTCCCCCGGGAAGCCGTCTGGCCCTGGGCTTTTGTTTGTTTGGAGATTTTTGATGACTTTTTCAATCTCCTTACTGGTTATGGGTCTGTTCAGGCTTTCTATTTCTTCCTGGTTCAGTTGTGGTAGTTTATATGTCTCTAGGAATGCATCCATTTCTTCCAGATTGTCAAATTTGTTGGCGTAGAGTTGCTCATAGTATGTTCTTATAATTGTCTGTATTTCTTTGGTGTTCGTTGTGATCTCTCCTCTTTCATTCATGATTTTATTTATTTGGGTCCTCTCTCTTTTCTTTTTGATAAGTCTGGCCAGGGGTTTATCAATCTTATTAATTCTTTCAAAGAACCAGCTCCTAGTTTCGTTGATTTGTTCTATTGTTTTTTTGGTTTCTATTTCATTGATTTCTGCTCTGATCTTTATGATTTCTCTTCTCCTGCTGGGTTTAGGGTTTCTTTCTTGTTCTTTCTCCAGCTCCTTTAGGTGTAGGGTTAGGTTGTGTACCTGAGACCTTTCTTGTTTCTTGAGAAAGGCTTGTACCGCTATATATTTTCCTCTCAGGACTGCCTTTGTTGTGTCCCACAGATTCTGAACTGTTGTGTTTTCATTATCATTTGTTTCCATAATTTTTTTCAATTCTTCTTTGATTTCCTGGTTGACCCATTCATTCTTTAGAAGGATGCTGTTTAGTCTCCATGTATTTGGGTTCTTTCCAAATTTCCTCTTGTGATTGAGTTCTAGCTTTAGAGCATTGTGGTCTGAAAATATGCAGGGAATGATCCCAATCTTTTGATACCGGTTGAGACTTGATTTAGGACCAAGAATGTGATCTATTCTGGAGAATGTTCCATGTGCACTAGAGAAGAATGTGTATTCTGTTGCTTTGGGATGAAATGTTCTGAATATATCTGTGATGTCCATCTGGTCCAGTGTGTCATTTAAGGCCTTTATTTCCTTGTTGATCTTTTGCTTGGATGATCTGTCCATTTCAGTGAGGGGAGTGTTAAAATCCCCTACTATTATTGTATTCTTGTCGATGTGTTTCTTTGATTTTGTTATTAATTGGTTTATATAGTTGGCTGCTCCCACGTTAGGGGCATAGATATTTAAAATTGTTAGATCTTCTTGTTGGACAGTTCCTTTGAGTATGATATAGTGTCCTTCCTTATCTCTTATTATAGTCTTTGGCTTAAAATCTAATTGATCTGATATAAGGATTGCCACTCCTGCTTTCTTCTGATGTCCATTAGCATGGTAAATTCTTTTCCACCCCCTCACTTTAAACCTGGAGGTGTCTTCGGGTGTAAGATGAGTTTCTTGTAGGCAACATATAGATGGGTTTTGTTTTTTTATCCATTCTGATACCCTGTGTCTTTTGATTGGGGCGTTTAGCCCATTAACATTCAGGGTAAGTATTGACAGATATGAATTTAGTGCCATTGTATTGCCTGTAAGGTGACTGTTATTGTATATTGTCTCTGTTTCTTTCTGATCTACTACTTTTAGGGTCTCTCTTTGCTTAGAGGACCCCTTTCAATATTTCCTGTAGAGCTGGTTTGGTATTAGCAAATTCTTTCAGTTTTTGTTTGTCCTGGAAGCTTTTAATCTCTCCTTCTATTTTCAATGATAGCCTAGCTGGATATAGTATTCTTGGCTGCATGTTTTTCTCATTTAGTACTCTGAATATATCATGCCAGCTCTTTCTGGCCTGCCAGGTCTCTGTGGATAAGTCTGCTGCCAATCTAATATTTTTACCATTGTACGTTACAGACTTCTTTTCCCGGGCTGCTTTCAGGATCTTCTCTTTGTCACTAAGACTTGTCAATTTCACTATTAGGTGACGGGGTGTAGACCTATTCTTATTGATTTTGAGGGGGGTTCTCTGAACCTCCTGGATTTTGATGCTTGTTCCCTTTGCCATATTGGGGAAATCCTCTCCAATAATTCTCTCCAATATACCTTCTGCTCCCCTCTCTGTTTCCTCTTCTTCTGGAATCCCAATTATTCTAATGTTGTTTCGTCTTATGGTGTCACTTATCTCTCGAATTCTCCCCTCGTGGTCCAGTAGCTGTTTGTCCCTCTTTTGCTCAGCTTCTTTATTCTCTGTCATTTGGTCTTCTCTATCGCTAATTCTTTCTTCTGCCTCATTTATCCTAGCAGTGAGAGCCTCCATTTTTGATTGCACCTCATTAATAGCTTTTTTGATTTCAACTTGGTTAGATTTTAGTTCTTTTATTTCTCCAGAAAGGGCTTTTATATCTCCCGAGAGGGTTGCTTTAATATCGTCCATGCCTTTTTCAAGCCCGGCTAGAACCTTGAGAATCATCATTCTGAACTCTATATCTGACATATTACCAATGTCTGTATTGATTAGGTCCCTAGCCTTTGGTACTGCCTCTTGTTCTTTTTTTTGTTGTGAATTTTTCCGCCTTGTCATTTTGTCCAGATAAGAGTTTATGAAGGAGCAAGTAAAATACTAAAAGGGTGGCAACAACCCCAGGAAAATATGCTTTAGCCAAATCAGAAGAGATCCTGAATTGTGAGGGGGGAGAAAGGGGATAAAAAGGAGTTCAGAAAGAAAGAAAAAAAAAAAAAAAAGAAAAAGAAACTATTAAAAAAAAGAAAGCCGATAAAGAAAAAATATAAAAAGAGGAAAAAAATATATATATTAGATAAACTATTTAAAAAACGTTAAAAAAAGAAAACGGTAAGAGTTAAAAAAAATTCAGCAGAAGAAGAGAAAAAGAAAAAAAAATTGAAAAAGAAAAAAAAATTAAAATAACTGCAAGGCTAAAAAATCATGGGGAGAAAGCCATGAGTTCTGTGCTTTGCTTTCTTCTCCTCTGGAATTCCGCCGCTCTCCTTGGTAGGTGAACTTGGTCCTGGCTGGGTTTCCCGTTGATCTTCTGGGGGAGGGGCCTGTCGTAGTGATTCTCAAGCGTCTTTGCCCCAGGCGGAGTTGCACCGCCCTTACCCGGGGCCGCGCTGAGTAATCCGCTCGGGTTCGCTTTCGGGAGCTTTTGTTCCCTGAGCGCTTTCCGTAGAGTTCTGGAGGACAGGAATGAAGATGGCGGCCTCCCGGTCTCCGGCCCGGAGGAGCCGAGAGCCCGGGGCCCCACTCCTCAGTGCGCCCTCAGAGAACAGCGCCCAATGTCTCCCGCCACCCTGGCCTCCGGCCACGCTCCGAGCTGACCGAGCCTGCGACCGGTTCAAGGCAACCCCGAGCTGAGAGTCAGTCCTCGGCTCTGTCTCTGCAGCCGGCTTCCCCGTTCTAATACCGGTAAGCTCTGCGACACTCAGACACCCCCGATCCTTCTGCGACCCTGCGGGAGCTGAGGCTGCACTGACCCCACCTGGGCTTCCAGTTAAGCCTCTGGAGCGATGTCCCTCAGCGGAACAGACTTTTAAAAGTCCTGATTTTGCTCCGTTGCTCCGCCGCTCGCCGGGAGCCAGCCCCTCCCCCCGCGGTCTATCTTCCCGTCGCTTTGGATTCACTTCTCCGCCAGTCCTACCTTGCAGAAAGTGGTTGATTTTCTGTTTCTGGAATTGCTGTTCTTCTTCTCTTCAATCTCCCGTTGGATTTGTAGGTGTTTGCAATCTTTAGATAAGCTATTTAGCTGATCTCCCGCTACCCGAAGTAGTCTCAGCCTGCTACTTCTCCGCCATCTTGACTCCTCTCCCCCCACCCACCCATTTTTAAATCAGGTTTATTTGCTATTTATCAATAGCAAAGTTGAATTTTAGTGCTTCTTTATATATTTATATATTAACCCTTTATCAAATATATAACATTTTCTCCCACAAGAAAAAATTTGGGGGGCCCTAGGAAGCTCAGTTAAGTGTCTGCCTTTGGCTCAGGTCATGATCTTGGGGTCCTAGGATTGAGCCCTATGTCAAGTTTCCTCTCCTCCTGCCCCTCCCCCCATTTGTGCTTTCTCTCTCTCTCAAATAAATAAATAAATTCTTTTAAAAAAAATTTTATAATGAGGGGCGCCTGGGTGGCTCAGTGGGTTAAGCCGCTGCCTTCGGCTCAGGTCATGATCTCAGGGTCCTGGGATCGAGTCCCACATCGGGCTCTCTGCTCAGCAAGAAGCCTGCTTCCCTCTCTCTCTCTCTCTGCCTGCCTCTCCGTCTACTTGTGATCTCTCTCTGTCAAATAAATAAATAAAATCTTTAAAAAAAAATTTTTTTTATAATGAAAAGTTAAACATTTTTAAGCACATAAAATAAGAGTTAAGAATGAATACCCATTTACCTACCACTGAGATAGATTATTAACATTTTGTCATATTTGCTTATATACATGCATACTTCCATGCACCTGCAAGTCATATCGCTGAAACATTTTAAAGAAAATTACAGACATCCTGTCACTTAACCTTCACCCGAGGTTTCACTTTCAAACACTAAGGACATTTTCCCACATCTGTCATATTTCTTCCATATACAGTCTCCAAAAATACCATTGCAAAATAATATATATTAATGGGAAAAATAATGCCACAACTCTTCTGCTTTTTCTAATTACCACCTAGAAGCTAACCTTTTGAGATAAGTTCACTGATGGTATTCCTTAGAGTTTTGGCATTTTCTCACATACCATTATTAAGAACTTACCTTCCTCAGTTGTCTACCAATTTCTTGCTTTCTGTCTTGTTCTCCTCTCCTCCATCCTCTCTACACTGCCACCAGAATAGTGTCTTTAAAATTAAATCAGACCATGTCTGTCTCTGTCTCTCTTACTCCTTCAGATCCCTTGTATTACATATAGAGTAGATCAAATTTCAAACTTCTAACCATGGCTTCTCACCAGGACTCAGCATAGTCTAGCCCCTGTCCAGCCCTCCAACCTCATTTTCTACTTTTCTTCCCCCTGTCCCTCTGAGCTCCATCCAAATAGACCTTCTGTTTCTTGAATGTCCAGGCTCTTTTCTGAAGTCGGATCTGTGTGCCTGTTGTTTTTTCCACCACTACACAGCCCTGTTTCCACACACAGCTTTTTTACACTTAATCACGTTCAGTGTAGATATGATTTCTTCAGACAGGCCTTCCCTCATGATACATTGAAACACAACACCTATTTATTCTCTTTCACGGTACCTTTCCAACATTTTCATAGTTCTTTCATATTTATTTAGGTTGTTTTTAAGATTTTATTTATTTATTTGAGAGAGCGAAAGCGTGCACGCACAGAGGGAGAGGGAGCAGGAAAAGCAGACTCCCTGCTGAGCAGGGAGCCCAATATAGGGCTCAATTCCAGGACCCTTAGATCATGATTTGAGCTGAAGGTAGCCACTTAACCAACTGAGCCACCCAGGTGCTCTTATATTTATTTAGTTTTAAAATGGCTCTGCCCCCACACCCTTGAGCTCCATAGCAGCAGGAGCTGTTATACACCAGCACCAGCCACACAGTTGGTAAGCAGTGAGCAATGAGAGGCACAGCTGGCCTCCCAAAGTGATTGCATAGCGGACTCTTCTCACAGGATGTATTGGTTTAGCAAACTCTTAAAAATCACATAACTCTGTATTCTTTTCATGTGTGTTTAAAATTTAATCCCAAATTATTCTCTCATTTGAATTATGTAATGTGACATATCATTTCCTTTGATTTAAGGATTGGGTTTAACCTGAAAATCTAAGTGAGTATATGATCGAAGTTGAAACTGCAGTATATTTTGGATGTTCTGTTTGTCTGTAGTAGAAAGGTTTCAGTATTTTCATTGTTTTCTTCCTTTCGCAGACTGAGACAACACTTGGACTCAGTTCGTATCAACAGAAAAGGTAAGGAATATATGTATATTTTATAACACAAAATTGTATGTATTTAATAAGATACTAACATAATTTCAGTTCCTTTTGGGGGATTCCAGCAATACTCTCCTTCTCTTGCACCACCTTTTTTGGTGAAGAGGAAAAAGCAAGTTATAAGTCACATTATATCATGTATTTCAAGTGTGGAAAACCAGGTTAAGATCTGAATTTGCAGGTGAGGTATATCATATAGTCTTTCTCCCCATCATATCTGAGGAGCATCAGCTTTGTAACTCCCTAGTAATTTCCCCTGGCTGTTGCTACCTGTTGTGGACTGACTGTTCCTGCCCTTAGTTACCATAAGGTGTCTGCCTACAGAGCTGTGAAACCTAAGTCACTGAAAGAGACCCCTTTTGAACACAGCTTCTCTGTGAAAACAAACAAGGGAGTTGTTTTACCCTTAGGTATTATGAAAATAGGTACATGCATGTGAATTTGAAGATGTCTTTCTCACATCCAAATTCTTTGGTCTTTGGTAGCTTCTCACATCTAAAGGAAGACAATATAAACAGAAAGTTACTATCCTGATGAACTTACATACCCAGTGAGGGTCTGTACCTGGCATTTAAAGGAGAATGAGAGCTGTGAATTAAATATCCTTGAATGCCCTTGGCCTAGTGAAATGAAGTTTTCATCAGCAAAGAACTTTATTCTGAGAGAAGTAACACATATTCAGAGTAAGACAAAACTCAACTTCATAAATACAATAATGAAACTCCTTCATTCACTGGTTTTGCTTTTTTCACTCTTAGATCTGCAGTAACATGACCCTACTTCCTCATTGTTCTGTCCTTCTGCCTAATTTTATATGCCCTGTTGAGACCTGCTTTACCCATGAACCCTACCCAAAAGACACACCCCCTGCCTACACTAAGATGTAGACTACTCCACTCTCGTATTATAAAGCCTAATGCCACCCTTCTACCCCTCTACCCCTTCGCAAATATTTTTGGGACTGGGGTGGATTATTTCCAGAAAACTCCATGTCTAGCCTGATGCCACCTTGGCTAGACCATCTGAGAACCCTAGAACCCCCTGACTCCTCTAGAGCTAAACTCGTTGGAAGAAAGGCACACCTGTTATCTTGTGCTACTTTCTTGTTACTTTATTCCAGCGATTAGGAAATTAGCTATGAAATTATATTGGCTACATTTATGAAGATGATGTTATTCATCCATGATCAAGATTTGGCTTTAAGTTATTTTCCTAGTATAATGAAGAATTTACATCAATACATAATTATATTCTGATCTCATGTTCCACTTATCTGTGATCCACATCTGCCTAACAAACTAGCCCAGTTTACTGGCATAGAGCAATCATATTATTATGCCGTCAGACTCTGTAAGCCAGGAGTTTAGACAGAGCACAGCAGAGACAGCTTGTCTGTGCTCCATGGTGATGGGGGCCTCAGCTGGGGAGATTCCAGAGCTAGAGGCATGTTCACTCGCATGCTGATGTTAGCTTGTTACCTGGAATTCACATAGGCTGTCACCTAGAATGCCTACATTTGGGCCCTTCTGTGTGGTCTTTTCACAAAGACTTGTTTGGGCTCCCTCACAGTATGATAGCTGGATTTCAAGAGTGAACATCCCAAAGAGAGCCAGTAAAAGCTATATCACTTTTTTTGACCTTCACTCTGAAGTCATGTAGTGTTACCTCTGTTGGCTGCTGCTGTTCAACCAGTCACTTAGGTTGGTCTTGATTTAAGGCATGGGGGAGGGGAGAAAGATGTGGGGATGGGGAATTGGGTGAGGGGAATGATGAATATTCGATGATTTACAGATATGTTTTAAAACCACACTTCACTTTTTTTGTTTGTTTGTTTTTTGACTAAGATCATGAATTCATTAAACTACTGGGTTCAAATTGGAATGCATATGCTATGGGTATGAACCTGGATTAGGTACTAAACATACGTTTTAGCCCAGGCTACTGTCACAAAATACCACATAGACTGAGTGGCTTAAACATTTTTTTCCTCACAGTTTTGGAGACCAGAAGTCCAAGATCCAGGTGCCGGCAGATTGGTTCCCCAGTGAAGGCTTTGTCCTTGGCTTACAGATAGCTGCTGTCTCCCTTTTATCCTCAAATGGCAAAGAGGGAGAATGGAAGCAAGCTCTCTGGTGTCACTTCTTTTAAAGGCCTAATGCTATCATGAAGGCCTCATTCTTGTGACCTTCTCTAAACCTAATTATCTCTCAAAGCCTGTCATATCAGAGGGTTAGGGCATCAACATGCAAATTTGGTGGGGGATACAATTCAATCCATAACAATATACAGGCTTAAATTTAGATTTTGAACCTAATATCAGCTAACAAAAAACTAAACTAAAGGACTATATTTGTGACTCACCCTTAATAAGTTATTTTAAAACATATATATGACATGGAAAAGCAAATACAGCCTCCACACTTACAAGAACATAATCAGAACATAGCTTGCACACATTTAGCTGGTCTTTTTTAACATGTGGCTCAGCGCTACACAAAGTAAACACTGCCAGAGCTCTCATTTAAGTAAGAATAACTTAAATAAAATTGCATATGTAAAATAAAATGTGAATGAAAATATAAGTGTGCAGTTGTGTAACAACAGAAGTTGTAAATAAAATGTATAGTTATAAACACAACAGAAATTATAATTTTTTTCAGTTTAAAAAACTATTCTGTAAAAATGTCAGCATTTGGGTTTGGGTCTCAAAATTTGACTAAGGTGAAAGTTATATGATTTCAAAGGATTCTAAGTACAGGAGACCCTAATAGGTAGTGTTATTGAGCCCTTTGTTGGACACACAAGGAAGCTGAGACCCTTAGAACCAAGGAATATGCTTGCGGGGAAAGCGGCACAGTTTTAGTTAGAATTCGTCATCTTCTGATTGCGAGGCTGTGAGTGTTCACTCTGACTGTGTGCACAGCAAGTATGTAGTCCTTCTGTATTCCCTGGATTTTCTTTTTCAGCCAGTATTCCTAGAGGTTTCTGAAAGTACCTGCTCAGTGCTGGGACTGTGTGTGTAGCTCCTGCCTTTAGGCATCTTGAAGGGCAATGAAGACATCCCTTCTGATGAGGTCATAGAGCACAGGTGTTAAAGTGACAAAACACAGCCTACTGTGTGGGGGAAAAAAGCACACTTGAAAAGGATGTCATAAAGGGTTGTAGGGATCAAGGTACAGAAGACACAGGCATGCCCTTCACTTGCATCATCAAGATGATCCACAAGGCCCAAGGCATAGCTGAGGTGAAGGCTGGCTTCTGACTCCAGAGCCTGGTCCACCTCTGGAGATTACTACCTCTACAAGTCTCCCCTTGCGCCATGGCCAGTGTTGGATTGCTGGGAGGCACACTTTGTCTTTTGAACTTCTCTCGTCTTTTCTGCATCAATTTCTCACTGTTGGTGCTCCCCAGATATATAAGCCACATGCTGCCTGCCTCCTGGCTTTATTAGTAAGCCAGTAGGTTCTGCCCCACACTTTCTTAAAATTCCTGTACATGATCTCTTGGATCAAAACTCTCATTCTTTAAATGAAACTTTACCTGCCCCAGGGAAATTTGTAACATGAAAAGCTCAGCTAATAGAATGATTCTGTACCTAGTGGATTGTATAGCAGTACAATGGTAGATGCTAGCCTCTGGCTACCGTTTCTTTCTCCCCGGCCTTTTCCTCTCCCTCCTCCCCCTCACCACCCACCCTTATCATCTGTGTTAGCTCTGGGGACAGGTTTGGCTCCGTGGGCTTTTAGGATATTCTGCAAGGGAATGAACTGCTGTTTTCATGACCTCAGAATTGTGGGAAGTAAAACCATGGAAAACACAATTTTCCAGGATCCCCTTTTCCTATTCCTCTCCTTTGTTCTGACTCACCCCTTCTGATTTGTTTTAATATGATTATCAGTTACAATGATAGAATGGTAGAGGATGTGCAGATAGTGTTCCATCAGTGTTTATTTGAGTTGAACACCAAAATATTACAATAAATACCAATAATGGTTGAGTATTTTGTGACATGAGGCCATCTTTCATGGTTGACTTTTCCTGGGAGTGTGGAGCCCTGTGGTGGAAGATGAGGAGTCAAAAGTCCTGAGTTCTCTGTTCACTGTCTGTGGGGCCTGGAAAGCAGCTACTTCACTGCTCTGAGCACGACTTTCATTGGCAAACTGGGGAAGATGATTTCTCTGCCTGGTATATCTTACAGATGATAATAAGGTTATGTATTTATATAAGGTTGTTGTGAGGATCAAATTATCTGGCCAACTATAGTTTGCGAACTTTAAAATGTTATATGAATGTAAGTTGTGGTTGTGTGATCATTTATTTGCTCAGTCACTCAGCAAACGTTTGCTGGGATCTTCGGTTATGCCAGGCTTTGTTGTAAGAGCTGGTGACTTAGTAGTTGTATTTGTTATCTCTCACCTTGTAGTAAACTACCCCCAAACCTAGTGGCTTCAAACAGCAAGCATATATCATCTTCCTGTTTCTGGGAGTGAGGAATTTGGAAGCACCTCAGTGAAGTAGTTGTGGCTCAGGATCCCTCCTGAGATGGCAGTTCAGGTATCAACCCACATCTGAAGGCCTGGGCCAGCTAGATCCTCTTCAGGATGGCTCACTCATGTAACTCTTGGCAAAAAGCCTTAGTTTTGGGGGCGCCTGAGTGGCTCAGTGGGTTAAGCCTCTGCCTTCAGCTCAGGTCATGATCTCGGGGTCCTGGGATCAAGCCCCACATCGGGCTCTCTGCTCGACAGGGAGCTTGCTTCCCCCTTCCTCTCTGCCGGCCTCTCTGCCTACTTGTGATCTCTCTCAGTGTGTGTCAAATAAATAAATGGAATCTTTAAAAAAAAAAAAAAAAGGCTTAGTTTTTCTTGGCTTGTTGGCAAGAGGCCTTTTTCCTTCACCATGTTGAACCATCCATAGGGCTGTTTAAATGTTGCCACATCACGACAGCTGGTGACGCCAGAACAGGTGATGCAAGAGAAATGAGGAGGAAGTCACAGTGTCTTTTGTAATTGAGTCTTACAGTCACACACCATCACTTCTGCCATATTCCATTCATAAGAAGTCACCCCCAAGGCCAGGGGAATTAAGCGCCATCTCTTGAAGAGAGGAGTATCAGAGAATCTGTGGCCATATTTTAAAACTACTACAGTGCTGGATGGGCGAGATAGGCTCCACACCAGGGCAGGAGTCTTAGACTATGTTCAAATGAGGAAAACAGACAGTAAGCCACTAAATAAGTAAATGCAGCTAGAGAGTAGTCTGGAATAGACAGGACTCCATAGGTTCTTTAGATGGTTTGTTAAGGAAGGCTTCTCTGAAATGCTGTTTAAGTTTACCTGGTGAAAGTCTTAGGGAAGAGCATTTCAGACAGAGAAGCAGCTAATGCAGAGCTCTTAGGTTGGGAATACTGCTACTGTTGTTATTTTCATAAGAGCTGAAAATGTTAGCAAATACAGCTAGGTAAGAAGGATATATGTGTGTATGTGTGTGTATGCACTTAATGTTCATGAGAAGAACCAGATTCTTCTAATCTTTAAGTTTCCTGGTGTACCTGGGAAATAAGCCAAAAATACTGGGCTGGGAAATACATGGTGTTCAGATTCTTTAATTGACTGTATAGTTTCCTTATTATTAAGTATAACTCTTTTGGTTGCCTATAGTAGCCATAAGCATCCAGAAGATTATAGTTAGATCCAAAACTTGGTAATATTTGTCCTTAAGCTGTGGTTTTTTTTTTTGTTTGTTTTGTTTTGTTTTGTTTTTTAAGATTTCACTGGGGTGTATACTTTTATTTTCTAGTTCTGGAGCTTTTAGCTGCACATGAAGTGACATATATGCCCCCCCCCCCCCCCCTGCAAAGGCCCTACTTTACATAAATCTTGGAGACTGTAGTAAGTTGATTATAGGAAGTCAATTTACCAGAAGTGAGCTTAAGTAAAGATAGGATTAACTTTGCGTTAAACCACAGAAGCAGATGTTGGTAAGCTCCTTTGAGTAGGCCAGTTTACTTCACTTATTTTTTTTAAAGCATCACATTATTCTCACCTTAAATACAAGTGTGACAGAATTGAGATTTTTGGAATGATGGTATGAGGAGCTTGGGGACTTCTCCCCATAAGAAACATTTGTTAGGATGATTAAAATGAGCAAAGACAGAGTATCTGGAGATAGTTCAAAGGACTTACAATGAATTGAGAAACATTTTTTCAACAAAATCTGTATGAACGTGGTAAGAACAGTGTGGGAGGTCATAGCATTCAAGCTAGAGATTGCATCCATCACTCCACAGCTCTGCCTTTCATCAGAACTATTTCAGTGGGCTTGGTAGACAGTAGATGTTCCCATCTCCCCCAGCTCACTGGGATGGGACAGTTATTCCAATTGGATATGGCAGCCGGAGAACATTGGCAGATCTCATTTTCCGTAGGCTCCATGCTGTAGAGGCTTTTGAGTGGCTGGTGGCAATCAGGTGATATTTGTCTCCCCTCCCGCCACCCTTTCCAAGTATGGACATTAGAGTGGGCAGCTGGTGAAAAGAACAGTCCCCTTTTCCTACATAGCTCTGTGTCCTGGAGAGCTCTGTGTCCTGGTGTGCTCAGCAGCTGAGTGACAGGCCTCATATGCCCTAGCTTCCTAGGTGTAGCCTAGTCTGGGTAGATTTGGCAGTCAGTGAACCTAGGGTTAAGTCTGACCAAAGATGTGCAAGACTATACACTGAAATCTCCAAACATCAGCAAGAGTAAATAAAGAAAACCCAAATAAGGGGAGGGAGAATACTGTCTTCATGGATAAAAAGTCAATATTAAGGTGTCAGTTTGCTCCAAATTTATCTGTATATTTCAGTGCAATCCAAATCAAAATCCCCATAGGCTTTTTTTTGGTAGAGATTACCTACAGTTTAGCTAATTCTGAAATTTATATGGAAATGAAAGTAACTTAGAATAGTAATAATGTAATAGAAATAATTATTTTTATCAAAGATTATTGAATGTGTAGAGAACCAATAAATGGACCCATAACCAAGAAAAAAAAAGAAACATCTAGAAATGATGGAGATGATGGAAGTAGCACCCAGGGAATTCAGTACATCCATTATATATGTTCATCTATTTAAAGGAAAACATGAATATAATGAAGGAAAAATGGACATTGTAAAAAAAACAAAGTGGAAACTCTGGAGCTGGAAAATACAGTTTCTGAAATGAAAATTTCACTGAGTGGGATTAATAAAAACTTAGACATTACAAAAGAAAAAGTGAAATTGGGGCACCTGGGTGGCTCAGTGGGTTAAAGCCTCTGCCTTCAGCTCAGGTCGAGATCTCAGGGTCTGGGCTCTCTGCTCAGTGGGGAGCCTGCTTCCCCCCGCCACTCTCTGCCTACCTCTCTGCCTACTTGTGATCTCTGTCTGTCAAATGGATAAATAAAATTTTTTTTTAAAAGTGAAATTGAAGACATAGTGATGGAAGTAACCCAAACTGTAGCACAGGAAGAAAAAAGAAGGACTGGAAAAGAATAAACAAACCCCTGGTGACCTGTGGTATAATGGCAAGCAATTTAATACAGGTGTAATTAAGTTCCAGGAATTGGAGGACAGAGCTATTGGAGAACTTGACTAAACCCAGTGCACAAGTAACACAAAGAAAACCACACGAAATCACATAATATTCCAGTTCCTAAAAATCAGAGACAAAGTCCTATGGTGAGTGCTGTGAAGTGTGTAAACCTGGCGATTCACAGACCTGTACACCTGGGGATAAAAATATATGTTTATAAAAAATTTTTTAAAAAAGCATAAAAAATATTCAGAACCTTCAAACTTGTCATACGTTATGATTTTAAATTTATTCAGAAAACATAAAAAACAACTTCTGGGGCACTTGGGTGGCTCAGTGGGTTAAAGCCTCTGCCTTCAGCTCAGGTCATAATCCCAGGGTCCTAGGAATGAGCCCCGCATTGGGCTCTCTGCTGAGTGAGGAGCCTGCTTCCTCTTCTCTCTCTCTCTGCCTGCCTCTTTGCCTACTTGTTATCTCTATCTGTCAAATTAAAAAAAATAAATCTTTAAAAAAAAAAATCAGTGACAAAAAGCAGCCAGGAAGAAATAAATTACATGTAGGGATACAAAAGCTGGGAATGACTACTGGCTCTTCATCAGAGATAGTGCAAACACAAAATCAGCAAATTGATTGAAATGTTAAGGCAGTTCCTTTAAATTCTGAAGGTAATAACCATTACAGATGAAAACATAGCTCTAGACACAATGATGGAGATCACCAAAAAGGTGAAAATATGTGGAAAAATATAAAAGACATGTTTTCTCATTAAAATTTTTTTTGAGATAACTGACCTTTAAAACCTAAAATAATCACAATGTTTTATGATATTGATAACTTG
The DNA here is from genome assembly GCF_902655055.1 of Lutra lutra. Taxonomy (NCBI): domain Eukaryota; kingdom Metazoa; phylum Chordata; class Mammalia; order Carnivora; family Mustelidae; genus Lutra; species Lutra lutra. Next base: position 75,895,321 of record NC_062286.1, read on the forward strand.
TATACATTACATGTATGATGACAGCACAAAGGACAAGAGGAGGGAAAATTGAGTTGTGAAGTTCTTACATGTATGTAAAGTGGAATAATAATTTGGAGTTAGACTGAAAAGATGAAACAAATACTGGAAGATACATTAAAATCATTTAAAAAGAAAAAACCCGAAGAGATCTAACAGAGCAGTCATGGATATAAAGTGAAATACTAAAAGAATACTTGATCTAAAGGAAGGCAGATAAAGAAGACAAAAGGAATAAAAAGCAGATGGAAAAAATAGAAAACAAATAGTAAGATGGTAGACCAAAATCAACTATATAAAAAATTAGAATAAATGTAAACAGTTTCAAAACCATTATCAGACTGTATTAAGAAAGAAAGATCTGGGGCGCCTGGGTGGCTCAGTCATTAAGCGTCTGCCTTCAGCTTGGGTCATGATCTCAGGGACCTGGGATCGAGTCCCGCATTAGCCTGCTTCTTCCTCTCCCACTCCACCTGCTTGTATTCCCTCTGTTGCTGTCTTTCTCTCTCAGTCTGTCAAATAAGTAAATAAAATCTTTGAAAAAAGATCCAAGCATATGCTGTCTATAAGAAATATACTTTAGTTTTCAAATTATATTTACTTTTTTTTACTTTTTGTAATAGTTTTAGTTGAGAGAAAAAAAATGCAAAAATAGTACAGAGAATTACCATATATCCTTGATCTAGAGTCCCTCATTTACCATTTTGCATTTACTTTATCATTAATTAACTCCCTCTCTACTTCTTCTGTCCCTCCTTTTCCTTCCCTACCTTCTCCTATCTGTCCTTCTCTACATACCTGTGATGTATATGTAATTATTTTTCTGAATTTTTTGAGAATCAATTATAGATATGTTGTTCCTTTACTCTTAAAACCTGAGTGTATATTTCTTATAAAGAGGGACATAATTTTATAAAAGCTGAGAATACATATCAAAATCAGTAAATTAACATTAACACAAATAGTATTATTTAATCTATAAACTTTATTGTTTTTTAAAGAGTTTATTTATATGACAGAGAGAGAAAGAGCACACAAGCAGGGGAGCAGCAGAGGCAGAGAAGGAAGCAGGCTCCCCGCTGAGCAAGGACCCTGATGCAGGACTTGATCCCAGGACCCTTGGATCATGACCTGAGCCAAAGGCAGTTGCTCAACCGACTGAGCTACCCAGGCGGCCTTAGGGATAATTTTTATTTTAAGAAGAAAAGAAATTTTTGGTCCAAATCTCAGGCCAGTTCCAGTCATATTTAATTTTAATTTAGACTCACCTTTAATGTGGACTAGTTGATTTGTCTGTTTTATGACCTTGACATTTTTTTTAAAAAGTAGAGGCCATTTATTTTAAAAGTAGAGGCCAGCATTCTAGTTTGGGTTTTCTCATGGTTCATTATTTTAGATTATGCATTTCTGGCAGGAATATCACTTAAATATGTGTCCTGCTCAGTTCATCTGATTATTGGGAGGCACAACATGTCTGTTTGTACCATTTTCATTTGTAATACATAAATACCTTGCAAAGAAGTACTTTGAAACCATGTAAATATGCTGTTTGGCATCAAACTCTGACTAGTTACAGCATCCACTGGTGCATCTCGCCTGGAAATTACTCCTCTGGTGATTTTTTTTTTTTAATTCTATCATTCTTTCAGTTTTTTGTTTGTTGTTGACATTCTAATGCAAGGAAACCGTAAGGTAAAGGTCAAAGTTCACTTTTATTGGTATAGACTTCCAATTATTTCACCACCATTTGTTGCAAGGACGGTCTTTTTCCCATTGAATTATCTTAGCACTGTCATTATAAATCAATTGACCGTATATGTTTGGGGGTATTATCTATGATTTTCACATGTCCCCATTCTTCAAACACTTCCTTACTTTCTGAAACATCAAGATATTCCAGGCATATTTCATAATTTTCCTCATCTAGCCCAGGAACATCCCACTTCTTCAGAGACTTGTGCTTCATTTTAGTGGAGGATGTTTACAAACTAAGATCTGTTATGTTGTGTGTAATCATTACTGCTGGGGTGTGATTGTCTCTAGACCTTGTTAGAGTTAGGAAGAAATGTTTCTGTATGTATGTATGCACAAACACATATCTGTTTATATCTGTCTTAATATCTATGTATATTAAAACCATGAGTTGTTACTGATAACTCCAGTTTTAATATACCACCACGGTGTTCTTTCTGCCCTTCCCCTTTTTGTTTCCATATATTCTCCAGCAATGAGAAATCTGGCTCCAGTTATCCACAGAATATAGACTTAATTACTCAACCCTAGAATACAAATAAATTTGTTTCAGATTGGCTAACTCATACCACCATGAAAACAAACCTATAGTTGGAAGCACAGTGTTTAGAATTTATTATTATTTTGTTTAGTTTGAATGTATATGGTATTTGAGTAATATTTTACTCAAAATTTACATGTGTTGTGTTCTTCACCATTCTATCTTTCTCCACTCCCCCCTCCACACTCATCTGCATTGTGGTAATGTTCATTCTGAAGAAAGTTTGGCTCTTTGGCTTCTGGTTTGTTTGCTTGCTCGTTTGTTTCCATTTGAGATTTTTTTTTTACCTCCATTTTAAAGACTCATTTTAAAATATGAAATAGTAGAATTCAAAAAGTCAAACTCTACAAAAGTGTCAAGCACATGGATTTTTCTTTTATACCTCCCCTTTCTTCTGCAAAAGGAAGCGTAATATAGGCTTTTTTGTGTTTTGTTTGATCTACTTAAAAATAAGTCCTATAGAGACCCTTCTCAGTATTTTTATGGACTGCAACATACATATTATTTGGATGTAGATTGCATATGAGCAATTTGTTTCTAGTATTTTGCAGTTACAAACAGTGCTTCAAAGAATAGCCTTGCATATATGTATTTTCATATTTTTCAAAGTTATCTGCAGAGTAGATTCCTACATATAGGATTTCTGAGTCAAAAGATAAGTGCAGGGGCGCCTGGGTGGCTCAGTGGATTAAAGCCTCTGCCTTCGGCTCAGGTCATGATCCCAGGGTCCTGGGATTGAGCCCTGCATTGGGCTCTCTGCTCAGCAGGGACCCTGCTTCCTCCTCTCTCTCTGTCTGCCTCTCTGCCTACTTGTGATCTCTGTCTGTCAAATAAATAAATAAAATCTTAAAAAAAAAAAAAAGATAAGTGCATATGTAATTTGTATTGTTGAAAGTACATGATTAGGATAAATTCCTAGACATGGGATTGGTGAGTCAAAAGGTAAATGCATATGTAGTTTTGTTAATGTTGCCAAATTCTCTTTCAAGAGCTGCACCAATTTGCATAACCCTCATCAATGAATTAAAGTCCCTGTTTTCCTACAACTTTTCCTACTGAATATATTATCATACTTTTTAATTTTTGTCTCTGATAGGTCAGAAATTCTGTCATATAGTTTTAGTTTGTCTTTCTCTAGTTATTAGTGAGGTTGTTATCTTTCTACATATTTTATGCCATGCTTATATTTGTTTTTTGATGTTGTCTGTCTTCATTCTACATATTTTTCCATAGGACCTTTGATACTTATTTTTTCCATTTTGAACTGTTTCTCTTATTAGAGGTAGTAGTCCTGTGTTGCAAATATTTTCTCCCTGTTGTTCAGGGGGAATTTGATTTTGAAGAAATGCACTTTGAGTATAAAAATGCAAGTAAGTTAAAAGTAAAAAGATGGGGTGGGGAATAACATTATCAGACCAATTAGACTTTAGAGCAAGGAATATTATCAGAGATAAAGAGAGACATTTTATCATTATAAAAGAGAAAATTCGTCATGAGGATACAGTAGTCCTAAGTCTCTATAAGCCTAGTATCAGAGCTCCCAAAGGCATGAAGAAAAAATAAACAGAAATTAAGGTAAATTCACAATTATCAATCCACAGTTATAGTTGGAGAGTTCAACACTCATCTGTCAATAACTGAAAAACAGAAAATCAGTAAAGGTATAAAAGACTTGAACAACACTATCGATGAACTTACTCTTATAGATATTTTTCTTCACAGATATTTATTCAACAATGCACTCCGCAGTCAGAATCATGCTCTTTGACATAGCAGAATTAAATTAGAAGTCATTAACAATTTGGGAAATTTTAAAAATTGAAATGAAAATATGTGACAGAATTCAGCATATATTCATGACTTAAAACATTCAGCAGACTAGGAATGGAAAAGAATTCCTCGGTCTGATAAAGAGCATCTGTTGGAAGAAACAACAACAACAAAAAACCAGCATGATGCTTATGGTAAAAGATTGGATGCTTTCTTTCTATTGAGAGCAAGACAAGGATGTCTAGTTTCATCACTTCTACTCCGTATTGTACTGGGTGTGCTGGTCAGTACATTAAGACAGAAAGTAGAAATAAGAGGCATCATTTGGGAAAGAAGAGAAGGAAGATGTTTGTCAACAAAATGATTGTATAGACGATCCTAAAGAATATACCCAAAGAGCTATGAGAATAAGTGAATTTAGTAAGATTGAAAAATATATAGTCAATATCAGAAACACTTTTTCTTTATTACAAGTGCAACCATAAAATGTTACAGAAAAATGCCATTTACAGTAGCCTCTAAAGATGTTACATACTTGAGGATAAATTTATGAAAAAAACTTTGAAATCCATACACTGGAAGCTATAGTTGACCTTTGAACCAACAGGGTAAAGGGGCACCAACCCCCCATGCATTTGAAAATCCACATATAATTTCAACATTGTGAAAACTTAACTGATAGCCTAATGTTGACCGGAACATATGTGTTGTATGTTTTATGTATTATGTGCTGTATTCTTACAATAAAATAAGCTAGAAAAAAATATTATTCAGAAAACCTTAGGGAGGAGAAAATACATTTAAAATAGAATCCTATAGGGGCGCCTGGGTGGCTCAGTGGGTTAAGCTGCTGCCTTCGGCTCAGGTCATGATCTCAGGGTCCTGGGATCGAGTCCCACATCGGGCTCTCTGCTCAGCAAGAAGCCTGCTTCCCTCTCTCTCCCTCTCTCTGCCTTCCTCTCCGTCTACTTGTGATCTCTCTCTGTCAAATAAATAAATAAAATCTTTTAAAAAAAAAATAGAATCCTATAAAAAATCCACGTGTAAGTGGACCCATGCAGTTCAAACCCACGTTGTCCAAGGATCAACTATATATTGTTTCTCTTAAAGTTATTCCATAAATCAGCATGCTTTTTTCACTTTTTCTCATTCTGTTTCCTTTTTGCTCCTCTTGTTGGGTAATTTCAAGTTAACCTTTCAGTTCATTGATTGTTTCTTCTGATTGGTCAGATCTGTTGTTGAAGCTCTTTATTGAATTCTTCAGTCAAGTCATTGTATATTCTTCATCCCTAGGGTTTCTATTTGGTGGTGGTTTTTCTATATTAAATATATAACTCATTTAATAGAAATCCTCTATTTGTTGAACTTTTCATTTCATTTATGCATTTTTAAAAAAAAATTTGGTTGTCTGTGTGTCTTTGCAGAGACAGTTCTTTAGTCAGCTTAACTTGGGGTTCTTGATGAGTCAGCTGATAGTGTCCGTGGGCAAGTGGGTCTCTATTTGGGCAAGGATGCTAGTGGAGCTCTGATGTCAGCAGGGTTGCCACTGGCTGAGAACAGCTGGATAGGACTACTGACTTGCTTCCCTGTCCACGCATAGCTGGAACATGCCCTCCACAGTGCCTGTTCATGCTTCTTAGTTGGGCAGGACTGCGTGCTATACTCAGCAGTTAGGACTATGAATTTGCTTCCCTGCCTGGATGGGGCCATAAAACAGGCTCCATAACCATTATGATTTGATGGCTGGAGACCTGAATCTAGCAAAGCTACCCACTAAGCTCCCTGGCCAGATGGGGCCACCAGCTCAGCTCTGCAGGTGAGCTGAGCCACTGGCTGAGTTCTCTGCTAAGTGCCATTTTAAGCAGGACTGCAGGTTGAGTTTACAGCTTCCAGATGTTCCAGTTAGGCTTCCTGGTTGGGTGGAGCTGAAGGTTATATTCAACCCTAGGCAGGTCTTTTAATTTGCTTCCCAGCCTAGGTGAGGCTGCAGAACAGGCTCATGGCTGGTATGGCTCATTGGGTGGGGACCCAAATCATGTAGAATTGTCCACCAACATCACTGGCCAGGCGGGGCCTCTGGTTTGACTTTGCGGATGGGTATAGCCACTGGCTAAGATCTCCACTTGGGTGTTGTTTCAAGGAGGAGAGCAGTCTATCAAGTTCTGGTTGCTGTATATCCTGTCCTCCCCTGTATCCCAATATAATCTCCAGTAGTCAAGACCTACAGATTCACCCCGCAATTTCCTCCTGTGATCCCCTTGTGACAAGACCCAAGTGGGCCTTTTGGGAAGCAACCCATTACACTGAGGGACCTGGATATCCACCTGGGTCTCTTTCTCTCTGGAGAAACTGTATGCCCAGGAGACCTTTTTACTCTGGCTCTATGCGTGCCTTGGAAGGGCAATGTGATCAGAGTGTAGCCATTCCTCTTACCTTTCTATTGCATAGTCCTTTTCAGTCTCTGTGGTCCAGGAGGGTTCTTCACCCTCACCCCTGTGTTCTGGAATTTTACAACAGTGTCTTATCCATGGATAGTTGCTAATTGATCTTCTTGTGAAGGGGACTGAAGTTAGCAACAGCCTATCTCACCATCTCAATGAAATCACTCCCCAAAAGACACTATTTGTAATAGGAAAGAGAGGGAGAAGATATTCACAGGACGTATATTTGATAAAGGACATATATCTAGAATCTGTAAAGGACTCATATAACTCAGTAAGACAAACATCCCAATATAAAAACTTTGAATATACACTTTACAAAAGAAGATATCTAGTCGGACTATAAATAAATGAAATGATGTTCAACATTATTAGTCCTTAGAGAAATGCAAATTTAAGCTAAAATGTATAATTTATGTAATTTCTCTTAAGTCATGGATTTTTTTAGCTGTCTCTAATAAAAATCATATTTTAAACTATTGATGACTTTAAAAGTTTTGTTAAGGTACTTGTGTCCCCTCTTATTTCTGCCTGCAGTGTTTATTGTGGATCAAGATGGCAAAGAGTAGTTCCTGAAAGTGGGAGTGTGCATGAAACACTGGTTTCTGGACTTCAGACTAGATGTAAGGAATCACATTATGGTGGTAGGGCCCTGGAATCTGCTTTTTCTACAAGCATTCTAGCTGATTAAGGTGTAGATAGACCACAACCCATTCTTTAAGAAATACTGGCTGAAGAGTACCTTTTGTTAGGATAGTAACTGCCTTTAGGGAAACATTTAAAATTTCCTAGTTTAAAAAAATTCCCAAAGTTCCAAGAAGCCTTTATTTGCTTCATTGGGGAGCTACCTGCTTAACTTTAACCTGACAGTCCACAAACCATCATAGACCATGGCCCACAATATTTCTTTTATCTTTCTAGCCATTTCCTAGCTTGAAGTCAGAAAACATGTCCCCAAGTGGATAATAAGAATAAAAATATTTGAGACTTTCAAACAAATACAGTCACTGGAAAGGATAAAAATCATGCAATATACTATTAAAATGTCTCAGATTCTGTTTCTTTGAAATTGGTAAAGTACACTTTTCACATTACTTCTGCCCCAGTTTATTATTCAACATTAAAGATTTGCAGACATTTGCTTCCTGTTAATAAAATGCTAAACAGTGCCATCCCTTTTTAAAGTAGGTATAGTGGCAAGCATCTCAGTCAGCTGTGGATACATGAAAACTATGTTATTGAATTTTTTTTTTTTTTTAATAAGATTATACCTGGGCTGCCTGGGTGGCTCAGTGGGTTGAGCCTCTGCCTTCAGCTCAGGTCATGATCTCAGGGTCCTGGGATCTAATCCCACATCAGGCTCTCTGCTGGGCAGGGAGCCTGCTTCCTCCTCTCTCTCTCTCTACTCGTGATCTCTCTCTCTGTCAAATAAATAAAATCTTTTAAAAAAAAAGATTATACCTATGACAACTTGTGTTGTACCCACTCAAATATTAAACTGTTCCTTAGACATAAATTTGCTCTTGTTTCGAAAATACACATTTATTTATGAGGGAATCTTCTTTAATGCATTGGTCCCTCTATCCTATTTTGTGAGAAATCTGTGAAGAAAAATTGTTGGACACAGCTTCTGTGGAGTATTTTTTGGTAGATCTTAGCCAACACGAGGCATAAAAAATAAAAACAAGGTCTAGGGATTTAAAAGGAAGAAGTGTGATTGTTACTTACAGATGATTTGTCTACAGAGGTAATGATTTGTCTACAGAGGTAACCCAAGGAAGTGATTGTTTTTGGCAGCACATACAGTGCTAGGAAAATCTAAGAGTATCTATAGACAAACTGTTAGAATTAACTTGCCAAAGTGACTTGGGCTATAAGATCAGCACACAAAAATCAGTAACTTTTTAATAGAAAGCAATACCCTTGTATATCCAGGTGCCTACTTGACATCTCATCTCAAATTCAAGACATCTCAAATTTAAATGTCTAAAACAATAAATACTCTTGAACATCTAACCCATCTATCCTTCCTATCTCTAACCTACTCTTCCCATGTCAATGACTCTCTCCAGTTTCTCAGGCCAAAATTTTAGAATTAAGTCATCCTTGATTTCTCTCCTTTCTCTCATATTCCAAAATCAATCCATCAGCATGACCTGTTTCCTTTAGCTTCCCAAATATATTCAGAAAAGAGCCACTTCTCCCCACTTTGCCTTGTAATCCTCCCTAGACCATTGTTGCCATCACCTCTTGTCTGGACTTCTGCAGACTTCCTACTTCCGCTTTGGTCTCCTTACAATCTGTTCTTGACACAGCATCCAGAATTAACCTTTTCAGATGTGTCAGATCTTGTTACTCCCTTGCAGAAGACACTATAGAGGCTCTTTGTCACGATTAGAATAAAATCCTGATTCCTGCATGGAGACTTGGCCTTTGTGCTTCTCTGATCTCAGCCCCTTCCTTACCCTTCCCTCCGGTCGCTCTGGCCACCTCAGCCCTCTTGTTCCACAGCATGCCAAGTAGATCTCCTTTCTTCCCCCAAATTTCCACCATTCAGGTCTCAGCTCCAACGTCCCTCCTCAGAAAGACCTCCTCTGTTCTTACTGTGCTTGGTTTGTTTTTATTTGTCCCATATTACCAATTATGTTCTACTTTTGCCTCCCCTACTGGGATGTTAGTGCAATGAGAACCGGTTCTTTGCTTTGTTTCCATAGCCCCAGCCACTAGACAGCCCCCCTCACGTTCATTGATTTGTGTTGAATCAACACAATGTATATGGCTTGTTTTTTTCTTACCTTTCCTGGTTACTTTAGACATTTCCATGTGCAACTTGGGGAATAGATGCTCATTTCTGTGAAACAAACAAACAAACAAACAGTATCTTAATCTTCTTTGTATCTCTAGCATCTAATAGAGTCAGTGTTTATATATATATGAATTAATGACTTACACGCATTCACTTCGTGCATTATACTTTTCCTCCTTGATTGGATTAAGATTTTATTGTTTGAGTTTCATACCCTTGAAATGAATAGGCTGATGGGCATCTCTTATTTTAAAGATGCCAGAAAGTGTCCTTGTTAGGTCATGCCTAAGAAGAGCAGAAATCAAGAGGGAATAGATTTTGTTCCTCTTACTGCACGTGGCTCCTATCTTGGGGGAAACTGTGCTGCCTTTGTCCCAGTGTCTTTAGACTTGTGCTTTATTTAGTAAAGTAGTCTTACATTTGCTGTTTTCCTCCTTTCTTGTGTTTTTCATTTTTTTTTGCTCAGCATATGTAGAGGGATTTCAAGCTAAAATCACCTTAAGACTTCATTACTTTTAGTGCTTCGATTCTACTACTCAGACTGTTTAATCTTTAAATAGTCTAAATTATTTAAAGAACTGAGTTAAAGCTAAATTTCCTACATATTCTGAATGTCCTTGTCTATTTCTAATATATGTCCTGTATTTCCTGAATAAAAATTACGGTATCATTCGAAGCTTGTGTTCTTCTGAATTGTGTTGATGGAAATAAAGTTTTGCAGAATGGTTTTGCTCTAACATCATTTCTTAAAATACAACAGAAAGATAAACGTCTACTATTTAGAAACTTCAGTGGCTTACTGAATTTTTGACTCTCTCAATACTTAAGCAGATTACTTGAGGTATGTGGACATCCCCCAAAGCCCCATGTCATTTCTGTATCACATCATTGTTAGGTCATGGTGATGACTAGGAGGCTTGCTGTTCAGAAATTGGTTTTAGTGAGAAGTTCTAGTATCAAGTGGGATGGTGAGAAGTGATACTTAAATAGATCAGTATGTTCTAAACTCTCAGATGAAAAAGATATTTCAGTTCTTAAAAGTTTCTATCCCCAAATTCATTTTTGTTTATTTCCTTTGCCACTGTAGTTAAAATGTCATTGTAGTTTTAGTCTGTATACTGTATTGTCTGCCAAGTAGGTGTAGTTGTGTTGACTGTTTATTGTTCATGGTGCATGTATCAAAAAAAATATGAGTGAACATAATAAGATATATACTGTTATCAAGTATTTCAACCACATAAATTTCAACGTAGAGTCTACCTGAGCATTTTCTGTTTTCATGTGCCTTTGAATAGGAAAAATACTCTCCTTTTTTTTTTCATTTTTAAAAATACATATTTATTGATTTCCTTTACTAAGAAAAGTAATGCACATTCCCAACAGAACATTAGACTACACTTTCCTTAAAGATAGCTTGTTGTGACAAAACTCAAGTGTCTGACTTCAGTTTTGGGATATACATATTTTTTAAAGAATTGTTTCTTACGCTCTTTTCTTTTTACTTACAGTATATCTCTGTACCGGGGTAATTGCAGACCTATACGATTTGAGCCGCCAATGCTGGATTTCCATGAACAGTAAGTTGAAAATTTTCAGACCATAGGTTCCCATTAAACTGTTACGTGTATTTTATGCATGCATTTGTCTTGGTTTTTATCTGTATCATCTCTCTGAGAAAGTTACATTTTTTTTTTAAAGATTTTATTTATTTATTTGACAGAGAGATCACAAGTAGATGGAGAGGCAGGCAGAGAGAGAGAGAGAGAGAGAGAGAGAGAGGGAAGCAGGCTTCTTGCTGAGCAGAGAGCCCGATGCGGGACTCGATCCCAGGACCCTGAGATCATGACCTGAGCCGAAGGCAGCAGCTTAACCCACTGAGCCACCCGGGCGCCCCAGAAAGTTACATTTTTAAGTACAAGAAAGCAGTGTTGTTGAATGTGACTTGAAAATGGGAAGCCAGTATCTGTTACGCATCTATCATATAATATTAACTCTTAGAGTTTGAAAGATACCCACCTAATAAATTCCCTGGTTCAAAGGATCTTATCTTCAGAAGCAGCATAATACTTTTAGGTTACTTTTGTGATTAGTAATTCATTTCCAGTTCTACTATTAAAGATTTTCCATGTGGATATAGAAAGATGTATTATTTATTTATTTGCATGTGCTTTTTAAGTACAGACTCTTCTACATCACCAAATAAATATCATCATCACTAACCCAAAAGAGCAGACAAAAGAAAATCCCACAGAAAGACATGGTTCAACCACAGAATTGCTTCCTCAAACTATATTTCTGGCTTCCCTTCTATCTCTGAGTCTCAGGTTTTGCACGTCTCAGATACACTAAGAAAATACAGGTCTTCACTGTATTTGGTTCTAATCTAATTCAGCAAGTAGATAAAGAGAACTTCTTAGTGATATAACTGCTAGAGCCATGCCACTCTGGTAAACTAGCAGAAAAAAAAATTAAAAGGGAAGTGGTGGAGAAACTGTATCTAGATCTCTTTGATTCAGTAAGTGAAAATTAAAATTTCTTTAATGTTGTCAAAGTTGTAATTAACCATTTTTTACTAGTAAACACATTAAGTTCAAATAAATTATTTATAATCTCAAAACCTGGAATAGTAAAATACACTAATTGTATTTGTACAGGACCATAGTGGAGTAGCTAGCATAAAAAAGCAAGATATCTGATAGCAACTCCTATCTTTTAAGACTATATTCCTACAGAGATCATGGATTTTAGGGGTAGAGGTGTAGAGAGAAGTTTGTGTAGTTCTTTGTGCACTTCTAGATGGAATCAGTATTTTAGAATAGTCATTGTGTAAGTAAAATTAACTTCTGGGTGTTAGATTTAAAAACCATAATATTTATATGGGAAACATATCACTATCATTTCTGTCTTACAAAAACGGCTTAAGTGTACAATGTTAAGATTGCAAGGAACATCACAATAATGTGTCGCCCACAGTCTCCTTCTATCAAATGCAAGATATTTAATGAAACATGGCACATATTTTGATCTCCATAAAAGAGTTCATTATTTTCTAACTACTGGTGAGTTTTCTGTGTACAGTAAAATTCTTTTGGAATATGTTCGCTCACTCCTGAGTGGTCCAGAACAGAGACTAATGAACTCCATTCTAAGACAAGGGCATGAGCTATATTTCTGGTGCCATGTGAGGGTAAGGAGAGGAGGTCAACATACAACACCAAAATTATTAGTCTCAAACAGAGTATTCTTACTTGGAAAGCTTAGCAGTAACCACTCTAGAGAGATCTTGTCAAAAGTTATACCCAGCTGTTTTTTACTTTATAATTTGTTTTTTGAGAGAGTTTTACAGATTTTACATATCACTTGATATAAAGATATTTTCAGCTATGCAAAATGCCTGAGTAGAAATTGGGAATTTCTGTTCCAAATTTCTGGACTCTTTAAATAATACCCTACCCCAGAAATAGGAGAAATTGAGGTAAGGTCATGCAAGATGCTGGACTGGTGGTTTTAACCTTTTTTGATCATGGATCTCTTGAGGACTAGATGAAAGCTGTGAACCTCTTCTTTCACCTCTCCAAATGCGCACAAAGGCACACAGCTTTGCACCTATAGACAGTGTTGTGCATACAGGTTAAGGGGTTTTCTGGACATCCCTCTCAAAGTCCATACTGGATTCTTCAGAGGTAGTGAAGAATTCCTGTTCTAGGCCACAGGTTATTAAGTCACCACTACAGAACTTACTGGGATTTTGCTTGTTATACTAGCAGTGCATGTCCACTGTAGTAAACTTAGAAATTACTAATCAGGAGAAAGAAGAAAGTAAGAAATTACTAGCAGTCCTACCATACAGAAACATTAACATTGAACTTTTATCCTTCAGGTCCTTCTTCTGTGCATCATTATTTATTTATTGAGTCACAAAAAAACACAGTGGTATTTTCTGAACATAAACTGTTGTATAACCTGCTTTCTAAGCATAACACATTTTGCATTTTTTCATTCTATTGAATTATCTGTTACTTTCTTTTATGTTATTAGAAAACATCAAATTGTATGGATCTATTTATTGTTTTGTGTTGCTTTAAATGTTTTATTCTTATAATCGGTGCTGAAATTAATGATTTAAGCACAGCATGACTTTTCTCAGGAGAGAGTCCTAAGCATGGAGTTGTGGGATGAACTGATACACAGAATTTAAAGGTTTTTAGTTAATATTTAAGCTAGAGAATAATTTGGTGTCATGAACAAAGAGAACTGATAGGAATACATGAATTAATGTATGACTAGAGAGGAAATAAATGGGATTTTCTTAAGAGACTGGAACTGAAATCTCATGAGAGAAACTGTGAAAGTTTATTGAAGGTGTGCAAATGGACACGTGAATTCCAGTGTAAGCTGGGCTGGGTAATACAATGAAGAAAATTATTTGAAGCATAGCATGGGCTCTTATTTACAGCACAAGAAGGGAAGATCGTGAGCAAGTGCTGAAGCTTGATGTCCACAGGCAGGCTCTCAGGGAAGATCCTGAGGAAGCAGAGCAGTTGCAGATCCATCTGTTGTTTCAAGTCTCCTAGCTCAGGCAAGGGCTAAGTTCTCTTTGAAAGGGCTTCCAACTAGCTAAGACAAGCTACCTAACCTCTCTTTTAATTAATTTAAAGTCAACTGATTACACCTGCAGAATCCCTTCCCCCAGCACCAACATTAGTGTCTGAGTGAATAACTGGGAGAAGTTACTGTATGCTACAGAATGGCAGCTGCCTCCCTTCCATGTTCCAGCTCTCAGGAGAGAGCATCACACGTAACCCACCCTAAGCAGAAATGTATGAGGGAATTCTGGGAACTGTAGTACAGCCCACTCAAGTTGATAGACCACAGAGCTGCCACATGGATGTAAACAGGGAGGTCCCTAAATTTAGAACTTCAACCCTGGAAGATCACAGGCAATGTGATTGGAAGGATTTGCCTAGCCATTTTCGAGCTAAGTTTCTTTTTATTAAAGTTGAAAGTAGAAATTCTAGTTCAAAGAAAGTGAGGTTGTGCAAAAGGTGATGAATTATTGGTAGGTTAGGAAGTAATGGATTGCCAAAGGAAATCACTTCGTGAAAGTAAGTGGTCTTTTTAAGCTCTAGCCATGTTGTACATACTTTGAGTCTGCTCTAAAAAGAATTGTATGGATGCTTTCATATAATCAAAACAAACAAAGAAGAAAGAATAGGTAATGAATGTACTCTTAACGTAAACTCAATAATTAAGATTTTTGCCATATTCATATTTTTGTCAATTTTAAATCATTTGAAAGCAGACACAATAACATTTTATTCCTATACTCTTCAGCACACATTTCCGTATGTAAGGACATTCTACATAATTACACTACTGCTATTCATATTGTAAGAAAATTAACAATAATTACAGAGTGCCTTTATTCCCTCTGTTTTTGTCAGTACTTCAGTTATTTGGTTCTAAGTGATGGAAATCTGACTGAAACTAGATGAGGCAAAAATGAACCTATCTTGGGAGGGAGACTGACTCAGTACTGATGACATCACATGTGAAGAGGGTGCAGGAAGGTTTATTCTACTCACAGAATAAAGCATTCTAGGGAGAGCTGGGTGGGCTCCCAAGCAAGTCTGAAAAATGACCTGAGAGAGCAGAGAGAGGAGACCGGCTTGACTTTTATTGTGGTTGGAGATGAGGCTGAGGCAGACTTGGAAAGTTTGAACTCATGGCATCTAAGAGCAAGAGTACAGGCTCTTTTCAGCTTGCCCAGTTGTGTCATATAAAGTGAGGGGACGTTATGGGGCTTAAAAACTGTCAGTAATCAAACATCAAAAATGGAATCAGTCTTCATTACTCATGACATATACTAACTTCTGTCTGCATGCTGGTTATTGCTCTAATTGTCTGTTTAGGTGTCTGCTTCCCTTCTAGACCAGGCTGTGAAGAGAATTTATTTATCTTTGTCTCTCTGGCACGTATTTGACACTTAACACTAATATACAGTACGTTATCTTTAAGTCCAGTAAGATTGCCTGTTGATTTCTTCATCTCAATTAAATTAAATTTACATTATCAAGTGTTTTTTGCCAGACTACATTGAACATTTGCTTTACTTTTCTACTTGATCTGGCAGTGCACTGTCTTAATGCCCATGCTATAAAGTTTCATTGACTTGATATGTATAGCAGTAATTTTAGGACTTGAGAAGAATATCCTTAACACTTCATAATATTTTTTCCAAAAATTCTAAGTAGACTTATCATTGCTTACTACCTTGACTCATGCACTGAAGTTTTGCCTTGTGTTTTTTTTTTTTTTAACTATTTCCACACTGCTTGTGGTCTTTTTGCTAAATCAGAAGTCACTCATAATTTTAAAACATCCTTTGCAGTATCTGGAAAAACTTTAAATTGGATAGAATTTACCATTCTAAGTTGCATCTTATGGTCACCCAGGGCTTCCAGGAGAGCTCCAGGCCCTTTAGTGAGGATGCAGCTCTAGGACGTACCCTGGCCCCCTTCCGGACCCCTCTGTACTGACTCCGTCTCACTACTGTGAGCATCGCTACTGCCCTCTAGAGCTTCTTCCACAGTAAATCAAGTTAACTTTCTTTAAAATAGGCTTTCTTTGTTTTCATCCATTACATTTAAATTTATTCTTTAATTCTACTACGTTCCCACTCTCCCTTCCCTGTTCTCTCTCTAACAATTAGTTGGTACAATCTGGGCATGACCACCTCCTCCCACCCCTTTGCACCCCTCTTAGTTATTTATGCCAATGCTGTTAAATATTTTTCTGTTTGCAAAACAACTCCTTTTTTCAGACATTTATTGCAGACTATGAAAGATGCTTTGGGTGGAAACTTGGTTTACTGAGTTCTTTGGTTTATGTAATAAGTGCAGGAAATCTTGATTTCAAATCTAAAGCTTAAAATGGAGACCTAATTAATGGCTTAAAAATGGAAGTTATTGAATAGTCTATTGCTAAAAACAGAGGTCTTTATTTTCAAGTTAAATTCAGTTCTTGAAAGGTGTTTCTTCTAATCATTTTTTCATATTCGGATAAAATCAAGTAGGTTCTCTTTTCTGAAGGCATGTTTGGTTCCTTTTCACTTTTTCAGTTTCTAACTGTTCTACCCCCCAATCTCAAGGCCGTCCCTTCCAATCTCAAGGCCATCCCCTCAACTCTCAATCTCAAATGTGTATAAGAAGATGCTTGAATTTTGTGGTAATTGAGTGGTACAAAGTACTGCATATTGATTCGGCCCAGTTTCCTGCCAAAAGTTGTGTTTAGTAGAGTGCTGTGTCACTGCCATTCATAAGGTTTGTCTGAGGGTAGCTGCTCAGCCATTTCTGCAGCTGTTTCCTGGCATTGCTTTGTCTTTCTGTGGCTTAGGAAACTCGCCACTGACCACAAAATTGCAGCTTACTTTCCATGCTTGTCTCTAGTTCATAGCTGCTGCTTGCTAATTCTTTTGCACCTCAGACTCTTCTGGAATATGGATAGTCAGTAGCTGTGCACAAACAGCACAGAGAACAGCCATATCTTTGATTCTGCTTGTTTTATCTATAAATAATTCACTCTCCCCTTTGGCCCTCCTTCTGTCTTTGGAGGAGCTGACAGTGGAAACAAACAGAACCACTGCTGCAGGCCATTTGAAAAATCTGTGTTTTATTTTTAAATCTTACCTGTCTAGCCCTGCAGTCACATGTGCTGCTTATGGCAAGCAGAATTCTAAGATGGTCCTCCAAATTCCTGGCCTCCAAGATGCACACACACCTCCCAATCAAACACGAATCTAGATGTTGCCATAAAGGATATTGGAAATGTAATTAGGGTCCCAAATCAGTTGACCATTAAGTTAGGGAGATAATCTGGGGCCCTGAGCTGATGTCATGAGCCCTCAACATTTGTCTGTAGCAGTCGTAGACAGAAATGCAGTGATTTCAAGCATGAGAGGTGTTTGATGCAAGGGAGTTTCTTATGCTGCTTTTGGAATTGAAGAGGGCCATATGGCAAGAGGCTGAGAGCAACCTCAGTATCACCAATAACCTGCATGAGCCTGGAAGAGGACTTTGAGCTTGAGTGAGTGAGACCTTGAGCACATCACCCAGGCATGCTGGGCCTGGACTTTGGATTTACAGACTCGTAAGATAATAAATGGTTATTGCTTTAAGCCTCTAAGTTTGTGGTAATTTGTTATGTTGCAGAAAATTAATGCACTGCTTATTTATTTACAAGTAAGCAGGCATTAGTACTTGGCCAAAGTTTTCATGGTTTAGTGTGACTTTTCTTTCAAGCCTCCCACTTTATCATGGATCCTGTTCACATCCTCAAGGGAACTGAGGAGAGGGAGGGCCAGGGGAAGCTGTTTATATGAGGTCTGTTCAAGGAGGCCTCCCTCTGCTTCCTGTGGTGTGGACTGCCCAGAGCTACAGGAAGCCTGCTCTGTCTGAGCCCACATAGCTAGAGTAGCCTCCTGAGATCTTTCTTCTGTTCCTCTTACTCCAAACCTCTTTGAACAACATAAGTAGATGACCTTCTCCTCTGAGCAAAAGTTCATTTCTGTAGTGTGTGACCAGGGCCTTTCCTCTTTGATCCCTGGGAAAAAGGGCAAGGCCAGCCTCAGCAGCACTGCACACCAAGCATTCTGATCCACTCCCTGCTTCCAGGCTCCAGGTACCTCCAAGCACTCCAGGTACCTCCAGGTACCACTTACCCCGTGGTCGTCTCCTGCAGCAGGCTGTCTCCAGTCCTGTCTTCTTGAAGGATCCCCCAGACTACCTGTCCATCTTATACTGTGTCTTCTTTATCTTAACTGAGATTGATTATTACTAAGGTCACATGAGGGAAAACATTATGTAAGTCAAATTTGTAGGGAGGTGAATGACTGTTGCCAGTTAGCTTACACTTGAATTGTGAAAGAGCGTATTTATTGAAGAAAGCATGTTAGTGGTAAACTTTTAGGATGTAAAGCCATTTTTATTTCTGTGTACTGTTGTTCTATGTCTATATAAAGCTTGAGGAAAAAGAATTTTATCTTCCATGCTATCTTTATACAGCTTCTTCCTGCAGCATCATGCCCCCAAATTTGAGGCCCCAGCAGGATCTACACTTAACTTCCCTACTTTCATGGTCCTGTGACCTCCAGCCTGGGATTGATGAGCCTGTTGGTTAAGGGGTCTAGCTTCTTTTACCAGAGGCAAGAGGGATTCCACTAAGTTTGAAGAGCTTATGAGGGCACTCAGCTTCCTACTTCCTAATTCTAAATGTGTTGTTATAAGTCTCTCTCTGGATACCCCTCTGTCCTTGCCTCAGGATGAAGTCCTTGTTCCACCTTTGGGTTTTTTTCCTCATGGTTGGACAGTTAAGCCACAGAAAGATTTTGGACCTCATGGTGGCTGGGCTGTAAGCCATAGAATGATTTTGGACCAGGTTTTTGGTTCCACATCCTTCTGGCTTATGGCAAGAGGTGGTTAGCATCTGCACTGATGAACTCTTCGAATGGGAATAAGACTTGGTGTTTAGCCCTTAGAGGTACCAGAAAACATTAACCACAACAAAACTTCATGTCATCATTATAAAGAAATTGTCAATTGATGTGTAAAATAAACCACATCAAAGACCATTATCAAAACCATTAAAATGTGTTGAATGTTCCAAAGACAGTGAGTAATTCTTTTTTACGTAACTGGTGAACCTTACACAGGTGAACCTGACTTTTCTGTGTGATACGGAAGAAGAGACTGTTACTCTGTTCTAGAACTGACAAAATGTTTAAAATTGTCCAAGATCAAACTGTAGATAAAGCTGCAGAAGAACTGAGTAAAGTAGTGGTAAATTAGATTTTGATGACAATTTAGATAATACAGAATATGAAAATCAGGTGAGATAATGTGACTATATTAAGTCAGTTTAAATACATGAAATCTGACGAACTTCTGACTTTAAGCATTAAAAAAAAAAAAAACTATGAAGTCCTAATGAGGAAGTTAGACAAAAACCTATAAGGAAACAGACTGAAATTTCTACTTGGACAATAAAATGACCTTTGAGTTTATTTTTTGTAATGTTTAATTGTATTACTTCCCACCCTGAGTTCTGTAATACTCTATTTCATGTGGCATTTATTAAAGTACTTTAAGTACTTTTAAAAATGAATTCTTGAGGGATTATATTTAATATATGAGACTCACTCTCACTAAATAAGATTGAGCATTATACAGTTATATAAGAATCAGCTCTAATGCATGGGTTTGGATTTATGGCCGGCTCATCCCGCTGGGCCTTTCACAGTGCCCCATGCCAGAGCAAACTGTGGCCCCAAACCATTGCCTGGCCTCTGTGCCATAGCCTGCAAGCACTAAAGCAGGCCGCACAGTGAAAAGGAAAAAAACAAGTATCAACCATAAAAATAAGCCAGCATCATTATAAAGCTGGCTCATATATAGGGCATCAGTGAATACCTTTTGATTCATTGACCTCAAGTAAACAATTCGCATAGCAAAACCATCTTGACTGAAGAGGTCAATCTAAACAAACAAAAAAAACCTCTAAAAGCTTTATTCTAGTTTTTTATGATGATGCTTAACAATTGTAGAGCAGTGTTACTTTCCAGAGTATTCTCATTACTTTACCATAACGCTGTCTTTACCTTTTTTCATGAAATACACAGAAAAATGCATGATATATATGTGTATATATATATATATGCATATATATGTAGTTTTACATCTGCCACCCATATAGGTATTATTATATATTCTTAGTTTATGTAATTATTTTTAGTATATATATTATAATATATTTTTAATATATACATATTTAGTATACAAATATTATGATATAACTCATTTTTGTCTTTATTGAGATATAGTTGACATGTGACATTGTATAAGTTTAAGGTATACAACATGTTGATTTGATATATTTATATATTGCAAAATGATTACCACTCTAGTGTTAGCTACCACCTTCATCACATCGCGTACTTACCACTTCTCTTTTGTGATGAGAACATTGGAGGTTTTAGCAACTTTCAACTATACAATACAGTATTAACAACTATAATTGCTATGCTGGACATTAAATCCCTAGAACTTACTCATCTTCTAACTAAGAGTTTGTACTCTTTGACCAGTATCTCCCTCTTTCTGCACTCCTCGGCCCCTGGTAACTGCTATTTTAAGTCTCTGTTTCTCTGAGTTCAGCTTTTATACATATAAGTGATGCACAGTGTTTGTCTTTCTCCGTCTGACTTCATTTAGCATCATGCCCTCAAGGACCGCCATGCTGTTGCAAGTGGCAAGATGTCCTTTCTCATAGCCAAATAATATTTTGTTGTATATATATACATATGTATACATATGTATACATATATACATATACATACATGTATATGTATATATGTATACATATGTATATATATGTACAACGAAATATACATATATATGTATATATATATAAACGAAATATTTCGTATATATATATATACACCATATCTTTATCTGTTCAGATCTATATATATATGCATATATATAAATGCATACATGTAGAGGCACCTGCATAAGTCAGTTAAGCATCTGACTCATGAGATCAAGCCCCAAGTCGGGCTCCACCCTGGGCATGGAGCCTGCTTAAGATTCTCTCTCTCTCTCCCCATCTCCCTCTGTCTCCCACCCCACTCACACACTCTCTCTCTAAAAAGAGTTTTAATTAAAAAATAAATGCATATATGTAAATCATGCCTGATACTGATAATTCTAATTCATATTTTCCCAACACAGATCCAAAGTCATAGAGTTCTTCCTCATTTTTCCCCATTTTGTACCTGCATTTCACTGCACACCCCCAAATAATTGGTAGAATATTACCTTTAAATATTTGGTAAAGTTTGCCAGTAGAATGTACTCCTGGACTGGAATTTTGTTTGTGGTAAGGTTTTAAATTGTGAATTTAATTTCTTTAATAGTTTTTTGTTTCATTTTAAGTGTAGAGCCTAATATGGGGCTTCAGCTTAGAACCCTGAGATCAAGACCTGAGCTGAGATCAGGAGTTGGACACTTGGGGTGCCTGGGCAGCTCAGCCGTTAAGCAGCTCCTTTGGCTCAGGTCATGATCCCAGGGTCCTGGGATCGAGCCCCGCATCAGGCTCCCTGCTCAGTGGGAAGCCTGCTTCTCCCTCTCCCACTCCCCCTGCTTGTGTTCCCTTTCTCGCTGTGTCTCTCTCTGTCAAATAAATAAATAAAATCTTTAAAAATAAAATAAAACCTAGATTTAAAAAAAAAAAAAGAGTTGGACACTTAACTGACTGAGCCACCCACGTGCCCCTTTAATAGTTTTATTTTTGTAATGCTTACATATAATTTTTTTAATTTACCAGTTTTGGTAAGCTGTGTTTTTCCAGGAGTTTGGCAATTTCAGGATAATTTTCAAACTTACTAACATAAAGTTGCTAATATCATTCTGTGATTGTTTTAATGTCTGCAGCATCTGTAGCCGTAACTCCTGTCATTGCTGATATTGATATTTTGTGCCATCTCTTTTTTCTTTCTCAGTTTTGTCAGGTAGTTATCAACTTACTAGTTTTTTACTCCCAAGACGTGTGAACTGAGGATTTCGTAGATCATCTCTATTTTACATGTTTTACTCCATTGATTTCCACTCTTATTTTAACATTTCTTTCTTTGGACTTTCTTTAAATTTAATTTGCTTTTCTTTATCTAATGACATCGATGCTTAACTCATTAATTTTTAGGTTTTTTTTTTCTTTTCAAATATGTAGATTTAGTTCATGAATTTTTCTGTAAACACAGAATAAACAGTATGATGCAAGCTTTAATGAGTTCAGTTTTTAATTTTCATTCAGTTCCAGATCTTAATTTTTATTCAGATTTTGTCTTTGATCCATGGGTTATTTACACATTCATTGATCTATTTACATATTTGTAGGGAATCGAGTTACCCCATTTTATTATTCATTTCTAGTTTAATTGATCCAGGACTAGAAAGTTATGAATATAAAAGTTATAAACAAAGATGAGGGGCGCCTGGGTGGCTCAGTTGGTTAAAGCCTCTGCCTTCAGCTCAGGTCATGATCCCAGGGTCCTGGGATCAAGCCCCACATCGGGCTCTCTGCTCAGCGGGGAGCCTGCTTTCCTCCCTCTCTCTCTCTCTCTCTCTCTGCCTGCCTCTCTGCCTGCTTGTGATTTCTGTCTGTCAAATAAATAAATAAAATCTTTTAAAAAATAATAATAAAAATTACAAAAAAACAAAGACGAGATAGAATAGAAAATAACTAGCAAGATGGTACTTTTTTTTTTAATTTTTTTTTTCAGCATAACAGTATTCCTTGTTAGCAAGATGGTACTTTAACTATATCAATATTTACATTAAATGTAAATAGTCTAAACACACCAATTAAGAGACCAGGATTTTCAGATTAAAAAAGCAAGACTCAGCTAACAGAAACCAAAAGGATAAGAGGCAAAATTGACAGAACTGAAGGGGAAAATAGACAATTCCGTATTAATAGACACTTTAGTACTTTCCTTACAATGATGGATAGACTATCTAAGTCAAGAGATAACAAAAGAAATAGAAGTGCTGAAAACAGTACAGAGCTCCTAGGCCTAGTAGACATCTGTAGAATATTCCACTCAACAACAAAGTACTTACATTACTCACACACACATAGAGTGTTTTCCAGGATATAAACCATATGCTAGACCATAATGCAAGCCCCAGTAACTTTTGAAATCATACAAAGTATGTTTTCTGGTAACTTCATTCTCTAATTAAATAAACTGGAAAGTAATAATAGAAAAAGAATCTTGAGATATTAAGCAACATACTTAATAACAGGTGAATCAAAGAAGAAAATCAATGGAGAAACTAGAAAATGCTTTCAGATGAATGAAATGAAAATATAACATACCAAAACTTATGGAATGCAGCAAAAACATTGCCCAGGAAGAAACTTATAGCTGTAAATGTCTTAATCAGCGAAGAAAATCTCAAATCAGAAACCTAATCTTGCACCTTAAGAAACTAGAAAAAGAAAAGCAAGTTTAAAAAAAAAATTTACAAAGAAGGAAATAAGACTAGAGTAGGGATGCCTGGGTGGCTCAGTTGTTAAGCATCTGCATCGGCCTTTGGCTTGGGTCATGATCCTGGGGTCCTAGGATCAAGCTCCTCAACAGGGTCCCTGCTCAACAGGAAGCCTGATTTTCCCTTTCCCACTCCCCCTGCTTATATTCCCTCTCTCTCTGTCAAGTAAATAAATAAAATCTTTTTTTTTTCTTAAGTGAAGACTTGAGTAGAAATAAATAAGAGATAAAAATAATAGAGAAAATTAACAGAAACTGGTTCTTTGAAAAGAGCAACAAAATCAACAAACCCTTAGCTAGACTGACCAAGCAATAAAGAGAAAAGACTCTCAAATTTCTAAAATCAGAAATGAAAGAGTGACATTACCATCAACCTTATAGAATTTTAAAAAAGGATTATAAGGGAATACCAGGAACAGCTATATGCTAACAAATTCATTAGCTTAGTTGAAATGGACAAATTCGTAAAAAGACAGAAATTACCGAAACTGACCTAAGAAGAAATAGAAAATCTGAATAGACTTACAAGTCCCGAGTTTGAATTAATAATCAAAAAACTTCCCAGAATGAAAGTTCTGATGCACAGAAAGCCTTATTGATTAATTCTACCAAGAAATCAAAGAAGAATTAATAGTAATCCATTACAAACTCCTCCAAACAATAAAAGAGGGTACATTTCCCAACTCAGTATGTTAGGCCTGCAATACCATTATACCAAAACCTCACAAAAACATTACATGAAAACTACAAACCAGTACCCCTTTTGTTAAAATTCCTCCACAAAATAATAATAACCAAAATCAACAACACATAAAAATGATTATATATCAAGGTACCTGGGTGGCTCAGTTGGTCAAGCAACCGACTCTTGATCTCAGCTTAGATCTTAATCTCCAGATCATGAATTCAAGCCCCACATCTGAAATTCAATTAACACACCATGTTAATAGAATAAAGGCAAAAAGTCAGAGTGGCTAAACTTACCAAGTCAGGAAATGACAGATGCTGGTGAGGATGCAGAGAAAGGAGAACCCTCCTACACTATTGGTGGGAATGCAATCTGGTGTAACCGCTCTGGAAAACAGCATGGAGGTTCCTCAAAAAGTTGAAAATAGAGCTACCCTACGACCCAGCAATTGCTTTACTGGGTATTTACCCTAAAGATACAAACATAGTGATCCGAAGGGGCACGTGCACCCAAATGTTTATAGCAGCAATGTCCACAATAGCCAAACTATGGAAAGAACCTAGATGTCCATCAACAGATGAATGGATAAAGAAGATGTGGTATATATACACAATGGAATACTATGCAGCCATTAAAAGAAATGAAATCTTGCCATTTACAACGACGTGGATGGAACTAGAGGGTATTATGCTTAGTGAAATAAGTCAATCGGAGAAAGACAACTATCATATTATCTCCCTGATACGAGGAAGTGGAGATGCAATGTGAGGGGGGTTTGGGGGGAAGGAAAAGAATAAATGAAACAAGATGGGATCAGGAGGAGACAAACCATAAGAGACTCTTACTGTCACAAAACAAACTGAGGGTGGCTGGGGGGTAGAGAGAGGGTTGGTGGGGTTATGGATATTGGGGAGGGTATGTGCTATCTATGGTAAGTGCTGTGAAGTGTGTAAACCTGGCGATTCACAGACCTGCACCCCTGGGGCTAATAATGCATTATATGTTTATAAAAAAATAAAAAAATAATTATTAAAAAAAAAGAATAAAGGCAAGAAAAACATATGATCTTGTCAGTAAATACACACACACAAAGAATTTGAACATATATCCTTTCAGGGCGCCAGAGTGGCTCAGTGGGATAAGCAGCTGCCTCCAGCTCAGGTCATGATCTCAGAGTCCTGGGATCAAGTCCCCCTTCCAACTCCCTGCTCAGTGAGGAGGACTTCTCCCTTCTCCCTCTCCCTCTGCCTGCTGCTCCCCCTGCTTGTACTCTCTCTCTCTCTGTCAAGTAAATAAAATTTTCTTAAAAAAGAAAAAATACATCCTTTCAGGATAATAACACTCAAAAAACTAAGAACAGAAGAGAATTTCCCTAACCTGATAAAGAACACCTATGAAAGTCCCACAGCTAACATTATATTCATGAAAGACTGAAAGAGTCCCCCTACATCAAGAACAGGGCAGTTTTGCAAGAAGGAGGAGCAAAAGACTCCCAGACTGGAAAGAAAAAAGGAAGACCATCTCTATTTTTGGATGTTGTACTCTTATATATGGACAATCATAAGCAATCCACTTAAAAAAAAAATTAGAATAAGTGAGTTCAGCAAGGTTACAGGATATAAGATCAGTATGCAAAGTAAGTTATATTTCTATACACTAGCAATGAGCAATTAAAAAATAAGAAAACAGTTCCATTTGTAGTAACTCAAAAAGAGTAAAATACTTAGATATAAATTTAACAGAAGTAATATAAGACCTGTATACTAAAAACAAACCATTGTCAAAAGAAATTAAAGAACTAAATATAATGGAAGCCATTTTTTATTCATAGATCGGAAGATAAAATAAAGATGGCGATACTCCCTAAAGTGATCTATGAATTTAGCACAAATCCCAACTGACATTTTTCTAGAAATGGACAAGCTGACCTTAAAATTCACATGAAATAAGAGGGAACCAGAGCAGCCATTGTTTTAAAAGGAGACCAACAGGAGAGAACTTCCAGTGCCCAATATCAGAAGCTTTCTTTTTTTTTTTTTAAAGATTTTTTTTTTTAAAGATTTTATTTATTTGTCAGAGAGAGAGAGAGAGAGAGAGCGAGCACAGGTAGACAGAATGGCAGGCAGAGGCAGAGGGAGAAGCAGGCTCCCCACCGAGCAAGGAGCCTGACGTGGGACTCGATCCCAGGACACTGGGATCATGACCTGAGCCGAAGGCAGCTGCTTAACCAACTGAGCCACCCAGGTGTCCTCTTTTTTTTTTTTTTTTTTTAAGATTTTATTTATTTATTTGACAGACAGCGATCACAAGTAGGCGGAGAGGCAGGCAGAGAGAGAGGAGGAAGCAGGCTCCCCTCTGAGCAGAGAGCCCTATGCGGGGCTTGATGCCAGGACTCCAGGATCATGACCTGAGCTGAAGGCAGAGGCTTTAACCCACTGAGCCACTTAGGTGCTCCCCAATATCAGAAACTTTGACTAAGCTTTAGTCAAGACACTGTGACACTGCCATAAGGAAAGACATAAATAAATGGAATAAAATTTAGATCCCAGAAATAGAACTTCACATTTATTACCAGTTGATTTTGATAAGGGTGCCAAAACAATTAAATAGATATAGTCTTTGCAACAAATGGTGCTGGGACAATTGATATCCACATTGTATAAGGAACTCCTGCAATGCCTTTAATTTTACTCTCTGCTTAATTAAGTTCAGGGTTTCCTTATCTCTCCTTGTTGACACTTCATAAACCCTTTCAATTAAGAATTAGTTTATATTTGAGGTGCCTGGGTGGCACAGTCAGTTAAGCCTCCCACTCTTGGTTTGCGCTCAGGTCACAATCTCAGGTCATGAGATCAAGCTCTGGGTTGGGCTGCTTGCTGAGTGCAGTCTGCTAAAGTTTCTCTTCTCTCCTTCTGCTTCTGCCCACCCCATGCATGTGCATGCACTCTCTCAAATAAGTTTTTAAAGAAAAAGAATTAGTTTGTCATTTTTAAAGTTTGGATTTTATGCATTCATTTTATCCATACTCTTTAAATATCCCTAAATATTCTTCTAAATATTACCATTTCTAGTTGTGCCCTATGTGCTTCTCTCTTTTTTTTTAGCTCTTTTAAAATATTCTAAATGTATATGTATTTTCTTGCTGAATTCTCAACTAACTTGTCAGTCTGATCTTCCAAGTCACTAATAGTTTTTGATCCACCTTTATACATTGTATTTTTATACTAATATTTTCTTTTTTCTATATGGTTTCTTTTTTTTTTTTTTTTAAGATTTTATTTATTTATTTGACAGACAGAGATCACAAGTAGGCCGAGAGGCAGGCAGAGAAAGAGAGGAAGAAGCAGGCTCCCTGGTGAGCAGAGAGCCCGATGTGGGGCTCGATCCCAGGACCCTGGGATCATGACCTGAGCAGAGCCTTTAACCCACTGAGCCACCCAGGTGCCCCTTCTATATGGTCTCTTACCTCCTTTTACTAATGTCTTGCCATATCTCCTTAAATATATCACATTGTGCTTATTTTTAGTTCTTGGTTCAACTTTTCCAACTTCAAGTGTGTATTATTCAGAACTTACCAAGTTACATATATACTATGACCACAACCAGCCCCAAAGTCTTAGTGGGGTATAGACTAACCAGCACCCCTATCTGAGAAATGCCATTTCTTGGAACAATGTACAAGAACAAAGAGTAAAAGATGACTTTTAAAACTTAATGTTGTATGTCACTTTTGCTCACATTTCAATGGCCAAAGAAAATCTTACAGCCAAGCCTAACGTTAAAGTGGAGAAGTATAATCCTCTCACAGGTTCTGTCAGCAGATTGGGAACACTACAGTTTACCACAACATGGTATGTTTTCTGATTGATTATACCCCTTACAGATCATGTTATTTTGATGTGTGAACTTAAGAGTTCCGCTTGCATTCATCTTGTAATGCATATTGAGGAAAGGCAGAATACCACACCTTTTGGTTCTTGTCTCCTGTGAATTAAAGAAGGAAGATGATCCCCAAGGAAGAAGGATCCAGTTCCACACTCATATATGTGTAAAAACTGTTATTTGTCCTGTGTTGGCCACCACTCTGTCTGATAGGCAGAAGCATCTGGATAGAGGTGTCTTCCTAAACTGTAATCAAACAGTCTTGGTCTTTGGAGGACCAAAGAGAGGACTTAGAGGTTGGTATGCTCCAGGATAGTTGATTATCAGCTTCTTATCTCTGTAAGGCCCGTCCTCTGCTATTCTAGTTTGAGGGGGCAGGCTCCGATTATCCCAAGACAAGCAGGGAAGGAAATGGAGAATGAAATTTTGAAGACTTCCTCTCCCCTAACCTCTCATTGTCAGCTTAGACTGTTTTTTGTCCCTTGCTTTTTCCCCACCTTCCAGTTCAAGGCAACCTTCTGTTCCCCCAAGGGTTTCTTACTGTTTTTTAGTTAATACTTGGGATCAGTACCTTTCTCTAGCTTCTACATTTTTCCAGCATTGTTGTTTGTGTATGTATGGGGATGGGGTGCTCGAGAAGAGCAGTAGCATGAATAAAATAAAAATGTGGGCCAGAATGGTTGCCTGAGGAAAGGACCTTGTGAAAGAAACTGTATTTGAATTAGAAAATGAGAATTTGGATTGGCATAGAGGATAGAGAGGAAAACACAGAACAAAGAGATTTGTAAAGGCATGAGGGCTGTGCACATGAGACCAGCCTGAGCCAGGTTGGAAAGCTGTGAAAACATAAGGCATTAGTTACTTGTTTAGGTTGATTGATGTCAGGTTGGGGAGAACCTTAATTTCCACTGGTGAGGGGTGTGGGGGGATGCAGCTCACCCATGAACCCTCTTACCAAGTGCCTGTGCTAGATAACATGGAGACCACACGGTGCATATATAATGTAACCTTTGTCCGAAGTAGTACTGATAATCTTGTTGAGGAAGTAAGACTGGTGCCAATTAAATGATTAGAGAGCATAGAAGAAGTGTAACTTATAAGAATTCTCTAATGCTGCATGAGTCAGGAGGCCTGTACAACTAAGATTAGCTCTATACGTACTTAATGGACTACATAACTGGGGAGATTTCACTTTTGAGACAAACTATAATGTGGATGGCAAGGAGAACATTAAAATGCATCTGTGGATATCAGACCACTGAGTTTGTGGTTTATGTTATTCCTATGAGAGGAGACAGTTTAGTATAATGGGTTAGAACATGGACTAAAGCCAGGTGGCCTGGATTCAAACTTAGATTCCAATTGTGACTTTGGATCAGTTAAATAACTTTTCTGTGCCTCAGTATCCTCATTTATAAAATGAGGACAATAATACCCCCTAACTCATAAAGCAGATCTGCTCACATAACTTTGCCACTCAGTTTCTCCTAAACTGAAGAGCGTGTATCAGTGGAATTTGGGGAGAAGAGGACATGATTCAGAATTAGTAGGAAAGCAGGGTGGTATTACAGAAAGCAATGAAAGAATCTGACCATTTTGTTTCCTTCCTGCTTCCTCACTAGACTGTAAGCTTCCTTCAGGCAGAGATTTGCTTCATCATATCCCAGCCCCTGGCTCGGTGTGTGACATAAAATTGGCACTCACTATACATTTGCTGAATGCATTTTCATGTGTAATTTTAAATATAAACCAATTTAATAAATAGTTTTATATGTTTGGATGTATATTTGTCTAATGGTTTTGATATTTAATTTTTTAACAACTAGGAATCTATGAAGTATATGTGACAGGTTTTTATTATTGTGTTTTTTGTTTTTTGTTTTTTGTTTTTTTTTTTTGCTTTTACAGGCCAGTTGGAATGCCAAAAATGGAAAAAGTTTACTTACATAATCCTAGTTCTGAAGAAACTATTACTTTAGTATCAATATCTGCTACAACATCACATTTTCATGCATCATTTTTTCAAAATAGGGTAAGTATTTCTGCAATAAATGTTTCCCTTAAGTTTGAAATTGAAATAGCTAGATTTTTTTATGTATAATTTCATTTTGCTATAATTAAAATCCAATGTGAGTGTTTCATATTTGTTCTGGATTTCAGTTGCCCCATTTCCTAAGAATTATCACTTCTACTCTTAAACACACATTGTTTTTCTCAACGTGAAACAATTTAATTCCAGTTTGAACCTAGGCATTCTGGAAAATGTAGCAGTCAGATATTTAGTTGATTTTTTTTCCTTTTTAAAAATAAGTAATTCCTCAGCACTGTTAGTTTTCTGTTGTTCATAATAAACTAATACAAACATGATAGCTTAAAACAACCCCCACTTATTAGCACATAGTTTTGTAAGTCTTAAGTCCAGTGGGCTCTTTGCTCAGAATATCATAAAGCTGTTAATATGTCAGCTGCGCTGAGTCCTTGACTGGAAACTCAGGGAAAATCCACTTCCCAACTCATTGAAATTTTCAGCAGAATTCAATTCCTATGCTTACAGAATTGAGGTCCCCATTTCATTGCTGTCTCTTGGCCAGGGACCTCTCTCAGTTCCCTAGGGTGCCCACATTGCTTGTCACCACCCTCAAGCCAGGAGTAATACATCTTATCTCCCTCATGCTTCAGGTTTCTTTGGCTTCCTCTTCTGCCACCAGTGGAGAAAATTCTGCCTTAATTGTATCATCGGGTCAGGACTACCTGGATAATCTCCTTTTTGATGAACTGCGTCAACTAACTAAAATGACCTCAGTTACATTTGCAAATTCCCCTTTATTGTGTAATATAAATAACCACAGGTGTGATATTTCCTCATAGTCACAATCTCAGAAATTAGGGCAGGAAATTTGGGGGGCTGTTTTAGAGTTCTGTCTACCACAAGTATCCTCTGAAATTTAACTTTATAATCATTTTTGTAGATAGTATGCAGACTTGTAATTAAAAAAAAAAATCCGACTGAAAACTTGAACCTTCAAAAATTTTGAATTTGAGACAGTGCACACATTAAGCTTTAACAGATAGGCTGCTAAAATAACTAATAAATGAGCTTCCAAAAAAGCTAAATACCAAGCATCAGAGGGAGATAAGTGAGTGGAACTTAATTTCATCTTCCCAGAGTTTCCACTGACTCCTTTGAAGAGATAGGACCATATAAAAAGGATCTTTTTTTAAAGTAGCTAAAAGTATAGAATTTATTTAGATATTACATTTCTCCTTTCAAAATCCTATTTCATATGTTGTCCTTAGCTAGCAACTTCTGGAGTAAAAAATAAAATTACGTAATTTTGGCTTTTTTAAATTTAAAAGTATTAGCAAGGAACTGATGAGTTAGCATGTTACTTTCAGTAATGAAAATTTTATTTTTGTGGTTCTCATGGAAGAAGTCCCTTTTTCTAAGGTATTTGTTAAATTCCCTGAAGTAATTTTTTTGTTGTTACTTAAAAGATGTTTTCAGAGCTTTTATAAACATGCTGATGTTCTCAAATAATAGAGTGGCTGTGCTGGGAGAGATTTACGTATTCATCTAGTCCAATATCTTCATTATACAAAGGAAGAAAGAGCTCAATTTCAGAAGGGTTTGCCTCTGTCATGCAGTTAATGATAAGACCCAAGATGAGTGTCTATGTGTTCTATTGGCCTACCCAGCAATTTGTATCATATTTGGCTGTGATGTGAGATGTATATGCTACCACCAGTGTATAGAGGTGCACTTATGTGTAAATGCAACCACCCAACTTCCGGGAATGGCCAGTGTGCAGAGACTTGTTGTTGAGTTAAAGAGCAAAATAGTGAAGTGAAAATGGAAACAGTTTAAAAATAATTCACAACTGCAGTACAGATTTTATTTTTAACTCGTTAACATTCTCTGCTAATTCAAGCAATGTTTTCTTGTTTCAAAATACCTAAGCTTCACCCTTGTTAAAGGCCAGGGTTTTCACTTTTTTCATGTTTCTATCATAAGACAAAGACTAGACCAAGAATTACAAATAAAGATTGCTTACAGGGACCATATAAATAATGTAAATGAGAGAAGTGGGCCACATGGAATGAGGGTGACTGGAGAACACGTGGCCAGTCTAAAGGGATCAGCCCGCACTCAGGTCCAGCCAGTGGTTAACCATCTGGGAATGTAAGCCCATCCATGGTTCTTGTTATGTTCCAAAAAGAATCAGAAGTAGGAATTTTTATATGATATCTTCCAGTTTTTACACATTGAAAATGTATTCAGTTTTAAAAAGACAGATGGTGTGGACCAAACGAAACAAACTAACGGCCACTAGCTTGACATTTCCGAACTAGACTCTCCCAAGACTTCTTTCTACACATGAATTTTATGCAGAGAAGTGTTTTTCCGAAAATTCCTCAAAAGATAAAGTAAATCTGTATGTTAGTCAAAGGATAAGTTAAAAGTCATACTTGTTTTCTATTGTCAGGAGGTGAAATTAAACAAAAATTATCTATACCTACCAAAATCTACAGCCGAATCACCTAGATTTAGTTTCAAAAAAGAAGATAGCCAAAGTCTATGCTGTCTTCTCTTTCTTCTTCTTCTTCTTGGTTTCCATCTTAATTTCCTGAAGTAAGGTGTGGACTCCAGCAGCTGAAGAATGAAGAGGAGAAATGGAATGAATTCTTGGGGGAAGAAATAACCTTATTTCCCCTCCACTTCAATGTTATGCCTACATTAAGAGCCTTTGGTGAAAGATGAAAAGAGTCTTCTTATGTCCAGGAAGGCAGACCCTTTCTGAAATTTTATTTTAACTCTTCGTCACCTTCAAAATTCCTGGTCAGATCTTACATCCTTGAAAATAGAACATTTCCTATAACTCACTTAAGTTTTCAGTTATTTACCAGTATCATCTCTATATTAACTAACCAGGAGGAAATAGAGAAAACAGTAGTTATTTTTCTAAAAGGCCAAGTTTTATATAACCATATAATAACCCACAGGCAAACAACCTCCTTAGTAAGGTCTTTTTTTAACCTGAAAATCAAGAAGAATATGGGTAGTAAAGAATGTGGTTGTGTGACAATTTGTTTTTCTGTGTGTGACTTCCAATAATTAATTATGTTACTTGTAATTACCTGTTAATTAACTATAATTGTCTAGTTAATTACACTTACAATTTAAAATTCCATAATATGACCGCAATTTAGACCTATTCATCTTTCATGACTGTATTGTATATTGACCATAAAACATGTAATACTAAAAAGAAACATGTAATACATGTTTTGTATCAAAGAATACAGATTTTTTTAAATACTGTATATAATAGTCTAATTTGGATTATGGTAAGAATTATAAAAATGTAGTCCCTTACAGACATAGGTAAGCAACACAAATTATTTTTTCCTTGGTTGTCTAGAACCTTTTGATTGACTAAATTTTCACATAATTTGAAGATTAAGAAAACATTGTTTCAATCTGAGACTAAAAATGTTTTAGCCCACATATTTTACTATTCCTAATATAATATCTTCTCATGGGTTGAAGGTCTTAATGAATATTTTTATCTAATGAATGATTTTATATAACTCATTTAGCACAATGCCCTCAGGGTCCATCCATATTGTTACAAATGGCAGAATTTCCTTCTTTCTCATGGCTGAATAATATTCCATGGGGGGAATGTTTGTGTGTATATCATATCATTTTTATCTCTTCACCTATTGATAGACACTTGGCTATTGTGAAGGATGCTGCAGTAAACATGGGAGTGCTTATATCTCTTCAGTATGTGTTTTCATTTCCTTTGGATAAATACCCGGAAGTAGGATTGCCAGATCATATGGTTGTTCTTGTTTTTTAATTTTTTGAGGAACCACCATATTGTTTTGAACCAATTTACATTCCCACCAACAGTGTACAGGATTCCCTTATGTCCACATCTCATCAACACTTGTTTTCTCAATGATAGCCATTCTAACAGTTATGGAATGATATCTCATTGTGGTTTTCATTTGCATTTCCCTGATGATTAGAATTATTGAACTTCTTTCTGTATACCCGTTGGCTATGTCTTCTTTGGGAAAGAAGTTACTCTGCCCATTTTACTTATTTATTTTATTGTGTTATGTTAGTCACCATAAAGTACATCATTTTTGATGTAGTGTTCCATTCATTGTTTGCTTATAAACACCCAGTGCTCCATCCGTGCCCTCCTTAATTCCCATCACCAGGCTCACCCATTCTCCCAGCCCACTACCTTCTAAAACCCTCAGTTTGTTTCCCAGAGTCCATAGTCTCTCATGGGTCATCTGCCACTCCAGTTTCTCTCCCTTCAATTTTCCCTTCTCCTATTGTCCTCCATGCTATTCCTTATGCTCCACAAATAAGTGAAACCATATAATAATTGACTTTCTCTGTTTGACTTATTTCACTTAGATAATATCCTCCAGTCCCATCCATGTTGATTCAAAAGTTGGGTATTCATCTTTTCTGATGGCTGAGTAATAGTCCATTGTTTATATGGGCCACATCTTCTTTATCCATTCGTCTGTTGAAGGGCATCTTGGCTCTTTCCATGTTTTGGCTATTGTGGACTTTATTGCTATGAACATTGGGGTTTGTTTGGCCCTTCTTTTCACTACATCTGTATCTTTGGGGTAAGAACCCAATAGTGCAATTGCTGGGTCGTAGGGTATCTCTATTTTTAATTTTTTGAGGAACCTCCACACTCTTTTCCAAAGTGGCTGCACCAATTTGCATTTCTACCAACAGTGTAAGAAGGTTCTCCTTTCTCTACAACTTCTCCAACATTTGTTGTTTCTTGACTTTTTGATTTTTGACATTCTAACTGGTATAAGGTGGTATTTCAGTGTGGTTTTGATTTGAATTTCCCTGATGTCTACACTTTTTCATGTGTCTGTTAGCCATTTGTATGTCTTCTTTGGAGAATTGTCTGCTCATGTCATCTAACCATTTTTTAACTTGATTATCTGGTTTTGGGGTGGTGAGTTTGAAAAGTTCTTCATAGATCTTGGATATCAGCCCTTTGTCTGTAGTGTCGTTTGTTAATATCTTCTCCCATTCTGTGGTTTGCCTCTTAGTTTTGTTGACTATTTCCTTTGCTGTGCAGAAACTTTTTATTTTGATGAAGTCCCAAAAATTCATTTTCACTTTTGTTTCCTTTGCCTTTGGAGACGTGTCTTGAAAGAAGTTGCTATGGTTGATGTTGAAGAGGTTACTGCCTATGTTCTCCCCTAGGATTTTGATATAATCCTGTCTCACATTGAGGTCTTTCATCCATTTCGAGTTTATCTTTGTGTATGGTGTAAGAGAATGGCCCAGCTTCATTCTTCTGTATATAGCTGTCCAATTTTTATCTATTTCTGTAAAAAAAATGCCTTTGGGTCATTGATAGGGATTGCCTTGACTCTATAGATGACTTTAGGTAGTATGGACATCTTAACAGACAGTTATCAGTGATTCTTCCAATCAGTGAACATGGCATATCTTCCCATTTGTTTGTGTCTTCTTCAGTTTCTTTCATCAAGGTTTTGTAGTGTTCCTAACACAGGCATACCTCAGATATTACGGGTTTGATTCCAGATCACTAAAGTGACTATCACAATTAAATTATTTTTTTCAGTTTTCCAGGGCACATAAAATTTATGTTTACACTGTACTGTAGTCTTTTAAGTGTGCAGTATCATTATGTCTTAAAAAAACAATGCATATACCTTTATCACTAAAAAATGCCAAACATTATTTGAGTTTTTAGTGAGTCATGATCACTAATCACATATCACCATAACAAATATAATAATAATGAGAAAGTTTGAAATATTTCAGGGATTACCAAAATGTGACACAGAGACACAAAGTGAGCAAATGCCATTGAAAAAAAATTACACCGATAGACTTGTAGGTTGCCATACACCCTTCAATTTGTTTAAAAAAAAAAAAACCAAAAAAGCAGTATCTGTGGAGTGCAATAAAGTGGAGCACAATAAAATGAGGTTCACCTATACAGATCTTTCACTTCCTTGGTTAAATTTATTCCCAAGTATTTTTTTATGCCACTTGAACAGGATAGTTTTATTTCTTTCTTTTTCAAGTGTTTTATTATTACTTTATACCAACACAACTGATTTCTGTATGTCGATTTTATATCCTGCAAATATACTGAATTTGTTAATTCCAGCAGTTTTTTGGTTGAGTATTTGGGATTTTCTCTGTGTAAAATCAGATCATTTGCAAATATGACAATTTTACTTCTTCCTTTCTGATTCAGATGCCTTTTATTTCTTTTCTTGCCTAATTGATCTAACTAGGCCATCCATTATTACTCTAAGTAAGTGTGGTGAGAGTGGGCACCCTCGTCTTGTGTCTGATCCTAGAGGAAAAGCTTTCAATTTTTTTGTTGTTGTTGTTGAATATGATGTGAGCTATGGATTTTCCTTTGTGGCCTTTATTATATAGAATTGTATCCTATCTGTACCTAATCTGTTGAGGGCTTTTATCATGGAAATGTGTTGTATTTGATCAAATGCTTTCTACATTTATTGAGATGATCATTTGATTTTTATCTTTCATTCTGTTAAATGTGTATCACATTTATTGATTTGCATATGCTGAACCATTCTTTCATCCCAAGCAGAATTCCTGCTAGGTCATGGTGTACGGTACTTTCAATGTGTGTAGAATTCAGTTTGCTGATATTTTTTGAGAATTTTTCCATCTATTCTGTTTTTTTTTTTGTTTATCCTTGTCTGGCTTTGGTGTCATGGTAATGCTGGCTTCATAAGATGAGTTTTGAAGTGTTCTGTCCCTTCAGATTTTTAAAAGAGTTTGATTCATGAGTGAAACCAGCTTATCCTGGGGTTTTCTTTCTAGGGAGGTTTTGGTTAGTGAGTCAGTCTCCTTACTCACTGGTCTATTCAGATTTTCTGTTTCTTCCTGATTCAGTCTTGGTAGGTTGTATGTTTCTAAGAATTTATCCATTTCTTCTAGGTTATCCAATGTGTTGGCATATAATTGTTCATAATAGTCTTTTATGATCCTGTGTATTTCTGTAGTATCAATTGTAATGTCTCCTCTTTCATTTCTGACTTCGAATATTGTCTTCTTTCATGGTTTGTGTAGCTAAAGGTTTACCGATTTTGTTTTATTTTTTTGAAACCAGCTCTTAGTTTCACTGTTTTTTTCCTTGTTGTTTTTCTGGTCTATTTTATGTATTTCTGCTCTGATTTTTATTTCTTTCCTTCTGCTAATTTTGGACTCAGGTTTGTTCTTCTATTTCTAGTTCCTTGAGGTGTAAAGTGTGATGTTTATTTGAGATGTTTCTGTTTTCTTATATGCATTTATAACTATAAAGTCTCTCTTAGGACTGCTTGTGCAGCATCCTGTAAGTTTTGGTATGTTGTGTTTCCATTTTCATTTGTTTCAATTTTTTGTTTGTTTGTTTCCCTTTTGATTTCTTTTTTGACCTGGTTACTTAGGCGTATGTTGTTTAATTTCCACACATTTGTAGATTTTCCAGCTTCCCTTTTCTGATTCCTAGTTTCATACCATTGTAGTCTGAAAATATACTTGGTATTATTTCAGTCTTCTTAAATTTGCCATAAGACTTGTTCTTTGTACTGTCATATGGTCTGCCTTGAAGAATGTTTTGTGTGCACTTGAGAAGAACACATATTTGCTGCTGTAGGATAGAATGATCTATAAATGTCTGCTAGGTCTATTTGGTCTAATGTATGGTTCAAATCCAACATTTCCTTGCTTTTGTTCTGCCTGGATGATCTATCCGTTGGTGAAAGTGGGGTATTGAAGTCACCTGATGTTATTGTATTGTTGATTTCTCCGTTCAAATCTGGCAATATTTGCTAATATATTTAGGTGCTCTGATGTTGGGTACATATATATTTACAATTTTTATATCCTCTTGATTCATTGACCCCTTTATTATTATACTATGACCTTCTTTGTCTCTTGTTAGCATTTTTGGCTTTTCAAATCTGTTTCATCTGATCAAGCCTAGCCACGCCCCTCTCTTTTGGTTTCCACTTGCACTGAATTATCTTTTTGCAGCCTTTCACTTTGAGTCAATGTGTGTCCTTAAAGCTGAAGTTTGCCTTCTTGTAGGCAATACAGAGTTGGGTCTCATTTCTTTATCTAGTACCTTTGTGCCTTTTGATTGGTGAATTCAGTTCATTTACATTTAGAGTTATTCTTGATATGTATGGACTTATAGTGTAGTCTTCTTAATGGCTTTCTGGTTGTTCTGGGTTTCCACTGATTCTTTTCCCCTCTTTTTCTGCCTGCCTTTCTAGATTTGTGGGTTTTTTCCCCCATTCTGTTTCCTACTTCTTTAACTTTTGTGAATCTGTTTTTGCTTCTTGGTACCATGAAGCTTACATAAAATATCTTATAAAACCATCCATTTTAAGTTGATAGCAACTTCAGTTGTGTAAAAGCATCACCTTTTACTCTTCCCCCTTTCATATGCTTGATGTCATTATTGACCTCTATTTATATTGTGTTCATTAACAAATTATAGTAGCTATCATTATTTTTGACACTCTCTTTAGCCTTTCTAGTACCGTTACATGGTTAATAAACCATCCTCTTAGAGAATTAGGATTTTCTATGTCTGACTATGTATTTACCTTTATCCAGTTTGTTGTATACTTTCATCTGTTTTTGTGTCACTAGTAACATCTAGTAACACTAGAAAAACTCCTTTCAGCATTTCTTACAAAGCAAGTCTAGCAGGGATAAGCTCCCTCAGAGTTCACAAGTGAATTGTTAGTCCAAGAAAGTAATTACTTCTCCTTTGCATCTGAAGGATAATTTTGTCAGATAAGAGTCTTCTTGGCTAGCAGTTTTTTCTTTCAGTTCCTTGAGTATGTCATCCCGCTCTCTCCTGGCCTGTAGGGTTTCTGCTGAGAAATCACTAATAGCCTCATGGAGTTCCTTCATAGATTACACTCTTTTCCCTGGGTGCTTTTAAGATTCTCCCTTCGTCTTTGATTTTTGGCAGTTCCTTTATACCATGTGTTGGAGAAGGTCTTTTGCATTGAAATAATAGGGTGATCTGTTAGCTTCGTGTACATGGATGTCCAAGTCTTTCCCCAAGTTTGGGAAGTTCTCAGCTGTTATTTCTTTCATATTTTTTTTAATTTATTTATTTTGCCAGAGAGAGAGCGAGCGAGTACACACAAGCATGCAGAAAGGCAGGGAGAGGCAGCGAGAGAAGCAGACTCCCTACCGAGCAAGGAGCCCGATGCGGGACTCGATCCCAGGACCCCGGCAACATGACCTGAGCTGAAGGCAGCAGCTTAACCAACTGAGCCACCTAGGCGTCCCAAAGCTGTTATTTCTTTAAATAAACTTTCTGCCTCCTTCTCCCTCTCTTCTCTGGAACTCTGATTATTATATTTGTTCTTTGATGGAATTAGATAGATTCAATAGGTTTTCTTCACTTTTTAAAATTCTTTTTATTTGTTCTAATTGATAATTCAAAATTTCTAGATCATTTATTCTGCATTCTCTTTGCTATACTCTGCTATACATGTTCTCTGTTGGATTTTTTTCATTTCAATCATTGAAATCTTAAGCTCCAGAATTTCAATGTGGTTCTTTTTTTATTATTTCTTCTTTTTGTTAAATATCTCATTTTGTTTGCGTATTGTTTCCTGATTCCATTGAATTGTCCTTCTGAGTTTTCTTGTACATCACTGAGTTTGTTCAGAAGAACTACTTTGAGGGTCACCTGGGTGGCTCAGTTGGTTAAGCGTCTGCCTTCTGCTCAGGTCATGATCCCAGGCTTCTGGGATTGAGCCCCACACCAGGCTCCCTGCTTGGTGGGGAGCCTGCTTCTCCCTTTCCCTCTGCCTGAAGCTCCTCCTGCTTGTGCTCTCCCTCTCTCAAATGAATAAACAAAATCTTAAAGGATTCAAGTAGTTCCTTTTTTTTTTTTTTAACAGCTAGATTGCAAAAATCTGTGCTTTTGGTTGTTGGAGAATTACTGTTCTTTTGGTGATCATGTTTTTTCGATTTTTCATGTTTCTTGAAGTTTTGCATTTCTGCTTTTGTGTTTGAAGTAGGAGACCCCTTCCTAAATCCTTACTAGTTGTCTTCAGATGTGGTATATTCTTTGTTGGTGCTATTATATTTGGATTTTCTCCACCTTTTAGATTTTCCAGAAGGTGGTGCTCAAGTTTGTGGTTCCTCACTTGCCCACACGTCCTGCTGTTTTCCTGATAACATTCCATTTACTGGGTTTGCTCTCACCACTGCACTTGGGAGTGAGCACAAGGAGCCACTGCAGAGTGAAACGGGATGTGGGTTTAGCACTTGGGCCATTGAGGTGTCTGTAGACCCAGTGCAGTGGGGGGTATCCTTGGGCAAAGTATTCCCAGAGGTTCATGGGCAGGCTTCCTGCTGAAGTCCTGAGTACAGTTACCAGCAACTGTGTATCTTTAATGCCCCTTTATATTCTTATCTTTCTCTTTCCTGCTCTCTTCCCTTCCCCAGTTTTGGAGGTCCTGCCTCAGTACTCTGGGTGTTGCTGGAAAGAAACTGGTTTCTCCTGCCACTCCCTGCACAATGGGTCTAGTTGGGTACTCACTCACTGCTCTCCTTTTCCCTTATTGTAAAGGTCTCCACTGCTGGGTGATATTCCCATGGAGTGTTGGCTTTGGTGGAGTAGGGGAAATGGAACTGGCATTGGGAAAATTCCTCTTACAGTTTCCACTGTGACCAACTGTTTTTTTTTTGTTTTTTTGTTTTTTGTTTTTTGTTTTTTTTAAACAACATCTGTCTTATATGGGTATCTGCCTAGGTCAGCACTCTCCAGGTTTTTTTCCCATTATGGCAAGAGTGGTTGGGGCAAGTGGACTGATTCTGCAACCCATATTGAAGTCTGCCCACCTACTACCGGATGCATAGGTGGTTGAGACAACTCCCAATTCCCCTGGCACATGGTGCTGAATCCCACAATTCCCACAAAAGTACTACTGTTTGTGGATGTATTTCTAATCCATAGCTTAAAAAGGGGGGCAAAAAGGAGGATCATCTTATGCTGCCATGTCAGTCTCATGCTGACATCTTATGCTGCCATCACTCTTCCAATTTTAAATAAGATAGGACAGGCTTCGTTTAGAAGGTGACATTTGGACAGACTTGAAAGAGGTGAGAGAGAGTACTGAATGGAAGGAAGTAGAATATATGGAAGAAGAACATTCCAGACAGGGTATAGGCGGTACAACAGCTCTGATGTGAAAGCCTGCCTGTGCGCAAACAGGGCAGTGTGGCTAGACCAGAGTGACCAAGGGTGAGGGAAATGAATGGGGATGGGAAGGGATAAACTGTGAAGGCTCTTACAAGCTATGAGGATGACTTTGGCTCTTATCCTGATTGGAATTAGAAGCCTTCACAGATTTGAGCTAAGAAATTAAATGATAGCTTATGTTTTATAAGGATCACTATTTATCAAAAAGAAACTGCAGAATAACAAGGGGAGAATCAGGGACACCAGTTACATTAACTATTGTAGTACCCCATGGTAAAAGACAGTTACTCTGACAAGAGTGAAGAAG
The DNA here is from genome assembly GCF_902655055.1 of Lutra lutra. NCBI lineage: Eukaryota > Metazoa > Chordata > Mammalia > Carnivora > Mustelidae > Lutra > Lutra lutra. Next base: position 75,936,925 of record NC_062286.1, read on the forward strand.
TGAAGAAAGCAGGGCGCCTGGGTGGTTCAGTGGGTTAAAGCCTCTGCCTTCGGCTCAGGTCATGATCTCAGGGTCCTGGGATCAAGCCCCCCATCAGGCTTTCTGCTCAGCAGGGAGCCTGCTTCCCCCTCTTTTTCTTGCCTGCCTCTCTGCCAACTTGTGATCTCTGTCAAATAAATAAAATCTTTAAAAAAAAAAAAAGTGAAGAAAGCTGTTGGATTTTGGATATATTTTGAAAACATAGCCAACAGGATTTCCTGATGTGAGACCAAGAGAAAGAGGAGAGTCAAGATTGATTGTAGTTTTTGTCCCAAACTACTAAAGAACAGAGTTGCCATCAACTGGGATGAAGAAGGCTGAAGGTTGAGCAGATTTCAGGAATATAATCAGTAGTTAAGTTTTTGACGTGTTAGATTTGAGATGTCTTTTAGATATCCGGGTACAAGTGCCAAGAGTCAGTTGGTGTCTGAGTTTAGATTATAAGAGAAAAGACTGGATTCAAAATGGAAGTTTAAGAGTCACTGGTGAAGTCGTGGACCTGGTTGAGCTTACGAGCCAGGCAGGGACTAAGCAGTGGTACAAAGGTAAAATATTTGGCTGCAGATAATGTTGGGTTAAAGCTAGCACATCTTGTTTGTTCTTCATTACTTTATACTGTTTTCTAATTTTTTATCACATCAATTCATCTAATTTAGAAAGTGTGCAGGAAAGGGGACAAAGGATAAATTGTAGCAAATCTGATGAACTCTTATGGGAAGGTTATGTTCCTGAGCCTGCTGTTCTGTTTTGTTACATCCTTAAGTGTCACTTGGAATTAGATTTTCCCTGTTCTTGCGGGGGGGGGGGGGAAGGAGAAGAAGAAGAAAAATGGGGAGAAGAGGGGAAGGAGGAGGGGAGGGAGGGAAATACTTGTTCTGTCTCAGCATCTTCTTCAAGTACTAAAATAAGAGTAGAGTCAAGTCTTGATAGATACTGAGAACTATCAAAGAGAACTTATACTCTCATTTCTAGATTCCTCCTGCCCCTCCTCAGATATAAATGACGTCATAAAGCAAAGCCTTATCTTCCATAGGAATTAAACAGACTGGTCATGTTTATGGTTTGTTTAATAATTGGGATCTCAGAGATCATCTAATAAAACTGGCCCATTTTGAATTTAGGAGAAGTTGAAACTTAGAGAAGTTAAATTATTTGCCAAAATCACAGTTTCTTAGTGACGGAACTAGAAATTCAGGTCTCTAATGCATCACCTACTTACTCAAGACTAGATATCCAGTTCTGGTAGTAGCCAAAGTTTATACTAAGATTTAAGTGTTCCATGATAATTTTCCTTCCTTTTTGAATTTAGATGGACTTTTGAAAGATAATATTATATAAAATATAGATAATAGAATATAGATACAGATATATAGAATATAGATATAGAAAGATAATACATATATGTAAGTTCCCATTAAAATTTTAAAGGAAACCAGTTTTTCTCTGGCTGGATAAACTTCCCTGTAGTAAGTTATGAATATCTTCATTGACATTAGAAATGCTGTCAAACAGGGATACCATACTCATTGATTCTAAAACAGTTTTTTCAACATTTTTATGTCTCTGAACTTGGAACACGGCTTACAGTGAAGGGCATAGTACTGTCACCGTTAGCTTGCGTTGAAGTTAACGTTTTCCCCAGATTGACAGCACTAGTGTCTCAGTGCTACCAACTAAACATTACATTGACTGCTTGAGGTTTTTGAGGGACCACCCTCAAAAAAAAAAAATTATAATCTGTAATCAGATTATAAACCTTCATGAGTCCTGAGTTATAGTTGAAATGCTAAGAGTAAGTGAGTTTTCCTACCTTAATGCAGTGCCTAGAATAAGCCATACACATTTCTTCACTGACCCTTTCTGTGAGGCTTCTGTTAACCTCACTCCTTGCTTTAAAATAGGAAGTTTCTGCTTAACTCTGCATTTTTTAGTGTGTTTTTCTTTCCTTTTTGTTTTCTTGGTGTGTTAAAAATTAAACATCTCTGTTATAAGCACTGGTATCTTAGATGGGGAAAATGACATTCTTTTCTCAAAGAGCCTTGAGGCTCCTCTCTGTGCCCTTTGGTGTCAGCAACAAGTCCTTGAACTGTCAGAGGAGTAATGAAGGTGGTAAGTAGGTGGCCAACAATATGACCCCTTATAGTTAAACTCACAGCAGTGGAAATTATGGACAGACTGCCTGTGCTCAGTGAAATTATCCATTTCGTTTAGAGATTTTTGTTGTCTTAAAGTAGATTTGAGTTTACTCTTGCCTACTGATAGTGAAACCTAAACTTTCGATTACTTGTCCTTGCTCCAGGAAACTGGAAGACCCTTATAAAAACTGAGACCCTTATAAAAAAGGTCCAGGCTAAAATACTGTCTTGAGTGAATGTGCAAATGTATGTATGTATATATTTTTATTACAGTATACTCTCAGGAAAATTCACCCATTTTTTTTTTTTTTTTAAGATTCGTTCATTTATTTACTTGACAGAGATCTCAAGTAGGCAGAGAAGGGCGGGTGGGGGAGTGCGGGGGATGGGGGGAAGCAGAGAGCTCAATGCGGAGTTTGATCCCAGGACTCTGAGATCATGACCTGAGCCAAAGGCAGAGGCTTAACCCACTGAGCCACCCAGCTGCCCTGAAATACATCCATTTTAATGTATAGTTCTGAGTTTCAAAAATTCATGGTCCTGTAATTGACAGCTCAGTCAATTCAAGTCTCTGAGTATACCCTATTCCAGAGGTTATGTAGATAGGAACCATGCATTACCTAGCTTTTGGAGTCCAACTTCTTTCATTTAGCATAATGCATTTCATGTTATCTAGGTAGTTGGATGTATCCATTCTTTGTACCGCTTTATTTCTCAGTAATACTTCACTGGATGACAGTATTACAGTTTGTTTATCCATTCACCAGTTAAAGACATTTACATTCTTCCCACTTTGGAGTTATTATAAATAAAACCACTATAAATATTCACATACAGATTTTTGTATGAACATAAATTTTCTTTTCCTCATTTCCCTTAATATAAATACTTAGGAGTGGAATTGCTTGGTCTTACACTAAGTATATGCTTAATGGTTTCTCATAATGACTGTACCATTTTGCATTCCCAACAGGAATGAATGTATGCTCCAGTTGTGCAGCATCTTTGTTAGTACTCCATACTGTGAGGATGCGTTCTGTTTGCTTGTTTTTAATGTTAGTCACTCAAATAGTTGTAGTGTTCATTTTTATTTTAATTTACATTCATCACTGACTAATGATGGTGAACATCTTTTCACCATCTTTAATGCCCCTTTATATTCTTTGATGTGTATATTTTCTTTGCCATGCATATATTTTCTTTGTTGAAATGTCTGCTCAATTCTTCTGCCTGTTTTTTAATTGGGTTGTTTGTTTTCTTAACTGAGTTCTTTAGAATTCTTTATATATTCTAGATATAAGTCCTTATCATATATGTGATTTGCACATCTCTTCTCCCTGTTGGCAGCGTATCTTTTCATTCTCTTTACAAAATGTTTCCTAAGACAAGTTTTTAATCTCCATGAAGTCCATTTTATCAAGTTTCCTTTTATGGGTCATGCTTTTTGGACTTGTAGCTAAACTTTGCCCAAACCAAGGTCACAAAAATTTTCTCCTATTTTTCTTCCAGAAGTTTAGTAGTTTTAGATTTTATGTTTAAGTCTGTGATCCATTTTGAGTTAATGTTTGTTTATGGTATGAGCTGTGATTCATGCTCATTTTGTATTGCATATGAATACACAGTTGTTCCTACACCATTGATTGAAAAGACTAGTCTTTCTCACTGAAACTCCTCTGCATTTTTGTCAAAAGTCCGATGACCTAAGTGTGGGTCTCTTTCTTAGACTTTCCATTATGTCCTAATATGTATCTAATAGACTCTTAAAATGTCTACCCTTTCACCAATAACACACTTTCTGGTTTACTGTAGCTTTTTAATAATTCTTAGATATTGTGAGTCCTTCAGTTTTATTTTTGAAAATTTTTTTTTTTTTTTTAAGATTTTTTTAAAAAGATTTTATTCATTTGCAAGGGATAGAGCATGAGCACTGGGAGGGGGCCAGAGGGAGAAACAGGTTCCCTACTCAGCAGGGAGCCCAACACAGGGATCCATCCCAGAACCCCAAGATCATGACCTGAGCCAAAGTCAGACGCTTAACCAGATGAGTCACCCAGGCGCCCCTGTTTTGCTCTTTTTATTCCCTTTTCTCACCATCTAAATTTTGGAATCAGCTTGTCAATTTCTTTTGTTTTAAATCTTTCTAAGAAATTATTATTATGTTATTTTGATATACTCTTAAATGTATAAAAAACAGTACAGATAGACTCCTTATATCCCTTACCCAGTCTCTCCTAGTGCTAACATCTGATATAATCAGAGTACAATTATCATAACAAGGAAATTAACATTAGTACAGTATTACTAAAAAACTTACATGAGGGACACCTGAGTGACTCAGTCAGCTCAGAGTGGCTGAAGTGTCTGCCTTCAGCTCAGTTCATGATCTCAGGGTCCTGGGATCGAGTCCCACATCGGGCTCTCTGCTCAGCAGGGAGCCTGCTTCCTTCTCTCTCTGCCTGCCTCTCTGTCTACTTGTGATCTCTCTCTGTCCAATAAATAAATAAAATATTAAAAAAAATTAGAATTCCAAAATTCATTGCTAGTATATGGAAATACAACTGATCGTTATATATTGACCTTGATTCCTGTGACTTGGCAAACTCTTTTATTCTGGGAGAGTTTTTGAAGATATTTTTGAAGTTCTTTATATTGATAGCTGTGTTGTTTGTGAATAAAGACAAATTGTTCTTACTTTCTAATGTGTATGCCTTTTATATCTTTTCCTTGTCTCATTGCGCTGACCAGTACGTCCAGTATAATGTTGTTCAGCTGTCCTGAGAGGACATCCTTACCTTGTTCCACATTTTGGCACTCAGTCATTCACCGTGAAATATGGTAGTTCTAGGGTTTTTTAGATGCTGTTTATCAGGTTGAGAAATTTCTCTAATAGCAGCTTACTGAGATTTCTAATCATGAATGGATATTGAATTTTGCCAATTTGTTTTATGCACCTTTTGAAATGACCATCTGATTTTTTTTTCTTCAGTAAGTTAATAGTATCAGTTACATTGATTTGACTTTTGCATGTTGAGCTAGAGTTGCATTGTCAAGATAAAACCCACTTAGTTGTATGGTGTATTATCATTTTATTATATATTGACTGGATTTAATTTGCCAATATTTTGTAGTTGATTGTATGTCTACATTCATGAGACTTAATGACTTTTCTTTTCTCATCATGTCTTTGGTCTTGGTATCAGGGTAATGCTAAGCCAGTAAAACAAGGTAGGGAATGTTCTCTCCTTTTCTATATGCTGTAAAGTATGTAAGATAGATACTAATTCCTTCTTAAATAGATGATAGAGACTTCTACCATTCTGCCAATGAAACCATCTGGGCTTGGGTTTTTCTTTGTAGGAAGGTTTTAAATGACAAATCAAACTTCTTTAATGGGTAGAGGTCTGTCCTTATCATCTGTTTCATTTTGAATGAGCTCTGGCAGATTCTGTTTTTCAAAGAATGTGTCCATTTCTTCTAGTTATTAAATTTATGGTCATACAGTTGTTTATAATATTCCTTAATCATCCTTTTTATGTGTAAAAAGGTACATGTTAATGTCCACATTTCAGTTGCTTATGTTTTTATCTTCTTCCTTTTTAATCTTGGTCATTTTGTTCAGGGTTTTATCCGTTTTATGGACCTTTTTGAAGCATTATCTTTGGTTTTATTGACTTTTTCTGTTTTCTGTTTTCTACTTTATTCCTTTCTGCTTTTGTCTATTATTTTCTTTGTTTTGTATATTTTGGTTTTACATACTCTGTTTTTAGTTTCTCAAGGTGGGAAAAATAGATTTTTTTAAATTATGTTCAGTTAGCCACTGTATGGTACATAATTAGTTTCTGATGTAGTGCTCAGTGATTCATTGGTTAAGTATAACACCCAGTGCTCATCACAGCACGTGCCTTCCTCAATACCCATCACCCTGTTAGCCCTCTCCCCACTCTCCTCCCCTCTGAAACCCCCAGATTGTTTCTCGGGGTCCATAGTCTCTCATGGTTTATTTCCCTCTCTGATTTCTCCCCCTTTGGATTTCCTTCCCTTCCTCTATGGTCCTCCATGCTTATGTTCCAAATATGAGTGAAACCATATGATAATTGTCTTTCCTCTGCCTGACTTACTTCATTTAACATAATCCCCTCCAGTTCCATCCATGTCGATGTAAATGGTGGTATTCATCCTTTCTGATGGCTGAATAATGTTCCATTGTGTATATTTTTGCTTTTGTTTCCCTTGCCTTTGGAGACATGTCTTGAAAGAAGTTGCTGTGGCTGATGTCAAAGAGGTTACTGCCTATGTTCTCCTCTAGGATTTTGATGGATTCCTGTGTCACATTGAGGTCTTTCATCCATTTAGAGTTTATCTTTGTGTATGGTGGAAGAGAATGGTCCAGCATCATTCTTCTGTATATAGCTGTCCAGTTTTCCCAACACCACTTATTATAGAGACTGTCTTTCATCCATTGGGTATTTTTTCCTGCTTTGTCGAAGATTAGTTGACTATAGAGTTGAGAGTCCATATCAGGGCTCTCTATTCTGTTCCATTGTCCATGAGTCAGTTTTTGTGCCAGTATCATTCTATCTTGATGATCACATCTTTGTAATATAGCTTGAAATCAGGCAGCATGATGCCCCCAGCTTTGTTTTTCTTTTTCAGCATTTCCTTGGCGATTCGGGGTCTTTTCTGGTTCCATACAAATTTTAAGATTGTTTGTTCCAGCTCTTTGAAAAATACCAGTGGTATTTTAATAGGAATGGCATTGAAAGTGTAAATTGTTTTGGTAGGATGGACATTTTGGCAATGTTTCTTCTTCCAATCCTTGAGCATGGACTATTTTTCCATCTCTTTGTGTCTTCCTCAACTTCTTCATAAGTGTTTTGTAGTTTCTAGCATACAGATCCTTTACCTCTTTAGTTAGGTTTATTCCTAGGTATCTTATGGTTTTTGTTGCTATTGTGAATGAAATCGACTCCTTAATTTCTCTTTCTACAGTTACATTCTTAGTGTATAGAAAGGCAACTGATTTCTGTGCATTGATTTTGTATCCTACCACGTTGCTGAATTACTATATAAGTTCTAGTAATTTGGGGGTGGAATCTTTTGGGTTTTCCACATAAAGTATCATGTCATCTGTAAAAAGGGAGAATTTGACTTATTCTTTACCAATTTGGATACCTTTTATTTCTTTTTGTTGTCTGATTGCTGAGGCTAGGACTTCTAGTACTGTGTTGAACAATAGTGGTGAGAGTGGGCATCCCTGTCGTGTTCCTGATCTTAAGGGAAAGGCTCTCAGCTTTTCCCCATTGATAATTACATTTGCTGTGGGCTTTTCATAGATGGTTTTTATGATATTGAGGACTGCTCCCTCCAATCCTATACTCTGAAGAGTTTTAATCAGGAACGGATATTGTATTTTGTCAAATGCTTTTTCTGCATCAATTGAGAGGATTGTATGGTTCTTGTCTTTTCTTTTACTGATATGCTCTACCATGTTGATTGATTTGCGAATGTTGAATCACCCTTGCATCCCAGGCATAAAACTCACTTGGTCGTGGTGAGTAATCCTTTTTTTTTTTTTTTTAAAGATTTTATTTATTTATTTGACAGAGAGAGATCACAAGTAGAGAGGCAGGCAGAGAGAGAGAGGGAAGCAGGCTCCCTGCTGAGCCGAGAGCCCGATGCGGGACTCCATCCCAGGACCCTGAGATCATGACCTGAGCCGAAGGCAGCGGCTTAACCCACTGAGCCACCCAGGCGCCCCTGAGTAATCCTTTTAATGTATTGTTGGATCCTGTTAGCTAGGATCTTGTTCAGTATTTTGGCATCCATGTTCATCAGGGTGATGCTGGCCTCATAGAAGGAGTTTGGAAGTTTTCCTTCTGTTTCTGTTTTTTGAAACAGGGCACCTGGGTGGCTTACTCGCTAAGCTTCTGCCTTCGGCTCAGGTCATGATCCCAGGGTTCTGGGATCGAGCCCCATGTCAGGTTCCCTGCTTGGCAGGAAGCCTGCTCTCCTTCTCCCACTTCCCCTGCTTATGTTCCTGCTCTTTCTGTCTCTCTCTCTCTCTCTGTCAAATAAATAAAATTCTTATTTTTTGAAAGAGCTTCAGTGGAATAGGTATTATTTCTTCGTTAAATGTTTGGTAGAATTTCCCTGGGAAGCTATTTGGCCCTGGACTTTTGTGTTTTGGGGAGGTTTTTGATTACTGTTTCAATTTCGTTACTGGTTATTGGTCTATTCAGATTGTCTGTTTCTTCCTGTTTCAATCTTGGTCGTTTGTTAAGTGTCCAGGAAGGCATCCGTTTCTTCCAGGTTGCTTCATTTGTTGGCATATAGTTGCTAGTAAAAATTTCTAATAATTACTTCTATTTCCTTGGTGTTAGTTGTGATCTCTCCCCTTTCATTCGTGATTTTATTAATTTGAGTCCTTTCTCAGGAAACACAGATTATTGATTTGAAGCATTTCTTCTCAAAATAAACATGTAATACTGTACATTTCCCTCCAAGTATTGCTTTAGCTGTAGCCAACGTATTTTGATACGTTGTGGGTTGTTTTTTTTTTAAGATTTTATTTATTTATTTATTTGACAGAGAGATCCCAAGTAGGCAGAGAGGAAGGCAGAGAGAAAGGAGGAAGCAGGCTCCCCACTGAACGGAGAGCCCGATGCAGGGCTAGATCCCAGGACCCTGGGATCATGACCTGAGCCAAAGGCAGAGGCTTTAACCCACTGAGCCACCTAGATGCCTCTTGATATGTTGTGTTTTAATTTTCAGTTGATTCAGAATATTTTAATTTCCTTGCAACTACTACTTTGGTCGGGTTATTTAGAAGTGTGTTAATTTCAAGCTACTTAGAGATTTGCCAAGTATCTTTCTGTTACTGACTTTGGTTCAAGTGTGACCTCTATCTAGTGTGTCCAGCTTCCAGTGGTTGTATATTCCCCTTTTAGCCCACCCTCAGCTTTTAGCAGAGGGTAAACATTTTAGCTGAATACATTTTACCCTCTTATATGGTAGCCTCATCTTCCCATATTCTGCCATGGTGAGCCAATACAGTGCCATGTCTCCTTGGAAGTGCATGTCTTTCCTTGAATTTTGGGCTACTTTTTTTTTTTTTTTTAAGATTTTATTTATTTATTTGACAGAGAGAGATCACAAGCAGGCAGAGAGGCAGGCAGAGAGAGAGGAGGAAGCAGGCTCCCTGCTGAGCAGAGAGCCCGATGCGGGGCTCGATCCCAGGACTCTGAGATCATGACCTGAGCCGAAGGCAGCGGCTTAACCCACTGAGCCACCCAGGCGCCCCAACTTTTTTTTTTTTTAAGATTTTATTTATTTATTTGACACACACACACACAGAGAGAGAGAGAGAGATCACAAGTAGACAGAGCAGCAGGCAGAGAGAGAAGGAGAAGCAGGCTCCCCACCAAGCCTGATGTGGGGCTCGATCCCAGGACCCTGGGATCATGACCCGAGCCGAAGGCAGAGGCTTAACCCACTGAGCCACCCAGGCGCCCCTTGGGCTACTTTTTACACAAACTCCGTTATAGGTTCAAGAAAAGTTATGATTTTGTAAATTATTGTTTTGGTTGTTGACAAGCAGGGGAAGCGTTCTTTCCAGCTTTCTCCATCCTAAGGTAAAGCCAGAAGTCTCAATGCCATGTATTTTAAGCTACAATCTGGGCAGCGTTTTAGAGTTTGAGCCATAGAGGCAGAGAGAGAGAGGTTGATGACTCTGCATTGTAAGGCTTCATTGCAGACAGAATTGCAGTCACATTCTCTTTGAAGTCCATGGAGTAACCCAATTGTTCTGTTGTAATAAAGTTTTATTTCACTAACAACAGTGACATCTTCAGTCTGCACAAAATAACAGGAGTGAGTTTCTGCAAATAACTGCCACCCCTGCCTTCTTTTCTAATTTAAGTTGTGGGCCCATACAGTGCCTTGTGTGAATGGGTGACGTAGGTCAGGGGGTTGAGGCCTGGGCTTATTTCTCCTTTGGAATAGTACAAGTTGCTGCTTAGTAATAGAGTAATACATCTATATAAGAAGTTTAGCTTTGGCTCAGTCCCTGCCTGATTATGTGTTGAGGGAACAGCCTATAATTAGGCACTTCATTCCAGCCTAGTGGTTGTTGAAGGAACAGAATCTAAGGAAACTGTCTGCTCTACAGGGTTTTAGGCTGGTAATTGGCAAAGCTCTATGACTATAGACATCAATATGAAGATATCTTTTTATTATTTTCCATTGCAGAATAATTTAGCTAATTTAAAGCTTATACCTTCATGGGGGAGAACCTACTTCATGGAAATATTTCTAAGATGATTGTTTTAGAGAACTTCAGCTACTTGACTGGTCAGCACAATTGGATTTTTTAGTTGTTAATTTAACTTTATTTATTGCTGTTCTTTTTCAGAAAATACTTCCAGGAGGAAATACATCATTTGATGTAGTTTTTCTTGCAAGAGTAGTGGGAAATGTAGAAAATACTTTATTTATTAACACATCCAATCATGGGGTATTTACTTACCAGGTAAGAACCAGGAGTAAATCTTTCATTTTTTTATAAAATAGAGTTCTCGTCTCTGATGTGTCATATGACAGCCTATCAAGATCCCTCTTTAAAAACTCAGGGATAATAGGAAATACAAGAGTTTAGCCTTAGAGCATTTTTACTCACTGTTGTGTCTGTGACTATCCCTATTCAGATGAGACTGAACAGTCTTTTAAAGCTACAGCTAAAGCATTAATGTAAGATTGGTTAGCAAAATAATAGTAAAAAATATCTTACACTAACTAAATTTTTTTTTAGATTTTACTTTGCACATTATACTTTATAATAGTTTCAAGAGTAAAATATACATGGCTGCTTTTCTTAGTAAATGATTGTTTAAAAATTGTTCTTTTTATATGTAATTATTGTCTAGGTTATTAAAGTTAATGTTTTATGAATCAAGACTTTTGTATATCAAGGTTATCAAGATTATTAAGAAAAAATGCTTATATGGCAGTATACACATACCTTAGATGCATTTCTGCCTATGTTATCGATACTGTTATCCTCATTTTTTGAGATAGGGAAGGTGAAGTTTAGAAAAGTTAAATAATTGGTTCAGATTATGCTACTAGTAGATTATTGAGCAGGGATTCAAACCCATGTCTTTGTACCTACAATAATCATCCTCTTAACCACTATGTTATACTGTGCTTGGAACACATTGGTTTAACTCCTTACTTAGCTAATGTCTTACTTGACAGTGTCTATGATTTTGTTTTCAACATTCTTCTCCAGGACCCAGAACATACCATGTATCTTGACAATTAGTGTCGCAGTAAACTGATTAGTCAGGCACCTGTGTTTATGTGTGGTGAATAAGTCTTTAATGGTTGTTTAGTAAGCAGCCTGCATAGATTAGTAACTTTGAAGTACCGTATATATGACACTCATTTAACAAGAACCTCTTGAGTAAGTGAAGACTATTGTAAGAGTATTAAGACCTTTGCTCCACAAAGGCACCCCCAGTTGCCTCGGTGGTTGTGGCCAAGCTGGAACTACCTGAGGCTTGTGATCAGGTCATTCTCAAGGAGAGCCTCAGTGGCCACTGTCTTTCTTCACTTCTCCACATCTAATCTTTCACAAAGTTCCCCTCCTAAATATATCTTGAGTCTGTCTACCTCTCTTCTCTTCACTGCCATTGCTGTCTTCTAAGCCACCATTGCTTGTCTCTGGATGACACAGTAGCCTCCTCCAGCCAGCCCTCCACACCCCTCTAGTCCCTGCCATAGGCCATCATTCACTGTAATCAGAGTGACCTTCTGTGAACATAAATCACATCTAGTCAACTTGCCCATGGAAATCCTAATGTTGTCCTATTGCTCTTAGAACAAAATGTAAACTTCTGACCAACGCCAACAAGGCTCTGAGGTTCTGACTCCCATAGCTCTGCCACCTAACCCCATGACCCTGCTTCTCATGGCATTCCTGGTCTTCAAACAAGTCAACCCGTTTCCTGCCTCATTCCCTTTGCATACTTCCCCTTGCCTGAATACACTCTCACTGCAGCTTTTTCTCATCTTGCTGGTGACATCAGCTCACATCACTTCCCCAGAGAAGATTGCTCTAACCGTGTTCTCTAAAAGAATATTCCCAGCCTCACCCCAGCCAGTTTATTCTGTATCACATTACCTGGTTTTTAGAACTTTTTTATTGTTACCTAGTCTGTTCCTCATACTAGAATATAAGGTGTATGACAGCAGGCATACTATTTTTCTTATTCACTATTAAATCATTCACTACGTGTATATTTATGCCTAGCACATCGTAGGCACTTAATAAATATTTGTCATTTGAATGACTGGCTCACCCTGTTTAGTAAGTAAACCCAGGGCCTTGCCTTCCCATGTTGGTATGACCTGGAGCTGAGCTTGATATTTGAGAAATTCCTTGGGCCCTAGATCCATCTCCTTATGGTTAGAGTAAGGAAATCTTTTGAGTCCCTATTTTCTTCTTTCGTCTCTTCTATGAGCTCATGAAGGCCTGCTATCATTTTAATTTCTGATACAGAAATAATTCCAAATACACATATATATGTAGTAAATCAAATATGTAGCCAAATCAAGTATAGAAACTACACGTGTGCTCTTTTTAAATTGGTTAAGATTTATCCATCTAAATAAGACTCACTCGTTTTCCCTGGATCTATCAGTTATAACTATAAAAATGTTAATTATCAGAGCAACTCAGATTTTTTTCATCTTTGAAATAGGTATTTGGTGTTGGGGTTCCAAACCCATATCGATTGAGGCCATTCCTTGGGGCCAGAGTTCCTGTGAACAGCAGTTTCTCACCTATAATAAACATACACAATCCTCACAGTGAGCCTTTACAGGTGAGTTTATGATGGTGATTTTGAATGAGTTTCATTTGGGCAAAAACTAATGCTTAGCATGAAATCTCAGTCTGAGTTTTCAAGACTGTTTAAAATAGTGGGGTTGAGGGGCACCTGGGTGGCTCAGTGGGTTAAAGCCTCTGCCTTCGGCTCAGGTCATGATCCCAGGGTCCTGGGATCGAGCCCCGCATCGGACTCTGTTCAGCAGGGAGCCTGCTTCCTCCTCTCTCTCTCTGCCTGCCTCTCTGCCTACTTGTGATCTCTGTCTGTCAAATAAAATAAATAAAAATCTTTTTAAAAAAAAAAGTTAAAATACTTAAGGTTAACTTCTTAAAATAGTGGGGTTGAATGGATGCATCACAGTGGTGGGGGCTTTCTTTTAGTGCAGCTTCCTGCGGTTGGAGTTTTGGATCACAGTAGTCCAGGTATTGAATTTTGGGGACCACTTCTAAAACTGTGTTTCCTCTGGTATTAGATTTTAACAGGTCTACATTTAACTTAGGAGTTCACCTACACAAGGCCACTACTTTTCTAGTATGACATAAATTTTTTATAACACTGTTCATGCTTACTTTTGGTATTAAGTTTTTGGTGATGGCGGCCTGGAAATTGAAGTCCAAGGGAAGGGTAATACAGAATCATGATTAAAAGCAAACATATTTTTTTTATTTAAAAAGTCTACTCCTGATCTTACTCAGTCTGTTAGTACTGAGTATTTTCAAGTTTGAAATCTCCTCACTAGTTCCTCGTCTCTGGCACAGTGGGAGTGGCTGATGTTCCTCCCTCATGTACTTCCTAAGATCTCCACCTGCATCCCCAGTGACTTCCAACTACGTGACATTTGCTGCCTCTTGTGTCATCTGGTTGGAAGGAGATGTGGATGCTTTCCAGAATAGTCCATAATATCCATACCCAGAGTTCTTGAGGACCAGTGCTGCAGGCCTTAACAGTAGTTTGAACATAGCTATTGGAGGGAAAGCACTACATATTGTGGTGAACCGCAGAGCTTTCACAGCCAGAATGGTTCTTGTCATCCCAGAACCGCTGGTAGAAATGTTCATAAACAGAAAGTGAGGAAGAGTATAGTGAGATTTTTAGAACATGAATTGTGAAATTATATGCTGAATTAGCAAGAAAGGGGTTTCTCCCCGACACTTAGCTAACATTTGGTGAGCATAGCTACTCATAAGAATATTCTGCCCAAATTTTAATGATTTTTTAGCTAGATATCTTTGTTACAAAAGAAGAAAATGCCTTTCTGTCCTGTTTTTACAAGTGAAAAGTGTTTCCTCTTCATCATCAGTTGATCATTTATATCCTTTTGGCTAACTTTAGGTAATTGTGTATTTTCCCTATTCTGACTAATTTTTATGACAAATTATACAGAAATCTCATAAATTCCTGTTGCTTTCTTTCCTTGTCTGTTTTCAGTCAACTGATTTTTGTTGTTGTTAATCTGGGCTTTTTCCAGTTACTACATTTTAATGAAGAATATATCCCACACTGGACTTGGCACCAGCACACAGGAGAGCGAATGGAAAAGCCAAAGCTGCCCTCTTAGAACCAGTACAGATTATTTATCTGGAAGGCACTTTAACCTGATGGTTCTGTGTTATACTGTGTCATTAGTCTTATCCTTAAATTTAAGAAAATACTGTAAATCACAGGTTGCATCTGATTTGATAAAGCACAAACATGAGTATGTTCTCACTGCGCAAAAAAAAAAAAAAAGTTAAACATGTGAAGCAAAAATCCTCTTGAGTTCCAATTTTTAATCCAGTGCTATCCAATAGAACTTTCTTCAATGATATATCTGTATCTGCGCTGTCCAGCATAGCAGCCACCAGCCACATGTGGCTAATGAGCAGTTGAATTTGTGGTTAGGGTGGCTAAGAAACTGAACATTTCATTTTATTTTATTTCAGTTAAATTTAAATAACCACATAGCTGATAACTGTTGTATTAGCACAGCTCTAGTCCCAGACCCCCCCTTATAGATACTATCCGGTATGATCTTGGTGTGTCTTGTTAGACCCTTTTCAATGCATTTGCATATATATATATGTGGACACAAAAATAAACATTCTTGTGCAGGTTTTTTTTTTTTTATATAAATTATATTCTCTATTATTGGCTCCCTTTTTTTCTGTATGTTGTTTAATTAGAATAAATATTACTGGACTTAAAGTCAGGAATATGTCGTGTTCCTAGTTTTAATGTGATCTTTCCTTTGAATTTTATAGTGTAGCCTTTTTCTGTCCCCATTTCCTTATTCCTTTCCCTACAATCAGTAGTCTATGTTTTAATCTTCTGTTTCCACACATTGTTGTGCTTGTTTCCTTAATACCTTGGAAGAATAAACAAAATAGTATGTGATATCTTCTGGTTTTTCAGCAGAGTTTCTACGGTCACTCCATCAGTTTAGATGGTATCACTATTAATACAACTGGGACTATAGGGGACCACTGTAATAAAACAGAAAGCAGGCAATAATACTCAAAGAAAATCTTAGCTTGTTAGTCTTTGTTAAATGTGTTATTTTAACAATATACACCAAAAACCTTGAAGTTTATACTAAAGTATTGCTGTTTTTCCTGCTTTTTCTTTTTTTTATGTATTCCTTAAGGACTTATATGGTAAAACAAGTGAAGGTCTTCCACCCATTCTTTTACTTCACCCCAAATTTGTATTAAGAATATTCTTGGGGTGCCTGAATGGCTCAGCCAGTTAAGCGGCCAACTCTTGATTTCAGCTCAGGTCACAATCTCAGGGTTGTGGAACCAAGCCCCACCAAGGACTTAGCGTGAAGTCCACTTGTCTCTCTCCCTCCACTCCTTCCCCCACTTGCGTGCACTCACTCTCTCTATCCCTATCTCTATCTCTAAAATAAATAAAATCTTTTTAAAAAATTTAAAAAAAAATTAAGTATATTCTTTCTTTTTAAGAGGCTGGGTTACCTGCTCTTAAAGGAAAGTCTCTTGCCATATGACCCATTCTATCCCTAGGTATTTACCAAAGAGAAAAGAAAGCAGATGTTCACACAAAGACTTATAGAAATGCAGTGTTCATAGCAGCTTTATCTGTAATGACGAAAAACTGGAAGCAATCCAAATGTCCATCAGTAGGTGAATGGATCAAAAATTGTGGCATCACCATAACATAGAAAAGAACTATTAATACATAGAATAACATGATCAATCTCAAAATAATTACACTGAGTAAAAGCAGCTAGGACAAGTGTGATTCCATTTATATAAAGCTCTAGAAATTCAAACTAATCTTGAATGGCCAGACGCAGCTCATTGGTTGGCTAGGGGGTGTGAGGGAGCAGAAAGAGACAGTTAGATTACAAAGGGCATGAAGAAAATTTGGAGGAAGGGTTATATTTAATGTCTTAATTGCAGTGGTAGCTCCACACCTATATATGTATGTCAGAATTTATCAAGTTGTGCACTTGAAATATGGGTAGTTTATTGTACATCAGTTATAGCTCAGCAAAATCATGAGTATAGGTGCAAGCCACAGAGGTATTAACAGTTCCTTTGATTTTTGCCACCGAGAGAAACCAAATACTGTCATACTGCATTAAAAATGTTACATATATCCCAGAATGATTCATTCTTCACTATTTCTCTATTATAGTAGTTGTTAGATCTGCTGCTAAATCTTGATATAAATGTGTGACTGAAAAAAGCACTGTGTTGGGCACCTGGGTAGCTCAGTTGGTTAAGTGACTGCCTTCGGCTCAGGTGTGATCCTGGAGTCCCAGAACCGAGTCCCACATTGGGCTCCCTCCTCGGTGGGGAGTCTGCTTCTCCCTCTGACCCTTCCCCTTCTCATACGCTCTCTCTCTTTCTCTCTCATTTTCTCTCTCTCAAATAAATAAAATCTTTAAAAAAAAAGGTACCATGTTACTATAAAAAGTACAAAAATTGTATTTCCATAAACTGTTTTTCCTTCGGAAAAAAATAAAAGGTGTTCTGTGGATGGATTTTCTTTAATCCAGTGTCCGATATAACTATACTCTAAATTTAATATTTGGAAGTTACTTTGTTTTAATAAAAAATAACCACCATTGGTCACACATATGAATCACTGACTCCAGTGATAAGACATGATACTTATCCTACTTTTATATCTGTAAATGTTTTTAAGTTATTCTAAGACACAGGATGTCAGACGTATTTCTGTTTAACAGCAAATCAGTTGCATTGAGAATGTGATTTTGAACTTAACCATCACATGCTGTTTTGTCATAGGTTGTAGAAATGTACTCTAGTGGAGGAGATCTTCACCTAGAACTTCCAACGGGTCAACAAGGAGGTACCAGAAAACTGTGGGTGAGTGATGGTGTATTTTTCTCTCATATGTGGTCACATGGAACCAATTATGTTCTTAAATACACCAGAAATTATACACCACATTTATCAGCTGTATAAATGTGGGTGACTTTCCCTTAATTATATCTTAATTTTAAACTTACATCAGATATATTTGGAAATTAGATGATACATGGAGAGAAAAGTATAAGTAGTAATTTTTGGGAAGAGCAATGAACAAAATTGGTGGGAGCTTTAACCCACTCTGTGAAAAGGAAGGGATTTCAACTATTCTTTCATAGAATTATATGGGTAATGTTGTCTCTGAATATAGTCATTTATAATGTGCTTTATTCCAAGATTTAAAAAAAAAAACCTGTGGGAAAGATCCATTATATGTTTGAGATAGAGAATTGAACATGCAGATTTATTGTTGATAGTGATGACGTTTTCAAAGAGAATGTAGTCAAGCCCTCGTGACAATTTAGAACATTTTAAATTCTTAGGTAATTTACATCCACCTTTAATATTACTGAATAGTCAATACTAGTTTGTGTCAATTCTTAGAGAACCACTTTTTCTTAGAGAATATTGGCAAATATTAGCCAAGTCAGTGAATATGTAGCAACTACCTTATTTGTACAGTTTCCTGTCATCAGAGGGTTTTTCTTTAAATGTTATTTACCACACCTTGATCAAAGAGGGGGAAAGCATAGGAGGTGCAGTTCTTGTACCGAGGGCACTCAGACCGCTTATCATCCATAATTGGACATAACAGACTTTACTGGTATGAGTAAATTCAGAATATCAAATTTATTTATTAATTGCTCTATTAAACACACCTAGCCTCTTGTTCTGTCTTCTGACCAGTCTCATCCTAGGAAGGGATGCAGAGGGAACATTTTTAGAATGTTGACTTGAGCAATTAGAAACAGATTTGTCAGGGATTTGGTTAACTCCTCCGATACAGGAACACATTAGCAGATAGAAATATGTAATGGATGGTTCATGTATATCCTTTCACAAAAATATTTTATCTCGAAATTATGTTATTGTTTGAAAAGCCTTTGGGAGAAATCATATTTAAAACAGTGCTTCAGAGAATTAACTATAAGCTATTCAACTTGTATTCTAATTCTAGATAGAAGAACTAAGAATTTACTGTGAAATATAATTGGTAACAAAAAAACATCAGAGAATTGAGATTTCTCATTATTTAAGAACTGTGATCAATGGTAGCAGAGATGGCATAATGTTTTAAGACTCCCAGTGGCTACAAGAAAAGATAAAGTTATTCTTATTCCTACAAACCTAGAGTAAGAAAAGTCAGTTGGCCTTGACCTCACCCTCAGCCCATTTACAGTGTACATAAGAAAAGCCCAGAGACCAGTCAGTTCCCTAGAGATGGGGAAGTGGATGGTGCATCTCTAGTGGCCCCAGGAGGGTTCCAATCACTTCTTTCCTACTTTGAGGCTAAAAAGTTAAGAGAATAGAGGTAAGTGAAGACCAGTAAATTCTATATCACAGGGATCTCCTCAAATATACCAAAAGGTGGGTGGAGAGAAATTCTGGTGGTCCCAAGGAAGCCAGATTGTTGTAAAACCAGGAAAAAGTACATCTAAAAAGAAATTTTTCTTTTCCTGATGAATCTTCCTTCTAGTGTATTTCTGAATGTTCTGTTGTTCCAGGCCTGAAAATGTTTGCTATCTTACTTGCTAAGAGTCTTACTGAAAGCAGTTGGTGAACTGCGATTGCCTGGGAAGCTTTGTTGTGTTTAGTTTTAAATGCAAGGACACTTTCATTTAAAGAGCTCTCTCAGTTATTATTTAAAGAAATTTCTGTAGACTTCTGGAAAAGCATTTCCCTCCAATAGTGATATGTCTATTTGTTAGAGAATTTTAGAAATGAATTGTATACGCAAACATCACGTTAAAGAATAAATGATTTATAGAATAATTCAGTCTTTTAATGATAATTTTGCAACTGACAGTTTGTTTCCAGATGATTTTTTTTCTTTGCTTGATTTTTTATATCATGCTTCGTCAATTCTAAGATGCACTTTTTTTTCACATTTAATGTTCTTCAGAATTGGGGTGTGTTACGATCCATGGAATATATTTAAATGGCAATGTGGTTTTTTTCTTAGTAGGCATATAAAATAATAATGCATCTTTCAGTCATTCTCATCTTATTCACTAAACTGTGGTGGTTTTGGAACATTACAAAATCTGTGCTACATATGGTCTGTTAACTTGTCAGGAGATCCCTCCTTATGAAACCAAGGGAGTGATGAGAGCAAGCTTTTCATCCAGAGAAGCAGATAATCACACAGCCTTCATCAGAATAAAAACGAATGCTTCAGACAGCACAGAGTTTATCATTCTTCCTGTTGAGGTAGAAGTTACAACAGGTTAGTAGAAAACCGAAGGAGCTGCAAATGTGTTTGTTTTGTTTTTAGTACATCTTACGCTGGGCAAAGTAAAATCTAATGGTTTACTTTTCTCTTTTCCAAGCTCCTGGAATTTATTCCTCAACCGAAATGTTAGATTTTGGTACACTACGAACACAAGGTAAAGAAAAGAGACAGTATTTTTCTAAGTCTTTAAAAAAAAAAAAAAAACCTCTCTGTTCAGAACAGTGCTGAATGGCTGACTCTTCTTTAACTCTTTGGTAACTCAGCTTTGGGAGTTACCTTTGTGAGTTACACGATCTCATAGAAACCTACTGTTGGGAACTCCGAGCCCTCATGAGTTCATACCCCATTCCTCTGAGGGACACCATTGCCTACCAGGTGGGAAAGCAAGGTCATGAGATAAGTGAAGTCTTCTAAACAGAACAATGAGGCAGAAGTTATAGTTTCTGAGTTTTTTAATCTAGTTTGTCACATATTCAGTTATGCTGAATCTTTTTTTTAATAGTAAAATAGGGGTGCCTAGGTGGCTCAGTGGGTTAAGCCTCTGCCTCCGGCTCGGGTCATGAAGTCAGGGTCCTGGGATCGAGCCCCACATCGGGCTCTCTGCTCAGCGGGGAGCCTGCTTCCCCCTCTCTCTCTGCCTGCCTCTCTGCCTACGTATGATCGATCTCTCTCTCTCTCTCTCTCTCTCTCTCTTCTGTCAATATAAATAAATAAAATCTTTTTTAAAAAAATTTTTTAAATCTTTAAAAAAATAAAAATAGTAAAATAAAAAATAAACTATTTCTGGATTCTTAGAAGTAGATTATGCCATTTTATTATTAATTTTATTAATATTTTATTATTAACATTAATTATTCAGTTATATTATAATAACATAATGTTAAATTTGCCCCAGATGTTCAAAGAAAGTATTCGATTTCTAAAATTGAAATCACTCAAGTTAAAGGATTTATTAAGAAAAAAATAGAAATAGTTATAATTTGGGATTTCTGTGGGTCATGTATAATTAGAATTTGGTTGTTTAGGATTGAAGACCCCTTTTTGAAAACTAGATTTGGTTTTAATGTGATAATTTCACATTGCACATTATTAATTTGCTTCCTTATGCTTTCCTGGAAAACTGAAAGATTAGTAATAATGTCTAATTCCACTAAAAAATTATGTTTTGTTTTTCTGGTTATTTAGGAGGGCATGGTTCTTGTAAATACACTGTATCCTTATGAGCTGGGTAGGATCACATTCTTTTTACTAATGTAATTGTAGTTCTTTTTCATGTTCTAGAATAAGTTCAGTCTCATATCTAATAAGGTAAAAATTCTAGCTTGCTGTAAAGCACACATGTTAAAGAAATATTTCTTTTCTTCAATTTTAACAGATCTACCAAAAGTTTTAAACCTTCATTTATTAAATTCAGGAACAAAAGATGTACCAATAACAGTAAGTTTTTATCTATTTTCTCCAAATTTATATATTCTCTGTTTTTAAACTTAAGAGAAAGTTAAAAATAATTAAACTCCTCTTCTAAATGATTCTGTTTTATGGTGGCCTAGTGTAGTTGGGTTCTAAGTATGATGTGAGAAACCTGTTCTTCCTCTAACCACCTTTAAAGATGAGAAGGAAAGTCGATGATCTTCCCCAAGCCAAGTCTGAACCAAAGTCCCTGAGTTTCTTCTTTAGGTGTCATTTAAGAAGCTTATGGATTCTGATAAATCCTAGGATGTGTGCCATGTGCAAAGAAGAACGGGTTATAATGATTCCATCAGGTTTAGCTATTAGATGTAAGGTATGGGTAAGTAAAGAGAGAGGGGTAGAAAGGGTTCAGATGAGTTGGGAAATAATACTGAAGCAAAGAGATATGGTAGGTAATGTGAGAATGCTGTTAGTATTTGTCCAAAGTATCCTTCTAACTGGCAACTACTACAGCATGCTAGATAGCAGACTACAAACCATGGTCGTCTTTTCCCCTCACACATGCACATGAAACAAGTGAATTTTAGGCCTTACAGTGGAATTGGGGAGCCATTACACGATTTTAGGGGAAAAAAGAGAGAGAGACCCAAATTTTGCTTTGGTCCACAACTTTACCTCCTGGTGAAGTCCTGAAGATACATATATAGGAAATAATGGAAAAAGAAAGTACATTTTTATTATAATTTGTGCTAATGTCAGTAGCCTAAAATCAGAAAATTCTGATAAAATGAGATGCATCAAATAGTCATGAGACTTAGGGACCTTTGTCCATCCATGGCCAAACCCAGAGTTTTTAGCCAGCTGGTATCATGGACCAAAGAGAGGAGAGTTTGCAAATCCTAAATGAGGGATCGAGAGACGGTCATCCCGGGTAACCATATTTTAATGTACAGTAACTGTGCTCATTGATCATAGTCCAGGAAGTGTCCTGCTGTCTGACCTAGTATTTTTTGCTGCTAAGTAGAAGAACTAGGGAGATGGGGTCTGGTAGGGAGCTTCCCCGACTCTACTCTGGGCTGAAACTGCCCCACTTGGAGTTCCTGCCTATCCACTGTTGGCAGGCTGAAAGAAACCTGTGGTACAGTTGCCTGGGTCTGCTGTGATTCACACCCGTCCTTCTCAGGGGGTCCTTACGTGTTGGGACCCCACCACAGATGACAAGGAACAGCTCTTTTGACCCGGCCACCCTGGTACCATTGAAACAAAACACAACAGTATGAACAGCAGCATTATATCTCTTTGTTTTGTTATTTTTCTTTTTAAATAGCAGTTTTAGTGAAATATTTTTATATGCTTGCTTTTAAAAAAACTTTTTTTGATTCCGTTTTTTAAAAGATTACCATCGAAGTCTCTGTGGAATGAACTCACCATGTTCTCCAGTAATGACCTTTTACATAAGAAAATACTACAGTGAATAGTTCTGTTGTATGATATCTTTGTAATTCCTATTTTAGCAATAATTAATTACGTTTTCCTAAATACGTAATGCTGATTGTTACTATATTGAGGGGCTAGGGACTGATTTTGTCTCTTTAACTATATTGACATTTTCAAAGTATATGGAAAAATGAGCAAAAGAAGAACAGTGTAAATGTTTATAAAGATGTGAGTTATATGTGTGTGTTAATATGAACACCCTTCTGGACAAGGACCGTTCTGTAATAATATACTTGTTTTCTTTGTTTGATGTTAAAATACCTATTGTCTTATAAAGGTAGCTGTGTTTTGTTATTGTTGTTTTCCAGTAGAATGAGTTGGGAAGTATTCTCTCCTCTTCTATTTTTGGGAAGAGTTTGGAAGAACTGGTGTTAACTCTTTTTAAATGTTTGGTAGAATTCACCAATGATGTCCTGTGAACCTGGGCTTCTCTTTGTGGGAAGTTTTAAAATTCAGTCTCTTTAGGCCTATTCAGATTGTCTGTTTCTTCTTGCCTCACTTTCAGTGGCTTTTGTCTTCCTAGAGATTTTGTCACTGTGTCTCAAGTTTCTAATTGGTTGGTGTACCAGTGTTCATAGTATTCCCTTATGATTCTTTTGTCCCTGTGAAGTAGGTAGCAATGTCCCGTTTTTCATTCTTGATTTTAGTAAGTTAGTCTCTGTATTTAAAGATGGTTTTGGTCAGTCTAGCTAAAGGTTTGTCACTTCTGTTGATCCTTTGAAAGAGGGCAGCTGGGTGGCTCCATTGGTTAAGCCTCTGCCTTCGGTAGCACATGATCCCACAATCCTGGGATCAAGTCCTACCTACATTGGGCTGCCTCCTTGGCAGGGAGTCTGTTGCTCTCTCTCTCTTTCTTTGTCAAGTAAGTAAATAAAATCTTTAAAAGAATTAATTTTTGGTTTTGTTAATTTTCTCTATTTTTCTTTGTCTGTCATTAAAACATCCTTTAGCTGATGAGTAAAGATGGTAGAGAGGAGAACCCCTTTGTTCCCTTGATACCATTATCCTCATTTGCAAACTAAAAAAATAGAAATCTGTTAGAGTTCCCTCTCCAACCATGAACACACACACATTCTAGGTTGTACCAGTCAATGAAATGCAAAGGCCTCTGTACCACTAAAATTTAACATTTTAAAATCTTTCTTTACCCAGAATTATGATTGTTTTTGTTAAAAAAATTTCTGAGTTCGTTTATCTGGGTTTCCTCCATAATAGAATATAATTCCTTCTGCTAGATTTGTTTAGATTCTGTTGGCTACAACCTACTTACCTTCCTTGAACTTTTTGATACTGATTTCTTCTTTAGCCCATTTGGCTACATAGAGCACATTTACTGTATCCGACTAGTATATCCACCACTCCTCCCAGCCCTTTTTCTCTTGGGTGAGCTCAAGTGCTTTCTCCACTGGGAAAGCCTCTCCTAGCACAGCTTCCTGGCAGCACACTGGAAGATCCCTCTTGTGCTGCAGATGGCAGCTCTTCTCCTGCAGACGGCAGCTCTTCTCCTGTAGGGCAGACACTACTGTCACTGATGGATCACCTGGCTGTTGCCTCAGTTCGAGATGTCTGATAATTTTTATTTTTGTGTGTTCTCCATGCTGTTTGTCCATGGTTGGTTTCTTCTGTCCTTGGGACGCCATTGCACAGGGCAGGGTTGTTGTGAGAGCTTTCTTGTTGGGCACACTTGACGCCTGCAGTCACTTCTCCAAATGTGAGGGTTTAGAGATTTGATGGGAAAATGACTTTACTTAGCCCAAGCAATTTTGTCCAACTTTTTACATACAGTGAACGGACCAAAACAAATGTCTTTTGGGACGCCTGGATGGCTCAGTCACCCAGGTGTCTGCCTTCAGCTCAGGTCATGATCCTGGGGTCCTGGGATAGAGCCCCGCATCAGACTCCATGCTCAGGGGGGTGTCTACTTCTCCCACTGCCTGCCTCTCCCCTGCTTGTGCTCTCTCTAACAAATAAATAAATAAAATCTTGTTTTTTAAATGCCTTTTTCCATAAACATTTTCTTAAAAATGAAATTATCAATCATAAGAATATGAATGAAAAAATACCATAGTTAGGAAAGAGAAGGAAATTCAGTTATAAAAGAGAAGGAAAGAGGCTCATGTTCCTCCTTTTTCTTAGAGTTTTAGGATACATTATAAGTCAACATTTTTGTTCTTACTATGGGTCAGGCACTATGCTCGGTTCTTACATGGATTACCTTATTTAATACATGGATCACCTTATTTAATACAACAGTCCTATAACATACACAGGTTCTGATTTTCCAAAGAAGGTAAACTGGAAGAGATTATGCTAAGTGAAATAAGTCAAGCAGAGAGAGTCAACTATCATATGGTTTCACTTATTTGTGGAGCATAACAAATAGCATGGAGGACAAGGGGAGATGGAGAGGAAAAGGGAGTTGAGGGAAATTGGAAGGGGAGGTGAACCATGAGAGACTATGGACTCTGAAAAACAACCTGAGAGTTTTGGAGGGGCGGCGGGTAGGAGGTTGGGGGAACCAGGTGGTGGGTATTAGAGAGGGCACGGATTGCATGGAGCACTGGGTGTGGTGCAAAAACAATGAATACTGTTACGCTGAAAAGAAATTAAAAAAAAAAACAACTTTTTTTAAAGACTTCTTCAACCATAAAATCTCAAGTTACTTAAAAGTATATTAGTATATAATGACAACAATCAAGTCTTTGCAAATATATCATTTTAATTTCATATTTAGTATTTCTCCTAAAATCCTATTGATCTATAATACCTGTCTGTATATCTGCATCTGTAGCTACCCGTGTATGTATTTTTTCTAATATCCAGAGCCTAAACTTGCCAGTGTTTTGGTAGTCTTGTCATATTTCCTCATTCATTCTTCCTTTATTCACCCAGTAAATATTTAATGAGCGTCAGCTATATGCCAGCTTCTGTGCTAAGTACTGAGAACACAGCAGTAAATCAAACAACCAAGGTTTCCACCCCTATTAAGCTCACTTTTTAGCTGGGAGACTGATGACCAGTATACAACATAATTGTAAATTGAACCAAGTTCTAACAAAAAAAGAAACAGAATGGCATGTAAGTGGGGGGAGGGAGATGGTTTAGATAAGGTTGTCTCTGAGGAGCTGACGTTTGAGGTAATAACTGAAGAGTAAGCAGTTGGCACCCATAAGAGAAGCTGGCAGATGAAAGTTCCCATCAAAGGGAACAGCAAGTGCAAAAGCCTGAGGCGGGAACAGCTTTGGATGTCATGGGAAACAAGGAAGGGTTGAATGTATAAGGTGAGGACCAGAGAGTTAATCATGGCTTTCTGGGCTTTGGGAAGTGTTTAGATTTTATTATAAGTACAACAGCAAATTACAGAATTTTAAATAAGGGAGTGACATCATCTGATTTGTAAAGGTCATCATCTGTGTTGTAAAAGGTCATAGTAGCTACTTCGTGCAGAACGCACTACGTAGAGTTAGGAGTCTGTTGCACTGGTCCACTTGAGATGGTGTTAGCTTAGACTGCTTACCTTATCGGCCAGGGGACAAGCCCATCTACCATGGAAACTGAGTTTTAAGAGAGCTTCCTAAGGTTTTTTTTTCCCCTTTCTGCATAGCATGCCAGACATAGAGACTGACACTTTTTTTTTTTTTTTAATTTTATTTTTTATAAACATATAATATATTTTTATCCCCAGGGGTACAGGTCTGTGAATCGCCAGGTTTACACACTTCACAGCACTCGCCATAGCACATACCCTCCCCAATGTCCATAACCCCACCCCCCCTCTCCTAATCCCCCTCCCCCCATCAACCCTCAGTTTGTTTTGTGAGATTAAGAGTCACTTATGGTTTGTCTCCCTCCCAATCCCATCTTGTTTCATTTACTCTTCTCCTACCCCCTTAACCCCCCATGTTGCATCTCCTCTCCCTCATATCAGGGAGATCATATGATAGTTGTCTTTCTCCGATTGACTTATTTCGCTAAGCATGATACCCTCGAGTTCCATCCACGTCGTCGCAAATGGCAAGATTTCATTTCTTTTGATGGCTGCATAGTATTCCATTGTGTATATATACCACATCTTCTTTATCCATTCGTCTGTTGATGGACATCTAGGTTCTTTCCATAGTTTGGCTATTGTAGACATTGCTGCTATAAACATTCGGGTGCACGTGCCCCTTCGGATCACTATGTTTATATCTTTGGGGTAAATACCCAGCAGTGCAATTGCTGGGTCATAGGGTAGTTCTATTTTCAACATTTTGAGGAACCTCCATGCTGTTTTCCAGAGTGGTTGCACCAGCTTGCATTCCCACCAACAGTGTAGGAGGGTTCCCCTTTCTCCGCATCCTCGCCAGCATCTGTCATTTCCTGACTTGTTAATTTTAGCCATTCTGACTGTCATCATCAAGACAGCATGGACTGGCACAAAAACAGACACATAGATCAATGGAACAGAATAGAGAGCCCAGAAATAAACCCTTAACTCTATGGTCAACTAATCTTCGACAAAGCTGGAAAGAATGTCCAATGGGAAAAAGACAGCCTCTTCAATAAATGGTGTTGGGAAAATTGGACGGCCACATGCAGAAAAATGAAATTGGATCATTTCCTTACACCACACACGAAAATAGACTCAAAATGGATGAAGGACCTCAATGTGAGACAGGAATCCATCCAAATCCTTGAGGAGAACACAGGCAGCAACCTCTTCGACCTCAGCCACAGCAACATCTTCCTAGGAACATCGCCAAAGGCAAGGGAAGCAAGGACAAAAATGAACTATTGGGATTTTATCAAGATCAAAAGCTTTTGCACAGCAAAGGAAACAGTTAACAAAACCAAAAGACAACTGACAGGATGGGAGAAGATATTTGCAAATGACATATTAGATAAAGGGCTCGTGTCCAAAATCTATAAAGAACTTAGCAAACTCAACACCCAAAGAACAAATAATCCAATCAAGAAATGGGCAGAGGACATGAACAGACATTTCTGCAAAGAAGACATCCAGATGGCCAACAGACACATGAAAAAGTGCTCCATATCACTCGGCATCAGGGAAATAGAAATCAAAATCACCTCACACGAGACTGACACATTTTTAAAAGTGCCCCTGCCTCTGTCCATTTCACAGATATGTAACATCTTAATCAGAAGCTGGAGGGTTTTTTAATTCCCCTTCAGGGAATTCAGAGTCTCTTCATCTTTCTAGATATGGGAACCCTAAAGCAAGTGTCTCAAAATAAAAGTTTCTTACCGGCAGTTGGACAAGATACCTGGTTCAAGCCTACCTGACATTGATGGTGTATAATGCAACTCTGAGAATATGATTTTTCTCAACACTTAGAAAACATTACTGTGGTATAAATGATGGAATACATTTGTATAAGAGATCTTAAGAGGAACATTTGCATAAAGTTTCCTTACTGATAATGAATAAGAAACACGGATATATTTGTCAGTTTTACCACTGTCAACTTGATGTGAGCTTTAGTGAATTTGTGTAGCTACTGTTAAAAATACAATTGTTATATTCTGAAAGGTTTTTTCCTTACTTGCTCATATGCTTTTGTAAGTAGTTTTAGAGTGTCCTGGACCTTTGAATCTTACTTGAGAGTTACTGAGATTTAATTGGGTATGAATATCCTGAGAAAAAGCTAGAACTATATTTAGAACATGTGCAAGCTGCCTTTCCTGGAAATCTTGCCAAATTTTTTCCACTTCTCAATTATCTTTAGTAAGCAACAGTTAGTGACTGATACTAAAACAGATTGTTAGTGTGAATATGCTTAATACAAGTTAATGATTATGTATTATTTTTCCTTTAAAGCCACCAGAATGAGCCAACTATTTAAGTGTTTTGTTTGTTTGGCCGTGTTTTTGTTTCCTTGGAAAATGAATTTTAACTGGCTTAGGGTTGGGTGTTTGGTTTTTTTTTTAATGATAATAAGTGAACAGATCATTCGTATAAAACACAAATCAATTAAATACTTACTATTGCTATAATATATATACATATATATATTATATATGTAATAATACTGAATATAAAAATTTTCCTCTGCTAAGGAAAATCTTAAAGTAATATGTTTCATGTAAGAAAAACTTTTTTCATCAAGCATTCTAAGATCTTACTTCTTACAGTGACTGTATATTTTTAATTTAAGTTCAATTTAATTAACATATATTGTAATTAGTTTCAGGGGTAGAATTTAGTGATTCATCATTTGCATATAACACCCAGTGCTCATTACATCAAGTGCCCTCCTTAATGCCCATCACCCAGTTACCCTATTCCCTGACCCACCTCTGCTCCAGCAGCCCTCAGTTTGTTTCTTATAGTTAAGAGCCTCTTATGGTTTGCCTCCCTTTCTGTTTTCATCTTATTTTATTTTCCTTCCCTTCCCCTATGTTCATCTGTTTTGTTTCTTAAATTCCACATACGAGTGAAAGCATATGGTATTTGTCTTTCTCTCACTGACTGACTTTGCTTAGCATAATACCCTCTGGTTCCATCCACATCATTGCAAATGGCAAGATTTCATTTATTTTTTAATAGCTGATTAATATTCCATTGTACATACATACAACCTCTTTATCCATTCATCTGTCAGTGGACATCTGGGCTCTTTCCATATTTTGGCTATTGTGAACATTGCTACTATAAACACTGGGGTTCAGATGCCCCTTCGAATCACTATGTTTGTATCCTTTGGGGTAAATAGTGCAATTGCTGGGTCGTAGGGCAGCTCTACTTTTAACTTTTTGAGGAACCTCCATACTGTTTCCCAGAGGGGCTGCACCAGTTTGCATTCCCACCAACAACTTAGAGTGACTGTATTTTAATAAATATCATTGCTTAGCTATTTCTGGTTTGTGCAGGCTGATAACACTCAAAAAGTGTTGTGGTTGTTCCTACTCAACTGCCACCTTAGGCATGTTTGAAAATGGTCAAGATTTCGTTGCTGCTCTGTCGCGTTCAGTAGAGCATGTAACAGTCCTCTGCAAACTACAGAGCTTTATCTGATCATCTCTCTAACAAATCTCGACCTCAGGAGAAAAGTGGCTCATTTGAATAAAGAACAAAATTAATAGAATCACAAAACTTTGTAGATAGATGGAATCTGAGAAAATACTTAATCCAACCCTGGTGTTTTCAAGCAGGAAAAATAAGGCCCAGAGTAGATGGGCAGCTTACTCAAACTGACACTTCTACTTAAATAGTTATTTTCTTCTTTGTGCATAAACCCATCACTATGGGACTGTCACATATACTTCTGTACTGCTTTCCATTCTTTTGGAAGAAGTGTTAATGTAGTAGTATAGTATATGAGACCTTTCCATTTTGTAGTTTATGTCACAGGTGAAACTGCGTTGTTTTATTCTTAAAAATAACACACACATGCACCCACAGCCTTCAAGGAAGGAAGGGATTTGTATTTTAAATGATTGCTACTAACAGCAAGCTTATTGATAATAAATATATCAATATGAACAAACCCACTTGCAGCTCCAATTAGAGATTCAAAAACAAATGAGAAATTCAGAAGAAAGATAAACTACTGAGAGAGCCTGGGGCCAAGAGCTCAGGCAGGCTATTATGATTTCCAGCTCAGAACTGCAGAACCACCGTCAGGTCCAATAAAGACAAACAGCAGTGAGAAGGGAGATACCTCACCATTTAATCATCATGTGTATAACCAGCTTTGTTCCCTTGGATCACGGACACAATGCAAAAAGAGTTTTTCTTCATACTCCTCTCAGGCGCTTCTTGTGCCTTCCTGCAACTGCCCTTCATTCGGTTTAGTCAGATTTCCACTTTTACAGATCAACTGGAAGGGTGGGTAGGGAGCCGGGGGAAGAACTTCATGACCTGCAGGGCTCTGACTGTGCCCGTGTTAGCAGGTACACCTGGTGAGTGTCACAGAAGTTCTTTCTATGGGAAGCATCAGGCTTTGACAACAAGTTCAGGAAGCCCCTGAAAATTCAGCAAAAACCCTAGAAAGGTTTCGAGACCCAAGTAAGATTCAAATTGAATTCTAAAGGAATATTATTGATCAAGATTTGTATACAGTACCATGACTTCATTGACACATATTTAGGCAGTAGGATGCCAAGTAAAGGGCCCAGACCCTGGATCAAGTCAGGACACCCGGTTTCCAGCCCCACTTCTTGATGCCTAGGTATTGAAACATCTCTCCGTACTGTAAGATTCTCTTCATCTGTAAAACAGGGAAGCAGGTTGGGATCTTTGTTCTTTCCAATGAAAAATGCTTTGTGTCAGTAAAGATTAAAAAAAAAAAAAACTACCCTAACGGGGCGCCTGGGTGGCCCATTCAGTTAAGTGTCTTCCCTTAGCTCAGATCATGATCCTGGGCTCCTGGGATTGAGCCTCGCATCAGGCACCCTGCTCAGCCGGGAGTCCGCTTCTCCCTCTGCCCATTCACCCGCTTGTCTCTCTCTCTCTCTCTCTCTCTCTCTCTCTCTCAAATAAACAAATGTAATATTAAAAAAAAAAAAAAGGGTAACTGCACCTTAAAATGCATTTATTTTTCTAGCTTGCTCCAAAACTACAAACTTTTACTGTGTTTGTTATTATAGGTTTAGTTGGTGAATAGAAAGATCTGATTTTTTAAATTAAAACTGTTCTGACCTCTCTGAGCTACACAGCCCTTCAGTCCTCCCCATTGCTCAGGCCCACAGCTGGGAGCACAGCCCTGTACAGTAACAGCAGCATGCCTCACTTGCACAGCCATGCCCTAGAGACACAGAGAAAGTACCACCAAAAGTGGGATCTGCAAAACTACTGGCAAAGGGGTACCGGCTCCCAAATTCATGTTCATTCTTCATATAGTCAGGATATTACATTTGTTATTGTGGAGTTCTTTAAGAAGGACCCTATCGTAAATCTTCACGTCTCCTCCTCTCTTAATATGAACTGGGCACTTGTTTAGAAAATACTTTTCTGTTTTATGTATTCATACCTAGTGTACTAGTTTGTCTCTAGATTTTTACACTCACCTATCATACACTTTTCCTCTAGCCATCATTTTATTTCATGAAGATTCTTTTCTTTTAATTGTGTTATGTTAGTCACCATAAAATACATCATTAGGTTTTGATGCAGTGTTCCAAGATTCATTGTTTATGTACAACACCCAGCACTCGTGGAGATACTCTAATGACATTAATGTGAACTTTTGTCAGTTTGGCCTGTTCTATTTAAAGGGAGCACATAAAGTAAAACTTTTCCAATTTTGATTCTGCCTCACTTTTCAGTACACTCTCCAGTATAAAGTAACTGAGCCATTAGACTAAAATAAGACTGTATATATTTTTCTGTTTGCAGAGTGTTCGACCTACACCACAAAATGACGCTATAACGGTACACTTTAAACCAATTACATTGAAAGCTTCAGAAAGTAAATATACCAAGGTTGCAAGTATTAGTTTTGATGGTAAGTATTCAGCTTTCTCTCTCTACTGAAGTGATCTTATTTTGATCATCCAGAAGCATGTATATTGATATCTTAGGGTAGAAACACTGACCATTTACAGTCAGATTTTATATTACTGCTTAGGTTGGTTTATCTTATAAACCATCACAAACTCTTATTTGGTTGCTACATGAAAGAAAATGCAAGTTTATAAACTGCAATTAGTATTAGTAAATACATTAGGATTAGAATTAAATTTTTGTAATCTGGGTTTTCACATATATACCTAATAAGGTTTGCCTTAATGATGAAGTCATTATTTTTTGTAATTGAGTGGTAATGTATTTGGATTTCAGAAGTGTGTTTGAATTTGAGACTAGAAATAAAGTATTCTCTGTAACAGTTTCACATATTGGCTTTTAAAACAAGGCAGACAGTTCTGCCTAACCTAAAATAATAGCCTTCATGATAGCATTGTCAAATTAGAGAACTATTATTTCAGACATGTATATTATATATTTTAACATTTGAAATGTTGACCCAGACTTTACCATATTTTAATAGCATGTTCTTATTCAGCTTTGCCCACTTTACTAGAACATTTATTGAGTTTGCTGTCACAGACATTTTTAAATAGTGATTTAGTGGCTACTTAGCTGTACTTAATGAGAACTGACACTCAAATGGGACTCTTCTCATAAGGGCCCTTGCAAATGAGGAGCCCTGAAGCTTACACTTCAGCTTTATGATGAAGCCACCTCCACTCATAGCCCACATTTCACAGCTAACTCCTCATCAGAAAAGAGCATTTGATCACTCTGCCCTACCGAGTGTAGCAGAATACTGGAAGACTCTGCACAGTGTTTGTAAGAGCATCTGTGCTTACTCCTTGTACATGAAGAGCTCTGGGGAGGTTCTGGAGCAGTGCACAGGCTGGGTGCCAAGCTTTAGTGTTCAACTTATGAGCTCAGAGAAAACTCCTGAAGAAACAAGATTAAATATGTGGCATACTTTCATAACCCAGCTCTCAGGAAATAGTATTGTAGAAGGTTTTGATGCCCCAGTTACTTCCAAATCTGTGATAAATTGTCTTCTGTGTTGCTGGAGTACCACAGTCATGTCTACCAGTATCAGCATCACTGAGTGCCTTCTCTTCTCTCAACAAGAAGAGCAGCTGGTAGTATCCTGAACCTGAGAACTTTCAGGATCCATCCTTCTGATAAATTCAGGCAGTGGGGGAGTATGCACCAAGAGCAGGTGTGGTGTATAGTTCTCCCAAGCTCTTCTTCTCCAGCTCCTGAATCGACAACCCAGTGAATGTTTCCCTTCTTGAGATAAATGAATGTCAGAACCTTTAGTTCTTCTGAGATCACAGGCTCTAAAAAAAGTATTTCTTACTGTTATGCTGAAAAAAATAATAATAATAAAATAAAAATAAAAATTTAAAAAAAAAGTATTTCTTAAATTATGTAATATTAATAAAAGGAAAAGCATCTTTTAAACCAATGCTACATTTCTTAAACGTGGTTTTTAATCATCATGGGAAAATCCTTCCACCTTTCACCTCCCACCTTCCCTCCTACCACCCCGGTGCATGGTGGGAATATTGTACAGCCTCCTAAGATAATGAGCCCAGCAAGGGCTACACAGCAAACAGAAAGAAATGAGGATTAATGCAAGTTTTAAAAATCTGAAATCACTGTCTGTTCATAGCCATATACTAGATGTCATACTATCTTTTTTATTTTTCTTTCTTTGTGCTAACGTTGGGTAACACACATTTGCAGAGCTCACATAAAGTTCTCCTAACTAGAAGTGTTCCTAAACTACCTTAAGTGGGATAAAGATAAACAGCTTCTATATTTGCTTTGAAAAGAACATCTAATGGGTACCAAGAATGGATCCAACTGCATCTATTTCTGTAATTCCAGATGGAATTATTCATAATGCTACAAAATTTAAAGATTTTACTTCACCTCTGAGGACAGTATGATGGCTTAACACTCTTGAGTTAGGCTTGGCTAATACAGGAAGTCAGAGCTCGCAGCTCCTGACACTTTTTGTTCCATGACACTTTACTGATATTTATAACACGGCTCTGGCATACAATGAATGTTAGTTAGTTCTTGATACAGCTGTAAACCAGTGGTTCTCAGTGGGAGCTGGTTTTGCTTCCCAGGCCAGGGGACATTCAGCAGTGTCCACAGACATTGCTGGTTGTCTCATCTGGGGGGCTGCTACTGCTGTCTAGGGGCCTGGGATGCAGCTGAGCATCCTCCAGTGCCCAGGACAGGCAGCCCCTGCACCCCAGAAGGTACTAACCTGGTCCAAAATGTTAGTAGAGCCCAGTGTGAAAAGCACTGGTATAAGGAAAGCCGTAGCTTCAGGCTCCATGGAAGCAGCTCAAATAACTGTTTTTTTTCTTCCTCAGTTAGGTTCACTTGCTAATTCCTTGTCTGTTTAATCCCATTACAGGAAAATTAAAATATTTCTCCCTTTTTTGGATGAAAAATGTGATAATTTGATGTAAAATGTTGTCAGAGTCTGTTTGCCAATCTGAAAGCTCAACTTTGTTTTTTAAAGATTTTGTTAGTCTGTAGTCACTCTCAACCTCTGTAGAAACTCTCATAGCAAAAGGTGACAGAGATTATTTTTTATGTTTCCTTTTAGCATCAAAGGCAAAAAAACCATCTCAGTTTTCTGGGAAAATAACTGTTAAAGCAAAGGAAAAGAGTTATTCTAAACTCGAAATACCATATCAGGCAGAAGTTTTAGATGGGTGAGTTTCTCTTTAAAATAAGCTTTACAACTTTTTGCTAATCGGTAAATTGTTTTTCTACTAATTGATCTTAGCAAAAGTAATAACCAAATTCACATGAACCCCCTGGAATTACTATTAGAAAAACAACTTACACTTCATAGTTATTACTTTTTTAGAAGAAAAAGGTAAATGGGATAATATGATTTGGGCTTAAATGAAGTCTTAGTGATTCAGTAATAACAGAAAAAGCAATCTATGATTTTTAAATAACATTTAAATCATTGGAGCTATTTCCTTTCTGTAATTCCTTTTGTAACATACAAGTGGTTGTGTTTTGTTATTAAAGCATATTGTCACTTGAAACAAAATCGTTTATATTTGTTTATAAACTCATAAACAGTGTTCTAGCATTGCAACTTTTTATAAATGGGCAATAATACAATGTAGTTCATTTTTTATTGTACTTAAAACAATAATAGTTTAATATGCAACTTGGTAGGAACTCATTTTAACAAAGCTGGTCACAGTTAAATGATAAACATGATCTTTTTTAAGTAGCTTAAAACTTTCTGTTAATACGTTCTTGATTTTTAATTATTCAATTGCATATAATTCAATAGAGAATAATTCTTTATGTTACATGTCAGTATTTTGCAGTCTAAGGTTTGTTTTAAATCGTGTGCTCAAGCTCTAAAATATTCATAGTTCTGATTCTCCAATAACAGTCTTTAATGCTAAATGTAAAATTAATACAACAAAAGAACTTGGATTTTAAATTAACGCATAGAGATAAAAATGATTTATTTTGTTTATGTTTTTTCAAATAGTTATTTGGGATTTGATCATGCTGCCACATTATTTCACATCCGAGACAGTCCTGCTGACCCTGTGGAAAGGCCAATTTACCTGACTAACACTTTCAGCTTTGCTATCCTCATTCATGATGTGTTGCTACCAGAAGAAGCTAAAACAATGTTTAAAGTATGTCTGGGACCCCCCCATATTCTTCATTTTATTGATCTACCAACTAGGTGATGCTGACCCATTGTTTTTTTCTCTCCCCTCATTTCCTAGGTTCACAACTTCAGCAAACCAGTCTTAATTCTCCCAAACGAATCAGGATACATTTTTACTCTGTTTTTTATGCCCTCCACATTGTCCATGCACATAGATAACAATATTTTACTTATTACCAATGCTTCTAAATTTCATTTACCTGTGCGAGTATATACAGGCTTTTTAGATGTAAGTATGTCGTCTACCTTTAACATTTAAGCTCCCAGCCAATCTTTTTTGTGTTCAGGTATTATTAGGCGATCATTTTGTACGTGCTTAAACTTTGCCGTTTTCTGAGCTCTACAAGTTGCTCTAATCTCTCCTCTTAGTACTTTCAAGGTAACTCGTTTTCACCCTTCCCAGTAGCCATCTCTTGTAGGGTCACAGTTCAGTCCTTTTGTAACAGCTGGCATTTAGATCTTTTCCACATTGTGCTTTCTCTTGGTTTTTCTTTTAAACAGTTATAGTCACGGGGAAACTGAAAACAAACTAAGTGGAAGAAAATAATACGCAAAAAAAAGTAATAATAATACAAGGAGGGCAAAGAGGAAACTATTTAAGGAGGTGGTGACCAAAATCAGGAAATACAGGGGCGCCTGGGTGGCTCAGTGGGTTAAAGCCTCTGCCTTCGGCTCAGGTCATGATCCCAGGGTCCTGGGATCGAGCTCCGGATCAGGCTCTCTGCTCAGCGGGGAGCCTGCTTCTTCCTCTCTCTCTCTGCCCAACTCTCTACTGACTTGTAATCTCTGTCAAATAAATAAATCTTAAAAAAAAAAAAAAAAGAATCTGGAAATACAGCATGAAGAAAAGAACCAAATAATAAGAGAGGTGGTAATACAGACACACAGTTGAAATAGCAGAAAAGAATAAAGGTCAGTCTAATACAGAAAAGAAGCCGAGGCAGGCGGGGGTCTAAACTAAGCTATCCTTAGGATAATCAATGAAAGAACTTTAGATAAGAAATAAAACTGGTGGGGCGCCTGGGTGGCTCAGTGAGTTAAAGCCTCTGCCTTCGGCTCAGGTCATGATCCCAGGGTCCTGGGATCGAGCCCCACATCGGGCTCTCTGCTCGGCAGGGAGCCTACTTCCTCCTCTCTCTCTCTGCCTCTGCCTACTTGTGATCTCTGTCTGTCAAATAAATAAATAAAATCTTTAAAAAAATTTTTTAAAAATAAAAATAAATAAAACTGGTAAGAAAGATAAGAAAGATAAAATGAAAATTAGAACATATAGAGATGTAGTTCTCTAAAAAGTCAACATCAGTAAGAATTTAAGAGCTGAGGAGACTTCCCCTTCATTTGTTTTGCTTGAGTGATTACACATTTTTGGCTGCTCTCATGAATACGTTCTTTACTAAGACCAAGGACTTTTTGCCTAAGCTCGGGGGCTCTACTTACCTGTACCTAGTACTTTAGCTTCCTGCTTCTTTTATGGGTCTTTAGAAGAGAAATAGTTATTCTGTAGAGACTATGAATGTCTTCATTTCTAATTACTGAAAATACTTCATTGTACAGAATTCTTAATTATATTTTATATATTTGTATCTATGTATATATTGCCATAAAATATAGAAACCTTAGTATGTTCATATAGCTACTTTCTCTTGATAACATGCTTTTATATAAGTGTGATTTAATGTTTAATCTTTTTTTTTTAATATCTTTCCAGTACTTTGTATTACCCCCCAAAATAGAGGAACGATTCATAGATTTTGGCATATTGAGTGCTACAGAAGCAAGTAATATTTTATTTGCAATTATAAACAGCAATCCAATTGAGGTAAAAAAAAATTTGTTTTTATTCTAAGTCACATTTAAGGATTTTATGCTAGAGCTACAGTAATCCCTTTCATATCTTTCTCTTTTTTTAAGTTGGCTATAAAAAGTTGGCACATTATAGGAGACGGTTTATCAATAGAACTGGTAGCTACTGAAAGAGGCAACAGAACTACAATAATTGCAAGCCTTCCGGAATTAGAAAAGTCATCTTTATCAGACCAGTCATCAGTAAGCAAACTTTCTTATTGTTTCCTTAAACTTAGTTGTATGTTTAAACCCCAAATAAAAGACTATTCCTACGACACATACTTGAACTAATGTTTTTATGAGACTCTTAATAGCATCAGTTATTTGATATTAAAAGGTTCTTGTAGATAATCTACTTCAACTCCCTTCTTTTATGATGAGGGCACTTGAAACCCAAAGGAGTTAAGTTCTAGCTTGTCATAAAAGTTCCATAACAA
The DNA here is from genome assembly GCF_902655055.1 of Lutra lutra. NCBI lineage: Eukaryota > Metazoa > Chordata > Mammalia > Carnivora > Mustelidae > Lutra > Lutra lutra. The sequence goes on from NC_062286.1 coordinate 75,975,114, forward strand.
AGAAAATTTAAATGATCTTTGTAACACAAGTGTCATTACAAGAGAAGTTCCCATTGGTACTACACTAACCCTGTGTTCCTTGAATTTACTTGGCCAAAGAGATAGCCCTTTGCATTGGTAGAAAGTGCTTTTAGTTATACAGAATATTTCTGGACCATTTTCCGTAAGTGAGACAAACCTTGTTTGATCCCTTTGTAGATCTGCCCATGTACTTCAACTCTGTCTTAGAAATAGGTACAATTGGTCATAAAAGAGCATGAAACAAGAGAAAACAGATATATCAGTCAAAGGCCTTACCACTACTGAAAGTGGAACTTGGAGTTTATACCAATTCACAACAGAACTAGGAGAGTTACCTTATGTGAGAAGGAGCGTAACATACCTCATCTGTAAGTTAAGGATAGAACTTCTTGTGACAGTCTTATAAAAGAAAGAGAGAATGTCCCTATGCACAGAGATGGTTGGCAAATATGCTTCCATGGGATGCCATCAGCTATAAAAATTTATTTAAATAGTTTGTGCCAGAAGGACCCTCCAAAATAACGATTTTGGAGGGCATTTTGGCACTATGTACCACTCCTGGAATTCTTCCCATGGAAGTAATTTAAAGACCTAAAAGCTCACTGGTATAAAACTGTGCTGCCCAGACAGTCAGAACTAATTACCATATGGCTACAGAGCCTTTGAAATGTGGCTAGTCTCAGTTAAGATGTCTTATGTCAAATACACACCAGATCTGAAGACTTAGTTTGGGATTGTAAACTGTTAATAATAATATTAAACTACTGATAATGTTTTAATATTGATTACATGTTGAAATGTTAATAACTTGGATACATTAGTATAAATGAAAAGTATTAAAAATTTTTTAAAAAGCTAAAAGCCGTGAAAATGAAGATGTTTGTAATATTAATTATTAATAATTTCAAGTACCTGGAAACAGTCAAATACATAAAGTAAATCATGATTCTATGATTGCATATGAAGCAAATAAAAAAAACTATATAATTGTGTGTAGAAACTTGGAAGATGTTTTTTTTTAATTTTGTCCTATTAGTCACCATAAAATACATCCTTAGTTTTTGATGCAGTGTTGGAAGATGATTTATGAGAAAGTGGAAGACAGTACTAAATATTCTAATTGCAACTATGTAGCATTCAAGCTACATAATCAGATATTTGTGAACAGAGGTAATTTATATCTGTTTATATTTTAATAATTTATAACATTTTAAATTTGATTCAAAAATAAAGCCTCCTTTTAAAACAAGTATATATATGTCCATGAGAAGTAATATTTGGGGCGCCTGGGTGGCTCAGTGGGTTGGGCCGCTGCCTTCGGCTCGGGTCATGATCTCAGGGTCCTGGGATCGAGTCCCGCATCGGGCTCTCTGCTCAGCAGGGAGCCTGCTTCCCTCTCTCTCTCTCTGCCTGCCTCTCTGCCTACTTGTGATCTCTCTCTGTCAAATAAATAAATAAAATCTTTAAAAAAAAAAAAGTAATATTTGTCACTCCAGCTGAGGTTTTATTTTTCATAAAAGTAGAATGCTGAGGGGCACCTGGGTGGCTCAGTATTAAGCGTCTGCCTTCAGCTCAGGTCATGATCCCAGGGCCCTGGGATCAAGCTCCGCATCTGGCTCCCTGCTTAGCGGGAAGCCTGCTTCTCCCTCTCCCACCCCCCCTGCTTGTGTTCCCTCTCTCGCTGTGTCTCTATCAAATAAATAAATAAGACCTTAAAAAAAAAAAAAAAGAATGCTGAAAAAGGGTAATAATTAAGCCAGCCGTTAATGTATTCCTTTCAACAGTAAAGTTAGAATAAAAGTGTATGTATATCTACTCCCAGCTGTTTGCATTTTACTGTTTCCTGGGACGACATTAAAAAAATCTAATAATTCTAGAAATCCGGATCATTTCCTAGCAATAAATAGCATATGTTAACACATACTATTTAAACTTGAAAGGTCCATTTAAAAACATAAAGCCAGTTTGATAATTTAGGGTTTTAGAATTAGCTTTTATATAAAACTGTAAATTTAAAAACAAGGGACAGAAAGATGAGATCATTGTTATGAACTCTTAAAATAGGAAGTTGTAGTGAGTTGCCAACTTCAAAATAGCAACTCCACAAAATGATTTTTCTTTAAGCTTATAACGCTTTAAACTTTCAACTGTTTTTCCAAAACCCAAAGCTATGAACTAAATTATCATCCTATTCCTTACAAAACACACACTGCCAACAATCCAGTGTTCTTCAGACCTTTGTACTGATTTGTGCATTCTGCACAGTAGAGTAGAAAGCATTAGAATGGCACAAAACCAACACAGAAAATGCTTCTTAAAATGAGAAAGTGACTGGTGTATCACCATCTTCTATTTTAAGGTAACCGTGAATTCTAGATAAAATATAACTAATAATTAAGGTGCAACTTCACAAAATGAATTACTTTTCTTTGGGAATTTCACAATTGAAAAGTGCTGACAGGAAGAGAGGGGACAACCACTGTCACACACCACACACAGAAATTGACTCATACAGATGAAAAACTTAAATTTAAGACCTGAACCCGTAAAACCCCCTAGATGAAGGGGGCAAGTCCCTTGACATCAGGGTTGGTGATGATTTTTTTTGGATCTGACTCCCTTTGCTCTGCCCTCACCCTCTCTGTTGGTGCAGGTACATGCAGGATGTGTGAGGACCATACCCCTTTTGCACCTTGGCAGACGGGAATCTGTTCCTCAGGGAGCCGTTACCTCAGTAGCCCATGGAATAAGTGTAGTAAATAGGGATCTAAGAATGGGCATTATTTTGAGATACTTGTACAAGATGGTATGGTAATTCAGTGTCATACAGTATATGTTAGAATTTGGAGGTCAGGTCATTACAAATAGTGTTCTTTACCGTTTTAATAGGAAACTGCAGCTAGCGAGGCTAATGAACGATATCTTTTCTACCACTCACAGGTAGTATTAGCTTCAGGCTACTTTGCAGTATTCAGAGTCAAACTTACTGCAAAAAAACTGGAAGGGATTCACGATGGAGCCATACAGATCACCACAGACTATGAGGTAAAGACTATGGGGATTCATGTCAATGAGGTTTTTCTGATAATTCAGTCTTTTTTTTTGTTTTTATAGAAACGACTAAGTTTGCTAATAAAGTTATAGTTTACCTATTTCATACCTTAAAAACTGAGCTTTTGAGAATAGTTTACAAAATCTTGGTGTTCATTAGCTCCTAGTTTTCTGATATAATCCAAACCTCTTAACTAAAAACAACTTCAGAAAAATGGCTTTGGCACATTTTTAATTGCTCTCTTGGAAACCTGCTTACACATAGTTACAGCATTGCACAGATCCTGACTGGAATTCCTGAATGAGATAACTGATTCTTCTGCAATCATTGATATACTCCTGTGTAATATTCCCAAAAAGGAAGATACAATCAAGAAATCACATCTTAATTTGAGTTCTTATGATACTGTATTTACATGAGTCATTCTAAGTCAAGGGCAGAGTGAAAATCATTGAGCTTTTGAAAGACTCTTTGTGGTGTTTAACATGTTGCATTCAGTCAGATTTTTTAATGGATATATTTCTGCCAACTTAAGTATTTTAATTTAATATTTACAAGTTCTTCAGGAAGTTGAACACTGCTAAATTCAACAAGTTGCTTCCGCTCGTCTCCTGTTTTCAACCCATACAACCCCCACATAAAAGAAAGCTAATTCAGAATAAACAGAACTGGTCATTTAATAATAATATATAGTAATAATAATAATAGATTTGTTGGGAGTGTGTCAACTAATTACCTCCAAAAGTGAAAAATTCTTGTTTATCACTCTGAAAGAGAAATAAGTACATTTCATAGCTAAGATAAATTTTTATTAGTATGGATAAAGGTGCTAATTAGGAAAAAATATCTTAAGTATTTTTATGAGTTACAGAGTGTAAGTTGATATTCAGCATCTATTCTGTTAAACTCATTTTTTAAAATAAGTTGAGGTCAATTGCTGCATACAAAAAATTTAGAATCACATAACTGTAGAAAATGCTAAGTGTTGCATACATTGTTTTAGGAGTACAGTTTGACTTTCCTTGTTAACATAATCATCCACAAAATAACCTGTATTATGAAAAATCTATTCTTCATTTCTTCCCCATTGTTTCATCTTATTTACCATGTTTTCAATGAATCATTGAGAAATACATGGAAATGTATTTCAGAGCATTTTATGGAGTACATTGGTCAAATTGAACAGTTTTCATGGGTAATTTTAATATTGCTTTTGAGTTGGTTATTGCTAATATAAGTCCCAAGATGACCTTCTTTTATAGCCTCAAGAATAATGCAATAATGATCAAGATCAATCTCATACTTAAACACATTTCTTTATGGTCTGCTTTTTCACTTTACAGATCCTAACAATTCCTGTGAAGGCTGTAATTGCAGTGGGTTCGCTGACTTGCTTCCCAAAACATATGGTTCTTCCACCTTCCTTTCCAGTAAGAGATTTAATTTATAGGGTTTTATTTATATATATATATATATATGTTTTTTCTTTGCCTTCACCTCTGTGTTCCTAGAATCCAACAGTAAAGTGAGTTATTCTTTATTAATTGCTTATTTTAAGGTAAAACATTGAACTAGGTTCCATATGAGGTATAAAGAGGAATAAGAAATAGTCCCTTCTCTCTCTATTTAGATTGGGAAATGGACCCATGATTCATAAATGTAAAGCAGAATGTAGAAAATGCCCTAAAAGTTATAAAAATGAAGTGCTGTGAGTGAACTACACACATAATTGATGAAAGTCCATGTGAGCTAGCTTAGAATTTCTTTTGGCAGGTTAGATGATAGGAAGGGTAGTTAGAACTTACATTCAGATCCCTGGGATCAACCTGAAGGCACAGAGGCAGTAAAGTCTGAGATGGCTTTATGTAGTAGTGAGTTGTCTAGTTTGACAAGAATCAAGGGAAATTGTAAGAGGAGATGAAATGACATGTTGGAGTGATAGCATGAAAAAAATGCATTTAAGTCCATGAAAAATCTGAAGTTTTTAAGCAAAGGCATGACATCATTATTGCTGAGCTTTAAACATTGTTTCTCTGGCACAAGTAAATAAAGGGTGCATACGGAAGTGACAGTAGAGTGCCTGAGGTCAACCCAGGAACTCTGTTCATAGTCCATTTGAAAAATGTCAGGAGGGGCTTTGAGCTTAGGGCATTGGCAGAGGCAATAAAGCCCTTTCATACTTCTAAGCCTTGGCTGTTAGTCTGTCTTGAATGCCCTTCCTCATGGCCTACCGACAAAGAACTACACATTCTCCGAGATTCAATTCCATGTCGTCATCTCTCTGAAGATTTCTTGACTCTGCTAGATAGTTACTAAGTGTTACATCTTGGAATGATTTTAAATTACTTCTTGCAGCAGGTGTCACATGTGCTTTAAATATTGCTCTGTGTGTTGGTCTTCCCCATGAGATGCTAAGATCCTCTAGGAAAGGGATAAGGGATCCTATATCCCCAAAGCGGGCAGTTAGTAAGTAGGTAATGGGTGGATGAAAGAGCAGAATAATGGAGAAGAGAGCTTAGGCAAGAGACATTTCAGATTCAAACTGTACTTGAATATCCTGACAAGGTCCTACTAATTGAAGCAGCTAGGTAGAGTAGATAGAGTCAAAAATATGACTTAGAGTTTGAACCTAGAGAATAAAGAGAAAAGAAATGGAAAACCAAGAGACAGCCACAGCCTTTTGCAGGAAGGTGATGTGATAAGTTCAGAAACATGGGGGCAAATGTAGAAGTGTCCCTTACCGTGTGGAAGGAAACATGGTGGGTTATGAGAAAACAGTATGTTGTAAAAATCTTAATGCTATATATAATAAAACCTAAATTTGGAATTTAGCACCTTAAAAAGATAACTTTTGGGTTCATAGTTTCAGCCTTTTTGATTCTTAATTAAATTTTTGTCTTCTTATCATTCCACTTTGCACTTGACTTCATTATTTATCCAAAAAGACCTTGTTCCTTCGCCTTTTCAATCATGATCTCCTTAAATACAGCAAAAATCCTAGAACAGAATAATTCAGTAGTGACACAGTGTAAGGCCCAGGGATGGAGTAAATGAGAAAGCGTCTGTATAAAAATAAGGTGTTGATTTTGAACAAAGTAGGATCAAACTTTTAAATATCCTCAGATGACTTACATTACCAGATACTTACTTGGAATCACAAATTAACTTGATGTTACTGTCCTAGTCAGGCTGTTATAACAAATTACCATAGATTGGGTGGCTTAAACAACAAGCATTTACTTCTCACAGTTTTGAATGCTTGGAAAGCCCAAGATCAAAGCACTGGGCAGATGCGGTATATGGTGAGGGCATTGGTCCTGGTTTTACAAATGGCTGTCTTCTCACTGTATCCTCACAGAGCCAGCAGATCAGGGAGGGAGGGCGGGCAAGCTCTTTTGTCTCTCCTTTTAAGATCATTAATCCCATTCATTAGGACTTCACCCTTATGACCTCATCACCTCCCAAAAGCCCCACCTCTAATACTGTCACGTTGAGGGTTAGAATTTCAGCGCATGAATGGGGTGGGGGGGAGGGTCACATTCATTCCATAACAGTCACCAGGTTCTGTAAAATCCTTATCCAATGGAGTATACTAGCACCAATTAATGAAAACAGTACATCCAAATTAGCATTTCAAGTACTCATAGTTTAATACTTAATATTTGAATACCATCATAAAATGAACTTTTGTACCTGTTACCTCTTTTGACCGCCCACCCCCCCACACACACACACACTCCTGAGAGACAAAACATGGACTTGAGCAAAATGATTATTACCAGTGCATGCCAGGAAGACACAGCTGGTTAGAGGCCAGGCTCGGGCTGTCTCGCTGTCAAAGACGGGCTTCCTGCTCCTTTGTTCTCCTGTCCCAGCACCATACCTGACCTCTGATACCTTTCTGCTGTGTTTCCCTCTGCCTGGGGTGCAAATGATGAGTATTACTTTTAACCTCACCCTCATTCAACTCCTTTTTTCTGTGTACTCTCTTAATTTCTGTGTCTTTTTATACCAGATATTTGCCCAGTGGGTAATGGTCATTTTTGAGACTTCTTCCAATGACTAGGAATCAGATTATAAGATCGAATTCTGAACTCAAATGAAAGGAAAGATTATATTTCTTATTGAAGATTATTTAAATTATTTAATTTTTTACTTAAAATCTGATAGCCTATCATAGGGAGAAGCATGCAGCCGATAAGAGCAGTCATTGGTTACCTGGTTATTTAATCTGTCTGCTGTGTTAAGATATTTGATAACCTGTATTTGTAAAAGATGTCTAATTTGTTTTTGGCCCAAATGATATTTTTTCTTTTAAAAAGAAAATACTTCTAAGTAAAATAAATCTGATTTTTTTTTGTCTTGTTTGGCTTTTGATTTTAGAATTAAATTATTTCATCATGAATTTGGATACTTGGAGGGCAGCCTGGCCTTGGTATAAACAAATCTTGCTTAACAAACTGACAATGACCATTTCCTTTATTCAAAGCTATCTCTGTTTATTACCTTTGTTGGCAGCCTCATTATTTTAACATCAGATATGGACATTTTTCTTATTTTATTTCATTTTCACAAGATTATAGAGATTTGTCCTGCTGATTTTTGTATAACAGGCCATGAAAATGACAAATTAAAAAATAATTTTATATATATATATAACACACACACACACATAGAGATAAGTATAGATATATTTGGGAGCGCTCTGATTACAAAATTAGAGATTATCAAGTGATAAAAATTCCATGTGTCTTTTGGAGTTTGGTTCCTGAAAAATAGGTCTGTCACCTCTAAATTGTGTGTTCTTAAGAAAATCCAGCCATATACTAATGAGTTTGTTTGTTTGTTTTCTTCAGGGAAAAGTAGTTCATCAAAGCTTAAATATTATGAATTCCTTCTCACAGAAGGTAAAGATACAACAAATACGATCTTTGTCAGAAGATGTGCGATTTTACTACAAACGATTACGGGGCAATAAGGAAGACTTGGAGCCAGGAAAAAAGTCAAAGGTTTGAGAACATTGTATTTGAGGATTCCCTTCTGTTAGTATTGTGTTACAGTGACCTTCTGTGAATTTAGGATTCACGGTTCTCCTGTGCCTCTTTGTAGATTGCAAACATTTATTTTGATCCTGGACTGCAGTGTGGGGATCATTGCTATGTTGGCTTGCCTTTTCTATCCAAATGTAAGTTATCTTGCTATTCTCTGTCATCCCCTTCACTCCACCCAAAATATTCTTTGATGAAAGGCTGCCACTTTCAAAGTCCATCTCTATCCCTTGGTACCATGGAAGTCATTTGAAGGGAAGTTGACAAGTGGATGTAGATTGTAGGGTTGAGTTTGTCATAAAGTATGTGTCCTTGTTGTAGCTGAACCCAAAGTACAGCCTGGTGTAGCCATGCAGGAGGACACATGGGATGCTGACTGGGATTTGCATCAAAGCCTGTTCAAAGGATGGATGGGAATAAAGGAAAATTCAGGTCATAGGTGAGTGGTTTTGCTTTAAGTATGTTTAGCTATTTTTGCAAGTTTGAAATGTCTCTGTTGATATTACTTTCTAAATGTTACTCTTATATTAGGTTCTTTTACTTCTCTATAGCTAAGAAAATAATGCTTCATCTTTAGAAAATTATTAAGAAGGAGTCTTAAATTGCCATTTTAATTGCATGTTGCTCAGAAATACACACACTGCCATTTTTCTCTTTCCTTCAGTGCTCTAGATACGTCCTTAAAATCAAAGAACTATTTGAAGTTGTCTTTATAGAAGATGCATACATTGTTCACCTGAGATACAGCCATTTGCGTAAGAGCTACCACTGCCCTCTGCTAAAGGCAGAGAAAACATTTCCTAGGTTCAGTCCCACAGTGGAGACCAAGTGTCCATTTGCTCCTTGTGAAAAGAACTGCCTCTTCCCTTCCCAAGTGCTGAGCCTTTAGGGGGCACCTAGAGCCCAGTTCACTGAGGCTCAACCATATGTCATTGGCAGGCAGAAAAAGTGCTAATGACAAACCCAACCACACCTGGATTCAAAAGCAGAAACACACTTCCTCAGCAAGGTAGAAGTACCATCTTTCTTGTGCTCCAGAAGAGAATTTGATTAGAATATTGATAACGTAGTAACTGATAAAAACTGCTCTTCTTCACTTGGCTAATTTGAATGTATTTGTCAGTATCTAGAGAATCTAATTTATAGTACTATACATTTTTCAAACCATTAGTGATTGAATCTGAGGGTTTCGTTTATCTGAACTACCTACTATCAAAAATTTTCTTCAGGCAAAAGAGTTAAATTTCTACTTTAAAATGGTGAAAATAAACAGAGAGAAACCTCTAATGAATTCACTAGTTCTTGGTCGCCTACATTTCCATTACAGACCTTACAGTGTATAGACATTCTCCAAATGTTAACATTATGAACAGATAAACTTGGAGCGGTGCTGAAGAACCTCTTCACCTCTCCCCCACCCAAACCTCTCCCTTCCTCCTTGTATGCCCAGCACTCCACAGCTAAGAAGCTAGGCTTCTCTTCTGTCCCATGCCATCATGTCCCAGGTGCACAGTGACTGTGGCATTCTCCCTGCTGCTGACTTTGTGTTACAGAGAATTTCTGTTCTTCGCCTTATAAAATCTGTACTCTTACCAATATTAGAGTGTCACAATTCAGTAGTATTGTGGGTTTAAATGGGCTTAAATGGGGGCGCTTGGGTGGCTCAGTCATTAGGCATCCGCCTTCGGCTCAGGTCCTGGTCCCAGGGTCTGGGATCGAGCCCTGATTTAGGCTCCCTGCTCAGCGGGAAGCCTGCTTCTCCCTCTCCCAGTTCCCCTGCTTGTGTTCTCTCTCTCTCTGTCTCTCTCTGTCAAATAAATAAAATCTTAATTTAAAAAAACAGATAAAAGTGGGCTTCTGTGTTTGGGCCCAGGAACCTTAGCCCCGTGTGTAATAGTGTTTCCTTAGGGAATATGTTCTTGAGTTCTAAACAGCTGGCTTATGAATGCTCATAAGTAGAGAAATATTCAAATGAGGTCCTGAATATTTTTGATAACTCTACATATATCTGTGCAAAACCCTCATATGTATTACCACTTCAGCTGACATCCTCGTTGCATATTAAGATTTTCCTTCATTTTTTTTTTTTCTTAATCTCAGGGGGTAAAAAGCCATATGCCAAGCAATGCACTGCCTTCTCATAAGTTCTGCTGATGAATATTCATCAGCACTCTGCTGTTGGTGTCTAGATCTTTCCACTAGGCTGCAAGTTCCTTTAGGATCCCTTAACACCATATGTTATACGTATATGTCTGCCTTGTCCTTCACTATTCAGTACAAAAACAACACAGGTGATCAGTGATCACCTCTTTGTGCCAAAACAGACATCTTCATAGATGTCTATTAAAAACATAGTAAAATGTCCGAACAAATAAAACTATATTTATTCAGGGCCAGAATAAAATTTCTGAAGTATACAAGCCTAATTAGATTTCTTATATTCAGAAAACTCAGATATTTCATTTTTATATAGTAACTAACAAATTTTTTTTTCTAGACTGAGTGCTTTATTTGAAGTAAATACAGACCTTCAAAAAAATATATTATCAAAAATCACTGCTGAGCTCTCCTGGCCTTCTATAATTAGCTCACCTCGGCACTTGAAATTTCCACTTACTAATACAAACTGCTCCTCCGTAAGTATTCAGAGTGACATTGGTTTTTGGAAATTCGTAACAGGGCTGTTAAGTATCTACTCTTACTTTTAACTATGGAAACATTTCATTTACTGTTTTGTTACTTTGTTTAAGGAAGAAGAGATTACTTTGGAAAATCCTGCAGATGTTCCTGTCTATATTCAATTTATTCCTCTGGCTTTATATTCCAATCCTTCAGTCTTTGTAGATAAGTTAATATCACGGTAAGCACTGCTTTAATTAATCAAAATGTTCTATATTGGCATTGAATTATTATTTTACACATTTAGAACTCTATCTTAGCTTATACAGTTATAGATTTGACTTAGAGAAATTCTAAATCCATAATTAAAATTGAGAGAGGGTTCTGGAGAGAGATATTCATAATATGTTAAGTATCTAGAAGAGTTTTCAGTTTAAGACAAGAAAAAGTAATGTTGAACTCCTTTCTAAAACAATATTAAAAAATGAAAGATCATAAAGAGAAAACAAGTAGAACCTTTTAAATATTTTAGTTTTAAAAACTGAACAAAATATTAACTATAAGTTGGCCTTTAATTTTTGGAAGGCTATTAATCTGGTAATACTGACCTTAGAATCTGCCAAAAGGTAATTTGTAAATAAAGTACAGACTTGATAATTACTCTAATTACCCATTAATTATGATGCTGTTTATGAAGAAATATATATACTTTTTTAATTTTAGGTTTAACTTGAGTAAGGTGGCAAAGATAGATTTAAGAACGCTAGAATTCCAAGTCTTCAGAAACAGTGTAAGTATGCAAACTTCATACTATTCCTGAGAAATAACTATGATATTATAAGTGCAAACATGGAGGAAACCTACTGACTATCCTTAAATTTGGCTGAAGGGGAAGTTACTGAAGAAGTCAGAGCAATCCAATAATTAGAGGCAAAAAAAAAAAAAAAAAACCCAGGAGGAATAGATGGGATTTAGATCAACATGAGGCACACTGGGTAGAAGATTCCAGTTTGCAGGCATTATTCCTTGAGTCCATGAAGGTTTACAATAATGGCTACCAGAAACCCTGAGAGTATCTAAATGAGGTATATACTAACATAATTTATTTTTATTAAGCTTCAAAATATTGAGCTTGGTCATTTAAATTTTTATTTTGGATACTTCCAAATAAAATTGTAAGCTCCATTAATGCCAGACCCATAGTTGTTGAACAGATTAAACAAACTCATGGGAAGTCCTTCAGATGGTTCCTTGGTGCGTAGGAAGACTGTGCTGAATGTTGACTAGATAAGTCGATCTGTGGCTAAGTAGGCCAGGAAAGAAAAGCAGTAGGAAGGTTTTCAGTATTGGGGAGCCATCTTGAAGAATGCTTCCCAGTATTGCATGAGCATCTAGTATGTGTCAGCATTATAGCAGGTACATTCACATCTGTAATTTCATGGAATCATTACAGGCAGCCAGGCTGAGCAATTACTAACTACCCCAAAAGGTAAAGATTTCCTTGTTCTGTTGCTGGGGAAAAATAAAACTCAGGAAAAGGAAGGAACTTGCCCCAAGTTCATACCTAGCAGGTATGAATTAACTGGCAGGGCGAAACTAAAGTCTGGTTCTCTCAGATCCCAGAGCCCTCCCCCATACTGTCATGCCACGTAGTCAGTGTCCCTAATTAGCCTGTCAGACCAGATATTCTATAGTTCTTGAAATACTTGTGTTCTTTCCCATAGTTGCGTGTTTTAGTCTATACGGCATGTGTAAGCTAAATCTTTGTAGAATAGTAGTTTTTTTTATACTGTCTATAAGTCAATTTTGTGTAAGAAAGTAATTTTCAATGTAAAAAAGTAAATTTCAATGTATCTTTTTTCTGCCAAATAATAGAACACCAGACTAGAATATAGACCTATATTCTAGTCTCGTGCCTTTCTCTTGGAATCTTTTCCTGGTCGGTTTTTTTCCATGCATAAAATGCATAAAATGACAACCTAATAAGCTCAAGGTTATCTAGATTCCAAATAATTAGAAAGCTCAATAATCAGAGATTTCTTTCACCCTGCTTTTATAAGGGAGGAAATACACATAAGAAGTAAATGAGCTAATATTTACCTTTTTTTCTTATCAAACACAAGTTCTTTAGTGTTACTTGCAAGGTATAAAACACTGAAGTGTAGGCACTATGAAAGGTAGGAAGATGTGTAAGAATATTCTAGATCTCACAAATTTATTCTAAATGTGAAATACTAGATCTTAGAGTAAGGTTAGGATGAATTCTATCACCGTCCTCTATAGTGGTTATAAAACCCATGGTTTTCAAAGTATTTGGTCTCAGGACTCCTTTACAGTCTTAAATTATTCATGACTCCAAAAAGGTTTTTTTGTTCATGTGGGTCACATCTCTCCGTATTTACCATATTAAAAATTAAAACGGAGAGATCTTTTCTGTAAAAGGCCAAAAAGTATGAAACCATGCTCAACATCACAGTCATTAGGGAAATGCAAATTAAAACCACTATAAAATATCATCTCACACCTGTAGAATAGCTATTATCAAAAAGACCGGATATAACAAATGCTGGTGTGGATGTGGAAAGAAGAGTAGGAATATAAATTGGTACAACCACTATGGAAAACAGCATAGAGGATCCTCAAAAAATTTAAAATAGAACTACCAAATGAGCCAGCAATTCTACTTCCTTTTGCAAAGGAAACAAAAACACTAACTCATAAAGATATCCGCACCCCCATGCTCATTTCAGTATTATCTATAATAGCCAAGGCAATAATCTTAAGTGTCCATTGATGAGTGAATAGATAAAGAACTTATGGTATATATTTATACAGTGGAATATTATTCAGCCAAAAAAAACAAACAAGGAAATCCTACCATTTTGTGGCAACATGTATGGACCTTGAAGGTATTATGCCAAGTAAAATAAGTCAGACAGAGAAAGGCAGTACTGTATCTCACTTATATGTGGAATCTTTAAAAAAGGGAAAAAACTCAGACTCCTAGAAAAAGAGATCAGACTTGTGGTTACCAGAGGTAGAGGGGTCAGGGGAGAGGGAATTGGGAGAGAAATGGTCAAAAGGTATAAACTTCCAAGTACAGGACAAGGAAGTACTAGGGATGTGATGTGTGATTACAACATGTTGACTAGAGCCAACACTGCTATATATAGTAGATAGTTGTTAAGAGAGTAATCCGAAGAATTTTCATCACAGGGAGAAAGTTCTTTTCCTTTTATTCTTTTTTTCATTCTTTTCTTTTCACTGTGTCTGTATAAGAAGGAGGATGCTGGCTGAGCCCGTTGCAGTAATCATTTTACAGTATATGTAAATGAGACCACTGTATCTTAAACTTATACAGTGATGTATGTCAGTTATTTCTCAAAACTGGGAAAAAACTGTGAAAGATCTTTAAAATATTTAATTCATTTAAAATAAGAATAAACTCATTCCATTTAACACAGGTAACATAAAAATTAAAAATAGCTGTATTTTCCCAAAAAGACTTTTTGCAAGAAGAGCAGATTGTTTTACATTTTTACAGATCTCTTTTAATGGCTCTCAGACCTAATACATAGATAGAGCTCCACTGCTTCTGCATTTAGTCTCTCATGCTGTATTGTTTTGGTTGAAGTATATGACAGATATCTGACATGACCTGGCACAGTTACGTAGTTACAAAAAAAAAAGAGTATCTTAACTGCCTTTTTAATTAATTCTAACAGCATGCATCAGTTATTCAGAAAATACTGGTTCACTGGTTCACGAGATAGGCACAGCTTCCAAATGTTGACATGATTCACTCTACAAAATCCAAAAAAATCATATTCATTTATATAACTACCAATCTCATCAAGGAATTCCTTAACTATTGGAAAGCTGTGAAAGTTCACAGGGGTAGATGCACGTTTTCCAAAATTCTGAATTTTCTCACTCAAATTTTACCATGGGCAACAAATACTTCAGTTGTTTTTCCTTAATTGGACAGACACACTTCATTTTTGTGAAAATCTCTACCAAATACCCAAGTCTGAACAACCACAGACTGTCAGTCATTCTTTTAACTATGAATGGTCTTTCATGAGAAAAGCAGCTAATTCAGTTTGTCTGTCAAATGGTAGACAACGTGATGCTTCAGTAGGCAGCTTCATTAAGTCTATTGACTGTAAGTTATGTTTGTAGAATCATGCCAACACAAGTAGATAGATCTGTATGTTTTAAACCTAACTATGCCAAGTGGAGGAGAAAGTCATGCAAACCTCACTCCCCTTCCACATATTAGCAGAGCCATGAAGAACCGTGGACATTTGTAGCCAGGTGTTTCCAACCCTCCCCCTGCCCTGCCACCACCACCAAAAAAGCTTAAACTTAATGTTGCTTAAAAATCAGAACAGCGGATCCTTAAGTGTGAACTATCATATTTTTAATAAAAAGTATATTTTAAATCTTATCTGTAACTGGCTGTCAAGAAGCCATCTTTTGATTATTAAACTAAGCTATTATTTAACTTTCAGTCAATCAGATGTTAAACAGTAATTATGTGCTGAGCTTTCAAAATAATATTCAAAGATAGATGGATATGAGTTGGAAATATTTTTACAAATAAAAAATATCTGATACACCCTGAAGACTCTTCAGGTGATACCCATCAGAAGGAGAAGGAACAGGAAAATTGGATGAAAGTGGGAACGGCAACATAGGACTTTGGGGTGCTGGTTGCATAGCTCTTAGCTTTGTGCTAAAATTTTGAGCTTTGCTTCTTAGGTTTGTGTCCTTTTTACATATGTGTATTACATTTCAGAATTTTTTAGTCTTAAAAAGATATGTATACAAAAACAAATGCCTAGTACAAATATAGGGACTTTGGTGACGGGATCAAAGCCCTTTTGGTGACTTAAAGCACAATGAGAAGGGCCATCAATGGTTGCTACTTCTGTCTGCAGGCTAAACAGTATCTGAATCATGAGGGGTAAAATTGTTCACACATTTAATCAGTTCAAGAAACTAGTACTGGGCTGTGGATGGGGTAAAGAAAAAAACTTCTTTCCAGAGAATATAATAGAGACTTCTGTTGTTTTACCCAATGATTTAAGGCTCATCCACTGCAGAGTTCAACAGGATTTACAGAAGGCCTCTCTCGACATTCAATTTTAAACCTAATTTTAAAACCTGGAGAGAAGAAATCTGTCAAAGTAAAGTTTACTCCAATTCACAATAGAACTGTTTCTTCACTAATCATAATCAGGTATGTTCCGTGATTTAAGTGTGCATTGATTTTTAGTACTTACTCAGAAGTCCTTCCTTGATTTGTTTTAATGTGAGTTTGTGCGTCTGATTATTAAATAGGGTATTCACGGGTGCCTGGGTGGCTCAGCTGGTTAAGCAACTGCTTTCGGCTCAGGTCACGATCCTGGAGTCCCAGGATCAGGTCCCATATCAGACTCCATGCTCAGCAGGGAGTCTGTTTCTCCCACTGACCCTCCCCCCCATGCTCTCTATCTCTCTCTCAGGTAAATAAATAAGATCTTTTTTAAAAATGAATTAAAAATAAATAGGGTATTCACTTTGTCCAAAACATGCACACAACATATCACACTTGATGAAATGTACCTCTGTGATTATATTTAGAACTTGAAAACCTGAATAGTGTTGTTACTATACCATGTATGACTCTTAAAAATGAAAAACTCTTGCTTCTCTCTGTGTAAAGACTTTTAAATTCTTGAAGTGTAAATGTTTCATTCTAAAGTTTAGTATATTCATTTTTACATGGTTTATTAAAAAAATGAGTTATAGATCAATTATCTATAATTTATGCAAATTTATAATTAACGCAAATTTTAATGGGAGAAAATTCTGTATTTCTTGCACAGAAATAATCTGACAGTGGTGGATGCTGTGATGGTCCAAGGACAAGGAACGACTGAGAACTTGAGGGTGGCAGGCAAGCTTCCAGGTCCAGGGAGTTCCTTACGCTTTAAAATCACAGAAGCATTGTTGAAAGATTGTACAGATAGTAAGTATTCCTAACAGTTTCAATGGCACAACTTTCAGTGTTTGTTTCCAAAAATAAATAATTCCCCCAAAACAAACAGTATTTCTCTATGTGCACGTGTGTATATTAGTGATGAATACTTAAGATTTTTAATGAAATACCAACTTGTTTGATTTGAATCTTCAAATATTTCAAAGTTCAATTTCCATTGCATGTCTTAGATGATTTACTCTGAGTATGAAAAATAAAGCATAATTAAACTTTTGCTATCTCAAATGGTACAACAAAGTGGAATAGTACTTCCTGATGAAGTCTGGGTACCAGCTAATCTCTTCGGCATGAGGAGGTGGTTCATAATGTTTGGCGTACATTTATGGTGAATGTGATAATCATTTGGACCTACAGCACATGCTAACAAGATTTTATACTCTTGACATTCCTTCCTTTAGGTTTGAAACTAAGAGAACCAAATTTCACATTGAAAAGAACATTTAAAGTAGAGAATACGGGGCAACTTCAGATTCACATAGAAACCATTGAAGTCAGTGGGTACTCGTGTGAGGGATACGGCTTTAAAGTTGTTAATTGTCAAGAGTTTGCACTAAGCGCCAACGCCTCTAAAGACATAATCATATTGTAAGTACTATCTTGGGAGGTGTAACAAATTACTGGCTTCCCATCACCCTCAAATAGTACAGTTGTTCAGACTGTGCAAAGATACGTTTTCATACTCACAAAAAAAGTCTTTATCCACAAATGTACTCATTTGATTTGTTTCCCCTTCATCTTTAGTTATTTCTTCATGTCTTTGTGAAACTTCCTATATATCCAAAGTGGATCAGATAATCTTAGAAACCGGTTTCACAATTATTTCCAGGGCTGTGTTAAAGCATAAGGTTTTGGTAGGAAATTAATTTTAAATTCAGTCTCAGTAACAGAGAGGTCCCTGCATCGCACACATGCAGTTTTTCCATGTTGTGCAATGGAGGAGTGCATAATGTTTTGGTCAGAAGACATTGTTAATGCCTGTATTGGGAATAGCTGCAGCCTGTTTTGACAGTCAGTTGGTAACTTGTTAGATTATAGAGTTTGTGTAATAAAATGTAACCTCTGTCCCCTTAACTGAGTGATACTTTCATGATCTTCAATGGGTAGTCACTCAGTATGGAATGATAGTACTCAGGTACGGCATAGTGCTTGGTACCTAACGGCACAGTGGAGAAGATGACGCCTCTCCTCACAGTGCCGACCATCTGATTGGAGAGCATACAGTTGGCAAAAAATAAAAATAAAATAATTAGGGCAGAAGTCAGTACTTCAAGAGATGAAGAGAAGATCACCAGGGCTAAGATGGTTTTTGGTTCTGTGTGTTTGTTTTTTTTTTATTTTATCTCTCAGGTTCTGTGTGCATATATTTCACTTTATCTCTCAGGATATGTTAGGAATATATCCTGAGAGAAAAGAGTGGATTCAGATAAAGGAGAAAAGAGGAAGGGAGAGAAGCTCAGAGAGCACTTCCTGAATTAATAATTAAGCTCATTATTCTTCTTTTTCATGCAGTTTTCTCTAATTACCGACAGAATATAGTTGTATTTGTTATTAACCTCAGAGAATAATGCTTTCTCGGTCTTAAAATGAGACCTTAAAATGAAGTCTTAGAAGTTGAATAGACGTACCAAACTCTAAAATTCCCCGTTAGGATCCAAAGGTGTGTGGCACTGGTATTAGATGTAACCGGCTATGGTGTATTTTTAAAACTAGTCTAACTGCCACTATTCTGTTTTAGGTTTACTCCTGATTTCACAGCTTCTAGAGTTATTCGTGAACTGAAGTTTATAACAACCAGTGGCTCTGAATTTGTATTTGTATTGAACGCATCCCTTCCATACCATATGTTAGCAACCTGTGCAGAAGCCCTGCCCAGACCCAACTGGGAGCTGGCTCTGTACATCATCATCTCAGGAATAATGAGGTACTTGTGTCTTCTTTTGAGGTTGGTGTTCAGGCGTCACTTGACACTACTGCTCTCACGCTCGCTGTGTGCCAGTCACTGTTCTGAGTGCTAGCACTATGTCCTCAAACAGAACAGACCTTTTTGCCTTGATCAAACCACTTCTACTAGTGGGAGCAGTCAGAGCTGAACCCCGGTTGAGTAGCATATACAATAAGCAAAAGTCTTCTACCTTTAAAATTTCTTATAGAAATTAAGTACATGTTAATTTCTTAAAGGAAAAAAACCGCTCATAATTTGCCAGGTGAAGTTACTTGATTTGGGCATAGGTAATTTACTCAACATTATATAGTATTTTTTTTAAGCAGACCTAAGCAACACAAAACATAAGAAATATTTTTTAAATCCCCAGCAACCTTATCTTTTTTTCAGTATATTTATGGGTTTAGAGAATCTGATACACTTGCCCCTAAATTTACATAGTTACCCCACACATCCTTTAAGGGAAAAGAATTGGCCTAGAAGGTTAAAACCGCAAGGTAAAAACTTCTTCTTCGTAAAAGGAAAAGTAACCTCCAAGTATCTGTTCTGATACAAGTAATTATTCTTCTCTATCAGCCTCCATGTAAGTTGACATTCTATAAAAAGGACTCTGCAGACTTTTATTCGTGATGCTTTGTTTTTGTCTAGTCCAGTAAAAATTGTCTCAGGCATCTCTGCTTTATACATCCAGTTGTACTTTACCAAAAAACTCTACCTTTAATATAAAATTTTGTTACCCTTACACTAACAAGTGAATCCCAACTCTCCACGTTCTGTGCCCCTACAGTGCACTGTTTCTCTTGGTAATTGGAACAGCCTATTTAGAAGCTCAAGGAATTTGGGAGCCATTTCGAAGGCGACTGTCCTTTGAGGCCTCGAACCCACCCTTTGATGTGGGCAGACCATTTGATCTCAGGAGAATCGTTGGTATTTCATCCGAAGGAAAGTATGTTCACATGCTGGAAATAAATTCTCTAGTACACATAGATGTGGCTGATATAATTAAAAGAAAAAATAAGTTTTTCTTTTCATCTTTGCTCAAGGGGGAAGAAATCTTAATTCTAATAACTTCATAATCTCTTGTGTATAGCTCTCTTCTCTACTAAGAACTCACAGCAAATCCCATGTTTTTATTATTATGTTAATGAGGATTAAAATATTCTTAGATCACTGACTTGATTGCTAAATTTTCAGAGAGAACAGATCCTATAAAATTGTGGAAAGCAGGGGCGCCTGGGTGGCTCAGTGGGTTGGGCCGCTGCCTTCGGCTCAGGTCATGATCTCAGAGTCCTGGGATCAAGCCCCGCAGGGCTCTCTGCTCAGCAGGGAGCCTGCTTCCTCCTCTCTCTCTGCCTGCCTCTCTGCCTGCTTGTGATCTCTCTCTGTCAAATAAATAAATAAAATCTTTAAAAAAAAAAAAAATTGTGGAAAGCATCCCTCTTTCTTGCTGGGTTTTTTTTTTTTCCTTATTTTATATTTCTCTTGTGGCTGTCCTGAGGAGTGACATTTTTTTAATCTTAGATTTTGTAAGTTGCTATTTACTGATCTGCAGTTGGTCCTTTTTTCAGCTTGAACACACTCAGCTGTGACCCCGGTCACAGTAGGGGATTCTGTGGAGCAGGCGGCTCGTCATCCCGAACCAGTGGAGGGAGTCACAAGCAATGTGGCCCACCGGTGCACCCACACAGCAGTCACAGCAATAGAAACTCAGCTGACGTGGAAAACGTCAGAGCAAAAAACAGCTCAAGTACCTCTAGCAGGACTTCTACACAAGCTGCTAACAAAGCAAGCCCCCTTGTCTTAGATTCTAGTGCAGTGGCCCAAGGTCACGCAGCAGGCAGAAAGTCCAAAGGAGCCAAGCAGAGCCAGCACAGCAGTCAGCACCATGTCCACAGCCCACTGGAGCAGCACTCTCCACCTCCACCACCACCACCACCAGTGCCTCAGCACCAGGAGCCGCAGCTGGACAGGCTGTCCCCCGCCCCCCTCTCGCACCCTGCCCACCCAGAACGTGCCGGCAGCACAAGGCACAGCTCAGAGGACTCAGACATCACCAGTCTCATAGAAGCCATGGACAAAGACTTCGACCACCACGATTCCCCACCCCTAGAAGTGTTTACAGAGCAGCCGCCATCACCGTTGTCCAAAAGCAAAGGTAATCATCGGTTCTCACTGGCATGACGTATGAGAGGAAAGTGGGTGTGTGATTAAGGGGCTATTGTGATTGTAGTTGTGATATAAACAGCTGATGTAGTAAGTGTTCTTCTGGCTCTAATTTACCTCATTTGGACTTCCAACGTTTCCATATCCGATGCAGATAGAGAGGTATCCACTTATCATAAAAAATATTTGAACTTCTTAGGTTATTTACCAAATTTAGAAATTTCCTGAACATCTGATTCCATGTTCAGCTGTTATTGTTGTGCTGTGACAGGTTGAGCTTTTTTTTTAATTGTTAAACTAATTTTTAATACAGCGGTAAAATGGGGACCATGCATTTTAGCTCAGAATATTTCCGGGGCACCTGGGTGGTTCAGTCAGTTAAGCATCTGCCTTCGGCTCAGGTGATGATCCCAGGGTCCTGGGAATGAGCCCCTCACCTTCCCCTGCTTAGTGGGGAAGTCTTCCTCTCCCTCTCCATCTGCCTCTCTCCCCTGCTCATGCTCTCTCTGTCTCACTGTCTCTCTCAAATAGATAAATAAAATCTTTTAAAAAGATAATAATAATATTTCCACAGAATCTGTACTTTAGAGCAGGGATTGGCAAACGAACTATAGCCAGGGGGCCAAATCACCACCTGTTTTTTAAAAAAATTTTTTTTTTTTTAAGATTTTTATTTATTCATTTGACAGAGATCACAGGCAGGCAGCGAGACAGGCAGAGAGAGAGAGGAGGAGGCAGGCTCCCTGCCGAGCAGAGAGCCAGACACGGTGCTCGATCCCAGGACCCTGGGATCATGACCTGAGCCGAAGGCAGAGGCTTTAACCCACTGAGCCACCCAGGTGCCCCACCGCCTGTTTTTTTAAATAAAGATTTATTGGAACATAGCCATGCTTATTCATTTCCATATTGTCTATAGCTGCTTTCATGCTACAGCAGCAAAGTTGAGTAACTGCAAGAGACCATGAGGTCCACAAACCTGAAAGTATTTACTATCTATCTCTTTACATAAAAAGTTTGCTGATCCCTGCTCTGGAGTTCTGTATACTGTATTAGTTACCTATTTCTCAGTAACAAATGACCCCAAAACTTTGTCACTTAGAATGCCCACATTTACTATCCCAGAGTTGCTATGGGTCAGGCATCTGGGTGCAGCTTAGCTGGGTTCTCTGCCTCACAAGACTGCAGTCAAGGTGTTGCCTGGGGCTGAAGTCATCTTAAGGTTCAGCTGAAGGTGAATCTGCTTCTAAGCTCACTCAGGCGGTTGATGGCAGGATTCAGTTCTTCATACACTGTTGGACTGAGGATCTCAGTTCCTTGATGGCTGTGGCCCCCACTCTCATGAGTCCTCTCCATGTGGCACTTTGAAGCAGTTGGCTTCACCAGAGCAAGGAAGTTTAGAAGGCAAGAGAGAGAAAAGCTAGCAGGACAGAAGTCACAGTCCTTTACGACCTAATCTTAGAAGTGACATCACATGACTTTGGCAGTGGTCTGCTACTCAGAAATGTCCCTCCCATACTCCAGAAGAGGGAATTCCACAGAGCATAAACACCAGGAGGCAGGGGTGCACTGGGATCTTAGACGTGACCTATCAACACAGGCACAGAGGTAAGCTATTTGGTAACTTCCAAAATCAAAATATAAAAACCTATAAACAGCCTGTAGCTCTATTTCAGTTTAATCCCTTTACAGCCCGAGCTTTTGCATCTTCCTCTCTCTCCCATGGCAGCTCTGCCGGTACATGTGATTCCAAGCCTGTTTCAGGACCTCCCTCACTGGTGTACCAGTGTACCAGGGAGGGCTTTTGCCTTTCATTTACACAGGGAAACAGGGAGCTTGGCTGTCGTGAGAGACCAGGAGAAATCCAATGTCCCAGAGTCCAGGACTTTTATTAGAGAATTTCCTACTCTTGGATATGAAGACTAGTTACATAGAGTCCTCTTAGAATTACATGCATTTGGATTTGCAAAGTAGTAAAATGTCTCAAATATTATTTAACTTTTTCCAGAGAAATGTATTTTTTGCTAACTCATTATTAATAGAGCTTACTTATTTTAGGGTAATTTTCGTAGTAACAGGAAATGAATCCTTAAAGTTCTTTTTATTAGATCAAGTTACATAATGAGTTTTTTCAATATTGTGGGCATGAATAAAATAAACATATATAATCATTTCTTACCAGAAGGAATTTGGCAGTCAAACTGAATACCTCACTACCTATGTCTAAGATAGTCCGCTAACATCAGTGTGTTGGGTCCATTTTTACTTTCATGGTCATCCATCTGGAACATGAATGTTAAAACTAAAAAATGATTTTAATGGTCACAGTGGTCCTAGAATTGACCTACTAAAAGGTATTTTGGAGCTGGAGTACGTGTACCTCCACATCGTTAGTGATTCTTGAGCCCTCGAGGACACAGTGATTCCAGGTATCATATCACATCATATTTGTTATCCTTCCCACTGCTGCTGTTTGGAAAGAAGGAAGGAAACAAAACCTTTAATTTTTTTTAGCAAGTATTTTTATTGAAATGTAACATACATGTGGAAAACTGGCCTCTTAGAAGAACTTATAAAAGTGGGCATTGATCTCCAGGTTGCAAAACAGTGGTGTGTCATAAAACCATAGGCTTTTAGCTGGGCAGAACCTTTATAAGCTCTCTAAAGCTTACCCCAAGCCCCTGCAAGTCTTCATCATGTTCACATTAAGTATAAACCTTCTGTTTTCAGAAGCACCCTGTTCCCCTCTGTCCCTTCCCAGTATCTCAGACAAAAAGTCTACCTTATAATGAGCTTATGAAATGTCCAGCTTTTGGGGCAACTGAGTGGCTCAGTCGTTAAAGCATATGCCTTTGGCTCAGGTCTTGATCTCAGGGTCCTAGGATCGAGCCCCACATTGGGCTCCCTGCTCAGTGGGAAGTCTGTTTCTCCTTCTCACACTCCCCCTGCTTGCATCCCCTCTCTTGCTGTCTCTCTCTGTCAAGTAAATAAAATCTTAAAAAAAAAAAAAAAAAGTTCTAGCTTTTGGACTGTTCAGAGTGACTTCTCTTCAAATAAATAGCTCTCCCTAGGTTTTACCTAGATTATAGGCCATCCAAGCCATTAACCTAGTCATTCCTCCTGTCACTGCTCCTCATGGGAGATGGCACCCAGAAATGCCCTCTGTTCACAGGCGGCCTGTGCAGGGCCTCATATAGCTGCACAGTCGTCAGACTCAATGCTTGTGTGTTTTCTTCCCCTGCAATACAGAATCCTAGGCACTGGATGGAGGCCATTGCCGGATTGAGGGTTAAAATCTAAGGAAGCTCTGCACCTGGTGCAGTCAACCTGTCGGTATCCATATTAGCTGAAGAAACAGTGCCGTCTGCAGCTGTGCTAATTTCTGGCTATGGTTGCATGAGGGGCAGCTTTATCTAGGGTAGGGAGACACAGAGTGGCACATGGTCATGAGGCTAGGCTCAGACATGAGGCAGGCCCAGATTAAATCATGGCTCTGCTCCTTACTAACTGTGTGACTCTGACATTTACTTCTCTGAGCCCCTATTTGTTACCTTTAAAGTGGAAGAGATAGCTACTACTTACATCGTGGGACGTATCTCCTGCTGGGACTATTATTAGGCAAAAGATGGCCCTCATGGTCTTCAGCCTGCTGAGTTGAAGGGAGCAGTGGAACACCGCAGCACTGATCTTAAGGGTGAGAAATGGGACAAACGGGGCTAAGGAAAGAATGCCAATGGCAGGGCCAGCAAGGAGAAGGCCAGCAGACAGGGTGACAAAGCAGGCAGAAGATGTGGTCGCCCTATCCCAGCAAGGCCAGAAAAAATAAAGGTAGAGCAGAGCTGCACAGAGTCTGGCAGCTAGGACATTACTTGACCTTGGCAGGATAGTTGCTGTGAAGTGATAGGACGAGAAACTTGGTTACTGTGGTGTAGAGAGTACTGTTCACATCAGACTTAACAGTGGCCACTTCTTAGGGTATGCGTTGGGGGCAAGTAAGTGAAAGGGAGCATTTATTCTTTAATCTGTAGTTTCCGTATTTAATTTCTAACAAAAAAAAAAAAAGATGCAGGGGAATGAATTTTTTTTTTATAGATTTTATTTATTTATTTGAGAGAGAACAAGTAGTGGGGAAGGGCAGATGGGGGAGAGACAGAGAGAGAGAGAGAGAGAGAGAAGCAGACTCCCCGCTGAGCAGGAAGCCCAATGCAGGGCTCAGTCCCGGACCCAGAGATCATGATCTGGACCTAAGGCAGACACTAATCAACTCAGCCACCCAGTGTCCCGGGATGAAAATACTGTGGTCGTATTTTTAATTAAAAAAATGGGGAGCATGGCGTTTGGAAATATCTGTGAGTGAAGGACAAAAAGGCAGTAGAGCTGAGAGCGATAACGTTGGTCAACACTTAATTAACGTTCCAGGCCTGACTGCACATGCCTCGTGCACCCTGGTGGCTGGCATTGCTGTGACCCTGTGTCTCCAGTTAGAAACTCAGTCCAGAAAGAAAGGTTGCAACAGGAGTTATGGGAGACCATGACCAGGCCCGATTGTAAGCCCTCAGCTTGTAACTACACTGTCCTGCCGCCTCCAAAAAGAAGAGAAGCAAGTGCCCAAGGAGGTGGGTGGGCTGGGCCCCAGTTCAGTAGATTACAGAAGATGAGACACTCATTCCACAGGTGTGCGGATGCAGATTAATGGGTAGAGATGCAGAAGCGGTACAGGGAGTCCAAGGAGCTTCTGTTTGAGCTGAAGTCACAGCTGCTGGGACTGAGGGGCAAAGTGGGAGGGCAGAAACAGGAAACACTTGAGAGTGGTCTGGTGCTCATTTCTGGAGCTCACATTTCTGTGGACTGGGAGTCCATGGGACATGAGAGCTGGATGTGCAGAGCAGCCCTGCAGGTAACATTGGGACCCAGCTGAGGCTAGAAGGAGCTCTACAAACGGGGAGAGCATGGACAGTCAAGTGATGGGAGATCCGACATGTCCAACTGCAGAGATGGTGGAAGCAAGGGAATGACGGGAGACTGTGGTCTGCACGTGAGACCTGAGACTGTAGGGCTTCAAGGAAACGCAGTTCTGGGCGGTAACAGGTTCTTAGGTGCAGCCTTGGCAATGGGATGTGGAAGTAAAGCCCATTAGCAACAGTGAGGCCACAGAGCCTTACAAAACCCTCTGGAAGCCTCACGTGTTTGGGAATTGAGATTCTGGAAAGGCACACAGTGCATGCACCATGTGATTCATAAGTCTAAGTTCAGTTCAGCACTAAGAGTTTAGTCCTCAAGTTCTGTTTCTGAATGCGTTAGGGAGAGAAACTCCGAGAGCTTTTTGGATTTCAGAGGTCCTAAGGAGAGATGACTGACCTGACCCATACGAGGCCTGGAGCCCAGGTGATAGGTTGAGAGAAAAAGTCCGTGAGGCTGGTGTCAGTCTCCTCAGTGAGGACTGGAGACATGCAGGGTACAGTGGTGAGGCCAGTGTGTAGGAATGTAGCGTGTGTGCAGTTGTCATAGACATAGAGGATTCTGCGCGCGTAGATCTGCCTTCCGGGCTGTCTGCAAGGAAACAGACTAGATTCAGAGCTAACATTATAAAAACTCACCTGCCTCCCAAAGCAGGGCATCTTCCAAGTATTGTTAAAGCCTGAGGCTTGGTTGATAAACTTTCCAGTCCCTGCTCTACTACTGTATATTGTCCCACAGGCAAAGGTAACCAGTCCTCGGAGTAAATCTAACGTGATTTGCCCAATAGGGGCGGAGAAGTGGACCTGAGCAAGCAGAGAGAAGGGCTAGTATCAGCGCAAGGGGAGCAGTGTTGGTAGTATTTGCTACCGAAAGTTGTGGTCCAGGGCCTTAAGAGATGTAGGATCATGGGTGCCAACCCAGAGTGCTGAGTCATACTCTGCATTCAACAAGGTCCACTGGTGATTGGGATAACCTGTGTTAACCCACTAGTGAACGTAACCAGTGAATGTCCTTGGGAGGTGGGCACCAGTCCCTTTAGTGGTTTTTGGGCAGACAGGGAGTTGCCCTTAAAGGGAATGGACAGAAATACCTAGACAGAACAGAAGCTATCCTCTCCCAACATTAAATTGTAGTTCAGTGTGGTTTTGAATATCTGTGATAAATCCAAAATGAGTTGAGTATAATAATTTTATGAAAACCCTACATAAATGAATTCTGTGTACTGTAATGTTTTTGGTGGTGCAGGAATAAGGTCTTGGGTACCTTATTTATTGGTTCTGCTTAGGCACCACAGTTGGTATATACAACCTTATAAAGGTACCAGAAAAGCTAGAACAAAAGGAGTACAGGTATTCATACAAATTCATGAATTCCTTCCACGGCTTAGAAGTAAAATTATTTCACTTAATAAGGACTTCTTTTCTAACTTGAATTGAGCCAAACTAGTATCTTCACAGTCTGTGCACAGAACTTAATCAGAATAAGTTTGAAAACCATTATTTGCTTTAACTTTAAGAACTCCTAAAAAGATGTTTTTTCATATGCATGTTTTGTTATGTTTTAGTTTAACATGCTTATATAAAGTTATTATGTGAGGAAATAAATTTGCATGACTGGTACTGACCCCAGTAAATTGTGTGTGGGTCTGTATTATTTATTGGCCTCATTTAGACCATTTCAGCAGCCAAAAAACAAGGAGGAAGACAAATTCCTTTCAGGATTAGTGCTTCTCCAGAGCGTGTGGTCAGCTGTTACATGGCCTGCCTTGGGCCTGCCGCTGCCAGGGACAGCACATACTCAGAGAAACAACTTGCTGCTAATTGAAACTTTACTGAAACAATTCTTTTGGGTTGAAGTTAATGAAATGACTTAACATGGGAGAGAGATAGCCAAAGCAGCTTGGCCAGACTAGTTGATTACAAATTTATTCACTCCTTATTGAAGACAAAAAGTAAATGACCAGGATGTATTCTTTAAATTTATAATTCATACTCTGCCTCCTTAAAATAATTGGAGGTGGTTTAAATTATTAAAGCCTGGGTAAAACAGTGAAGACAGGAGTTTTTGATGTTTTATCTGTTTGTTTTTAATTATGGTGCTCTCTCCTCAGAAACCTAGAAAAAACTGTGTTGTTACCATTGAGTGTTAAATTGAGCAGCGTGGTTCCTGGCAGCAAGGGCTAAAGTAAAACATTGTTCTGTAGTTCTCATGCAGGAAGAGGATGCCTGAGACTGCATCTGAAAAAAGAAAAAAAAAAAAAACAAAACCACACAGCCTTCGCTGGCACTGAGTTCCTGCTTCCATCGGAGGACACTGATTAATACAGTGGGCATTTGTCTTTATTGGAGAGAACATGGGAATGTTCTTCACACAGATTTATGCTTAGCCTCACACGTGTGCACAGTATTCATGGTGACTACAGTACGTATATATTGCTTGTAGCTGGATTATTTGATGAGGCTTCGAACTTTCTGTTGAGTCAGGATGCTAGAGCAGTTAAGAGGCAGATGGTACTCTGCCACAAATGTTTAGCAGCCTGCCTTATGGCCCTGTATGCACAGGTCAGTCCTGAGGTACCCTGCAGATAGGGACAAACGGCTTTTGCCAATAAAGTTTTGTATCCACTCAATTATTAGAAAAAATATACTTAATTGGGCTTTAAAGCAATGAAGAATCAGTTTCATTCTGACTATTTCTGTGAACAAGCATCGCAGCCGCCAGCTGGGCATAACTTTGTGGGCAGCATGTTACCACAGTCGGGGTTCGGGCATGTGCACCTCCCTGGGCCTGGCTTTGTTGCCCTGCGCAGATAACTGAGTTTTCCTACAGTTTGTGGCAGTCCTACACAAAGCAATTCTGTCCACGGCACTTTTCCAGCAGCATTTGCTCACTTCGTGTCTCTGTGTCACATGTTGGTGATCCTTGCAATATTGCAACCTTTTTCATTATGACTAAATTTGGTTAGTAATCTGTGATCAGTGATTGCAACTCGCTGAAAGCTCAGATGATGGTTAGCATTTTTTAGTAATAAGGTATGTACATTGGGTTTTTTAGATATAATACTATTGCACACTGAATAGATGGCATATAGTGTAAAGATAACTTCCATATGCACTAGGAAACCACAAAATTAATTTGATTCACTTTATTGTCATGGTCTGGAACCGAACCTGGCTACGTCTAGAGGTATTTCTGTACTGATGCCTATCTAGCCAAGATATAGCACATTTACATCACCCTAACGATCCCTTCCCTGTGTGTCCTTTTCTAGCCACACCCACTTCCCTCCCACTCCTATCCCTTCCTTAGCCCCTGGCAGCCTTTAATCTCCATTCCTATAATACAGTATTTCAAGAATGTTCTGTATGTGGAATCACACAGTTTGCTATGAAGACTGACTTTGGATTCAGTCCTTGATACGTTAGTCGTGAAAGAGTGAAATGGGATAAGCTTCCAAACGAGGGGCGGTAAGTTCCAGAGCAGATCACACAGTAGACGTATTTCAGTGTTTACAAAAGCACAGAACCATCTTGTACAGCTTGACAGACACTGGCTGAGCGCTTGCTATGTGCTGGGCACCATGCAAGGCACTGAGGATGGAGAGATCAGTAAAGCTTATCGCTGCCCTTCAGGAGTTTAAACTGTATGTGGAATTTCACCGAGGGGGTAAACGCTACCCACAGGTAGCTTCTTCAATCAAGAAGAGTCTGCTTGGTGGTGGTGGGAGTAGGCAGACAGAGTGTGAGTAGCCTCGGGAACCGTTCATTCAGATGGTGGGGTGAAGCCTGAGGAACCGGTCACTCATGTTGGGTGTATCCCTTGGCCACTGCTGGAAGCCTCAGTTTTTCTCAGCTGTTTCTCCCTCCAGTTTTACTGTCATTATTTAGAGGGGTTAGTTTTTATATAGATTATACACCAGTTAAGGCATGGTTCCCTTAAGACGGGATATCCTGTGTCCTCCCCTGTGTATCATGGTAATAAATGACTTATCTTTGAGAAGGCAGTTTCCCTCTGACTTCTGATTCCCACTTCCCAGTCTCCTCCTAGCAAAACATTTTAGACTGTCTTTCCCTAGAGCCCATTCGTAGCCCTAGGAAGCAGTTCCTGAGTTCCTTGGGAACAAGCTTTCCTGAGAAACCCCGCGCTAAGTGGCAAGAAGGAGAGGCCACCCCCCATACATATAGCCTTGCAGGGCACATAGGTCTGTCATCAGGCTCAACCAGTCTGAATTCTTATTAGTCTTTTGATGAAAGTATGCTCTCTCCCCTCCCACCAACATTTGAAATTGGAAACAGAAGCAGCCAAAGAAACCATCCAGGACAGTGAGGTAGCTGCTAGCCTGGGCTGTTGGATTGATATAGTGGTGACTGTGTTGAGACCGTGACTAATGATTCTCAGCCTAGTTACACAGTAGAATCAGTTAAGGAGCTTAAATACTTACCCACACCAGGTCCCACGCAGTACTGCTTCATCAGAACCTCAGAGTGGAGCCCAAACAAACCGATATTTGTTAAAAGCTCCCTAGGTTAGGCTAAGGTACAGCAGATTAAGAATGATTGTTACAGACTAAGAACCCAAAAGAAGTTTTTAGGATATATAACTCAGTTTGGGGCATCTCAGATTTGAATTGCTTATGTGAAATTAATTAAAGTCATCCCCCAGAATATAAAGGAGGAAGAGAAGTTCAAGGGCTGATCTTTAGGGAACACCAGCAAAGAGCTGGCAAAAAACGTTGCCAAAATAATCACAGTATCAAAAAAGGATAATGATGTCTGGTCTGGCAGGAGTGGGAAGAGGGATAGTCCAGTGTCCAGTCAAACTTGTAGAATGAGGAGTGTTAGAGGTCATTGGTACTGACAGTTAAAGAGAAGAAGTCCAAGGGCAGGACATTAAGAAATTTGTAAAAGATGGGGATTTGGAGATAAAAAGCATCTTTCATGAAATAAACTTTTTTTACCCAAATTTTCGGGTTAACTATTGGTTTGTTAAGTGTTTCTTTTTCTCCTTTATGTATCCATATTTTCAAAATTTGAGCCAGTTTAAAAAAGAAATTACTTCTAGTGCTTTCCTATTTAATTAAGCATGTTTTGAGTTATTGTAAATAGTGGTTATTCATACAAATGGTGCCTCTCACCCAGAGAATGTTCATAAGCATGACAGAATTGTTCACTGCATGGGGCATCTATCTCAGGCAATGGGAAAGGCTGAAGTACTCGCAGCATGAACTGTTGAACTAAGAATCTAAGAAATCCCAGGGCTCCGAGGGCCAAAGCCAGACAGGCTCCTTCCCATTTACCATGGCAAAAAGGAGCTCCAGGCTGTCGGGGTAGAGCAGAAGCTGTTGTAATTAAACCAACTGTCCAGTCTTCTCCTAAAACAAAGGCTTCTCAATTTTTGAGACTTAATGTACCAGTTGTAGTTTCAAGTTTATTACCTCCTGGAATTAGTGTGAAAGAAAATGACAAAATGTCATTCCTAAAATCCAGTCGGACCTTTACCTGTTCTTTTTCTAGATCAGGCCCATCAAAGGTTTCCTGTAAAGGGCCAAACAGTAAATACATGAGGCATGGTATGCCACATACGGTCTCTGTCATATATTCTTTCTTTTTTTTTGATCACTTGAAAATGAAAAAATCATTCTCACCTCACAAGCCATACAAAACAGGCTGCAGGATAGATTCCTTCCAGGGCCATCGTTTGCCAACCCCAGTTCTAGACGCCAGAGTTGGAGTTTCTGGCAACAATTAACCAGTGGCCAGGAGACATTAGGATTTAAATAACTTGTTTAAGCCCCCATTATCAAAAGGATGTATTTTCAAATGGCATGTAGACAATGGGTGAGGCTGTGGCTTATGTAGCTTCTGCAGCTTTAGCCTGCCTGCCCACCCAGGTGATTCCACAGGTTTTGGAGTCTGGCAGTTTCTCTGCCATTGTCTAACTCAGCTGGAACGGAAGCTGCAAGGGTTATGTCATTGGGGCTGTTGTATTCCCAGGACATGGAGCTCTGCCTGGGAAGTAGGCACTCAAATATGCTATGGGTTGGTTTCTCATTTGTCTTGGGAGCATCCATATCTTTTAAAATACTAAGCTCACTAGAGCTCTGTTTCATTCTGTCCATATAGACCATTCCATGGTGTTTCTGTGTCAGGCACTGCTCTGAGGGCTTTATGCAATTCCTTATTACAACCCCGATGGGAGGCCAAGGTCATACACCTGGTTAGGGAGAGCCAAGATCTGGACTCAGCCATCATGGCTCTGGCACCAGGCCTCTTAGCATCCCTCGGGTGATGCCCAAGGACAGTTCATCCTGTGTCACCCTCAAGCTTCCAGCTCCAAAGAGATTGGAAAGGATCTCTGGTTTTCACTTCTGTCACTTTTCAAAGCCACATCGTCCTCAGGGGTATCAAAAAATATTCTAAGACAGACGTAGATTTGTCAAAATACTCAGTTTGCCAAAAATCATTGAACTGTACACTTAAAATGGGTTTATGTTATTGTACATAAATTGTGCCTCAATAAAATGGACTTTTACAAATATTCTCATCAAAAAAGTCAAACATGATGTGGAAAGTTTTAATCAGAGAAGAAATAAAGTAGAGAAAGAAACCTTTGCTAATGAGAGAGTCCAGCCTCTTGGAGGAAGGTTATACAATGGCTGTGTTTTCTGAGTTATTTGAAAAATCAAGAAGTTACTTTACTTTGATTTTTATCCCCAGGGAAAGGAAAACCTCTTCAGCGCAAGGTGAAACCACCTAAGAAGCAAGAGGAAAAGGAGAAAAAGGGAAAGGGAAAGCCACAGGAAGATGATCTGAAAGACTCCTTGGCTGATGACGACAGCTCCTCCACCACCACGGAGACCTCCAACCCAGACACAGAGCCTCTCCTCAAGGAGGTATGACAGCCTCCCATAATCAAATGAGAGAAGGAAGTGTCCCCTGCAGCACGCGAGACACTGTCTCATAGATCAGGCTTTATCTCTAATGTAGGCACACGTTCTGGGAATTCCTCCTCTGAGTGCATAGGCCTGGCTAGACAGTCACTGGCTCTCGGGAAGCAGTCACAGCCCCCACGTTGGAGGTCGTCATTTCCACCCCCCGACAGGAGCATTGGCAAGCATGTTGATAAAGTAAAGTAGTTAGAAATTGGATACACTGCTTAAAAATGAGGGACTGTCTGGAATAGTAACTTCTCTGGCTCATGAAGTTAGTTTCAAATTTTAAGTATCAAAAGAGGATGAGAAGGAACTAGACCATTTTAATTATATGGGACTTCTGTCTTACCACTGCTGGTACAGTGGGCATCAATAGCAGCTCACTTCTCCCACAGTTAGGGCAGGGACTATTGTGGAGAGGAAGGTGGCTCCCCAGGCTTCAGCGGTCACCCAGAACTAGGGACTCTGCTTGGCACACATTACCAGATCAAGAAAGCCACCTCACTTCTCAAAGTCCTCAGCTCTCAGGGTTGTCACTAGTGTCAGGTAATACTGCAAAATGCCTGGTACTTAGTGGCATTAGGTAAATGGAAGGTAAAGTTACTGTTGTGAATAGGTCTGAGACTTTAAGTTACAAGTGCTATGCAGAAAAGTGAAGGCATAATTCTATTTTGGCATTTTTATTTTTAGATAACTATATTCCAAATTTAATATGATCCTAATATAGCCTTTAATATTACAGGCCCGAATTTCGTTTTCAGTTTTAATCTAGTGACCTAAGGAATCATTTCTTAAAGATGTCTAACAGCATTATCTGCATGTTAATTTTTAAATGAAATTTACATGTGACTTATTTTTCTTGTCAGCTTCCTTCCCCTTTGGGTCTGTCACATTTGGTGGGGTGCTCTGTGTGCCCTCAGGACAGTGCGTAGTCCTGGAGTTCTGTACTTTATTATAACCAAACAGATTCCTTCAAAGAAGTAGAATGCCATCTACTCGTCTTTGAGTGGAATCCCAACGGTTTCAGTGATATGAATAAGCATTTGGAAAGTATTTTCAGGGCAGGCTTTCTTCACGTTTCGTCACTTCCTTTCCTGCCTTTCTGGCTTTTCTCCTAACGCTTCTCTCCAGCTGACCCCAT
The DNA here is from genome assembly GCF_902655055.1 of Lutra lutra. Lineage (NCBI taxonomy): Eukaryota > Metazoa > Chordata > Mammalia > Carnivora > Mustelidae > Lutra > Lutra lutra. Next base: position 76,009,033 of record NC_062286.1, read on the forward strand.
CTGCCGCCATTCTCTCTGCACCCCTGGCATCATTCTCCCCTCTCTGCTCACTTCCTCCCGCTCCTCCCATCTCCTTCCCCACCATTTGTTTCTTACAGACACAGCACAGACTCCATGTGGCTCCATTACCTCTGTCCTCCCTCCAGATTGGTTTTTAGTCATCCTCCTCAGTGCTCTTGCATACAGTTTCTGTGCTTTTATTTCTTACTGACTGATCTGCTTGCCAGTTGTGTGTGTTTTCTTCCTAACTAGATAACAGACTTGACAGGTCACTATCCCACAGATGTGTTTTCCAACCTTCCTCAACCCATTCATTCAAAAAGGAAGGCTTGAGTGGAATATTACATGGCTATTAAAAAGGGATGAGCTCCTGCTATGTGACTGCCCTGGTGGAGGAAGTTATGCTAGGTAAAAAAAAAAAAAATCAGACTAAGAAAGACAAATGCCACTGCTTTCACACATGTGTGGAATGTAAAACACAAAACAAATTAATAAACAAAAAGCAGAATCAGACCCACAAATACAGAGAACAAACTGGTAGTGGCCAGAGGCAAGGTGGGAGGGGGAATGGGCAAAATGAGTGAGGGGGAGGGGGAGATACAGGCTTCCTGTTGTGGACTGAATAAGTCACAGGGATGGAAGGCACAGCATAGGGAATGTAGGCAATGATATCACTGCAGCATTGTGTGGTGACCGATGGGAGCTACACTTGTGATGAGCGTAGCATAACATAGATGTTGAATCACTATGTCGTACACTTGAAATGTGTCACATTTGTGTCAGCTATACTCAGTCTTTTTTAAGGCAAATTAAAATGAAAAAAAAAATTAGGTACTAAGCACCTGAGTGCTAACTTTGTGCATGGGAAACAGCAGGACAAAAAGACCCATCTCTTTATCTTCAGAGAGCTCATGGTGTACAAAGTGCTTGATGAGTCAAGTGTTCAAGAAATACTTCTTGAATAACTCAGAATAGTCTTAAAAGGTATGTGGGCAAGAGGGTGGGTTAGCCCTTTCTCTGGTTATTTACTCCTGACAGTTAAACAGATTGACCTGATGTGACCTGTTAAAACCCAGGGTTCCTTAATGACCATAAATGGTGAAGCTGGGTAGCATTTCATTGACCCGTACCAGTAACTCCTGTACCCACAGCTGTGCCACTTGACTGAGCCTGTCCTTCCCCTTTCCATCTCCCGATTAGCCTCAGTGTTTCCCTGCACACCGTGTTGCTCCAGCTTTGTGGGGGTGAAGAACCAGGGTGTTGTTTCTTTCTAGTCTGTCATATGGGCGGTACATACCCATGCCACATGGGACTCCCCAATGAGTTCAGTAAGACCTAACAGATCTATGCCTTGTTTGGTCTCATGCTTGGATGCCACAGCGGTGTGGACTTACTATAAACATGCCTAAGTGTGGCTTCCGTACTTACCCGTCAGGGACCAGAAACCACAGTGGGCAGACCAGTGACACAGCACAGCTGTAAGGTACAGCTTAGGTATGGCCTTCTCCGTGCAGGCTCCACACTCAAGCCAGGTAAGACAGCCCTTCTCTGCTCTGGTCAGAGCCCGTGAACAGCCCTCCACCAGGGTACAAGTCTCCAACCATCATATGTGTCTGCCTCCTGCTAGACTTCATAGTCCTTGAGGAAAGGGTCTGGGCCCCTGGAAGCCCCCATTGCCCAACACCAAGTGGGTGACCAGTAAGTGTCGGTTGAGTAAGTGAATAAATAATGAAGCCCCTCTCGTTGATGGTGAATGGTTAGCATTAAACCCACCGTAACACTTCCATGCTCACGGTGTTGCTTGTGAACACTTGGTGAACAGGTGTGAACGTGTATTGCTGCCTGCACTGCTTTCTCGCCCCAGATTTTACCTGTACTTAGGATTAGCAACATTGCTGGAAGTGTAGGACTTTCTATTGTACTCCAAGCTGACTTTTCTTGTAAAAGAGCAAGGTTTTACACACCCAACCCTGTGCTTAAAAGTGAGAAGCTACCAATTTGCCACTGCCACCACCCATCCCAGGCAGAACATGAGTATAAATAAAAACATTCTTTATAATTCAGGCTCTCCAAAACATAATTACAGTAAAGCAAAGGCTAAAAAATTGACAGAACTACAATAAAGATAGAAAAAGTTTATTCTTTTTATACATATAACATGTTGTATCTGCTGCCTCTTCGATTTTGTGTCTCTGCCTTCATATAGGGCTGTATCACTCATTTTTATTACTCCTTCATAGCAATTAGGTGTACATTTTTTACAGGATACAGAAAAGCAAAAGGGAAAACAAGCCATGCCTGAAAAACAGGAAAATGAAATGTCTCAAGTGAAGCAAAAAAGCAAAAAACTCTTAAAGAAAGAAATCCCAACAGATGTGAAACCCAGGTAAGAAAAACAAATGTATGCAGAGAAATCAGGTATACAGAAGAAATGACTGGTGAATCAGGTCATGTTTTTGTGGTGGGTTGGTTACTGTGGGGTTTCTGCAACAAAAGCCACAGCTGCATCATGCTCCTCTCAGGGTTTTTCTAATGCCTGGTGTTGATTGGGGACCACATGCTGCTGATATCAGACATGGAAAAGGCAGAGTTAAGGACTTGTTCTGAAAATTTAGGATGAAATTTTAGGTTGGTAGTTCGTTCCCAGGCAGAGAGGCATTTCAGTTCCGTACAAAGGTGGCCTTGGTGGTTTAACCACAGATAGGAGCATAACTTTCTCAAAAAGAGCTGAGTCTCTTCACTAACCCAGAGCTGCAATTGGGTTCTAGAATTCTGTGTCATAAAACTTGAAAGAATTTATTCTTACCTGAAAAATACTCAGGCAAGGGGGCACCTGGGTGGCTCAGTCCGTCAAACGTCTGACTCTCGGTTTCAGCTCAGGTCATGATCTCAGGGTCCTTGGATCAAGCCCCAGGTTGGGCTCTGCGCTCAGCGGAAATCTGCTGAAGATTCTCTCCCTCTCTCCAATTTAAGAAAAAAAGCTCAGGGCAAATATCCCCTATCAGACAAGAATTAACTATGAAATAACTCCATTCCAGTCACCATGGAACAGGATTCTGGTGGGCCCCACAGGGAAGGCTTGCTCCAGAATGTTTCCTCAAGTGAATGAAAGTTGAACTAGTAGGTCATTAACTAAGGTTACTTTCATTAAACCTTAGATCTACCGAATAAGCTAAGTTTAGTTTTAGCATTATTCATGCCCTTCATAGTTGATTGTACAAAATGGCCATTAGCATGGAAGCTGATATTTACCTTCTTGTGTGATAAGTGAGCATTGACCTAGGAGGTTGAGAGAATTGCATATAAATTACTAAAGGAAAGCATTGTTATCATTAGAATTGGCCTTACATTTTGGGAAGATCTGTTCTTTGATTCTGGGAATAATACGTGAGCTTTCCAGAAACACCATAAACTGGACTCTTTTCCCTAGAAGGGCCTAACTCAGGCACAGGCAGTCTCCTCCACAGAATCAACAGCTCCTAAAAATTAGGTGTTAATGCTAGTGAAATGAAACCTCGTCTCTGAATTTATGAAATAATACAGCATATGGCAGTCATTAATTACTAATGGAATATTTAGACCTAAAATTCACTCTTACGTGCAAATTGTTATTGGATCCAATCCCACAGTTTGTTGAGAACAATCTGATCCAGCTAGAAGCAATGGTTGACACACTTGGATCTCTCCTGAGAGAAATCAACCTAAGGCACTAATTAGTGCTAACAACATTCTGGCATCCCAGGACTGGAACAACACTCTAGTGATTAGGGATTATCCTTCTAGGCCTTTTAAAGCAGGCTTAGGTGATTGATAAGATATTCTTAAGTAAATGGGGCTAAAAATACAGATTATGAAAAACCATAGTTTTCATGGAAATCTTGTGAGAATAGAAAATCATGCTATAATTCTTAGCATGGATTTAAAAACCAACCTTCTAAAAATTACCGTAACAAAACCATTCCATAGGTGGTTTTTGCCAAATCTGCATGATTAGCCTTGATGCGTGAGCTGTCAGACATAATTTTTTAAACAGATAGTACATGTTAATTCTTAACCTTCATCCCTTTTCCACTGACTTCTGTTATATTCCAAATTTTTATGAGATAAATTGACCATTAGCAGAATTACAGGTAATTTTACCCATTCTGCATTGTGTGTTAGCCTTGATGCCTAAGCTCAGACACATATTTTAGACAAATACTACATGTTAATTTTTACCTTCATCCCTTTTCCTCTTCTACAGTATTCTTATTTTTTTATAAAATAAGTTGACCATTAGCAGATTTGATTTTGAAAATTTTATAAAAGATTTCACTTGAATGCTACTAATTTTATAAGGACTTTGGGTCTCTGGTTAACAGAAAGCTACAGGAGTCCATTCTCTACTGGCTCTCCATCAAGGGACAGTTCCAAGGCTAACTCATGTCCTCTTGGTGTATAGTTAAGAGAAAAATTGTTACCAGCAAAATAGTTGAAGCACTGTCCTCTGAATTGTCTTTCCAAATTGTCTTTTGTAACTAAAGAAATCCATATGCAGCCTTACTCTTCTAATCTCCTTAATCTAATCTCTTTAAACTCACCAGTTTTATTTTGTGTTTTTCCAAACTCAGGGATAAATCTATTAAAAGAGTCAGAATTCATTAGTACATCACTCAGATATGGAGTTAAACAAAGACTGGTTTCTGTTTTTGTTTGTTTTCACAAAGAATAGGCCATATATTCTTTAATTTTTTAAATTTAAATTAATTAGCATATAATATATTATTATTCAGAAATAGAATTCAATGATTCATCAGTCTCATATAGTACCCAGTGCCCACCTTAATGTCCATCATGCAGTTGCCCCATCCCCTCACCAGCAACCCTGTTTACTAAGAGTCTCTTATGGTTTGACTCCCTCTGATTTTGTCTTGTTTTCTTTTTCCCTCTCTTCCCCTATGATCTTCTGTTTTGTTTCTTAAATTCCACATATCCATGAGATCATACAAAGACTGGCTTTTTTAATAACCAGAAATGTGGTCTCTCTGAATAGAGCCATTCCCTGTCTACACTGAGTTATGACGGTAAAGGCCTTGCTCTGTCACTCAGGTAAAATCACTGCCAGTCCTTATGTTAATGATACCCAAAACTCCTGTCACTTCAGAAATGATGTCAGTGTGTTACCTGTGATTCCATGATCTGCAGGGTATAGATGCACTCTTAAAAAGAGATACCATTAATAAGGCATATATGTATTATCACCTTCTTTTGAAAGCTTTATATGATTGGGAATAAATGTTCCATCTATCAGTCAGCCAAAACACTGATAGTCAGTATTAGTGGGATGTTCTGTTATCTCTAGGCTACAAGACCCAATCCTGAAATGTCGAGGAATCTGTTTTCTTATAAATAGGTGGTGATAAAGGCAGAGCAGTGCCTCAGTCATGGTCTCTGCCTGTGCAGCCACCTCCCACTATACTCCCTCAAGTTCGCTTCAAAAAATCATTTCCTGGGAGTGGGGAGCATGCTGTCGCAATGGCAGAAGCCAGTCAGTCCATCTTGGCCAGCTTCAACACCATAGAAGTAAGTGGACCTGTAGACTTCCAAAAGACTGTATTTAGGTCCAAGAGGCCAGGAAATGAGAGTTCCAGCTCAGGCACAGTGGAACCAGGCCTGCTTAGGACAGCAGCTATCCGTTCATCCTTTTGTTGTCTGTCTATTTACCAACACTTTATATGACTTAAATGTAATAATCTAAAATGAGGGTGTGGGGGGGAGCCTTCACAGAGTTAATTGTCCTCTTTACTACTTTGCCCTAATAGCACACTCAGCTCAGGGCCGTGGGCACCACATTTCACATACTGGCCTCCAGACCCGTGAGCACTGGCTCACCCTGACCTTAGCTTCAGCTCTCTGCCTTCCCCCTTCCCCAGACAGTGTCACAGACTGTGTATTACAGAGCAAAAATCAAGCCTAGCATCTGAACCACCTTAAGGTTTTTACCTTTTAGAAAGAATCATTTAAATTAAGTAGGCTCCCTGGCAATTCACAGACCTGTACCCCTGGCGCTAATAATACATTATATGTTAATAAAAAATAAAAAATTATAAATTAAGTAGGCTCTTTCCTATTTTACTCAGAAGCTTTTAAAAAGGTTTCTTGATAAAGATCATTTAGCTTAATTTTGGAAAGTATGAATCAGCAAAAATAAAATAGTTGTCTGACATCTTTTTTCTTAAGAAACCAACTAATTTAACAGTGGCACAGAGTTAGCTTTGTATAAATAACCCCCAACCTCCATACTTATAAATGACTTACCTAAAAATAATTCCCACACACCCACCTCTGCCACCAGCACCAGAGGGTTTATGGGAGCCTTTATTGTTGTTGTTGTTGTTGTTGTTTAGGTGGAATTTTTAAATAACACTGTCAGAAGTGGAAGGACATGGAAGGTTTATAAAACTGTAACATTAATACTCTTGCCCATAAAAAGTGAATTTTTTCACATTGGTTTGTTAACCTGCCAAAAATTCTACTTACTTGGGTTAACAGAGCCCTTTGGATTTTTGGTTAGCTCTTTTACTGATTCCAAATCTAATACATATTTATTATAGAAAATTTGTGAAATACAGAGATACAAAAAAAAGAAGAAAATTACTTTAACCTACTACCATATAAATATTTGTAAGTAGCCTATGTTAAAATGGGTTTATTTATATTATTATTAATATTTATATATTATTCTGTCACCTGGGAGGTTTGAACCATTCTGACCTTTAAGATCTGATGTGAATTAGTATGGTGTGCTGTCCCCATCTCAGAACCTAGCAGAAACGGGCTGGCTTCTAGGAGTGAGAATTTGGAGTAGCAATGGAAGGAAGATGATGTGGTACATAGAAAAGAACCTAAAGGACAGGCTCGGGGAGGCCAGAGTGGTGTGTTGGAGTCACACACCTGAGGGTTGGGGACAGGACAGGAAGTACCCTAAGGTGGAAATTGCCAGAGACACACCCATTTTAGAACATCTACATCAGCGCGTAAACTTGGTCAGATTTTTAATGAAAAGCAAGCTCTGCTCAGCCTTGAACCGACAGCTTTCTGGCCATCACCAGAATGGTGGAGATAACTGATAAATTTTGGAAGAATCCTGGTAAGAGGCCACTGGGTTCTCTCAGTTATGTCTCATGCCTTCACCAGAAAACACCCTTCTTGGACCACAGTTAGCTTAGCTCCTGTCCAAGGCCTTCCCAAGCCTCTGACTTGATCTTGGTGGCCATTACAGAAGCAACTTCATAAAGAATACCTTTATGGCCCAGACAGTTACATTGCTCACACTGTTACCTTCTATAGGTTATCTGTCCATTTCTCCTAGAGATTGCTTCTCTCCCAGATTTTAATGTTTTCCGCATCAGGCTGTAGAAACTAAAATAGCCCAGCATGCCTCCCATTTTGCCTTGGACAGGAAGTTCAGAGCCAATTAGTTCTATTTATAAATGTTTATTATGTTAAGCTTACCTCTGAATCTTTTAGAACACATATATACTCTGAATGAATAAAAAATAATACTTAAATGTTTGCCCAGGGTTAACCTTGAGTTTAAGAATAAAGAAGAAAATTCATCTCACCCTACTCACCCTAGAGCTTAGGCAAATCTGTCAGTCCTGCTCTGCAGTGGGCTAGTGGATTTTCATAGGCAACCCAGGAACTTAGCCCTGGTTCATTTCATGGTTTCTATGAGACAAATGTGCAGACCCTTTGACATTGTAAGTCGGAGACCTTTCAGAATCTCCACATTCAAGAATCCCGCTAGTAGTCCAGATAATGGGAGAGACTCATTCACAAGCAAAATGACTGCATTTAGCAGCCCCCAAAACAGCATGTTTTGCCAAAGCCTTTATACATACGATGCGAGGTAGGTGCTCTCACCCATTCCATAGTATCAAACAACGGACCTCAGTTCATCGTCAGCACTCAGAATAGCAAAGGATAAATCTGCAAATGTTGCATGTCTTCTGAGCAGTCTTGGAAGCATTTGGAAAGCAGCCAGTGTTAAGTTAGGACCATGACTACATAGCGTCTGAGGAAGCCAGATGAGAAAAACATATGCAATGGAAATTGTAGCATGATCAGTAACTTCTACTCTCTGATCCAAAACAAAGGCATAAATTTGTATTTTCCATCCATGATTGTCTTTCAGTTCTTTAGAGCTCCCTTATACTCCCCCACTGGAAAGTAAACAACGCAGAAATCTCCCAACCAAGATTCCTCTTCCAACTGCATTGACAAGTGGATCCAAATCACGAAATTCCCAGAAAACAAAAGGTACTTTTGTGTGACCATATGGATATTTTCATGATTCATTGTACTAGTAATTATTAGTTGTGAGTTACCAGTAATCGATTAGTAGTCATTGGTCCTATAAAAGGCTACGGTGGTATCCTCATGCTCATTAAAAGGTTCATTGAAACAGACCTGAAAGAAAGGAATTATCCTCCATTAATGATTTTTTTGTTTCCTGATTTTTGTGTAGGTACAAATAAGTTAGTGGATAACAGGCCACCTACCCTAGCAAAATTCCTCCCAAATAGTCAAGAACTAGGCAACACCAGTAGCTCAGAAGGTGAAAAAGACTCTCCACCCCCGGAATGGGATTCTGTGCCAGTTCACAAGCCCGGCAGCTGTGAGTATGGGGATTGAGAAACCCTGGGGTCCGCTCTGGGCAGGAAAACTCCGTGGGGCGTATTGCTTTAAAAGGAGGCCTGGTATCTGAGGCCACTTGTACCAGCCAGCCAAAACCCTTTGTTCAATAGTCCGCCATTGGTAAAAGTGTCCTAGCTTGTTTGGCCGTGGCGGGAGTGTTTACACCAGAAAAACCAGTAGACAGTTCACACGAGGGCTCTTTTTCCAGAGCTGCTAGACCACACCACTTCCCAGTGTACAAAATGGGAAGATCTGTCTGGAGCGGTGAATCACCCAAAGAAATACTTCTTTAGGAAATTGTTAACACAGCCATTTTTTGCCTGACTAGTTCCTCATAACGTTTACCAGTGTGATAATCGTTTTTGTAAAAATTCAGTCTTCCTTCAGCTTGACCCACATCTTTTACATAAACCACCTGTGTGAAGGTTTCTCTGTTTTACTCACTAGCTTCTTGACCTTGTTTGTCAGACTTGGCCAAGAGTAAATCATGGCAGTAGCACAGGCTACTAAAATACGATAGCAGTCCTCGCCTGACATGCTTACAACCCAGAATAGAAGGCAACAGACACAGGCCAAGGGAGGGGCCTAATTATAGGTGTTTGGGGTCAAGAGAGGACCAGCTTGAGGACTAACCCATCTACGGTGTTAGAGTGAACTCACACTTAGCCAGTTTGTGCCAAAGGGAAAATCAGAGTTGAACAAAAGATTGTTTAGGGGAAAGGAGGATTTAAATGAAGACTGTGTGATTGGAGCCCTCAGTAAAGCGAAGGAGGAAAAGAACTTGGAAATCCAGGTGCGGTGTACAGGAAACATGGCACCTTTTACATTTTCACCTATATAAGTACACTGGAAAGAGACACGTTCTGTGATAAAACCTCTAGCACCCTATTTGCCATGAGACTTTCTGGCACTATTTAATACTATTTTTTTTTTTTGCCTGGGATGAGATACAAACCTAAATCCCTGGTCATTCAGAGATCTTGAAACAAATCTCTCAGTAGTCCTGGTGTCCAGGCTGAATGCTTTTTGTTTCCTTAGATTCCCCTCTGAGTTTCAGCTGGACACCGGTCCTTGGCTTCCACTTTGTGATTTGGGCCGTGCCGTATTAAACAGACATCACCGCCCCCACAGAGGGACGTTTTCAGCACTGGGGATACCAGGTTCCCAGGGAGCCAGTTTCATAGGGTTGTCTCCAGCCCAGCGAGGTCAGCGTGAGCTCTGCTGCCATGAGTAACACGTGGTATAGGAGAGAGGGGGTATCAATCGGGCACAGCCTTCAAGACCAGATAGCTGGCCATGACAGTGTCACCACCAAGTGGCACCTGACAAACATGCTGTTGTCCCTCCTTTGGGGTGGAGGAGAAAAGGTGACCAGATCCAAACCCACGTGAGTTCGGATCCCCACCTCAGGAGGGAAGGAATGTAAGAAATGCCAGACAAATGGTCTGGAGAAGAAAATGTTTGGAAAGCAGAATGCTGTGGGCCTCTGTTTCCTCCCCAGGCCCGTCTAAGAAGGCCAGCTGATGCCTCCGAGAGCTCAGTGCCTCGGGGCAGAATTCCCTGTCAGACAGCTAGATGGCTTTGCCACTGCAGAAAGTGTGTACTCGCTCCGGGGCCCACGTCTGCATAATGATTGTGTGCTTTTCCAAGCAAGGAATACCTTACCCTGGTCCCACATCCTGTAACCTCTCCACTGTCTCCATCAGCTTTACTGGAAAGTTCCAGCAGGGCTCCATGATATACACAAAACTGCTACATGAAACCAGTAAGAATCAGTCTAATACACTCCCTGTCCCCGTTTTCTCGTCTTTTCTCCCTTTTCCACCCTTCACTGATAACTGACCTGGCTGAGATCTCCAGCCTCCACACCCCCTGCTAGCAGAGCTACACTTCCTAGGCTTCCCCGGGGTAGACCATCCTCCACTCGGCTGTGCTAGCCGGCACCTCACTGGAAAACCATGTGGAGAGATCGCTCCACCCCCAGGCAGGACCTCTTATAGCATGGTTCCCTGGGCCCTAGGAGATGCTGAGAAAATTCTCGTTGAATAACGTCATGACTTTAAAAGACAACAAATCCAAGGGTTTGTTGGAAGGCAAACAGAAAGCCCCAGAGGAAATCTGTTGAGTCAAAAAGATCTCTAATTGCACATGCCCTATGCTATTCTTGGTCACCTCCTACCTTCCCCCCATCTTCTCTTCTTACTTCAGGCGTTAGTCCAAAAAGTCTTTTTCTGACTTAACTTCCCCTCTTGCACTCTAACATTTACTAAGTTACTCCTGGGCTCAGTGAAACACATCCCATTAGAGGAGGACTGTCCCACTGCGGACAGTTCCCGGCTCACTTCTTGGGGGGTTAGGGGGTAGTCAGAGAAGGTGTCCTACAAGGGGTGGCTGGGAAGGATCAGGACAGTTGTACAAATAATGGTCCTACCACGTAGAGGTGATACCAGACACACTGCGCTGCAGGGGCTTCCGAGGCAGGCAGAAAGGTGGAGAGCTTTGAGATGGGCTGTCCCTGAACATGGGCATCGAGTCAACAGACTACAGAGCATATAGGAAGGGGATTAACCACATAATCAAGGGTGAGAGCTGGTGGAGTGGAGGCAATAAGGAGGAATAAGGGGCCAACAGCACTGAGGAATGCCAGAATCCTGGGGTAGGTGCAAGGTGGCACTGGAGATGGAGAATGAATGGCTAGCTCAGGCTTTGAGAAGAAGGGGGCTTAGCATGGCGGTGCCGTAGGTGTTGCCTTGACGCAGCGAGGGAACATGCAGCTCCATCCGGGCTCTGAGCCCTGGGGACTTGGGGAGAACCACGGGTGTGGGAGAGAACCACAAGGAAAGTGGAAGCACCGTGCTGAGCCGGCTTCTGGTCTTTCTGGAGATGAGATGAAACAGACCGTTCACAGAGACTGGGAGTAGAGCAGGCTGTCCTCGCTGTAGACAGGGCTGGCACGGGCCAGGAAGGGCCGTCAGGCGGAGATGGGGTGGGAATGTGCCCCGGCAGAAGAGTGTGCTGGGCAGGGATAGGAAAGGAGGGTGACAGGACGGGGCCGTTGTGCCAGGAGAACTGCGGGGAGGTGCGCAACCACACACCCCAGGAGCCTATGGGGACTGAGCTCGCAGAGGCCACAGCCCCCGTGGCTGGGGCTGGATGCAACCTCACCAGATGATGCCGTTTTCTGAAAGAAGTTATGTGTGTTTCCTCTTAGTGCAGAATTAATACTTCATTTATGCAGGCTTTTTCTTTTTTAAATTTTTCAAACAGCTGTGTACACATTATCCTAAAGGGCAGCAGGACTCTCCTAGGAGCTCGCATCCTTGTGCCGTGGACTGGGGCAGCAGCAGGGTAGGGTCAAGCTATAGGACTCAGGGATGTTTTGCCCGCCACCCCCACACCTGCCTGGGTGGAAATACAGGGACTCTGTCTGGTCCCAGGCACTGACTTTACCTGCCCACCCCTGAAGGACAAGGAAGAGCCACCTTCCCACCCTGAGCCGGGAGAAGCTGTCCAGGAGCATCTGGCAGAGCACTGAGGAGCGGTGAATTGGAATGCCTCATTAGGCAGAGAGACACAGGACTTCCTTTTTCCCTTTCAAGCCTTTAAACCAAACACATGTAAAAGCTTTCCTGCTGGCTGTTTTTGTTTTCGTTTTTGTTTTATAGAAGCAGTTGAGTTCTGCATTCTATCAGAACATCAAAAGTCATTTCAAGAGTAAAAATCAAAACACTACATTAACAAGACCATTTATTTTTCATTTCCAGCTACCGATAGTCTTTATAAACTTTCTCTGCAAACCCTCAACGCAGACATTTTTTTGAAACAACGCCAGACCTCACCGACACCTGCCTCTCCCTCTCCCCCCGCTGCACCTTGCCCATTCTCGACCCGGGGCAGCTACAGCAGCATCGTCAACAGCAGCTCCAGCAGGTGGGTCCCTGGCTGTCCCCCACCCTTCAGATAACTAAGTTCGGTAAATGCTTGCACCCTTGGATTGGAAACGCTCAGTGGCCACAGCCTGCTGTCCCATCCCACCGCTCCTGTCCTCTACCATCTTCTGTCCTTTCCTGGGGTTGGTGCCCGACCCGAACTATGCATCATTTAACTTAGTAGAATTACTTTCTAATTCAAAGGGAAATGAGCATCCTAAGTATTGAAGATCTATAGCCGCCCTGTGCATTGAGGAAGCGGCTTTACAGGATGTTTATTTCGCCCTTATGGCTGCAGAGTTCAGCAGTTACAGGCCAAGACCGGCCGCCACAAGAGCTGCTGCACCAGGTGCCATGCACAAAGGCGGCAGCCTCCCGACGGGCAGGCAGGACCCCGCGATGGCGCTCCTTCGTGGAGGCCCAGAGCCCCTCCGTGTTTGGCTAACTTGGTGTAACAGCAACCTCAGTAAGAGTAAGGAGCCCGGGCGAGTTCTTAGTGAGTGCCAGAATGCCCCCAGTGCTGCACGTTTTCCTCACACACACGCCTGCAAGCCAAGCCCAGTGTTGTCACCATCCCTGCTCTGCCCTTGGGGAACCACCCAGCCTGACATGACAGACAACCTGCCCAGTTCTTCTCTCTTGCCAAAGAGCCAGAGGGCAGGCTGCCCTGCTTGGGGCCCTTGCTGTACTGGGCCCCTTACCAGGTCCTGACAGGCCAGAGACTGGAACCCTGTCACGTAGTATTGCCTGCCAGTGAGCTCTTGGTCTCCTCAGCCCACGACCCAGTGGCTCCCTATCCAGTGTTCTTTACAATGGGATTGCAGCTTTGCCAGCCCCTAAGTGCTCATCCCTGCCCTGGTCTCTTTTCTAGGGGCCTTCTGTTTTCACACCTTTCCCCCAAGTCCCTTGTGTCCCATCAGACGGCACAGTCTTAGGTTTGGCAGCATTTTAGATGAGGCCAGGCCATACTCGGGGGGCTGTCCTGGGTGGTTTCCAGCTCCCCGTCAAAACCTGGGCCCAGCTACAGTGAGGGCACTGCATGGGCTCAGTCTCGGGGCAGCCAAACTGCCCAAGACAAGTGCCCCAGCAGGCCTCCAGCCTAGACTAACGAGGAATGGCCCCTCTCTTTGCTTCTTCCTTCAAGTGACCCTAAAACCAAGCAGCCAAATGGAAGCAAACACAAATTGACAAAAGCAGCCTCCCTGCCCGGCAAGAACGGCAACCCCACTTTTGCTGCAGTCACAGCCGGGTACGACAAGAGTCCAGGTGAGTGGCTTGGGGTCCTGTCTGTCACACCTGGGCTTTGGGCACAGTAGAATTGCCTTTGATTGATTCAGAGTCCATTGTTACAGGCGGGAATGGCTTTGCTAAAGTTTCTTCAAACAAAACAGATTTTTCCAGCAGCCTTGGCATTTCACACACTCCTGTCGACAGCGATGGCTCAGACAGGTACAGTAGACCATTCTTAATCAAAAGAAAGCTAAAAGGCAGGGCTAGCTTCTTCCGTCCATACCTATGTCCCCCCGAGATTCCAAGTAGGCCATCCTCTCGGAGCTCTGCTCTGTTGGGTGGAAGCAGAAGGCCCGGTGGCTCCCCCGACAGAGGGCCAGGTGTGCGTCCGCCCTTCTTCCCTCTCACGGTCTGTTGTAAGAAAGGATGTGAGCACATAGAGAACAAACTATGCTGGAGAGTTGGTACGGGACAGTGTGTACTGAATACTGGAGATGCGCTCCCCTGACCCCGAGCAACCCTCCTGGGCACGGTGACGGGCAGCGACTGCTGTGGTTCGATTTCCCAGGTCAGTAACAGTAAAGACTGTCCGTACAGCCCCAGCTCGACCCACCCTGTACTGAAAGGGGTGAGTGCTGGATTGGAAATTTTTAAAATCAATCTTCCATTACCAAAAGATCAACATAAGGGAAAAAAAGAATACCTGTTCTCTCCACAGAACACCTGCTTTGAGCCCGGCTCACAGCTCCTGCGTAGACTAGGAGCTCAGAACCTCTCTGTGCCCGAACCCTTTTTGGCACAGGCGCCTGTCTTACATAGCCTGAGTGCCCCCGGGTGACGCAGCGCCCGCTGTCTGCGAAGCCGTGTGTAACAGGCCTGTGTGCACTAACCAGTATACATCTCTGTGTGTTGCATTTTCCTCCTGTAACATCCAGCTCGGGTTTGTGGAGTCCTGCCAGCAACCCCAGCAGCCCTGACTTCACACCCCTCAATTCGTTCTCGGCCTTTGGAAATTCTTTTAACCTAACTGGTGGTGAGTGTTTAACACTAGACCTGCAACTAATAAGCACGTGGACAAAGAAAAAGGGAAGATGAGGTCTAGTTTTATGTGTGGAGAAACACACTGAACTAGGAGAGCCTTTTTTTTTTTTTAATTTATTTGAGAGTGAGTGAGAGAGCGTGTGAGCACAAGTGGTGGGGCCAAAGGGAGAGGGAGAAGCAGACTCCCCGCCCTAAGCAGGGACCCTGAGATCACGACCTGAGCCGATGGCAGACACTTAACTGACTAGGCCACCCAGGCGCCCCCAGCCTGTCGTTTTGTCAGCGCGTTTCTTTGTCCCTGTAGTCAGGCACTGACCGAAAACACGCAGGCTGGCTTCAGGGCAGCCGGGCTGTGGCAGCTCTCCCAGACGGATGCCTGGGCCCGGGCCCCAGCAGCCCTCAGCACAGCGGCCTGCAGCAAGGGACGCCCAGCAGGAACCTCTCTAAAGGGCCGCCTCTTCCACCCGCCCGAGGCCCAGGCGTCTGGCAGAGCCAGCTCAGTGCCAGGAGTGCCAGCTGGTTTGTGATCCCCAGCGGTTATTTAAGAACTTCAAGAAAGGATTGTGTGTCTGAAAGGTGACTCCTGACCCTGCTGGGCTCCTTACTTGGTGTCCCAGACTAGAGGCTGCAGTGTGAGCTTTGCTTTAGCTGCAGTCACGTTAGCAGTGGGATGTTTGCACTGGGTCATCCAGCTAGCGGGCTGGGTAAAGAGCTCAGACTGTGTGCCCTGCGCTCGCGTTCTGGGGAACACCTCGTATGCCCCGTTCTCCCCAGGCTGTGGTGGGAGCTGGCAGAGCAGGTGAGGGGCCCTGAGAGCTGGGGGGACATGTGCCTCTGAGTGAATGCCCCAGTGAGCATGGCAAAATGATACACACTTGATTGCTTCCTTATTTGCAGAAGTTTTCAGCAAACTTGGGTTATCTCGGTCATGCAATCAGGCCTCCCAGAGAGGCTGGAGCGAGTTTAGTAGTGGCCCTTCATACCTTTGGGACTCTCCAGCAACGGATCCCAGCCCTTCCTGGCCAGCCAGTTCCAGTTCCCCGACCCACACGGCCACAGTGAGTACTCGGGGCTCAGCCTCACCTGCTCCCTCGTCACTCCTGCTCTTACTGTCACTGCTCCTCAGGCGGCACTGACGCCATTACAGAGGCCGGAGCATGGCCTGGAAGGGGCAGGTTAGTTCTTCTCTGGTCCTCATTGCCATGTCTTCATACTCTGCCCAAGTAACCCACTGGTATTTGTCAGCGATTACAGTCAGGAAACTATAGGAAGCACAAGTGAGCTCCTGTGGGGTGGGTCTCCGAGTTGAGCCAAAGCATTACCGCCTTTTCCCAACCTGCAAGTCAGGCCGCAGGTGTGGGGCAGCCAGACAGCGGCAGAGGGTGGCCTTCACCCTGTACAACCTGTAGCCGCTCGGGCCCCAGCAGCAAGCTGCTGGAAGGGTGCATTAATTTTGCTTTGGGGGAGCACCTTAGCTTGAGCTTTTCCAGTGTACATTTGTTGGTTTTTCAGCTAAATTTTTCTGTCGAGATCATGCTCCAAAGAAGTATTCTTGCCAAGATAATTACTGGTTTCAGCTTTCACAAAATGATCACAGAAAAATACCCTGCTGTGATTCCCTCTTCATTCTCAGGAAAACTAAATTAGACACTCAGGGTTGAAAATAGATACTTTACCTTCTTTCCTTGTAAATCATTCTGGCTTCAGTTTTAAAGAATGGTTAAGCTGCTTTTAAAATGGGTCAGTAAATATTTTAGGCTTCGCAGGCCGTCCTGCTTCTTTGCATCTGTTCCCCTCTGCTGCGGTCGTGCCGACGTGGCCGGACGGGCCCTCCCCCAGCGGGGCAGTCATGTGCCCGCAGCCCTTTGACTTAGAAACAGGCCGGGCTGGGTGTGGCCCACTGTGGTTTGCCAGCCCTTGAAGCCAGCAGACCCATCCGCTCAGATGCTGAGATGGCTGTATGTGTGAAGCATTTGTTTCAAAATAAAGAAGGTGAAAGCACTTCTGGCCCAGCCCCAGTTTCTAGCATAAGCGTCACCCGCATAGAACCTGTGCGCCTGTCAGTCTTGATGCTCCATGCTGCGTGTCTTCTGTCTTGTCAGTCGATCCTTGGCAACACCAGCAGCTTGTGGTCCACCACGCCGTTTAGCAACTCGATCTGGTCCAGCAGCCTGAACAGTGCCCTGCCCTTCACCACCCCAGCCAACGCGCTGCCAGGCATCGGCCTCATGGGCACAGAACACTCCTCCGCTCCTCACGCTCCCTCCACCTCGAGTCCGGCCGATGACTTGGGGCAGACCTACAACCCGTGGCGGATATGGAGCCCCACAATCGGAAGAAGAAGCTCCGACCCTTGGTCTAATTCACACTTCCCTCATGAGAATTGAAATTAGGCAACAAAACAAAAAACAAAAGTGGGGGCCCCTCATCCAGATCATGATATGCCAGTTTCTGAGACCTCTTTCTAAGGCTGTTACTGCTGTAGCTTCCCACTCCCCACCCTCCTCATCTTTGCAAAACGACTCAAGCAGGGCCGGCTTGTGCCATTCGCTTCTTTCAGATCTTTCTTGCAATTATGATAATATGAGACTTGCTGTTGTGCTTTTAGGGAAAAGTCTGGACTCAGCCACAAACTCTCTAGTAAGACCTGTACATCTGAAAACCTTAGCTGCTATCAAGTCTCCACCACCTGTCTTCTTCCATCCTTTATTTATCTGTCTGACACAAATTCGACATTTACAGCTAAGGAGATAATTTGAGTTGATTCAGAAGTCCTGGCATGTGACAATTTTATTAAATTACCAAGTTTGGTTTTTAATAATTTCGCAATATTATGCACCAAGATCTAATTTTAAAAATGTATGAGGACTTTGTGCTGAAAAATACAGAGTATTTTTTTAAAATAAGGCTGTCTTGGTTTAAAAGCAGATTACAGAAATGTAAGTCAACTTTAAGAACCGTGAATGAATGTAAAAACATTCGGTTGAGACCATACGCATTTTCTGTGCTGTTTGTACTTGAGGTATGTACCATTTGTATACCTGAAGTTATTTTAACGATAAACTGAAATGCACATAGCCAAGTCTTGGGATACAAGATTGAATGTGTATTTCTTAAAAATACAACTTTGTGTTGTACTTTGAAATAAATGATGCTTTTTTCAAAAGCCTTGAATTGTTGTGTGTCTCTTCTTTACAGTAAGATGAATTTAATTCATCACTGGACTCTCTCACCCCAGAGCGTACCGTTCTATCATTGCCTTATTCCGTGCAGTTTGATTTATCGTGTCTGGAAACCCCTGTGGTCTAATTAAATTCCATGTCTTTCCATGGTGGTCACTGAAGGTCCTTGAGAGAAAATAATTGGCACATCTTAAAATTTATTCTTCCTTTTAATTACAAGTGTTTTGACCCTTTTGCAGTTTTTCAGATCCCCGCAGATGCTCCACATGGAACCTGTAGAAACACCACATATCAGGCACACTGGGTATGCCACAGTGCATCAGCCCGGCTGACTCTCTCACACTGTCTTGCCTGCTCCAAATGGCTTTTCTCCCCCACTTATTTCCAGTCTATTTTAAAAGCCAGCCTTTGAACACTCAGCCTTGCTGGGGAACCAGCAAACACTAAACACAAACTGTTTGAGGTCAATTACATCATGAAGAACTCCAAGGATCCCCCAAGGTCAAAGTGGTTTAGGTGAAACATGCAAAATGAATTTGAGTCCCACCTCTTCTCTGCTTTACACCAAAGCTCAGTAGAACCAGCCATGTCACCTTTCCAACCTATATTTTGTCCCTCAGGGACACCAGAGCCCTGGTGCTCGGGGCCCATGGCAAACGTGGCCCTCAGACAGCCTCACTAGTGGATCTCCTGTATGCACTTGCAAAACCGCAACACACACATTCAAGGCTGGAGCTTCTCCTTCGCCATCAAAGCCAATCAGGTGTTACTGACCAACAGAAACAGGTGAGCTTCCTGTTAACCCTCATTTACAAGAGAAACAATTTGGTTCCAAACTTTACCTCAATAAAGGTATCTCATTAAAGGCTTCTGAACTTCTTCATTAGAATCACCTGACACTCCCAAAATGCCTTCCTCTTTAAAAAAAAAAAAGTTCTAATTTCACCCCATGTTGTTAACAGTAGGGGGACTGAGAAACACCATACACATGAAATGAGGAAGAATACAAACGAGAGCTTCTGCTGTTACTTTGTTACTTCTCAGTAACTCTCGCAGGAGATGTTTGCCTGGCAACAGACCCACCTAACCTGAACTGACAGGATTCAATCTAACGGTTTATGGTGAAAAACTTGTTAGCAGGGTAGTTTGCTTTGCACAAAGCTGAGTTTGAATTTTAAAAGTAAAAGCTTGGGGCACCTGCGTGGCTCAGTCAAGCATCTGCCTTCGGCTCAGATCCTGGGGTCCTAGGATCAAGCCCCACATTGGGCTCCTTGCTCAGCAGGCAGTCTGCTTCTCCCTCTACCTGCTGCTCCCCCTGCTCCTTTTCTCTCTCATGCTCTCAAATAAATAAAAATCATTAAAAAAAAATAAAATAAAATAAAAGCTCTGAGGCACCTGGGTGGCTCAGCCAGTTAAGCACCCAACTCTTCATCTCAGCTCAGGTCATGAGCTCAGGGTTGTGAGGTCGAGATTGAGCTTGCTCCATGAAAAGTCTGCTTGGGATTCTTTTCCTCTCCCCCTGCCCCCTCCCCCACTGCCGTCCCTCTCCCTGCTCATGCTTGCTGTCTCTCAAAATAATAAATATTTTTAAAATAAACTAAAATGTAAATGGACCAAATACTCCAATCAAAAGACATGGAGTATCAGAATGGATTAAAAAAAAAAAAAAAAAAGACCCATTGATGTTCTGCTTACGAGAGACTTGAGACACAATGACACCTCCAGATTGAAAGTGAGGGGGTAGAGGACATTTATCATGCTAATGGCATCAAATAAAAGCAGGGATAGCTGTTCTTAATATCTTACAAACTAGATTTTAAACCAAAGGCTGTAGTAAAAGATGATGAGGGACACTAAATCATAATAAAAGAAGATCTAACAATTAAGTATTTATGCCCCTAACATTGGAGTAGCCAAATATATAAACCAATTAATAACAAAATTAAACACATTAATAATAATAAAATAATAGTATGGGACTTGAACACCCCACTCACAGCAATGGACAAATCATCTAAGCAAAAGATCAACAAGGAAACAAGGGTTTTGAATGACACACCGATCAGATGGACCACACATATATTCAGAGCATTTCATCCTAAAGCAACAGTATACACATTCTTCTCAAGTACAGATGGAACATTCTCCAGGATAGGTCACACACCAGATCACAAATCAGGCCTCAACCAGTAAAAAAAATAAAAAATAAAATAAAAATAAAAATAAATTAGTATTATTCCATGTGTATATCCAGAACACAGTGCTTTGAAACTTGAGGTCAATTACAAGAAAAAATTTGGAAGGAACTCAAATACATGGAGTTTAAAGAGCATCCTACTAAAGAATGAATGGGTCAACCAGGAAATTAAAGAGGAATTTGAAAAATATGTGGAAGCAAATGAAAATGAAAACATGACAATGCAGAACATTTGGGAGGGAGCAAAGATGGCCCTAACAGGGAACTACAGGACAATACAGGCCTTCCTTGAGAAACAAGAAAAGTCTCAAATACACAACCTAACCTTAAACCTAAAGGAGCTGGAAAAAGAACAGTAAAGCCTCAATCCAGCAGCAGGAGGAGAGAAATAATAAAGATTCCAGCAGAAATCAATAACACAGAAATCAAAGGAACGGTAGAACAGAAAAATAAAACTAGGAGCTGGTTCTTTAGGTGCTTCAAGTTTTTGTTTTGTTTTTTAAAGATTTTATTTACTTATTTGAGAAAGGGAGTGAGAGAGAGCACAAGCAGGGGGAGTGGCAGGTAGAGGCAGAGGGGGAAGCAGGCAGACTCCCTGCCAAGCAGGGAGCCCAAGATGCAGAGCTCAATCCCAAGACTCTAATATTGTGACCCAAGCCAAAGCCAAATGTTTAACAGACTGAGCCACACAGGCACCCCAGGATCTGGTTCTTTGAAAGAATAAGAACAAGCCCCTAGTCAGACTTATTAAAAAGAAAAGAGAAAGGACCCAAATAAATGAAACCATGAATCAAAGATGAGAGATCACAACCAACACCGAAGAAATACAAAAAATTAAATATTATGAGCAGCTACATGCCAACAAACTAGGCAATCTGGAAGAAATGCATGCATTCCTAAACCACCAAAACTGAAACAGGAAGAAATAGACAACCTAAACAAACCCATAACAAAGAAATTGAATCAGTAATCAAAAATCTCCCAACAAACAGGAGTCCAGGGTCGGATGGCCTCCCAGCAGGATTCTACCAAACATGTAAAGAAGAATGAATACTAGGGGCAGCTGGGTGGCTCAGTGGGTTAAAACCTCTGCTTTCGGCTCAGGTCATGATCCCAAGGTTCTGGGATCCAGCTCCACATTTTGCTCTCTGCTCAGCAGGGAGCCTGCTTCCTATCCCCCTCTCTCTGCCTCTCTGCCTACTTGTGATCTCTATCAAATAAATAAAATCTTTTTAAAAAAAAAGAATACCTATTTTTCTGAAACCATTTCAAAAAACAGAAACAGAAGGAAGCTTCCAAACTCATTCTATGAGTTCAGCATTACCTTGATCCCAAAACCAAAGACCCCACCAAAAAGGAGAATTACAGACCAATATCCCTGATGATACAAACATGGATGCAAAAAGTCTCACCAAAATACTAGCCAATAGGATCCAACAATACATAAAAAGGATTATTCATGGGGTGCCTGGGTGGCTCATTCAGTTAATCATCTGCTTTCAGCCCAGGTCATAATTCTGGGGTCCTGGGACCAAGCCCCACATCAGGCTCCCTGCTCCATGGGGAGTCTTTTCCCTCTGCCTCTCCCCCTGGCTTGTGCTTTCTCTCACTTGCTCTCTATCTCAAATATTTCTTGAAAATATAAAAAATTTAAAGGATTATTCACCATGACCAAGTGGGATATATTTGTGGGGTCAAGAGTAGTTCAACATCCACAAATCAATTAATGTGATACACCACATTCATAAAAGACAAGAACCATATGATCATCTCAATAGATGCAGAAAAAGTATTTGACAAAGTACAGCATCCTTTCTTGATAAAACTCTCCACCATGTAGGGATAGAGGGAACATACCTCAATATCATCAAAGCCATCTATGAAAAACACACAGCAAATATCATCCTCAAGGAGGAAGAACTGAGAGCTTTTACCTTAAGGTCAGGAACACGGCAAGGATGTCCATTCTACATTGTTCAACATAGTACTGGAAGTCCTAGCCTCAACAATCAGACAATATAAAGAAATAAATAGCATCTGAATTGGGAAAAAAGAAGTCAAACTTTCACTCTTCACAGACCATATGGTTCTATGTGTAGAAAACCCAAAAGACTCCACCAAAAAAATTGCTAGAACTGATACAGGAATTCAGCAACATGGCAGGATATAAAATCAGTGCACAGAAGTCAGTTGCATTTCTACAATAACAATGAGGCAGAAGAAAGAGAAATCAAGGAACCAATCCCATTTACAGTTGCACCAAAAACCATAAGATACCTAGGAATAAACCTAACCAAAGAGGTAAATGATCTGTACTCTGAAAAATACAAAACATTTATGAAAGAAATTGAAGAAGACATAAGGAAATGAAAAAAAAATTCCATGCCTCATGGGTTGGAAGAAAAAATATCGTTAAATATTGGAAGAAAAAATATTGTTAAAATGTCTATGCTACCTAGAGCAATCTACACATTCAATGCAATCCCTATCAAAATACCATCAGCTTTTTTCACAGAGCTGGGACAGACAATCCTAAAATGTGTATATAACCAGAAAAGACCCTGAAGAGCTGAATGAATGTTGAAAAAGAAAACTAAAGCTGGTAGCATCACAGTTCTGGACTTCAAGCTCTATTACAAAGCTGTAATCAGCAGGGCAGTATGATACTGGCACAAAAACAGACACATAGATCAATGGAACAGAACAGAGAGCCCAGAAATAGACCCTCAACCCTATGGTCAACTAATCTTCGACAAAGCAGGGAAGAATATCCAATGGAAAAAGGACATTTATTCAATAAATGGTGCTGGGAAAATTGGACAGCCACCTGTAGAAAAATGAAACTGGACCATTTTCTTACAACATACACAAAAATAAATTTAAAGTGGATGAAAGACCCAAATGTGAGACAGGAATCCATCAAAATCCTAGAGTCAGCAACCTCTTTGACCACGGTTGCAGCAACTTCTTGCTTTGTCTCCAAAGGCAAGGGAAACAAAAGCAAAAATGAACTATTGGAACTTCATCAAGAAAAAAAGGTTTTGCACAGCAAAGGAAACAAAATTTAAAAGAAACTTACTTAGGGAATGGGAGAAGATATTCACAAATGTCTTATCAGATAAAGGGCTAGTACCAAAAAAAACCCAAAAGAATTTACCAATTCAACATCCTCCCCCCCACCAAAAAATCCAGTCAAGATGTGGGCAGAAGACATGAACAGATATTTTTCCACAGAAGACACACAAATGGCCAGCAGACACATGAAAAAATGCTCAAAATCACTCAGGATCAGGGAAATACAAATCAAAACCACAATGAAATACCACTTCACACCAGTGAGAATGACTAAAATAAACAACTCAGGAAATTACAGATGTTGGTGATAATGTGGAGAAAGGGGAACCCTCTTACATTGTTGGTGGGTATACACACTGGGGCAGCTACTCTGGAAAACAGTATGGAGGTTTCTCAAAAAGTTAAATATAGAGCTACCCTATGACCCAGGAATTGAACTGTTAGGTATTTATCCAAAGATACAAAAATACTGATTTGAAGGTGCACGTGCACCCCTGTGTTTATAGCAGCAATGTTCACAAAAGCCAAAATATGGAAAGAGCCCAGATATCTATCAACAAACGAATGAATAAAGAAGATGTGGTATATATATATATATATATATATATATATATATATATATATACACACAATGGAATATTATAAGCCATCAAAAAGAATGAAATCCTGTCATTTGCAACAATGTGGATGGAACTGGAGGGTATTATGCTGAGCAAAATAAGTCAGAGAAAGACAACTACATGGTTTCACTCATATGAAATTTAAGAAACAAAACAGATGAACATAGGGAAAGGGAAGAAAAAAATAAGAGGAAAACAGGGAGGCAAGCCATAAGGGACTCTCAACTGTAGGAAACAAACAGAAGTGGGGGATGGGGTAACTGGATGATGAGCATTAAGGAGGGACTTGAACTTATGAGCACTGGGTGTTGTATGTAACTGATGAATCGCTGAATTCTACCTCTGACACTAATAATACAGTATATATTGACAAAAGTGAACTTAAATAAAAAATTTAAAAACAAAAAAATTTTTAAGTTTTTATGTAAACATATGTGTATATACAGTATATATATGTATGTGTACATACACAGCATTTAAATATCTTTTTAAATAGCTTAATTTTTAAAAATTCTTAAAATACTAGAATTCATGAAGACTTAATATGCTATTGAAATTTTAGTGTCCAGATTGGTAACTAACTTCTAAAAACTTGGACCTTAAATTCATTTGTAAGTAATATTTAGAGGTGTGCACTTTATCGAAAGAAATGGATACAAAAAGAATTTTAATTTACCTTTTAGTTAATTAAAATATGCAAGTACTTGTAGATGATGATATACATTTGACCCTTGGACAATAGGAGTTTGAACTCTGCAGGTCCACTTATATGTGGATTATTTTCAATAAATGTGTATCTTATATTGTGATTGGAAAGTAAGAAGTTGCCGAATGTCTAGAAGCAAAGGGAAGGTGGAGGAAAGGCATTAGGAAGGCTGCAACTGCAGGATTGCGGCCTGTTCCTGGCACTCCTCACCCCGCTAGCTGTATGCAGTTGGGTCCACTGGTGCCTTGAGTGAAAGAGGCAATGGGACCAGCTCTGAAGATGGATTCTTGCAGAAGTGGTGGGGCCAGTCATTGGCCAGAACTGCCCACAGACCACAGAATAACAACTTGATTCCCCACATCCCTGCCCCTAGGTAAAGGGCCTGGGAAAACACAGGGCTGAGGGTCAGGAAATAGCAAGAGCTTGGAACTCAGAACAGACTGGGGGTGCTGTCCGTTGTGCTGAAAGTTCTAAGAGGCAGGGATCTAATACCACCTGGGAGTTGGTGGCTCACTACTTGTCACCATTTCCCATAAGCAGAAACTGCATTAGAGGGGCACCTGGGTGGCTCAGTCTATTGGGTCTCTGCCTTCAGCTCAGGTGGTGATCCCAGGGTCCTGGGATTGAGTCCCGTTTGGGCTCCCTGCTCAGCCGAGAGCCTGCTTCTCTCTCTCCCTCAGCTGCTCCCCTGCTTGTGCTCTTTCTCTCTCTCTCTCTCTCAATATGTAAAATCTTAAAAAGAAAAAAAAAAGAAAGCAACTGCATTAGAACCATATAAAGAGGTCAGGTGGAACAAGTGACCTAGAGAGACAGATAAAGGAGTTGTGTCTTCCCCTAGGCTCTGCTTGGAAGGAGGCATTGCTAATTCTTGGATAAGAGATAAAGGAGTGGTGTCACTCCAGAATCCAGCTTTGCTAACTTCAGGTGAGGATAATGATATGTATGATGCCTTGTTCTATTACTGTACTGTACATCGTTACATTTGGAGGGATTCTGACTGCTTTTGACTCAAAGAGTCTTAAAGATCTTGAAAAAAGCCTATAAAAATTGAATAAGAAAGCCTTTTTTTAGGATTTATTTGAGAGAGAGAGAGAGTTGGGGGAGGGACAGATGGGGAGGGAGAAAAGCAAGACTTCCTGCTGAGCATGGAGCCTGATGGCAGGGCTCGATCTCACGACCCTGAGATCATGACATGAGCCAAAATCGAGAGTTAGTCACCTAACCAACTGAGCCACCCAGGTGCCCCACAAAGATATTTTATATGCTTTACTAACATGTAAAAAAAAAAATAGCTACAATAACAATAAATATTAAAACACAAAGACCCAGGGATGCCTGGGTGGCTCAGTCAGCTAAGCCACTGTCTTCGGTTCAGGTCATGATCCCAGGGTCCTGGGATCGAGCCCCGCATTGGGCTCCTTGCTCAGCGGAGACCCTGCTTCTCTCTCTGCCTGCCACTCTGCCTGCGTTTGCACTCTCTCTCTCTCTCTCTGACAAATAAGTAAATAAATAAAATCTTTTTTAAAAATAAAATAAAACACAAAGACCCAGACTCTAATGGTAATTCTTGGGCTAACCATTATTCTAAAGAAACAAGTTTAACCTAGAGAAATACTTGTGTAATCTCACTGTTGACAAAAGTTGGAGAAATTCAGAGAAGCTATTATTAACTGTCAGAACAAGGCCCTGATTAGGAAAAAAAGAAAATGGGGAAAGTTATGATGTGCATTACATTTAAGGATTATCAACTTAAATCACCAAAAAAATTTTGAGAGGAATCTAACAAAATTCCTGATATTACCCATAATTGCAGAGATAAGTTGCCCATTATATTAAATGGGATAATGTTAGAGATACTGTCAGGGATGTCTCGTCTCCAGAGACCTCAGAAAATGGACACTATATCTTGACACTTTTCCCCTGCCACACTCCAGATTGCCAGTATTCCCAGGAAGGGAGCTTGTACATGTGTCTGGTGGCCAGG
This sequence comes from Lutra lutra, assembly GCF_902655055.1. Taxonomy (NCBI): domain Eukaryota; kingdom Metazoa; phylum Chordata; class Mammalia; order Carnivora; family Mustelidae; genus Lutra; species Lutra lutra. The sequence goes on from NC_062286.1 coordinate 76,035,676, forward strand.
GGGCCTTGTTTCATGGGTTCCATGGGACTAAGACAACCAAACAGACTGTTCTTGGTTGGCCACCACCTCAGGGCACAGCAAGGATAGCACATCCCCAGTCTTTCTGTGAAAGAAGCTTATTTGTTTGTCTTAGAGCTTTATCCTAAGGGGCAGGCCTCTGGTTTGGCACACATCTAGAGGCCTATGAAGTTGTTCTCAGGGAACATAAGCCAGGGACCACCATCTTTGCATTCTCCTCTACCTTGGTATCTGTGAAAGAAGCTTATTAGCTCATCTTCAAAGCTGTGGCCTGAAGAGCAGGCTTCTAATTAAACACACATTGAGGGGGTGACTCTCTGCAAAGAGTGAGAGGCTGACAAGCACATTTCCATGCTCTCCCGATGCCCTACTTTTGTGTCTGCCACCCAGAAAATACTTCCCTTGGTAGTGTGGCTCCATGACCAATAGGGCTTGTGTTTACAGGTTCAACAGGATAGCACCAAAGAAACAGTTCTTAATCGGCTATTACATTAGGGCTCAGTGCAGAGGGAGCCAACAGAAACACCCAGCTTCCAGTCTTGCCTTGAAAGAAGTGTATTGGCATACTTTAAGAGCGGCTGCCTGATTAGCTAGCTTCTAATCAGACTAACGCTAGGTGCTAAGTTCCTCCCCTTTGGAATACTGACAGGTATTCCACCCAGTAGTTGAGGGTATTGGCACACCCTCCGCTACTGGGAACCACTAAAAATAAAGCTGACTTCTTGGAAATCACAAAGTATAAGACAGCCAAGAGCTAAAGAAGGGTTGAATGGTAAGGTCCATCTCCTAATGAGGCCATGCTCTAAGACTGGGAAGGTGGGGTGCCTGGGTGGCTCAGTGGTTTAAAGCCTCTGCCTTCGGCTCATGTCATGATCCCAGGGTTCTGGGATCGAGCCCCGCATCGGACTCTCTGCTCAGTGGGGAGCCTGCTTCCTTCTTTCTCTGCCTGCTTCTCTGTAATCTCCATCTGTCAAATAAATAAATAAAATCTTAAAAAAAAAAAAGACTGGGAAGGTGACTGTTTTATCTAGCACATGGAAAATAATGCATAGAGACAAAGAAAATGAAGAAAAAGAATAATATGTTCCAACTGAAAGAACAAAGTAAACCCTCAGAAAAACACAGTAATGAAACAGATAAATTACTTACATGATGAAGAGGTCAAAATAATGGTCATAAAGATGCTCACTGAACTCAGAAGAATGAATGAACAAAGTAAGAATTTCAACAAAGAAATAGAAAATATAATAAAGTAACAAATAGAAGTCACAGAGATGAAGACTATAATAATTGAACTGAGAAATACAATAGAGGTGTTCAACAGGAGACTAGAAGAGGCAGAAGAAAAGGTCACTGAATCCGAACACAGGGCAGTGGAACTTACCAATCAATCAGGGAAGCAAAATTTTTAAAAGGATGAAAAAGGGTGAAGATAGCTTAAGGGACACAGAAAAACATCAAGCAGACCAACATTTACATTATAGGAGTCCCCAAAAGAGAAGAGAGAAAAAGGAGTCATAAAATAATTTGAGGAAATAATGGTTGAAACTTTCTTAGTCTGGCAATGGACACAGAAATCCAGATCTAGGAAGCCGAGAAAATTCCAAATAATATTAACCCAAGAGATCCAAAACAAGATACATGTAATTAGTCTCAAATGTTAAAGACAAGGAGAGAATCTTAAAAGCAACAAGAGAAAAACAACTTGCTAAATATAAGGAATCAGCCATTAGACTATCAGATTTCTCAGCACAAATTTTGCAGGCCAGAAGGAAATAGCAAATATATTGAGTGCTAAAAGGAAAAAACTGCCAAACAAGAGCACTCTACCCAGGAAAGTTGTCCGTCACAATTGAAAGAGAGATAAGGAGTTTTCCAGAGAAGCAAAAGTTTAAAAAGTTCATCACACCTAGACAGGCCTTATAAGACATGTTCAGTGCTTCTGTAAGAGAAAACAAACGAGCAGTGATTAGTAACAGGAAAACAAAGTATAAGCCTCACTGGTAAAGGTAAATATATAGTGAAATTCAGGATAATCTAATATTATAAATGTGGTGGGTTAATTACTTATAAAGCTAGCATAAAGGTTAAAAAACAAAAGGTATAAATAACTAAAAACTGCAATAACCTGTTAATGGATACATAAAATAAAAGGTGTAAATTGTGGAATCAAAAACACAAAATGTGGGAAGGAGGAATAAAAATGTAGAACTTTTGAATGTGTTCACACTAAAGTTATTTCAACTTAAAATAGACAGTTATAAGCAGTTTTGTGTAAGCTTCAAAATAATGACAAAGCAAAAAACTTAAGGAAGATCCACAACAAAGAAAGATCTATTCTGGAGAATATTCCATGTGCACTACAGAAGAATGTGTATTTTGTTGCTTTAGAATGGAATGTTCTGAATATATCTGTGAAGTCCATCTGGTCCAGTGTGCCATTCAAAGTCCTTGTTTTGCATGGAGGTCCCTCAAAGAGTTGAAAATAGAGTTACCCTATGACCCAGCAATTGCACTACTGGGTATTTACTTTAAAGATACAAATGTAGTGATCCGAAGGGGCTTGTGCACCTGAATGTTTATAGTAGCAATGTCCACAATAGCCAAACTATGGAAAGAACCTAGATGTCCATCAACAGATGAATGGATAAAGAAGATGTGGGATATATATACAATGGAATACTATGCAGCCATCAAAAGAAATGAAATCTTGCCATTTGTGATGACATGGATGGAACTAGAGGGTATTATGCTGAGCTAAATAAGTCAATCAGAGAAAGACAGTTATCATATGATCTCTCTGATATGAAGAATTTGAGAGGCAACATGGGGGGTTTGGAGGGTAGGGAAGGAAAAAATGAAACAAGATGGGATCAGAAAGGAGACAAACCATAAGAGACTCTTAATCTCACAAAATAAACTGAGGGTTGCCAGGGGGGTGGGGGGAGGGAGAGGGTGGTTGAGTTATGGACACTGGAGACGATATGTGCTATGGTGAGTGCTGTGAAGTGTGTAAACCTAGCAATTTACAGACCTGTACCCCTGGGGCTAATAATACATTATATGTTAATAAAAAATAAAAAAAAATTTTAAAGTCCTTGTTGATCCTCTGTTTAGATGATCTGTCCATTGCTGTGAGTGGGGTGTTAAACTCCCTTAGTATTATTGTATTATTATCAATGTGCTTAATTTTGCCATTAATTGGTTTATATATCTGGCTGCTCCCAAGTTAGGGGCATAAATACTTACAACTGTTAGATCTTCTTATTGGATAGACCCTTTAAATATGATACAGTGTCTCTCTTCATCTCTTATTATGGTCTTTGGTTTAAAATCTAATTTGTCTGATATAATGATGGGCTACCCCAGCTTTCTTTTCATGTCCATTAGTATGATAAATGGTTCTCCACTCCCTCACTTTCAATCTGGAGGTGACTTTGTGTCTAAAAGGAGTCTCTTGTAGAAGGCATATGGATGGATGGGTCATGTTTTTTATCCAATCTGATACCCTGTGTCTTTTGATTGGGACATTTAGCCCATTTACATTCAGAGTAACTGTTGAAATATATGAATTTAGTGCCATTGTATTACCTGTAAAGTCACTGATTCTGTATATTGTCTTTGTTCTTTTCTGGTCTATGTTACTGTTGGGCTGTCTCCTCACTTAAAGAATCCCCTTTAAGATATCTTACAGGGTTGATTTAGAGATCACAAATTCTTCTAGTTTCTGTTTGTCCTGGAAGTTTTTAATTTCTCCTTCCACTCCAAATGATAGCCAAGACGTGAACAGATATTTCTTCAAAGATAACGTCAAATGGCTACCTGACACATGAAAAATTGCTCAACATCACTTGGCATCAGGGAAATACAAATCAAAACCACAATGAGATACCACCTTACACCAGTCAGAATGGCTAAAATGAACAATTCAGGAAATAACAGATATTGGAGAGGATGTGGAAAAAGGGGAACACTCTTACACTGTTGGTAGGAATGCAAACTGGTGCAGCCACTCTGAACTTTAAGGTTACTCAAAAAGTTGAAAATAGAGCTTCCCTATGACCCAGCAATTGCACTACCTGGCATTTACCCCAAAGATACAAATGTAGTAAGCTGAAGAGTCACCTGCATCCAATGTTTATAGCAGCAATGTCCACAATCACCAAAATATGGAAAGAGCCCAGATATCCATTAACAGATGACTGGATAAAGAAGATCTGGTATGTATATATATATATATATACATACATACATACATACATACACATATACATACGGTGGAATATTACTCAGCCATCAAAGAGGATTAAATCATACCATTTACACCAACAAGGATAGAAGTGGAGGGTATGCTAAGTGAAATAAGTCAATCAGAGAAAGGCAACTATATGGTTTCACTCATATGTGGAATTTAAGAAACAAAACAGAGGATCATGGGGAAAAGAGGGAAAAATAAAGTAAGACAAAATCAGAAAGGAAGACAAACCATAAGTTATAGGAAACAAACAAGGTTGCTGGAGGAAAGGTGGGGAGGATGGGGTAATTGGGTGATGGGCATTAAGGAGGGCACATGCTTTAATGAGCACTGGGTGTTATATGCCACTGAAGAATTACTGAACTCCACATCTGAAACTAATATACTGTATGTTAACTAATTGAATTAAATAAATTAATTTTAAAAAGAGAAATAAATCTAAACATAAAACTATAGAAGGTCAGGGCACCTGGGTGGCTCAGTGGGTCAAAGCCTCTGCCTTCGGCTCAGGTCATGATCCCAGGGTCCTGGATCAAGCCCCATATCGGGCTCTCTGCTCAGCAGGCAGCCCGCTTCCCTTCCTCTCAGTCTGCCTGCCTCTTTACCTACTTGTGATCTCTGTCTGTCAAATAAACAAATAAAATCTTTAAAAAAAAAAAACTAAAGAAGATCATCAAAAAGGAAGTAAACAAGAAGAAAAGAACAAAGTAATCACAAAACAGCTAAAGTAAACCAAAAAAATGGAAATAAGTACATCCCTATTAATTATTGGAAAAGAGTTCAACATGGCAATGTAGGAAGACCCTGAATTCACTCCCACCATAGACACCCCAATTCTACACCTATTTATAGAGCAATTTCTCCTGAAGAAAAATTGGGGGCTTCTGGACAAGAAAAGATGGAGACCACATAGAAAACTGCAAGAGAGTCTACAGCCATAACTCCCTGAACGCGCCCGATGTCGTCTGATCTCGGAAGCTAAGCAGTGTTGGGCCTGGTTAGTACTTGGATGGGAGAAAACTGCAAGAGAGATAGAGACATAGTAATGAAGGGAATCCCCACTCCCAATGCTGCGAATTTTACTGGGAATGGATGGTACCAAGGAACACTGAGCAGATTAGTGGGGCACAGAAAAATGCCACAGTTTAGACTTCTGAGAAGATGGCAGAGTAGGAGGATCCTAGACTCCACCTCATCCCATGGGCACATCTAGATAATAGCCGCATCTGTGAACTAGCCCAGAAAATTGCCCAAAGATGGACAGAACAAACTTCCTACACTTAATCATAGAAAGGACACATCAAAAAGGGTAGAAGGGGTGAAGACAAGGTTGGGAAACAAATTCACAGCAAGACTAACCACAAACAGGAGGGAACCACAAGCACAGAGAAGGGAAGAGAATGGACCCCACATTAGGCACCCCTGAAGCATGAGACCTGCAGAGGGAAGACAAACCCCCATAACATTTGGCTTTGAAAGTATTTCAATGTAATACAATGGCAAGTATTTGCCATTAGCAGGGTTTACCTCCGGTACTTTAAAAATCCATGGTCTTAGCTCTGGAAGACTCAGAGGACAATAGTCACGGAGTCCCCACCCTTAAAGAGAGCATAACAAACAACCCAGCAAAGATGAGCATTAAAGCAACAGCTTGAAAAACTTCTGGTGTACACGAGGGAAATTTGTTTACTAATCTCTAAACATGCACTGAAAGGGCAGGAATCTTCAGGGGACTTATCCAAGAACAAAAGAACTGGCAGGGACCATTACACCCCCCACCAAACACACACATACATACAAGCCGAGATAGCTAGACACTTAAAGGAACCCTCAAGAACACTGTGTGCCTACCTTGCTAACAATACCCACCCTGCTCCCAGGTTCTTCTGCAGATCTGCCCCCATCTAACCTGCCCCCTCCGAGTAGTTTCTGTTGCAATACACCCTGCAAGAAGCCTGGGAAGGGACTGGCACTGCTCCAAATTGACTCCTGCCCTGGGGAGAGGGGAAGATAACCACATACACCAGTTCAACTACAGCCCCAGAAGAGGGACTGAGGACAGATATCTGGTCTCCCTGCTGGCCCCAAGGGAGCAGCACATGGAGAGGCACCTGCAGTTCAGGGTGATGCAGGCCCAACAGATGGATTTGGGGAAGGCATCTGGTTTAACTGAAGCCCTACCCACCAGAAAATCCTCTAGGTGACAATGGAGGGAGAGTACTTTGCAGTCCAATATAACTACTGCCACAGGAGACAGGGTGAGGGCAAGCATCTGGTCTGACTGCTGAACCTGACCAACTGTAAGCCCACAGAAGATCAAGATTGTCTCCTTAAGAGCACAAGGACCAAACCACACCCACAATAGGCAACGTGGCCCATTGCAGTCAACTGGTCTAAAAGCAAACATAGCTTAGCCGCAACAGTAGGATGCATACAACCTAAATAGGAGACACTGCTGAAGCGCCTGGTTCTAGTGAACAGAGAACATTGCAATACAGGCCACGACAGGATATCTTCTTCTTAGGGCCACTACAGTCAGGAATGTAACTGTCGAGATGTAACTGATTTTCCGAATACATAGAAACATACACATAGAGTTGGACACATGAGGCAACAGAGAAATATGTCCTAAATAAGAGAACAAGATAAAACAAAACAAAACCAGAGCAAATGAGCTAAATGAAACAAAGGTAAGCAATAAACATAATAAAGAATTCAAAATAATGGTCATAAAAGTACTTATTGGACTTGAGAAAAGAGTGGAGGATCTTAGTGAGACAGTTAACAAAGAGATAGAAATTTTTAAAAAGAACCAGTAAGACATGGAGAACTAACTGAAATTTAAAATGCCCTACAACGGAATCGATAACATTAGAAAAGGTAGAAGGGACCAGTGAGTGGGACAACAAAGTAATGGAAAACAACCAAACCAAACAGCAAAAAGAAAAAAGAAAAAATGTGATTAGTTTAAGGGAACTCCATGACATCATCAAACATAATAACATTATCATTATAGGAATACCAGATGGAGAAAGAGGAAAAGGGGGGGAGGCATAAAATTTATTTGACGTATTAGTAGCTGAAAATGTTCCTAATCTTGGGAAGGAAACAGAAATCAAGATCCAGGATGCACAGAGAGCCCCAAGCAAAATCTACCCAAGGAGATCCACACCAACATACATAATAATTAAAATGGTGAGGGTTGATGGAAGGAGGTAGATGAGGGATGGGCTAGATGGGTGATGGGTATTATGGAGGGCACTGGTTATGATGAACACTGGGTATCATAAGTGATGAATCACTGAATTCCACCCTGAAACCAACATTGCATTGTATGATAACTTACAAGAATTTAAATAAAAATGTGAAAATATAAAAAGAGAAAAGTAGTGATAGAGAATCTTTAAAGCACTAAAAGAAAACAGTTACACACAACCATAAAGCAATCAGCTCATTATTCAGCACAAACTACAACCAGAAGAGAGCAACATGATATATTCAAAGTACTGAAAGGAAAAAACCTGCAACCAAGGAATACAGTACCAGCAAGGCTATCATTCAGAATAGAAGAGAGAACGTTTCCCAGTCAAATGTAGGAGTTTACAAAGTTAAAGGAATAAACAAAGTTAAAGGAGTTCATCACCATTAAACCAGGCTTATAATAAATGTTAAAGGGAATTCTTTGGGTGGAAAGAAAAAGCTGTAATCAGGAGTAAAAAAATATGAAAGGAAAAGTTTTCATAGGTAAATGCAAACATAATAAAAGCAACAGATTAACTGCTTATAAAACCAATACAGAGGTCAAAACACAAAAGCAGTAAAATCAGTTATATCTATAAAAATCAGTCAAGGGATTCACAAAATAATGGATGTAAAGTATGAATATACAAAAAATGTGGGCCAGAGGAATAAAAAGTAGTGTTTTTATAACAGATTCAAACTTAAGCAAACATCAATTTCATATAGACTGCTATATGGGTAAGATAATATATATGAACCTAAAGGTAATCACAAATCAAAAACCTGTGATGCCCAAAATATAAAGAAAAAGGAATCCAAGCATAACATTAAAGAAGGCATTAAACAAGGAAAAAAGAGAAGAAAGGAACAAAGAAGAACTATGAAAACAATTGTAAAACAAGTAACAAAAAGTCAATGCAAAACTGTCAATAATTACTTTGAATATAAAGTCCTAAATGTTCCAATCAAACAACATAGGGTGAAGATGGTGGAAGAGTAGGAGACCTAGATATCATCAAGTCCCAGGAGTTCAGCTAGATAGTTATCAAACCATTCTGAACACCTACTCAAGAGGATATTGAAGAGAAGAGCAGCAATTCTAGGAACAGAAAAGCGACCACTTTCTGGAACTTAGGACATGCGAAGAAGTGAATCTGAGGCGATACACGGGAAGAGAGATGGTTGGGGGCGGGGGGCAGGTAAGGGCCAGTTCCCAGCAAGCAGTAGAGCAGTGGAGCACAAAGTAGGAACTTTTAGAAGTCTGCTCCACTGAGGGATGTCACTCCAGAGGCTAAGCAGGGGGTGGAGCCCTCACGGGGGCAGTGCGGTCTCAGGACCCAGGGACACAGAAAGATGAGTGGTATCTGATTGTGGCAGAGCCCCCAGGTATCAGAGCAGAAAGCCAGATGCAGAGATGGAGCTGAGGAGTGGGCTCTCAGCTCAAGGTTACCTTAAACCATGATCTGAGGCATAATCAGGCCACTGCTCTTCAAGCAGGGACCCCCACAAAAGGCAAATCTGTGGAGACCTCCCCCTTCCTCCTCCAAGAGGAGCAGTATGGGAGCATGCTCAGGAATCTGCTAGGTTTGGAGACTCCAAGTGGGGCTGTGCGCCACAGATAGAAACATTCTGTCACAGGCCAGATGAGCTCAGAGTGCGGCCAGAGACCAGGGAGATGGGAGGGAGTAACTGCTTTTCTCTGAGGGTGCATTGAGGAGTGTGGTCCCTAGCTCTTGGCTGCTATGGGGCCGGAGATTGGGAGGCTGCCATCTTTATTCTTGTCCTCCAAATCTGTATGGAAAGCATTCAGGGAACAAAAGCTACCAAAAGCAAACCAGAGTAGATTACTAAGCCTGGCTCCTGGCAAGGACAGTGCAATTCTGCCTCTGGCAAAGACATTTGAGAATCACTGTAACAGGCCCCTCCCCCAGAAGATCAACAACAACATCCAGCCAAGACCAAGTTCACTGATCAATGAGAACTGCAAAAATTCAGAAACAAAGAAATACAGAACATAGAATTCATGACTCTTCCCCCTGATTCTTTAGTCTTTCAAAGTTAAATTTTTTTAATTTTATTTTTTTCTTATTCTATTTTTTTAATTTTTCTTCTTTCCTATTTTAACTTTTTAAACTATTTTATCTTATCAATACTTGTAAAAATCTTTTTCAATTTTCATTGATATTGTCATATTCTATCCCTTCATTGTATTTAACCTTATTTTTAATTTACATATAGGTTTTTCTTTATTTAAAATTTTGGGATACAGCTTGTTCTGATAGATCAAAATATACCCTAAATCTAGTGCATAGCTTTGTTCTACTCTCCAGTCTGATCACATTCCTTCCCTTTTCCCCCCCTTTTTTCAACCAACTTATCAATTCCTTCTTTAGAATCTTTTAAAATTTTCATCTTTACAGTGATGTTCCATCCCTTCATTGTGTTTACCATTGTTTTTGTATATATATAAGATTTCTTTCTTTAAAATTTTGAGAGGCACTTTCTTCTAAGAGAACAAAATACACCCAAAATCAAGTGTGTGGCCCTGTTCTATTCACCAATCTGATATATTAATTAGATTAAGTTTAATTAAATAATAAATAGATATTAGATAATAAATACATATTTTTTTCTCCTTTCTTCTCCCCCAAGTTTCAGGTCTCTTCCAATTTACTTATTGTATATTTTTCTGGGGTCATTGTTACCCTTTTAGTATTTTATTCTCTCATTCATCTATTCTTCTCGGGATAAAATGACAAGGGGAAAAACTAACCTCAAAAAAAAAAAAAAAAAAAAAAAGAACAAGAGGCAGTACCAATGGCTAGGGACCTAATCAATACAGACATTAGTAAGATGTCAAAACTAGAGTTCAGAATGATGATTATCAAGGTGCTAGCTGGACTTGAAGAAAGCATGGAAGATACTAGAGAATCCCTTTCTGGAGAAGTAAAATCCCTTTCTGGAGAAATAAAAGAACTAAAATCTAAGTTGAAATTAAAAAAAAAACTATTAATGAGGTACAATAAAAAATGGAGGCTCTTACTGCTAGGATAAATGAGGCAGAAGAGATAATTCATGATATAGAAGAACAAATGACAGAGAATAAAGAGGCTGAGAAAAGGAGAGATAAACAACTACTGGACCACAAAGGGAGAATGAGAGATAAGTGATACCATAAGATGAAACAATATTAGAATAATTGGGATCCCAGAAGAAGAAGAGGGGGGCAGAAGGTATATTGGAGTAAATTATACCAGAGAACTTCCCTAACTTGGCAAAGGGAACAAGCATCAAAATCCAGGAGGCACAGAGAACCTCCCCTCAAAAATCAATAAAAATAGGTCAACACTCCATCATCTAATAGTAAAACTTGTTTTACTATTAGATGTCTCACTGACAGAAAATCCTGAAAGCAGCTCAGGACAAGAGGTCTATTACGTACAATGGTAGAAATATTAGATTGGCCACAGATCTATCCACAGAGACCTGGCAGGCCAGAAAGAACTGGCATGATATATTCAGAGCACTAAATGAGAAAAATATGCAACCAAGAATACTACATCCAGCTAGGTTATCAATGAAAATAGTAGGAGAGATAAAAAGGTTCCAGGACAAACAAAAACTAAATGAATTTGCAAACACCCAACCAGCCCTACAGGAAATATTGGAAGGGGGCCTCTAAGCAAAGAGAGAGCCTAAAAGTAACGTAGACCAGAAATGAACAGAGACAATATACAGTAACAGTCACCTTACAGGCAATACAATGGCACCAAATTCATATCTTTCAATAGTTACCCTGAATGTAAACAGGCTAAATGCCCCAATCAAAAGACAAAGGGTATCAGAATGGATAAAAAAAAAAAAAAAGACTCAGAGAAAGTCAATTATCATATGGTTTCACTCACTTCTGGAGCATTAGGAATAACATGGAGGACATTAGGAAAAGGAAAGGATAAGTGAATTAGGGGAAATCGGGGGGGGGGGGCATACCATGAGAAACTATGGACTCTGAGGAACAAACTGAGGGTTTTGGAGGGGATAGGGGTGGGGTGTTGGTGAGCCTGGTGGTGGGTATTAAAGTAGTCACGTATTGCATGGAGCACTGGGTGTGGTACATAAACAATAAATCTTGGAACACTGAAAAAATTAAACTAAAAAAAAAAAAAAAAAGCTTCCCTATGACCCTGCAGTTGCACTACTGGGTATTTACCCCAAAGATACAGATGTAGTGAAAAGAAGGGCCATCTGTACCCCAATGTTTATAGCAGCAATGGCCACGGTCACCAAACTGTGGATAGAACCAAGATGCCCTTCAACAGACGAATGGATAAGGAAGATGTGGTCCATATACACTATGGAGTATTATGCCTCCATCAAGAAAGGATGAATATCCAACTTTTGTATCAACATGGACAGGACTGGAAGAGATTATGCTGAGTGAAATAAGTCAAGCAGAGAGAGTTAATTATCATATGGTTTCACTTATTTGTGGAGCATAATAAATAGCGTGGAGGACAAGGGGAGTTAGGAGAAGGGAGTTGAGGGAAATTGGAAGGGGAGGTGAACCATGAGAGACTATGGACTCTGAAAAACAATCTGAGGGGTTTGAAGTGGTGGGGGGTGGGAGGTCGGGGGAACCTGTGGTGGGTATTAGAGAGGGCACGGATTACATGGAGCACTGAGTGTGGTGCAAAAACAATGAATACTGTTAATGCTGAAAATAAATAAATAAATAAATAAATAATAAAAATAAACAAATAAAAGTAAAAAAAAAGACTCATCAATATGCTGTCTGCAAGAAAGTCATTTTAGACCCAAAGACACCTCCAGATTTATTTTTTTTATAATTTTTTTTAAGATTTTATTTATTTATTTGACAGACAGAGATCACAAGTAGGCAGAGAGGAAGGCAGAGAGAGAGGAGGAAGCAGGCTCCCTGCTGAGCAGAGAGCCCAATGCAGGGCTCGATCCCAGGACCGTGGGATCATGACCTGAGCCGAAGGCAGAGGCTTTAACCCACTGAGCCACCCAGGCGCCCCGACACCTCCAGATTTAAAGTGAGGGAGTGGAAAACAATTTACCATGCTAATGGACATCAAAAGAAAGCTGGGGTGGCAATCTTTATATTAGATTTATTAGATTTTAAACCAAAAACTATAATAAGAAATGAGGAAGGACACTATATCATACGTGAAGGGTCTGTCCAACAAGAAGAGCTAACAATTTTAAATATCTATGCCCCTAACCTGGGAGCAGCCAATTATATAAACCAATTAATAACAAAATCAATAAAACACATCAACAATAATGTAATAATAGTAGGGGACTTTAACAACCCCCTCACTGAAATGGACAGATCTAAACAAAAGATCAACAAGGAAATAAAGGCTTTAAATGACACACTGGACCAGATGGACATCACAGATATATCCAGAACATTCCATCCCAAAGCAACAGAACACACATTCTTCTCTTGTGCACATGGAACATTCTCCAGAATAGATCATATCCTGGGTCACAAATCAGGTCTCAGCTGGTACCAAAAGATTGGGATCATTCCCTGCATATTTTCAGACCACAATGCTCCAAAGCTACAACTCAATCACAAGAGGAAAGTTGGAAAGAACTTAAATACATGGAGGCTAAAGAGCATCCTACTAAAGAATGAATGGGTCAACGAGGAAATTAAAAAAGAATTGAAAAAAATTCATGGAAACAAATGAAAATGAAAACACAACTGTTCAAAATCTGTGGGACACAGCAAAGGCAGTCCTGAGAGGTAAGTATATAGCAATACAAGGCTTTCTCAAGAAACAAGAAAGATCTCAAACAAACAACCTAATCCTACACCTAAAGGAGCTGGAGAAAGAACAGAAAGAAAGCCTAAACCCATCAGGAGAAGAGAAATGATAAAGATTAGAGCAGAAATCAATGAAATAGAAACCAAAATAACAGTAGAACAAATCAACAAAACTAGGAGCTGATTCCTTGAAAGAATTAGATTGATAAACCCCTGGACAGACTTATGAAAAAGAAAAAAGGACCCAAATTAATAAAATCATGAATGAAAGATAAGAGATCACAACCAACATCAAAGAAATATGAACAATTATAAGAACATATTATGAGCAACTATATACCAGCAAATCTGACAATCTGGAAGAAATGGATGCATTCCTACAGACATATAAAATACCAAAACTGAACCAGGAAGAAATAGAAAACCTAAGCAGACACATAACCAGTGAGGAGATTGAAGCAGTCATCAGAAATCTCCAAATAAACAAAAGCCCAGGGCCAGATGTCTTCTCAGGAGAATTCTACTGAACATTTAAAGAAGAATGAAAACTTGTTCTTCTGAAACTGTTCAAAAAATAGAAATTGAAGGAAAACTTCCAAATTCATTTTATGAGGCCAGCATTACCTTGATCCCAAAAATCACACAAAGACCCCATCAAAAAGGAAAATCACAGACCAATATCCTTGATGAACACAGATACAAAAATTCTCATTAAAATACTAGCCTATAGGATCCAACAGTACATTAAAAGGATTATTCTCCATGACCAAGTGGGATTTATTCCTGGCCTGCAAGTTTGGCTCAACACCCACAAATCAATCAATGTGATCCAATACATTAATAAAAGAAAGAACAAGAACTATACGATTCTCTCAATAGATGCTGAAAAAGCATTTGACAAAGTACAGCATCTTTTTTGATCAAAACTCTTCACAGTGTAGGGATAGAGGGTACACACCTCCAAATCATCAAAGCCATTTATGAAAAATCCACAGCGAATATAATTTTCAATGGGGAAAAACTAAAAACTTTTCCCCTAAGGTCAGGAACATGGCAGGGCTGTCTGCTATCACCACTGCCTTTCAACATAGTACTAGAAGTCCTAGCCTCAGCAATCAGACAACAAAAAGAAGTAACAGGCATCTGAATTGGCAAAGAAATCAAACACTCACTCTTTGCAGATGATATGATGTTTTATGTGGAAAACCCAAAACACTCCACTCCAAAATGGCTAGAACTCATACTGGAATTCAGTAAAGTATCAGGATATAAAATTAATGCACAGAAATCAGTTGCATTTCTATACACCAACAGAAAGACTGAAGAAAGAAAAATTAAGGAGTATTTACAATTGCACCCAAAACCATAAGATACTTAGGAATAAACCTAACCAAAGAGGCAAAGAATCTGTACTCAGAAAACTATGAAGTACTCATGAAAGAAATTGAGGAAGACACAAAGAAATGGAAAAATGTTCCATGCTCATGGATTGGAAGAACAAATATTGTGAAAAATGTCTATTCTACCCAAAGCAATCTACACATTTAATGCAATCCCAATCAAAATACCATCAATTTTGCTTTTTCAAAGAAATGGAAGAAATAATCCTAAAATTGTATGGAACCAGAAAAGACAGAGGAATGTGGAAAGAGAAAACCAAAGTCGGTGACATCACAATTCCAGACTTTAAGCTCTGTCACATAGCTGTAATCACCAAGACAGTAGGCTACTGGCACAAAAACAGACATATAGATCAATGGAACAGAATAGTGAGTCCAGAAATAGACCCTCAACTCTATAGCCAACTAATCTTCAACAAAGCAGGAAAGAATGTCCAATGGAAAAAACATAGTCTCAACTTTCCCAACAAATGATGTTGGGAAAATGGGACAGCAACATGCAGAAGAATGAAACTGGACCATTTCCTTACACCACTCACAAAAATACTCAAAATGAATCAAAGACCTCAATGTGAGACAGGAATCCATCAAAATCCTTGAGCAGAACACAGGCCACAACCTCTTCGACCTCAGCTGTAGCAACTTCTTCCTAGAAACATCATCAAAGGCAAGGGAAACAAGGACAAAAATGAACTATTGGGACTTCATCAAAATGAAAAGATTTTGCATAGCAAAGGAAACAGTCAACAAAACCAAAAAACAACCAACAGAATGGGAGAAGATATTTGCAAATGGCATATCAGATAAAAGGCTAGTATCTAAAATCTACAAAGAACTTATCAAACTCAACACCCAAAGAATAATCCAATTGAGAAATGGACAGAAGACATGAACAGACATTTCTGAAAAGAAGACCTCCAAATGGCCAAAAGACACATGAAAAAGTGCTCCATATCACTTGGCATTAGGGAAATACAAATAAAAACCACAGTGAGATACCATCTCCCACCAGTCAGAATGGTTAAAATTAACCAGTCAGGAAATGACAGGTGTTGGCGAGGGTGTGGAAAAAGGCAAACACTCCCACACTATTGGTGGGAATGCAAGCTGGTGCAGCCACTCTGGAAAACAGTGTGAAGGTTCCTCAAAAAGTTGAAAATAGAGCTACCCAATGGCCCAGCAATTACACTACTGGGTATTCACCCTAAAGATATAAATGTAGTGATCCGAAGGGACAGTGCACCCAAATGTTTATAGCAGCAATGTTCACAATAGCCAAACTATGGAAAGAACCTAGATGTCCATCGACAGATGAATGGATAAAGAAGAAGTGGTGTGTGTGTGTGTGTGTGTGTGTGTGTGTGTGTGTGTAATGGAATACTATGCAGCCATCAAAAAAATCATGAAATCTTGCCTTTTGCAATGACATGGTTGGAACTAGAGGGTATTATGCTAAGTGAAATAAGTCAATCAGAGAAAGAAAATTATCATATGATCTCTCTGATATGAGGAATTTTAGAGGCAGGGATTGTGGGGAGTAGGAAGGGAAACATGAAACAAGATGGGACCGGAGAAGGAGACAAACCATAAGAGACTCTTAATCTCAGGAAACAAACTGAGGGTTGCTGGGGGCAGGGGTTGGAGGAGGGATGGTGTGTCTGGGTTATGGGCATTGGGGAGGGTATGTGCTATAGTGAGTGTTGTGAATTGTGTAAGACTGATGATTCACAAACCTATATCCCTGAAGCAAATGATGCATTATATGTTAATAAATAAAATAAAACAATATAAATTGGATGAAGCATTTAAAAAGAAAGAAAGAAAGAAATGTGGACTTGTTCTTTAAAAAAAGAATGATAGGGCGCCTGAGTGGCTCAGTGGGTTAAACCGCTGCCTTCGGCTTGGGTCATGGTCTCAGGGTCCTGGGATCGAGTCCCACATCGGGTTCTCTGCTCAGCGGAGATCCTGCTTCCCTCTCTCTCTCTCTCTGCCTGCCTCTCCATCTACTTGTGATCTCTCTCTGTCAAATAGATAAATAAAATCTTTAAAAAAAAAAAAAAAGAATGACATAGGGTGACTGAGTGAATAAAAAAGGAAGACACATCTATATGCTGCCTATAACAGACTCATTTCAGACCAAAAGACACATGCTGATTGAAAGTAAAAAGATAGAAAAACAATTATCATGCAAACAGATGTGAAAAGAAAGCTGGAGTAACAATTATTATATCAGAAAAAATAGACTCTAAAACAAAAACTATAACAAAAGACAAAGAAGAACACCATAAAACAATAAAGGGAATAATCTAAGAAGTAGATATAACAATTACAAATATTTACGCATCCAACATCCAATTTTTTTTTTTACCACAATTTATTAGTGAAACAGTGCAAACCACCATTCTTTCCAGGTTCTACATAGGTGTGATTCTGTGGTTAACTGATTTTGCCTAAAATACAGCAAGCTTTTCTAATTTATGGGCTCAAATTGGTTGTCCTTTTGCTTTTTGTTTTACTCTCAGGAAAGTTTTCCTCTGTTATATCTTTGATTATTACTTCTGTTTCAATTGTTCTACTTTGCTCCTCAGACCATCCTGTAAGATTGGAATTTTCTTTACTGTCTTCCATCTCTACTCTCTTCTAATTATTATTATTTTTTTAAATTTCTTTTCAGCGTAACAGTATTCATTGTTTTTGCACCACACCCAGTGCTCCATGTAATCCGTGCCCTCTCTAATACCCACCACCTGGTTCCCCCAACCTCCCACTCCCCGCCACTTCAAACCCCTTAGATTGTTTTTCAGAGTCCATAGTCTCCCATGGTTCACCTCCCCTTCCAATTTGCCTCAACTCCCTTCTCCTAACTCCCCTTGTCCTCCATTCTATTTGTTATGCTCCACAAATAAGTGAAACCATATGATAATTGACTCTCTCTGCTTGACTTATTTCACTCAGCATAATCTCTTCCAGTCCCATCCATGTTGATACAAATGTTGGGTATTCATCCTTTCTGATGGAGGCAAAATACTCCATAGTGTATATGGACCACATCTTCCTTATCCATTCGTCTGTTGAAGGGCATCTTGGTTCTATCCACAGTTTGGCGACGATGGCCATTGCTGCTATAAACATTGGGGTACAGATGGCCCTTCTTTTCACTACATCTGTATCTTTGAGGTATATACCCAGTAGTGCAATTGCTGGGTCATAGGGAAGTTCTATTTTTAATTTCTTGAGGAATCTCCACACTGTTTTCCAAAGTGGCTGCACCAAATTGCATTCCCACCAACAGTGGAAGAGGGTTCCCCTTTCTCCACAACCTCTCCAACACATGTTGTTTCCTGTCTTGCTAATTTTGGCCATTCTAACTGGTGTAAGGTAGTATCTCAATGTGGTTTTAATTTGAATCTCCCTGATGGCTAGTGATGATGAACATTTTTTCATGTGTCTGATAGCCATTTGTATGTCTTCATTGGAGAAGTGTCTGTTCATATCTTCTGCCCATTTTTTAATATGATTGTCTGTTTTGTGTGTGTTGAGTTTGAGGAGTTCTTTATAGATCCTGGATATCAACCTTTTGTCTATACTGTCATTTGCAAATATCTTCTCCCATTCCGTGGGTTGCCTCTTTGTTTTGTTGACTGTTTCCTTTGTTGTGCAGAAGCTTTTGATCTTGATGAAGTCCCAAAAGTTCATCTTCGCTTTTGTTCCCTTTGCCTTTGGAGACATATCTTGAAAGAAGTTGCTGTGGCTGATACCGAAGAGGTTACTGCCTATGTTCTCCTCTAGGATTCTGATGGATTCCTGTCTCACGTTGAGGTCTTTTATCCATTTCGAGTTTATCTTTGTGGGAGTACCCAAATTTTAAAACAACTATTAACAGACATAAAGGAAGAAATTGATAATAATACAATAATAGAAGACTTTAACACCCCACAATCATCAAGAGAGAGATCTACCAGACATAATGTCAACAAGGAAACAGTGGCTTAGAATGATTCATTGGACCAGATGGACCTGACAGATATATTCAGAACATTCCATACTAAAACAGTGGATTACACATTCTTTTCACATGCACATGGTATCTTTTCAGAATAGATCATATACATTAGGACACAAAACAAGTCTCAATAATTCATAAAGACTGAAATCATATCATGCAACTTTTCTGACCACAATGGTATGAAATTAGAAATCAATCACAAGAAAATATCTGAAAAGAACACAAATACATGGTAGCTAAATAACATGCTACTAAAGAGTAAATGAGTCAACTAAGAAACCAAAGAGGAAATCAAAAAAATACATGGGGACAAATGAAAATGAAAACAATGGCTCAAAATCTTTGGAATGCAGCAAAATCTTTTCTATGAGAGAAGATTATAACAATATGGCCCTACGTCAAAAAGCAAGGAAACTGTAAAAAAAAAAAAAAAAAAACTAACATTACACCTAAAAGTGCTAGAAAAGGAGTACAAAGCCCAAAGTCAGTAGAGGAAAGAAAAAAATATTAGAGCAGAAATAAATGAATAAAAAAAAATAGAAGAGATCAATGAAATGAGAAGACGGTTCTTTGAAAAATATCAACAAAACTGATACAGCTGCCTTCATGGTGGGGAGGGGAGGAGGGAGGACTCAAAATCAGAAAGAAAAAATAACAATTGACACCACAAAAAAACAAATGATTATAAGAAAATATTATGAAAAATTATAAGCCAACAAACTGGACAAGCCAGAAAAAAAAAGGATAAATCCTCAAATATATAACCTTCCAAAACTGAATCAGGAAGAAATAGAAAATTTGAACAGACTGAATTCTAGCAATAAATTTGAATCAGTAATGAAAAAAATTACCAATGAATAAAGTCCTGGACCAGATGGCTTCACAAGTAAATTCTACCAAGCATTTAAAGAATAGTTGAGGGGCACGTGGGTGGCTCACTTGGTTAAGTGGCTGCCCTTAGGTTCAGGTCATGATTCCAGGGTGCTGCAGTCAAGCCCCACATCAGGCTCCCTGCTTATTGGGGAATCTGCTTCTCCCTCTCCCTCTGCCTGCCACTCTTGCCTAGTTGTGCTCTCTATCTCTCTGTCAAGTAAATAAATAACATCTTTTTAAAAAATAATAAAGAAGAGTTAATAATGATTCCAAAAAATAAAAAGGAAGCTTCCAAACTCATTCTATAATATCATTATGACCCTGATACCAAAACCCATTAAAGATACTACACAGAAAGAGAACTATAGACCAAAACCTGATGAACATAGATGCAAAGATCCTCAACAAAATATTAGGAAACTATATCCAAGAATACACTTAAAAAATCATTTACCAGGGCACCTGGGTGGCTCAGTGGTTAAGCCTCTGCCTTCAGCTCAGGTCATGATCTCAGGGTCCTGGGATCGAGTCCCGCATCGGGCTCTCTGCTCTGCAGGGAGCCTGCTTCCTCCTCTCTCTCTCTCTGCTTGCCTGTCTACCCACTTGTGATCTCTCTCTGTCAGATAAATAAAATCTTTAAAAAAAAAATCATTTACCATAATCAAGTGATATTTATTTCAGGGATGCAAGATTAGTTCAATATTCACAAATTAACCAATGTGATAAATCACATTTACAAGAGAAAGGATAAAAACCATATGATCATCTTGATAGATGCAGAAAATGCACTTGATGAAGTACAATGTCTATTCACGATTTAAAAAAAAAAAAACTCTCAACAAAGTAAGTTTAGAGGAAATATACCTCAACTTAATATTAAGGCCAGATATGAAAAACCCTCAGCTAACATCATCCTCAATGGTAAAAAATTGCAAGCTTTCCTCCAAGATCAGGAATAAGACAAGAATGTCCACACTCACCACTTTTATTCAACACAGTGCTGAAAATCCTAGCCACAGCAATCAGACCAAAAAGAAGCGGGGGGTGGGGGATTAAGGCATCCAAATTGGTAAGAAAGCAAAATTTTCACTATTTGTAGATGACGTGATACTATATAGAGAAAACCTGAAATACTACACAAAAAAAATGAGAGCCAATAAATGAATTTAGCAAGGTGTCAGGATACAAAATCATGTATAGAAATCTGTTTCATCTCTAAACATTAATAATGAAGCAACAGAAAGAGAAATTAAGAAAGCAATGCCAGGGGCGCCTGGGTGGCTCAGTGGGTTGGGCCGCTGCCTTCGGCTCAGGTCGTGATCCCAGGTCCTGGGTTCGAGCCCCACATCGGGCTTTCTGCTTGGCAGGGAGCCTGCTTCCTCCTCTCTCTCTGCCTGCCTCTCTGCCTACTTGTGATTTCTCTCTGTCAAATAAATAAATAAAATCTTTAAAAAAAGAAAGCAATGCCATTTACAGCAACACCCAAAATAATAAAGTGCCTAGGAATAAGTTTAACCAAGGAGGTGAAAGACCTGTGCTCTGAAAACTATAAAATATTGATGAAAGAAATTGAAGACAACACAAGTGGAAAGATATGCCATTTCATGGAATGGGATAATATTATTAAAATGTCCATACTACCCAAGGTAATCTATAGACTTATGCAATCCATATCAAAATACCAATAGCATTCTTCACAGAACAACAACAAATAATCCTACAATTTGTATGGAACCACAAAATACCCCAAATAGCCAAAACAATCTTGAAAAAGAAAAAACACACGGGGATATGAGTACCACAATTCCTAACAACTGAAGTTAGACTATCCATTAAGGCTAAGTGTGTTAGAGATCCCCATTTAGAAAGTATTTTTAATAGGACATACTCAAATTAAGGAAAAAATTCAAAAATCCCTAAAGAAACAAATTATTGTGCCCACCATTTCACCATATGATAATTCATTCAGACCTACTAAAAGGCCAGACACATTTTAAAGGTTTACTGTAGGTGATAGGAATAATAATTTTATTTTTTATTATTTTATTTATTTATTTTTTATTTTTTATTAACATATAATGTATTATTAGCCCCAGGAGTACAGGTCTGTGAATCACCAGGTTTATACACTTCACAGCACTCACCATAGTGAATACCTTCCCCAGTGTCCATAACCCAACTACCCTCTCCCTACCTCCTTCCCCCCGGCAACCCTCAGTTTGTTTTGTGAGATTAAGAGTCTCTTATGGTTTGTCTCCCTCCTGATCCCATCTTATTTCATTTTTTTCCTTCCCAATCCCCCAAACCCCCCACTTTGCCTCTCAAATTCCTCACATCAAGGAGATCATATGATAATTGTCTTTCTCTGATTGACTTATTTCACTCAGCATAATACCCTCTAGTTCCATCCATGTCATTACAAATGGCAAGATTTCATTTCTTTTGATGGCTGCATAGTATTCAATTGTATGTGTGTGTGTGTGTGTGTATATATATATGTTACATCTACTTTAGGAATAATTTTTTAAAAGCTGGAAGTATCACAGTTCCAGATTTCAAGTTATTTTACAAAGTTGTAGTAATCAAAACAGCATGGCCCTGGCAAAAATGTAGACACACAGATCAATGGAACAGGACAGAAATCCCAAAACAAACCCATGATTATATGATCAATTAATCTTCAACAAAGGAGACAAGAATATGCAATAAGGAAAAGATATTCTTTTCAACAAACGGTGTTGTGAAAAATGGACAGCTATATGCAAAAGAATGAAACTGGACCACTTCCTTATACCATACACAAAAGTGAACTCAAAGCGGATTAAAGGCATTTATGTGAGACCTGAAACAATAAAAATCCTAGAAGAGAGGACAGGCAGTAATTTATCTGACATCGGTCATGGCAACATTTTTCTAGATACATCTCCTAAGGCAAGGGAAATAAAAGCAAAAATAAACTATTGGGACTAAATCAAAATAAAAAGCTTCTTAACAGTGAGGGAAACAGTCAAGAAAACTAAAAGGCAACTTATGGAATGGGAGAAGATATTTGCAAATGACATATCTGGTAAAGGGTTAGTATCCAAAATATATGAAGAACTTCTACAACTCAACACCCAAAAAACAAATAATCCAACTAAAAAAACAGGCAGAAGACATACAGATTGAAAACAGACACATGAAAAGATTCTCAACATCACTAATCATCAGGGAGATGTAAATCAAAACCCCAAAGAGACATCACCTCACAGCTGGCAGATGGTGAAAATCAAAAACACAAGAAACAAGTGCCGACAAGGATGTGGGGAAAGAGAAATCTTCATGCACTATTGGTGGGAATGCAAACTGGTGCAACCACTGTGAAAACAGTATGGAGATTCCTTAAAAATTAAAAATAGAATTACCATCTGATCCACTACTGAGTATTTACCCAAAGAACATAAAAGCACTACTTTGAAAAGATAGCTGCACTCCCATGTTTATTGCAACGTTGCTCGCAGTAGCCAAAATATGGAAGCAACTCAAGTGTCCATTGATAGATGAATGGATAAAGATGTGGTATATATGTACAACGGAATATGACTTGGCTATTAAAAAAAAAAAGAAAGGAAAACTTGCCATTTGCAACAACCTGGGTAGAGCTAGAGAGTACAACACTAAGCAAAATAAGTCAGAGAGAAACAAATACCATACGATTTCACCTATGTGGAATTTAAGAACCAAAATGAAGGGGGAAAGTCACAAATTTTTTAAAAAACAAACTCTTAAATATAGAGAACACATAGGTGGTTACCACAGTGGTGTTTTAGATTTTGTTTTTTGTTTTTTTTTTTTTGGTGGGATGATAGGTGAAATAGGTGAAGGGAATCAAGAGTATACTTATTGTGATGAGCACTCAGTAACATGCAGAATTATTAAATCATTATACTGTATCCCTGAAACTAAAAAAAAAAAAATCACTTTGTTCCTCCCAATAATCTGCTCTAGAGTTG
This sequence comes from Lutra lutra, assembly GCF_902655055.1. Classification (NCBI taxonomy): domain Eukaryota; kingdom Metazoa; phylum Chordata; class Mammalia; order Carnivora; family Mustelidae; genus Lutra; species Lutra lutra. The sequence goes on from NC_062286.1 coordinate 76,059,260, forward strand.
GCAGATATGACACACCCAGAGTCTTAAATACTGCAGAGCAGACATTGTCACAACACATGGTTCAACAAGTCATCCAATGGCCAAAGGGGAAAAAAGTAACCAGGTTGCAAGTGCAGACTATGTTCATTATACCCATTATACCATTATACATCATTTTTTAGGTAAAATTCATATTAAAGAAAGTTCACCATTTTAACCATCTTAAAGTATACAATTCAGTAATTTGTGCTATAATCACAATGTGGTACAACCATCATCACTAATTCCAGAAATTTTCAATAAAATCATAGGAAATATAATCAACAATACAGTAAGTTTGTATGGTAACAGATGGTAACCACATGTATCATTGTTAGCATTTCCTAATGCATATAATTGTCAATCATTTTGTGAACCTGAAACTAACATAATATTAAATGTCAGCTATGTGCCAATTTTAAAAAGCATTTATAATTACAAAACATTTCATTATCACTCTCCCCCTGCCAAAAAAAAAAATTCTTGTTAGCTGTTACTTTCTACCCCCAGCTCTGAGCAACCACTAACCTGCTTTCTGTTTCTATGAATCTGCCTACATTTGATATATCATATAAATAGAATCATACAATATGAAGCCTTTTATGTTTGGCTTCTTTCACATAGAATAATGTTTACAAGATTAATAGATGTTGTAACACATATTAGTGTTACATTCCTTCTTATGGCTGAATAAGAATCCATTCTATGGATATACCACATTTATTCATTCATTGGTGGTTGGACTTTTGGGTTGTTTCTACTTTCTGTTTCTACTTTTTTTTTTTTTTTTGCTATTATGGATAATGCTGCTGTGTACATAATATATATAGGACCCTGAGATCATGACCTGAGCCAAAGGCAGAGGCTTAACCCACTGAGCCACCCAGGTGCCCCCTAATATATTTAATGTAAATAATTTAATATTTAATTTAATATGTAAAAGTTTGGTTAAACATGTTTCTAATTTTCTTGGGTATCCTCTAGGAGTAGAATTACTATCATATGGTAAATGTGTTTAACTTTTTAAGGAACTACCAAACTGTCTTTCCAAAGCATTTGTACCATTTGACATTTCCACCAGCAACGTATGAATATTCCAATGTCCCCATATCTTCTCCAACATTTGTTATTGCTTTTCTTTTTTCCTTTCTTTTTGAAGTGTTATCTCATTGCAGTTTTAATTTGCATTTCACTAATGATCAATGATGCTGAAATTCTTTTCAACTTATTGGCCACTGGGTATTATACCAGGTGAAATAAGTCAGAGAAACACAAATATATTGTTTCATTTCTGTATGGACTCTAAAAAACAAAACAAATGAACAAACAAAAAATAGAAATGGACCATTAATATAGAGAACTGGTAGATGTCATGGGAGAAAGGAGGGAGGGAAACAGGCAAAAGGAATTAAGAGGTACAAACTTGCAATTATAAAATAAAGATGTCAAGGAGATGGAAAGTACACCTAGGAAATATAAAATGTTGTGTTAATGTTGTATGGTGATACATAGTGATCACACTTATCATGGTGTAGTATATAGAACTGTTGGATCACTATGTCATATACTGAAATTAATAGAACATTGTACATCAATTGTATGTCAAATAAACTTTAAAAAATAACCAATCAGAAATTCTGGAGCTAAAAATATAAAAATTAAATTGAAAAATTCATTAGAGGAGGTCAAGCAGAGTTGAGCAGACTTGAACAGGCAGAAGAATCAGCAAACTTGAAGATAGATTATTTGCAATTATTGAATCTGAAAAACAAAAAGAATAAGAATAAAGAGAACAGAGCCTAAGGCACTTAAGAGAAATCATCAAGCAGATCAATATATATATATTCAAAGTCCCAGAAGAAGAGAGAACACAAGGGGCAAAGAGATTATTTGAAGAAATAATGGTTGAACATTGACCAAATTTTAGGAAAGAAGTGCATATAAAAATCCAAAAAGCTGGGGCACGTGGGTGACTCGGTCAGTTAAGCATCCAACTCTTGATGTCAGCTCAGGTTATGATCTCAGGGTTGTGAGATCAAGCACTGTGTCAGGCTCCAAGCTCAGTGGAGAGTCTGGTTGAGAGTCTCTTCTATGGATTAATTCCAAGAAGGATTAACCCATAGAAACCCATACCAAGACATATTATAATCAAACTGTGAAAAGACATAGAAAGACTCCTGAAAGCAATAGGAAAAAAGTGACTCCTTACATACAAGAAGTCCCTAAGAGGACCATAAACAGATTTCTCAGCAATCCCCTTGGAGGCCAGAAAGTAATGGGATGATAAATCTAAAGTGTTGAGAGAAAAATAACTGGCAAGTGAGAATTCTATATCCAACAAAATGGTCCTTTAAATATGAGAGGGGATGCAAGATGATGGCATAGGAATTCACCTCCTTTCATGGGTGCACTGAATCTATACCTACATGAAGAGCAATTTCTCCTAAATAAGGACAGCTAATACACAACAAGGATCATGGAACTACATAGAGAATGGCCAGAGATTAGAGAAAAAGTACCAATGGGACCTACCTTCAATGCTATAAACTATAGTAGAAGAGGATAGGACCAGGGCCCTTGCACAGATTTGCATGACCTGGAGCCCAGCAAAAAAATTAATACATTAATAATAGTGGTTTAAATGGTAACTAGACTATAAGTGAAGGAAAACCATTTACTCTAACCCTAGAACAACTGTTAAACAATAGAGAGCTGCTGGAACTCTCTAAGAGGTCAAAGTGCCGATAAGTACCATTGTTCATATTCCCCCTTCATCGTGATGGTATAGATGAGAGCAAAGTGTGCGCAGTTTACTTGGCTTGTCACCTCAGCAAGCCCAAGGCCTTTAGACCACACTAGCTCCAGTTGTTCCCCCAAGGCAGGTAGCCACCTGTGACTGCACCCATTCCTGCTGTCTAATCAAGGGATTGCAGCACACATCAGGACAACCCTGGCTTACACCAATTCAGTTCCAATTGTCCCACCTCTGTACCCATGCAGAGGACCCTCTGGCCTGCACCTGCCTGAGATCCAGCCATCCCACCATAACAACCCTAGTGTGCTGTGCCCCAGCAACCCATAGCCTGTGCCGGCTTCAGTCTCAGCTGTCCTGTCACAGTGACCATAACACAGGGTGCCAAGAACCACCTGACCCATATCTCCTGCAGCTCCAGCCATCCAAACAGGATACTCCAGACCACACCTGTTTTAGCTACAGTCACTCTGCCAGGCAGCCTCAATGTGGAGCACCCTGGAATTACCTGGCCTTTGCTCACTCCAGCTCCAGCTGTACCCCCAGAGAAGCACTGGTGAAGAATGGCCTGAGAACACTGGCTAATGCTCTCACTGACTGACTGCTCCAGCTCCAGCCAGTCAACCAAAGCTACCAGACACAGACAGCCTACAAAGGGGATGTTGCAACAAAAAGTCATTCTTTGGGGCACCTGGGTGGCTCAGTGGGTTAAAGCTTCTGTCTTTGGCTCAGGTCATGATCCCAGGTCCTGGGATCCAGCCCTGCATTGGGCTCTCTGCTTGGCAGGGAGCCTGCTTCCCCCTCTCTCTCTGCCTGCCTCTCTGCCTACTTGTGATCTCTGTCTGTCAAATAAATAATAAAATCTTAAAAAAAAAAAAGTCATTCTTTGAACACTGGAAAAGGTAGCTGTTATGCTTAATTCATAGAAAACAGAGAAAGTCAAATGAAATGAGACAGAAGAATATGCTCTAACAAAAGAATAAGACAAAATTCAGAGAAAGAATTAAATGAAATAGAGATAAGCAATCTACCTGATAAAGAGTTAAAAGTATTGGTTATAAAAATGCTAGCTGTGGGCGCCTGGGTGGCTCAGTGGGTTAGGCCTCTGCCTTCAGCTCGGGTCATGATCTCAGGGTCCTGGGATCGAGGCCCACATCGGTCTCTCTGCTCGGCGGGGAGCCTGCTTTCTCCTCTCCCTCTCTATGCCTGCCTCTCTGGATACTTGTGATCTCTCTCTCTCTGTTTCAACTAATCTTCGACAAAGCAGGAAAGAATGTCCAATGGAAAAAAGACAGCCTCTTCAATAAATGGTGTTGGGAAAATTGGACAGCCACATGCAGAAAAATGAAATTGGACCATTTCCTTATACCACACATGAAAATAGACTCAAAATGGATGAAGGACCTCAATGTGAGACAGGAATCCATCAAAATCCTTGAGGAGAACACAGGCAGCAACCTCTTCGACCTCAGCCACAGCAACTTCTTCCTAGGAACATCGCCAAAGGCAAGGGAAGCAAGGGCAAAAATGAACTATTGGCAATTTCATCAAGATCAAAAGCTTTTGCACAGCAAAGGAAACAGTTAACAAAACCAAAAGACAACTGACAGAATGGGAGAAGATATTTGCAAATGACATATCAGATAAAGGGCTAGTGTCCAAATTCTATAAAGAACTTAGCAAACTCAACACCCAAAGAACAAATAATCCAATCAAGAAATGGGCAGAAGACATCAACAGACATTTTTGCAAAGAAGACATCCAGGTGGCCAACAGACACATGAAAAAGTGCTCCATATCACTCGGCATCAGGGAAATACAAATCAAAACCACAATGAGATATCACCTCACACCAGTCAGAATGGCTAAAATTAACAAGTCAGGAAATGACAGATGCTGGTGAGGATGCGGAGAAAGGGGAACCCTCCTACACTGTTGGTGGGAATGCAAGCTGGTGCAACCACTCTGGAAAACAGCATGGAGGTTCCTCAAAATGTTGAAAATAGAACTACCCTATGACCCCCCAATTGCACTACTGGGCATTTACCCTAAAGATACGAACGTAGTGATCCGAAGGGGCACGTGCACCCGAATGTTTATAGCAGCAATGTCTACAATAGCCAAACTATGGAAAGAACCTAGATGTCCATCAACAGACGAATGGATAAAGAAGATGTGGTATATATACACAATGGAATACTATGCAGCCATCAAAAGAAATGAAATCTTGCCATTTGCGATGACATGGATGGAACTAGAGGGTATCATGCTTAGCGAAATAAGTCAATCAGAGAAAGACAACTATCATATGATCTCCCTGATATAAGGAAGTGGAGATGCAACATGGGGGGTTAAGGGGGTAGGAGAAGAATAAATGAAACAAGATGGGATTGGGAGGGAGACAAACCATAAGTGACTCTTAATCTCACAAAAAACTGAGGGTTGATGGGGGGAGGGGGGTTGGGAGAAGGGGAATGGGTTATGGACATTGGGGAGGGTATGTGCTATGATGAGTGCTGTGAAGTGTGTAAACCTGGCGATTCACAGACCTGTACCCCTGGGGATAAAAATATATTATATGTTTATTAAAAAAAAGAGTCATATTGATATGAATACATTAGTTGTAGGGGATCTTAACATCCCACTCTCAGTAATAGATCATCCAACCAGAAAATCAATAAAGAAACAAGAGCTTTGAATGACACATTGGACCAGATGGACCTCATAGATATATAAAGAACATTCACCCTAAAACAACAGAATACTCATTCTTCTCAAGCACTCATGGAACTTTCTCCAGACTAGACCATATACTGGGTCACAAATCAGGGCTCAACCAATACAAAAAGATTGAGTTTATTCCCTGCATATTTTCATACCCCAATGCTTTGAAACTGGAACTCAACCACAAGAAAAAGTTTGGAAGGAATTCAAACACTTGGAAGCTAAAGCCCAACCTGCTCAAGAATGTTTGAATCAACCAGGAAATCAAAGAAGAACTTAAACAATTCATGGAAACCAATGATAATGAAGACATATCGGTACAAAACTGATGGGCTACGGCAAAGGTGGTCCTAAGGGAGAAATACATAGCCAGCCAAGCCTCACTCAAAAAAAATTTTTTAAATGCTGAATACACCAGCTCTCTTTGCACCTTAAAGAACTGGAAAATCAACAAACTAAGCCAACCCCATGCACAAGAAGAGAAATAATCAAGATTAGAGCAAAGATCAATGAGTTAGAAACTAAAGATACAGTAGAACACATCAATGAAACTAGAAGCTCGTTCTTTGAAAGAATCAATAAGATCGATAAACCACTAGCCAAACAAATCCAAAAGAAAAGAGAGAGGGCCCAAATTAATAAAGTTATTGAATGAAAGGGAAAGATAACAACTAACATCAAAGAAACAATCATCAGAAATTATTATCAACATTTATATGCCAATAAGTTAAGCAACCTAGAAGGAATGGATGCATTCCTGGAAACCTATAAATTTCCAAGACTGAAACAGGAAGAAATTCACAACCTGAATAGACCAATATCTAGTAACGAGATTGAAGCTGTGATCAAAAACTTCCCAAACAGGAGCCCAGGAACTGATGGATTCCCTCGGGAATTCTACCCAACGTTCAAAGAAAAAATAATATCTGTTCTCCTGAAGCTGTTTCAAAAAAGAGAAACAGAAGGAAAACTTCCAGACTCTATGAAACCAGCATTACCTTGGTCCTCAAACCAGGCAAAGACCCCATCAAAAAGGAGAGTTTCAGACCAATATCCCTGATGAATATGGATGCCAAGATTTTCAACAAGATACTAGCTAATAGGATCCAACAGTACATTAAGAAGATTATCCACCATGAACAGGTGGGGTTTATCCCTGGAATGCAGGGGTGGTTCAACATTCACAAATCAATCAATGTGATAGGACAAATCAATAAAAGAGAGAAGAACCACATGATCCTCTCAAATGATGCAGAAAAAGCATTTTACAAAGCATCCGTTCCTGATTAAAACTCTTCAAAGTATAGGGATAGAGGGAATATTCCTCAACTTCACAAAACCTATGTATGAAAAACCCACAGTGAGTATCATTCTCAATGGGGAAAAGCTGAAAGCCTTCCCTTTGAGACCAGGAACAAGGATACCCACTCTTACCACTGTTGTTCAACATAGTACTAGAAGTCCCAGCAACAGCAATCAGACAACAAAAAGAAATAAAAGGTATTCAAATTGGCAAGAAGAAGTCAAACTCTCTCTCTTCCCAGATGACATGATACTTGATATGGAAAACCCAAAAGAAATACCCCCAGACTACTAGAACTCATACAGCAAGTCAGTAGTGTGAAAGGATACAAAATCAATGAGCAGAAATCAGTTGCTTTCTTATACACTAACAATGAAAATACAGAAAGGGAAATTCAAGAATTGATTCCATTTACTATAGCACCAAGAACCATAAGATACCTGGGAATAAACCTAACCAAAGAGGTAAAAGATTGAGGAACTACAGAACACTCATGAAAGAAATTGAAGAAGACACAAAAAGATGGAAGACCATTCCATGCTCATGGATCAGAATAAACACTGTTAAAATGTCTATACTTCCTAGAGCAATCTATACTTTCAATGCCATCTCAATCAAAATTCCACCAGCATTTTTCAAAGTACTGGAACAATAAATACTAAAATTCGTATGGAACCAGAAAAGACCCTGAATTGCTAAGGAAATGTTGAAAAAGAAAAACAAAACTGGAGGCATCATGCTGCCTGATTTCAAGCTTTACTACAAAGCTGTCATCACCAAGACAGCATGGTACTGGCACAAAAACAGACACATAGACCAGTGGAACAGAGTACAGAGCCCAGATACAGACCTGCAACTCTATGGTCAAATAATCCTCGACAAAGCAGGAAAAAAATATACAGTGGAAAAAAAAAAAAAAGGCGATCCCTTCAATAAATTGGGCTGGGAAAATTCTATGTGTAGAAGAATGAAACTAGACCATTCTCTTACACCATACACAAAGATAAACTCGAAATGGGCAAAAGACCTCAATGTGAGGCAGGAATCCATCAGAATCCTAGAGGAGAACATAGGCAGTAACCTCTTCAACATTGGCCCCAGCAACTTCCTTCAAGACATGTCTCCAAAGGCAAAGGAAACAAAAGCAAAAATGAACTTTTGGGACTTCATCAAGATCAAAATCTTCTGCACAGCAAAGAAAACAGTCAACAAAACAAAGAGGCAACCCACAGAATGGGAGAAGATATTTGGAAATGACACTACATACAAAGGGCTGAAATCCAAGATCTATAAAGAACTCCTCAAACTTAACACTCAAAGAACAGATAATCACGTCAAAAAAATGGGCAGAAGACATGAACAGACACTTCTCCAAAGAAGACATACAAATGGCTAACAGACACTTAAAAAAATGTTCATCATTATTAGCCATCAGGGAAATTCAAATCAAAACCACACTGAGATACCACCTTACACCAGTTAGAATGGCCAAAATCAACAAGACATTAAACAACAAGTGTTGGAGAGGATGTGGAGAAAGGGGAACCCTCTTACACTGTTGGTGGCAATGCAAGTTTGTGAAGCCACTTTGGGAAACAGTGTGGAGATTCCTTAAGAAATTATAAATAGAGCTACCCTATGACCCGGCAATTGCACCACTGGGTATTTACCCCAAAGATACAGATGTAGTGAAAAGAAGAGCCACCTGTACCCAAAGTTCATAGTAGCAATGGCCACAATCGCTAAACTGTAGAAAGAGCCAAGATGCCCTTCAACAGACGAATGGATAAAGAAGATGTGGTCCCTATATACAATGGAATATTATGCCTCCATCAGAAAGGATGAATACCCAACTTTTGTATCAACATGGATGGGACTGGAGGAGATTATGCTGAGTGAAATAAGTCAAGTAGAGAGAGTCAAATTATCATATGGTTTCACTTACTTGTGGAGCATAAGGAATAACACAGAGTACAGTAGGAGAAGGTAAGGAAAATTGAGTGAATTGGGGGAAATTGGAGGGGGAGATGAACCATGAGAGACTGTGGACTCTGAGAAACAAACTGAAGGTTTTAGAGGGTAGGGGTGTGCGGAGTTGGGTGAGCCTAGTGGTGGGTATTAAGGAGGGCACAGATTGCATGGAGCACTGGGTGTGGTGCATAAACAATGAATCTTGGAACACTGAAAAAACAAAACAAAAGTTTAAAAAAAGAAAAGCTTTATCAATTTTATTGACATTTTCACAAGTTTTTGGCTTTGGTGGTTTTCTCTGTTGTTTTCAATTTTATTGATTTCTGCTTTAATTTCTATTATTTCATTTCTTCTGCTTGCTTTGGGTTTCAACTGCTCTTCTTTTCCTAGCTTTCTAAAGTGAACACTTAGATCATTGATTTTAGATATTTTTTTAATTTTCTGAAATATTCATTGAATGCTATTAAATTCTCTCTAAATACTGCTTTTGTCCCCCCCCCACCCAATTTTTGATGTTTTAAGTTCACTCAACTCCAAGGTTTGTTTGTTTTTTTTTTCATTTCTTGTGATTTCTTAAACTGATGCATTAGTTAGAAGTGTGTTTGTTTCCAAATATTGGGGGATTTTCCTTTCTTCCTGTTATTTTTAGAAATTAAACCCTGGCCTTAAAGTGCTACAAAGCTGTACTTTTTATCAAATAAGAACCAGAAATTACTTTTAGAGTGGTATGGATCTTGGAACATTCATACTGTACAAGTTTTCCATTGAAAACTTTCTAAGAAAATGCCACTTAACTACATATCAGATAACAGAAGAAAAATCCCCATAAGATCCTAAAACACCTTCTATGTGCTACCTACAGCCCAGAGTGCTGTGGTCAGTCCAACATAATCATTAACCTTGAAACACCGTTATTTCTACTTCATAGACAATAACATTCCTACAGTTCAGCAGACCGGGCCTTAGCCAGGGTGAGGAAAAATCATATTATTCATGGCTTATTTTCTTGATTGAATTCTACTTTACTCCTTACCACAGGAAATTCCAAACAATAAGAAAAGACAAGGCAAAGAAATTAGGAAAAGGTAGAAGAAATAGTTTTGACATATTAAAAAGAACAACAAAATGAGCCTCATTTTGATTATATAAAACCTACCATAAACTTCCCAAGCAGGCTGAGTTTTTAGTCTTTAACTACAAGTACTGTTCTAACATAAGGAACTGCCTTCCCATGTCATGGCAGCATTGGGTTTAAGTCCAATCATCAACATCATAAATAATTATTTCTTTACTATTGTTTTATTCCCCTCTCCCTATGAATTAGTAATAGGCATTTCCATGAATTTGAAAATTTCACTCCCAATCTTGGGTGCTACCTTATTATAAATATGATTAATTAATAAGGAACTCAGATGCCACCTCCAGCTTTCTCACAACACACACAAACTACATTTCCAAATCGCCTGCCTCCACAGGATCCCTGGCACTGTTAACTACTAACATGTCAATTTGATTTCAAAGTATTTATCCTTAGATTCTTGTTTCCCAGACCACCTTCTCTGGGATACTGGACATCCATTCCTTCTGGAAATCTTAAACTGAGGAATTTCTGGGATCTTCTAGAAGCTACTAACTTATGATTCTTCAACACAATTTTTGGTCCCCAACCCCTAAAATAACTAATCTTTTTTTTTTTAATGTGTTTACTGGGTCATGTTGTAAATTGGATTTCATACTGTGAGTCATAGTAAAAATAAATGTGGAAGCCATTGACCGAATCTGACCCTGTACTTTGCCTATCTCCAACTACAAGGACACTTCCATTTTGGTTGAGGAGTAGCAGCAAAATCCATTTAACTTCCTCTGAATGTTCTGTTCACCTCTTGCTCAAAGTGAAACCTAAAAACGCAGGTCTCATAAACATAATTGTGGCAAAGTAGACGTCATTAAATGTCCTCTAAGCAGGAAACATTCTACTTTATCTTGATCCTCATTGGACTTATATAAAGCAACCATGTATTCATTTTTTGAAAATGTAGGAGTTTCTAAAGTTTTATATATATATATATGTATATATATATATATAACACAAAATTTGCCATTTTAACCATTTTAGGTGAATAATTCAGTGCCATTAATTACACTCACGATATTGTGCAATCACCACTATTTCTAAAATGTTTCCATTACCCCAAACTGAAACTTTGCACACATTAACCAATAATTCTTCACTCCCCACTTTACTCAGCCCCTGGGAAACATTAAATCTATTTTCTCTATGAATTTATCCATTCTAGATATTTCATGTAAGTGGAACCATACAATACTTTTGTGTCTTGCTTGTTTCATTTAGTGTAATGTTTTCAAGATTTGTCCGCACTGTAGTTTGTGTCAGGACTTCATTTCCTTTTGTGGCTGAGAAGTATTCCATTGTATGTACACACCACATATGGCTTATCTATTCATCTGTTGATAGATATTTGGGTTATTTCCAACTTTGGGCTATTGAATAATACTGCAGTGAACATTAGGGTACAAACATCTGTGTGAGTCCCTGCTTTCTTTTTTTTTTTTTTTTTAAGATTTATTTATTTATTTGACAGACAGAGACCACAAGTAGGCAGAGAGAGGAAGGGAAGCAGACTCCCTGCTGAGCAGAGAGCCCGATGCAGGGGCTGGATTCCAGGACCCTGGGATCATGACCTGAGCCAAAGGCAGAGGCTTTAACCCACTGAGCCACCCAGGTGCCCCCAGGTCCCTGCTTTTAATTATTTTGGGCATATACCCAGAAGTGGAATTGCTGGATCATAGGGTAATTCTTTAATTATTTAATTCATAGAATAATTCACAAAATTTGTGAGGAACCACGAAATTGTTTTTCACTATACTGCACTGTTTTACATTCCCACAAGCAATTTATGAGGATTCCAATTTTTCTACATCCTCACCAACACTTGTTATTTTCTGGGGATTTTTATCTAAAAATTTTTTTTATTCTACCCTTTCTAGTGGGTATGAAATGATATCTCAATATGGACTTGATCTGCATTTTTATATCTTCTTTGGAGAAACATTTGTTCAAGTCCTCTACCCAATTTAATTGGGTTGTCTTTTTGTTGTAAAATTGTAGGTGTTCTTTATATATTCTGAGTGTTAGATCCTTATCAGATACATGTTTTGCAAAGTGTTCGCAACCTGTGGGTTGTTTTTTTCACTCTTGTGATAATGTCCTTTGATGCACAAAAGTTTAATATTGCTGAAAGCCAATTTATCTCTTTTTGTCATTTATAGTTTCAGTATTATATCTAAGAATCCATTGCCAAATCCAAGATCATGAAGATTTATCCCTAGTTCTAAGAGTTTTGGGGTTTGGGTTTTTTGGTTTTTTTGTGGGGTTTTTTTGTTTGCTTTTAGGGTTTTTTTGAGGGGGTGTTGGCTTTTATATCTAGGTCTTTGTGCAATTTTCAGTTTATATTCAGTTTTTATATATTATAATTTTATATATTATGAGATAGAAATGTGACTTCATTCTTTTGCATCTGGGAATCCAGTTGTCCCAGCACCATTTTTTGAAGAGACTATTCCTTCCCCAATAAACAGACTTAGATTCCTTGTCAAACATCAATTGGCCATAGTTGTATAGATTTATTGCTGAACTCTATTTGGTTCCTTTAGGAGGCTAGAAACTCATTCTCTCTAAAAGCAACTTCTTCCAGATTGGTTAAGCTCACATAGTATTTTTTTTATTTAATATAATTTTTTATTATGTTATGTTAGTCACCATACAGTACATTAGTTTTTGATGTAGTGTTCCATGATTCATTGTTTAACACCCTGTGCTCCATGCAATACGTGCCCTCATTAATACCCATCACCTGCTCACCCATCCCCTACCCTCTTCCTTTTGAACCCCTCAGTTTGGGGCGCCTGGGTGGCTCAGTGGGTTAAGCCGCTGCCTTCGGCTCAGGTCATGATCTCAGGCTCCTGGGATCGAGTCCTGCATCGGGCTCTCTGCTCAGCAGGGAGCCTGCTTCCCTCTCTCTGTCTCTCTGCCTGCCTCTCTGTCTGCTTGTGATCTCTGTCAAATAAATAAATAAAATCTTTAAAAAAAAAAAAAAAGAACCCCTCAGTTTGTTTCCCAGAGTCCACAGTTTCTCATGATACATCTCCCACTCTGATTCCCCCTTCATTTTTCCCTTCCTTCTCCTAACGTCCTCCATGCTATTCCTTATGTTCCACAAATAAGTGAAACCATATCATAATTGACTTTCACTGTTTTACTTATTTCACTGAGGATAATCTCCTCCAGTCCCACCCATGTTGATGCAAAAATTGGGTATTCATCCTTTCTGATGGCTGAGTAATATTCCATTGTATATATGTACCACATCTTTATCTATCCATCTGTTGAAGGACATCTAGGTTCTTTCCACAGTTTGGCTATTGTGGACATTGCTGTTATGAACACTGGGGTGCCATATGGCCCTTCTTTTCACTACATCTGTATCTTTTACTAGATCTGTGCAATTGCTGGGTCATAGGGTAGTTCTATTTTTAATTTTTTGAGGAACCTCCACATTGTTTCCCAAAGTGGCTACACCAACTTGCATTCCCACCAACAGTGTAATAGAGTTCCCCTCTCTCCACAACTTCTCCAACATTTGTTATTTCTTGCCTTATTGATTTGTGCCATTCTGACTGGTGTAAGGTGGTATCTCAACATGGTTTTGATTTGAATTTCCCTGATGGTTAATGTTGATTAACACTTTTTCATGTGTCTTTTAGCCATTTGTATGTCATCTTTGGAGAAGTGTCTGCTGTGTCTTCTGCCCATTTTTTCACATAGTTTTTCCAAAATAGAGCTAAAATTTGTCTTCCCTGGATCACTTCCTGTTATTCTTTGTTTTTTCATTGGGTCCATGGAGAATCTCTCCCCACTTTCTTTTCAAAACCCTGAGGGATTTGATGAATCAGCTGTCACTTTCCACCACTTCCATAGTCCTCCAGTCAACTTCCCTCCCTGGAAGGAAGTAATGTTTATTACTACAACATATCAACCTCATGAATTTTCTCACTTTACACTGATCTACCCAGGAAGATAAGCATAATTATTGACCCTATTTTATAGATGAGAAAACTTCAACTCCAAGAGGCTAAGTGACCTGTCTGAGGTCATACACCCAGACTCCAGATCCCACACTTTCTCTAATATATCAGGTTAAACTTGTCATATTTTTTCACTTCTGCCAAGGACACAGTTTTGAGTTTGTCTTGTATATCTGAAGGATAGAGATACTGATAGCTGGGTTGCTCCCCAGGTAACAGAATTTTTTTTAATTGGCCAAGGAACACACAGCTAGCAATGAGTCAAAGCTGAGATTAGCACCCAGGCTGCTAGATGCAGAGGAATGGAAAGGGTTCAACCAGATTACAATTCTCCTTCCTATGTGTGTGTTCTTGAACAAATCTGGCCACCTCTCTGAGCTTCCATTTCATCTATAATATGTTTATAGATTATAAAATTGGAGTTCCATTCAAGGTATCAAATCAACTACACACTGAAACCACCCAATCCACTCCAACCTTAGAAATGACAGGAAAACATGAACAAGAGAAAATAGCAGAGGTATTATATATATATAATATGTATATATACATATTATATGTATATATATAAAGCCCAGTGACAAGACTAAAGCCTCCCCACACACCCATAGGAGGCTAGGACCAGTATAGGGGCTGCTAATATACAAGGTCAAGAGTACATGCTCTCATAAGGCCCTGACCAGGTGTACTTGGGAGAAATATCATAAAGTGATGGATTCACAACCACTTCCTGAGGTTCCCACAATCTCCCCAACTGCGAGAATGAAGAATAAGAGCAATCTAAAAAGGGCTTAACAACAAATATATTAAATGACTCAAAGGGAGGAATTACCACCATAAAATAAGAATAGGAGGCTATGAAGCAAAAACAGGTGAATAGAAAAGAGCTCAGAGTTAGAGCTCAAATATAAAAAGTATAGTTACTAGACTTAAAACTCAGTAGATGGGGAAATAGAGACCCAGAACTGAGAAGAAATTTAGCAATGTCACAACAGCCTGGAATGGCAGACATGGAACTGGAACCAAAGCCAAACTCAGGAGTTAGGTTCTCTGAGGAGAAAAGATGTCTGTTTTTGTTCTCCTTCTTTCTCATTTCTCTCTTCTTTATCTGAAGTATAAGACTGGTGCTGAGCTAAACTCCACAACTCCTTCCTAAGTGAGAGACAAGGCTTCTATTCCTTGCCTGGGCAGAATGAGACAATAGGTTTCTCTTCAAGATGGAAAGCTAGCAGCCTCTCTACTCTGGAACTTAAACGGAATCTTTTTTTTTTTAAGATTTTATTTATTTATTTGACAGAGAGAGATCACAAGTAGGCAGAGAGAGGAGGAAAGCAGGCTCCCTGCCATGCAAAGAGCCTGATGTGGGACTCGATCCCAGGATCCTGAGATCATGACCCGAGCTGAAGGCAGAGGCTTAACCCACTGAGCCACCCAGGTGCCCCTTAAACAGAATCTTGATGTCTGAAGAGGATTTGGTTAAGTGAAGACTAGAAGAGCAGCCAATGGAATGAATTGCTTCTTACATATTTGTCATTAGATGCTGGGTTTGTGTCTTAACATCTTTAAGCCTCAGTTTCTTCATCTGTGAAATGGATTTAAGGGTCCCCACCATAGGCAGATGTTTTAAAAATTAAATGGGATTTTTTAAAAAAAGATTGTATTTATTTTAGAGAAAGCAAGCAAACACATGCATGAGTGGGGGGAGGGGCAGGGGGAGAGGGAAAGAGAATCTCAAGCAGACTCAGTGCTAAGCATAGAGCTCAACACAGGGCTCAATCCCATGACCCTAAGATCATGAACTGAAATTGAGTCAGCTGCTTAACTGACTGAGCCACTCAAGCACCCAATTAAACAGGAATTTTATGTAGCACATCAGAGTTTTCTCACATAGAACACCTTCCTGGGGCTTTACAACCCTGTCCTTTGAGCTCAAAGACACCCCCAGATAAGGATAAAGCAATAAGCACATGGGACCCCAGGCAACAGAGAAGAAAGAAATTTAAAACTGTGAAGAGACTTAGAAGGAGAGGAAAAAAGATAAATAAAAGGAAAATAGGAATATTGCCACATTACTTCCCCACCCACACAGCCAGAAGGCAGAGCTTTTCTTTTGTTCCTAAGATAATGCTCATTCTCTGGTGGGTGAGAAGCCTCATAACACTCACAGGCATATTTGAAAACATTGTTCAAACATGCCACTTACAAGAGAAATGCTAATTTATCCATTTGCACAATAAAATAGTATTTTTCCCACCTGAAATTTGAAAAGATGGGTATTAAGGAGGGCATAGATTGCATGGAGCACTGGGTGTTACCTGCAAGCAATGAATCATGGAACACTACATCAAAAACTAATGATATACTGTAGGGCAACTAATGTAACAAAATAAAAAATAATAATAAATGATAAAACCCAATGCTAGGGATTTCTGGTCCAAGATGGCCATATAGGAAGACGCTGAACTCACCCCCTCCATGGAACACACTACATTACACCTATTTATAAAACATTCCTCCTGAAGAACTAGGGGTCCACTGAACATCTTCTGCACAACAAAAGGCCACATAGAGAACATAGAGAGAGATGAAGACATGGTAATGAAGGGAACCTCACCCCCAACACTTCAAACTACAGTGGGGTGGGGGGGTTAGTACTAAGGGCTCAGGAACAGATACCTTGGTCCTTGAGCACAGAAAAAAAGCTGTGGTTTACAAGAGCAACTAGCATATAAAAAAGCCAACTTGAACTCCACCAAATGGTGGGGATTGGGGGGGGGGAGATGCTGCAATGTTCTCTAGGTGGGAGGGGCTAACAGATATGATCTACACTACCCCTACCTTTTTTTTTTTTTTTTTTTTTTTGGCCAAGGACCAAATGACTTTATTTTTTTTTTATTAACATATAATGTATTATTTTTTCAGGGGTACAGGTCTCTCCCCCTTACCTTGAAAGCAGACTAGTGCACAGCCTGGCCAGTCTACCCATCTTGCTGCCTCAGTGAACACTGGGCTTATAGCTCACACCAGTCCCAGCTGCCCCATCAAGGTGGGCACAGGGTAATACACACCAGGATACCCCTGGTTAGCATTCATTGCAACCCCAGCCTTTGTGCCAAGGTGACACAAGTGCTAAGCACCCTAGAACATTCCAAGCTTACACAATTTTGCCTTTAGATTGCTTGCGAGGGCCCCTCCAGTGCATAGTGCTCTGGAACCTCTCTTTTTGACATAAGCTTCATATTCAGCTACTCTGTCAGGTGCCCATGATGCTAATCACTTGGGACCACCCCACCCTCGCCAGCCTCAGCTCCAGTCACCACACCAAAACACCCACTGTGCTAAACACCTTGGGGCACCATGGTTTATACCCAATTCAGCTTCAGCTGTCCTTCTAGGGCACATTGTGTACAGAGAGCCCAGGGATCAAACCAGCCCACACCTATTTTAGCTTTAGCTGTCCTACCAGTGTAACCCCTGTGCAGAGAGTACCAAGACCTCCCAACTTGTACCTTGCCTCCTCTCCAGCCACCTCTCCAAAGAACCCTTTGGGCCAAGACCCTAGAACATCTCAGTTTACATCCCCTTTAGCCTCAGCTATCTTGCCAAGGTGTCATCCGTGCATAGAGCCCCAGATCCCCCCAGCATGCACCCACTTTAGTTTTAGCTATCCTGCCAGGATACCCTCTTCACAGAGAGCTCAGAGATCTCCTGGTCCACATACCACCTCAGCTCCAACCACCTCGCCAGGGCATCCTGAGATATACCAAGTTACACCCATTTCAGTTTCAGCTGCCTACCAGGGTGCCCTCCACACATAGAAACCTGGAACATTCTGGCCTGCATCCACTTCACCTTTAGCTGTCTTGACAGGGCAACCACTTCATGGAAAACCCCAGGATCCCCATCCCACAGTAGTCACAGCTCCAGTCAACCAGCAAAGTCACCAACCACACACAGTATACATAGGGGACAACCATACATAAGACCACCTCTTCAAGTTTAAAAGAAGTAATTAACTGTTCCACCTAATCCGTACAAACAAACACAGAAAGTCAAGCAAAATAAGAAGACAAAGGAATAGTCTCTAAAAGAAATAACAAGAGAAAAACTCAGAAAAACTAATTGAAACAGAGATAAGCAATATGTCTGATAAAAAATTTAAAGTAATGATAATAAAGATACTCACTGGGCTGGAGGAAGAACTCAGTGAGACTTTCAATAAAGAGATATAAAATATAAAAAAAAAGAAGAACCAATCAGACTTGAAGAATACAAAACTGACAGAAAAAACACATTAGAGGGGGACAGCTGGGTGGCTCAGTTGGTTAAGTGTCTGCCTTTGACTCAGGTCATGATTCCAGGGTCCTGGGATCAAGCCCCACATTGGGCTCCCTGCTCTGTGGGAAGTCTGTTTCTTCTTCTCTCTCTTAAATAATTTTTTAAAAATCTTTAATTAAAAAACACACTAGAGAGAATTAACAGTCCACTAGTGGATACAGAAGAATGAATGAATTAGCAATCTGGAAGACAGGGTAATGGAAAGCACCCATGCTGAAAAGAAAGAAAGAAAGAAAGAAAGAAAGAAAGAAAGAAAGAAAGAAAGAGAAAGAAAGGGAGAGAGGGAAAAAAAGGAGGGAAAGGAATGAAGAAAGGTGGAGGGAGGGAGGAAGGGAGGGAGAGGAAGGGGGAAGGGGAAGGAAGGAAAAAGAGGAAGTGAGGGAAGAAAGAAAGGAAAAGAAGAAAGGAAGGAAGGGAAAAGAAGGAAGGAAGGAAGGAAAAAAGAGAGAAAAATAAAAAGAAAAAAGAAGGGGGTAGAAGGAAAGGGAAGGGAAGATTTTTTTTAATGAGGATAGGTTAAGGGATCTCTTGGACAACATCAAGTGAATAATTGTTCACATTATAGGGGTCCCAGAAGAAGAGAGAAAGGGGACAGAAAACTTATTTGTAGAAAAAATAGCTGAAAACTTCCCTAAATAGAGAAGGAGATAGACATCTAGGTCCAAGAAGGACAGAGAGTTCCAAACAAGATGAACCCAAGGAGGTTCACACAGGACATATAATAATTAAAACATCAAAGTTTAAAGGTAGAGATTATTTTAAAAGCAGCAACAGAGAAGTATAGAGACAAGGAAAGAAAAACATAATGACCCAAATTCTTTAGGACTCAGCAAAAGTAGTTTAAAAGGAAATATATGATGATATAGACCTACCTCAAGAAACAAGAAAAATCTCCAACAACCTAAAGTTACACCTAAACAAAGTAGAAAAATAAGAACAAATTCCAAGGTGAGTAGAAGAAGAAAATATCAAGGATCAGAGCAGAAATAAATAACATAGAGACTAAAAAACAATTTCAAAAAATCAACAAAACCAAGAGCTGGTTCTTTGAAAAGTTAAGCAAAATTGATAAACCCTTAACCAGACTCATCAAGAAAAAAAGAGAAAACCCCATAAAAATGAAATCAGAAATTAGAAGGGAGAAGTAACAACTAACATCACAGAAACAGAAAGGATTATAAGAGAATATTACAAAAAAAATTATATGCCAATTAATTGGACATCCTAGAAGAAACAGATAAATTCCTAGAAACATACAATCTTCCAAAACTGAGTTAGGAAGAAATAGAAAATTTGAACAGATTGATTACTAGCAATAAAAATTGAGTCAGTAATCAAATAAATAAATAAATAAATAAAACTCCAGGGTGAGATGTCTTCATAGGTAAATTCTACCAAACTATTTCCAAAAATAGAAGAGGAAGTAAAGCTTCCAAATACATTCTATGAGTCCAGCCTCTGATATCAAAACCAGACAGACACTACAAACAAGAAAACTACAGGCCAATAGCCCTGGTAAACATAGATGCAAAAATCCTTAATAAAATATTAGCAAATCACATTCAACAATAATTTAAAAGGATCATTTACCATAATCAAGTGGGACTTATTCTGAAGGTGCAAGAATGACCAAATATTCACAAATCAATCCATGTGATACGCCACATTAACAAAATGAAGGATAAAAATCATATGGTCATCTTAATAAATGCAGAAAAAGAATTTGATAAAATTCAACATTTGTTCATAATGAAATTCAACAAAATGCATTTAGAAGAAACATATCTCAACAAAATGAAGGCCATATTTGGAAAACCCACAACAAACATCTTACTCGGTGGTGAAAATGATTGATTTTCCTCTTAGATCAGAAAGACAAGGATGTCTACACTTGCCACTTGTATTCAACTTAGTACTGGAAGTCCTTGCCACAGCAATCAGATAAGAAAAAGAAGTTAGAGGCATCCATATTGGTAAAGAAGAAGTTAATTTGTACTATTTCTATTTGTAGATGATGGGATACTGTATATAGAAAACGCTAAAGACACAGAATACATGAATATACATTTTTCCAAAGACATACAGATGGCTAACACACACGTGAAAAAATGCTCAACATCAGTCAGCATCAGAGAAATACAAATCAAAACCACAATGAGGTATCACCTCACACCAGTCAGAATGGATAAAATTAAGAACACAGGAAACAACAGGTTGTTGAGGATATGGAGAAAGGGGAACACAATACACAATGGAATAATACTCAGCCACCAAAAGGAATGAAATCTTGGGACGTCTGGGTGGCTGAGCCCATTAAGTGTCTGCCTTCAGCTCAGGTCATGATCCCAGGGTCCCGGGATTGAGTCCCGCATCAGGCTCCCTGTCAAGCAGAGAGCCTGGGTCTCCCTCTCCCCTGCTTCTGTTCTCTCTCTTGCTCTCTTAAATAAATAAATAAAATCTTCAAAAAAAAAAAAAAAAGAACAGATGCATAGATAAATGGAAGAGAACAGATATCCCAAAATAAGCCCATGCTTATATGGTCAATTAATCCATGACAAAGGAAGCAAGAATATACAATGGGGAAAAGACAGTCTCTTCAATAAATGGTGCAGGGAAACTGGACAGCTATGTGTAAAAGAATGAAACTGTACCACTTTCTAACACCATACACAAAAATAAACTCAATATGGATTAAATACCTACTACATGTGCGATCTGAGACAATAAAATTCCTAGAAGAGATTTCAGTGATTTCTGACATTGGCCACAGCAGCATTTTTCTAGATAGGTCTCCTCTGGTGAGAAAAATAAAAGCAAAATTAAACTATTGAGACTACACCAAAATGAAAAGCTTTTGCACAGTGAAGGAAACCATGAACAAAACAAAAAGGCAACCTTGTAAACAGGAGAAGATATTTGCAAATGGCATATGCAGTAACAGAATAATATCCAAAATATATAAAGACCTTATCATTCTCAACACCAAAAAAAAAACCACACAAATAATCTGATTTTAAGATGGGCAGAGGACTAGAACTGACAGTTTTCCAAAGAAGACATACAGATGAAAAGATGCTGAACAGACACATGAAAAGATGCTCAACATCACTCAGCATCAGGGAAATACAAATCAAAACCACAAGGAGATATCTCACCTTATACCTGTCAGGATGGCTAAAAGAGCTAAAATCAAAATGACAAGAAATAACGAGTGTTGTTGAGGATGTGGTGAAAAGGGAGCCCTCATACACTGTTCTTGGGAATGTAAATTGGTACTGTTACTGTGGAAAACAGTATGGAGGGGTTTTTGTTGTTGTTTTGTTTTGTTTTGTTTTTTAAAGATTTTATTTATTTATTTGACAGAGAGATCACAAATAGGCAGAGAGGCAGGCAGAGAGAGAGATGGGGAAGCAGGCTCCCCCACTGAGCAGAGAACCCGACTCGGGGCTCGATCCCAGGACCCTGGGATCATGACCCGAGCCGAAGGCAGAGGCTTACCCCACTGAGCCACCCAGAAGCCCCAGTATAGAGGTTTTTTCTCAAAAACAAAAATGCCATATGATCCAATAAATCTACTACCGGGTATTTACCTGAAGAAAACGAAAACCCTAATTCAAAAAGATAGATCCACTCCTATGTTTATTGCAGCATTATTTATAATCGCCATGATATGGAAGGAGCCAAAGTGTCCATCAATAGAAAAATGGATAAGGAAGATGTCACACACACACACACACACACACACCCCAGAATATTACACAGTCATAAAAAAGGATGAGATCACGCCTTTCCTGACAACATGGATGGACCTAGAGGGTATAATGCTAAGTGAAATAAGTCAGACTGAGAAAGATAAGCACCATATGATCTCACTTATACATGGAATCTTTAAAACAAAAACAAATAAAGAACAACAAAAGCAAAATCAGACCTGTAAACACAGAGAACACAGAGAGAACAAAGTAATGGTTGCCCGAGGAGGGGGGAATGGGAAAAATGGGTGAGGGGGAGTAGGAGATACAGGCTTCCAGTTGTGGAATGAGTAAGTCACAGGAATAAAAGTCGCAGCATAAGGAATATAGGCAGTGATACTGTAATAGTGTTGTATGGTGACAGGTTGTACCTGCACTCATGAGGAACAGAGCTTTGAAATGTATAAATTTGTCCAATCACCTGAAACTAATGTAACATGTGTGTCAACTATACTCAAATTTTAAAAACTTAAAAAACAAAACAAAACACTAAAACCCTATGCTAGGAAGGAGGGGCTGGGGATGGGGGTGGAGGAAATAGTATGAATTGCTTCTCAGCAAGCCACTAGAAAAAACAAAAACAAAAAAAGGCACCACTTGTCTCCCACAGGGTTATCCCTTTACTGGCCTCAGCAGCCCCATTCAAACACAAGGTTCTAGTCACTCAAAACCTCTTGGAATGAAGGGGGAGAAATCAAAGAGGGAGATGAGCCATGAGAGACTATGGACTCCAGGGAAACAAATGGAGGGTTTGGGAAGGGAGGGGGGTGAGGGGATGGGTGAACCTGGTGGTGGGTATTAAGGAGGGCACGGATTGTGTGGAGCATGGGGGTGTTACACACAAACAATGAATCATAGAACACTACATCGAAAACTAATGATGGACTGTACGGTGATTAACATAACAAAATAAAAAATAATAATAATAATAACCAAAAAAACCTCTTTCTCCCAAAAAGCATGTTCTCTCACTTCAACATGCTGTTCCTTATGCCTGGAACATTTTCTTCACTTTTTCCCCAGCAAATCTCACTCTCCCTACTGCAGACTCAGCTCACACATTACCTCCTACAGGAAGCCCACCAGACTGACCCCTTCTCAACTAGATCAAGAGTCCCCTCTGCCCCCAGAGCCCTGTGGGCTTCCACCATTAGAGCTGCAGTTCCCTGGGTCTGTGCTCCCCATGACACACATTTCTAGAACAGGCAGATTGTGGCATTACATAGGAGGAGTGAAATCTCTTTTTGGAGAAAGAGGTGAGTTCTATGTAGTTTTGGGACTTTGAGGAGTCAGGTAGAGATCCAGTTCCGGGTCAGCATTCGTTGTTTTTTTTTTTTTTTTTTTTTTTTTTTTTAAGATTGCATTTTTTTAAAGATTTTATTTATTCATTTGACAGATAGAGATCATAAGTAGGCAGAGAAGCAGGCAGAGAGAGAGGAGGAAGCAGGCTCCCTGCTGAGCAGAGAGCCCGATGCGGGGCTCGATCCCAGGACCCTGGGATCATGACCTGAGCCAAAGGCCTTAACCCACTGAGCCACCCAGGTGCCCCCCCGGGTCAGCATTCGAAAGAACATTCTAAGAATTAATTCTACCTCACTAACCCACCTAAGCTAGGACCAGATTTGAGGAACTGAGCAACCTTGGCTTGGAGAACAGCGGCACCTTGTGGTACCTATGTGGAATAGCACCATCCTTCATTGGTTCATTCAACATTTATTGCCAGCACATGTAGAGTTCTCTGTGTATGCGACACTCAGAGGGGATGACTTTTAATACCACCTTCCTATAAAATAAAATTCTTTTCAGCAACAATAAAATAAAGGCAGACAGTGAAAATTTACTTCCATTCTTAGAGAAAATTCTATGAAATAATGTAAATGATTGTCCAGTCACTAACAAGCGAATTGTAATAAAACAGAAATATCGACAAACGCTACAATTCAGGAAGCCACAAAATCTCGCCATTTGTGTGATTTTTTTTCTTGATTTGTTCGTTAGTTTTAAAACAATTTAAAAACAATGCTTGCATCTTTTTTGTTTTATCTTTTGTTTTATCTTGCATTTAGATTCAAAATAGACAAACACTGATTGTAATCAGTGTTTGTCTATTTTGAATCTAAATGCAAGAAGATATCATCTCCCAGGACTTTGGAGACCCTCAGACAATTCCAAACCATTACAAATTCACTCTCCAAACAAATGCACACAGCCGAGCGTCTTGGTGTGTCTGGAGTTGAGGGTACAACTGGGGGTTCTCTGGATTAATTTTCATATAGAGTACAAAGCGCATTCAAGAGTATGCTAATATGAGGCTTACATATAAATTAAAACTCAACAGTAAATGGTGAAATCAGAGTAAGCTGAGTCCGTACCTAATAATCCCAATGTCAAGTTCCCAGCTCTGGAGTCTTCTCACTGGCTTCACCCACTTGGGCCTCACGCCCCCACTCCCCGCAACAGATAAAGCCCCCGTCCTTCCACCATAGTTCCACAAAACAGCCAGGGGATTTCTAAACCTCCACCAACAAAAAGAAAAAAACAACTTGCCCTCCCAGAAGCTGCAGGAAATCTCTTTGCCTTTCTCTGGCTTGGAGTGGGCTTCACAGCTGCCCTTGGACCAATGGCTCTCGGGAGCCACGCCAGGAAAATAAGACCATATGGGTCTTATTGCGGGTGGGGCCAATCACAGCTGAGGAAAGGGGAGCAAGGTCAGAAAAGAAACGCAGGAGCCTGGCTCCATTTTACTCGCCTTTGAGTTCTGCGCTCCAACATCCAATTTTCCATGTTGGGGGGTGCTTGGTTTGGCAGCACATATACCAATTTTGCACATGGGGAAACTGAGGCAGCAAGAGCCCAGGGACAGGACATCTCAGTGGGACTGAACCAGTACTTAGGACACCAGGTAAGGAAGATCCCAGCCATGACTGCCTGTGTCCAGGGAAGAAGGTGGGGCAGCTGAATAGGGTGCTGGGTGATAGAATCACCCGAAGACACTTTAAAATGCACCGATACTGGGGCGTGGGGTGGGAGGAGGCATTGACGATGGTTAAAACTGCTTCAGGTGATAAGACGCAACCAGCGTGTAGAAAGCACCCACCTCATTCAATCTGCAAAGACAGGGAAGCGGAGGCCCAGCGCTGCACCTGTCTCGGTTCCCCACTCTGCCATGGCTCCTCAGTCCTACAAAGATGTCCTGGGGCAGAGAAGTGGGAAGACCAGACCCTGGGGACCACATCCGGGCCCATCCAAGAAAAGCCATTTTCAGGCACTTCTCACTGACCCCATTCCAATGACCCAGCCCCTTTCCTGGTCCCCTCTCCCTCACCCCAGAAAAGATGAGGGACTCCAACAAGAGAGAAGCTGAGTTTATTACAATGATTGAGGGCTTGCCACCTGAGTTTCCAGAGTCTTCCCCTTCAGGGCCCAGATGAAGGAGGGCCCTTATGGTAAGCAGTGCACCCTCAGCTCGGGGCTGCCCAGTAGACAGCTGCCCAGGAGCAAGTTACACAATCCTATCCTGCCAGGGCCTTCCCTCCTCCCTCCAGCCAGAGAGAACAGGCGACCAGGTGGGGACAACTGGATCCATATGAACCTGAGGCCTCCGCTGCCTGCCTTACCACAGCCCAGCTGGTTTGGTGAAACGAGCTGAGCTGACCTTGGATGGAGCTGAAGCTGGGGCATCGCATCTTGCAGGCCCCGGGCAGGCTGCAGCTCAGACAGAAGCAGCCTCCGGCCCCTTTCCACACCCTGGGGAGCCTTCAGCCTTGCTTGCCACGCTGTAATAGTAGGTGCGCATGCGCTGCTCCACAGCCTGGAAGTCCGGGCGGTCCTCCCACCTGTGGGGGGTTGGGTAGATCCAGGCCACTGACCACATCCCCACAACCCAACTTCAGCTGGAGGGGAGACACACAGGGGGCTCAGAAAATCAGTGGGGTTGGCAGGGTGGTGGAGTTTGGGGTAATGGAGAGGTGTCTTGAATACGAGAGGACTAGAATTCGGGTGTTGCCCTCCCACGTAATGAAAAGCTGCCGACATACAGGATGTTGGGGGAACCATCTGTTGAGTGTTAACTGGTGAAGACTTGCATTCATTGAGTGTCGGGGTAACAACCGTCAACCAAGGGGTGCTGGGATATTGAATGCTGAAGTACTGCTCATGTGCCAAGGGCCAGTGTAATTGGTGCCAGGTGTGGGCTTATATGGGTGCAAGGACGCTGCCCCTAATCTAGCAGAACACTGGAGCACTGACAGTGGGTTCAGCTAGTGGGGAGTCAGGCTACTAAAGATGCTAGCCTTAAACAGTATTGGGGTGCTGGTGTACTGAGTACTTCCCAATGGGGGCCAGGTTAACACATGTTGGATGGACTGATCATTTATTATTTATCATAAAAAGGGTGTCTATTTAATTGGGTGACTTTGGGTGTCAATGTCATAGGTGTTGGCCAGTGGAATAATGGATGTTGGGGTAGGAAAAGTATCAAATGTTAGAATATCCATGCATTGCATGGCTCAATGTAGGACAATAGTTTTTTTGGGTGCATGTTGCCTATTTTCTGATGAGAAGTTGAAATGCTGATGATTTTACGAGTTAGGGTGCTCAAGTGTTGAGTTTGAACACCAGGCAGGGGTGGAGGTTTTGAATGTATTGAGTGTTTGGGTGCTGTAGTGTTGGCCTGCAAGGGTAAAGAGGTGTTGAATGTTGGATGGTGGGGGACTGAGGAATTAGACTGGAGTATTATTATCCCATGCCCTGACCACCAGTACCATATTTGGGGTAACAGAGTACTAACTTTTTTGAGTATTGTAGGATCAATGTGTTGAGTGTTGGCTGGTGGGGGACTGAGGTTTTAGATGCTGGAGCACTAGGTGTCTACAGGAGGCAGGGTGTTGTGGTGTTGGTCCATCCCAGCATTCTAGAATTAGCGTGTTGAGGCATGAGTATAGATGCAGAAAATAAAGGTAGCAAGTGTTGGAAAGGCTGTGAACGGGGTGAGTCTTGGTGGGATGAGTTTGGGATTATTGGGCATCACGACCTCCGACTCCAGGCCCAGGTGTCAGTCCAGCCAGGTACCCTTCCCCCACACTGGCACTCACTTGTAGATCCAGCAGTCACTCATGAGTGTATACATTTCAGGCGGACATTCTGCCGGGCACTCCATCCGCTTGCCCTGCTCGATGAAGTTTATGACCTCGGGGCCTTTCATCTTCTGCTTGAGCCAGAGTCAAGTGTAATGTAAGTAATGAGGGCCACCTCGCCCTCACCCCCCCTTCCTACCCACCCACCTGCCTCTGCCCACGCCTGCCTTGTAGGGCTTCTGGCCATAGGAGAAGGCTTCCCACATGGTGACCCCATAGCTCCAGACGTCACTGCGGCTGGAGAACTTGCGGAAGTTGAAGCACTCGGGTGCATACCACTTGAGCGGCCACTTCCCTGCTGAGCGGGCCTGAGAACAGGGAGATGCTGCCAGGGCAGGGCTTGGGGACCCTCCACCCACCAACCTCATCCACTGGGTGCCAAAGGGCTGGGAGCTCACGGTGTAGTAGCTGTCGTCAGCACCCAGTGCCTTGGAGAGACCGAAGTCGCTGATCTTGGCGTAGTGCCGGTTAACCAGCAGGACATTGCGGGCCGCCAGGTCACGGTGCACGAAGTTTTTCTCCTCCAGGTATTTCATCCCCATAGACACCTGGTGCAGCAGCTCGGCCACATTGCTGATGGGGATGTCCTCCCTGAGGTACAGGGGAGTCAGGGTCAGCTGGAGGGGACAACCCAGGTTCCCAAGGGGGTAAAGCCCACTTCTCTGCTGAGCATGCGTTCAGTAGGTGCTTGGTGGACATCTGCTGTGTGCCAGGCACAGGGCTGGGAGTACCGTGGGGAGGTGAACAAAAAAGGCAAAACCCTCTGTCCTCCTCTAGTCTCAAGGCTTTACATTTCTCCCACATACTATGATCCCCAAACTTACACATTGACCTGCATCCTCTACATGCCCTCAAGGGTCTTGTGGGCATCTCAGAAATCATACAGACAAAGCTAAGCTCCTGACTTACACACGAAGCCAGCTGTCCCCACTGCCCCCTTCTTCTCCAGCAGCTACATCCTTTCATTTACTTGGGCCAGAAGCACTAGCCTTGCCATCAGCTCCTCCATCTCACACCCAGCTTCCAAACTGTCAGCACTCCCTGGCAGCTCTGCCTTCAGAATCCCTCCAGAATCCTACTTCTTTCCACCTCTGCTTCTGCCACCATGGCCCAGCCATCATTGTCATTAGCCTGGACCAGAAGTTAGCCTGGACCAGAACAGTCACCTCTGCCTTCACCCCCCATGGTTTCTCCCCCCATGGAAGTCAGGTCCGGCCACTCCTCCGCTCAGAGCCTCCCAGGGCTCCCACCTCACCTCAAGTAAAAAGTCCAAGGTCTTCCCATGGCCCACAAGGCCCTGCAAGGCCCCCATCACCTTCCTACCCACATCAGCTCCTCCTCTCCTCTTCATGCACTCTGCTGCAGGCACAGGGCCTTCCTCACCGTTCCTCCATGACCCCTGCCCCAAGCACACCTCAGGGCCTTTGCACTGGCTGTGCCCTCTACTGGGACCACTCTTCCCCACAGCTGCCCTTGGCTGCCTCCTTCAGTTTACACATACCTCACCTTCTCACCTTTCATCTCCCACCCTGACACTCCCAATCGTCTTTTTCATAGTACTTATTTTCCAACATAATCCCCTGTTGTATTATAATTCTTTTTTGAAAACCTCTCTTCCCCAACCGGAACACAGGACAGAGATCTTTGTCTCTTCTGTTCACCAATAAATCCCAAGGGCTGGGGACAGTCCCGATTACAGAGGAGTTGCCCAGTAGACACCTGTGGAATAACTGAGCATGTGAGCCAGGTCACACCACAAATACATATGCACCAGCAGGAACAGGAGGTGATGGGCCCATGCCGCAGTGAGTGTAAAAGATCGTGTCTATGCGGGTGAGAGCTGGAGGCATGAGAACACATTGGTGTTAATAGCTCTGCCTTGTGGGTATGGGGGGGGGGCAGGGGGCAGGAGTCACGTGAGACAAGTGTGTGCTCATGGCTGGATGAGCCTGCGAGAGTCCCACCAGCTCCAGAGGCCCAGCCCACCCCAGGGCTCACTTCTTCCCAAGCAGGAACTTGTGCAGGGGCCCGCCACCCGCCATCTCCATGACCAGCATGAGGGCCTCGGCCTGGCAGACGCCAATGAGCCGCACGATGTAGGGGTTGTCCAGCTGGTGCATGATCTGTGCCTCGCGCATCATCTCATCCTTGTCTGTCTTCTCCGTGCTGTGCTTCAGCACCTTGATGGCCACGTCAATCTGCTTCCTGCCATGACGGGCACTGGAGTCAGCCCAGGCCCTGCTCAGCCCCTTCTGCCCACCCGACCAGCCTCTCTCTTCTCCAGACACATGTGGTGGGTACTATGGTTTGCCACCTGGCTCTCACTTCAGGGCCCAGGCACGCACTTCCTCAGCTGCCAGGACGTCAGCTAGTGATGGCTCACTGCCAAGTTCCTCATGGAGAACGACCCCTCACTGAACAAAACACCTCAACATTATACCCTCCCCAGGGGCTGCCTGTATCTAGGGGGCAGTCGATGGAAGGCATGGGCAGGCGTCTGTTGCAACTGTAGCTCGGTGCCCCACCCTCCACCCCATCCCCAGCCTGTGTCTCCCACACTCTCAGGTGCTGTCCCCAAGCCCTCCCAGGTACTCCCCTAGCAGTCTCCTGGCCCAGGGCCCAATTCCCAGGCAAACTGATGTTGCCTCCTGGCTCCATTCCCTAAGTTGGGGGGGGGCCCCACTCCCATCCTCTGCCCTACCCGCCCCCTGACAGTGCTTCCCCAAACCACAGCAGGGTGGCCATACTTGCGCATGCGGTAGACACCCTGGCGTACTGAGCCAAAGTTGCCACAGCCAAGTTCTATGTCAGCCATGAGGAGGTTGTCCCGCTTCAGGAAGAGCTTCTTGTCCTTGAGCTCCTCGGGGTCACTGTATGGGCTCTCATACACACTTGTGTCCATGGGCATTGACTGTGCTTTCTCTGCAGACACTAGGCGTGCTGGGCGCACACACACACACACACACAAGCATGCACTCCCAAGTCAGGATGAGGGCATGGGAATGGGGGGGTGGGGCACAGCAGTCTTGGCACCTACAAGGCACAGGCCCCATCCAGAACACTCCCAGGCACACGGGTACATGCATGTGTTCATATGTACATGTGCACTCGCGTGTGCTCCTGGTCCCGTCTATGGGTGAGCTGGGAAGCCACGTCCAAGTGGACTCTAAAGGCAGAGTCTACGCGTCTATGTCTACGTCATAGTCTATGTGTCTATGTCCATGTGTAACCACATGTGCCCCTGTGTGCTCACACAGACGCTCCCACGGGTACTTTCACCCATGTGCCTGTGTATGATGGGGCCCAAGGGCCTGTTTGCACGAGTGACTGTTAGCAAGCCAGCTAGAGTACACACATCTATGTGTGTGTGTGTGTTCCCCGGCATGTCCCTGCCAGCCCAGGTCTGGGGATGCACCAACAGCCACATTTACCAGGACTCCAGGATGAGCCTCTGCATGCACAGGTAACCAGGTATATTCCCTGCACACACACAGGGACAGGCTTACTTCTACACGTCAAATGAGCATCTGCAGCAAGGCATTTCAGGAACACAGGCTCAAAAGCCCGCCTGCCCAGGCTCAGTCCTGGCTCCACTACTTCCTAGCTGCAAGACCTCCTTCAGTTCCCTGCCCTCCTTTCTCATATGTAAAATGAGAATAATTGCCATGACTACATCATCTGGCCCGTCAGAGACATTCCAGAAGCACAGACACACATGAGTGTGAAGCGTGACTGGCACATAGTAGGTGCTGGACAAATGTGTATCTGTGACCCAGATGTCCTCCCCTACATGTCCATGTGCACCCCACACACACTCATGCAGGCAGGCATGATGGACGCGCAGCCATGTGGACGTCTACATGAACAATATATGCATGGGGCAAACCAAGGCCAGCTGCTACAAGCCAGGCCTGGCCCATAGCCCTCCCCTGCCACAGCCCAGAGCCCAGATCTTGACCATGGCCTGGCATGAACCCCACACGCACCCCTCCACCTCCGTCAGCTCACCTGGTTCCGGGGTGTACCCATCTGAGCTGGTGTCAATCCGTCTGTGAGCCTAAAGGTCATGAGGTCAGCAAGGGTCCACATGACCCTGAGCTGGGGGCACCTAGCCCCTGAGACCCATATGCTCTGCAGACTCCCATGAGCAGTGCTGGGGGTATCCCACACTCCATCCCAGTCTCACCTTGGAAACAGGACCCATCGCCCACCCACCCAGCTCCAACCCTCAGGACCCAACCCTGAGATGCCAGCCAACTCACGTGAGTGAACGTGGATGGGTGGGCTGGGAGTGTGGGAGCAGCAGCCTCTGGGGGAGCAGAAGGGACAGTGAGGGGTGGGGCATAGGGTCTCCCACTCACCCCCTGCCCCCCACCACCCCCCTCACCTGCGCTGGCACTGGTGTTGGGGCAGGCGTCCTTTAGACAGTAGATGAGCCCATCTGCCTTCAGCTTCAGGTACTCCACCAGCTGTGGGGGATGGGGTCAGGGCCAGGGCTCCTCTCTTCACCAGCACGCTATGCAACCCCCACAAACACAAGGCAGATGGGCAGCTTACCTGCCAGAGCGTGTCAAATTTGGTCCCCTCAGGAATACAATATTTGCCCGCCTTGTCCTGGCTGATGAGGTAGTGGTACACAGTTTTCCCATAGATCAGGGACAGTGCGTAAGTGCCCTGCTCCTTCCGGGGCCTCAACCTGGCAGGGGGAAGGAGGAGCTATCACCCCTATAATCACCTGGGCCTCTCCTGTGGTGACCCCCTGCTGGGTCCCAGTTTACACACACACACACACACACACATACACACACACACACAGGTTGCCCACAGGTTCTACTCCTGATAGTCTCATGGAGAAGTGGCAGGGACTAGGGGCTCCGAGGTCAGGCTGGTGGAGTGGGGTGGGGGAGGGGAATGAGAGGAGATGGCAGTGTCTACAGGGAGACACAGTTGTCCGAGAGCCAACATGTGACCATCCACAGGGGAATATTGGCCCTCTCACAGTGGACACTCAGCCCCAAATAGCCTGATACTCAGCCACCCACAGCTGAACCCTTGGCTGTCTAGGGGAGAACACTGAGCCACCCTCAAGCAGACACCTGGGCCTCCATGGCTGAATATGTGGCCTTCCACAGGGGACACTCAGCCACCCACAGGGGCTACTTGGTCATCCATGAAGGGATATTTGGCCATCTATGGTGGACACACAGCCACTTAAAATATTCTCTTGGGAAGGGCGCCTGGGTGCCTCAGTGGGTTAAGCCTCTGCCTTCAGCTCAGGTCATGATCCCAGGGTCCTGGGATGAAGTCCCACATCCTTGCTCCTTGCTCAGTGGGGAGCCGGCTTCTCCCTCTGCCTGCTGCTCCCCCTGCTTGTGCTCTCTCACTCACACACAAATAAATAAATAAAATCTTTAAAAGAGAGAAAGAGGTTCAGCTTCCGTAAGATTCCCACAGGGGTCTGTGATCCAGAAGAGGTTAGGAAATACTTAAAAATATCCTCTTATAGACCCTTTGCAGGGGTCCGGTTTCTTTTCAAATTCAACCAGTACCACAAATTCTGCGATAATTCAGAAAGCTTTGGTAGCAAAAAGCATGAGGTACAATTCCAACCACTCTTCAGCAGCTCTAAACTGTGGTCAAGAATAAGACTGGCCCTGGTCTTAATTCCAGGCCTGAGTGGCATGCATCTTTCTATCACACCCTACACCCTCATCTCAGAACTGGACCTGTTCTGGCTTGTGACAAGCATCAGGATCCCACAGGGGTATTTCCCCACTGTCCCATGCAAGTTTCTATGCCTATAGCTTTGACCTTTAGACCCCTATCTCCATACTGAGAAACCAGTTCTTGACTATAGGAACCGAAAGAAGATTCTACAACAGCCTCTGTCCAAAGCATGCCTTGCCTAGTTTTCCAGTGGTCTGGCTCAAAGTAGCTGTTTCTGGTCTCTTGACATTGCTCAGTGTGAGTCACTGTCCCTGATAATATTAGTGCTCCAACTGCTTCGGAACCTCAGTGTCAGCTGAGGTTGGAAAGTTCTTTCATCTTCTGGACCTACCATGCTATACCCAATCCTAGCTCCCTCAGCCTCAGTCTCAGCCTCCTGTGGCTCATGCTGGCCCTCCCTTCCTCTGTGACTTCAAGCTTGACATCCAAGGACCCACAGCTGGTCAAAGCCATTGGCCCTGGCTCTCCTGACATTCCTCTTACCTCAGTCGACCAGTTAACTGTCATACACTCTACAGAAAGTTTGCAAAATTTTCCTTGGGGCATGGAATCTTCCATGGAAGCTTAAGACATGAAAGAGTTCAACGTTGAGGTAGGAAGAGGATAGCAACTGGTAAGTAGCAGAGTCTGGATTACCACCCATGCTCTATTTTCATTGATTTATCGTTTTTGTCTTCCTGCTCCACAAGGACAGGGATTTGTGTCTGTTTCATTCACTGCCATGGCCTCAGTGCCTGAAATAGTGCGTGGCACATAGTAGATGTTGAGTAAATATTGGTTGAATGGAGGAGAGGAAATTGAAGCAGGCAGAAGTTCAGCTTCTCGCCCAATATCCCCAGCTGGGAAGTAGCAGAGCCTGGATTTCCACCCAGGCAGCCCAGCTCTGGAGTCCCAGATCTTCAGATCCCTTCCCATATAATGTCCATGTGCACACTCAGCAACACACTACCGCCTTGCTCATGTTAGCACAGGCCCATCTGCACGCTGAGGTCTGCCCCAGCCTCCAGGATTTCCGCCAACAAGCCCCAGCCTCACCACCCCAAACCCCCAAGCCTCAAGCCCCACATACAGAAACTTGCCGTCTGTCTGCGAGCCGGAATAGAGTTTGCGCTCTGCCTCCTCGCGGGTCAGGCTGCTGTGGTACCAGGGCATCCGCTCGTGAGCTGTTGTGGCAATGAGCTTCTCCACCTGGGGAGCCTGGCTGATGATGGCCTGTTCCAGGGCCTCGCCCTAAGGAAGGGAGGATGTAGGAGACTTGTAACTGTCACCATGTGTCACCAAGGAGCCAAGTGCACGGCCACAGGAAGGTTCTTTCATCTTCTGGACCTTCCTAATTGCCTCCGTTCCCATGAGACCCTTCACCCTAGGCGGACCTAAGGTGTTGAGGACAGCTTCCCCCCTCCAATCCCCAACACCAGGGTACCTCTCCAATCCCCCACCCATCCAGGACACGTCCCAGGCCCCTCCTTACAGGCAGCCCCAAGCTCATCTCCAGCTTGACGATCTGACACTGGTTGTCGTGTATTGCAGGCTGTCAAAGACCACCACCCACCACCCCCGCTGGCAGCGCCCCCAGCATCCTCTCGGGCCCGGCACCCAGGCCCCGCGCAGCGCCACCTCCACAAGCTGGTCTGGCAAGGACGTGCACCAAGGCACCGCTCAGGCCCCTCCCTCTGAAGCCTCCTCCGAGGTCCCGTCCCCACCCACCCCTCCAGCTTCCAAATCTGGCGTGGCACAGCAAAGCACAGGCTAGCGAAGACGACAGCTCTCCACAGTACCCGCCCCCCGCCCCCGCCCGCCAACAAGGCTCTCCAGGCTCTTGAGGCCAGCTCTGCCCCGGCCAGCTCTCCCCAGGCCCACCTCCTGGCCCCGCCCCCGAGGGCCCGCGCTCTCACCTCCAGCTTCCACGTCTGGCGCACATAGTCGCGCACCATGGCGTCGCGCAGGCAGTCGAAGACGCCGGGCTGCGGCTCGAGGCCCGACGGCCGGTTGCACGGCTTGCGCAGGTTGCAGGGCAGCCCGTCGGGGTCGCGCGAGTAGAACTCGCACAGCTCCGCGGGGCCACAGTGCGCCTTGCCGCCGGCGATGGCGTAAGTGCCGTTGAGCTGGCGCTCAATGGGGAAGTGGTGGAAGCGCACGTCGTGCACGAGCGACAGCACATAGCCTCCCAGCGAGCGCAGGCATTGGCGCAGCAGGAAGAGCCCGTCGGCCATGCCCGCCAGCTTCAGGTGCTCCTCGGCCTCGGCGCGCGAGATGCTGCCGTAGAAGAAGGGCAGGTGCGCCGCGGGGTCCGGCATCGACGCGGCCGCTGTGCCTCGCCAGGCTCTGCGCGTACAGAGGGAGATAGAGGACACGTCAGGGTCTCGGCTTGCCTTCTTCAACAGCGCGCGTTGGGCCCAGAGATAGTGGGAGAGGCCGCATTGAGGGGCGTCCGCGCCAGTCGTGCAGAGTCGGCTTGGAGAGGAGTCCCAGCCTGCTGAGCTCAGCCCGGAGAGTCCCCAACCCTCCCCTGACTTCTCAGACTTTGTGCGGAGCGCCCAGACAGCCCCACCGGCCCCCCGACACCAGCACCTGGAACCATTCATTCATTTCCCAAACACATGTTGAATTACTATGTTTCAGGCCGGTGTTGGAGATAAGAGTGAATAAGATAGGATCCTGCCCTCCTGAAGACAACAGTCTGGGGGACGTGGGGGATACAGTAAACAAGAGGCAGAAATAATTACAGACTGAGGTCCGTGTACTAAAGGAAATAAATGAGTGATACTACGAGAAAAGGCCACTGTCGCTGGGATGGTCACCTTCTCTGAGAAGGTAGCATCTGAATTGAGATCTGAAGGATGAGGAGGAGCTAGCTTTTCAAAAGTCATGGAAGAGAGCACATCACGCAGAGGGACAGCAAGTACAAAGGTTCTGAAGCTAGAACCAGCTTTGTTCTTCAAAAGAACCTTATTCTATTGACCTTCCCAAGAAGTCCCCTGGCCTTAGAAATTCCCCTTTGCCCTGCCCCCTTCTGCCTTCATGGACAGATTTCTAGAAAGCATAAACTAATCTGAATATCCATCAATAAGAGATTGGTTAAATACATTAGGGTTTAATTCCAGTGTGAACTTTGATGCAATCACTAAATAAAATGAAATGCATGACTGAAAAGTACGATCCAATGTGGGGAGAAGGAATTAAAGATATTTAGATAAATATCTAGTAAGGCAGATAACCTAAAATTATCTGTTTTTAGCTTCCTGGGGTTATAGTATAATGACTGATATCTTGATAAGCACTAGGTTATGCAGGTGTCTGAATTTCTCAGAATGTACTAAAATTTGTTCATTGCAGTGTATTTGGACCCTTAAGGTAAAAAAAGAAGAACCACCATAAAAATTGAATGCTGTTAACAATCTGTATGCAGAAATATTTAGTCTGGTGGATACTGATGATTGTAATTTACTTCAAAAAGCACCCAAAAAATAACATTAACTGATGGATGGACAGATAGGTAGACAGAAACAGTCAAGTCTTATAATTCAGGGTAATTCTATAAAGTTATGGCAAACACCAAATTAGCAAAACTAAATGCTGCTAGAGGAAATCCAACATTAGGTGTCTAAAGTCCCTGCTCACAACATTTTCATCAACTGATCAGTACATAGCCCTGTTTCTGCTTCAAGACACTTTTTGATATGTATTGTTGATTCATTAACATTGAACGCTCAGCCAACAGCAGTACAACTATAAGATTATCTAACACATACTTTTCCTGGAAGGCACATCACAGCCTTCTTGCCCTTAGGAACACAAGACTGCACATCAGCACTAGACTGCCATTTAAACAGTGAAATCGCCAACAAAACGCACAATAATGTGGCACCAAATAGAGGACACTTGTTTCCAGCACGGGAATTAAAACAAAAAGCAGAGGAGTATCCCCTTGTTTGACCTCAATGGGAATGTGCACATCAGTTAACTCAAATTTCTTACTTCTCTGCGTGTGTTCACGAATGACTATGAAATGCCTCAAGTGTCTGGGGGTTACAAGTAAATATTTATGTGTAGGCTAAATACAGAATCTGCTAATAACATAATCAACTGTATGTGATAAAGTAAATATAACAATATCAATTGTTGACTCTAATGGGGTGGCTAATGGGTATACAACTACTTCTCCCCCATTTTGCTATATATTTGTAAGTTTTTATACAATACTGAAAAAACTTATCTCCCCATACAACTTCTAGACATTTCTCTAAGGTGGGCCCAGCAAGACCACCCAAGCACAGGTTGTGTTGAGGGGAGGATCCTTGAGTGCCTTTCTTAATTAAGCAAATATAAGCAGGGCGTGCAAAGAAGGCTTTTGTGGTTTGAAAAAGGCTGCCTTTCCTTCCGGGTGTCCAGGGACAGGCAATGACAGGCACAGGGACTGAGAGAAAGATACTGGAATGGGAATCAGGTGATGTCTGGGTTGGGGTAGCCAGAGGAGGAGCAAGAATCTGTATTCTAACCTGATGGCTCCTGACACTGGGTTTGGGAAGGCCAGGTTGAAGGGAGTTCCTGGATGTCCCAACAGTTACAGGCAAGTGATTAATCAGGGACCACATTTGTGTCCCCACCTGGAGATGCAGATCGCCAATTCCATCAGAGCACTGAAGAGTCAAAAAGTTTCCTAGGTAGTTACCCTAGAGAACTAGGTAACTAGTGAACTAGGTAACTAGAGTTACCCTAGAGAAATGGAAACTTGCATTCACAGAAAAACCTACACAGGAAATGTTTATAGCCACTCTGTTCACAACTGTCAGATTTTGGAAACAAATGTTATCTCCACAGATGAATAGATAAACTGTGGTACATCCCAACCATGACCATGGGATACCACTCAGCATTAAAATGGGAGGAAATGCTAAGACCTACAACACATGGATGAATCTTAAAGGCATCATGCTGAGTGAAAGACGCCAAACTCAAAAGGCCACAAACTGTATAATTCCATTGAAAACTGTATCAGTGGAGAACAATGCATCAGTGGTTGCCAAAGGCTGGGGGCCAGGGGAAAGGATTGACTAGAAGGGGCATGAAGGGATTTGGGAGAATAATCAATATTTTGATGGAGATGGTAGTTGCTCAGCTATAGGCATGTGTCAAATCTCGCAGTTTTCACTAAAATGGGTGAGTTTTACTGTATGTAAATTATACCATAATTTTTTTTAACTAAAGAAACTGGATCGGGGTGCCTGGGTGGCTCAGTGCGTTGGGGCCTCTGCCTTTGGCTCAGGTCATGATCCAGGGTCCTGGGATCAAGCCCCGCATCGGGCTCCCTGCTCAGCAGGGAGCCTGCTTCCTCCTCTCTCTCTCTCTGCCTGCCTCTCTGCCTACTTGTGATCTCTGTCAAGTGAATAAATATTTTTTAAAAAAAGAAAGAAAGAAACTGGAAAGTATAGACAAACAAGACACTAAAAATAACTTATATAGGAAAGAAAGTGCTGTTTATGCTCCTGCTCTACTTTCTTGACTTCCACCCCCTCACCAGCCTCACATTCTGCTCTCCACCCCCACCAGGATGCTTTCCAGGCTAGAGAGGAAGCACTGGTATCTCCACCTGGTGGGCACAAAGCAAGAACCTAATGCCCTTCTCAATGCTGGGTTCCTTGAGTGATGGACATTGGGGACCCCTCCCTCCTGCTTGAGTCTCTTGGCTCTTCCCAGTCCTTCACAGGTTCCCTGATGTGTCTCCTCCCTCTCTGACAGTTCCTGGTCTGTCTGTTTCCCCAGCCCTGGTCCCCTTACTTGGGACATTCTGTCTGTGGCTATAAACACGCCACCATGCCAACCTGCCTGGTCCAGATCTCTCTCCTGAGGTCTGATTGTACTGGCATCACCTCCTTTGATCTCCACCTGCTATGTCTATTAATAAAACCTGAGATCCAGATCTAACTCACATGGTGTTTGTGGTTGGCTAAACCCCACAGTTTGTTTCCCATGAGCTGAGACCCAGGGTCTGCAAGTTGCTTCTTCGGCAATTTATCTCTGAGGCCTCCCTTGCTCAAGAACTTACTGTGGCTCCCTCCTGCCCACTTCATTGAATCTAACTAAACTCTTCAACCTTCCCTTTGTTCCAGCTGAGCTGTGCTATTCTCCTTCTTTCAAATGCACTTCCATACTTTTATCCATGCAGTGGCCTCTACTGAGTACACCTTCCCTACTCCTCTCCATCCTCCCACATCCAGCCATCCCTGCCTCACAGACTCGTATCACTGCTCCCTATACACAGGACAGAGGACCAGGCAGCAAGATGGGGGCTTGTCCAGGGGCTGTGGGTAGGGGTGGGGGTAGTGAAGCTGGTCTCTGGGGCAGGAAGCTGTGGCAGGAAATTGTCGGCAACACAGTTTGAGAAGCTCCGCCCCACAGTGGCCACAGGTGCAACCTGGGTAGCCAGAGACGGGTTAGTGCAGAAGGGGGGCTGGGGAGAGACTGGCCCTTGGGGCCCGATTCAGGGCCATAAGCCATGACTGACCATCTCAGACCAAAGGCCAAAGCATCCCAGAGGCAGGAGCCTTCCCTGTACATTCTGAGCTTTATCACAGCCTCCCTGTCTCACTGCCAATAGCGACAATGGTAATAATAACACGACACTGCACGGCCTGTGGGTCCGGGGGTTAGCCAGCCCTGTGTATGCTTTTGCCTTCCTGTGCCTTTCTGGGCTGTCCTCACTAGTAAGCCAGGGGGATAAAACCCAGAGTGACTAACTTTCCAGTTCCCAGAGATGCTGGGGAGGCCAGAGGAAGTAGACAGGAGGAAGTAGAAGATAAAGAGCCAGGGAGACAAGAGGCTGGACCAGGCATGGACCCTTTGCTTTCACAGGAGCTGGGCCTGTGTGCAGCCTCCTGATGGGGCCCTAGATGTGGTTGGGAAGATCACATGTTTCTATCCTGAATCATGACTCCACGGCTTTCCAAGGAGACAGGCCCACAATGACACTTCCCTACCCTATTCCTGCCTGGACTGACCCCATCCAGCCTCCCCATGAACTGTGAGTTCAGAGATCCTAATTTGGCCTTGCCAGAGTTTGTAGCTCCACTGAGAGATAATGGGACAGCAGCCCTTGTTTTCACAGCCCAGGCCATGGGAGGAAAAAGAAGAAACCTGTGGTCCTCTGCCAGAAGGATCTCCCTGAAATTCCACCATTCAAGCATCCTCCTTAGGTAAAGGTAGGGTTCAGAGAGACCTGATAGCCCAAACATACTTCAAAGGAAAAAAGGCTCAGGTGGTCAAACACATTTTCAAAAGCTGTGGAAAGCATATTAGCATACTAAAGGCTCTGAGAAGCGCCTGGGTGGCTCAGTCAGTTAAGTGTCCAACTCTTGGTTCCAGCTCAGGTCCTGATCTCAGGGTGATGAGATGGAGCCCTGAGTGGGGGCTCTGTGCACAGCAGGGAGTCTGCTTAAGAGTGTTTCTCTCCCATTCCCTCTGACCTTCACCCCCCACACCCCTAAAATAAATAAATAAACCTTTAAAAAAAAAAATAAGGCTCAGG
The DNA here is from genome assembly GCF_902655055.1 of Lutra lutra. Classification (NCBI taxonomy): domain Eukaryota; kingdom Metazoa; phylum Chordata; class Mammalia; order Carnivora; family Mustelidae; genus Lutra; species Lutra lutra. The sequence continues at coordinate 76,099,611 of NC_062286.1, forward strand.
GTGCCTGAGTGGCTCAATCAAGCGTCTGCCTTCAGCTCAGGTCGTGATCTCAAGGCCCTAAGATTAGCCCATGTCAGGCTCCCCGCTCAGTGGGGAGTCTGCTTCTCCCTCTCCCTCCACCCCTTCTGCCCCTGCTCATGCTCTCTCAAATAAATAAATAAAAATCTTACCCAAAAAATTGAATTAAAAGCTCTGAGAAGACCTGCATGGAAGGACCATTTTAACTTTGTCTTATCCCCACTTCTATGTAGCAGAGCCTCAAGGATCTACTATTCCACAGAACATACTCTGAGTATCAAAAGCCCCAATTAGATGTCCACTGTCAGAGCCCAGAGGGGAGACTGAGGCAGTCAGGCTGCAAAGGGAATGAGCCTATCCAACTGGACTTGGGAGGGAGAGGGAGTTGCACCAGCCAGGCCTAGAGGCCTAGTCCTCAGCCACTGACCCCACGAAAGGCAATGCTGGAATGGGGGCCCAGCCCCTCTCTGCCCATCCCTCCTCTCATTGACCCCTAGACTTCTGCCTGAGACCTGAAATCCCCCCTAAAGCCACACTTCCTGCTCTCTAGCCCAGAATCATCGTGGGGACCCCCTCTGCCCACCAGGAGAGGCAGCACAGGCAATATCAGCCAATGAAATGCCACCTTGCTTACGTTCTAAGTAACAATGACAGCAGCTGGCATTGGGCCAGGGGTGGCGATCGGCTCCCTCATGTCTTCTTCCTGACATCAAGGGATCAGATTTCAACCATAGAGTCAGGAATCCACTGTGCAATAGTGCTGTGGTCCTGGCCAGTGAGTTAAGCTCACCAGACCCCACCTAGAAAACAGTGCAAGCAAAGGTGCCTGGCACAGGGAGATGATGAGGATCCCATGAGCTAAGATTCACCAAGCACCAAGCACATTACCTAGCCTTCCATTGTGTTATCCTGTCCTTCGCTGTTCTCAGCCCTCTAGGAGACTTCCACCTCACTCAGGGGTAAAGCCCAAGTCTTCACAGCAGTCCCCACATCCTTATGCAAGCTGCCGAATCCCTTCTTTGTCTTCATTCACTCCCTACCAGCCACATGGGCCTCCTTATGTCACTTGTTCAGGTCACTTGATCAAATCAGGCATGGTCCAACCGCAGGGCGTTTGCACAGTCTGTTCCCTCTGCCTGGACGCTCTTCCCTCAAAATCCCTCACTTCATTCAAGTCTCTGCTTAACTATCACCAGCTCCTCCAAGAGTTCTTTTCTGACCTCCCTCTCTAAAATCACCTCTCCTTCTTCAGGATAGAGATGTCCCTGTCCCAGCTTTATGATTCTTCATCACCAAAAATATGATTTATCCACCAACTTTTTGACATAAGACCTTTGCTCCCTGCGTGAGAGTAGAGATTCTGTCTTGTTCCCTAACCCAGACCACAAGGCACATAGTAGGTGCCCACACCCTTCTCCTGGCTATATGCTCTATGGCTACATGCTTCAGCTATATGCTCTGTTATTCCCTCCTCCTGAAAGTATGCCATGATTTCCACCTCTCATGGCTGAGTCGGGCACCTCCTCTCTCAGGGCCTGTCCTCTCCCATCACAGCCCTGATGGCCATGTATGACCCCTGTCTGTTGGCTCCTCTGTCCGTGACCAGGCTGAGCTCCCCCCTCAGGTAGAGCCTGTGGCTGTCTTATTTTCTATGGGAGCCTGTTTCCTCCCAATAAGTACGTGTTGAACAGGTAACAACAACAACATCCTATGTGCCAGGGACTTTACCAGGAGCATGGCTCACTTAATCTAAACTCACCTCAGCTCCCATTAAATGGGAACAGTTAGCCCCATTCCTCAGCTAAAGCAGCTGAAGCTCAGAGAGGTTAATGTCAAGTTCAAAATCCTGCGACCTGCGAGTGGCAGTCCTGATTTGAACGCAGGTCTCTGACCCAGCAGCCTGCACTCACCACTCTGGAGAATGTCCTTTAGGAGTTGGAATCCCTTGTTCTAAGCTGGATCCCTTGGAGCTCTCACCCCAGGCTGGCAGGTGTCCCTGCACTTCAAGCTTCCTTCGACTGTCAGGGCCCAGGGTGCTGGGCCCTTGTGGGGTTGGGGACAGGTCCTTGCATCCAGCAGACTTGCTAAGTGTTCACTGATCCACTGGACAATTCTGTGACAGCAGTCTGCCCACCCCAACCTCTGCCGCCTTGGTTTTAAAAGATGTGTGACCTCAACAGGAGCTTTCCCTTTCTGGGTGTCAGGCTCTGTGACTGTAACATGGAGATGAGGAAAGTTTTAGGGGGTGGGAAAGGTGGGAAAGGTGGGAGGATGAGTGGGAGGACAGCAGGGCGCTCTCCTGTGTATTGTGCATTGTGTTTCGCGTCCTTCCTGGCCTGTATCTACTAGATGCCAACAAGACCCCCTGAGTCCTGATCAAAATGGTCCAGACATTATCAAATGTACCTGGGGGCAGGGAGGGTAGTGGAGGTGCCAAAATTGGCTACAGTTGAGAACCACAGCCTTAGGGTGCTGTAGATCTACGGGTGACCCCAGAACAACACGGGTTCGAATGGCTCAGGTCCAATACGGTGAATGTCTTTTCTCTTAGAATTTTCTTTATGCTATTTTGTGTTGTCTGGATTCCTCTATTGTAAGAATACAGGATATAACACATATGACATACAAAATATGTATTAGACTCTGTTTTCAGAAGGCTTCCAGTCAATAGGAGGCTCCTGGCAGTTAACGCGTTTGGGGCAAGTCAAAAGTTATATGCAGGTTTTCAACTGTGTGGGGTTTCGGCACCCCCTAAGCCCCCTGTAGCTCAGGGGTCAACTCTGTCCATTCACCTAATCCTCACAAGAGCCCCAGGAGTGAAGGATTTATGGACCCAGGACCTGACATACACAGAGGTGCGGGGACCTGCCTAGGGAACCTGCCTAGGGGCCACAGAGCACACATAGTAAGTAGGTGGCAGAGCCAAGACTTGAATCAAGGCTGCCTGGCTCCGCAGTACATGCTTACCATCATCCAGACTGCCTGCCAGCTCCGTGTCCCTGCCAGGGCTGCGTGTGGGAGACAGGAGGACAGGCACAAAAAGGAAAAGGAAGTACCACACTGAAGGAGAAAAGCCTTCCAAGGTGGCATCCAAAGATTTTTCATGCCAGGAGTCCCTGGTCCTAAGCTCTCAGCAAAACTTACTAAGCACCCACTGTGCCGCACTCACCACCCTGAGTGAGGCAGGAGTCATGACGCGCGTCTTGAGTTGTTCACCACAGGAACACCTGTTCCCTCCTCCGGAGACTCTCTCCTGCCTGGGACATTTTTCCCAAACTCTTACCCAAGAGTCAAGAGTCAGGCACCAGCAAGGTGCCAGTACTTGCCTCTGCATTTAACAGACGCACAACAAACTGAGGCTTGGAGACAGAAAGCAACCTGCCAAGGACACACAGCAGTTGAGCAAGACTCAAACTGTTTTCTCTTTCACCTCTCCAGGTCCCCCTTGAACCTGACCTCCCTTACAAGTGGCTCAAGCCTGTCCTGGGCCCCGTGAAAGGAATTATCTACATTTGTTTGTTCAAGTTCACAGCCTTGTTAAGCCACCCTCCTATTCACAAAGCTGGTGAGGGTGGGGGCCCGAGCACATGTTTGCTCTCTCTGGAAGATTCTCTGCTTCCTGGAGCTAAGGGTGTCACCCTGATGGGGCCCAGCAGGAAGCGGGGGACTGAACAGGCATCGCTGTGTCCCCCAGACATAACCACTCAGCTGACCCTCTGGCAGGGAATCTGCTTCCCTCAGGGTGGCCGCAAGTGGTGTCTGTTTCCTTTTCCAGCTGGACACCACACGTGCCAATCTTACAGCCCTTCACGGTCCTTCCCAGTGGCCTCCTACCTCTGTCCCCCACCACACAGACCCAGGCTACCCATGGAAATGGCGGCCAGATGCTGTTCCATCCAGGATGACTTACCTGGGGTCGTGCAGAGGATATCGAGGCAAATGGGCCACAGGTCTCTGGTCCCCAGCGTCAGCAAACAGCTGGTTCTAGGTGAAGAATTGAGACCCAAGAAACTAACTTGGGTATATCTGCAGCCCAAGCCCACAGCCTGAGGCCCTACGGCTGATCACTCCCTCCCATGCCCAGGCAAAGTGTTAAGTAGGTCATACCCCACGGAGTCTTCGCCCTCCGCCAGCTGTCCTGAGTCGCCCGGGGTGTGTCTGTAGTGACAGAACAGGGGCAGAAGGCCGGAGAGCGGCCACTCACCTGGACACACCAGCTGCCACACAAAGGCCAAGCTAAGTAGGGACCAGGGCCGGAAGGCCTGGTGTGCTCTCAGCAGCTGGTTTCTCTGAAACTCGACTTATTTCCTTGTTGTGAAGACAGGAAAGGGGGCTGCGTCTGAAGTTTATGCCAAAGTCATAAAGTGCTGCGTTCAAGGAAAATCGAAAGTCACGTGTTCCAGGGAGGGCAGAGAGCATTTCCGGGGCCAAGCAGGGCCTGCTCTGTGCTGGGGGAAACCCAGGCTAGCTGCAGGCAGGGGTGATGCAAAGTGACAATTCCAACAGCATCCCGAAAGCCAGGGAGAAGGAAAGCAGCGACGACGTGAATGGGGGGTGGGGGTGGAACAATGGGAGGCTGATCCCCAAGGTTCATTGGAAACAGGAGTCCCGCCAGTCAGACTCCCTCCCACGGGACATGGACCCAAGGCCTGCCCAGCCCAACTAAGAGTGATTTATTTATTCCACAGGCAGGTTGAAGCTGGAGAGGGGAAATTTGCTCAGGAGGGTCATACCCCAAAGGTTCAGAGCACCTACTGTCTGCCAGGCACTGGACCAGCAATGACAACCCTGTCCCTGCGCTAACGTGGGTCACTGGCTAGAGGCAGTTGAAGCTGATTCAACGGGAGATCAGGGCTGGGATGGTGGCAGCCTGGGCACCATGTGTATTCAGAGGAGCCCCAGTGCATGTGGCGTGGGGAGGAGGGGGTGCCAGAGAAGGATTCTGAGATGGATCAGTCATTTCATCACGACACGGTGACAGTGTGTCCCCATTGCCCACCTGCTCCTAGCCTGCCCCGCCTCGGATATTCCTCACAGGCTGCACCTAGCTGATCCCCACCTCCTGCTCTAGTCACAACCTCCTCCTCATCCTCTTCCTCTCCTTTCCCTCATACTGGCCTACGCCCATGATGACCAAGGAGCCACCCGTCACAACCATTTCCTGATGCACAGCCACTGCCCGTGCTTGGTCTTCTCTCCCTCCAGTGCCCCAAAGCCTCAAGGGGCTCTCCCCCACCACTTCTTTGTTCTCTCAAACACATGGGGACATCTTCAGTGGCTCATCATGCACGTGGCCTCGGGGGTGGTGTGTGGCCATCCTAGACCCACTGTTGAGACCCCAAGAACCTTTCTTCTCTGGGTCCTGTCACCCTGGGTGATGTGGGCTCATCTCTACAACCTGCCTGATATTTCCTCCATGCTCCACCTCAGGCCTTCTTTCCTGGGGACCTCTCTCCAGTCTCTAGTGTCCCCCAGTTCTGAAAGTCTCCTTCTGTCCTCTCAAGAAATCTTTTTTTCCCCCCAAGTTCCAGGCTGGGATACTTTTCCCCTACATAGGTTTCCCTCAAACTGTTTTTGTTAGAAACTTTCCCTTTCCCCACAGGCATCATGAAACTCAGGATGCAGAAAAAAAAAATCTGTTTCCACACTGAATAATTCTTCTGGAAGGAGAGAAGAATGCCCCAGTAGAGTGAAAAGAGCAGGAATCATAGCACCAGAATCACATCACCTAGAGTAATCAGAGTAGCATTTACTGAGCACTTTACTGCGTGCCAGACGACACTGTAAGCAGTTGACAGTTTAATCCATATAACTTGCTGAATTCATTTTCCAAATAAGGGAAGAGAATCCGAGAGAGGTTGAATAACATATACCAAATGGCCAGGGGGGACTGAAGCCCAGCCATCTGACCCCACAGCCCACCCGCTGGTGGACACAGGAGAACGGAAAGACCTGGAAGGTGAGCAGGCTGTATGTGGAGGGCCTGAGGGCCGCCTCCAATCTCTGGGGACATCAGGCCTGATAAAGGAACTCCTCGTCCCCTGTGAGGCACTGGTTCAGCAGCCCCTCCAACCCCCTTGTGGTCCCAGAGGTTGCTCTCTGAATCTACAGAGGCCCGGCCGGTGCTCAGAGGCAGACAGTTTGAGATTGGCTTACAGATAAGGCTGTGCGCTTTGCCAAAGTGGAGGGAGGTCTATGGGTCTTTTGAACGTTCAGAGGAAAGAGCAACGGATGACGGACGGAAATGTGGGCTGGGAAAATCGCAGTGCATTTCTCCTGGCTGGGTCCACACATGAGAAGAGCCTCGGAAGAAATTGGTGGCTTGCTGTCCACGCCTCCAGGCCTTTGCCCACACAGTGTCCCAGCCTGAACTCACTTCCCCCACCTCCTCAACTGCCTGACTCCTCCTCCTCCTCCGGGTCAATGATTAAATGTGGCTTCCTCCAGGAAGCCTTCCAGTCCTCAAACTGAGCAGCACAGGGCCCTGTATCAGTTTCACCTGACTTTCAAGCAGGCCAGACTCAGCACCACCAGATCACTACTGGGCAAACCTCAAGCATTTGGATGGGGTTGGGGGGCAGGGCAGGCTCCAGCTTGTCAGAGAGGGTTCACACCTCAGGGCAATGATCCCCAAAGGGAGGACACTCCTCCACCCCCTGACCCCCGGGTCCCTTCTGAATTTCCTCCCATCTGGGGTATCACCTGGGTGACCAGACCGCAGTGACTTTAAAATCTTTTTCTTTCTGGGTCTGCTGCTTAAACCTCAGGGAACTTGAGCACGCTACCTGGGCTCTCTGTGCCTTTTCTCATGTAGGAAGTGGGGATGATAACAGGACCTATCTCATAGGGCTACTGTGAAAATTAAAAGAGGTCTCAAAGCAAATGCATCATTATTGCCGTCCTCACCGACTACCTAGTTTCCCAATTTCTAGAGTGTACTAAGGTCGGCGTGCAGGCCCAAACTCAGCAATGAGGTTTCCTTGCGCCCTCCAGAGGCAGCTCTCCGGTACTACATCCTGCCGAGCACCACTCAGGATCCTAAAGGTTAAAAGTGACACCCTTTAAAAATAAGCGATCCAGGGGCACCTGGGTGGCTCAGTGGGTTGGGCCGCTGCCTTCGGCTCAGGTCATGATCCCAGGTCCTGGGTTCGAGCCCCGCATCGGGCTTTCTGCTCAGCGGGGAGCCTGCTTCCTCCTCTCTCTCTGCCTGCCTCTCTGCCTACTTGTGATTTCTCTCTGTCAGATAAATATATAAAATCTTTAAAAAATAATAATAATAATAAGCGATCCAGCATGGTTTAAATCAAAAGAGAATTGATCTGCCACCACAGCCATATGCTGCGCCCTTCCCTGGGAGGTCATCCACTGGCTGGCTCCTTCTTAAACATTTAGACCGCAATGACAGTGTTACCTCTTCAGATGGTCCTTTTGGGCTCCCTATTTATTTAACACTGAGCACCTGCTCTAGGTCACTACAGATCTGCTGCAAACACCAATGAAAATCCCTTCCCTCATAGAGGTGACATTCTACGGGGGAAAACAGAGAAGTAACAAATAAACATTCTATCGAGTATAGCAAGTGGTTTCAAGTGCTAAAGAGTAAAATAAATCAGGAGAGGGTAGAAGAAGTATGTGGGGGTGCAATTTTTGACAGGTCTGGGGAGAGGCCTCACTGAGCTGCAAGCCTGTGAATTAAGACTTGAAGGAGGTAAAGGAGGGAGCCATGGGGAGATCAGGAGGAAAGCACCCTGGGCAGAGGGCAGAGGGAACAGCAAGTGAAAGGCCCTAGGGCAGGACTATGACCTCTATGAGGTGGGAACTGTCTTGTTCCCACTCTGAGCACATAAGAGTGGTCAGAAAATATGGCATGGATGGATGAAAATCCCAGGGATAGCTTTTAGGAAAAGGTTGCTCAGGGCTCAAATGATGGTGCCAGATTGTTACCTCCTCCACCTGATGACTTCATTCTCAGCCAACTTTTCTTCCTGTGGTCTGAGATAGTGACTCAGCTTCAAATCTTACCCACAAAGCTAGAATCTTGAATAAAATCTATGAGATCATTAAAACTATGAGAATGGAATATGATACACTGACATATTTTATATTTGGAAAATGTTGCAATATATATAGAGAGAGAAAAAGAGCTGTGATTTATTGAAAAAAGAAGGAGGGGGAGGAAAAAAGAACCTACCTCTCAATTTTGCCAGCAAATCTCTAATAGAACCCACTGGTTGAGTGGATCACAAGCCCACCCCTCACCCAGCCAGGGTCACGTCAGCTAGACCAACCACCGAGCTGAAGGTGGAAGCCTCTAGCATGAGAGCAGACTAAGAACACAGGGAAACACCTCTTGGGTAGAGGAAGAGGTAAAAGCAAGGGGAGGCTCCCAGTGGGCCCATAGGCAATGGGGAGACCACTGGCAGAGGTGGCTGACCCTAACTTGTTCTTAAAATAGAAGTCTGAGGGAGGGGTGTGAGGTCAACAGGAGGGTGGGCTGCCTCTCAGTTCTAGGGTCCCAAGAGGTTGGGATGAAGATGGGATGAGGGTGGGGCAGCAACCTACCAGTAAGCTCAAGGAAGAGTCTGGTATTTATGCTGTGCCTACTGTATACCTAAGCCCTGACAGCCACATCTCCTTCCAATATTCCAAGTAGATCCAGCAACCCACTGCTAGGAAGGCCATTCAACCTACTCTCCATGGTGTCCCTAGCATCCAGCCCAGCACAGTGCCTGGCATACAGCAGGTGCTCAATAAATGGTTCTTGCTGAATGAACCCTGTAAAGGAGGTAAATTCCTAACCCCATGACAAAAATAAGGACGCTGAGCTTAAGAAGTGGTCAAGGCAGAACCTGTGCTAGAGTCCAGCTGGGCCCAGCCTCCCAGTGGGCCATTCACGGGACATACCTGGAAGTGTGAAGTCCCTCCTCCTTCCCTTCCTGCTCAGTGGTGACACTGGTGGGGGCTTGGGAAGATGATGCCTAAGCCAGCGCAAGATGGCCCCAGGGCTCCCAGAGCTCCAGGACTCCTTGTCCACATGAAACTGCCAGCCACCTTTGGGCATCTGAGCTACCTCTGCCCTCAGGACCATCAGCTGCTCCCACAAAAGCCCATGAAACCTGCCATGAGCAGGTACCTCTCACAGTCTGTCTCTGGAAGGGTCCCATCTTACAACCATTGATTCAACTCCAGGTTCTCAGAGCTTTGGAAGGAATAAGTTCAAAGAGAGAACACATTTTTTTTGTTGGGGTGTGTTTTTTAAAAAGAGAACAGAAGATCCCACTTCTCAAGGCAAGTCCCTCGGAATTGGAGTGGGATGTATGCTAGAGGGTCCATGGAGTTTGCCCAGAGTTGAAACCAGTAGGGTTTGTCAGGGGTATTAACCTGAACCTAAGGAGTCCCAGTGACTCCTGGTCCTGGTCTACCCTCTAGGCCAAGGCCTGGACCAGCCCTAGTAGGATTCAAAAAAGAAGAAAGTGGGCTGATTTTTCACTGGGGAGAGAGAGATACAGAGGAATGTCCCACTCAGACCCATCCTGGCCTGGACCTGTCCTCCAGTTCCCCATGGCTTAAAGCTTTGAGGGCTTTCCCACTTTAGGAGAGCAGACAAGGAAAACCACATGGGGTGGGGGACAAGAGAGGGAGCCCTTGGTATAAGCCACCCACAAGACCTGGTTTTCCAGAACCACCTCTATTCCTAAGGGAAATGTTTCACTCACTCCACCTTCCAAAAAAAGGAGACTAGAAATCCTTCCCAATCATTCCTCCTCAGCAGGTCCCAAGGGTGATAGTGGCTGGGCTACACAATGGTTACAGCACAGACCCTGGGTTTGGATTAGAATTCAGGCTGCCTCCTTAGCCTGGGGTCTCTAACAGGTGACCTTAGGGGTCTGAGCCTCCCTTTTCTTGAAATAAGATGAGGATAATCATGCCTAAAGAAATTTACACACACAATACGTTCTCAGCAAATGCAACTTATTAAGGTAGAGGAAAAGTCCCAGGCTGAAGGTGACCCAGGAGACCTGTGAACCAGGAAAGGAATGCAGAGGCTAGCAGTGAGGAGGAGGCCAGGGGAAGACCAGCCTGGGCCTGCACATGGCGAGACTCTAAGTGTCTGAGCAAGAGCCCTGGGTGCCCAGCCACCAGCAGCCCGGGATGGGGGTGGGGGGCTACTTCCACGGGAGCTGGTGAGCACCCGATGTGTCCCTGGCCTTTAGTACATGCCCATGGTCCAGGACATGCCCCAGGTTCTTTGTCTTCCCTGGTTGCCCTCAGTCTACGGGTCCCTCTGGGTGTGATGTGTCCCCCGCCCTCCTGAGGCCACCTGCCTCCCTAGAGCCCCATTCACTCCCTGGCAAACCCACCCACCTCCAGATGCCTTCCAGCCAGGCCCCACACGTGTCCTTGTCCCCCTGGACAGGGACCCTCGGCCAAGGCCACAGCCTGACCTTGGACCTCACTCGCGTCCTCGCCCTACCACCGTGGCCCCCATGGGGTCCACAGAGGGTGTGCAGCCGCTTTGTTTGGGAGCTGGGGTGCGGACCCTAGGGCGGCTGCAGCCTCCAGGAGCCCCTGCACCAGCCCCAGGTCCAACCTCTGCGTCACCATCCCAGGAGAGAGTGTGACCCCAGACCCCACCTTCCAGCGCAGGGAGGAAGGCTTCCAGGTGTCCCCACCCCATCCCCTCTGGACCCCTTCAGATCGTAGCTCAGAGGCCTAAGTCTACCACCAAAGATCTTCAGCTAGCTGTCTGCCCTCTCCTCAGAAACCCATGAGGACCAGGCCTGCTTCCAAAACCTTTGGTTGCCTCGTGCTTGAGATTGTCTACATATTAGGCATTCAATTAATATCTGCTCCCTGAATGGCTGAATCAGAGAATCAATGCTTTAATAAATAAAGAACTTGGTAGTTGGTCAGGTTTGTGTTTGGACAAATGTGCTGCGTCTCCTTCCCTAGCTATCAGTCCGTACCAAACTCTAAGCACCCTGTAGTACAACATCCGTGTATTGGTCCATTCGAGACTGACAGAAGAAGGTAAACATTTTGTGGAGCACACCTCACAGCCAGAAATCAAATGCCTCTCCGTGGTGTCTGGGTGGACAACTGCCTGGCATCACAGCTTCCGGTCCTGGTTTCGTGGGCCCCACCAGCTGGCTTAGACCGAGGACTTGCCCTTCAACAACTGTTTCTGTTTCTCACTGTGATTTTGGGGGTTCTTTTCTTGAAACTTCTGCCACCAAGTCTTCCCACGCAGAATAAAAATATTATATGTCATGTTCGCTGGAGGATGTCTGAAATAAAACACACAAAACCACACTGTGCAACAACGTGTATAGGAATTCCTACTGTCTATGCTTTGGGTGGTGACGGAGGCTTAAGTTTCTGAGGGGTGAGCATTCGACGGCCCCTCAGGAAGGTCTGTCATGTGTGAAATTCATTTTGCCTCTGGGCACCAGAGAGCTTCCAAGAAACTCCTTCCCCTGCCCCCAACTTTGTGGTAACACAGGCTCTCCACAGCTTCAATTTGCCTCTGTGGGATGGAGCCACGGTCTTGGCCACTTCTTGTGATATCTTCTAAAGGCACAGAAGGGAAATGACAAAGCTGATGTATAAGCTCCAGTCAGAATTGTGAAGTGCATCAAGCTTCCAGAAGCTCTTGAAATCTTCCATCTCTAACTTCTGCCACATTCTGGGCTCCTCTTTGACTTTCAGTCCTGTGTCAGAGGAGGAAGCTGGATGTGAGGCAGTAGTGGCTGGCCTGAATGGGTTACCAGTCTCAGGAATCATAGTGTTTTAAAGAACACCTTTAAGGAAAGCAATGTCACTCTTGTGGGCAATTTTAAGTACTGAAGCTTCCGAATTGTGGGGGAGGGACACTTCACCCCCCACGGAACACCACAGCTTCCTTTCTCTGTGGACAAGATGAGCACATAACACAGTGTTGGGCAAGACCTGAGGGGCCTTGGGAAACTGCTTTTCCCTGTGATAAAGAAGTGTGTCTCAAGGGATGCAGACAGAGGCACATAATTTCAAGATGCAATTACTGCAAATGCATAATCTTGTAAGCCATTTACTTTCTAGTGCCTACTCAAGGTTACAGCCACTGTGTCAGAGCCCTCTCATCAGGGGGATAACAGACACATTCAGCAAGTGGTACAGACAGACCCTGACTGGTCAACATGGCCTCTATCAGAGCGGAGCCCTAGAGGGCCACTGCTGGGCCAGGCCCTTCATTTGCAGGACCCCAGGGGAAGACTGAAAAGTCTGTGGGAGGTCCTGGGAGGGATCGTTCAATATTCTAACCACCAGGGCTGCTGACCCAGGGTGAACAAGCCAAATGTCAGCTCTGTGGTCATCTCCTCCACAGCCTCAGCCCTCCCTGCCCTCGTATTCCTCTTTTCCAATCTTTCAGGCAGAGGCTGTACCATCTCCTCTTTTTTAAGTGGCCATCAGTGAGAAAATTGGTGTGACCTAACCTAAGGGATACTTTATGGAGGCCAGCATGGACCCAGCCAGGAAATCCATACCCGGCTGTGCGTCAACACCGGGCTCCTAGCCCGGGCCATCTGTACCCTATGAATATACAACGTAACTCCAGGATGACCAGGAAGCTCAGGGGCAACATTGGCACGGATACGCATGAGTTCTTCGGAGGAAAGCAGGCGCTAAGAGCCACTCACGATTGCTGTTTCCTCCTGCAGCACATGGTCAAGGCCAGCAGCAACAATGCTGTGACCACGAGGACTCCCGCCACCGAGCCAGCACCAATGATGATGTTCCTCTGGAGGAACTGCAGAAGCTGCTCACATGGTACGGTCTTATCTGGAATCTCTAAATGAAAAGACACATGGCAAAGTAAACAGAAAGAAAGTCCCCATACAGATCTGCAGGGACGAACATGTTAGCTCTGCTTACAGCAGAACTGAAAACCTTAGAAATTTGGCCTCTGACTCCAGAAGTCCTCTGGGGGAAGAAACTGGCTTTGTTTAGGAAAATACACTCCTAAGCTGTTTGGCAGTGACATGAGATGCTGTGTGGTGCTGGAGGTGAGACGCTGAGGGTATGAGCCCAGGAAGCAGCAAAGCAACCAAAAAGAAGGGACAACAAGGCACAGTTTGCAGGAGAAGAAGAATAGAGGAAGGTCAGATGGAAGGGGGAAGCAGGGGCCCCCAAGGGGGTGGAAAGTTCTGCAATGACTACTAAAAACAATGGAATCAAATACTCAGTTTCGAGCTATCCCCCATCACCCTGCCCTCCCAGCTTCAAGAAGTTCCGCCATATATAGCGTCTGCCTCAAGTGCATAGGTTTGGCGGAATCTCATTCACAAGGATAAACATGCTGCCCGATGAACTTCAGCTCTTACAGCCTGTAGGGACTTGCCAAAATCTTGAGGGTAGATTTTGAATGCCACCGTGTGTGGGCTTGGGAGCACAAGACAATCTTAGCTGGAGACCCCAGCCAACATCAGGGACTCCTAGAGCTTCTGTCACTCCACTTGTAATGTGACAAAAGCAGGAAGCAGGGAAATGGGGCACAGACATTCCATGATAGGAACTGGATGGTTTGGTGTGGAGAAGCGCTGAGCAGGGGCTAGCAATGCAGGCCGGGGGATGCTGGCCAAGGGCCATCTTGGGTTGTGGGAAGAAAATTGGAAACGTCCAACTTGCCACTTCCATCTAAGCTACAGTGAGAGGCAGCAGCACCGAGCCACTCCAAGGGCTCTGTTGGGAAAAGTCAGTACATTGCTGGTAGGGATGGGCAAATTGCTACCCGTTCTGAATGGGCCCAGGCTCAGGTCATCCAAGGCTGAAGACCAGGGACTAGTCAACATTTGGGTTTAATCCCTCCTACTTGTTAGAAAGTTCAGTGTGCAGTAATGGCAGAGGCTCAGATGATGATGCCCGTGTTAGGAAGGACCCTGGCTGTGTAGAAATGACTGAAAGTAGCATCTTTTCAAAGGGGTGATCAAATCCCCAGAGTTAGTTTCATTCATCATTTTACTGGCAGATTGTATGCATTGTGGGTAAATAAGAGACGTGCTGACATCTCCTCTGTTAAAATACCATGAAAGGCACAGATGCATTCTGAAGTTACCTGTTCGTGTCTTGTTTAGCTTATAAGCTTATTAGTTCGTAAGTGTCTTGTTATAACTTATTACCTGTCTTAGCTGCTTCTTCAAGTGTTTCTTTATTTATAGCAGTAAATGGCTCATTCATATTCCTGTTGGAGAGAGAGGATTCTTTATCCCTCTTCTCTGAATTGTGATCTACGGAAGACAAAAGACAAAATGTGTTCATCTAAAAACAACCATTGGCCTGTGATTAGTTCTAGTTTTTGTTAAGATTTTATTTTTAAGAATCTCTATACCTAACACGGGGCTCAAACTTATAACCCTAAAATCCAGAGTCACATGCTCTAATGACAGAGCCAGCAAGGCCCTCCTAAGTAGTTCTATTTTTTTTAAGATTTTATTTGTTGGGGCACCTGGGTGGCTCAGTGGGTTAAGCCGCTGCCTTCGGCTCAGGTCATGATCTCAGGGTCCTGGGATCGAGTCCCGCATCGGGCTCTCTGCTCAGCAAGAGGCCTGCTTCCCTCTCTCTCTCTGCCTGCCTCTCTGTCTACTTGTGATCTCTCTCTGTCAAATAAATAAATAAAATCTTTAAAAAAAAAAAAGATTTTATTTGTTTATTTATTTGACAGACAGAGATCACAAGTAGGCTGAGAGGCAGCAGAGAGAGAGTTGGAGGGGGGAAGCAGGCTCCCCACTGAATAGAGAGCCCGATGTGGGACTTGATCCTAGGACCCTGAGAACATGACCTGAGCCAAAGGCAGAGGTTTAACCCACTGAGCCACCCAGGTGCCCAGTAGTTCTATTTTTATGATAAAAGTAACTTCCTCTCGGGGCACCTGAGTGGCTCAGTCAGTTAAAGGTCCAACTCTCAATTTCCTCTCAGGTCATGATCTTAGGGCCGTGGGATCGAGCCCTGCAGTAGGCTCCACACTCAGCACAAAGTCTGCTTGTCCTCTCCCTCTGCTCCTCCCCCACTCACACTCTTCTCTCTCTCTCAAAGAAATAAAATCTTAAAAAAAAAAAAAAAAGATTTGGGGTGCCGGGTGGCTCAGTGGGTTAAAGCCTCTGCCTTTGACTCAGGTCATGATCCCAGGGTCCTGGGATAGAGCCCCGTGTCTGGGGCTCTATGCTCAGCAGGGAGCCTGCTTATCTTCCTCTCTCTCTGCCTGCCTCTCTGCCTACTTGTGATCTCTGTCTGTCAAATAAATAAATAAAATCTTTTTAAAAAGAAGAAGAAGAGGAGTGAGAAGTAATGAACCATGTACCCCCAGAACACTTCATGGCTGGAGTCCCCAAGCCCAGATGCCTTTGAGCTGAGTGGCAGCTTTGGCGTGAGTTTGGTGAACCTGCCTTGGCTGAGTTCTCAAAGAGGTGGGGATCAGACAATGTGGTTGACACCGCTGTGGTATGAGACAACAGCCTCTCGAGGTCTTAATTATTTCTGGAAAAGGAGAGAAATGTGATCCTTCTTTAGCCTGGCTTAGAAAAGAAAGAAAACTTCCAACTTAAAGTGAGTCATAATTACTTGACTACGGAAATGCCAGCTTGTCAAATCAGTCAAGAGATTAATAACCACAGAGACACAGAAAACTCTGGACAGTGTAGAGTTAATCTGCTAAGGGGTTACACTGGCCTTGCTCTTTCACAGAGGTGTGGAAAAGATTGACTCATGATTTGAACACAAATTTTCACCCTCTGTGTCTCCGTACCACAAAAACAAAACCAGAATTAGAAGCCACTGTCTATGCTTACCATCAATGTGGCTTGTGATTTTGATCATTTGTTGCATTTTTTTCGGTGAGACAACATAAGCACAGTTACCAAGTTTTGCCAAATGAGGCCGTTTCCAGACCTCGTTTCAATGGTAGAAAACCACTAACTATGAAAGAAACAGTAGCCCATTATTGGAGCAAGGACAACAAGCTAAGCCCCACATCCATGAGGTAGACTCAATTCAAGTACCAGTCACATCCTGGGCCTGGTCAAACTGTGCTAAATGAGTCCAGAACCAAGAAATTTGGGTGTTGTTTTTGGGGAAAAGTTGAAGTCTTACATCATAATTTCTCTGTTTTTCCTCTTAGGAGACTAGCACTGAAATAAGACTCTGATTGCTTCTCTTAAGAGCACCTTACTAGGGCACCTTGGTGGCTCAGTAGGTTAAGCCTCTGCCTTTGGCTCAGGTCATGATCCCAGGGTGCTGGATTGAGCCCCACATGGAGCTCTCTGCTCAGCGGGGAGCCTGTTTCCTCCTCTCTCTCTCTCTGCTTGCCTCTCTGCCTACTTGTGATCTCTGTCTCTCAAATAAATAAATAAATAATCTTTAAAAGAAAAAAAAAGAGCACCTTACTGCTGCACTGTTAACTGAGAACTAGGTTCCCTTCAGCAGAGCTCAATCAGTAATAGCTGGAACTCACACACACCTATGCACACTTTGACACGACACTTCACTTCTCAAAAAAAATAATAATAACAAACATTTCCTCAGCCCTCTTCCTACCCAGCTCTTTTCACCATTAATTTTGGCACAGGGCGGGGGGGCAGGTATGGTTACGGCCGCTAAGGAAGATTTGTGTGGTCTAGATTTCCTACTCCAACAGAACAGCTTCAGAGCAGCTGGCCTCTGACAAGAGACCTGGTCAGCCTCTTTTTCTTATGTGGTGTGACCTCTACTACTGTCTGCAGGGGGTCTCTTCTTAATTCACTCTCTCTACTCAAAAAACCTTGGCAAGCAGTCCCTCATCTCTTGTGCTCTCAAAGCTCCATTCAAAGAACCTGAAGCACTTGTTATGTCCCTTCCATTTTAGCATAGTTATAGCTAATAATTATGGATGACTCTGACTTTCCTATTGGCAGTGAAATCTTGGAGGACACAAGTGCCTTCCTTGTTTAGCTCTCAACTCCTGGCACAGCACCTCTCACCAAGTAGGAGATCAATAGCTAGGTCTTGAGTGAGAGAAGGAATCCTGAAGACTCTTGCTGAAACCTCATGAGAGACTCTGAGCCAGAACCACCCAGCTAAGCCTGATTTGTTGGCCAAGGTTACAGTCCTTTGAAGGCTTACTGGTACCAGAGGGTCTGTTTCCAAGACAGCTCACTCACACAGACGTTGGCAGAAGGTCTCATCTCTCCACTAGCTGGAAGCATCACAAGGGCCTCTCCTTAAGTCAGTGGACACTACTGAAATGTCCTTATAACATGGCAACTGACTTTCCCCAGAGTGAGCAATTCAAGAGATAGCTGGGCAGGAAACAAAATGTCTTTGATGACCTGATCTATGAAGCAGAACACCATCACTTCTGTCATGTTCTATTCATTTGAAGCAAGTCACTAAGTCCATCCACACTCAAGAGGAAGGGGACCAAAGAATTTCTGGACCTATTTTAAAGCCACAGTAGAAATGAAATTCCAAGGAAGATAGCTGAACAAAGGAAATATTTGCTTATGTCCATATAAACATAAGGATTTTTTTTAAGATTTTATTTATTTATTTGACAGAGAGAGATCACAAGTAGACGGAGAGGCAGGGAGAGAGAGAGAGAGGGAAGCAGGCTCCCTGCTGAGCAGAGAGCCCGATGCGGGACTCGATCCCAGGACCCTGAGATCATGACCTGAGCCGAAGGCAGCAGCTTAACCCACTGAGCCACCCAGGAGCCCCATAAACAAGGATTTTAATCAGCTCCCTCCGGTTCTGTGGATGGAGAGAAGTGACACTATTACAAAGGGATCTACACTCTACAGGAAGCCTGGACTTTGGTATATGACCCATCCCATTAAGCAGAGACCCCCTCAATGATTGAACCACATGTTGAGGTCAAACCATATGAAATATGACAGATTTTTTTTAAAAGATTAATTTATTTTTTTTAGAGAGAAAGCAGGAAGGAAGAGCAGAGGGAGAGGAAGAAAGAATCTCAAGCAGACTCCCTGCTGAGCGCAGAGCCAGACACAGGGCTTGATCTCATGACCCTGAGGTCATGACCTGAGCTGAAATCAAGGTTGGATGCTTAAATGACTGAGCCACCCAGGAGGCCCTTAACCATTTTCAACCTATAAAAAACAGTAAGTTCAGATGATTCAACCTGACATTATACTCCCAAGGTAAGTTTTCTAATCTATGTATTTCTTTTCATTGTGAGACTCCTAGAAACTCAACACCATGGATTATCAAGATGAGTGTAATGATCGATTTTTAATATGATCCTTTGTGTATTGAAGAAAAAAAGAAAAAAAGGAATGGCCTCCAAACCTAGTTTAGATTGGCAACTGTACACCTTGGGGGTCTGGGAAGATAGAGGAAAATAAATCCATTTTATACTCCAGGCACTGAGTCAAGCTCCTATAAGGAAGAAAAATCACACACTGAAGGAGCCAAAGGTAAACTTGAAGAAATAGAAAGACATCCCCATTCCAGCACAGAATGACTTACCATCAGTTTTCCCAAAGTGAGTAGTCATGTCTATCTTATAAATTTAATGCATGACTGTCTTATAAATTTAATGCAATGCTAATAAAAATATCGACAGGCTTCTAATGAAGTTACACAAGTTGATACTAAAATTTATGTGCAAAAACAAACATGCAAAAATTGCGAGGAAAATACAGAACAAACAAAAACTGCAAAGAAGGGGCTAGTCGCATAAGGCACTAACACAAAGTAGTTCAGCCTCTGTAATCAAAATAGGGTGGATGGATGCCTGTGTGGCTCAGCCTGTTAAATGACTGCCTTCGTCTCAGGTCATGAACCCAGGGTCCTAGGATCAAGTCCCGCATCCGGCTCCTTGCTCAGCAGGAGCCTGCTTCTCCCTCTGCCTCTGCTGCTCCCCCTGTTTGTGCTCTCTCTCACTCTGACAAATGAATAAATAAAACTAAAAAAAAAAAAAAAAAAAAAAAAAAAAACCAGTGTGGTACTCTTGTATACAGCAACCAGTAGGCCAGTGGTTAGGATAGAAAGCCCAGGAAGAGACCTAGGACATATGGAAATTTAGTATAAGATAAAGGAGGTATCTCAGATCATCAGAACACAGATGGACTTTTTAATAAATGGTGTAGCCATTTCAGAGAAAAATGGCATGACTTGGACTGTGTTGATTAAATCATTCGAACCCATGTATGGTTCTCAGTATAAAATCATTCTCTCACAGCTGCTGGTATAGACCTAGGTGCCAAAGAGATACTCAACTACATTGAATTTATGATTATCATGAAATTCACAGAAGGAAATCTATAGGACAAATTCAGGAATGTTAGAGGTATTCATTTTAAAGAGAATTTGGGAGTAAATTAATCTCCAAAAACCATCTAGGTCAATGATTCCAAATGTTACCTGTAGGTAAGTCACTTGGAAAATAGGCATAATTGTGTGGAACCCCGGACTCCATTTTTAGAAACTCTCGTGGGTTCCAAAAGTAAGGGTTGATAATCTCTTCCCATTTCTCATCCTCTACCCCATGGTTGATGCTTGGTCAGGGTTGAGAACCACTGACGTAGTTCATATTCTTATTCCCAGGAAAGACCACATATTTGCCAGCTTGGACAGTGACATAATTAGCCTATTTTTCCTTTTTAATCTTTCTAGCTGCTTCGGGAAGAAACATTTCATGGGATGCTAGTTTCTTATCCTGTCTTCAGAGCCAATGTGCTCCCCCCACAATTGGGTCTGTGTAGTGAGCCTTTGCTCATCAGCTAAAGGAGAACACTTTCCCACAGTCCTCATCGTGGGGAGGGAGAGAACCCCTCTGGGCTATCACTTCAAGAATGTGTTCTGTACCTCATCAGTCCCTGCCCGCAGCGGGAGAAAGGGACTTCTCGAGTAAGTTTGGGAAGAGGATTCAGGTACTTCTGGCCATCAGCTTCCAGAGAGCAAATATTTTGACCTGCTCTTCAATGCTGTGAATTTTACAGAATCAAACTCTCTTGTGGTGGGGTTTTGGGGAAACCATAGGTACTCTTCCCAATTCGAAAAGAAGGCACCACATTATCCAGCCAAGTTTTCTAGAGAAGATAGTCTGAGCTTCATCTATAGGATGCTTAGCTCAGTGTCACATTTGCTTCCAAACTCAGGTACAAGAAGATGAGGTATGACTTATTGGCCCCCAATTCCGAGTATGTCCATTTGCATTTACCATTAGTAGAAATTCTGTCCACGCTGCCAAAGAGAAACCTTGGTGCAGTAGAATACCCAGCAACATTGAGTCCTTTGATGAAAACTATGGTGGGGGTGGGGGGGGATGAAAGAGAAAAATTTGTATCAGTACACACTTTTGAGTGAGCACTTTGGGTCCATATTTTGTTTTAAGTGTTGAAATGCTGGCATAGATTTCCACTTGTATTTGGAATGTACATTTGAAAGTTTACATGTCAGCGTAGAGCAAGGCATCCGCTAGCTGCTGACTGGAGAGGCTGGTGCCCACGCAGAGTCTGTGGGAAACAAACCTCGGGAATTGAAATTCACATCTGTATGCAAAATTCCAACCCAGTGCCCATTTCTCGGCTGCCCAGGGCACTTCCCTGTACTGCTGGGAGTTTCTGATACATAATTCTATCCTTACAACCTATGATCAAACAACTGTCTTAATTCTCAAACTGCTACTTAAAAAAAAGTAATAATCTGAAGCTGCTTTTGGGAAGAGTGTACTTTTCTTTTTTGTTATTTCTCCTGGTGTGCCCTAGGCCAAGTGATTTTTTCGCCTAGGTCTTATCCATTGAATTCGGGGACTAATGACTGCACCAGCTCTCCCCAGGGGCTAAGCAAAGTATCAAAGTATGCGGGGCGGGGGGCGGGGGGAGGGTGTATATAAAGTGTGTGCAGGACAAAGTTATGATGTTACTCAGGGCTCCTGTTGTAATTCCAGTTCCTATCTTCTGAACAGCCTCCAGAAAGTGAGAACCTGCTTGACACATGAACTCCAAGGACCCCCCGCAAAACATAAGGATAGGCACATCTGAGACCATAGATTTGAAGGTTATAAAGTGGTTTGCAGACAATTCTTTCCTTCCTTTCTTGATTTGTCTTTGCCACACATGGAGCTGTTTTAACAAATGCTAAAATGATAGCACTGTATATATCACATAATACAGAGACCTATAGGAATATATGCACCGATAGTTTAAAAGACATATACTTGCTTTCTGAATTCATGTCTCTCTTTGTAATTGATTTGCCTGCTGTTCTGGCTTCATCAAATGGTGTCCCATACGGAGCCTTGTAAAACACTTGCTGTAGAATTTCATCTCAAGTGAAGTAAAAAAGAGGTGTTAATACCAGCCTTGGGGGATTGACATTTTTCTCTGTAAGTACCTAAAGCAGTCTACAAATACAGTAAATAGATGATATTAAGCTCAGGGGACATATGAAATTACACTCTGAAATACCTTGTCTTGGGAAGGGAAATCCTAACTCCTACAATCATTTCTGTAAA
Source organism: Lutra lutra (assembly GCF_902655055.1). Classification (NCBI taxonomy): domain Eukaryota; kingdom Metazoa; phylum Chordata; class Mammalia; order Carnivora; family Mustelidae; genus Lutra; species Lutra lutra. The sequence goes on from NC_062286.1 coordinate 76,121,116, forward strand.
AGTGTGATTGAGCTAGATGTCTTGAGAAGTAAATACTTCCCATGAAAAGATATGCAGCTAGAAACTTTGCCCCAAACCTCATGACATTTAGTGTCATTATCTTCCTTCTTGCTCCTGTTATCATTCTGACCCACCTCTGAGAGGTCCCCAAGATGGCCCATGTATTTTTTTTTTAATTTTTATTTATTTATTTGACAGAGAGAGAGATCACAAGTAGACAGAGAGGCAGACAGAGAGAAGGGAGAAGCAGGCCCCCTGCCGATCAGAGAGCCTGATGTGGGGCTCGATCCCAGGACCCTGAGATCATGACCTGAGCTGAAGGCAGAGGTTTAACCCACTGAGCCACCCAGGCGCCCCTGGCCCATGTATTTTTATAGGATAAAGTCCTCCAGGGCAAACATAAAGCAGAACAGATTTTTAAAAGTCAGAAAGCTCTTTATAAACTGTTCCTAATTTCTCATGGTTATACATTTTTAAATGTACTCATCTTTCTTTCCTTTTTAAAGTTTTCAGCCTTCTACTTTTCCCTGGGGACAGCAGTTTCTTGTCCTTTCTAGTTCTACTTTGCACAGCCAAGGAAAATAACCCTCACAAATTCCATCCATTCTGTATATATTTTGAGCCCTTTTTTCAAGGCTGTTGGTACATGGGTAGGTGTTCCACTCACCTGACAGAATATGCTTAAGGACCCAAAAAATTAACTTTCAAATTTACTTATTCAAAATAATGAGTTTTTGTCACCAGCCCCACTTTTTTTCACACTATGATCCCATTTTATTAAAAAAAAAATTTTTAAACACAATGCAACCTAATTTTACAGGTACAAACACAGGTCTGTAAATGTAGGATAAAACTACTGAAATGGGGCACCTGAATGGCTCAATTGGTTTAAGCGTCTGCCTTTGGCTCAGGTCACGGATCTCAGGGTCCTGGGACTGAGCCCGCCTTGCATCCAGCTCCCTGCTCAGCAGGGATTCTGCTTCTCCCTCCCCAGCCCCCACTTGTGCGCTCCCTCTCTCCCTCAAATAAACAAACAAAATCTTAAATGGAAAAAAAAAACCTATAACAGTTATCTTTATGGAGGTAGGGAACAAAGAAAGATCAAATAGAACTTCAGCATTAAATAAATGTAAGGTTTTAGTTTCATGTATAAGGAGACTATCACTTGTGTAAATACCATACTTTTTAATTCACCAGAACTGACACTTTCCAACCAAGGTGAGAAAAGGGCACTATTGAGAATGATTCCAATTTTGTAAAAGCAGTAGAACCAACAAAAAATCTCTGCACAAGCACATATGTTTTTACTGGCACAGAGACAGATGGAGAGAGAGGAAGAATACACACCTGGCCGCTGGAAAGGGTGTAGGGAGGAGACTATTAACTTTTTCTTTACCCATTTCATACTGATACCTTTGTACCTTTTTAAAAAGGAAGTTAATTTTTTAAATGAGATATTATTAACCTCAAATAGCGCCCATTTTTGATAGTATAGAGAGGGCGACCATCTCTACTCACCTTGTCACCTATCCGGCAGAGATACTCAACCTTTGCCATCCTGTCACCAGCCCCTTCCTTGATAGATATGTTGACCTGTAAATTCCTCAACTGTTGCTCAGAGAGAACCTGGAAAGTTTATTGGTGGGCCCCAACGCCAAGGCCAACACTAACGTGGTGCTGGGCAGGTCAATAGGCCTTTAGGGGATGATGGGATCCTCCCAAACCCCAAACCAGACACCCACCTTCACACTCACTCACTCCCCTTCCACACATGTTGGGTGGGATTCAGAGACATGGGGCTTCTGCAAGGAGGATAAAAGTCTCTGATTCCCAAGTGAGAATTCCCAGCACAGTAAGGTGGCTGCAAGAGCTATCTGCATCCCTTCACTCATTCAGTCATGGTAACTACCCACCATGCAACCAGCCAGACACTCAGTGCAGGTCCCCTGAACCTCTTTAATAGCACACGTGGAGGAAGGACAAACCCAGAATTCCCAACATGGGGCAGTTCCTGGAAAAAAAGGCCCATGTCCCATGTAGAGAGATGGCCCTTCCAAGCAGGATTGGCAGACATAGTTCTGCAATCAGAACACCCAACAGGTCCTAACCCAGAGGGAAGCATCAGTGCTCACAATCCTGAGAGCTCTTTCTCAGACCAGATGTAACTCTCAGTGTCTACCCCTAACCCACACACACCACAAGGGAGGAGATATTTCTCTGGATTCTGGATGGCTTCCATACTGCATCTGTGGTTTCAAACATTTTCCCTCATCTCAGCTCTCTGAAAAGACCTCCCTAGACTTTATTTTGTTGTTGCTGTTTTTAAAATTTTTAAAAAAATTTATATATATAACCACGACCAAGTGGGATTTATTCCAGGGCTGCAAGGTTGGTTCAACATCCACAAATCAATCAATGTGATACAACACATTAATAAAAGAAAGAACAAGAACCATATGATACTCTCAATAGATGCTGAGAAAGCATTTGACAAAGTACAGCATCCCTTCCTGATCAAAACTCTTCAAAGTGTAGGGATAGAGGGCACATCCCTCAATATTATCAAAGCCATCTATGACAAACCCACCGCAAATATCATTCTCAATGGAGAAAAACTGAAAGCTTTTCCGCTAAGGTCAGGAACACGGCAGGGATGTCCATTATCACCACTGCTATTCAACATAGTACTAGAAGTCCTAGCCTCAGCAATCAGACAGCAAAAGGAAATTAAAGGCATCCAAATCGGCAAAGAAGAAGTCAAACTGTCACTCTTCGCAGATGATATGATACTATATGTGGAAAACCTAAAAGACTCCACTCCAAAACTGCTAGAACTTGTACAGGAATTCAGTAAAGTGTCAGGATATAAAATCAATGCACAGAAATCAGTTGCATTTCTCTACACCAACAACAAGACAGAAGAAAGAGAAATTAAGGAGTCAATCCCATTTACAATTGCACCCAAAACTATAAGATACCTAGGAATAAACCTAACCAAAGAGACTACGAATCTATACACAGAAAACTATAAAGTACTCATGAAAGAATTTGAGGAAGACACAAAGAAATGGAAAAATGTTCCATGCTCCTGGATTGGAAGAATAAATATTGTGAAAATGTCTATGCTACCTAAAGCAATCTACACATTTAATGCAATTCCTATCAAAATACCATCCATTTTTTTCAAAGAAATGGAACAAATAATCCTAAAATTTATATGGAACCAGAAAAGACCTCGAATAGTCAAAGGAATATTGAAAAAGAAAGCCAAAGTTGGTGGCATCACAATTCCAGACTTCAAGCTCTATTACAAAGCTGTCATCATCAAGACAGCATGGTACTGGCACAAAAACAGATACATAGATCAATGGAACAGAATAGAGAGCCCAGAAATAGACCCTCAACTCTATGGTCAACTAATCTTCAACAAAGCATTTGTCCAATGGAAAAAAGACAGCCTCTTCAATAAATGGTGTTGGGAAAATTGGACAGCCACATGCAGAAAAATGAAATTGGATCATTTCCTTACACCACACACGAAAATAGACTCAAAATGGATGAAGGACCTCAATGTGAGAAAGGAATCCATCAAAATCCTTGAGGAGAACACAGGCAGCAACCTCTTCGACCTCAGCCACAGCAACATCTTCCTAGGAACATCGCCAAAGGCAAGGGAAGCAGGGGCAAAAATGAACTATTGGCAATTTCATCAAGATCAAAAGCTTTTGCACAGCAAAGGAAACAGTTAACAAAACCAAAAGACAACTGACAGAATGGGAGAAGATATTTGCAAATGACATATCAGATAAAGGGCTAGTATCCAAAGTCTATAAAGAACTTAGCAAACTCAGGGCGCCTGGGTGGCTCAGTGGGTTAAGCCTCTGCCTTCGGCTCAGGTCACGGTCTCAGAGTCCTGGGATCGAGCCCCACATCGGGCTCTCTGCTCAGCAGAGAGCCTGCTTCCCTTCCTCTCTCTCTCTGCCTGCCTCTCTGCCTACTTGTGATCTCTGTCTGTCAAATAACTAAATAAAATCTTTAAAAAAAAAAAAAAAGAACTTAGCAAACTCAACACCCAAAGAACAAATAATCCAATCAAGAAAGAAATGAACAGACATTTCTGCAAAGAAGACATCCAGATGGCCAACAGACACATGAAAAAGTGCTCCATATCACTCGGCATCAGGGAAATACAAATCAAAACCACAATGAGATATCACCTCACACCAGTCAGAATGGCTAAAATTAACAAGTCAGGAAATGACAGATGCTGGCGAGGATGCGGAGAAAGGGGAACCCTCCTACACTGTTGGTGGGAATGCAAGCTGGTGCAACCACTCTGGAAAACAGCATGGAGGTTCCTCAAAATGTTGAAAATAGAACTACCCTATGACCCAGCAATTGCACTGCTGGGTATTTACCCTAAAGATACAAACGTAGTGATCCGAAGGGGCACGTGCACCCGAATGTTTATAGCAGCAAAGTCTACAATAGCCAAACTATGGAAAGAACCTAGATGTCCATCAACAGACGAATGGATAAAGAAGATGTGGTATATATACACAATGGAATACTATGCAGCCATCAAAAGAAATGAAATCTTGCCATTTGCGACGACGTGGATGGAACTCGAGGGTATCATGCTTAGCGAAATAAGTCAATCGGAGAAAGACAACTATCATATGATCTCCCTGATATGAGGGAGAGGAGATGCAACATGGGGGGTTAAGGGGGTAGGAGAAGAGTAAATGAAACAAGATGGGATTGGGAGGGAGACAAACCATAAGTGACTCTTAATCTCACAAAACAAACTGAGGGTTGCTGGGGGGAGGGGGCTTGGGAGGGGGGGGTGGGGTTATGGACATTGGGGAGGGTATGTGCTATGGTGAGTGCTATGAAGTGTGTAAACCGGGCGTTTCACAGACCTGTACCCCTGGGGATAAAAATATATGTTTATAAAAAATAAAATTAAAAAAAAAAAAAGCTATGAAAAAAAATTTATATATATAATTTATGGCGTTTATATATATATATATAAACACCATATATATATATATATATATAATCTATGTTGATTATATATAATTTCCATTTTAAGCATTTTTAAGTGTACAATTCAGGAGCATTAAGGATATTCACACTGTTGTGCAAACCTCACCACTATTTATTTCCAGAAACCTTCCATCTTCTCAAACAGAGACTCTGTACCATTAAGCAATAATTCTCCATTTCTCCCACCCCCTAGCCCCTGGGAACCTCTATTCTACCTTCTATCTCCATTAATTTGCCTATTTTAGATACCTCACATAGGTGGAATCATACAATATTTGTGCTTTTGTGTCTCCTTATTTCATTTGGTATAATGTCTTCAAGGTTCACCCATGAATTAGCATGTAACAGAATTTCATTCATTTTTATAATCAAATAATATTCCATTGTATGTCTATACCACATATTGCATATTCATTCATCTGTGATGGACACTTGAATTATCTCCACACTCTTGTCTATTGTGAATAATCCTGCTATGAACGTTGGTATACAATTATCCATCTGAGCTTGTTTTCAATTCTAGTAGGTATATACCTAGAATATATTCTAGATCATATGGTATATTCTGGATCATATGGTAATTCTATGTTAAACATTTGGAAGAACCACCAAACTGCTTTCCACACACTCCATTCTCACCACCAATGCACCATTTTACATTCTCACTTATTTCCTACATCCTCACCAACACTGATTTCCCTAAAAAAAAAAAAAAAAACACACTCTAATATGTGCAAAGTTTTATCTTATTGTGGTTTTGATTTGCAGTTCCCTAATGACTAGTAATATTGAGTAACTTTTCATGTTCTTATTGTCCATTTGTGTATCTTCCTTGGAAAATATCTATTCAAGTCCTTCACTCATTTTTAAATTGGGTCATTTGGTTGGTTGGTTTTTTTGTTGTTTTTGAGTTGTAGCCGTTCTCTATAGATTCTAGATCTTAATCCCTTATCAGATAAATGATTTGCAGAGATCTACTTCCATTCTGTGGGTTGTCTTTTCACTATTTTGATAGTATTTCTTGATGCACAGTTTTTAATTTTGGTGAGGTCCTATTTATCTATTTTTCCTTTTGTTGCTATGCTTTTGGTGCCAAAATTAATGCACCTTTGCCTAATCCAAGCTCATGAAGATTTTCTCCTATGTTTTCTTCTAGAATTTAAAGCTTAGCTCAAAAATGTAGGTCTTTCAACCAGTTGTTTTAATTTTTGTGTATTACTATTTACTATTAAGTAAAGATTCAACTTCATTTTTTTGCATGTGAATACTCAGTTTTCCCAGGACAGTTTGTTGAAGAGACTGTTTTTTCCCCTTGGTCTTGACACCCTTGTTTAAAATCAAATGACCATGGATGTATGCATTTATTTCTGGACTCTCTGTTCCATTCCATTCATCTATAAATCCAGATATCCTTATGCCAGTGCCATACTCTTTTAATCACTGTAGTTTTGTAGTAAGTTTTGAAATAGGGATACTTCCAAATTTTTTGTTCTTTTATTTTTTAAGATATATTCATTTATTTGTCTTAGAGAGGGAGAAAGAGAGAGAATATCCAGCAGACTCCCCACTGAACACAGAACCTGATGCGGGGCTCAATCCCACAACCCATGAAATCATGACCTGAGCCGAAACTAAGAGTGGGAGGCTTAATCAACTGAGTCCCCCAGGTACACTCCAAATTTATTCTTCTGTTTCAAGATTATTTTGACTACTTTGGGTCTACTGAGATTCTATAGGAATTTCAGAATGAGTTCTTCTATTTTTGCAAAAAATGCAATTAGAATTTTGATAGGGTTTGCACTGAATCTGTAGATCACTCTGGAGACTATTGTCATCTTTACAACAGTAAGTCTTTGAATCCGTGAACATAGGATATCATTCCATTTATTTAGGTCTTCTTTCATTTCTTTCAGCAATGTGTTGTCCTTTCCTGCGTACAGGATGTTTGCCTCCTTTGTTAAATGTATTCCTAAGTATTTTAATCTTTTTGATGCCACTGTAAACAGAATTGTTTTCTCCATCTCTTTTCACTTTTTTTTGGGGGGGGGCTATTCATATCAGAATATAGAAATGCAAATGATTTTTCTGTGTTGTTTTTATATCCTGCAAACTTTCAGATGGAGCTAGAGAGTATTATACCAAGCAAAATAAGTCATTCAGAGAAAGACAAATATCATATTATTTCTCACATATGTGGAATTTAAGAAACAAAACAAAGGAGAGAAGGGAAAAGAGAGAGAGAATCAAACCAAAGAAGAGATATTGGTGCCTGGGTGGCTCAGTCAGTTAAGCATCTGTCTTTGGCTCAGGTCATGATCCTAGGATCCTGGGACTGAGTCCCACATTGGGCTCCCTGCTCGGTGGAGAGTCTACTTCTCCCTCTGCCCTCCCCCTTGCTTGTGCTCATGCTCTTTCTCTCTCTCAAAAATAAATAAATAAAATCTTTTTTTTTTTTAAGAAAAATTTTTTAAAGACACAGACTTAACTATAGAGAACAAACTAATGGTTATCTGAATTAATTTTTTAGCTCTAACAATTTTTGTGAACTTTTTATGGATCTATTTTAGATCCTTTCATTTCTTTTTTCTTTTTTTTTTTTTCCTAATTTCTCTGCTAGGACTTACAGTCTATGTTGAAAGAATTGGCAAGAATGTCTCATGCCTGATATTAGGAGAAAAACTTCCATTCTTTCATCACAGAGTATGATGCCAGCTATATATTTTTCATATATGGCAATTATCACATTGAGGAAGTGCCCTTATATTCCTAGTTTATTGAGTGTTTTTATCACAAAAAGATGTTAAATTTTTAAATAAGTTTTATTTTTAATTATATTAAAAAACACATAACACAAAATTACCACCCTAATCATTTTTTTAGAGATTTTATTATTTTTATGTAACCTCTACACCCAATGTGGGGTTTGAACCCACAATCCTGAGATCAAGAGTTGCATGCTCCACTGTTTGAGCCAGCCAGAAGTTCCTACCATCCTGATCATTTTTAAGTATACAGTTCAGTAGTAGTATTTATTCTCCTTGTTGTATAGCAGACATCCAGAACTTTTTCATCATGCAAAACTGAAACTCCATACTCATTAAACAACTCCCTGTTTCCACCTCTCCTACCCCAGCCCCTGGCAACTACCATTCTACTTTCTTTCTATGAATTTGACTTAAGATATCTCTTATTAGGGGCACCTGGGTGGCTCAGTGGGTTAAAGCCTCTGCCTTCAGCTCAGGTCATGATCTCAGTGTCCTGGGATTGAGCCCCGCATCGGGCTCTCTGCTTGGCGGGGAGCCTGCTTCCCCTCTCTGTCTCAGCCTGCCTCTCTGACTACTTGTGATCTCTGTCAAATAAATAAATAAATAAATTTTTTAAAAAGGTATCTCTTATTTATAGAACCATACAGTATTTGTTTTCCCGTGACTGGCTTATTTCATTTGGCATAATGTCCTCAAGGTGCATTCATGTTGTAGCATGTGACAGAATTCCCTTTGTTTTTGAAGCTGAATAATATTCCATTGTGTGTATATATGTGTGTATGTATATGGAATATACATACACACATACATACATTCCATTGTGTGTATATATGTGTGTATGTATATATGTTAAAGGGGTTCACTGTCACTTGTGGGATTTATGTTAGTCTATTCATCCATGGACACCTTTTGGCTATCGTGAAGAATGCTGCTATAAGTATGACAAACATCTCTTTGAGACTTCCAATTCATTTGGATATATAACCAAATATGGGATTACTGGGTCATATAGTAATTCTATTTTTTTTAATTTAATTTTTTAAAGATCTTAGTTATTTATTTGTTTGTCAGATAGACAGAGACAACAAGAAAGTGAGTACAAGCAGGGAGAACAGCAGGCAGAGGCAGAAGCAGGCACCCTGCTGAGCAAGGAGCCCAATGTGGGACTCAATCCCAGGACCCTGGGACCATGACCTGAGGCAAAGGCAGACACTTCACCAACTGAGCCACCCAGGCCTCCCAGTAATCCTATTTTTAATTTTTTGAAGAACAGCCATACTGTTCTCCATAGCAGATATACCATTTTACATTCCCAACAAGAAAATTGGATTTTCTAGCCAATATGCTAATCTCTGTCCTTTAATAAGAGTTTAATCCATTTACACATAATGTGATTACTGATTAAAAAAGAATTTATGTCTGCTATTTATTTGTTCTCCGTGTCCTATAAATTCTTTGTCCCTAGGTTCCGTTATTACTGCTTTCCTTTAGGAGTTTGTTGATTTTTTTTAAGATTTTATTTATTTATTTATTTATTTATTTATTTGACACAGAGAGAGAGAGAGAGCACAAGCAGGAGAGAGAGAGAGAGAACAAGCAGGGGGAGCTGCAGAGGGGAAGGGAGAGGCCAAATCCCTGCTGAGCAGGGAGCCGGATATAGGACTTGATCCCAAGACCCTGGGATCATGTCCCGAGCTGAAGGCAGATGCTTAACAGACTGAGCCAGCCAGGCACCCCAATTTTTTGTAATGTTATATTTCAATTGCCTTCTTTGTTACTCTTCTACATATGTTTTAGTTCTTTTCTTCATGGTTACTTTGGGAATTACAACTAACATTTTAAACTTATAACAACGTAGTCTGAATAGTACCAATGTAGTATATGAACACTCTGCTCATATATATCTCTACCTTACCCTATATTGTCACAAATTACATCTTTACACATTGTATGTCCATGAACATAAATTTACAATCATTGTTTTATTCATTGCCTTTGAAATCACATTGTAAAAAGGAACGAGGTAACAATCCAAAATTACAATAATACTGATTTTTACATAAACCTATATAGTCACCTTTACCAGTGTTCATTTTATTCTCAAACTTTTGACTGTCTAGTGTCCTTTATTCAGCCTGAAGTACTCTCTAGCATTTCTTAGGGGGCAGATCTCTAAGCTTTTGTTTATCTGGAAATGTCTTAATTTATCTTTTATGCTCAAAGAATAGTTTTGTCAAATATAAAACTATGGGTTGACTGCACTTTTTTTTCGGGACTTCGAATGTGTCATATCATTACTTCTGGCCTCCATGATTTTTGAGGAGGAATCAGCCATTAATCTGATTGAGAATCCCTTGTAAACACTGAGTAGTTTTTCCTTTGCTGCTTTCAAGACTCTGTCTTTGTCTTTGGGTTTCAGCAATTTGACTATAATGTGTTTCAGTGTGAATCTCTTGCATTTATGCCTGGAGTTTCTAGAGCTTCTTGGATATGTAAAATAATCTAATTTGAGAAGGTTTTGTTTATTATTTCCTCATATATTTTCTCTGCCTCTTTCTCTCTCTTCTCTCACTGGGATTTCTGTAATGTATATGTTGGTACACATGATGCTATCTCACAGGTCCCTCATCCTCTGACCTTTTTTTTTTTAATATTTTTTCTTTCTGCTCCTCAGACTTGACAATTTCAATTGTCCAATTTCAAAATGATTCCTACTTCTACCTGCTGAAATGTGCTGTCAAATCCTGCCAGTGAGTTTTTCATTTTAGCCACTGTACCTTCCAACTCTAGAATCTCTCTTTGGTTCCTTTTTATAATTTGTTTCTTTATTGATATTCTCATTTTGTTCATTATTTTCCTGATTTCCTTAATTCATCAAAGACAGTAAACACACTGAAGATGGGTTCCTATTGCCCATTCTGGCACCAGCAAACTGCACTGAGAATGCAGGCTGCTGACTACTTGGCCACCTGTTATGGGCCTGGGGGAAGGAGAATGGTAGGATATACATGAATCACTAAAATTCACTAACATTTACCAGTCTCTTCATTAAGCATTCCTCTGGACGATGCAAGTGCTCCACTAGAATCCAATCGTCCAAAATAGTTGCTTAAGATACTTTTTGGCAGTTCAGTTCAATTGTAACATATTCTTAGAGCTTCCTACCATCTTCTTTCCAGGCCTTGGTTTTCTCAAATGTTACATGTGAGACTTGGAACATATCAATGAGTCCCAGCGTGGAATCACCTAGAGAGCTTTAAAAACTACTGGTGCAAATATCTCATCCAATGCCAGGGAATCTGATCAGCTGTCTTTTTTTTTTTTTTTAAAGATTTTATTTATTTATTTTACAGAGATCACAAGTAGGCAGAGAGGCAGGCAGAGAGAGAGAGGGGCAAGCAGGCACCCTGCTGAGCAGAGAGCCTGATGTGGGGCTCGATCCCAGGACCCTGAGATCACGACCCGAGCCAAAGGCAGAGGCCTAACCACTGTACCACCCAGGTGCCCCTGATCAGCTGTCTTTTTAACACTCTCTCCAGGGGATCCTCATGTTCAGCTAGGGCTGATGACCTGGGGAGAAGGTTTATCTCAGCCTCAGGCCTCACCATCCATTGCTACAGGAATCTCCCGGGCCCTTCATCAGGCAGATGTGATGCTGCTGGTCTAGGGTGGGGTCCGGCTCAGCATCTGAAATAATTCCCATGTGGTAGCCCTGCTCTGCTGCACGGAGCCCTCTCTGAGGACCGGAATTCTTGCCAAGTGTTTACCTTCCATACTTTCCTAATTTCCTGGGACTCTGACACTTGAAAGAACTTGCTGCAGCCTCAACGCCAACACTTTCCCTCCCATCAAAACATTGGGTTAGCTGAGAGATGACCCTGGAGAGGGGTGAGACTCTTCAAATACAGCCTGATGGCTTCACATGAGGAGATCACTTACCAAATAGTTTAGAAAAATGTTCTTCTTGTTTATTTGAACTTGATACAAATTCACTATTTTTCAAGCTCTTTTTTGGAGGATAACCTATGGGGAAATAAACCTTAGCTGTGATTAAATCATTCATGGACCAACATGAAATCTTTTTAAATCTCTACTTTTTTACATGGTGTTTCCAGAGAAGCATCACACACTTTACCTGCTCTAGGAGGAAGAGCACCGAACTTGGGTTCTAGTCCACCCTCTGAGTGCCTTATGATCTCGGGCAGTGAAATTCTGAGGGACTTGGTTCTCCCATCTGAGACTGGTGGGAAGAGGCCTGTGAGGAGGGGCTGAGATGAAATTTGCTGATGTCATCTATGGATGGAAACGTGCTCTCCCCTTATCACACACCAGTGTTAGGAACTACGATGACCAGCAAGAAGGGACACTGGATCCAAGCATGGCTGTGCTCGGTGCTCAGTTTTGGAGGGGAGCAAACACAGATAAACACACTCAACAAGCACTTTCCCTCCATAGGAAACAATGCCAACAAGCCATGACTTTGACCATCTTGGAAATGGGATGCCTTCTTGTTTGGGAGGACAGGGAACAATCCTGCTTTGTACGCCGCACTAATCCACACTAGGGTCTATGTTTGGAGAGGATTCAGAGGGCCTCAGGCCATGCCTACCTGACCTGTTTGATAAGCACAAGGAATTCCCGATGTTGTCACTGAGGAATAAACAAAGGAAGGTATAAACGGAAGAGCACTGGGTCAACAGTCTCCCCTAGGATGCCATGGACTGATTTCAAGACTCTGCTGACACTCAGGTGGCCGCATCAAGGATATGGATTAACTGTGCTAAAAAACTGTAGTAACTCATATTTTGAACTATATTTTCAGGATATTCTTTACGGACATTGTGATACCTATGTGTCTGAACACATTTTCTTGATTCTAGGTCAAGGCCAGGCCTTTTCTCTGGCCCTAGGGGAGTAGGCACAACCAGCAGGGAGGAGAAACTTATGCCCTAATGAAGAAGTTTCAGGGTCACAGCAGCAGTCACCTGTCATAAGTGACAGAGCGTTCATGAAGTATCTACAGAACCTCAACTTTTAACACAAAACCAGGAACACCAGTTTTCACATGGTTTCAATATGGTAGATCACAGATCACAAAATCAATATGGTAGATCACAGATGATCTACACAGCCACTGAGTAATCTGTGCATATTACCTTGTACACATTACAGCTTTCAACTCTACAAAAAAAAAAAAATTGGTAGGGAAGCCTGCATGGTGGATACCAAAGATTTAAAGTATGACGCCTTTGATCCAACTAGTGACAAATACAGTTTTCTAGAGATGAAACATTGGTGAATCATGAGGAATAGATATACTCAGTCATTCAAGCACTTTGTCAAAAATGTGTTCTTCCTATTGTGTCAGCCAAGGGAACATAAAAACATCGTGCAGGGTACACCATCATTATTACACAGTAAAATATTCACTTTAATCTATAGTTTATAAAATGCAATGGGAGGACCATTGGCTATAAAAATGGTTTACTAATAGGTTTATAATTTCACCACAGCATACATGCCTAGATTATCCTGATAAACAATTCCTCGATCTAATCATTTTCCTAATGCACACAGTGTCCACCTTGTGGGATTTATGCTAATGTACATGTTTTCTGCATATGAGACCAGCTTCTTCCCCTCAGCTTTGGCATTTGAGCATCAGTCCAAAGACAGAGATAGGCTCTGTCTCTCAGTGCAAATATTTTCCAGAGGCTAGAATGTAGGGTGGGGAGATCATGGGGAGGAATGTGGGAAGGCTTTACTATCCCAAGCCAGTGACCAGGGCGCTCGTGCACATTGAACTATAAAGTACTGTTGACTAGAAAGTCCTTACACTACTCACAGCAAGTGTTACCAAGGACAGTGAGCACCACTTGCAAATCCGGTTTGTATCCTCTGAACAGCCTCCAGAGTGAGAGAACCTGCCTGACACGTGAACTCTGACCTTCAGAGATCACCCTGCAATACCGTGCTATTTATACTTTAGGCCACAGACCTCCATAGTCGGTAGAAGGTTATAAAGAGTATATCAGATAATTTTTTCTTCCACATCTCAGTTAGGTTTTGCCCCTACATACCTGGGTTAAGAATGCTAAAATGATAGGGTAGTACAAACGATACAATACATAGACCTTTATAAACATGCACTTATAATTTTGAAGACATATACTTGCTTTCTTTCACTTCTCTCTTTGTAATTGACTTTCCTGCTGTTCTTGTTTCATCAAATGGAACTTTGGAAAACACTTGTTGTAGAATTTCATCTCAAGTGAAGCGAGAAAGGCATGTTAATATCAGCAGTCCACGATTGATATATCTACTCTATAAGCACCAGAACTAGTCTATGAATTCAGTGAATAAATGATACAAATGCAATGGATATATAACTTTAAGCTCTAAAATGCCTTGTCTGGGGAAGGAGATTTTGGCCTATCTAAATCATTTCTGAAAAATTGAGATTGGGGGCACCTGGGTGGTTCAGTCAGTTAGGCATCCAAATCTTAATTCTGGCTCAGGTCATGATCTCAACATTGTGACATCTGCCTGCCATCAGGCTCTGAGCTGGGTGGAGCCTGCTTAAGATTCTATCTCTCCCTCTCCCTCTGCCCCTACACCCTGCGCTCATGTTCTTGCTATAAATAAATAAAATCCCAATGGCATTTTCCACAGAAATTTTTTAAAAACCCTAAAATTCATTTGGAACCACAGAAGATCCAGAATAGCTTAAGGAATCCTGAGAAAGTAACAAAGCTGGAGGCACCACACTTCCTGATTTCAAACTATACTACAAAGCAATAGCAATCACAGCATAAAAACTGTATGGCACAAAAACAGACACATAGACTAATGGAACAAAACTGAGAGCCCAAGAATAAACCTTGCATATAAAGTCAACTCACATTTGACACGGGAGCCAAGAATACTCAATGGGGAAAAGAGAGTCTCTTTGATAAATGGTGTTGAGAAATCTGAATAACCACAGGCAGAAGAGTGAAAGTGGACCACTGTAGTACACCACTCACAAAAAATGACTCAGAATGGATTAATGACTTAATAATGGAAGCCACAAAACTCCTAGAAGAAATTGTAGGGAAAAGTTCCCTGACATTTGTCTTTTTTTTTTAATTTTTTTATTCAAATTCAATTAAGGGAAGCCTGGGTGGCTCAGCTGCTGATTATCTGACTCTTGATTCCAACCCAGGTCATGATCTCAGAGTCGTGAGATCAAGCCCCATATCCGGCTCTGCACTCAGTTGGGGAGAATCTCTGCTTGAAATTCTCTCTCTTCTCCTTCCGCCCCTCCCCCACTCATGTACCCACTCTCTCTCTCAAATAAGTAAATAAATAAAATCTTTAAAAAAAATAAATGCATAAATTCAATTTAATTAACATACACTGTGTCATTAGTTTCAGAGGTGGAATTTAGTGATTCATCAGTTGCATACAACACGTAGTGCTTGTTACTTCAAATGCCCTCTTTAATGCCCAACACCCAATTACCCCATCCCCCTCCACACCTCCCCTCCAGCAATATTCAGTTTGTTTCCTACAGTTCTTGGCAACAATTTTTTAGATATGATATCAAAAGCACAGGAAACAAAAGCAAGAATAAACAAGTGGGACTACATTAGACTACAAAGCTTTTTTTTGTACAGTGAAAGAAACAATCAACAAAATGAAAAGCAACCTACAGAACGGAAGAAAATATTTCCAAATCATATATCTGATAAGGGGCTAATATCCAAAATACATAAAGAACTCATACAACTCAATAGCACAAAACCAAACAATCTGACTTTTAAATGGGCAGAGGAATTAGATACTATTCTAGAGAAGACATGAAAATGGCCAGGTGCCTGGGTGGCTCAGTGGGTTAACCCTCTGCCTTTGGCTCAGGTCATGATCTCAGGGTCCTGGAATTGAGCCCTGCGTCAGGCTCTTTGCTCAGCAGGGAGCCTGCTTCCCCCTCTTTCTCTGCCTGCCTCTCTGCCTACTTGTGACCTCTCTGTCATATAAATAAATAAAACATTTTTTTAAATGGCCAACAGATACTTGAAATGGTGTCAACATCACTTATCATCAGGGAAATACAAATCAAAACCACATTCTTATACCTGTGAGAATGGCTGTCATCAAAAAGACAAGAAATAAGTGTTCATGAGGATGTGAAGGAAAGGGGACCCTTATGCACTGTTGGTAGAAATGTCAATTTTATGGGCTCCAAGGGAACAATTAAAATTAAAAATAAATTATATATATATAATTATTTATTATATATAAATTATATATATAACAAATTAATTAAAATTTTAAAAATTTAAATTAAAAATAGAACTACCATATGACCCAGCAGTCCCACCTGTGGGTATATATCCAAAGGAACTGCACACAGGCTCTTGAGGAAATTATCTCCATTCCTATGTTCACTTCAGCATTATTCACAATAACCAAGATGTAAAAGCAATCTAAGTGTCCATCAATGAATGAATGGAAAGAAAAGGTGATGATATATATTACATAATTTTATATAATACATTACATAATACTATTCAGCCATGAGAAAGAACGAAACCCTGTCTTTTGCAACAATATAAACAGACCTTGAGGGCATTATGCTGAATGAAATAAGTCAGACAGAGAAATACAAATACTGTATGATCTCACTTCTATATAAAATCTAAAAAAACTAAACTCATAGAAACAGAAAATAGAATAGTGATTGCCAGGGATCAGGGTTGGGGGAAATGGGGAGATACTGATCACGTTACAAAGTTCCAGTTACAAGATGAGTAAGTTCTGGGTATACAATGTACAACATTGTGATTATAGTTCATGATACTGTATTACATACTTGGAAGGTGCTAAGATAGTAGATCTTAAATGTTCTCAGCATAAAGAAGAAATAATCGCAGGGCATGATGGAGGAAATTAGGTTAACACTGTGATGTTCTTCATTTTGCATTATATAATGTGTATCAAATCACCATGTTTACACCTTAAACTTACACAGTGTTATATGTCAATTATGTCTCAATAAATGTGGGGAGGGGTACATAAGGTGGTATCACTGTGAATCATATCATACTGTCAACTTCAAATAACAGGACCAAAATAAACATTTGGAACCCAAATTGTACAAAGAAACTCTGTATAACAGTTGACATACATTGTCGGTGCTGAATGGTTAAATATTTTAAAGAAGACAAAAACAAAGCAGATGGAAACACACTGCCTGGTCTGCAACCCTGAGCCATCCAGACATGTGGGAGAGGCAGAAGTACACACAGACACAAGCAAACACAGTGACACAGTTGCACAGAGCAATTAGACAAGGGACAGAGCAGACAGGAGAGGAAAACCAACTCAGCCTAAGAAAGCCAGAAGGCAGGCACTAAGCTAAGCAGACTGAGAAGAGGGAGAGGGTCCTGCCAGGTAAGGCTGAGTTCTGAATCCAGTTGACCATGATGTTTACACCTCAAAAATCACTCCTGTGTGTAGATGTCAGGTGTCAGTCGACTCCCTTCACCTACACACTGGTGCTCACCGTGATCTCGGCAGCCCTGATGGGTCAGTACGTGACATGCGGGAAACTTGGGACTAGGGACAATGAGCTGCAAGCATCATGAAAAGGCTTTGAGGTAGTCTTGGGAGGACTGCTGCAGACTGGTGACAGTCCCCACCAAGATCCCAGGAGTGAGGGAGGGGCTGACCCAGGGAATTCCACATCACGTCAGGACTGCCACGACATGACAAAGCCAAAGGGCAAGGCTCTCCTCAGAGGGTTTCAAAATTCACTTACAAATGCTGTATACGGGGGCGCCTGGGTGGCTCAGTGGGCTAAGCCTCTGCCTTCAGCTCAGGTCATCATCTCAAGGTCTTGGGATCGAGCCCCACATCGTGTTCTCTGCTCAGCAGGGAGCCTGCTTCCCCTCTCTACCTACTTGTGATCTTTCTCTGTCAAATACATAAATAAAATCTTTGGGAAAAAAATGTTGTATATGAAAACTATACCTACAAAAATTGGGTGGAGGCTAGTGGCAGGGGAAGAAAGGACTCAGCATTTACAGATAACAGATTCTGTAAGTTCAGAAAACTCTTCCTTTATAAAACTATTAGTACTTTTTCATAGTTCTATTTTTTGAAATATATTAATTTCTCCTTTTATTTGTATTTTATTTTTTAAAAGATTTTATCTGTTTATTTAGAGAGAGAGAGCATGAGTGGAGGGGGGGAAAGGGAGAAAGAGAATCTCAAAGCAGACTCCCCACTGAACATGAAGCCTGAGGTGGGGCTTGATCTCACAACCTTGAGATCATGACCTGAGCCAAAACCAAGAATTGGACACTTAACTGATTGAGCCACCTAGGTACCCCTCCTTCTTTTTTTTTTTAATATTTTATTTATTTATTTGAGAGAGAGACAGTGAGAGAGAGCATGAGTGAGGAGAAGGTCAGAGGGAGAAGCAGACTCCCCATGGAGCTGGGAGCCTGATGTGAGACTCGATCCCGGGACCCCGGGATCATGACCTGAGCCGAAGGCAGTCGTCCAACCAACTGAGCCACCCAGGCGTCCCCCCCTCCTTCTTTTTTAAAGGCAGTGTCTATTTCTCCCTGGGGGACAACGGTTTCATTTTTCTTCTAGGTTTACTTTGCTAAGCCACAGAAAATAATCAAAATTCCATTGATATCATATTTATACAGAGTCCTTTTTTAAGGGTTGTTGTTACATCGGTGGGTAGTCTACTCACTTGATAAAATAGGTGCTTACAATAGCAACACCCAAAAATCAGCTAAAAGAATTACTAGTAAAATGATGAGTTCTCATTACCAGCCCTTTCCATGACAGATGTGCTGACCTACAAGATCCTGAATTGTTGCTCAGAGAAAACCTGGAAAGTTTATTGGTGGGCCCCCAATGCCAAGGCCAACACTGACATGGTGCTGGGCAGGTCAATAGGCCTTTGGGGTATAATGGGATCCTCCCAAACCCCAAACCAGACACCCACCTTCACACTCACTCACTCCCCTTCCACACATGTGGGGTGGGATTCAGAGACATGGGGCTTCTGCAAGGAGGATAAAAGTCTCTGATTCCCAAGTGAGAATTCCCAGCACAGTAAGGTGGCTGCAAGAGCTATCTGCATCCCTTCACTCATTCAGTCATGGTAACTACCCACCATGCAACCAGCCAGACACTCAGTGCAGGTCCCCTGAAGCCTCTTTAATAGCACACGTGGAGGAAGGACAAACCCAGAATTCCCAACATGGGGCATGTAGAGATGTCCCATATAGAGAGACGGCCCTTCCAAGCAAGACTGGCGGGCATAGTTCTGCAATCAGAACATCCAACAGGTCCTAACCCAGAGGGAAGCATCAGTGCTCACACTACTGAGAGCTCTTTCTCAGACCAGATTTAACTCTCAGTGTCTACCCCTGACCCACACACACCACCAGAGACGAGAGCTTTCTCTGGGCAAAAAGTCCCAGGGCAGGATCATCCCACATGAAGGAATTTGATCACTGGGGTGAGAAAGAAGGGAGGAGGAGCTGTTTGTCTGTCTCTTTTTAACAATCTCTCCAGGGGATCCTCGTGCTCAGCTAGGGCTGATGACCTGGGGAGAAGGTTTATCTCAGCCTCAGGCCTCACCATCCACTGCTACAGGAATCTCCCGGGTCCCTCATCAGGCAGATGTGATGCTGCTGGTCTAGGGTGGGGTCCGGCTCAGCACCTGAAATAATTCCCATGTGGTAGCCCTGCTCTGCTGCACGGAGCCCTCTCTGAGGACCGGAATCCTTGCCAAGTGGTTACCTTCCATACTTTCCTAATTTCCTGGGACTCTGACACTTGAAAGAACTTGCTGCAGCCTCAACGCCAACACTTTCCCTCCCATCAAAACATTGGGTTAGCTGAGAGATGACCCTGGAGAGGGGTGAGACTCTTTCAAACAGTATGGTAGCTTCACACTAGGGAGGTACTTACCAAATATTTTAGCCAAACCTTCATCCATATTTTTTGAACTTGATGAAAATTCAGTATTTGAACCTGTGGAGAAAATAAACCTTAGCTGTGATTAAATCATTCATTGGACCAACATGAAATCTTTTTAAATCTCTACTTTTTTACATGGTGTTTCCAGAGAAGCATCACACACTTTACCTGCTCTAGGAGGAAGAGCACCGAACTTGGGTTCTAGTCCACCCTCTGAGTGCCTTGTGATCTCGGGCAGTGAAGTTCTGAGGGACTTGGTTTTCCCATCTGAGAATGGTAGAAAAGGCGCCAACCACAAGAGGCCTGTGAGGAGGGGCTGAGATGAAATTTGCTGATGTCATCTGTGGATGGAAACATGCTCTCCCCTTATCACACACCAGTGTTAGGAACTACGATGACCAGCAAGAAGGGACACTGGATCCAAGCATGGCTGTGCTCGGTGCTCAGTTTTGGAGGGGAGCAAACACCATGGACACACTCAACAAGCACTTTCCCCTCCATAGGAAACAATGCCAACAAGCCATGACTTTGACCATCTTGGAAATGGGATGCCTTCTTGTTTGGGAGGACAGGAAACAACCCTACTGCGTACGCTGCACTAATCCACACAAGGGTCTATGTTTGGAGGGGATTCAGAGGGCCTCAGGCCATGCCTACCTGACCTGTTTGATAAGCACAAGGAATTCCTGATGTTGTCACTGAGGAATAAACAAAGGAAGGTATAAATGGAAGAGGACTGGGTCAAGAGTCTCCCCTAGGATGCCATGGACTGATTTCAAAACTGCCGACACTCACATGGCCACGTCAAGGATATGGATTAACTGTGCTAAAAAAAAAACTACAGCAACTCATATTTTTAACTATATTTTCAGGCTTTCTCTTTATGGATGCTGTGACAGGTCAAGGCCAGTCCTTTCTGCGGCCCCAGGGGATTAAGAAAACCACCAAGGAAGAGACACCTATCCCCTAATGAAGTGTTGTTAGGGCCATAGCACCCACCCACTGAGTGCCCCAGCATTCATAAAGTATCTGGAAGAATCTGAACTTCTTACAACCAGTGGCAATGCTGATTCTCACCTGGTTTCCTGGCAGAAAATCTGCATAGCCATTGGTAATGTGTGCTCATGGAGGCTTTCAGCTCTACACAAAAATTGGCAATGAGGTAGTTAATAGTACATAGACATCGCTTCCAGGTCTGATGGCTCTTTGGTAAACGAAAGAAATAAAAAGTTCTCTTTTGCTGAGACATTAGTGAATCATTAAGAATCAATACGGGGGGGGGGGGGGGGGGCGGGCACCTGCCTGGGTGGCTCGTGGGCTAAAGCCTCTGCCTTCAGCTCAGGTCATCATCTCAAGGTCCTGGGATCGAGCCCTGCATTGGTCTCTCTGCTCAGCAGGGAGCCTGCTTCCCCCCTCTCTCTCTCTCTGCCTGCCTCTCTGCCTACTTGTGATCTCTGTCAAATAAATAAAATCTTTAAAAAAAAAAAATCAATACAGTGGCAGTGGAAGTAAGCCCAAGCAATAAAACATTTGTTCCCAAAAACACTTTGGTTTTTAAAGTGCCCTGATAAAGAGTAGTCACATTCCCCCCTTTTCCTGATGTCACCCCTAATGGACAATTTGTATGACGTTACCTCTTGTCCTTTTTGCTTTGCTCCACAGGCCCAGTATCTTTATAAGAATTTGCCAGAATGCTATCAGCCAATTAGTTTAGTAAATATCAAAAGTAGTTCCAAACGCAGTAAAACCCTAAAATAGAGGATGTAAATCTAGTGTTCACTTCGAAAAATCTATGTTCCTAAAATATTCACAACAGCATTATTCAGATGGCTAAAAAGTGGAAATGACCCAACTGCGGCATAGGCATGCAAGGGAATATTGTCCGGCCACAGAAAGAATTGAAATACTGACACAGGGGTGCCTGGGTGGCTCAGTGGGTTGAGGCCTCTGTCTTCGGCTCGGGTCATGATCCCAGGGTCCTGGGATCGAGCCCCGCGTCGGGCTCTCTGCTCAGCAGGGAGCCTGCTTCCTCCTCTCTCTGACTGCCTCTCTGCCTACTTGTAATCTCTGTCAAATAAATAAATAAAATCTTTAAAAAATAAAAAAAAAAGAAATACTGAAACAGGCTACAGTGTGACTGAACCATGAAACCTATTACACAAAAGAAGCCAGTCACAGAAGATCACACGCTGTGTGACTCCATATACGAAATATCCAGAGGAGACAAATCTATAGAGCAGTCAGCACGTGAGTGGTTGCTAGGGCCTTGGGAAAGAAGGAATGGGGCATGGAAGCTGGTGAGTGTGACAATACTTCTGGAGTGATGAAAATGTTCTAAAATTAAGCAGTGTTGGGATGCCCGGGTGGCTCAGTCAGCTGAGCATCTGCCTTCGGCTCAGGTCATGATCCCAGGGTCCTGGGGTCAAGCTCCACGTTGGGCTCCTTGCTCAGCGTAGAGTCTGCTTCTCCCTCTGCCTGCTGCTCTCCCTGCTTGTGCTCACTCTTTCTCTCTCTCTCTCTCTCTCTTTCTGGCAAATAAATAAATAAATTCTTTTTTTTTTAAGATTTTATTTATTTATTTGACAGAGATCACAAGTAGACAGAGGGGCAGACAGAGAGAGAGGAAGGGAAGCAGGCTCCCCACCGAGCAGAGAGCCCGATGCAGGGCTCGATTTCAGGGCCCTGGGATCATGACCTGAGCTGAAGGCAGAGGCTTTAACCCACTGAGCCACGCAGGTTCCCCTAAATAAAATCTTTTTAAAAATAAATTAAATTAAATTAAGCAATGGTGATTCACAACTCTGTGAATATACTAAAAAGCACTGAAGTATTTATTTAAAAGGGTGAATTTTATGTTATGTGAATTATATCTCAATAAAGCTATTTTTTTTTAAATGTGTGTGTGCATTTGTGTGTGTGTGTGTGTGTGTGTGTGTGTGTGTTTATATGAGGGGATAGATGAAACAAGATTGGCCTAATTAGTGCATAGAGGTTCATACTAATCTTTCTACTTTTGTATATGTTTGAAAATTTTTATAAGCTTGGTGCCTACGGGCTACCCTCCCACAGAGGTCTTTTGAGAAAGCTTCAGTCAGGAAAAATGTTAAAGTTACCTGCTTCTGAGCAAGAAGTCCTATGATAAATTCAGGAGGTAAGGAAGGTAGAGGTGGAGAGAAATCCTGTGTTCACCATTCCACCTGGAGGAGGACACTATCCCTGCCTAATTAGGTTCACAGCGAGTCTCTTACTTGGGTATCTGCCATACTACACTTGTGACAGGACCTTTGAGAGGGCAGAGCTCTGTACCTTGCCAATAGTCCAGGAAGAGAACAAAGAAGAGTGTCTCAGCTCCTCTCTTCTTTGCCATTGTTTGTATATCTCCTGAAATCCTTCAGCCATAATGGCCTCGAGCTCCAGGATACTGCGGAACCAGGAGATCTGTGAAGTCACACCAAGAAGCAAGGTGGAGGGGCAGTTCTACAGGGGATTGGGGGAGGGCCTGGTGTCTGAGGACAGGGGCCACTGGCCACCCTAAGGAAATGGGCTTTCCACCCACTCCCTTTGGCTCTGAAGTGCCTTCCTCCATCCTCTGTGCACTGTAGCCTAAAGATGGTAGGATATTAACCAGGACTCTTAAGTTGTACATGACAGAAAAATCAACTTCATCAGCTTAAGTGAGGGCCACCTGGCTGGCTCAGTCAGTGGAACATGTGACTCTTGATCTTGGGGTTGTGAGTTTGAGCCCCATGTCGGATATGGAGATTACTTTAAAAGCACACACACGGGGGCGCCTGGGTGGCTCGGTGGGTTAAAGCCTCTGCCTTCAGCTCAGGTCATGATCCCGGGGTCCTGGGATCGAGCCCCGCATCGGGCTCTCCACTTGGCGGGGAGCCTGCTTCTCCCTCTCCCTCTGCCTGCCTCTCTGTCTACTTGTGATCTGTCTGTCAAATAAATAAATACAATCTTTAAAAAAAAAATGAAAAAAAAAAAAAATAAAAGCACACACACGCATACACACACAAAAATGTAAATAAATCAGCTAGGGTAGCCAGAAAAATCTTATGGTAAATCAAGATATCACATTAGGAAAGTATTGTTATTTATTGTATTACATATGTATTATGTATGATTCTAACTCTAGGGCACCTGGGTGGCTCAGTCAGTTAACTGTCTGTGGCTCAGGTCATGATCCCAGGGTCCTGAGATGGAGTCCCACATCAGGCTCCATGCTCAACAGGGAATCTGCTTTTCCTTCTCCCCATCCCCAACTCATGCACATGCTCGCTCTCGCTCTCACTCCTTCTCTCAAATAAATAAATAAAATCTAAAATATATATATTATGATTATAACTCTGAAAATACAAACAGAAGTATAAATTGATGTTGTCACATGTGTATCACTGCTAATAGGGGACTATTATGTTTTATAAATATTAAACGTTCCTTTAAGATTTTGTTTATTCATTTGTCAGAGACAGAGAGAGCACAAGCAGGGGAAACAGCGAGCAGAAAGAGAAGTAGGATCCCTGATGAGCAGGGAGCCCAATACAAGACTTGATCCAAGACTCGATCCCCGGACCTTGGGATCATAACCTGAGCTGAAGGCAGACACTTAACTGACTGAGCCACCCAGGTGTCCCAATATTAAACTATTTTTAAAGGAAAAGTCTTTATATTTTAGCACCTTTAACTGCACATTTTTTCTTGCATTTTTATTTTGCACTGGATCCCACAAATTATGCAGCCAGCCCTGCCCTTTAGCCTTTAAGCCCATGCACTATATGAAGTCTGGGACTAAAGAGGTCTTTAGGGGACAAAAAGTTACACAAAAAGTTATACAGCAGAATTCTGAGTGACTCAGCATTAGTTTGTGGGGACTGCCATAAAAAAAGCACAACAAAATGAGGGAAGGAGCGCTTAAATAATAGCCATCTATTGTTTCGTACTTCTGGAGGCTAGAAGTCCAAGATCAAGGTGTCAGCAGGATTGGTTCTTACTGAGGCCTCTCCTCTTGGCTTGTAAATAGTTGTCTTCACACTCCATCCTCACATTCTCTTTCCTCCACATGTATATGTGTCCAAATTTCCTCTTCTTAGAATGATACAAGTCATACGGGCTTAGGACCCACCCTGATAACTTCATTCTAATTTGATTGCCTCTGTAAAGATGGCCCAAATAAAGCCACATTCTTAGGTACCATGGGCGAGGATATCAACATAAATTTAGGAAAGGGGATACAATTCAGTCCATAACATTAGGTAATGGCAGCCCCATGAAAATTACTTCTCTAAAATATCTTCACAAGGGGCACCTGGGTGGCTCAGTGGGTTAAAGCCTCCGCCTTCGGCTTGGGTCATGATCCTGGGGTCCTGGGATTGAGCCCCACATCGGGTTCTCTGCTCAGCAGGGAGCCTGCTTCCTCCTCTCTCTCTCTCTGCCTGCCTCTCTGCCTTCTTGTGATCTCTGTCTGTCAAATAAATAAAATCTTTAAAAAAAAAAATCTTCACAAAAACAAAACACAGAACAACAAAACCAACATATAAAACAACACAAGACTCACACCCTCAGCATAACCAAAAGAGAAAATGTCCAACTTCAAATTATCAGTAAATAGAAAAATAAATACTAACTCCAGGTACTGACTCCCTCACTTCTGCCACTTGCCTTTGTAGTGAAAAATCACAGCAGTCCAAAATGGTCTAAAATCTCCAGAAAGAATAAACCTACCCTATGTGTGGACATGAAAATGTGTCTTGATAGATGGGGAAAAAATCCCCAGAGGTAGAAAAGACATGAGAAAAGAGATGGGTGAAGCTCCAGTGGAGCAAAACCTTGGAAAGGGCTGAGTGTGGGCTAGGTGTGAGGTGGAAATGGAGTCTTCTAGGGGCCTTTTACCAGGGAGTCTCCATACAATGCTGACGGTTAGTAGAAACCAAGGCAATGGGAAATAGGCTAACTTCAAACTCAAGATGCATAACCACCTAAATCTTGATTCCCACTGCCCACTCCTGTTACTTTCCCCATCTCAGCAACAAATCCGTCCTACATGTACTCAGGCCAAAATCCAGGATTCATCCTAGACTCCTCCTTTTCTCTCTCACCATACACCCAGTCCATGCACAAATCCTCTCTGTTCAGTTTTCCCCCACATCCCCAAGTCGGGGCACCTTGCCCACCTCCATTGTTCCTGTGGGGACTATACCAGCATCACCTTCATTTTACTGCTGATGAAAAAAGAGGCCAGATAAGTCCCCTTAACATTCTTCAGGCCACTGCTGAATCCCAGTGAATCCTATTCCCGGAATCTTCACCACCTCCTTTCCCATTTACCCCTTCCCTTCCCTTGCATCGGTTCACATCACCAGAGGAACAGAATTCAGGCTGTTTTGCAACCTAAGTGCACACTATAGCACTTACCTTTAAGTGATCATTAGACTTTTTCTGCCTCATTTCTCTTATTTCCAGGTGGATTTGTTGAGAATCTAGGCATGAAGGGAAAACATCTATAATTATGCAGTCATCCGGGTCTAGAGGAGGAGTCAATAAACTTTTTCTATAAAAAGCCAAATACAAAATATTTTGGGCTCCACAGACCACATATGTCTCTGTCACACATTCTTCTTTGTTTATTGTTGTTATTGTTACCTTTTTTTTAAAAAGATTTTATGTATTTATTTGACAGAGAGAGATCACAAGTAGGCAGAGAGGCAGGCAGAGAGAGAGGGGGAAGCAGGCTCCCTGCTGAGCAGAGACCCTGGAATCATGACCTGAGCCGAAAGCAGAGGCTTTAACCCACTGAGCCACCCAGGCGCCCCTATTGTTACCTTTTTTAAAGATTTTTTTTTATTCATTTATTTAGGAGAGAAAGAAAGCATGAACAGGGTGGAGGAGCAGAGGGAGAGGGAAACGATAACCGACTCCTTGCTGAGCAGGGAACCCGATGTGGGGCTCAATCCCAGGACTCTGAGATCATGACCTGAGCTGAAGGCAGGAACTTCACTGATTGAGCCACCCAGGTGCCCCTATTGTTCTTTTAATAATGCAAAAAAAAAAAAAACAAAAACAAAAACAAAAAACAAAAAAACAAAAAAAAACAATGAAACCAAAAGCTGGTTCTTTGAGAAAATCAATAAAATAGATAAACCTCTTGCCAGACAGATGAGGGGGAAAAGACAGAAGACAACCATTACCAATATCAGGAACGAGAGAGTAGACATCACTACAGATACTACAGATGTTAAAGGAAAATGACATTATATTATGAACAACATTTTGCCAATAGATTCTACAAGTTAGATAAAACGCACAGAGTCCTTGAAAGATACAAACAGAACTTGCTCAAGAAAAATAAATAGGGGCACCTGGGTGGCTCAGTCATTAAGCATCTGCCTTTGGCTCAGGTCATGATCCCAGGGTCCTGGGATCAAGCCCCTTATAGGGCTGCCTGCTTCTCCCTCTCCCACTCCCTCTCCTTGTGTTCCCTCTCTCACTGTGTCTCTCTTTGTCAGATAAATAAATAAAATATTTTTTTAAAAAGAGAAAAAATAAATAACCTAAATCTCTATATTAAAGAAACTGAATTTGTGGGTAGAAACTTTCCCATAAAGAAAACTCAAAGTCCAGATGGCTTCACTGGTTAACTCTACCAATATTTAAGGCATAAATACCATCAACTCTATACAAACTTCTGAAAAGTTGAAACTGAGGAAATACTTCTTAATTCATTCTGTGAGACCAGCATTATCCTGATACCAAACCAGACAAAGATATTATAATAAAAGAAAACTACAGGCCCATATCTTTCATAAAAGATGCAAGAAACTTTTTTCTAAAGATTTATTTACTTATTTGAGAGAGATCCCCACTGAGCAGGGAGCCCAACGTGGGGCTCGATCCCAGGACCCTAGGATCATGACCTGAGCCAAAAGCAGACGCTTAACTGACTGAGTCACCCAGTCACCTAAAAGATGTAAGAATTCTTTTTTTTTTTTTAAGATTTTATTTATTTATTTGACAGAGATCGCAAGTAGGCAGAGAGGCAGGGAGAGAGAGAGAGGAGGAAGCAGGCTCCCTGCCAAGCAGAGAGCCCAAGGTGGGGCTCCATCCCAGGACCCTGGGATCATGACCCGAGCCGAAGGCAGAGGCTTTAACCCACTGAGCCACCCAGGCACCCGACGTAAGAATTCTTAACAAAATTTTAGCAAATTGAATCCAACAGTGTTTTTCAAAGGGTAACATACCACAACTAAGTGTGTTTTATCCCAGGAATGCAAGTTTGCTTGAACATTCAAAAATAGATAACTGTAATTCATCACATTAATAGAAAAATCATATGATCATCACATTAGATGCAGAAAAATCACTTGACAAAATCTAACATCCATTTAGGATAAAACTCTCATTGATGTAAAATAAAGGGAACTTTCTCTGGGGTGCCTGGATGGCTCAGTGGGTTGGGCCTTTGCCTCTGGCATAGGTCATAATCTCAGGGTCCTAGGATTGAGCCCCGCTTCTGGCGCTCTGCTCAGCAGGGGGCCTGCTTCCCCCTCTCTTTCTGCCTGCCTCTCTGCCTACTTATGATCAATCTCTCTGTCAAATAAATAAAATCTTTTAAAAAAATAATAAAGGGAACTTTTCTCAGTTTGATAAAAGACATCTATAAAAAATCTAAAGTAACATATATCATAGCAAAATGCTGTCTCCCTAATCTCAGGATCAGTGCAAAAATGTCATTCTCACCACTTTCATTCAACAGTGTTCTAAAGGTCCACTCATGCAATAAGCCAATTAAAAGAAATGTAAGGCATATGAATTAGAAAAGAAAAAGGAGGGGCACCTGGGTGGCTCAGTTGGTTAAGCCTCAGACTCTTCATTGCAGCTCAGGTCATGATCTCAGGGTGGTGACGTAGAGCCCCACATGGGGCTCCCGGCTGGGTGTGGAGCCTGCTTAATCTCTCTCTCCCTCTGCTCCTCCCCTGCCTTCAGCTCAGGTCATTACCCTGGGATCCTGGGATGGAGTCCCACATTGGGCTCCCTGCTCCAAGGGAGCCTGCCTCTGCCTCTCCCCTCCACTTGAGCTCTCTGGTGCTCTCTCAAATAAGTAAACTCTTTTTAAAAATAATAATAATAAATAGACAACCAATTTACAAATGGTATTGAGAGTTGAAGACACTTTACTGAAGAAGAAATATGGATGATAAGTGAGTACATGAATAAATGCTCAGGGGACACCTGTGTGGCTCAGTCAGTTAAGCATCTGCCTTCAGCTCAGTTCATGATTCCAGGGTCCTGGGATCAAGCCCCTAATCAGGCACCCTGCTCTAGGAAGCCTGCTTCTCATTTCTCCCTCTCCCTCTGCCTGCCGCTCCCCCTCCTTTTGCTCTCTCACTCTCTCTCCCTCTGTGTCAAAAAAAGTAAAATAAAATAAAATCTTAAAAAAATATAATAAAATAGGGGCACTTGGGTGGCTCAGTCAGTTAAGTGTCTGCCTTTGGCTCAGGTCATGATCCCAGGGGATCCAGACCCACATCAGTCTCCTGGCTCAGCAGGAAGCCTGCTTCTCCCTCTCCCTCTGCCTATAGCTCCCCCTGCTTCTGCTCTCTGGCTCTCTGTCAAATAAATAAATTAAAATTAAAATTAAGTTAAATAATAATTAAAATTACTAAACACTTAAAAGTAACAAACATGTTGCATGCAGTAACATGAAACAATCTCAAAATACATATGCTGAGTGAAAGAGTTAGACCACAAAAGAAATACATACAGATGAGTCCACTTATGTAGTCCATTTCCATACAATTTAAAATGTCACTATATCACAATTCACTGTACATATTTAAATATATAAATAATGTATTATGCCTGTGTAATCATATACAATAGAAAATTCCAGAAAATGACAATAAATCTATAGTACAGGAAGTTCTGGCTAGTGCTTGTCCAAGGATAAAGGGGTGGAAATGGGAGGAAAGGAAGGGATTACCAAGGTGCATGACGAACTGCAGGGCAATGGATATCTTCATTATCCTGATTGGGAAAACGGTTTCATGGTGTGTTCACATGTGTCAAAACTCACAAAACTGCCTTCTTTATATACATGCAGTTTGCAGTTTACTATATGTCATTTGTATTTTCACAGAGTATAAGAAAATACAATGTATAAAAAGGTGACCCTATGCTTTCACCTGTGAGATATACAAAAATGAAACAGAATGATAAGGTTCTGATTTGAAGATGGCAAATTACACCCAGGCATCTGACTCTTCAGTTCACCCCAATCTTCCACCCTAGGTTCCCAAGGTAATAATAAGATAAGATCTTAAAAGGAAATCCAACACTCAGGGGAAGTACTCAGGCTACAGCAAGAACTCATCCAATTTTCAGAGATAATTTAGTTGACAGTGTTTCCTTAATAGTTTTGTTTGATCACTAATTTTTCTCTAATCATTGGTGGCCTCAGATGGGTGCCTGTAGTAGAAAGGATGAGGAAGTGACATGAGGCATAGAACATTCCATTCTCTCTGTCTCTCAGGAAGTCCCCAAAGACGTATCTGATGGTTCTTCCATGTGTGCTGAGAACTGACCTGCATTGGCTACTTTATTAGTAATGTGGGTATAAGGAAAATACTGACATTGAGAAGATCAAAGGACTCTAAGTGCTAGAGAAACATTCGGGTAAGAAATGGAGGAGATGCTGAGAGGAGCTAGAAGGAGCAAGGAGGGAATGGAGGGCCTTGCGGGTTTGGGGTATTCTCTCACCTTATGACTCTCTCCTGCCCCTCCCTGTGTTTCTTTCTTTTTGTTCCTTTCCTTGTCCAAAGTAAGGTTTCTGAGCTTTTCCTCTTATCCCTGGTTATCTCAGGGAATAATTGATAATCCTGCCCCTGTGGCTGGGTTCGCTGTATAGCTAACATGTATTTTGGGGGCCCCTTTCAGGCACTCCTCCCTCAGCACTGTTGCCCCAGCTGCCCAGGTTCATGGAGTTTCTTTGCAAGCAGAACCCAAGCACTTCTTTCATAAATGCTTGGCTGTTTGTCATGCAGATACTTTTTCACTTCACTTTTTTTACTTCATTTAAAAAGCAATATATCTTTTTTTTTTAAGATTTTATTTACTTATTTCACAGAGAGAGAGATCACAAGTAGACAGAGAGGCAGGCAGAGAGAGAGAGAGAGAGAGGGAAGCAGGCTCCCTGCTGAGCAGAGAGCCCGACGCGGGACTCGATCCCAGGACCCTGAGATCATGACCTGAGCCGAAGGCAGCGGCTTAACCCACTGAGCCACCCAGGCGCCCTAAAAAGCAATATATCTTAAAGGCAGACATACAGACCAGCAGACTAGAATAGAGAGCCCAGAAATAAGCCCTCACATATATGGTCAAATGATTTTTGACCAGAGTGCCAAAACCATTCAATGCGGAAAGGACAGTCTTTTCAACAAGTGGTGCTGGGGAAACTGAATATCCACATGCAAAAGAATGAAGCTGGACTCTTACCCAACACAATATACAAAAAACTCAAAATGGGTAAAAAGACCTAAATATAAGAACTAAAACTTGGGACACCTGGGTGGCTCAGTGGGTTAAAGCCTCTGCCTTCGGCTCAGGTCATGATCCCAGGGTCATGGGATGGAGCCCCGCATCGGGCTCTCTGCTCCGCAGGGAGCCTGCTTCCTCCTCTCTCTCTCTCTGCCTGCCTCTCTACCTACTTGTGATCTCTGTCTGTCAAATAAAAAAAAAACAATTTAAAAAAAGAACTAAAACTATAAAATCCTTAAAATAAAACAGGGCAAGGGGTGCCTGGGTGGCTCAGTCAGTTAAGCATCTGACTTCAGCTCAGGTCATGATCTCAGGGTCCTGGGATCCAGCCCTTGGTGGGCTCTCCTCAACAGGGAGTCTGCCTTTCCCTCTGCCCCTCCCCCGGCTCATGTGCAAATGAGCGCTCACACTCATTCTCTCTCTCTCCCTCTCTAATAAATAAATAAATAAATACTCTTTTTAAAAATTTTTAAAAAATAAAATAGGACAAAAGCTTCAGGACATTGGATTTGGTGATGATTTCTCAGATATGAAACCAAAGACACAGGCAACAACAACAAAGATAGACAAATTAGGCTTCCTGAAAATGCAAAAAATTTGTGCATCAGATGACACTATTAACAGAGTAAAAAGGCAATCCACAGAATGGGGGGAAATATTTGCAAATATCTGATAAAGGATTAATATCCAGAATGTGTAGAGAGCTCCTAAAACTCAACAACAAATAATTGATTCAGAAGTTGACAAAAGATTTGAATTGACGTTGCTCCAAAGAAGATATATAAATGGCCAATAAGCACATGAAAAAATGCTCAACATCACAAATCATTACAGCAATGCAAATCAAAACGATGATGAGATACCATCTTAAACCCACCATGTTGGCTGCTAAAAACAAAAACAAAAACAAAACCAGAAAATAACAAGTGCTGATGAGACTGTGGAGAAACTAGAACCCTCTTGGGCTGTTGTTAGGAATATAAAATGGTGCAGCTGCTATGGAAAACAGCATGGTTGTTCCTTAAAAAAGTAAAAATAGAATTACCATATGATCTAGCAAGCCCACATGTGGCTATATGTGCCAAAGAATTGAAAGCAGAGTTTTAAAGAGGCATTTGCACACCTGTGTTCATAGCAGTGTTATTCCCAATAGCTAAGATGTGGAAGCAACCCAAGGTCCATCAAAAGATGAATGAATAAGCAAAATGTGGTATATTCATACAATAGAATGTTATTCAGCCTTAAAAAGAAAGGAAATCGGGCGCCTGGGTGGCTCAGTGGGTTAAGCCGCTGCCTTCGGCTCAGGTCATGATCTCAGGATCCTGGGATGGAGCCCCACATCGGGCTCTCTGCTCAGCAGGGAGCCTGCTTCCTCCTCTCTCTCTCCTGCCTCTCTGCCTGCCTCTCTGCCTACTTGTGGTTTCTCTCTGTCAGATAAATAAATAAAATCTTAAAAAAAAAAAAAAAGAAAAAAGAAAGGAAATCCTGTCACATGCTACAAAATGGATGAATATTGAGGACATGTCCAATAGAATAAGCTAGTCACAAAAGGGTAACTATTATATGATTCCACTTCCATTAGATATCCAAATGCATAGAAACAAAGTAGAACAATGGTTGCCCTGGCCTGAGGGGAGAGGAAATGGGAGTTACTGTTTAATAAGTACAAAGTTGCAGTTTTACAAGATAAAAAGAGTTCTGGAGATGGATGATGGTAGTGGTTGCACAACATTATGAGTGTACTTAGTACCACTCAACTTAAAGATGGTTAAGACTGCAAATTTTACATTGTGTGTATTCTCCCACAATAAAAAAAAAAAAGAGGGGAAAATATTATATACCTGAACAAGTTAAAAACAATTTAATACCGCTTTTCCACAAGGCTACCAAAGGATGAGGGTGCATGGGGCACTGTCCACCAAGTGGGCTGGGCAGCAGCATCTGCTGGCCTGTCGCTGGGCTCCTCGGGGTGCAACAGAGCCTATGAGGTGAAGATGAATGAAGCTCATCCTGATGTTTTCCAGAAACTGCTCACAGGACGACTGTGATAAAACCACTGGGAGCACAACTGCACATAAGGAGCATATAGGTAGCTGCAGATGAATATTCAAGTCCCAAACTATCCTGGTCAAAATTCATTCCCTAGAGGCATGCAGTTGGAAGGAAAAATGAAGAATTGGTCAAAAAGCCATGAATTGAAACACATGATGAAAATTAGTATTTTATTTAACATTGATCACCTCTCAATAAATTATGTAGAAAAAAATACATGTTTGAGTACTTGTAATTGCTGGGCAATAAAGTCTATTATCTTTAAAATATTTTTTTAAAAACCACAATTTGATACAAAAAATATATATATTGTAAAAAAAAAAAAGAATTCTCCCTTCATTCACCCACATTTACCAGTGGTCCCTTTCCCATAGGAGCCCTGAACTTGCCTCATATACTCTTTGGAGACTCTCACACATGTAACATTCTGGACACTGTGTCTGGCTTTCTTTGCTTTGACTTAGCCCTGTGTCCTGATGTGTTTCATATGAAATTACATAAAACTTCATTATTTTTAATGTTTGCACACTGGCCCATTTTATGAGTGCATACTTATTATACCATTTGCATAAAGTTCCTAAATAGGCAAAACTAACCTTTGGTGGTACAATTCAGGAAAGGAGTCACCTCGGAAGATGAGCCGGGCAGCGACTGAGGAAAGCGGATAGCTTCTGGGGTACTGGTCATGCTCTGTTCTTAAACTCAGTAACGGTTATACAAGGGTGCCCACACTGTAATAATTCACTGAAATGTGATTTCTGCACTTTTCTGTACAATGTGCTTCACTTTCACCCAATTTAATTTCACAGTTTAGTGGGAAAGTTCTAAAGAGAAGCAAATAACTATGGCTCAGTTTGGCAAATGAATTTGGGACCCGATCCCTTGCACCGCTGAGGCAGCAGACTCCCAGCTGCTCCCAGACTCCCAGGGAGGCTGCCAGCAAGCTGACCCCAGCTGTTGCGGGCTGGAGACCCCCCCGGGCTAGTTCCAGAGTTGTGAGGCCCCTCGGTCCCCACATCTGCAAAATGGGAATAAGAATACAGCTACCTGACGGTTAGTGCAAGGATTTCATATAATCTATGTAAAACGGGTAGAAGGGCTCCTCAAACACATAGCAGGTGTTCGACTAACGCCAGCTACCAAGTTAGCACAGAACTGAAATTTTTCCACGGAAAAGGATTCTCCCCCGTTCTCAGTAAAGAAACGCTCTGGGTAAAATATCCAGACCCGGCCTCCTCGGGGACTACACGCTCACGAAGTAGCGTGGTCACAGGTGCTGCCACTCGGGAACGAAGTTTTCCTGGACAAGCGACTCTCAGACACCCCCTTGATTCTGCCCGGGTCCCCTGTAAGGGCCGAGCCATGACGGCATCCCCCAGCAAAAAAAAAAAAAAAAAAAAAAAAAAAAAAAACCTCAACACGGCGCAGCCTATCTTGAAAGCGCCCCGGCAGTACTTCCGGGAGGCCGCAATTGGCTGGTCAGCACCCGGAGGCTCCGCCCCTTGGCCCGCCCCGGGTCCCGGGCGCCCGCCGTCAATCCGCGCAAGTGGGAACGGTGATTGGCCGGGATGGGGGGAGCGCCCTCCAGCAAGCCCCGCAGGGCTGGTGTAGGCTGCGCTCGCGGGATGGGCGGGGCGTGCCGCGGTGTTTAGAGCCGCCACGGTCCAGGTCTGCACGCCCGCGGGTTCTTCCTGCAGCCCCGCGCTGGGCAGGGCCGGCCGGGCCCGGCCATGGAGTCCTACGACATTATCGCCAACCAGCCCGTCGTCATCGACAACGTGAGGCCCGGCAGTCGGGGGGAGGACGGGCGCCCTGCCCCCGGGGGCGCACGCGGTGGCGCCGGGAGGGGACCCTCGCGGGTCTCGACTAGTCCTCAATGCACTGCCCGCCCTCCACGTCCGCCAGGCGCTCTCCTGCTCAGTTGGCTCTGTAGCCCGGGTCCTGGAGCCAGCCCCTCCAGTGCAGCGGAGCTCCATGGGCCCGGCGGGGAGGGGCTGGAGACGCAGGGGACCCGTCAGTCTGGCGGTACTTGATCAGCATCGGGAGTGCTCGAGTGACAGCCCAGCGGCCCAGCAATGCACCCGTGTGTCAGGCCTGAGGACCCACTCTGGACCCTTCTTGGTTGGGGGCTGGGGGCGGTCACTGGTTAGGTTTCAGCGCCAGACCCTTTAGCCCCTACTTGGGTTCTGGCTGCCCTTCCTCGTAGAAGAGGAGAGACAGTATTTGCCCTTTTGCACGGTGCTGGCCTGATCTTTCAGAGGGAGTTCGTTTGGTGACCTCTACAAGAGCACTTACCAAGAGGCTGCAACTCTTAGCAGGACCTCCAGAGCGGACAGTCCCTACTGTGCTCTTTGACTGGAAAATATGTATATTGTATATATAGGTTAAGTTCTGCCAACCACATATCCATCACACCTGGTTGGCCCCTTGGCTACTTTGACCCTCTCTTTAATTACTCCTTGCCCATGCCGAGCAGAAATTCCACAGCTAGCAGGACAGTGGGGAGAGTTCAGGACTATTCTTTCCAGGACCCAAAACAGTTTGGGATAATGGTTTGGAAGCTTCAGAGAAAAGTTGCCAGTGTTCCTTGTGGTGGTGTCCTTCAGCACTGGCGCAGCATGTTTTCAGCTGCCCTCTGAGGATTTCTGGCTTCAGAACTTTCCTGTCCATGAGTGGAAAATGAAGGGCAGGAGATCTATAGATCTGCCCCTCGCCGGGTGTCTGCCTGAGCTGTGTGTGCCTTGGAGTTTTTGATTATGACTTACTCCTCTTTCTGGGATGTGTCTCCTCCCACATGACCCCCATGTAATCCTGAATGGGGTTTTTTTTGTTTGTTTTTGTTTGTGTGTTTTGGAGTATGCATGTGGCTACTTGAATCACAGCAGGGGATGTTTAATAAGAAGGCTAGAACTGGGCTCGGGGGTCCTCCAACAGGCTGTAGCCTGGAAGGACTATGACACTTCCTTGGTCAGCAGATAATTCATTTAGGCTAACCAACAACTTTAGGACTTCGGGGGACAACCTGCCTGGTCCCTGTGGGCTTCTAGCCCCTCCTCTCTAACGTGAGGATATTTCTCTCTGCTCTGCAGACCCAAAAGGTTTGACGGTGATCTGTGGGAAGTGAGGTTGGAAGGCTGATTCCTTCATTAGTGGGAGGTTTCTAGATGCCAGGTTCCTTTTAAGATCCCAAGTCCAGTTTCCATGCTGGAGCAGTGGCAGGACCAAGTTCTTTACCGGTAGTCTTTGGAGAAGCCACTAGAAGAGAGGTGCCAGCTGGTGCTATGTACACAGTGATCTTCCTGGGTGGGTCCTGTATGTGGTCCATGTCTGCTGGGGTGGGAGGTGGGGATGGCCAGGGGATATTGGGAAAAAACCATGCCTGGAGTTGCCTCTAGCTGACTTTTGGGAGCAGCTTGTGCTGCTATGGGTTCCTCCTGCCTGGAGCTGACCCTGGAGTGTGCAGAGAAGGATGTATGTCATGGTTTTTCAGTCTGCACCATATTGACGTTTTGAGCTAGGTAATTCCAGGTGTGAGGGGCTGGCCTGTGTATTGTAGGATATTTAGTAGCATCCCTGGCGTCTACCCTCTCAGTGCCACCAGCCCTCTCCCTCTGCTGTCCCCTCCACAGTCTCCAGACATTGTCACATTTGGAAGGAGGGGTGCAAAATCACCCCCTGGTTGTGAATTACTGGTGTTCTTATAAATGATCTTACCCTCTTGGCAGGATCTCAGCCTTCCTCCCCGGGCTGCCTCTACTGCTGGGCACTGCCTTCATCTGGAGGTATATGTCGGGAGCTAAACATTGTTTTTCCTTGCAGGGTTCAGGGGTGATCAAGGCTGGCTTTGCAGGAGACCAGATTCCCAAATACTGTTTCCCAAACTAGTAAGTGTTGCTCAGGCAGCAGCCCTAATCTTTTTGTTGGATTCCTGGAAGAACATTGGCTCTGTGTCACAGCTTTGTTGGAGGCCAAGTCTTGCCCCCGACCTATAAGGGGAAACACCAGATTTGTGAGGCCAATGCTGTTACTGGTTCTGGAAGGACAAGACAAGTGCTCTGGGCTTCCTCCTCCTTGAAGTCTGATTCTAGTCCCTCCTTGAGCCAGGCAGGAAGGAGAAGCCACCAGCATTCTCTTGGGAACAGGTATAGCAGCAGCAAGAATGGAAGGGAGATATCTCTGGGAGAAAAACATGAACTCAGAGGAGAAAGAGTGGGGCATTAATGCACAGCCATCCCTTCCTCCCAGGAAATGTTTCCTTCAGGGCTTATTTTCCAACTCTAGAAAATAATGGGTTTGGGTCAAGGGGAGTGTTCCCTGAATGGAGCCAGTGACGCAGGGCTAAGGTGGGGTCGGAAGCACAGAGTGCTCCTTCGGCTACTGTAGCCCATCAGGAAGTTTTCCCTAGGTGGTGCCTCTTCTCAAATCCTGGAGGCTTTAGAGGGATTGGCCTAAGCAGGGGCATTGGGAGGGCCCCAAAGTGGCTGGCTATACCAAGAACCCCATGCCTGGTCTGGGGACAGGGCCAGCTTGGAGCACCAGGCATGCAATAGGGCTTCAGCTTTCTTTTCTGAACTCCACTTAGGTACAATTAAAAGTTCCTACTGATGTGCAGGGAACTCAGGTCAGATTTTAGAATGGTAGCTTGTCCAGTCCTCCAAGAACTGAATCTATATCCTGAAAGCCCTGGGACTGGGAAGGGGCAGGATCAAGTGAATGAGAGAAGGGTGCACAACGGAGCCATGACCTGACTTCCTGGGACCTTGGTCCGCAGACAGTGCCAGCAGCCCCACCCTCCTGAAATCTCGAGTGTGGGCTGAGTCATTGTGGCTGCAGAAGCTGACCCTCTGCCAGGGCTGGACCGTGGAGGGCCAAGGTTCCAGAGCTCTCAGCCCTCTCTGGGACAGAGGGTGGGGAACAGAAGGGATACCTTTTCTTCTGACCCTGAGCTTGCCATCCTGCCAAGGCCTGCTCTGTGGGCCCATATCCCCTAGGCCTGGGTTCTGGCCTTTGCTGTGTGGCCAGATGCTTTGGAGTAGATACCATTTTGACCATAGGAGTTAGACTTTGGTTTTCCTGGACGTGGGCTCACCCACGCCCCCTACCCACCTTGCTGACTTGACCGGTCCTTGCAGTGTCGGGCGTCCTAAGCACATGCGAGTGATGGCTGGAGCCCTGGAGGGGGACCTCTTCATTGGACCAAAAGCAGAGGTAACACCTGTGGAGCCTGCTTTGCCTGGGCTTGGGGCTTCATAGTCCCGGGAACATGGGCTCATGGTCAGAGCTGTACCTCCCAAGAGGGAATCTCTGTTTTCTGGGGCCATCTGTCAGGTGTCTTCCTGGACTCTCAAGGCTCCAGCTCAGAAGTACTCTGAGATGGCATGATGGTTCCTGTTAGAGGAACACACTACTTCCACGCCCTGTCTTGTAGAGTGAGGCAACTGCAGAGGAAAGAGTTGATTAAAAAGGGACTTAAGAGTCTGGCTCCCTCAGCCTTGATGACTGATAGAAATGAGTGTTGTGGGGCCACCTCTTACACTCCAGGTGGGGTGACTTGTCTGTGCTGCAGGGCCAGAGGGGCCCCCGAAATAGGAGTGAAGGTGTAGGGGGCAGCAGCAAGCAGCACATGGGGGACACAGTTCAGGGAGAGGGGGTGAGCTAGGGGTACAGAGATGCAGGCCTCTCCAGAGATGGAGTCAGCAGGAGCCATGTCTGTGGGTGAGAGAGGTCAGGTGGTGTTTGGTGAAAGGGGGCATGCTCTGGGAGGACACAGAAGGGCAGGTCTGTGCAGGACATGTGAGTAGTGGTTGAAGAGCTGGAAGGAGCAGTGAGTGACAGGTGACCACAGGAGAGGACAGCATGGAATGGGCCACAAGGCAGCTCCTGGTGCCATAGCAGTCATCATAGAATGGTGGGGAAGGAAACTGGGCAGCGTGAGGAGAGAAGAGGGGAGAACGTGTTGGCAGTGAGTAGAGAAGCCCCGAAGCACAGCCGGGGAGGACTATGATAGGAGGGAGCATGTCACCACCCTCTCTGTCTCCTGCCAGTTGAAGCTGACTGGGCTCTGAGGCCTGAGAAGCTGCTGCTGGACAAAAGAGGCCTGTGCTGAGTTCAGGACCTGCCACCAGCCATGGGGACACCAAGGAAGCAGTGGTGGTTCTGTTCAGGGCAGATGAAGGGCGGCTTCCAGGACGGCAGAAAGCAGTTGGAGGAGAGGGATCAAGCGCTCCTGCTGACCTTCCCCCCTTCCCCTGCAGGAGCACCGAGGGCTGCTGGCCATCCGCTACCCCATGGAGCACGGCGTGGTGCGGGACTGGAATGACATGGAGCGCATCTGGCAGTACGTCTACTCCAAAGATCAGCTGCAGACTTTCTCTGAGGAGGTGTGCCAGCCAGCCCCATCTGCCGGCCTCCCAGTTCCCTGTTCTGCCCTCTCCCTGCTCAGCTCTTCCTGCTTATGCTGTCACGCTTCCTCTGCATTTTATTAGGGCCTGCTGCCTCTTCATGGTGTGTGTGGGGGTCCACACAGTCGGTGGCTGCCAAGTAGAGTTTTCCAGAGAAAGCTGGGTCTTGGGAGGAAGAACTGCTGGCAGACAGTGGGATGCTACCCTCGGGAATGAGAGCAGGCCGCGGCTGCCTGTGCTTGCAGCAGGCATTTTGGCCAGTGAGGATTCTTTTAGGGCCTAGGATGTGGTCATGTGCCTAAACCTTGCCATCTCTTGTAGCATCCTGTGCTCCTAACGGAGGCTCCACTCAACCCAAGTAAGAACCGGGAGAAGGCAGCAGAGGTGTTCTTCGAAACCTTCAACGTGCCAGCCCTGTTTATCTCCATGCAGGCCGTGCTCAGCCTGTGAGTGCTCCCTAAAGCCCTAAAGTCCCCTGAGTCCCCGTCCTCCTTCTGGCCATCCTCCTGCTTTTGTCAGACTAGCCCATAGAAACAGCCCCCTGGTAACTGCTCCTTTCAGGAATTCCTCAGGTTCCTTTTTGAGACCTGATAAAGCAAATGTCCCAGGGTCCCTTCCAGGGGTGAGGAGGTCCCCATGCCTCATTGGCTGAGGTGAAGGGATGCTGACTTGGTGACAGGTATGCAACAGGACGCACGACGGGAGTGGTTTTAGACTCAGGAGATGGGGTCACTCATGCTGTCCCCATCTACGAGGGCTTTGCCATGCCTCATTCCATCATGCGGGTAGACGTTGCCGGCCGTGACGTCTCCCGCTATCTCCGGCTCCTGCTGCGCAAGGAAGGAGTTGACTTTCACACCTCAGCCGAGTTCGAGGTTGTCCGGACCATCAAAGAGGTGACAGAGGGCAGGAGGGTATGGAGGCAGGCTGGTTGGGGCGATGGGCAGTGGCGGCCCCAAGGTGCAAGGTTGAGCCCCGGCGGGCCTAGGTTTCCCAGTTGCAGCCTTCTGAGTGTTGTGTCCCTGCCCTCCGCAGCGAGCCTGCTACCTATCCATCAACCCGCAGAAGGACGAGGCTCTAGAGACAGAGAAGGTGCAGTACACCTTGCCAGACGGCAGCATGCTCGACGTAAGTTGCCAGGCCTGGCGCTGGGTGGCGGAGGTGATGCTGGCATCTAGAGGAAGAAGAGGTCCGTCCCCCTCAATCTTGTGTTCCAAAGGTGGGGCCAGCGCGCTTCCGGGCCCCCGAGCTGCTGTTCCAGCCAGACCTGGTAGGTGATGAGAGTGAGGGGCTCCACGAGGTGCTGGCCTTCGCCATCCACAAGTCCGACATGGACCTTCGCCGGACGCTGTTTGCCAACATCGTGCTGTCAGGTGGCTCCACGCTTTTCAAAGGTACCACCATTTGGGAGGTGGTGCTCAAGACAGCACTTAGATGGCATCCCACTCCCTGGAGCTTGGCACGTGGCCCATTTTCTCTTGGCTTTTTTAGTACTCGGCATTTGGTGTTTTTTAAGAGAAAGATTTAAAGTTAAGTTTTACTGACTTTTCAAGTAGATGCTGCATTCACATAAGATCTAAAATGTGTGAGACGACATCTCCCTTTTCCCACTGTCTTGGTCGCCCCGCTCCTGCTCCCTCTCCGGCAGTTACAGCCCTCAGCTGTGTGGCTATAAACAAATGTGCATTGCCCCTTGCTCCCACTTTTATGCCCATCATAACATGCTCCCCAAGCAGCACACCATGTATGTTTCTTGGAGCCCCATATCTGGAAGATCTTTCCACATTCATGTGAGCTCCTTCAGACGGCCATGTGGCATTTCTGAATGGATATGCCATTTCCCCCGTTGACAGCCGATGGCCTGTGAGGTCGCTGCAGCCATCTCTCTAATCTCAGAGGTGCTGTGTCCAATAACCTCACGTAATAGGAATATCCCTAAAGGGGAAATCCCAGGAGACTTGCTGAGTCAGAGGGTGGACACAGGTTCTTGTTAGCTGGTGGGTTAGTGGGAGTCCATCAGCGCCCTCCCAATATTGCATGTGAACTTAGCCTCTGCAGTGGGCAGAAATGGTAGATGTTTTCCCCTGATTTGTCATTTACCTTTGACTTTGCTTTGGATGGAAGAGTGCAGAGGCCAGACCAAGCTGTGTGACTGGGGGTTCCCTCTCCCGCTGCCTCTCTGAGGAAGCTGGGCCCATCTCAGGCATCATGCTGGCTCTTTCCTGCCCTTGGGATGGCTTGCCCCTATCCTTGATCCTGGAAAGAATTATTAAAAGCAGCAGCAGCACTACTAAAAGTGGCAGCAGCTAGGGGCACCAGAGGGTGGAGATGGGGGTGCTAGTATAAGGGGGTTCAGATGTGGGCCCTGGGCTCAGCCAGCCTTGTGTTCACAGGCTTTGGTGACCGATTGCTAAGTGAAGTGAAGAAGCTTGCCCCAAAGGATGTCAAAATCAAGGTGAGTTTACAGGGAGCCCTATAGGGCATGCAGGTGCTACGTAACCTTGACTGGGGGAGGAAAGGGCACATGCCACCTCCAGACAGCTCAGCTCAGCTGCCTCCTCCGTGTTCGGCTGCTCCCACTGCTCCCCACTGATGCACTTGCTACCTGGCCTTGGGCCCTGAGGGGAAGTCTCTAAAGGCTGGGGTAGGGGCTGCTGTGTGAGGATGGGCAGTTATACTGCTGCTTTTTCCCTCTAGATCTCGGCCCCACAGGAACGGCTGTACTCCACGTGGATCGGGTGAGGCGGGGCTCAAGGGGAGGGCTCTGGGAGGAGACCATTGGCGCAGGCCAGGTGGCAGTGGGTGGGTTTCCCTCCCAGGTAAAGGAGATGGAGCTCTGAGTGCCCAGAAAGGGTTGATGGCCCAGCCCTTGGGTCTACAAGAGTCTATCCCTCCCTTCTCACAGTGGCTCCATCTTGGCTTCGCTTGATACTTTTAAGAAGATGTGGGTATCCAAAAAGGAGTATGAAGAGGATGGCTCCCGTGCTATTCATCGTAAAACCTTCTAGTGCCCAAAGAGGTGTAGCGTGTTAGGAGAGTGGAAGGAAAGAGGAGTCAGAGCCTTTAACCCTTGCTGGTCTGGGCTCATATCTCAGGCCTAGGGTCCCCTGCATGCCCTGACCCCTGGGCAGGTGGGGTAGCCATGCTTCCCTGCGGCCCTCCCCTGCAGACGTGCATGCGTGTGCACGCACGCGTGCGCATGCGTGTGCGAGCTCACACACACAGACACAGTAACATTTAGCTGCATGGATGGAGTCATGAGCTGGAATTTAGGAATTGAGGAGCCTAGCTTTGGATTGTTCCAGGGATCTCCCATGGAAAGGTCTTGTTCTGACCCTTGGGGCTGCTTCCCCAGACTCCAAGGCCAGATACCCAACATCCCCGTTTCCTTTGACAGGATCCCTCCCAGAGCCAGAGTGCCTGGATGCCTGCGTCACTAGGCTTGAGGCAGGGGGTGGAGGGGTAGGCAGTGGCTCTCCACTGGTGCGTCACTGCTTCCTGTGCCACACCTAGGCATTCCTTAGCCTATCACATTCAGTCCTCCTGTCTTCCGGGGGTGGGGGGGGGGGGATGCCTTGGTGTGGACTGAGGACTGGGCAGTCTTCCATCCCCAGCCAAAGGTCTGGCCCAGGATGACCCTTTGGAGCCAGGGCAGACGATCACGGGGTCCAGGCGGCTGCAATTCATTGTGGTCTCCCTTAAAGCACTTCATTGACACTGCTCCCTCTCCTTTACCTTAGTGCCCTGGATGGGAAGGGTTAACAGTCTTCATTTGTTGAGAGGACACCACTTAATCTGGAGTCAGACCTAGAGGGCGTAAGGGGGGCCACATTTCCTTTTCCCACCTCTCCCATGAAGTGGCCAGGACCCCCACTTCCCTCTCCCAGATATGTACAATAATTTAACACAGTTGCCTGAAAACTTTTATAAATTATAGTAATAATTATGGACAAGCCGTAGTGCGTGGCTCTGTTTTCTTGTGGT
Organism: Lutra lutra; assembly: GCF_902655055.1. Classification (NCBI taxonomy): domain Eukaryota; kingdom Metazoa; phylum Chordata; class Mammalia; order Carnivora; family Mustelidae; genus Lutra; species Lutra lutra. The sequence goes on from NC_062286.1 coordinate 76,164,893, forward strand.
TCTTTGTGTTGTTTTTCACTCATCTGTCCCTGGGGACTTGGAGAGAAAAGGATTGGCAAGAAGGCAGCATGGCACTGGGTCTAGCTCAGAAGCCTGAGGGTTTGAGGGGTTGGCGGGGCAACGTGGCACAGGAGGCCCCAGGAGGTTGGGCTCTCGACGTGGTGGTAGAATTCCCCAGCCTCATTATGCACTTGCTGTAATCCACCAGGAGGAGCAGAGAAGAAGGCTGCCTTAACTCGGCCTTACTCCTGGATAGGACCTCATGGCAGGCAGGGCTGGGGCTTGGGGCATCTCCACCCACACATTCTGTTTGGGCAGCTCTGCTGGCCTGCTCAGACATGGCCGAGGCTGACAGACCCAACAGTGACACGGGCTCAGGGCTGAGCCAGCTGGAAGGGGACTGCTGGGGGAGGTGAGAAGGCTGTGTTGATGAGCTAAGCTCAGAAGGAAGAAGCTGGGGGCGCCTGGGTGGCTCAGTGGGTTAAGCCGCTGCCTTCGACTCAGGTCATGATCTCAGAGTCCTGGGATCGAGCCCTACATCGGGCTCTCTGCTCAGCAGGGAGCCTGCTTCCTCCTCTCTCTGCCTGCCTCTCTGCCTGCTTGTGATCTCTCTGTCAAATAAATAAATAAAATCTTTAAAAAAAAAAAAGAAGAAGGAAGAAGCTGAGTGGCGGGGGATGGGAGGGTACAGAGAAGCATGAGTTTGGTGACTGCCTGCCCTTTCCTTCCTTCATCAGGAATTTGGACACCTGGAGTATGTCCAGGAAGGTATCACAAGTTTGGGGCCAGTGGTAAATAAGTCTTTGCCCCCAAAAACATGGGTCAGGGGAAAATGATGAACTGGCCATTTTGGTAGCACTATGGGGCTGGGAAGAGAGGCATCTAACCCAGCAGGTGACGGACTGACTTGCATGGGTTCACATGGGGTCAGTGTTCCAAGTTGAGGTGAGAGCTCAAGGGACCAGTGGGGTTTGAGAGAAGGGCTTGGACCCAAGTGATACAAAGTCAGCAGGTAAGGGTAAGTGGCCGTCTCTGTTTATAATGCAAGATAAACCTGAAAGGGAGGTTGGGGCCAGCACATGGAAGGCCTTGAGAGGGTTTTTAGCTGTGTCCTCGGTGACAGGTAGCCAGCCATGGGAGGATGGTTGTCATAGCTCTGTGTTGAAGGCATCCGGAGTTGGGGCTGAAGGAGGGCCAAGAGCTGAGATCAGGTCGTAGGTGAAAGCTGACTGAGGTTTATTGTCACGGGGCATTTTATGAGGCTTTGTGGTCAGAGTAGTTAAGCCTGTACGTGCCCTCAAGGGGAAAAAATTTACAGAGAACCTTTTTGGGTTGGGTTCATGGTACCACCTTCTCCAAATTTACACAGGTTTGGAGCATTATTACTTTGATTCCTCCCTTTTTCTTACCTTTTCTACTTTATGCCATTTACCAAGTTCTGTTGGTTCTTCTATAATGCCTTTCCTACCTGCCACTCCTTTACTGTGACGGCCTCTACCATCCGGTCTTAGAACACAAGCTTCATTCTACCCCCGTACCCAGTCCATTTGCTCTTGGATCTCAAGCCCACATAGCCTTGGTTCCACCACTTCCTAATCCAAAATGTCAGGCAGTTCTCCACTGCCTGGCAGAATAAAACCAAACTGACATGATGCAGGTGAAACCCCCTTCATGAACTACATGCTGCATTAAGTTTAGGCCCATTGGGATCTGTTCCTTTCCTGTTTTGGGTTCACATATCATCATGCTTCGCCCACTAGCTTCTACTCTCTGCCGGGAATGACTTTCCTTCATGTCTGTCAAAATCCCATCATCTGGGCGCCTGGGTGGCTCAGTGGGTTGAGCCACTGCCTTCGGCTCAGGTCATGATCTCAGGGTCCTGGGATCGAGTCCCGCATCGGGCTCTCTGCTCCGCAGGGAGCCTGCTTCCCTCTCTCTCTCTCTGCCTGCCTCTCTGTCTGCTTGTGATCTCTCTCTGTCAAATAAATAAAATCTTTAAAAAAAAAAAATCCCATCATCTAAGGCCAAGCACAATGCAGCATCCCCCCAGTTCCCTCTTCCAGTAGGGACAATACGTTACAGACCTCTGGTCATGCCAGGTTTCCCACTGTTGGAGAAAAACAAAACAAAAAGGTGGTAAGGCTAGAACTAACTTGGTGGTGGTGCTGGATTGGGATTGGATATATGGACTCGTGATTTTTAATACACATACAGATAGATGCTGAAATAAATAGGCCTCAGTGTGTGAATGCTAGAATGTATGTGTGGATTTCCCAGCCGTGTCTGCTCAGCGGGCCTAGGCACAGTGGCACCCCAGGAGCAAAGGCACAAAAATGTCCAGATCGGGCTTCTAAACACCACCATTCAATAAAAGGAATCAGAGCTCCGTGAAGGAATTCCAGATCTAGAGCAGAGAAAGTAGTGTGGTACCACAGAGTAAGGAAGTGCCCCAGAAAGGAAGAAACCAAGACAGAAAGAAGACAGAGAAACCAACTTGAAGGAGTACCCAGTGATCAAATCTGTGGTGGATTATAAGCCATAAAATAAAATATTTATGAGCCCACTCTGATATAAATTGAATAGATGTATACATAGGGGCCCAGAAACAGTTCTTCCTTACATTAGTTCAGTTCCTGTAGAAGGAATAATAATGGAAATCACCACAGGCAGGGAAACACTACAATACTAACTGATACAGACAAAAATGGATGCGAACATTAGTAAGCAAAAGCAAGGACATTTGCATTGTTTCAGAGTACCTCCCCACAAGGTAACTAGTAACTGCAAAAAGGAAAAATAGTAACTTTATGGCCGAGAAACCTAGTGGACAGCACCTTAAACCAATGACCAAAGTGTGCATCCCCAGTCATTAGTCACTGTCTCTTGGGGTGACGCACTAAGGGTGCTGTGTCACCTGTGCTACACCCATCACTTCAGTCTGGCCAGGAACAAACAGGCAAACCCAAACTCAGGGCATCCTACAAATTAATGGACCAGTTCTCTTATTCAAAAGTGACAGGTTATGAAGGTAAAGATAGCAACTGTCACAGACTAGAGAAGACTGAGGCATGACAGTGAAATGCAATGTGAGGTCTGGGACTGGACGGGGACCTTACTGGGAAAGCCGGCAAAATTAGTGAACAGCACGGTGTAAGTATGAATTTCCTGGTTTCAATCATTGTGCTGTTAACATTAGGGGAGACTGGATGAAGGGTAAATAGGAACTCTGTGCAGTCTCTGCAAATCTAAAACCACCTCAAAGACGGGGTGTGCAGAGGTGGGGAAGAGCTCAGGCCCAAGCTAAGTGTTCTGCATTCACTGTTCTGTCACCACAACTAGCTAGCTGCATAATCCTGAGCTTTCCTAGGATTCCCCATCTCTACTATGGGGGTGATAATAATAGTACCTACCTCATGGGTTTATAAACAGCCTGGAAAGTTGAGCCTGGAACATTTTATGCGGTAAATTAAAAAAAAGTGCTCAAACTGGGGCACCTGGGTGGCTCAGTGGGTTAAAGCCTCTGTCTTCGGCTCTGGTCATGATCCCAAGGTCCTGGGATCAAGCCCCACATCGGGCTCTCTGCTCAGCAGGGAGCCTGCTTCCTCCTCTCTGCCTGCCTTTCTGCCTACTTGTGATCTCTGTCAAATAAATAAATAAAATCTTTAAAAAAAAAAAAAGTGCTCAAAGAATGATAGGGACATGTCAAAAGGCCGTAGGCACCAACTTGAAGAAGCTCCTACCAGCCAAATTTGGAACAAACTAAACATCAGAAGCTAAATACCTGTTATGAATTATAATCCACTGACTATAATAAAGCATTTGAGTCCATACGGACATAAATTCATCAAAGTTCTGGTGAGCGAGTTACATCTCAGTGCTGCCCCCCTAAGATACTTACTAAGGAGCAACTGCACAGTGGGGAAGTCTGGGAGACGTTAGTTTAATCAGGCAACCAAAGTGAACCCTATCAGCAGTGGGACAAGGCAACATCAGATGCCTAGCAAGAAGAGTGTGGAATCACCTCTGCAGTGCTCGTGCCCAGGACACATAATCCTGAACCCAATCCTCAAGGAACATCAGACCAAACCGAGTTGTTGGTGTAATTTTCAGAAGTGTCAAGATCACAGGAGTCAGGGAAAGACAGGAACTGTTCCAGAGTGGAGACAACTAAACGGACAGGACAACTAAAGGCAACATACGATTCTGAACTGGCTCTATAAAGGGCATTATAGGCACAGTTAGCAACCTTGAATAGGGTCTGAGCATTAAATGGCAGAAATGTATAAACTATAACTTCCTGATTTTGATGGTCATATTGTAGGTATATAAAAGAATGTCTTTGTAAAACACATGCACTGAAGTGTGATGGGGCATCAGATCAGCAGCTCACACTCAAACTGTTCCAGCAAACAAGTTCTTTATTCTGTACTTGCAGACTGTTTCATACCATCAGAGTGAGGCTCATCTTCTTCCCTCGCTTCTATAGGCTGCATTCCTTGCCCAGCATTCCTTCACTCATAACCCCTTCTTCCACCTTCAGAACAATGGCACTGCATCTCTCTGACCATTCTCCCATAGTCACATCTCCCTCAGACTCTCCTGCTGCTGCCCTTCATTATTGAGCCCACCTGGATAATCCAGGATAATCACCCTATCTTAAGGTCAGTTGATTTGCAACCTTAGTAACTTTTTACTACATGACCTAACATATTCACCGGTCTGGAACTAGGATATGGACATCTTTGGGAGGCTGCTAGTCTGCCTACCACAGTCTGGACATGTACTGAGGACTTTTCTTTCTTTAAAGGAGAACTGGTTATGATTTTTTCTTCTTAAGATTTTATTTTTTAAGCAATCTCAACATCCAGTGTGGGGCTTGAACTTACAACCCTGAGATCAAATCACATGTTCCACCAACTGAGCCAGCCAGGTGCCCTGAGAATTGGGTACTGTTTTAAAAAGCAGAGAAGAGGGTCTTGACATTGAGGGAGGGAGAAGACAAATCCAATTAATGACATGGAGAGTCAAAAGTTAAGATGGGTGTAAAGGAAGACAGTGGGAAAGGAAGGGGGAATGCAGGAGACAGGCCAGACAGAAGAGCTTAGTGGCAGTACCAGAGCAATCTTCATGATAAAGTTACTGGTAAACTCTTGTTAAGAACAGCATTTGAGGCAGGAGTGTTAAGGGAAGATTTAAGAGATGACTAAGTATTCCCGTTCTGGAAGAGAAGGAGGACCCTGAATGGCAGACAAATGCTCCAGCATTTCCTGGCAACAAAAGACAATGACAGCAAAGAATGGAAGGAGCAGCTCTGACTATACCTTTAAGAGGAAGTAAGGCAAGCCTGGGGGAAAGGACTTTTCTCCCTAAAGCTCCCCACCATCATCAGCTCAGCTCAGAGACCTAGCATGAACCAATTTTGTGGAGAAAGTAACTAAAGCCACCTCTGTGGCTAATCCCAACGATAATGCAAAGGTCCCAGTTCCATTTTACAAACAGCATTTGAGAACTTCATTGTCCAGCATGTCACAAATATAAAGTAGCTGAAATGGACTTTTTAAAATTTCTTTCAGCTCTTATTTTTTCATTATTATGATAAAGTTCAAACATACACAAGAGTAGAACAATGACTCTTCTTATACCCGGCTACAATAGATCAGTCCTACCCCAAACGCCTCTTCCTTTTCTTCCTCCTGCTTTAAAGTTAATCCCTGACAGATTTCACCCCAAGTACCTCACCAAGAATCTCTAATGCATAAAGTTAATTCCATTAACACATCTAAAAGTCAATAAATCCATACATGTCAAATAACCAGAGCTCAAATTGTTTTTACAGTTGCATTTCTTTAAATAAAACAAGCTCCATGCTTTGCCCTTGGTTATTCTCTCCCTCGTAACGATTTTACGTGATAGGTTCTCCCTACTTGTTTCCTCATTGCAATTTTTAAACTTTTAACTATTTTTATTTTTTTTAAATCGGCCCCATGCCCATTGTGCAGCTTTAACTCATGACCCTGAGTTCAAGAGTAGCATAATCCACCAAATGAGCCAGCCAGGCACCCCTCCTCATTGCAATTTATTTGAAGAAACTAGTCATCGGTTTCTGGAATTGTCTCATATTCTGGATTTTGCTTACGGTATCCCCATGAACTATGCTTCAAACCCCAAGACTTCAAAGCCCCCAAAACTCTGGTCACAAGGTCACTCTATTTTATAACAATACTGCGAGCCATCTGCTGGGCTTTTTATATATGTTATTATTACTTCCAACATCTCACAAGGTTTTTCTTTTTAAGATGTAACCTACTCTCAGAGGGCATGCTCCCAGTGACAAAGCTAAATGATGGAGCCAATATTACAAGTCGAGTCAGCCTGATGCCATAGCCCATGCTTTCCCCATAGGATGGTCCCAATCATTGTATTATGGGATTGTCAAACTTGGCATACACAAGCACACGGATGGCAAAATAATATTAATAGATAGCTATTCCCAATGTAAGAATCCATGCCTCCCAAAAAATAAAGGATAGAGGGGCGCCTGGGTGGCTCAGTGGGTTAAAACCTCTGCCTTCAGCTCAGGTCATGATCCCAGGGTCCTGGGATAGAGCCCCGCATCGGGCTCTCTGCTCAGTAGGAAGCTGGCTTCCCTTCCTCTCTCTCTCTCTGTCTGCCTTTCTGCCTGCCTGTGATCCCTGTCAAATAAATAAATAAAATCTTAAAAAAAAAAAAAAAAGGATAGGAATAAGACCAACCAACTATGGGAGAAGGAGCCAATGCAATGGCTTGTCTTTATTGGAAAGAGGAAACTTCACAGCACATTCTGAGTAAGTTAGCGCAAAGGCTCAGTGGGCCAGCTGGTGGGGCACCAGCTTGTAATGGGTTCCACAGCTAGGGCATCGCTGGGCCTCGCCTTTGTGGAGCCAGAACCAGATGACGGTACTATTGTCCTCTTCACCTGAAAAGGAAAAGGAGTTGAAGGCCAGCCAACCTAGAAGTGGAGACTTTCAATATTAACCTCATCCTCAGACACCTCTAAGACCCAAAGTTATGACTTAACTCTTAAGAGATCAATTCAAGCTCTCTCCTTCCCCACTCTTCAGATGAAGAAATGAGGCCCCAAGTTTACTTACAAGTAAACTGAGCTCACATCACAGTCACTATTAGGTTCTAACAGTTCCTCTGCCTACATAGAATCCCAAAGCATAGTCCATTCTGATACATATTCCTAGTGCCTAAAATAGTATGTGGCAAAGAGGAGGAACAATAAATATTCTCTGGATGAACACTCCTTCATGCTGCATCTCCAACGAGCTGGTATTACTGATGTTCTATGCTCTTACGGACAACCTTCTTAATGAAGGTTAATGAAGCTTGAAAGGGCCACGGGACCCTTAGGATAACTCATTTATAGACAAATCTCTTTCACACACACACACACATCGTACACACTAAAGATCTGGATATCTTACTAAAATCCTGCATAGAACATATTAAACAATGGACAAAAAGATAGTGGTGAGGTACTTACAGATGCAGCCCACTATTCGCTTGTTGGTGATAGATGGGACTAAATTAGGGTCTTCCTTGGTGCCTGCAGCTGCCTTTGGGGCTAGCATATTGTATGGGTCCTGAAAAAGAATTAAGCCATTATGCCAAATGATCCCTACCTTCCAAAGGCTAGGGACACTGCTCCCACAAGTCAGCTTCCCTATCTCAAATGCTCCCAGAGAGGAGACGGCTCTGATCCCATCCAAGACCATGAACTCCAGAGAAGACACAAAAAGAAGTTTCTCACCAGTCCTTTCCGTGCAGCCATCATGACCTCCCTCTCCAGCCCAGTCGCCTGGTCATCATCAGTAGGAACACCACCTAAAGAAAAAAACGTGAATTAAGATGTCTTAATTATCAAGATGAAAAACGCATACACATGAACGTTTACATACAGTTTACACGCTCCTAAAAGCTACTCATACACACTGTCTCCTAAGGACCACTGTCATAATCCCCAAAAGTGGCAACACAGGGTAATCTTTTCTTCCTTCAACCACGGAGGCCAATATTTTACACGTTTTTCCTAAACGCAAGTCAGAATCCTAGTGAGGTGAGCGCGGGTCTGAAGGGCGGCTTAGCCTCTCCGCATCCCAGCTGCAACCCGTTCCCCAAGGTCACCCGGAACCTCAGTTTAGGATTCTTCCGCAGCCGGGGTCAGTTAGGGGGCCGGCAGCACAAGCGGCCAGGAATGACAGGAAGACGCCCGCGGAGCCTGAGGCACTCAGGACACTGGAGCGGTCACTGGGGCCCCGAAGAGCTGAACGGACCGCCCTGCTTCGCTGCCTTGGCACCACCCCGGGAGGGCAATGGCGCCGGTCCCTGACGCGCCGGGCGGGCCCAGTACCTCCAGATGCCATGGTGCGCACCGCGGCGACTCCATTGGGACCGCGGGCCCTGACGGCCTGCGCGGCCAACGCTCCAACTCCGCGAAATAACCTTGAAGCCATCACGCCCGCTACAAACAGCAGCACTTCCGGGAGCAGGCTCCGGAAAGAGAGGTGACTTCCGGGGGTGGGCTTTCCACCACCACCCGCCCCCTCAACCGGGTGTCAGACTTCCGCTTCCTTTAGGCCGCGAGCCCGCCCCACTCACGTGACTCTGGCTGGAAGTCTGGAGAGTCAGTCCATGCCTGGTTCTCCCTTCCAGCCCGCGCTGCTCAGTCCGGGTGGTTCGGGGCTGCTCTCGTTATGAAACGTAGGCTCCTGGGGCTTTGCTCTTTACTAACGCAGGGCCAGCTCGCTTTGCGCCCTTCGAACTCTGTGGCGTCGTCCATAGAATGAGGCGACCACAGTGGAGTTCCTGTGCGTCTTTCCTGCTAGTTGTGCTCAGTGAACGAGGAAGCTTCTTGATGGAACTCGTTAAGCCCAAGTCTGTCAAGAGACTTACTGGACGCCCAAATGATTTAAATTTATTTTAGGGTTTCCCCCCCAAAATGACCTAAATTTAGGAGCCGGCTCCTGAAGGCCACTGTGCTATTAGGCCTGTTCGCTGGGCAGTGTGAGGCATCACGACCTTGTTGCATTAGCCCAGTCTGTAGGAACTTGGGCAGGACCCACCCGCAGTCAATTTCCTGTTCCAGGGGTGCTGAGATGACGGAGTCGTTATGGGTGATGAAGTCCAGGCCCGAGGTGGGACCAGGGAGGATTGAGCCAGATTTAGGGCCCCTCCCAGGACCAAGACTTTTGGTGATGTGGAGTGAGGGGGTAGGCTACCCCCAGAGGTTATTAACCAAGAAACAGTTTAAGGGAGGCTGTTGTTTTATGATTATGTTGATTTTTTATGATTTCAGATCCTTGTTTTGGACAGAGTTTTTTGTGGTTTGAACTTGTTTTGAAGTTGGGTACTAACACTTAATGAACTCTCGCCCCTGCCGTGGAAAGGACTCTTAGGTCGTTGACACCATAGTAGTAGCCGTGGGTCCATCATGTAACAAAGACTTTGAAACTTTAAAAACCAAGAGGTTTGACCAACAACTCCAGAGTGCTCAGACTAGGCATGGCTACTCTTTCTTGATCTAAATAGTTCTCTGAAGATCTTGAGGCACTTTCTCCTGCCCTAGCGAGGCTGCTTTTGGTCGGAAGAGGTGTTAAACCCTGCAGCAGTCTTAGAGAAGGGGCATCTGGTCCAGCCTTGAGACTCCTAGGCAGTGGCACGGTCCGTTTGGTGATCCCCCAGAAGCAGCACACCTTCCTGCCAACACTGGTGCCCCGGCAGTGAGAAACCTAAGCTGGAAGCTGATATTCAGCTTTTAGTTGGAAGGACTGACTCTACCCAATCTAGAAAGGTACACCTCAATTAAATTTGGACTCTATTTCATCTCCCCTTTGCCTGGAACAAAAGCGTAATTAACCTATCACTGGTTTGAAGTATGTTATTTCTTTATTGACTTATAAAGAGATGTCCTGTGTGCTTGTGAAGTATTACAAATTTTCATTCCCTCAATGAACCTATGTTAAATAAATTATTGGTAAAGACGGGTCTCGGTATCTGAGCATAATTTGCCCCAAACAAAATAGGGGGAAGTTGATATTGGGAAATGGAGTCACCGAAGGTATCTGGGCCAGAGTTCTCTGGTTAAAACTGGAAACATCTCCATAGTTACCGTTGCCCACAAGCTGAGGTGTGCAAGCTTCTTAGAAGGGTGGGCATTCAAAAGTGTAAACACTGCCCCTCATTGGCTGCTAGGACTTTGTTCACATTGTCAGTATAGCCCTTTCTCAGTCTGACTCCATGGAATATGTTTCCCTATCAGATGAAGATTCCCTTCATAGCAAGAATTGTGCACTATTCACCTTTGAATCCTCTAAAACTTTAGTCAACTTACTTCTTGGAGAGATTATACAAAATCAGTTTTCTAGGGCTTCTCCTGGCCCAGTGAGGTCAGTTTGAGGTACACTGGGGAGGGTTGAAGTCCCAGGTACTTCCATCTGTCCCATGCCGGTTATATTTTCAAAAGGACCTAGTGGAGCATTCCTTCTCAGGAGCGCATTTGGTCTTCATGGGTGCTCCCTCCACCAAGCAAAGAATGTCTTGATCCTCTTTAAAGGTGGATGGTTTGCTTTGAATGGTTTCCAGTGGGGGCACCTGGGTGGCTCAGTGGGTTAAAGCCTCTGCCTTCGGCTCCGGTCATGATCCCAGGATCCTGGGATCGATCCCCACATAGGGCTTTCTGCTCAGCGGGGAGCCTGCTTCTCCCTCTTTCTCTGCCTGCCTCTCTGCTTACATGAGATCTCTGTCTGTCAAATAAATAAAATCGTAAAAAAAAAAAAAAAGAATGGTTTCCAGTGTTAATTCCCTTCTCTCTTACCTCCAGTGCAACTGCTCCAAATTAAATTGGAAAAAAATTTTTCCATAAATCTTAGGAATGTTCCCCAAGAACCCAGAGTTGATTTGTACCTATGGTCAGATGTTTAATGCTAGGGAAAAAGCATTGGTCTGAAATACAGGTGTTCTGGGATGGAACCCCACCAGTTAGCCAAGCCAGTCACTTTTCTTTTGGCCAACCATTTCCACATGAGTAAAACTGATTAGACTAGATTAGTATTTCCCAGAGAGAACTGCACAGAATCCTAGTCTCAGGAGATGCTTTCAGTAAAAAGGACTTGGGAAGTTCTGCATTTACTGAATTCCCTCTTGGAGATGCACATTGTAGCATATTAAAGGCTCTGATTAGGCCTGCAGCAAAGAATCCTGTTTAATTCACCTGCAGTTTAAGCCAGAGTTTTTCTATCTTCATTGACCACTCTTTGCCAAGAAGTACCTAACCCAACTCTCAGCAGACCAGTGAGAAATGCAGTTGGGAGGTGTTATGATTCCCTGCTGCCTGACCATAAGATGGTTCGCTCCAGTCTATGAAATGGAAATAAGGTTTATGCCTAATCATAGGACATTTTTGCAGGTCCTTATTCAGCTCACAAAAGACCTGGGATTCTTCAGACTTTGCAGGTGAGCTCCTATGTCAGGACCAGTATCTAAGCATCCCGACCCAGGCCCTGCTGCCTCCAGCTCCCACCACCCTCTGCTCACAACCCTGCTCCCAGTATCTCCTTGGGACAGTCTCCCCCACTTCTGCTCCATCCTTGTCTTTGCCAAAATAAGAAACTTTCACTGAGTATTATATTTTACTTTTATAGGATAATTCTTTTTTTTTTTTTGAAGTAACATTCTTTTTTTTTTTAAAGATTTTATTTATTTGACAGAGAGAGATCACAAGTAGATGGAGAGGCAGGCAGAGAGAGAGAGAGGGAAGCAGGATCTCCGCTGAGCAGAGAACCCGATGTGGGACTCAATCCCAGGACCCTGAGATCATGACCTGAGCCGAAGGCAGCAGCTTAACCCACTGAGCCACCCAGGCGCCCTTATAGGATAATTCTTAGTGGTCTAAATAACTACATATTTTTTTAAAGATTTTATTTATTTATTTGACAGAGAGAGATCACAAGTAGGCAGAGAGGCAGGCATAGGGAGAGGGGAAGCAGGCTCCCTGCTGAGCAGAGAGCCCAATCCGGAGCTTAATCCCAGGACCCTGAGATCATGACCTGAGCTGAAGGCAGAGGCTTTAACCCACTGAGCTACCCAGGTGCCCCAATAACTACATATTTTAATAAGTCAAACATATATGATGAGTAAGGAAAAGGTTCAATGTTAACAATTTTGTGTTTTTCCATTTTTTCCTTTCTCTGTGCCAGGGTTTCTCAACTTCAACACCATTGATATTTTGGATTGGATAATTCTTTGCAGGGTAGAGTGCAGTCTTGCGTGCATTGTAGGATTTTTAGCATTTCTGCCATTAGCACTCCCCAGTGGTGACAACCAAAAATGTCTTCAGCCATCGCCATGTGTCCTCTGGAGGGCAAAATCACCCTGATTGAGAGTCACTGCTCCATGCTCACATAGACATATTCAAACAAATGCGCATATAAGGGAAGTTTCTTAAAATATACAGATCTATAAGTGAATATCAATTATAAAAATATATATTACCATAAAACTTATTAGCAAGTTGTTTTTTAAAAAAATATTTTGTAGACATCAGAGATCAATACTTGCAGATCCAACTCATTTGATGTAATTGCCACATAGTGTTTCCTACTATAAATATACTGTCATCTACCCATTTCCCCCGTGATGAATATTTAGAACATTTTCCCTCTCAAACAATGCTGCAGTGCATGTCTGTGTACACCTGGCCTTCTATTTTGGAGGGTGTGTACATCAAACACCAATACATTCTGCCAAATTGTGTTTCCCAAAAGTTTGCAACAGTTCCTGTTCCCACCAGCAGGGCATGTGAGTGCCAGAACCCCTCTCCGCATGCTGAGAGTTCCCCACCTTTTGCAAAGCTTACCCTGGGGGTGGGTAAAAAACGAGATGCTGTTGGTATTTGCATTTTCGGTTCCCTGACCTCCAAGGCAGCTGAGCATGTCTTCACACGGCCATTTGCATTTCCTCTGCTGTGAACTGCCAGGCTCAGCCACTCAGACAAGCTCCTTAATCTCTTTTTGCCTGTTTTGTTTTCTTTCTGTTGGGCGTAAGACCTACCTCTGGAGCTGTTGTGAGGACCAAATGAGTTAGCACTTGTAAAGCGTCCAGAACTGTGCCTAACACGCTGTCAGTGCTGAGTTAATGCTGGCTTTAAATGGGCCATTCCCGGAATGCCTGGGGGACTCCGTCGGTTAAGTGTCTATCTTGGGCTCAGGCCATGATCTCAGGGTCCTGGGATCAAGCCCCACCTCGGGCTCCCTTCTCAGCGGGGAGTCTGCTTCTCCCTGTCCCTCTACGCTCTCTCTCTCTCTCACTCTTTCTCTCTCTAATACTTAAGTAAACTCTTTAAAAGTAAAATGGTCTATTCGCTATATTCATAGTTGCTTGGATTTACCCAGATCTCCAGAAGGATACAAAGGAAGCTAATACAAGTAGCTACCTCTGTGTATTTGTGGCGGCAAGAGAGTTGTGGTGGTTGGTGAGGAACAGGGCCACGGAGGCAGGGTGGGACTGAGACCCCCTGCAGACCTCTTACACTATTTTGGGTTTTGTTTTAACTATGTGAATATATTACCTATCCAGAAATGAAGAAAACATTTTTTAATTGATTATATTCATATTCTTATTAGGGGGTTCTTTATCTTATTGACTTGCAGAGACTCTTGAATGTTAAGGAGGTTTCTTGAGTCCTTTCCATGGGTCAAGGCTGGTGCCTATTCAAAGGGAGTGAAGCGAGCCTTCTTCCTTGAACTGATCACAAGAAATTGGTAGGGGTGAGTTGTTGTTCTTGGTTTGGGCAGAGTGCTCACAAGCTTCAAAGAATGAGGTCATAAAAGAGATCTAATGTGCACTTCTGTTGCTCTGGCTGGGCCACAGAGGCCCTGACCACTCACAGAGGTGTGTGTGTGGCTGATTTTTTATTATAACGAGTTAGGTGGGGGGCAGGGGGAAGGGGTGGTAGAGACAGTTGCTGTGTGCAGGCCTGCTGGGATCCTGCTTCAGCCAGGGTCAACCCAGACCTCAAGGGCCACCTAGGGAGGCCTAAGGAAGGTATGATAAAGTGGCTGAACCTCCAGCAGCCTGCTGGGAGCTAGGATCCTTTGGGCAGCAAAGCCAGGTCAGAACAAATCAGACATTTTTTGCAGATGCCACAAATCCAAAATGGGTCACCTGGACCTGCTGTTAGAATGGGGTCTGGCGGTGGCTGGGGCTCACAGAGATCAGAGGAGGATTCTACGTGTGTGTGTGTGTGTGTGTGTGTGTGTGTGTGTGTGTGTGTGTGTGTGTCTAAGAAACAAAAGCACTGGTTGTAGTCAACCAGTAGAGCAGCACAGGACCAATGTGAATTGTCACCCTTCCCCTCCCAGAACAATTTTCTCACCCAGTGACCCTCTTCCCCATCCCACGGAGCCCCCTTTATTCTTCCAGAGAGGAAAGTATGCTCCACCTGGGAAATCCTAATTCTCCTTTCTTTCCCCATGCCACGTCTTCCTTTTCCCTCTTCCCTCCATCTCCCTCCATCCCCATCCTGCTGGGTGGGCCCCTGGGACCTGTTCTTCCTGAGTCAATCAGGACCCACTGACTCCCACAGCAGAGGTGAGTAAAGGACTGTTTGCAAAAGGGTAGCGGGGTTGAGGCACCCCCTGGGGTCTTGAGGACCAGGGACGGCCACCCTGGGCCCGATGGTCTTCGCACCTGGGGAGTGCTGAGCAGCAGGAGGAATTGTGCCACTGCCAGAGCCTTGGCAGAGAGGGCAGGGTGGGGGTGAGGAGCAAAGTGACCCTAACCAGCAACCAGAGGGCAAGGAGTCCCTTGGTGCAGCCCAGGGAGGACAGCCCCCCAGGCGAAGAGCAGGGGTGGAGAGGGGTCCAGAGGGGCAGACAGAAAGTGACCAGCACGGTTCTCTACCTAGGATGATGTCTGCTTAGTGGTTCAGCTGTACTGTCATTCTCAGGTCCTTGCTCCATGGTCCGTGGTCCCCAATGTTAAATATGCCTGACCATCTGTTTTCTGGGTTCCTTCTCCCACGTTGGCAAGCACTGCCAGAGAAAGTCATGTCCTACGAGAAGCTTGTGACTGTCACTCTCGGCTGAGCCCTCATGTTGGGAGCTTTGGGAGCTTGGCAGTTCTTTCCTTCACGGCGCTGAAGCCCCAGCTCCGCCCATCTTGTATTTCACTGAGAAGCAGACCAGAACTCACTCAGCCTCCTTTCCCTCTGCTTCCTATTTCACCCTCCTCATCCCTTCCCTTCATCCCCTCCTGCTGGTCTTGGAGGAACTGCGTCTCTCCTCCCCAAGGTTGCTCCTTCATCTGATGGGCTCTTCCCCCTCTCCCTGCATCAGGCACCTTCCCTTGACCTTCAAGGGTGCTGAGACCCAAGTCTTTCCTCAGGTCAGTGCCTCTTCCATCCACTTCTAGACTTCTGGAAGAATGGCTCCCTCCCTGTGTCTGCCTCTTCAGTGGCCACTTACAATGCCACCCAACCTACAGTTTGACCCCATGGTGCCCTGATATTCTGTTGCTAAGTTCACCCTTGGCCCCCTATTTGCCAGACTCTGTTTATAACCTCATTCTCTCAGATGTCTTCCGGTTGTAAGCTGCCTCCTCCTTGCCTTCACTCAAACTAAGCTTTCTTCATCTTTCCTTTTGGCCTCTTGGCTCTTCCTCCTCCACTGGAGGTTGATCTCCGCTGGGGTGATTTCTGTCATTCAGACCTTACCGGAGCCCTCACTCCACTTCCAGCCCACCCTCCCCAGCTAAGCTGCCTACCCTCTTCCCACCTCTCTCTGCTCCTTTAGTACTCGATCAGATATCCTGCCAAGGAAACCATTTGCATGGCCCTCAAGGTTCTCCTTAGGCGGGCTATCCCCTATGAGTTCTGTCCTTCCCCACCTGGCATTCCAGGCCTCAAACACACTATTTACATCCATGCCTTGGCACATTCTAGTCTCTTTTCCTTGAAAGCTTTTCCTTCTTCTGAAAATGAGTTGCAATTCCAACTCCAACTCCAAGACAGTGGGCAAACATATCTCACCTGTGAGGTCATCAGACTTCGACCTGCAGGGTTGTTATTCTACTCATGTGGGCTCCTAGAGTACCGGGCCTGTTTCCATTAGGGGATTGATTACACCACAGGGTGATTATCTTTTTTGCTTGGTTTTGGATCTAGGCCGCCAATGCATGATAGCCGCTCCGTGTTGAATGACTACTGAAAGGATGAATGCATTACACAGGACAATTGTTTATGTCTTTTGCTGTACATGGACTGGTTATTAAAATTTTTCTTAATTTTGTTAATAATGTCCTTGTATAAGATCCTATATGAGAAGTTACTTTTGTAATTGAAAATAGGAAAAAATGTATTTCCTTCTACCATAGAGATTCTGTATTATATAGAGAAGCATGTAGCCCCTTGTGTGCATCCCCCCCCCCACACACATTTTTATCTCTTGCCCCCAAGAAGCTCAGAGACAGGCTTAATATTCATTCACATAATCACATTAGCCCCTCGGCCAAAATGTGGCTCTTTCTCCTCTTTGTGGTTTTGATTTTTTTTTTTTTAATTATCTTTTCTCCAGTAACTCTTTTGAAATCAGACAGTGGAGGATAGAGGAAAAGGTATACACTGTGGAGTCAGAAACATGGGTTCAGATGGTCTTGCACCTAGCAGCTCTATAATTTGGGGAACTTCTCTGACCCTCCAATTTCCCTTTTGTAGGGTCATTAAATAGGATTGAATTACAATGTAGATAGTGTATGTAGCACCTGCTAGATGATCAATAAAAGACAATTACATAAAGGAGAAGCTATAAAATATGAATAGAATAATTGAAAGTGTCACTCCAGGCTGGCCAATAGAAGAATAAACAACTACTCACATGGGGACCTGGGAAAGAGCAAGGCCAACTGACTTAAAACCCCTCTCCCCTGAGTCAATCCCAGCTCTAGGATCACTATTCAAAAGACTCTTGGGAACACAGATTTTTTTTTTTAAGAATTTATTTATTTATTTGACAGACAGAGATCACAAGTAGGCAGAGAAGCAGGCAGAGAGAGAGGGGAGGAAGCAGGCTCCCCGCTGAGCAGAGAACCCTATGCGGGGCTCGATCCCAGGACTCTGGGATCATGACCTGAGCTGAAGACAGAGGCTTTAACCCACTGAGCCACCCAGGCGCCCCGGGAACACAGATTTTTAACCAGACCAAGAGATCAAGTCACCATATAGCCCGTGGTCCCTGGAGAGCAGGAGTTGAAGAACAGAGACCCTAGGAGGAAGAGGAAGAGGAGACTGGGCAGGTCCTCAACTGGCATGACCAGGCCCGGAGGAGGGCCTCTACTGGAGTCCCTGAGCCACCTGAGGCAGCGTGTTGGCCAAACCTCCTTTTCTCTCCTTCCAAGGTCCTCTGGGAGGAATGTGGAGGGCCTCAAGGACACAGGGCCTCAACACGAATTGAGAATAGCAGTTACTAAAAACGAGAGCAAAACCCTGGGAGATGTGGGGAAAGACAGGCCAGTAGCAATGAGAGCCCTGGGCTTAAATGTGGGCTCTCATACCCCAGTGTATGGCCCAGGGCCAGGCAGGTGGCCTCCAAGCCTTAATTTCTTCCCTTGGAAAATGAGAGTAGTCAAAGTGCCCTCCAACCCACAGTGAAGATGAAATGAGCTAATGTTGGTGGAAGCATTTGTATCCTGAAAAAGGGTTATTCTTCTGTGGGTACCTGGGTGGCTCATTCGGTTAAGCAACTCCTTCAGCTCAAAGTCGTGATCTCAGGGTCCTGGGATCTCAGAGTCTTGGGAACGAGGCCCACGTCGGACTCTCTGCTCATTGGGGAATCTGTTCTCCCTCTCATTCTCCCTCTATGCTCTCCCCTCTCCCTCCATCCCCCTTTCTCTCTCTCAAATAAATAAATAAAATCTTTCTTTAAAAAGAGAGAAAAGACAAAAGAAAAAGAAAAAGAAAAAGACAAAAGAAAAAGAGAGGAGGAAGCAGGCTTCCCACTGAGCAGAGAGCCCGATGCAGGACTCCATCCCAGGACCCTGGGATCATGACCTGGGCCAAAGGCAGAGGCTTAACACACTGAGCCACCCAGGCACCCCGAAAAAGGATTATTCTTGTATAGGTTAGTATTTTCAACTTTGCCTGGGGCTGACTCAATCGTTCTTTCATATTAAACTTTCAAATGATGCTCATTCAAATGAATCTACGTATGTATGTTTAAAACATTTAAAATAGCAGGAGTAAAAAAAAATTAAAAAATAAAAAATTAATGCTAAGCATTCTCCAAAGAACAGGAAGGAGTTCAGAGTGGATCATTTTAACCTCTTCAATATCCCTTTTAACAAATGGAAATCAGAATAAATGGGCCCAAACTCCCAGAGGAGATGATCCAAGGAAGTAAGGGTCAAGTAGCAGTGTTGCTAGGAAGGTCTTCCAACATACCAAGGCCTCTGCCTTCTCTCGCTCACGTCCTGGCCCCAGCAGAGGGGCTCCCTCTGGGTATGGGTTGAGCCAAAGTGCCCTGGGTAGCACCAACCAGCTCAGCTCAGCTCTGCCCACCTCCTGCCTGGAAAACCACACAGGAGGACGATTAATTAGCTATTCATGATGCCTAATTAAAAATCAGTGCCCCAGAAGAATAGATATGGGTCTTAATTGATGACAGGACAGGCCGAGAATGACGAGAAAGAATGTGTGTAAATGGCCTAGCTCGGGCGCCAGGCCCGGCGTCGGGGCTCAACCAGGGATCCCCGAGTGTGATTCTGCCAGGGCCGACATCCTCCAAAGCGCGTGCACGCTCACACACACTCAGATACACGTGCCCAGGACACACATATCTGTTCTCAAAGCAAAACGTGGTGAATTATAATCACGGATGGAGGCTATGAGGCGAGCGCTCTCAACACACACCACGGTGGGTGTCTTTACTTGGGAAAGATCCCAAGTGGTCTGATGGTGGAGAGGCCGCAGTGGGGCGGGGTTCAAATGTTGGCGTAGCCCTTCTGTCGGTGTCCTTGCCAAGTGGCCCTTTCCCTCTGGGCTCCACTGTCCTCTTCTGCCGGGAAGCCCCAGCTGGCGCAGATCAAAAGCTCAGAGAGGCGCGCCGATGCCCGCGCCGCCAGGAGGCCTCTGCGCAGGGAGGGCCGCCCACCCGGAGGTTTCCGGCGCGTCGCATGGTGCGCACGTGGGGGGCGCACGTGGCGGGGACTGGGGGCTGGGCCCGCTGGGGGCGCTGTCGGCGCGTGCTCCCGGATGCTGGACGGCTGTTGCCTGCCCAGGTGCAACCCGCGGGTGCAACGTTGCGGGCGCGGGGAGGCCGGGGCGGCCCTGGAGGTAGGAACCCGCTCCTCTCCCCCAGCGCGGTCCTCTGTCCTTCCAGCCCCACCGTCCGGGAAGCCTACCCCAGCTTCCTTTCCCCGCCGAGTCGGGCCCCTCCTCCAGGCCTGGGCCCGGGGTTCCACACCCTTCCGGGCCCCCCCTTCCCCAGCCCTGCCCGCCCAGCCCAGCTTGGACTGCCGGTTGTCCCAAGCCCGCCGTGGTCAGAACCAGCCCAGCCGCCTGCCTGCTTGTTTGCGCTCTCACGGGTTTCTCGGCTCAACACGTGTTCTTGTGTGTTACTCTGACCCGGGCGCCTTGCTGGACCCAGGGCTGGCCCTCCTTTCTGGGGTGGCACAGTCTCCAAAGCATCATTTGCTTTGTTGGGACGGAACTTCCTTCAGACTAACTTGAGAATTGGTTTATGTTTTGGTTGATTTGGTTTTCTCTCTGTGTGTGTGTCTGTGTGTGTGTGTGTGCGTGTGTTTCCAGTGTTTCCCTAGGGCGCAAAGGGTAGCTGCTATTTTCTTTCCAGAAAGGCTCTCTGTTCCCAGCCCATGCCCAGTTTGATGGATGTGCAGTTTATAATACTGGAGACTGTTTGACTTTATTTGTGGATAAAACTTACCTCATTTCATCTTTCAGATTGCAAGCTGAAGCCTTGCTAACCAGAGCTGCTGCTCTCCCTAACATTCCTAAACTATTAAATATTTGTTTAAAAGGACAGACATAAAGCAATGTCTTAGGAGTCAGGCATCTTGAAAAAGGCAATACTCATAAAAACAGGACTGTTGTCATAGTCTCAGTGAATCTTGGATCCATTTTTACATCAAGACTCAAAACATTTTGGATTCCATAATTATCTGACCTCATGGCTACAGTTTAAGACAAATTATTTTATTTTTCTTGTAGGGAGGAAAGCAAAAGAACAAAAAGTGGGGCAACATGTTGAAATCACACTGTGGGCCAGTGATGGAGAGTGGGAGGGTTGTGGAGGAAGGCTGAATGGTCCAGGCTTTGGGCCTGGGTTTGCAGGATTTCAGAAGGTACCCACCCTGCAGTGAGATGAGGTGGGCAGATGGACCTACAGTCCCTGGGCTGGATGGGAGAGGACGGAGCATGGTGCAACCAGATGGCTTCACTCCTTAGCCTGGAAAGAATATGGGTGTGGTGGAGGAGGAATAGGCCCTGGCTGGTTGGTGTTGGGGGCTTGGGAGGGAAAGGACAGAAGAAGTCAAGTTCAGATATTGACTGTGTTTCCCCATTTGAACGGGATGTCTTTTTATCTCCTCCTGTGTTCCTGTCTTGACACCTCGTACACAGCATTGGAGCATGTCAGATTATCCAGAATGATCATTTCTAACTGATTCCTGCGTGCATCTTTGTTCACGAGTCAATAGTTCTGAAGTTGGGCTGTGTCGTCCTTTGCGTCGTTGTTCACTTGACAGCTTTTTGTCTTTCTTGGTGGCATAGAAAGTCATGGTGCTTGGGGCTCCTGGCTGGCTCAGTCGTTAAAGGATGCAACTCTTGATCTCAGGGTTGTAAGTTCAAGCCCCACGTTGGGTATAGAGATGGCTTAAAAATAAAATCTTTGTGAAAAAAAAAAAAAAAAAAGAAAAAAGACATGATGCTCTTAAAATTGTGGCATCCCAGCTCTGGTGAAGTATTATAGCCTGCTGTGGCCTTGGTCCAGCAATTGCAGGATTCAGAGTTGGAGACTCAGGCAGAAAAGATGACCTTTTTTATGCTAATGTGTTCAAGGGACACGAAGGAGGGGGTTGACAAGAGCAGGAACAACAGGAACAGGTCTGAAAGCTGTATTACTCTATGGGTCGGAGAGAAAAGAAACAGCTGGTGGATGTGTCTCCTTTCCTGGTAATATTGGACCACCTATAACCACTGGTAGATGGATACCTTTGAGAGAAAGGTGTGCTTTGTGCTTTGTGCTTTGTAGCAGCCAAGCTTAGCTGCCCACTGGGCAGGCGGCCCTCACCCTTCAGACTGCTCATGACCAACCAGTCTGAATACACCTCTTGAGACTGTGGGGTCCATGCTCCACCATCCATTGGAGTCTTGGTGACCTTGGGTCTACCACTGGCAGAAACCTCCCATTGCTGTAAGCCCCTCAAGGACAGAGGCCATATCTTGCCCATCCTTGGTTTCCTGGGCTCAACACAATGCCTGATGCATCAGACATACTAAGTTGCATCTTACTGAGTAAAACTGCACTGGACAAGTTGAAGCAGGTTGTCTTCCTGGTGCTTGAGTCAAAGTCTTCATCTTGCAAGAATCATGTTCTAAGTGAAGGTTCTCTTCTCAGCCCTCAGTCCTCTGTGCAACTGTTCTCTGAGTTATTGGTTTGGGGAGCTAACCTACAAGACCATATTTCTCACCCTTGGCTCACAGAATGAGCTTTTGGGACTTCGTCCATTTATAAATCGGAATCTGCTTATATGTCAACACACTTGGTGACTTGGCTCCCAGAGATCCTCACTAGTTAACCCACAGGATATTAGGATCTCTATGGATTGATTGTGCTGGGTCTGCTGCTTAAGCAGGTGAGCAGATCCCAGCCTCAGGAAAGTTAGAAAGGTGAATGAGACTCTCCTGGAAACAAACGGGCAAAGTTTACCTTCTGCTTCATCTCCAGGGAATGAACACAGGCTGAACTCCAGGGGCCCTCAGGATCTGCAGGACTTGACCTTGGTTCCCCATTCCCACCCTGGCAGACCTAGGTGCTCCTTCTAGAATGAGATGCTTTGAGCATGCAAAACATCTTTTCTCAGCCTGCACCAAGGTGGTCTTGGGGTGGTTTGTACAGAAGTGAGGACTTTTGGGAGAGTTCCTTTTCTGTCTTCTTTGGCTGACTCTTAGGCTCCCAGGGGGTGGCTGCACTTTGCTAGAAAATGCTGCCACCGCCATCACCAGTTTGCTGGGTTTTTGTTTTTTTTTTTTTTAATTTCTTAAGGTGACTTTGGGGGTATTTTTATGGATAAATGTCCGGTGAGCTTCTGGATTTCAGTTGGATTTGTGAGAAACCCTGATTATCGCTGTAAGATTTTTTGAAAAATTTGAAGGTATTAAAAGCCAAAACTAGTTTTTACCTACTTCCATAAAAATTATTTCAGGCCAGAATCATGACTGGAATAACACCATATGTTAACTATCTTGGAATTAAAATTTTTAAAAAGAATCATCAATGGATGGTAAAACTAGGAAATGAAAGTAGGACGAGAAACAGGATATTTACATAATCTCAAAGCATCTTCCCTTAAGACACTGATTAATAACAAAGGGAAAAATAGTGGTATTACAGTGCAGAAACCTGGCAGAGCCTGCCTTAACCAAGTGATTAAAATTAAAGCAGCAGTAATGAGACAAATCACCACCGTGTGCCTTCTGATATGATATACTGAGAAAAACACATCTCACATCTGTGTATTCCTGCTCCAAACATATAACCTGAACCTAATCATGAGGAAATGTCACGCAAACCCAAATTTATAGAATCTACAAAGTAACTGGCCACTGCTCTTCAAAAGTGTCCAGACCAGGGGCCCCTAGGTGGCTCAGTGGGTTAAGCCTCTGCCTTCCACTCAGGTCATGATCTCAGGGGCCTGGGATCGCGCCCCGCATCGGGCTCTCTGCTCAGCAGGGAGCCTGCTTTCCCCTCTCTCTCTGCTTGCCTCTCTGCCTACTTGTGATCTCTGTCAAATAAATAAAATCTTAAAAAAAATCTTTAAAAAATTTTTCAAGACCACACACACACACACGTGCGATAATTAATGACAGACCAAATATAGTGAAATGTTGACATAGGGGAATTTTGATGCAGAGTATATGGACATTTTTTGTGTGGTTTTGCAGTTTGGGGTATGACTGAAATTATTTCAAAGAAGTAGAAAAGGTCTTCACTTTTTTCTTATAAGAATTATGGATGGGGGAACAATTAAAATATGCTATACATACTTGGCAGGGAGAAACTTGACAGATCTAAATGGCTTTTGTAGTATGGTAACATCAAAATTTTGTGTATCCTGGTAGACAGTCAACAGAAATGAGTATTTATATCCTTCAAAAGACATGCACAAGAGTATTCATAGCAACTTTATTCGTAATAGCCTGAAATAAGAAACAATCCACATGTCCATCAGGAGAGTGGATAAGTAAGTTGTGAGACATTCATATGATGGGATTCTCTACAGTAATGGAAATGAGCAAAGAGTTATAACATGCAACAATGTGGATGAATCTCACTTGTGTGATGTTGAGCAAATTATAATCAGATACAAAAGAGCACCAGATATATGCTTTCATGCAAATAAGGATCAAAAACAGGCAAAACAGTTGATGGTGTTACAGGCAAAGTCTTGTTACCTTTGGGGGTTATTGACTGAAAAAGGTTTGAGAGATCCCTCCAGGGTGTGAGAGATGTTCAGTATCTGCGTAGTTACACACATACACATAGACACACACAGACACATAGACACACATACAAGTTGACCCTTAAGCAACATGAGGATTCAGTCATCAACTCCTTGCACAGTTGAAAATCTGCATATATAACTTTTGACTCCCTAAAAATTTAACTACTCACAGCCTTTTGTTTACTGGAAGCTTTACCATGAACGTAGACCATTGATTAATATATATTTTGTATGTTATGTGTATCATCTACTGTTTTCTTACAATGAAGTAAGCTGGAAAAAAGAAAAGAAAATCACAAGAGAAAATCTATAGTGCTGTACTGTATTTATGGAAAAAATTCACGTCTAAGTGGACCCATGTAGTTCAAGCTCATGTTGTTTAAAAGTCAACTATTTATACATTTGTATATATGTGTATAAATTCATCAAGATAAATAGTTAAGATTTGTGCACCTTCTGAAAGTTACACATCAATAAAAATTAAAATGTGTCTTGTGAGGATTATAGATCCAAATGTGAATTATAAAATAATAAAAATTCAAAAACTTGACATGAGAATATGTCATAACTTTGGGCTGGAGATGATTTCTTAAACAGGACACAGAACACATTAATCATAGAAGAAAATGTTGATAAATTAGATTACATTGAACTTAAGAGTTTTTCTTTAAAGACCTACTATTAAGAGAGTAAAAAGAGGGGCACCTGGGTGGCTCAGTGGGTTGGGGCCTCTGCCTTCGGGTCGGGTCGTGATCCCAGGGTTCTGGGATCAAGCCCCGCATCGGGCTCTCTGCTCGGCGGGGAGCCTGCTTCCTCCTCTCTCTCTGCCTGCCTCTCTGCCTACTTGTGATCTCTGTCTGTCAAATAAATAAATAAAATATTTTTTAAAAAAGTAAAAAGATAAGCCATACAGTAGGAGAAAATATTTATAACACGTAAAACTGACAGGGTTCACCCTGAGAATATACAAGAATGCCCACAGGCCAAGAAATATTAAGGACCACTCAGTAGAAATTAGGCAACAGATACTTTATAAAATAAGATATCCAGGTGGACAACAATATGAAAAAAAATGTCCAATCCTATTAGAATCAGGAAAATGAAGATTTATAATAAAAAATGCAATGAGAAACCAGTACATACCTACTAGAATGGTAAACATTTGAAACACTGGCAGTCTCAGGTGTTGGCAAGGGTAGGATGAGGAGAACTGGCAAATGGCATACAGAGGGTAAATTCATGCTACCACCTTGAAACTCTTTGAACTTATCTACCATAAATGAGCAAAGCTATTCCATCAGGTTGACACCTCAGTGCACTCCCATTAGAAATGTGTGTGATTGGGTGTGTGGGTGTGTGTACAAAAGGCAAGTATAACAACATTTATAGTGCATTATTCATAATTGTGAAAAACTGGAAACAATGAAGATGTCTTCCAACAAATGAGTTAAGCCTGTATTCATGGAACAGAATACCACACAGCAATGAAGATGAACACACACAAACATAACACTGGACAAAAGAAGCCAGACCAAAAAAAAAAAAGAATCCATAGTGTGTGTTTCCACTTATGCATTATTCAAAAACCAGACAAAACAAATCTGTGGTGTTTAGTCTTGTGTAGGGGCAGAGGGTGGGCATGCTGACTGGAAGGGAGCATGGAGAGGACTGTGGGGTGCTAGTATATGCCATCTTTTTATTTTATTATTATTATTTTTTTGGTCATGGTTACCTGGGGTGTTCACTTGGTGAAAATTCATCTAGCCGTATTCTTACCCTGGGATCGAGCCCTGCATCGGGCTCTCTGTACGCAAGTTTTCTTTAAAGTGATTAATTTGATTTACGCAAGTTTTCTCTAAAGTGATTAATTTTCTGTACGCAAGTTTTCTTTAAAGTGATTAATTTGATTTACATGTAGTGCAGTGATGCGTGGTATATTGCATGTCAGTATGGATTGAATTGTGTCTTTCCCCAAATTCATGCACCGAAGCTGTAACCCACAATATGATTGTATTTAGAGATGGTGCCTATGGGAGGTAATTAAGGTTAGAGGAGGTCTTGACAGTGGGACCCCATGATAGGATTAGTATCCTTATAAGAGGAAGAAGCCAGCACACACAATTTGTCTCTCTCTCCCACAAGCACACCAAAGAGAGGTCATGTGAACACAGCAGGTGAGTAGTCTCCCACAAACCATGAGAAATGGCTCAGAAAGAGGCCTATCTTGCCAGCACCTCCATTTTGGACTTTCAGCCTCCAGAACTATGAGAAATAAATCTGTTGTTTAAGCCACCGAGCCCATGGTACGGGCATACCTTATTTTATTGCACATTATTGTGCTTCACAGATAATGCATTTTTTTTTTTTACAAATTAAAGGTTTGTGGCAACCCTGCATTTAATAATTCTACTGGGGCCATTTTCCCAAGAGCATTTGCTCATTTTGTGCCTCTGTGTCATAGTCTGATAATTTTCATAATATTTCATACTTTTTCATTATTATTACTATATTTGTTATGGTGATCAGTGATCTTCAGTGTAACTCTTGTAATTGTTTTGGGCTCCTTGAACCTCACCCACATAAGATAGCAAACAAACAACAAACGTTACGTGTGCTCTAACTGTTACATGAACCAGTCATTCCCCATCTCTCTCCCTCTCTCCCCTTAAGGCTCCCTCTTCCCTGAGACAAATATTTTTTTAAGATTTTATTTATTTATTTGACAGAGATCCCAAGCAGGCAGAGAGGCAGGCAGAGAGAGAGGGAGAAGCAGGTCCCCCGCTGAGCAGAGAGCCCGATGCAGGGCTCGATCCCAGGACCCTGGGATCATGACCTGAGCTGAAGGCAAAGGCTTTAACCCACTGAGCCACCCACACGCCCCAAGACACAGAAATATTGAAATTAGGCCAATTAATAACCTTTTAATGGCCTCTGAGTGTTCAAGTGAAAAGAATAGTTGCACGTCCCTCACTTTAAATCAAAGCTAGGAATGTTTAAGTCTAGTGAGGAAGGCATGTCCAAAGCCAAGACAGGCCAAAAGCTCCAAACAGCCAAGTGGTGAATGTGAAGGAAGGGTTCTGGAAGGAAATTTAAATTGCTGCTCCAGGAAGAAAGTGAAAGAGCCTATCAGTGATCTGGAGAAAGTCTGAGTGGTCTGGATACAAGATCAAACCATCCACAACATTCCCTTAAACTAAAGCCTAATCCAGAGCGAGGCCCTAACTCTCTTCCATTCTGTGAAGGCTGAGAGAGGTGAGGAAGCTGCAGAAGAAAAGTCTGAAGCTGGCAGAGACTGGTTCATGAGGTCTAAGGAAAGAAGCCATCACCATGACATCCAAGTGCAAGGTGAAGCAGCACATACTGATGGAGAAGCCACAGGCAGTCATCCAGAAGATGGAGGATCGAGAAGAGAAGAGATTTTCAGTGTAGACAAACAGCCTTCTATTGGAAGAAGATTCTATCCAGGACTTTCATAGTTAGAGAGGAGAAGTCAATGCCTGGCTTCAAAGCTCCAAAGGACAGGCTGGCACTCTTGTAAAAGGCTATGCAGCTGGTGGTTTTAAGTTGCAGCCAGTGCTCATTTACCATCCCCCCAAATCCTAGGACCCTTAAGAATTTTGCCAAATTGGGGCGCCTGGGTGGCTCAGTGGGTTAAGCCTCTGCCTTCGGCTCAGGTGGTGATCTCAGGGTCCTGGGATTGAGCCCTGTGTCATGCTCTCTGCTCAGTGGGGGAGCCTGCTTCCCCCCCTTTCTTTGCCTGCCTCTCTGCCTGCTTGTGATCTCTCTCTCTTCAAATAAATGAATAAAATCTTAAAAAAAAAAAAAAAGAATTTTGCCAAATCTACTCTGCCTGTGCTCTAGAAATGGGACAACAAAGCCTGAGTGACAGCACATTTGTTTACAACAAGGTATACTAAACGTTTTAAACCCAGTGTGTCAACACTTTCTGCTGCTCAGAAACAAAGATTTCTTTTTTTTTTTTTTAATTTTTATTTATTTATTTGACAGACAGAGGTTACAAGTAGGCAGAGAGGCAGGCAGAGAGAGAGGGGGAAGCAGGCTCCCCGCTGAGCCGAGAGCCCGATGCGGGGCTCGATCTCAGGACCCTGAGATCATGACCTGGGCCGAAGGCAGAGGCTTAATCCACTGAGCCACCCGGGCACCCCAGAAACAAAGATTTCTTTAAAAATATTACTGCTAAGGGGACGCCTGGGTGGCTCAGTGAGTTAAGGCTCTGCCTTCGGCTCAGGTTGTGGCCTCAGGGTCTTGGAATTGAGCCCCACGTCAGGCTCTCTGCTCAGCGGGGAACCTGCTTCCCCCTCTCTCTCTGCCTGCCTCTCTGCCTACTTGTGATCTCTCTCTGTCAAATAAATAAATAAAATCTTTTTTAAAAAATCTTTAAAAAAACCCAAAACTGCTCATTGACAATGCACCTGGTCACCCAAGAGTTCCGATGGAGATGTTCAGTGAGATTAATGTTTTCATATTTAACATCCATTCGGCAGCCCATGGATCAAGGAGTAATTTTGACTTTTAAGTCCTGTTACATAAGAAATACATTTTTTAAGGTTATCATTGACATGCATAGACAATGATTCCTCTGATGGATCTGGGCAAAGTAAATTGCAGACCTTCTGGAAAGGATTCATCATTCTATAATCCATAGAATATTCATGATGCATGGGAAGAGGTTAAAATATCAACTCTACCAAGAGTTTGGAAGAAGGCGATTCCAACCCCCACAGATGACTTTGAGGGGTTCAGAGAACTTCCGTGGAGGAAGTAACTACAGATGAGGTGGAAATGGCAAGAAAACCAGAATTAGAAGATGGGATAGATTGCTTCGTGTCTTAAAACCTTGAAAGGATGAGAAGTTCCTTCTTAAAGATGAGCAAAGGAAGTAGTTATTTATTTATTTATTTATTTATTTATTTATTTATTTGACAGACAGAGATCACAAGTAGGCAGAGAGACAGGCAGAGGGGGAGGGGAAGCAGGCTCCCCGCTGAGCAGAGAGTCCAATGCGTGGCTCCATCCCAGGACCCTGAGATCATGACCTGAGCCAAAGGCAGAGGCTTTAACCCACTGAAGCACCCAGGTGTCCCAGAAGTAGTTTCTTGAGGTGGAATCTAGTCTTGGCCATAGCGATGTGAAGATTTTTGAGACATCCACAAAGGATTTGGAATATTACATAAACTTACCATCAACAAAGCAGAAGAGAGGAATTCTTCCTTTGAGAGGAAGTATGCGAGGACTGACTCCAATTTTGAAAGAAGTTCTGCTGTGGGTAAAATGCTATCAAACAGCATTGCATGCTGCAGAGAAATAGTCCGTGAAAGGAAGAGTCAACTGATGAGGCTGACTTCACCGTTAACTTATGTTAAGAAATTGCCACAGCCTCCCACGCCTTCGGCAACCACCACTCTGATCAGTCCGCAGCCATCAACATTGACGCTAGACCCTCCACCAGCAAAACAACGGACTTTCTGAAAGCTCAGATGATGGTTACTAGTTTTTAGCAGGAAATATCTTGTAACCAAAGTCTGTACATTGTTTTTTTCCGACACTGTGCTATTGCACATTTAATAGATAGCACTATAATGTAAACATGACTTTTGGATCCCCTGGGAAACCAGAAAAACCCATTGGATTCACTTTAATGCAATAGTCACTGTATCGCAGTGGTCCAGAACAGAACCCACAATATCTCTGAGGACTGCCTGTTTCATTACGGCAGCCCAGGCGGACTGAAGCACAGATAAATGTCAAGTAGTGTCAACCACTGTTTTCTGAGAATCCGTTCTGTGCTGCCCCCTGGTCTGGGCGCTGGGATACAGAGACAAGGCTTCATCTGTGCACTTAAGTGACTCAAGAGGAACCAAGTCATCAGCGTGGTAAAAATACACGAAGTATTGTGCGGGTGAAGAGGAGGGGCTGAGAAATTGTACGTTTCCTCAGGCAGCAATGACACATTTACTCCTCTTTTGTAACTTTAAAGCGCTCCTCTGTCTTGTGCTCCATCTGGAGCGGTGACCTGCTGAACTTCCCGAAACCAGAGTGGGCTGCTTTTCATGATCTGGAGGACCAGCCAAAACTGGGATGGCAAAACCCGTCCGCTCCAGAGTGAAACAAAGACTGGGGTTGTGTTTCCACACTCAGCGGGTTCTGCTTCGTCAGGAGGACATAGAATGCACTTGTGCTCAGAAAAGAAACTGCTGGAAAAGGAGAAAATATCCTTCCCTCCCACCCTCCCCAGTTCTGCAGGGATTTGGTCTCAATGCCTCAGCGGTTTCTGAGTCTTTTTATATTTTACCGTCTCTGGGGATTTCTGAACACTGCAGCATTTGCTTGGGTTAGGGTGGTTTTCTTGTCTTTGGCAAATGTTCCAGACTCATCTTGGGACGCTTTAAGTTGCCCCCAAAGAAAAGGGTTTTTAAAGAGTAGACTTAACCGCCCCCCACCACCCTGTATTCTCAAAAGGCATTATCACGTCACGAGAGAATCACTGGGAGATTTTAGTGATACTTTTTATACTTTGTTTTTTCTTTTCCTTCTTGCTTCTTGGTTAGCATCAACAATGGGAGCAGCTTTTAGCAGGTTTTCCAGCTTCCTGATGCCGTAGTCCTTTGTCCTCTTGGAAGGTTGGCATCAGCATGGATCTTCAGTTTTTCTTCCCTTGTACTTTCTTTTCTTTTTTTTTTTTAAGATTTTATTTACTTATTTGACAGAGATCACAATAGGCAGAGAGGCAGGCTGAGAGAGAGGAAGGGAAGCAGGCTCCCTGCTGAGCAGAAAGCCCGATGTGGGGCTCTATCCGAGGACCCCTGGATTATGACCTGAGCCGAAGGCAGAGGCTTTAACCCACTGAGCCACCCAGGCGCCCCTTGTACTTTCTTTTTTAAGAAAACAGTTTTACCGAGATACAACTCACAGACCATACAATTCACCCACCTACCCATGTACAATTGATAGAGCTGTGCCACCATCCCCACAGTCAATTTTAGAACACTTTCATCACCCCAGAAATAAACCCTGCATCCCTTAGCTGTCACCCACCCACACACACACACACACACCAACTTTCCTCTTCTCTCCCAGCCCTAATCTGCTGGATTTGCTCGTTCTGGACATTTTCTGTAAATGGAACCACACAGGATATGGTTTTATGAATTGGGCTTCTTTCACTTAGTGTGATGTTTCCAAGATCCACCCATGTTGTGATGTGAGTTGGCACTGCATTCTTTTTTATAGCTGAGTAATACTCCATTATATGGATATGTCACATTTTGCTCATCTTCTGAACAACCGATAGACGTTTGGGTTGTTTTTCCTTTTGGGCTATTATGAATAATGCTGCTGGATTATTCATGGATAAAATTTTGTGTGGACATATATTTTCTTTTTTTTTTAAGATTTTATTTATTTAATTGACAGGCAGAGATCACAATCAGGCAGAGATGCAGGCAGAGAGTGTGTGGGGGTGGGGGAAGCAGGCTCCCTGCTGAGTAGAGAGCCCGATGTGGGGCTCAATGTGGGGCTCGATCCCAGGGCCCTGAGATCATGACCAGAGCCAAAGGCAGAGGCTTAACCCACTGAGACACCCAGGCGCCCCTGGACATATGTTTTCATTTCTTGTGTATACCTAGGAATGGAATTGATGGGTCATATGGTACCAGTATGTTTAACCATTGGAGGAACTGCCAGGCTGTTTCCCAAAACCCTCTTCCTCGTATGATCGATAAGCCAAGGAAATATCTTATTGCTCTTTAACATTCGTAGGATTTTGCCAACTTTGCTACTGACCATCTTAGCTGTGTGTCTGTTAAAATGCTTCCATAAGAAAGCTGAAGTTGGGATCACCATGCTAACACTCCTTCTCTCTACATGTTTCTCATCCTCCACAGGTCTGACGGAAATAAGCCTTAGTCTTCTAACAGCTTTAGGAACAGAGGCATGTCCCACCACAGTCATTATTTATGGATCAAACAGCTTTTCAGATACTTCGGGTTAAAAGGGCAATTTATTTTG
Source organism: Lutra lutra (assembly GCF_902655055.1). Lineage (NCBI taxonomy): Eukaryota > Metazoa > Chordata > Mammalia > Carnivora > Mustelidae > Lutra > Lutra lutra. The sequence continues at coordinate 76,196,696 of NC_062286.1, forward strand.
CCAATATTTACCTGAAATCCCACTTACACGTTGAGAGTTTGGGTAGAATGTCACACACAAGCTTTGGTTGCTTGAGCTGATGACTCTGTGATCACGCTCATGTCATGACTGTGTTGGCCACAAATTGGCGTACAAATCAGAAACAAGGAAAAGCCCTTGGACTTCCAGCATCACCCTTTTTGATACACACAAAGGCTTTTTAATGTTTTCAGAGGCCCTCAACACCAGCCTCCACCTTCTATGGAGTGCAAGGCTGTTGCCAGCAAATAAACTATTATGGGATAAATTGACCCTCTAAAATTCATATGTTGAAGTCCTAACCACCTCAGAATGTGACTATATTTGGAAATAAGGCCTTTGTAGAGGTATTTAAGACTAAATGAGTTCATTGAGGGTGGGCCCTATTCCAATAAGACAAATGTATGTAGTTTGAGTAACGACTGTCATGACAATACGGAATATTTTCATCACCCTCTGAAGAACCCTGCTCCACCTTTGCCTGGCCATGGCTTCCGAGCAAAGGACGTTACACAGTTGAGTTGATATCCTAGATCTGGGAAGGTTGAATCAGGAAGGACTGGAAGGAAAAGAGGGTGTAGAAGGAAAAGAAACTGGTAATTTTTTAAGATTAAAAAAAAAAAACAGAAACATGGAGGGGCGCCTGGGTGGCTCAGTGGGTTAAGCTGCTGCCTTCGGCTCAGGTCATGATCTCAGAGTCCTGGGATCGAGCCCCGCATCGGGCTCTCTGCTCAGCAGGGAGCCTGCTTCCTCCTCTCTCTCTGCCTGCCTCTCTGCCTGCTTGTGATCTCTCTGTCAAATAAATAAATAAAATCTTTAAAAAAAAAACAAAAAAAAAAAACAGAAACAAATGCCACTGGTGAATTTGGAAAGATGGGCAGTCATGGGTAACACCTTCCTGAAGGCCCAAAGGAGGACAAGTTGTCAGAACCGGAACAGAGGATCATTTTTAGCAAATCCTTATCTCACTAGAAGCATCTGATGCTGCCCTTACTTAGATAAGTACAGAATTAGAATATTATTTTGGCCATGGTACAAAAATTACAAACCATAAATCCTTTACTTAATATGGTTATTTCATGTACCTCTAAGTCCTTTTCTCTTTCTAATCCATGATTTCTCCCAAGATGTGTTGTCCTCTGCTTACTTGACATTAGTGCACATGTACTTTTCCCTGCATGGATAATTTATATATCTATTTATCCTTTCTTGTGGTAAAATACACATAGCATAAAATTTGCCATCTAATCACTTTAAAATTGAGGGGCATTTAGTAAATTCAGTGTTGTGCAACCATCAGCACTGTCGAGTTCCAGAATGTCTTCATCATCCAAAAAGGAGACCTTGTACCCATCAAGCAGCTACTCCCCCATACTCCCCCCCCACTTCCCCTCATACCCCAGCACCCTGCTCCTGGCAACCACTAATCTACTTTCCCTATGGATTTGCCTATTCTGGGCATTTCATATACAGAGAATCATATGCAATATGAGACCTTTTGTGTTCGCCTTCTTTCACTAAGCACAATGATTTTAAGGTTTATACGTTATTACAGCATGTTATCAGTGTTTCATTCTTTTTTGTGATTTGATAATACTCCGTTTTATGGCTATGGTACATTTTATGTATCTGTTCGGTAGTTGATGGACACTTGCATGGTTTCCACCTTTGGCTGTGTGAGTAGTGCCTCTATGACCAGTCATGTGCAAGGATTTGTCTGAATACCTATTTTCATTTCTTTTGGGTATGAAAATACCTATTTTCATTTCTTTTGGGTATTCTAGGAGTGGAATTGCTGGTCATACGGTAACTCTGTGTTTAACTTACTGGGAAATTGCCAGACTTTTCTCTACAGTGGCTGTACCATTTTACATTCTGACCAGTTGTGGGTGAGGTCTCCACTTTCTCTAGTCCTCACCAACACTAGTTATTGATTGACTGATTGATTGACTGATTGCCATTCTAGTGGGTGTGAAGTGGCATCTCATTATAGTTTTGATTTGCACTTCCCTAGTAAAGTGCCCAATGACATTGAGCATCTTTCCATGTGCTTTTTGGCCATTTGTATAGATTTTTTTGAAAATGTCCATTTAGGGGCACCTGGGTGGCTCAGGGGGTTTAAAGCCTCTGCCTTCGGCTCGGGTCATGATCTCAGGGTTCTGGGATCGAGCCCCACATGGGGCTCTCTGCTCAGCAGGGAGCCTGCTTCCCTTCCTCTCTCTCTGCCTGCCTCTCTGCCTACTTGTGATCTCTATCTGTCAAATAAATAAATAAAATCTTTTAAAAAAAGAAAAGAAAAGAAAAGAAAATGTCCATTTAAATCTCTTGCTTATGTTTTAACCGGGCTTTGGGGGTGGGTTTTTTTTTGCCTTTTTGTTGTTGAGTTGTACGTTTTTCATGTATTCTGGATACTAGGCCCTTCTCAGATTTGTATAATTTGCAAATATTTTGTTACACCCTATAGATTGTCTTTTCATTTTCTTCACCTAGACTTTGAAGCACAAAAGTTTTAAATTCTGATGAAATCCAGAATATTTATTTTGTTGTTGTTGTTGCCTGTGCTCTTGATATCATATCTAGGAAACCATTGCCCAACCTGGAGTTGTGAAGATTTTCTCCTGTGTTTTCTTCTCAGAGTTGTATAGTTTTTTTTGTTTTTTTGGTTTTTTGTTTATTTATTTATTTGACAGACAGAGATCACAAGTAGGCAGAGAGGCAGGCAGAGAGAGAGGAGGAAGCAGGCTCCCTGCTGAGCAGAGAGCCAGATGCGGGGCTCAATCCCAGGACCCTGGGATCATGACCTGAGCCGAAGGCAGAGGCTCCAACCCACTGAGCCACCCAGGCGCCCCAGAGTTGTATAGTTTTAATGCTACATTTAGGTTTTTTACTTTAAAAAAAGAATTTATTTATTTATTTATTTATTTGAGAGAGAGTGGGGAGAGGAGTTATTTGAGTGAGTTATTTGAGTGGGGGGAGGAGTAGAGGGGAAGGGAGGGGAGAGGAAAGGTTCAGATTCCATGCTGAGCACAGAGCCCAACGTAGGGCTCGATCTCACAACCCTGAGATCATGACCTGAGCTGAAAACCAAGAGTTGGACACTCAACCAACTGAGCCACCCTGGTGCCCCTCAGTTATCCATTTATTTTGAGTTAATTATTGTGTGTGGTGTCAGGTGAGACAAGAATCTAGTGTCTTTCTTTTGCATGTGGATGTCCAGTTCTCCTAGTACCTTTTGTTGGACTCTTCTTTCTCCATCAAATGATCTTGTCATCTTTGTTGTAAATCAATTGACCATAGATGTATGTGTTTATTTCTGGAATCTCAGTTCTAGTTCACTGATATGAACTAGTTCTAGTTCATTGATATATGACCTAGATATGATATGTCTACCCTTATGCTAATACCACACTCTTTTGATTACTATGCGTTTGTAGTAGGTTTAGAAATCAGGAAGTTTGAGTCTCCCGACTTTATTTTTCCTTTTCAAAATTGTTTCAAGGTCGTTTGTGATTTTATATGCATTTTGGGATCGCTTTTTCCATTTCTTTCAAAAAAAGGCCTTTGGGATTTTGACAGGGATGCATTGATTTTGTGGACCACTTCAGGGAGTTTTACCATCTTAGTGATGTTGAGCTTTCTAATCCACAAATGCAAAATGTTTTCCATTAATTTGTGTCTTTAATTTCTTTCCACAATGTTGTCATTTTTAAAGTTTAAACTTCGCTAAATTTATTCCTCAGTATATTATTTGTCCATTTCATCTAGGGTGCCTAATTTGTGTAGAGCTATTCATCATATTCTCCCTTTTAATCATTTTTATTTCTAAGGTGGATAGTAACATCTGCACTTTCATCTCTGATTTTAGTAATATGAGTTCCTCTCTTTCTTGGTCAGTCCAGTTTGGTTTGTCAACTTTGTTGGTCTTTTCAAAGAACCAGTTTTGGCTTTGTTGACTATCTCTATTGTTTTTTCTATTCTCTACTTCTTTTGTTTTCCCTCTGATCTTTATTTATTTTTTTTTAAGATTTTATTTATTTACTTGACAGAGAGAGATTACAAGTAGACAGAGAAGCAGGCAGAGAGAGAGAGGGAAGCAGGTTCCCCGCCTAGCAGAGTGCCCGATGCGGGACTTGATCCCAGGACCCTGAGACCATGACCTGAGTCGAAGGCAGAGGCTTAACCCACTGAGCCACCCAGGAGCCCTTTATTTATTCTTTTTTAAGATTTTATTTATTTATTTGACACACAGAGAGAGATCACAAGTAGGCAGAGAGGCAGGCAGAGAGAAAGGGGGAAGCAGGCTCCTTGCTGAGCAGAGAGCCCAAAGCGGGGCTCCATCCTAGGACCCTGAGACCATGACCTGAGCCGAAGGCAGAGCCACCCAGGCGCTCCCACTGAGGGCCCACTGAGCCACCCAGGCGCCCCCCCCCATCTTTATTATTCCCTCTTTCTGCAGACCTTGAGTTTGCTTTGCTTTTTCTTTTCCTTGCAGTATAAAATTAGGTTACTGGTTTAATGTCTTTTTTAACATAGGCTCAGTAATACTCCATTTTATGGCTATTCCACATTTTTTAAAAGATTTTATTTATTTATTTGATGGAGAGAGACTCAGTGAGAGAGGGAACACAAGCAGGGGGAGTGGGAGCTATGCGGGGGTCGATCCCAGGACCCTGGGATCATGACCTGAGCTTAAGGCAGACACTTAATGACTGAGCCACCCAGGGGCATCAACCACATTTTATTTATCCACTCAGTGGTTGAGGGACATTTGGGAGCTATGAGTTTTCCTGGGAGAACTGCTTTCGTTGTATCCTTTACATTTTGATATGTTGTTTGTTTGCACTTACCTCTAAGTATTTTTTAATTTCTCTTATGATTTCTTCCTTGATCTATTGGTTAAGATTTTGTTGTCTTATTTCTACATATTTGTGAAATTCCCAGTTTTCCTTTTGTTTTTTTTTTAATGTCTAGTTTCTATTGTGACCAGGAAAGGTACCCTTAAAAAGGATTTCCATCTTCTCAAACTTATTGAGACTTGTTTTGCAGCCCAACATATGATCTATCCTGAAGAAAATTCCATGTTACTCGCAAAGAATGTATACGCTGCTGTTACAGAGTGAAGGGTTCTGTAGATGCCTGTTATGTCTAATTGGTTTATGGTGTTGTAGAAGTCCTCTGTTTTCTTTTGATCACCTGTCTTTTTACATTATTGAAAGTAGGATAATGAATTCTTCAACTATCAGTTTATAACTGTTTCACCCTTCAACCCTACCGAAGCTCTCTTTTTATGTGCGTTTATATTTATAATCATTATGTCTTCTTGGTGAATGAGTCTTACATCAATATATCATGGTTTTCTTTGTCCTATTGTAATTTCTTTTTTTTTAATATTTCATTTATTTATTTGACAGATCACAAGTAGGCAGAGAAGCAGGCAAAGGGGGAGGGGGAAGCAGGCCCCCTGCTGAGCAGAGAGCTGGATTTGGGGCTCAATCCCAGGACCGTGGGATCAGGACCCTAGCCAAAAGCAGAGGCTTAACCCACTGAGCCACCCAGGCACCCCTGTTTGTTTTTTTGGGCTACTGTACCATTTTGATTCCTTCTTCATTTCCTTTTCTGTATATTTGCCGGTTATTTTATTAGTGGTTATCCTGCAGATTATAATTTATAATTTTAAATTTAACAAACTAGTTTGAATTAGCTTCAATAGTATACAAAAAAATCTGCCTCTATACAATTCCATCCCCCCTTTATGTTTTTATTGTCACAAATCACATCTTTGAACATTAATTGTGTGTTCTCATTAACATAGATGTGTAATTTTCATTTTATACATTTGTCTTTTAAATCACATAGGGAAAAAAGAGTTAGAAACCAAAAATATGGTAGTGCTTGCCTGTTTTATTTACCTATAAATACTACATAGTTCACAGTCTAGTTCAGATTAATACCAATTTAATTTCAGTAAGATACAAAACTTTATACCTATATAGTTCTATTCCCACCCCGTCCTTTGTGCCGTTGTTGTCATATGAATTATATCTTTAGACGTTGTGCACCCATCAAGACAGACTTGTAATTATTGCTTTATCCAGTTGTCTTTTAAATCAGGAGAAAAAGAGTTATAAGTAAAAACAATATTTAGGGGCACCTGGGTGCCTCAGTGGGTTAAGCCTCTGCCTTCGGCTCAGGTCATGATCTCAGGGTCTGGAGATCAAGCCCCACATCGGGCTCTCAGCTCAGCAGGGAGCCTTCTACCCCTGCCCCGGCCTGCCTCTCTGCCTACTTGTGATCTCTCTCTGTCAAATAAATAAATAAAATATATTTTTTTAAAAATAGCTATCCTTAAAACACACACACACACACACACACACACACACACACACACATTTATACCATCTTTTATGTATACCCAGGTAGTTACCTTTATCACTGTTCTTTTTGCTTTGTATAGATTCAGGTTACTCTCTAATATCCTTTCACTTCAGCCTAAAGAATTTAGTTTAGTATTTCTGGCAGAACAGATTGGTTAGAAACAAATTTTCCCAGTCTTTGTTTATCTGGGAATACCTTATCTTCTCCTTTTTGGGAGGTTAGTTTTATTGGATACAGACTTCTTGGTCCATAGTCTGTGCATTTTCAATATTTCACCTCCCTGCCTGCTGATCTCCATGGTTGGTGAGAAATCACCTGTTGATCTTATTGAGAACTCCCTTGTAGGTGATGGATCACTTCCCTCTCCCTACTTTTAAGATTCTCTCATTGGTTTTTAACAGTTGGATTGTGATGTATTTAGGTGTGGATCCCTTTCAGTTTAACCTACTTGGAGTTTTCTGAGCTTCTTGGAAGTGCAGTGTTCTTTCTGTCCCCCTCCACCCCACCATCTCTATCTCCATCTCTCAACTCCTGGAACTCCTACTATGCATATGTTGATGTGCTTAATGGTGTCCCACTGGTTTCTGAGGCTCTGTTCATCTTATTCTTTTTTCATTCTGTGCCTCAGAATTGACCTCTCAGTTAACCTCTGTAAAAGTTCACTGATTCTTCTGCTAACCTGCATCTCGTGTTGAAGACTTCTACTTAGTTTTTCATTTCAGTTTTTGTACTTTTCAAGTCCAGAAGTTATGTCTGGCTCCTTTTTATAACTTTTTTTTTTTTTAATTTTTTTTTTTAAAGATTTTATTTATTTATTTGACAGAGAGAGATCACAAGCAGGCAGAGAGGCAGGCAGAGAGAGAGGAGGAAGCAGGCTCCCTGCGGGGCTCGATCCCAGGACCCTGAGATCATGACCTGAGCCGAAGGCAGCGGCTTAATCCACTGAGCCACCCAGGCGCCCCTCCTTTTTATAACTTTTTAAATCTTCATTGATAGTCTCTGTTTGGTGAGACTTCATTCTCTTCTGGTTTTTTTCAGTTCTTTGTTCATCATTTGCTTTGGTTCTTAGGCATATCTGAGACAGTTGATTTAAAGTTTTTGTCTAGTTTTTGTCTAGTATAATAAGTCCAATGCCTGGGCTTCCTCAGGAACAGTTTCTTTCATTCTTTTTTTGTCTATGAATGGACTTTGTTGTTTCTTTGCATGCCTTGTAATTTTTGTTGAAAATTGTTCATTTTGGATATTATAATGCAGTAGCTCTGGAAATAGGATTACCCCCCCCCATTGACTTTGCTGTTGCTGGTTGTCATCAACTACACAACAACTACAGTTGATTGTTTAATGACATTTCTAAACTATTTTTATGAAGACATTATCATTTTGTTGTATGACATCACTGAAATCACTGTTCCTTTAGCTTAGTGGTTAACTGGTAAGTTGTTAGAAAATTCCTTAAATGTCACTACCATCAGCACAATAAAACTCTTCTGACCTTTGCAGATTGGTTCTGTGGTGTACTCTATCAAAGATTAGACAGACCTTAATGCAACTCAGCCTTGGCCATCCTTCACTTCTGGTATATGTGGAGTCTAATGATCAGCCAGAGCTTAAAACTTACTGTCTTCTCAGGTCTTTTCCTAAGCATGCCTTAGCCCTGGGTGTACATGGGGACCTTCTGGACTCTAGTTTATGTGGGAGCTTTTTAAAATCTGTGTATCTCCTTCCTCAGCCTCTTCCTTTACAGGCCCTTCAGACTCCCTGCGGCTTGCCTCACCCGTTATCCCTTGCCCCAGGTGGTTGTGGCTGGTAGACTTGCCTTTCAGTGCTTTCAACAAAGGCTGCCCAGGAGGCCACTTCAGCCCTGGGAAAGTTCCAAGTGAGAGAAAACAGAGGTAAGATCCTGAGTTGACCCCTCAGGGAGCCAGGATACAGGTCAAAACATACAACCACAGTTCTCTGAGAACAAAGTTTGTGTTGCCCCCTCTGGCCCCAGGAAGCCAAACCAGGAACACAGCCTCCACAGCTGCCTCTTAACTGGGGGGGTGGGGGACCTACACCGTCTAAGTTCAAAATCCAGAATACCGTTTTCCTGAAATTTAGTAACTTCTTTCTTCATTAAGCCTTTCCCTGCTTGTTGTTACTTTCTTGCTAAATTCCAGAATTCTCGAAGTGTTAGTTCTGACAGGTTTTGTCAGCTTAATTACTGCTTTTGTGGAGGGACAGGTTTCTGGGATTCCCTACGCCCAGGTATGAACATTTTTGCAGTTATTTTTATACTGATGGAGTGCTCTCTAAAAAGAATAAGACCATTTTAGAGTACCAGCAGCAATGTATTTCCTCACAGCCTTGTCAGCATTTATTATAAATTTTTAAATTTTGAATGATTTCATTGTGATCAAAGAACATTTCATAGGCATATTGATTTGAATGTCTTCCACTTTTGTTGGGTCCAAACCCTTGTTGGGTTAGTGTTTGTTTTTTGGTAATTGGTTGTTTCCTAATATCATTCAGATATTAGCCTTTCGTGTACATTTCAGTTCATCTAATCCTGAGCCTGAAATGATGAGCGATGTCTGTGTATGTCTGTGTTCCTTAGCTGTAGATGGACAGTTCCTAAGGAGAAAGCTTGTTGGGCCAGCCCTGGGTATCTTTAAATCATTCACTCATTCAACAGAAATGCACCAAGTCCTACTGTGTGCCGTGTCTGTGCTGATTCTGGGAAAACGACAAGGACTAGAGAGCCCTGCCCTACCCCTCGTGAGCAAACATTCTTTCTTGGGGTGACACTGAGTAAGCAAGACATGCAGAATGTCATCTCAACACAACTTTTCTGTTGAGCTGTGCTACTTTGCTTTTCTAAAAGTTTTTTTTTTTTTTTTTTTCCCCGAAGATTTTATTTATTTATTTGACAGAGAGCGATCACAAGTAGGCAGAGAGAGGAGGGAAGCAGGCTCCCCGCTGAGCAGAGAGCCCGACGCAGGGCTCAGTCCCAGGACCCTGAGATCATGACCTGAGCCGAAGGCAGAGGCTTAACCCACTGAGCCACCCAGGCACCCCTCTAAAAGTTTTTTTTTTTAAGTTGATGTCCAGGGCGCCTGGGTGGCTCAGTGGGTTAGGCCACTGCCTTCAGCTCAGGTCATGATCTCAGGGTCCTGGGATCGAGTCCCGCATCGAGCTCTCTGCTTGGCAGGGAGCCTGCTTCCCCTTCTCTCTCTCTGCCTGCTTGTGATCTCTCTCTCTGTCAAATAAATAAAATCTTAAAAAAAAAAAAAAAAAAGTTGATGTCCATACACTTGCCTATCACATCCTTGAAATGAAAGGTCACTTGGAGCCCCTTTCACCCCAGCAACTTGATCTTCATGATGCATGTGCTTGGTCCTTAGGGTAGAGTTGGAGGGGGATTTCCATCCTGGGCACCAGTGGGCACAGGCCCTCTTCTGTAGGGAACCTAGAGCTTCCGAGCCTTTAGCTTCCTTCTGGAAGCTCACCTCACCTGACAGACAGTTCCTTCTAGGACAGGAAGTCCAGTGGTTTGCAGATGGCCGGGCCTGAGGAGACTCCGCCAGCCCTTCCTCAGGACGAAGGTAGGTGTCTCTCACATGTACAGGTAGAGCCGTTCTGAAGCTTGTGGCCATGAGGGAGTGGACAACTCATGGTTGAGGGATTCTGCTCACATTCTGCCCACATCAATCCTGAGTTGCCTCCTCTCCTCATCCAGCATGGCACAGTGGCCAGGATGGTGGTGGGTAAGTGGGGATACCACAGTACTCCATCTTATTCATAGGGGGCCAGGAAGCTGAAGCGACGCCCATCCTGTTGCCCAGCCTGAAGGGCAGCTGCTTCGACCATCCCCTGCACCAGAGGCTCCTCCATGCCACCCGGCGCTGCAGCAGTCCTACCTCAGCTCTAACGCCTAAGGTGTCAAAGAAGCCCAAGGTGCATGCGGCCAGGGACATGTTCCCCATTGACTGGAGCCCGCCACCTGTAGAGTTCCTGAACCTGAGGGTACCGCCAGCAGGCAGGGGAACCCCAGGCCCGAGGAGGGTTGATGCAGTGGGGCCTCACGGCCTGAGGACATGGGCCCACCAGCTGCCTGACAAGTTAGAGCAGGAGCCCCAGGACTCGGACCCTCAGGGGAATCTGGCCTCACTGGAGGAGCCGTTCTGGAACATGGCAGGCCCGAGCCAAAAGGCTGAAGTGATGGACACCCACACCTTGGTAAGCTGGTGGACTCCCCTTGGTCTCCTCTCCTTGCCACTCCTCCTCAGTCACCCCCACCACTCCCTTTTTGGTCATTCTTCCTTGGCCATACCCCAGCTGCCTTTCATTGGCCAGCTCCCTCTAACTATCCCTCATCAACTGCATACCCTCTCAACCTCTCCCCAGCCCTTGGACCCTTGTGGCTGGGGTGCATCTCTCCCCATATTTCTGCTGCTAACCTCTGTTAACAGTTGGCTTGGGGTGGTGCCAAATTTGATGCCACTTTTGTATGGCATCAAGGCTTTTGTGCCTAAGGTTGAGGATATCCCCCTGGGGAAAGGGGGACCTTGGTGCCCCGGTCTAAGCTAGACCAGGCACAAAGACTCAGGCTGACTCGGGTACAGTGGATTGGAATGTCTAAATGGAAACTTTAATGATGAACTTTAACTTGGGTGGGAATAAACAGCTCTTGCTAGGTAGACTGGGAACAATTAGGGGCCCACGGATCCAGGAAATTTATTTTAAGAATAGGACTTAATTATTTGTTTTGCTTATTTTTTTTCTTTTTAAATAGAGGTTATTCCTCCTTTTTTTTTAAGACCTTATTTATTTGTCAGAGAGAGAGAGAGAGCACAAGCAGGGGGTGCCGCAGGTGGAGGGAGAAGCCAGCTCCCCACTGAGCAAGGAGCTCAACTGAATCCCAGGACCCTGGGATCATGACCTGAGCCAAAGGCAGACATTTAACCGACTGAGCCACCCAGGTGTCCCTGGTCTTAAATATTTCAAATAGCCCAAGATTGGCAATAATCCAAATGCCCACCACTAGGGAATTAATACATTATGTCCTAGTCCTACATTAGAGTACCCCGAAAGTTTATTTTTTTTAACTTACTTCTTTAGTATTGATATGGAATGACCCTGAAGACATTCTATTAATGAGCAGAGCAAAGGGTAGAATAGGGTTCATAGTTTGCTACCATATGCTTTATGGGTAAGGGGAAATCTGTGTTGTATTACTGTTTGTTTGTCTGTGGATAAAATGTCTCCAAAAGCACAAAGAGAAGTGAACACCTGTGGTCACCTGTGAGAAGGGACCTGGGTGGCTGGGGATGCTGGTGACGGGAGACATCTTACTGCATGCCTTTATGCTTCTTGAATTTTTAATCATGTAAAGGTATTGCTTATTCAGACACATAAACAAGATAAATAAAGGGCTTAATTGAGATTAATTTTATTCTTCTCCCCCCTTGTCTGTCTTTCTGTCCACTATTCTCATGTTCCACTTCTCCAGTTCACCTCTGGGGCCTCAGAGAGCTACGTCAATAGCTTAGACTACTTACTGCAGGAGAAGTGGTAAGTGTGGGAGGAGGTCCTTCATGGGGTCTGCATTCTGTGGGGTGGGCATTGATTTCGGGGGATTGTCCTCTAAGACTCCTAGCATCTTCCCCTCAGGATCGAGCAGCCTACCACCCTCCTGCATAGCGTGTCTCTGGGAGCGCAGAGTGCCCTGTGTTCTCTGATCAATAGTAAGCATATGGATGGTAGTCAGGTTGAAGGGGGCAGAGAACCCCAGACGAGGGGGTCGTGAACCTTGGGTTGGTGTGGAGGGGAGACAGGGGGAGTCCCTTCCTCTCTTCTGCCCAATTCATGCCCATGTGGGGCCTCTTGGCTCCTGTTCAAGTGTTACATGAGAGAGAAGAGGAAAAGGCATGTGCCTTTGACCAAGTAGTACAGCCTGAGTATCACCACGCCGGTGATACGGGCAGGTAAACTCATCAGGGTACCCAGCACTGGGAGATTCTTATTCTGCTGGGTCCCACACCAGGCACTGGGTATTTGGAGGAGACGGTGGGACCCCACTCACCTGGACATTTATCCTAATGTTTCTAGTATTTCCCGTGCTGTGAGGTTGCTGTAGAGGAGCCTGGAATACTGGCACCTAGTTTAACCTGGGGGTCAGAAAGGGCTCCCCACAGGTATCCTTATCTTTGAAACTGGGAGAATTAGAAGATTTGCGGTATGGGGGGACAGCATGGGTGACAACACATGTGAAAGTGGGTAGGACAGGTGTTCCGGTGGCTGACTAGAGCTGGAATTCCCAGGGCTGGGGCCTGGGGGTTGGGGGCCGGCAGAGCAGGCGGTGCAGCCAAGATGCAAACTGGGGCTGGGTCACGAGAGGCCTCATGAACACAGGGTCAAGTTGGGAGAATTTTAAGTGGGTAGTGTTGTGTTTCCCACTGTGTTGCAGAGATCGCTTAGGCCACATTATGGAGAATGGATGGGAGGGAGGAGAGAAGTATGGTAAATGGTGATGGGGTGGGGCCCTGGGACGAGGGCAGTGGGGCTATGATGAGTCTGCTGACCTGGGTGGCTGGGACTCTGGAGCCTGTGTGGAAGAGAATTCAGACCTATACGTGTGGCTTCGGAGATGCCCAGGCACATTCAGCTAAAATCATTCAGTTGTCACTGGCGAGGAAGATTCCAACTGTAGACAGTGACCTGGGCTGGAGGTGAAGTCTTTAGGAACTGAGGACTTTTTGGGCAACGCCAAGGCAGGCCCTTGGAGGGGCAGGGCAAGGGCTGGGGAGGCTCTCAGGCTGTTGAAGGGCCAAGGATCCAGAAGGCAAAAGGTTGGACTCTGCCTGCTCAGGGGTTTGATGTGGTTAGGGCAAGAGGGAGGTAAAGGAGTCAGGATTCCAGCAAGATGATGGTTGGCATGCAGGGCTGTGGTGGGGACTGGTCTCAGGGGCTGGAGACCGAAGGGTACGGCTGGAAAGGCAGGCCATGTGTGAGGGACTCTAGGAGCCATGTGCCTGGGGGCCTCCCCAGGTCAGTGTGGCCAGACCCTGGGAGGAGAAGAAGGGGCTAGGCACAGGCCTTGATGTGTTAAAAAGTGGGCAAATACTAAACAAGGTACACAAAGGGAGGTTTGAAGTTGTGTAGTGAAAATCCCAATTCCTAGGCCTTGCCATGTTCATGGGGTCTGCAGCTCAGTGTCCAGGTCACTTGACTGGGGACAGCACTGACCTCAGTTGTTGGCTCTCCGCTCCCTGCAGGGACCAGGCCCTGGAGCAGGAACGAGAGCAGCTGCTTCTGCATGACCGTCCCCAACTCAGCTTCCTGGATCTGGATGAAGATGAAGTGCCTCTCACACCTGAGCACAGGTAGGGTATGGGCATGGGAGGGGCTAGGGCCTGGCCACTTTTGGGGGCGGAGGGGAGTCCCTGCACCTGCCTCTCAAGGCAAAGGATTGAAGTGTTGACAGGCTCTAGTTTTCAGACAGAGTTTCAGCCAGCAATTTGTATGTCTTTGTAAGTTCTCACACTGTCTCCTTTTCTTAAACTGACACTCAAGAAAAGCCCTACATGTATTCTTCGGTTACAGAAATATTGGATCATCTACTGTGTATCAGGGTCCAGTGTGGGCCTTTGAGGGCGCAGAGATAGGAAAACACAGCCTACTTGGCCCCAGTTTTCCACCCAAATTTATAGAACCGGGTCTCTTGGGGGAATAAATCTACAAAACCACAGTCTAAGATGAATCTGCCCTTAAAGGGGAGAATATGACTGTGTGACATTTTTCATTTTCCCCCATCTGGGGAAAAGAAGATGATGGCTTTTATCAGTGCTGTCATTGGGTGGGTGGGGAGGTATATGCCAGCCATGATCTAACTGGGCCACTGGCTGGAGGCAGGCGGTCTCATCTGTCCTGTAGTGTCTCAGAGATGCTGAGGAGCCACAGCTGAATCCATCATCAGGGTACCCTGTTAGCCATCCGTCTATTCAGCTGGCCAGCCAGCAGACATCTACTGAGTCCAACTTTGTACCAGGCTCTGTTACAGACTCTGGGGATACGGCAAAAACAAAACCAGACAGAAAGCTCTATCCTCCTGCATGAAGAGAGGTGATGAGTGTTCAGGAGAAAGGATAAAGTGGAGGGGGGACAGGAGGAGTACGGAAGGCCTATGAGACTATGCATGAGGGTCAGGGAAGACCTCGATGAGCAGGTGGCTGGCTTCTAGCAGGACACTGTAAAGGAGGTGAGAGGCAGCTCTGGGACCCCGTGGGGGAGCATAGCGGCAGCTGTGGAAGGGAGGGCTGGGGAGAGAAGGTCAGGGAAGCCAAGAGTGGGCTCAATGCAGGAGCTCTTCCTCCATGTGAGCTGACCGCCACTGCTCCACAGGATCCTTTGCTGCCATGTTGAGGATAAACTGGGAAGCCTGGGGCAGAGCAGAAGAAAGGAGACAGGGGCAAATGAGCCATGGTAGTCATCCTGAGAAGTAAGAGGCTGGGAGTGAGGGTGGGTGGTGAGGAGTAGGCACAGTCTGGATATAATTTTAGGGTAGAACTGACAGGATTTGTTAATGAACTGGATGGAAGGTATGGGAGAAAGGGGAATCAAAGAGACCCCCCAGGATTTGGGCCTGAGCAACTGGAAGGTTGGAGTTGTCTAATTAAACTAGAGAAGACTAAGGGACAAAGGCTGCACTGGGGGCACTTGTGAGGTCAAGAGTTCATTTGGGGGATCCCAGGGGCAAGACCAAATAGACAGTCTGGATCACCTCTTCCGGAGAGAGAGGCTCAGGAGTCACCACATATAGGTGACGTTTGAAGCCATGAACTGGATTAGATCACCTGGGAAGCAAGTATATAGAGAGAAGAGGGGCCCAAGGAGGCAAAGTAGACGTCATGGTGACCTTGACAAGAGCAGCTCTGGTGGATCACTGAGGGTGATCCTGACTGGAACAGGCCCATAGGAGAACAGGAGGAGAGGTCGAAAGAGAAAAACGTGCATAGCTGAAGGGGGAATTGGAGTCAGGTTAGATCTTTCTGTATATCTCCCTTTTCTCTCTTTTAATTGGGTCCTCCCTTGCTTCCCTCCCTCCCTCCCTCAGGAACCAAGTGCGCTGGTTGGGGGGTCCTGCGGGGGATGAGGTCACCTCAGCCATGCGGCTTAGGGGAGGTTGGTCAGCTTGCCCTGAATCGTCGGCCTGTCCAAGCTTCGATTTTTTTTCCTGTCAGCTTGAGTTAGGTTATTAAACATTGGTCTAAGCAGTGACAGGTCATGTTTTCGTGCACACTCTTAAGTTAGCATTCTTCTAATGAAGGAAATGTAGAGTCACAACCTACAGACTTCTTTGGAGCCTCCATCTTAGGACCCCCAGAGGGTTTACGTTGTTTTTGTTGCACAGAGATGGTTGTGAACATCACCGTGGCTGGCCGTTTGCTTTTTTCCCCCAAGTTTTTCTGATAATCATCTCTGGACTCAATCAGGGATCAGCAAACTCTCTGTATTTGTAAACAGTAAATATTTTAGGCTTTGAGGGCCGTCCAGTCTCTGTGGCAACAACCTCTCAGCTCTGCTGTTGTGACAGGGAAGCTCCCGTAGACAATATACAAGTGAATAAATATGCTTATGTTGCAATAAAACCTTGTTCACAGTAATGGGCAGGACTTGGCCGCAGACTGTAGTTTGATGACCCCCGGCCTTGGTTAGGAGGACCCCGGCCTCCTCACTGATACTTTCCACTGTGAACCTCTGTGGGTGTTCAGATTGGAACAGCCATCCCACAGAGGATGTGGGTCTGGAAAGGGTGAGGCTGCGGCTGGGGGGCCAGCCACCATCTGCCAGAGCAGTTGTTCGTGACCAGGAGTCACATGCCCGCTGCGGATGCCCACCGTAGAAGAGACCCCCAAGCACCCAGAGCCCAGCGTCCCCTCACGCTCTAAGGATTGGCTTGCATCTTGAGTGGATGCCATCGTACATTCTCTATTTCTTAAAGTTAAAAGACCTTATGTGTGCACTAGGGCAGGGGAGGGGGGAACATTTCAGCCCTCACATCATCCTTTATCCTCACTTCAGGGCTGCACAGGAAATCCCCAATTAGACATGGTAGAGTCATCTCAGAACTCTTAATAATGCATATACATTACATTTAGTGTCACAAAAGTCCCTTTGTATGATGGTTTAGGGGACCAGACTAAGACCCTCTTATAGATGAGCCCAATTCCTGTAGACTTTTAATAATTTGCAATTCTTCCTTACTATAAGAGCAACAGAAGCCATAGAGCCCCAAAAGCTGAAATGGCAAAGAGAGGAACGAAACAGAAAACTGTTCTCCTGTTTGTGTGGTGGTTCACACAAGTTGCTTGCTAAAGCCTGCAGGAGCAAAAGTCCCCTGTGTTCTCATGGCGTTTCCACACCCTGCGCCATTTCACCCTCCAAATAAGCTGGTGATGTGAGCCAGTGATGAACATCGGCCTCTTCCCTCAGGTCGGGGGCCAGAGGGAGGCAGATTTCATCCAGCCAGTGGTAGGCTGCCAGCTACGCAGCTCAGCCTGCAGAGGTCTTGTGTCCCAGACCCCAACAGAAGCCCTGAGCATGGTTCCCCATCCGAGTCCACCATCCCAGGGCCCAGGCTGGGGACAGGAGGGGATGCCACCCTTGTGGCTTGTTTCATTTGGCTCTTTTTCTTGTTGTCGAAGGTGTGTTCTGTTTCTCTTGAATCAAGTAGAACACAGTTGTGTGACGTAAGCAGGAAAAGTCTCCTCCCTGCTCCCCCCAAATCCTATTCCCTAGGGATAGCTCAAGCTCATAGCTGGCCATGTCAATTATGTGGGGGGTGTTGCCCATGTCTAAGAATGCGTATGTGCCTATGTCTGTGTGTATACCTACACCACACACACGCAAACACACGTACACACTTCCTATTCTGAAACTTGCTGTTTTCACCCACCAGGGCACTGTGGCCAGTCCTTCATGAAGCAGAGATTTGCTATGTTCGTAGGAACTGTCTTAAATGCCTCCCTTGGGGTGCCTGGGTGGCTCAGTGGGTTAAAGCCTCTGCCTTCGGCTCAGGTCATGATCCCAGAGTCCTGGGATCGAGCCCCACATCGGGCTCTCTGCTCAGCAGGGAGCCTGCTTCCTCCTCTCTCTCTCTCTCTCTGCCTACTTGTGATCTCTGTCAAATAAAAATAAATAAATAAATAAAATCTTTAAATGCCTCCCTTTTCCCTACTCCCTCCTGACAATTTTTACCCCTCCCAGTAGAGTTGGAATGTATCCCTTCTTCTCTCTGTTCCTTCCCTGTCCGTGGGACCCAGCTCTGATCTACTGA
Organism: Lutra lutra; assembly: GCF_902655055.1. Taxonomy (NCBI): domain Eukaryota; kingdom Metazoa; phylum Chordata; class Mammalia; order Carnivora; family Mustelidae; genus Lutra; species Lutra lutra. The sequence continues at coordinate 76,214,406 of NC_062286.1, forward strand.
TCAGATACACAAGGCAGGGCAAGGCCTGGGCATCCGGAATCCCTGGGGAGTCCTCGTGATCACAAGAGCTCACAGACTGGTGCCCCAGAAGAAGCATCCTGGCTCCTTCCTTGTGCTGATGCCCTCCCTGTCCCGGGCCACACCCGAAGCTTCTCTCCTCCGCCCTAGCCTCCCCGGGCCGTGCCTGTGTAGGCAGTTTTGTGGTCGGCCCACTTGCTGAAGGCTATTGTGGTGATATGTTTACCCTTCCTTTAGGCATGCGATGGCTGCCCACGCCTGACTCATCCTTCAGCACCTGGCACCCACGTATCGCGGGTGCCCAGTGAAAGTTTGAGCTGAACAAAGGGAATGGGCGGCACTGGGTCTGGGAGCAGGACTTCTGGCTCCTGGGCTAAAAAAGCCCAGAGGAAGGGGCTGGGATGCAGGACCGAGAGTGGGATGGGGAAGAGCTCGAGTCAGCATCTTGCAGGCTCCTCCTTTACCAGCAGGTGGCGCTGTCCTCCCCAGTCTTCTCCCCACCAGGCGACGGTCACTAAGGCCCGGGGTACCATCTGGCTTTCCCTGGCTTCCTCCTGGGCTGCAGACCAGGTGCAGCTGCTGACTCTCGCCTCTCCGGCTCCTTGCTTTGCCAGGATGCTGGTGGAGAAGTTCTCCGTGTCACCTCAGGTCATCCCGCTGGTGCACCCGGGGGAGACGGTGTTTCTACCCAGGCATCAGCCCCTGCCCTGCATCCTGGACCGTTCACAGCTCAAGCCACGGAGCCACCTGGAAGAATGGTTCCTCAGGTAAATGTTGGCATGGGATGGCCAAGCCCTGTCCCTTCTGGAGCCCAAGGATAAGGGCTGGCCCCAGTGAGGAAACTCAAGGCTGTGCTTGAGTCAGGTGGGACATGTCAGTTTTCAGGATTATAGATGAAATAATCCCACATGTCGACTTACCATATTTAATTTACCGATTTAGATGCACGTATTTTAAAAAGCCCTACATAGCAGCAAATATTAGGTCGCTTGTGTATTTATGTATTCATAGAGCCTTTTCCTCCCCCGCACCCTGGGAGCATAGAACTCTAGTCAGACTCACCATACATGCCTCTGGGGTGATGTCTCTGCCGACACTGGAGGCACTTTCTGGGCCATCCAGCAGTTTTCCAGCACACATCATCGTCATTTCCATCTGCTCATTGGAGACAACACCCTTCTTCTGTCCATGTGTGATGCTAGCAGTGAAAAGTTCATCCCCAGCCCCAAGTGCACACTGTAACATTAGGACAGTTGCCCTGTCACACTCCTCCATGGAAGGAAATTTACATTTGTTATCACACAGCCATGGGTTCTGTTGCTTTTAAAGGGGATTTTAAAAGCTTGACCACAGCCACATCCAACACTTGCAGTTGGGAATTCATCTAAGAACAAGAGAGAAAGCCCGCAGGACTCAGGGCAGCTATCCATTCGTGCTCCTGAGGGCAAATCCTGCTGGGCCTTGGTGGCCAAAGGGGATGGGGAGGAGGCCGCCGGGCCCACACCAGACGGTAGGGAGCCCAGAGGCTGAGCTATCCGTGGTCTCTTGAAAGCAGGAGTCTTATCTTTTCCAGCTCTTCAGGGTTTCCTTATGTCTGTTTCACTAATTCTAAAGCCATCTGATTGTCATGGGAAGTTTCAAGTATACATAGAATAGTGTAATCATTCCCCATCAGTCATCACTCAGCTTCGGCAATCAACTCTAAGGCGATCCTGTTCCGTCTCTACCCCCGCCCACTAACATTATCCCCTCAGGATTATTTTTAAGCAAATCCCAGGCACATATAATTGAATCTATAAGTACTTCACTGTGTGTCTCTAAAAGATAGGGCTCTATCTTTAGATAGAAGTTAAATGCCATTATTACACCTAAAAAATCCAAATCCTTCAGACCACTGATATCAGTCGGTGTTCAGCTTTCCTCAGCCATCTTCTAAAGGTGTCTTATATGTTGTGCAATGAAGAGCTCAACAAGGCCCTAATGTCGCCATTGGTCATGACGTGAATGCTGAGAGAATATTGCCTAGCACGAGGCCTCAACACCTTTAGCCATTCTCCTCAGCATATATGTTACTTCCGACCTTCCTCCTTTATAAATGTTGTGGTAGAGAGCATCTTCATACCCAGAGCTTTGTCTGGAGCGTAGCCCCGGAAGCAACACCAGGTGACTGGACCTGAGCATCTGCATATTGGTAAAGGCCGACGTCGCCACGCTGAGAAGGTGTCTCATAAAGGGACGATGAAAGGGGGGGAAAGAAGCAAGAAGGGTTGAAGGGAAAAGAAGGATAGCAGCGCTGAAGAGAGAGGAGGGCGGGGAAGGAACAGGAGAGAGGAGAGAGCGCTGCCTCGATGCCTCAGCCGGCCACGGTCTGTGTGACAGCAGGTTTCCTGTCCCAGACTGGACGGCCGGCAGGAAGTGTTTGACAGACAAGAGGGCCCATGCGGCAGTGACCTGGGGACTGAGCAGCCCTGCCATATGGGGCCAGGTGGCCGGCCAGCTTCCCCAGAGTGAGGAATTCAGACCCTCCTCCCTCAAGTATGCTAATGAGGCACTGGAGAGGCGGCCTGGCCAGCCCTGGGAGCCCAGGGCCTTTCTGGAGGAATGCCCACCGCCTTCCACATGGTCCGGTCAGAGGGCCCCTGCTACGCAGTGGGTAAGGGCCACTTCCTGAAGGTCACCACTTAGCCTTGGGGTCACTCTTATTTCCTGTTTATGCCAAGGACCACAAACCCAGACACAAGAGAGGAAAATTGTGGTTCAATAATTACCCCGTTGTGTTCAGCCGGAAGCATGAAAATGAAGGGAAAATAAAAAGTTACTTGATCTCTCAAGAGGTAGTATGGTTCAGTGTTTTGCTGTGCAAAAAGTTAACACTTGGAGGTTATAGGTAACTTTTATTTTCCTTATATTCTGTATTTTATGAACACATAAACTCATTTTTACCATTAGAAGTTTTAGGGGGAGGGGCGCCTGGGTGGCTCAGTGGGTTAAAGCCTCTGCCTTCGGCTCAGGTCATGATCCCAGGGTCCTGGGATTGAGCCCCGCATCTGGCTCTCTGCTCAGCAGGGAGCCTGCTTCTCCCTCTCTCTCTGCCTGCCTCTCTGCCTACTTGTGATCTCTCTCTGTCTAATAAATAAATAAAATCTTTAAAAAAAATAGAAGTTTTAGGGGGGGAAAGTGAATGCGAGTTTTAAAAACCACCTCTTGAAAGAGATCCATGCCTCCTTACCCATCTGTGAAGAGGGGTATCATCTTCCCAATGTACGAAGTGGGCACTCTTGGCACAGCAGGGCACAGGGCAGCTGCGGGAGGCCTCGTCCTCACCAGGCAGCACCTACATAGATTTCCATGCAAGAACGCATCTCCTGGAGCCCGGAGCCCCAGCATCGGAGATGGCCTGGCCGGTCTGCTCACATTCATCACCCAGCTGGATGTGTGACCTCAGGTCAGATCCCTGGAACCAAAGTCACGTGCCTTTACGACAGAAGTTGGTATCAGGGGCTGAACTTTTTCCTCCCTTGACAGCCGTTCAAAAGGACATCCGATTCCCCTGAGTGGAGAAGTGTTGGGACCTATGCCCACATGCAGCTCTGAGGCCAGAGCCGTCTCCCCAGGAAGGGTGGACATTGCCCGCTGAATGATTCATGGTCTTCCCTGGGCCCCCACAGAGCATGCTAGAGGGGGGGTGGGGGGGTGTCCACCTCACTGTTCCAGTGAGGTGCTCCTTATGTATGCTCAGGGAGCCCTTCCTCCAGGAAACGTCTTGGCAGGAGGAGGCGGGTGGCACTGAGCCGTGTGTGCCCGTGTGCTTGTACATTGGGTCTCCCTGAGGCCAGCTCCCAGCTTCTGTTTTGCCAGGACCTCTTCCTCTTCCTTGTGTTGCTGGCAGGCAGGTCTGAGGACCTGGGGGGTGGGGGGAGTGGGGGGTTCCCGTGGGGCCAATCAAACGGTCTCTGCCTTCATGCGGGAAGGAAATCAAACATGAGCTAGCAGAAGGCAAAAGCAGAATTTGGTGAAGATGTGTACAGAGAGACACAGACAGCGTCCGGATGAGTGGGAAAGGAAAAGAGCAGGAGCCTCGTCTTTGGGGGTCTGAGGTTTTTACTGAGGATGGTGGTCTGATGTGTATGTCCCCTCAGATATCCAAAGATGAGAGCCTGGGGGTTACTCCTTGGAATCAGGGGGTCTTGGCGTCCAGATGTCTCGTCAGTGGTCTGATATATGCATGTGATGGCTTCCTCTCATCCCTCTCACCTGGTCCTTCCTTAGGTGTTATTCTAGAGAATCATTGATTCCTTGTCCCTTACAAGGAAAACGTAGCCTATTGACATTACCAGGAATGTGTAAAGTGAGGTGAGGGGTGCAGGTTCTAGCAAGAACAGAAACAGGATAAGAAGCAAAAGAAAAAAACAGCTTTTTTTTTTTTTCTCATGGGGTCCCTTCTGTTTCTCTGTCTCACTGGCACAAATCCATCAGTTACAGAGTGTGGATGGATCAGAGTGCCCAGCTGGTCCAACTGCCCCCCAAAAATAAAGAGCCAGCAGAAGCACCCTGCTGGGGCGTTGCTGGGATCCCTGGACTTCTGACCTGAAGGGTGCTCACTCATCTTTAAACAAAAGAAAGAGAAAAAAAGAGGAGGAATGGGGATGGAAACTCTGACCATTATTCCGTTCTGTTCTCCGTAGGCATTTTACTTAAACTTGCTCTTGAGGAACTTGGCAAAGACACAGAAACTGATACTGTATAAATAACTACACTTGGTGCTTATCCCTCTGCCATCGCTTGGGATTCCCAAGGCATTTGGATCCTTTGCCCTCCAGGACCGCTGCCCAGAAAATATATGAAGATAGAGAGCCTAGAGGAATATTGACTTGGGCATTATCAGGAATATATGGTCCAGGTAGAAGGTCCCAGCTCGGCCCAGGAGCCCAACCTGCTGACCCAAGCTGACCTGTGTTTTGTTCGATTCCCCTTTGGGGCTAATCCCCCTCTCAATTTCCACCATCCCCCTCTTATTTCCTTCAGCTCCTGCAGACCTCTGTCTTTGCCACGGGGTCTGGGAGCTAGCAGTATTCTTGACTGTGGCTGTCTCTCATTCCAGATGGGAACCTCTCTTACTGGGATCCTCAGGGCTGACAGCTGGAACTTCTCATCCAGCCAGGCCTGCATGACATCTGCTGCCCAAGAGGCCCCATCCCTCCCCTTCTCACTCCGGGGTCCTCTGACATTCTCAGGATGACTTCGGACTTAGCATTGGCTTTGCAAAAGGCAGAGTCACCATTCTTGGCTTGTGGACATGCCGTGGGTTTTTGCAAACTTAACAAGTGACTCTGTAACCCAAGGGTTTTGAGTTTTCAGTACACACTCCTACTTTGCCAACCCTTTCCCTCCAGGCTTCCCCTCCCGCCACAGATCAGGACAGTGGCTGCAGTCAGCCTTGTCCCTTGCACCGAAGGGGAGAAGGCTTGTGGTTCCACTGAGGCGAAGCAGCATTCCCCTCCTGGAGCGTGCACACGGGGCTTGGGGTCCAGCAGCCTGCAGAGATTCCTTGCATCTCATGGAGCTCTAGGCTCAGAATTCCTTGAAAGCCATTTGCTTCAAGGCACAGCTGGGCTGCCCTTTTTTTTTTTTTTTTTTTTTTTTTTTTTTTTTAATTTATTTATTTGACAGACAGAGATCACAAGCAGGCAGAGAGGCAGGCAGAGAGAGAGGAAGAAGCAGGCTCCATGCTGAGCAGAGAGCCCGATGCGGGGCTCGATTCCAGGACCCTGAGATCATGACCTGAGCCGAAGGCAGCGGCTCAACCCACTGAGCCACCCAGGCGCCCCTGGGCTGCCCTTTTGCCTATCTCTTGCTCCTTGCCTTACCGGCTAACCCTCACTGGGCAGCAGTGAACTTGAAGGCAGACTGATCTTTTCTCTGGCAGAAACTGTGCTGCGAGGCTGGCATAGCCCAAAGGAGACATTGCAAACCAAAGGGTATCTCCCCCTCGGAGCAGCAGTTGGAAATGTGTTGATCCAAGCCAACAGGGGCTTGTACAATCAGTTCTCCTACTGAGAAACTAGAGGGGTGCCCCCCTGAGCAGAATGCCAGAGCCAGAGTCTCCTTAGAGTCCCTGGGGCACCAGCCTCCTTGCCACGTGGCCTCCAGCCAAGACCTGCCAATCTGTGAGGTCTTCTAGGCATTGTCTGCTGGGGTATTGTCTGCACTCGGGGTGCAGGGCTTGAACCGTGCGTGCATTGCAGGGTCGGCCCCTGAAAGTGTTCGTGTGACAGAGCACGTGAATTAGAGCAGAGCATGCCAGCAGCCCCGGGGTGCACACGTGTTAGTATGTACAAATAAAGGTCTGTTTGAGAGTGGTCAGCTTCACAGACCTAGGAACAAAGCAGCTTTCTCCTCTGAACTTAAATGATTTGGGGAAAAAAAAATATACAATTTGTAAATTGCCTGGACATACTCAAGGAGACAGCAACTTGGCTCAGAGGAGAATCTTTGTTTTGGAGCATTCTGTTCCTGGCAGATTAAAATGTGTCCTTTTTAAAAAGGAGAAGAAGAGGCTGGGCCAACTGAAGAAATTTCTATCTAGAGTCATGACTTTAAATGCTGTCTGAAATGTTCTTTGCGTAGATTTGGCCATGAAAAAAAGGAAGACAGACCTGAAATTCCTTTTTTCATTTCCTAGAATCCCTGTTCATTGCCTTAGAGACATCATGTAGAACAAGAGAGCAGAGGAGAAGAAGCCTGCCCCAAACCCAGCCTCCCTGGGGGTCACCAGGAAGGGTGACGCAGTCCAGCCAGCCCTTCTGAAGTGACTTCTGAAACACCTTCCACCAAAGGCCCTATGACCACATGAAATACTTCAGCTCCTTTTACGGGGCTGTGGGATCCTTTCTGCCCAGACAGTCTGTGGGGCGGCAAGAGTACTCAAAGCTAGGCTCCTCTCTACACCGGCCCTTTGAGCCTGGGAGCTCCCGGGAGCAGGGAGAGGCCCAGCAGGGTCCTGCGGTGAAGGAAAGCGCAGGGTAGGAGCATAGGTGGGAGGCGAGTCTTAGTGCCACCATCTCCTCTTGACTCTGCCCCCCCACTGTGGTTTCTAAAGAACCCTCCATGGCACCCTTGTTTGTTCTTTCCTTCCCCGGATGGCTCTGTCTTGGGCCCCTTTCTGTTATTTTCCCATCTTCTCAGGTGTCCTTTGTTTCGGAAAAACACAAGATGGGGCAGAAATGCTCTGTGTAACCAGAGCTCAGACGCCGGCCCCACGTGGGCCCCGCTGGTAATTCTGCCTGCCCGGGGGCCCACCCAGGGCCCTGGGCTAAGGGCCGTGACTCCTGGGTTCCCTCCTCACCTCCACAGGGGTCCTTTCTGCAACTTCAGTAAATACCTTCCTTTCCCCCTCCTCCACAGGGAAAAGGACAAAACGCCCCTTCCCGTCGTGTGCTTCAAACACTGAGCCCTGTTCAGGGAGGTCAAATGACTCCGGTGATGGCATGGGTGTGGGTGGTTTTTCCTTCTGACAGCTCCTGGCATCGGAGCTCGAAGCGTTTGTGTCCCTAGCAGTTGCTGCCGTGATTCTGGGTCCGGTGAGGATGCAATATGGGACCCCCACAGCCCCCGCTCCCCGTGGCTTCCTGAGACAGGCGTGTTGAGGAAAGGCTGCCAGGCCGCCTGCATGGAGGGCCTCCCACCTACCCTTACCTTACTCCTCTGCCTCTGCAGCTGCCCGCCCACCCAGCAGCTCTCCTTCCTGCACATGGGCTTCCTGAGCAACCTCTACTTGCACACCCCCGACTGCCCAGTGGCCCTGCTCCGATGGCTCTTCCAGGTGAGGAGCATGGACCTGCCACTAGGTGGCGGGAGCACGCTGGCCGAAGAGCCTGGGCAGGAGTGGGTGGGGTGGGGGGGATGGGCACGTCCCTCTTCTGGCCTTGGATGCTGCCGGGTGTGTCCCAGCGGGGGCAAGAGGTGCGAGGGAGGCAGCCTGGGGATGCCCCCCATCATCACAGAGTCCAGGGACCAGCCCGTGGTCTCGCTCCACTTACCACCAGAGCCTGGGCCTCACCAGGTATCGCCTGTAACCTCCAGAGCCCTCTGTGACTCCTGGTTACTCAACAGGAGCTTCCATTGAGTCCAGGCTGCTCCTCGCCCCTCCCAAGTCCCAGGTCCGGGCCCTGTAGCACCCTTAGAAGGGTGAGGGCCCTTGTGCGTTCACAGCTGGGTGTGTGCTCAGGTGTTTGAGCATTTGCCCCTCTCAGTGGAGTTGTAGGATGCCTGGAAAAGTCTAGAACAGCTACTCTGTGTCTTCCCCTTTCTCCTCCTCTGTCTGCTGAAACATTTTGCCTTGGGGTAACGTGCCCAGGGCTTAAAACCTCCACCCTGATAAAGACAGAAGCCGGCAGGAATAGCCCAGGGACAGGACCACCTGCTGTCATCTGAATGCAACGTGTGAGGATGCTGGCCTTGGCCCCTACCCAGAGCCATCCCTGCCTGGGGACAGGCAGATCACAAGTTCCAGCTAGTGTCTTCCTGCCAGTTGGGGCCTGGACCCCAGCTGTAAATTAGAGCCACCATGCAGGGTGGGTTGTTCTAGGAACTCCCCAGCCTGGGTGGACTGGCTGGCTGCCTTCCAGAAAAGGCCCTCCTACTCTCTCCTCTCCCTTCTGGGATCCTTCCCATCATGCCCCTCCCTGCCCCAGAGGAAAAAGACACCCTCAGCTCCTGGGGCCCAAGAGTGTGGCTGCTGCCCTCCCCCAGGCCCAATGGGACAGGCAGACGGGAACAGGGAACAGTGCTGCCATTCTTCTCTACCCCTAGTCAGTGCAGTTTCTCTCTGTTCCTTGCACAGTATATGGCCAAATGCACAATCAGGCATTGGGAAGCACAAAGAGCCCATCTGAGATGTGGCCCACAGAGGGTCCTTGTGTGACCCTGACACTGCATGAAGTGCCTTCCCTGTCAGTCCTCCCGGGGAGGAGCGGGTAAGCCCTGCCCAGCTCTTCTCCCAACTCGGTCACCTCAGCAGGGGGCCGTAGAATAGAGCACCCAGCCCCAAGGCCAGAGGGACACTAGGTGTGAGTTCCAGCTCTGCCCTGTTCTACCCTGTGACCCTGGATGAGTTATTTAATGTCCCCTCTTTGACTCAGTTTCTTACTCTGTAAACTGGGACTGGCAGTCCCAGGTGACAACTAAGTGAGGAATTTCTGTGACCTGCCTTGTCCTATGGGTCCCACCACAGCTCTGCCCAGGGCCTGGACATCATCAGGAAGGGATGATGTTAGTGCAATGGCTCTGGTTCTCCGTCTTCAGGAAGGAGAAACAAAAGCTCCCCCTAACCCAATGGCTGAAGCCAGATAAGTGAAAAGGGTGCTCTTGGCCTTGGGAGCCTTCTGGGCAAGACTCTGTGCAACAGCTTCGTGTCCAGAAGGGGAAGGAGGAGCAGGGCAGCTGAGGTCTTACAGGCTTTAGCAGGATGGACTCCGCTATTTCACTTTGGAGGTTTTGCCTGTTGGAACATATCTTCCTATAGAAACAGTAGCATTCATTCTTTCATTCTCAGGCTCGGGTTGAGTTCCTGCTACTTAGTAAGCTCTATAGATAGAAAGATCTTGGAAATGGTGTCCCAGGTAAATGCACAGAATATGGCCATGGTGCTCAGCCTACTTCAGAACCTCACATTGTTACTGAGGAATATGGCTGGGAGAAAGCAGAAATCCTCAGGGGCTCCCTGAAGCTGTTGGTGGGATTCTCCTAAAGGTGCAGGGGTGGTTCCTGGAATCCAGGGGTAGGGATATGGCTGGGCTTCAGGAAAAGCTAGAACCACAATGGGGAAGGTTTAGGGTCCCAAGACAGGCTTCAGTTTCTCTCTATTTGCCAGGCTCCATGGCCAAGTTAATTCCCAGGAAGGAGTCTTGTTGACCCAATAAAGGTTTAGTGACAACTCCCTTCCCCAGTCCAAGCAAATGCAGCTAAGTGTGGGGCTGCTGAGGGCTCATATATGTGCCTGGGGTTGATCTGAGAGCTAGGGGATGGGTGAGCTAGGCAGATATCTCCAACCCTACTCATTCAACTGTTTTTTGGAGAAGGACATCCTGTGTTCCCATGGAGACTAAATCCTGCTCCCCACCACCCTCCCTCCTCCTAGTGGAGTGTGTGGTGGCCACTGGGTGAATAGGCTTTGGCCTTAGTACTCACGAATTCCTAAGCCGGTCACTAAAGCCCTAGTATATACCTGCAGCAAGGTGAGCCTTGCTGGGGAAGGTGAACAGAAGCAGGTAGCATATGCTGTCAGTGAATGTATATTCTTGTTGGGAAATGGTAGATACGTAGAAGTTACAAGAAGCTATGAGAAGAAGAGGAAAGCAGAGTTCTGGTTATCATAGGCCCAGATCCTTGAGACAATGACTCTGAGATGTATGTGGTTTCCCTGAGGTTCCCTGGGGAGGGTTCCCATAAGCCACACCTCCTGCAGAGGGAGAGCCGCTGGGAGAAGGGGAAGCCAAATTCAACAGGCTACAGCCAGTTCTGCAGATGCTCTGGAAATGGGGCGACTTTAGAGTTGCTCCATTTGAGGCAAGGGGTCCAGGCCTTTGGATTCCAGTACCAATAGGGCCAGATAGCAGACTGAGGCTGCACTTGGAAAGGGAGCATGACCTCGAGTGAGGCTCCCTTACTGCAAGGCCATTGCCCAGAGAGGGACTTGGCTCAGGGCTCTCATCAAGCAACAACCCAAGCCCCTGGAGATGAGAGCTTCAGGCCTGAAGAGGGGATGTGCCCAGAGTGTCCCCCACAGCAGGCTTTGCTCTGCACTCTCAGAAGGATAGTATAATATGCAGCATGGCTGACCACGGCAGGAACAGGTCCGCCAAGGCGCTGCCCCATCTCTAAGGCCTGGCCTCATCGGTGTGTCCCCAGGCTGGATGGCCTTTTGGGGGTGGGGTGCTGTCCCATTGTTCATCTCCACGTCATGTTCTCTCCACATTCCAAATCCTCACTTGATGACCCTCAGACTCAAGGAGCATTCAGATGAATCAGATCCCAGTGAGTCAGATTGGTGACCTGCCCCCCGACACCAGGTTATTTGAGGGTTGGTACTCAGTACCAACTCCTTCCCAGAGCGTGGCCTAGGATGATTATAAGTTAAGGCAGTGACCTGGAAATGATGTAAGGATCATGGACAGTAGCTGGCTTGTCATTGTCCAGCTGAGTGTACTTCCTGCTTTCGAGCTGTGTCTCTTCCTCACACTGGTAACTGCCGTGGAGGGCCATGGCTCTGGCCACAGGGCATGAGGGGTAGAAAGACGAAAACTCTCACGCAGGGAGGTGGACAGAGTAGGAGATTTCAAGTCACAGAGGCCTGGGATTGAATCCTGCCTTTGCTCCTTACTGGCTAGGTGTCCCTAGGAAGCTGCTTGAGCCCTCTGAGTGTGATTTCCTCACCTGTAATATGTCAGTAATGGTAAGATCCTTCTACCACGTGGACTTGTGAGGGTTAAATGGGATTTATTTAATATGGAGTAGTAAAGGTTTACTACCATTATACCATACTGCTATTATACCAGCTAACCTAAATGGCATTTTTGTTTGTTTTTCTCCTAGCTGTTGACATGGCCTCCAGAAACTTCTTTGGGAGCCTTCAGTCTCCTATGGGATCTCAGCGTGGATGGGCTCTTCCAACAGTCTGGTCAGTACTAGGGAGCAGGGTGGAGACTTGAGCGCTGAGTAACCCAAGCCCAAGAGCCTGCGTAGTACACAGCTCTCAGCAGCCGTGGAGCCCAGCATGCAGGAGAGGTGCTGGTGGGGACTTTGCGTCACCACGACACGGAGACATCAGGCCATCTTTGGCTCTGGCTCCAGCATTAGTAAAAAGCTGAGCCAACAGGCTCCTTGGCACCTTGATCTGGCTTCAGATCCATGTCACTGTGGCCAAGTCCAGGCTGACCTCACAGACTCTTGGGATCCTAGAATAGTCTGGAAGTTGTGTTTTCTGGATTTAAGGGGACAGCTTGCCTCTGGGTTCTTCCTGAGAGTCCCAGTTTGCTTGCAGCTGGGGGGTGCGGGGGAGGGGTATTTCAGGAACATCTGCATCAACTCAGGGAAGCTCCTTGAGCTGGAGTCACAAAGAGGAAGAGCCTTAAAAGCTGTGCCCCCACCGGCAGTCCCCCTTGGCTCCTAGGATATCAGAGGAGCCCCTTAAGTTTGGTCTGGGCGAAAATGAGAGCCTTGAGTCTATACCTTGGTCCTGGCATCGAAGGGGTGATTTAAGTCATCTTTATACTTAAGGATGTTCAGAGCTCCACAGAGCAATCAATTTTCCCTTTAGTGGCGGCACCTTCCTAGGCTGTCCTCATTTGGTACCTGAACCTAGACACTTTGGCACCAAAAAATATCACGTAGCCAGCAGAAAGGTGCTTACAGCAGACTGGGAGAGGGATTCACAGGCATCTAGACCCCACCTTTGCCCACAGCTTTAGTCTGCCTACACTCCCACTAAAACGCAAAAGCACGTACGTAGCTCGGAAGGCCAGAGTTAGAAACCTGTGATGCACCCTCAAGCTCCCCCCCAGCCCCGCCCCAACCAGCCCCTCAGATTTCTGCTTTTGTGCCTCTCGTACTTCAGGAATTGGCTGAGCGGAGGCCCATCTGTCAAATGAGAGCATTCCAGACTCCTCCTGCTCCCTCCTCCCACACCCTTTACCCCCTGATCTGTACGCTGGGACCCTTGCAACTGAGGTCTTCTGAATAGCACCAGTCCTGGCATCCACATCCTTTTCATAACCTCTGCCCCTGCAGCCTGGGCTGCCCTTTCTTGAGCGTCTAGGGCCTCCTCTGCGGCATGCCTGCCCTTTTGGGAACAGAGGCCTTCCTTGTCTTGCTCTTCTCCTCTGTGCAGTGGTATGTGTCTCCTCCCGCAGGGGCAGAGGGGACATCCCACTCTTCTTTACTTCTTGCCACATTGTCCCTTATTTGCCTTCTGTCGGGAGGGACCAGGAACCTGCTCTCGAGTTCCCAGCCAGTTCAGCTTTGGCTCGCATCACCTGCAAGCCCAGCCTAGGCTTCTCTTTCTCTCCCACTGGAATAGAGACTGGCCTAGAGAATTCCATCCCCAAGGTCAGGATCTTGACTGATTTGGGGAAAGTCAAAGGCCAGGTCTGCAAACGAACTTAAAGAAGGGACTTAAACATATTTGTACACACACATTCGGAGTAGCATTAGTCACGATAGCCAAAAGGTGGAAGTAACCCAAATGTCACTGAAAGATAAGTGAATAAACAAAACATGATATACACATGCAGTGGGATACTATTTAGTGTTAAGAAGAAGGGAAATTCTAAAAAAAAGGAAATTTTGACACATGTTACAACGTGGATGACCTTTGAGGACCTTACGGTAAATGAACAAGCCAGGCACAAAAGGACAAACACTTTCCACTTATCGGAAATACCTACGGGCATCAAATTCATAGAGGCAGAAGGGTAGAATGGATGGAGAGTTCATGTTTAATGGGTACAGAGGATGAGATAGTTCTGGAGATGGACGGCGGAGGTGGCCGCCCAACAGTGGGAGTGTACTTAACACAACTGAGCTGCACACTTCCAAACGGTTAACATGGAAAACTTTATGTTACGTGTTTTTTTGTTTTTTGGTGTTTTTTTTTTAACCAAAATTAAAAACAAGTTTAGAGACAAGAACTAGGTACCAGCAGAGAGTCTAGCAAAAGCTGGAACTAAAGGGACGCCTGGGTGGCTCAGTTGGTTGAGCGGCTGCCTTCGGCTCAGGTCATGATCCCAGCTTCCTGGGATCGAGTCCCACATCGGGCTCCTTGCTCAGCGGGGAGCCTGCTTCTCCCTCTGCCTCTGCCTGCCACTCTGTCTGCCTGTGCTCATGCTCACTCCCTCTCTCTCTCTAACAAATAAATAAATAAAATCTTTAAAAAAAAAAAAAAAAAGCTGGAACTAAAAATCAGCCACCAGTTCAATAAGCATGTGCAAGGTGAAGTTAGAGCCAGGATTGATATAAAAGGAAGTCCTGCTACTCAGGATTTGTTAGCAGGACCCCGTCCTCTGTGGGACGCAGCCCCCCGGGGCAGAGCCTTGAGCTGCCTTCCCTCCCATTGGGACTATGATAGCTGTATGTGTTTTCAGGTTGCCTGGCCTTTTGGAGATTTGCATGTGTATACATTTCCATCCTTTCCTGGATGGGGAAGGTTTTAGAATATTACCTGTATACCAACATGCCTCCCAAGTAAAGGGATTGCTGAGGCAGGCCGAGGCTTCAGAGTGGACTGTTACAGGTGTACTCCGGGTCACCAGGGCTGAGGGCTGAACAGAGTTCAGGTCCAGGGGTCACTGAAGTTTTGGGGTAAGGTGGATACTATTGTCCTAGTTTGAGAAGAAGCACAAGTCACTGGTTAAAAGCTCCTTGGTGAGCTTGGAGAATGGGATATTTCAGAACACTGACGTTTTTCACTGCAGGGACTTTTCTTATTTAGGAAAGATGCATTGAGTGTGTCCTGTATTCGGTATTTTGCTAGATGGCAGAGGGAGATTCAGGGATGAATAGGGTGTGGTTCCCGCCCTCAGAAGGATGACGGCCAAGAGAGAGGGGACAGAACGCACAATTACGACAGGAGACGGACACAGCCACAAAACTATGGGAATTCCAAGGAGAGGAAGATTACTTCTAGCCAGGTGGGGTTGAGGGTGCAGGGAGGCTGGAGACAGGGAGGGCTTTGTAGGAGAGAATACAATTGATTCATCTCTCCAGAGATGTATAAGGCAGGGATTGTAAACTCATTGGCCTGTGGGGACCAAGCAAGTCTATGACTAGAAAGGTCTTACCCTGTCTAAGAGGCTAGTAAGTCTGGTCTTGCCAGATCTCTGTTTTCAAGAGAAGCCGTGTTTTAGTTAAGATGTACTTTTACTATAAACAACAATTAAGAGAATTAAATACCCAATTAAGAGAAGTTTATTATCTCACATGACAAGAAATCCAGAGGTGGGGGGTTCTATGGTATACTAGCAGATCTGCAGTATCAGGGCTCTGGCTTAGTTTCTGTGTCTCCCTTTTCACTACTACTACTCCTCAAGGTTGCAAAATGGCTGCCATAGCTCCAAGTATCATCATGTTCTCCTGACACAGCAGTCAAGGCAGAAAGAAGGGTAGAGGAGACGAGGTCACTCCTTCTCGTACTTTTCTGTCTTTTTACCAGGACACTCCATTTTGTCTCATTAGGCAGAACTGGGTCACAGACTTTAGAGCTAGACACTTGCCATGTTTTCTGACTGTGTGGTGCCCTTGAACACCCTGCTATGTTTGAAGAATTTTTAGCCTCATGATCCTGCCCCTCTGGGGTAGAATCCTGGAGACTCACTCTTCCAGCCTCCTTTCAAATATTTGAATTTTTGGTTTTGGAATTTCCAGTTAGTTCTGTATAATTTTTTTTTTACAGTTTCTATTTCTCTATTGGGATTTCTCATTTGTTCATTCAATATGAGCATCTTTTCATTTATCACTTTGAGCATAGCTATAATAGCCTGCTCTAAAATCCTGGTCTGTAATTATAACATCTGGATCATCCAGTTCATTAATATGGAAAATTAAGTATGAAAATGAACATTTGTTTAGAATGAGTAGAGAAATCATACCAAATACTGTACCTTGGAAAGTTCAGGTCCCATCTCTTGGATATCTTTAAGGTATTTTCCAGAAACGTTCATGTAGAAATGACCACTGATTGTAGCTTGGCTTCCCTTTCTAACCTAGAACATTCACAGGGGGCCGTGCAAGGGAGGGCCCCAGCACTTAAGCTACATTAATTTGATGGTCAGTTGGCTTCCGACACATAATAAACCGTTTTCTGTTCAAACAGCTAGAGCTTTCCTCTGTTGCCTATGGCTCAGAGCTCTGACTGCTCAAATAGCTACCCCAGATCAGTCCCCGCAGAGGTAAGTGGGATAACATGGTTTATCCACTGAGGTAGACTGGGTTCCCTTAACAGGGAGGAAGAGGAGCGTGGCCGTTGAATCAGCAGCCAGCAGAGTCTGCCTTAGCCAGAATACTGACATTCATGTGAAATCTCCTCTTGGTAACTGATTCAGTTAAAAGATCAAACACCCAAACCCCCACTGTGAACCCATCTGCAGGCTAGATTCAACTGGAGATGGAATACAGCTCCACTGGTTTGCAGCCCTGAGGGTAGGATTCAGGGATTCAGGTGTGGAGAGATGCAAGGGAAGCAGGAATCAGTGGGAACAAAGACAAGGAGGAGGGGAGAGTAGAACTTCCTTAAAGGGGGCAGAGTTGGGGATAAAACTGGACGTTTGGGGACAGATCTTGGAGGACAGTGGGGGCCATTGTAGGCATAGTGAAGCTTTATTAATATTTATTAAGACTGGTACAGAATTGGAGTTGTTTAGATGTAATTCACACGCCATGTAATTCACCCTTCTAAAGCAGATGATTCGATATGATTCATAGAGTTGCTTAACCATCACCACTATCTAATAATTCCCAAACATTTTCATCACCCTAGGAAAAAACCTCATACCCATCAGTGGCTGCTCCCCACCCCCAATCCTCCTAGCCCCTGACAACCCCTAATCTACATTCTCTATGAACTTGCTTATTCTGGACATTTCACATACAATATGTGACCTTTTGGGGTTTTTTTCCTTAAGATTTTATTTATTTGAGAGAGAGAGAACAAGCAGGGAGTGGTAGTGCAGAGGGGCAGGGGGAAAGGGAGAAGTAGACTCCTCTCTGAGCAGGGAGCCTGATGTGGGACTCAGTCCCAGCACCCTGGGATCATGACCTGAGCCAAAGGCAGACGCCCAACGGACTGAGCCACCCAGGTGCCCCAGTATGCAAACTTCTGTGTCTGGCGTCTTTCACTTAGCATAATGTTTGCAAGGTTCATGAACCTTGTAGCATGTATTAGTACTCCATTCATTTTCATGGCTGAGTAGTATTCCACTGTGTGGATATACCATATTTATCCATTCATCCATTGACAGACACTTGGGTTGTGTCCACTTTTGGGCCATTGCAGATAATGCTACCATAAACATTTGCACCCAAGGGTTCATGGGGATGTATGTTTTCAGTTCTATTGGGTGTACACTTAAGAGTAAAATCTCTGGATTGTATGGTGACTGCATGGTTAATTTTTTGAAGGACTGCCAAACTATTTTCTGAAGTGACTGCATCCCTTTACATTCCCACCAGCAATGTAGAAGGCTTCCAGATTCTTCACACCCTTGTCAACATTTGTTATTGTCCATCTTTTAATAGCCAAGCTAGTGGGTGTTAAATGGTATCTTGTGGTTTGGGTTTACATTTCTTGAATGACTAAGGATGTTCAGCATTTCTTCATGTACTTAATGGTCATTTGTATATCTTCTGTGGCGAAACATCCGTTCAAGTGCTTTGCCCATTTTTTGATTAGGTTGTTGGGTTCTTCCTTTGCTGAGTTGTAAGAATTCTTCATAGACTCTGGATACTAGACCCTTACCAGATATGTGATTTGCAAATATTTTCTCCCATTCTCTGGATTCTCTTTTCACTGTCTTGATGGTGAGCTTGGATGCACAAGGGTTTTTTTTGTTTGTTTTGCTGTTTCACTTTTAAATAGGCTCCACACTGGGTGCCCCTAATGCACAAGTTTTAATTTTGATAAAGTCTAATTTATCTATTTTTTTTTCCTATTGTTGCTTATGCTTTTGGTGTCAAACAAAGCACCATTTCCTAGTCCAAGGTCATGAATATTTTTCCCTTATGTTTCCTTCTGAAAGTTTTAAAGTTTTAGCTCTTGCATTTAGTTTTTTGGCCTATTTTGAGATTTTTTTTTTTATATGGTGTGAGATAGGGGTCCAGCTTCATTCTTTTGCACATGGCTATCCACTTGCTGAAAAGCACTATTTGTGGAGAAGACTATTCTTTCTCTGTTGAGTGGGCATTCATGTTGAAAATCAATTGACCATAGATGTATGAGTTTATTTCTAGATTCTCCGTTCCATTCCACTGATTTTTTTTAAAAAATATTTTTTATTTATTTATTTGAGAAAGAGAGAGAGTGTGTACGAGCTAGGGTGAGAGGGGCAGAGGGAGCGGGAAATAGAATTTTTTTTTTTCTGTTTAGAATGCAACTTTCTTTTTTGTTGTTGTTCAAATTCAATTAGCCAACGTAAAGTACATCATTAGTTTTTGATGTAGTGTTCAGTGATTCATTAGTTGCATATAACACCCAGTGCTCATCACATCACATGTGCCCCTTAATGCCCATCAGCCAATTACCCCATCCCCCTATCCAGGGAGAGAGAATCTTAAGCTGGCTCCACATTCAGTATGGGGCCCAGTGTGGAGCTCTTTCTCACTACCCTGAGATCATGACCTGAGCCAAATTCAGATCAGGCACTTAATAGACAGCCACCCAGGTGCCCAGTACCCCAAATTCTTGTTCACTGCAGCTTGCAGTATTGAAATTGGAAGTGTGAGTCTTCCAGCTTTCCTCTTTTCAAAATTATTTTGGCTATTCTGGGTCTCTTGTGTTTCCATATTGATTTTAGGATGGTTTATCAACCTCTGCAAAATGACAGCTGGGGTTTTGATAGTGATTATGTTGAATCTGTAGATAACTTTGAGTATTACTGCCATCTTAATAATATTGAGTCTACTAATCCATGAATATGGGATACCTTTCCATTTACTTAGATCTTCTTTCATTTCTTCCAAAACTGTTTTGTGGTTTTCAAAATAAGTCTTATACTTATTTTGTTACATTTATTCCTAAGTATTTTATTATTTTTTTAAAGATTATTTATTTATTTATTTGAGAAATAGAGAACACAAGCGAAGGGGAGGAGCAGACGGAGAAGCTGACTCCCCACTAAGCAAGGAGCCCAATATAGGGCTCATTCCTAGGACCTCAAGATCATGATCTCAGCCAAAGGCAGATGCTTAACCAACTGAGCCACCCAGGCACCCCTTTTTATTTTTGATGCTATTGTAAATTGAATTATTTTCTTAATTTTTGTTTCAGATTGTTCCTTGCTGGTGTGTAGAAAGAGAACAGATTTTTGTATACAGCCCTTGTATTCTGCAACCTTGCTGAACTCGTTTATTAGCTCTAATCATTTTTTTAATGACAGAATTTGGTTTTGAAAGCAAACATGTTCTTGTGCAACTAATTGCTTGAAAGAAATGACCTCATGTTTCTTTAGCAAACATGCTTTGGCCGTGCCAATATAGGACTGGCCAGTCAGTCTGCCAAGCACACTGAATAGGCAGCAGTGCCTGGAGAAAGGGAGCTCCATCAATGAGATCAAAACACTTTAGAGAGGGAGTAAAACATGCGTAGGTTCTGTCCCGTCAGCTTCCAAGACAGTGTTGTTCATTTTACCTACCCATTCCATTCCCTACCAGCTTCTATAATATTTGTGTGGGAGGGGAAGAATATAACAAAATAAAATGACCCTGGCCAGTACATTCTTTGGATATTTTTTAAGTGGGTGAAAAATTTAGTTCTCAGAACAAATCAGTTTCATTTTCATGAGCAGTATCTTTGGACACTTTGTTCTTCCTCACGTGATCACCATGCTTTTTCCCCTTTGTTCCTGGGGTTTCAGCATTATAGACATTGGGGCCTCGGGGCTCCCTGGGACAGGCCCCTGTTCTGTGGGTCACTTTCTTTTCTTGCTTGTATTCTGTCTCCCTCCTTCTCTACCCTCCTTCCTTATTCCCTTTCAGATAATAATTATAAGATTGCTGCTTGTAAAAAGAGTTAAAACAAAACCAAGACCAATAACCTCACTAGCTAGGTAACCCCTGTTATTATCTTAAAGTATTCTCTGTATCAGGTGCAGAAAATTCAAATGTTAGAGACAGGTACAAAATGAAAAGTGAAAACCTTCCTGCACACCCAGTCCCTGTGGCACTTCCTCTCCCCAGAGAGTTATTATTAAGAATCATTTCTTGTGGGGCGCCTGGGTGGCTCAGTGGGTTAAGCCGCTGCCTTCGGCTCAGGTCATGATCTCAGGGTCCTGGGATTGAGTCCCACATCGGGCTCTCTGCTCAGCAGGAAGCCTGCTTCCCTCTCTCTCTCTCTCTCTCTGCCTGCCTCTCCGTCTACTTGTGATCTCTCTCTCTGTCAAAAAAAAAAAAAAAAAAAAAAAATCTTTAAAAAAAGAATCATTTCTTGTGATGATTTTCAGGATCAAAAGCCACATAATATACATACACTCCACAATCCACATAATCCATGTTTTTGTATTTATGGATTTACTTACACCGTATTTCTTCCAACACGTTGGTATTCATCTGAAGTTACCTCCAGCCAAGGGTTAATCTAGGACTTTCCCAGCTCTCTCCCCTGGATGTCAGGAGAGATCACAGCCTACATACAGGATTTTCTAGACCAGAGTCTCCAGGGTGGAGGACCTTTGAGGTGGGATGAACCATCAGATGCAGGAAGAAGCATTAACACTTGTATTTACATTTTAGCCCATCTTTTTTTTTTTAAAGTTTTATTGAGGTGTGTAATTGACATACATTAACCCGTACACATTTAAAGCATGCAGTTCATACACTTGACATATGTATATATCCATAAAACTGTCATCATCATCCAGATAATGATGTCGGTTGCCCTCGTTGTTTTCTTGTGCCTCTTTGTAATTAATTTCTCTCTCGTTCCCCCTTTGTCTGTAGGAAACCGCTAATCTACTTTCTGTTTCTGCAGATCAGTTTGCATTCTCTAGAATTTTATATAAATGGAATCACACAGCAGGTACTCTTTTTTGGGGGAGGGGGTCTGGCTTCTTTAACTCAGGATAAAAATTGTTTTGAAATCCATCAATGTTTTTGTGTGTATCAGTACTTTATTCCTTTTCATAGCTGAGCCCTATTTCACTGTATGGATATCCTATCCCTAATGACAGTTTGGGTTTGTTTTGTTTTCAGTTCGGGGACTATTAAAATCTGCTATAAACATTCTTGTGCAGGTCTTTGTGTATACATATGCTTTCTTTCCCCTTGGGGTAAATAACTATGAGTGGATAGGCTGGGTCATAGGGTAAATGTTTAAATTTTTTTTAAAGCTTACTTATTTTTGTTTTAGGAATCTCTGCACCCAAGTGGGGCTTGAACATATGACCCCCAAGATCAAAATTTGCCTGCTCTTCTGACTGAGCCAGTCAGGTGCCCCACCGATATTTTATAGTGGGTGCTTTTAGTGCCATATTTAAGAAGTATTTGTGAAGTGTCGCCTCGGTGGCTCAGTTGGTTAAGTTTCTGCGTTTGGCTCAGGTCATGATCCCAGGGTCCTGGGATGGAGTCCTTGTGTCAGCAGGGAGCGTGCTTCTCCCTCTGCCTGCGTCTCCACTTGCTTAATGTGTACTCGCTCTCTCTCTCTGACAAATAAATAAACTCTTTTTAAAAAATGAATCATATTCTCGGGGCGCCTGGGTGGCTCAGTGGGTTGGGCCGCTGCCTTCGGCTCGGGTCATGATCCCAGGTCCTGGGTTCAAGCCCCACATCGGGCTTTCTGCTCGGCAGGGAGCCTTCTTCCTCCTCTCTCTCTCTGCCTGCCTCTCTGCCTACTTGTGATTTCTCTCTGTCAAATAAATAAATAAAATCTTTTTTTTTTTTAAAGATTTTATTTATTTATTTGACAGAGATCACAAGTAGACAGAGAGGCAGAGAGACAGAGAGAGAGAGGGAAGCAGGCTCCCTGCCGAGCAGAGAGCCCGATGCGGGCCTCGATCCCAGGACCCTGAGATCATGACCCGAGCCGAAGGCAGCGGCTCAACCCACTGAGCCACCCAGGCGCCCAATAAATAAAATCTTTAAAAAAAATAAAAATAAAAATAAAAAATGAATCATATTCTTAATTTCATTTTCAAATTGTTTGTTGATAGTGTACTGAGGTATAATTGATATTTGCATATTGATCTTGTATGCTATATCCTTGATAAACCCCTACTTCATTGAGAACTTTTATCAGGGATGGATGTTAGATTTTGAAATGCTTGTATGGTTTTTCTTCTTCAGTCCCTTAATTTGGTGAATTACACTGACTGATTTTTGAATGTTTGTTTAATCATCCTTGTATTCTGGACTAAATCCTACTTGGTATTAATTTTGTATATATTGCTGGATTCAATCTGGTAACTTTTTATTGAGAACTCTTAATGTTTATGTTCACGAAGGATATTAGTCTATAGTTTTCTCTTTCTGTTTTGGTGTCAGGAATACCGGCTTCATAGAATGTGTTTGGAAGTATTTCTTCTTCTTCAATATTCTGGAAGAGTTTATTTAGAACTGGTATTATTTCTTCCTTAAGTGTTTGGTAAAAATTAGCCAGTAAAACCATTTGGGCATTGAGTTTTCTTTATGGGAAGATTTTAATTTACAAATCTAGTTGTTAAAAATAGACATATGGCTATTTATATTATCTTTTTCTTCTTGAGTGAGATTTTAGTTTGGTCCATTTCACCTGAGTTGTCAAATTTATCAGCATAGATTTGTTCATAATATTCCCTTACTATCTTTTTAACGTCTGTTGGATCAGTGATGATGATCTCTTTCTCATTCTGATACTGGTAATAACGTGTGTTTCTTTCTTCTTCAGTCAGATCAGTTGGGTTTCAGGTTTATCAACTTTATTGATCCCAG
Organism: Lutra lutra; assembly: GCF_902655055.1. Lineage (NCBI taxonomy): Eukaryota > Metazoa > Chordata > Mammalia > Carnivora > Mustelidae > Lutra > Lutra lutra. The sequence goes on from NC_062286.1 coordinate 76,237,089, forward strand.
AGAACCAGCTTTTGGTTTCATCGAGTTTTTCTGTTTTCTGTTTTATTGATTTGTGCTCTTATCTTTATTTCCTTTCAAATTCTGCTTATTTGGGGTTTGATGTGCTCAATTTTCCCCCAGTATTTTAAGGTGGAAATCATAGTAGCTCATCCTTTTTAAATTTTTTAAATTTTTTACTTTTCTTTTTATTTTTTTTAAATTTTATTTATTATTTGACAGAGAGAGAGACACAGGGAGAGTGGGAACACAAGCAGGGCAGAGGGAGAGGGAAGAGCAGGTTTCCTGCTGAGCAGGGAGCCCAATGCAGGGCTCGATCCCAGGACCCTGGGATTATGACCTAAGCAGATCAGCACCCAGGTGCCCCTCATCCTTTTTTTATTTGTGTGTCAAAAGTAGCTCATCCTCGGGGCGCCTGGGTGGCTCAGTGGGTTAAGCCGCTGCCTTCGGCTCAGGTCATGATCTCAGGGTCCTAGGATCGAGTCCCACATCGGGCTCTCTGCTCAGCAAGAAGCCTGCTTCCCTCTCTCTCTCTCTCTCTGCCTTCCTCTCCGTCTACTTGTGATCTCTCTCTGTCAAAAAAAGGAAAAAAAAAAAATCTTAAAAAAAAAAAAAAAAGTAGCTCATCCTCTCCTTTTTTTTTTTTTTTTTTTTTTTTAAGATTTTATTTTAAAGTAATCTCCACACCCAGCATAGGGCTCGAACTCACAGTCATGAGATCAGGAGTTACGTGCTCCACCGATTGAGCCAGACAGGCGCCCCATTAGCTCATCTTTTTTAAATTCACTTTTTAACATGTTATATCACAAACATGGCATATTAGCATCAAGGTACATTTGTAGAGCTTATAAATGTGTATTTGTTAGAGGTATACATTTAAAAAAATTTAATGATGGATATGTACCATCAAAAAAGTTTTGGAGGGGCGCCTGGGTAGCTCAGTAGTTTGAGCCTCTGCCCTTGGCTCAGGTCATGATCTCAGGGTCCTGGGATCGAGTCCCGTTTTGGGCTCTCTGCTCAGCAGGGAGCCTGCTTCCCCCTCTCTCTCTGCCTGTTTCTTGGCCTCCTTATGCTCTCTCTCCCACTCTGTCAAATAAATAAATAAAATCTTAAAAAAAAAAAAAGATTTGGAGAGCAGCAGAAGCATTCATTGATTGGAGCTGCAGGCTGATGCCTTCCTGGGAATTTTGACATAATGTGGGAACCTGGGGATGCACGACGGGTGACAGAGCATAGGATGGGGTGGATGACGTGGATACAGGATGTCTGACAGTCACTCCCTTGGGAAGACCCCTACAGCAGCATGCAGCAGCATCAGGACACGGAAGGAACTTGGCTGTCCGACTGACCAAGTCCTCCTTCAAAGGGCCAGCACTGAGCACTCAGAATTTCAGAGTTTTCAGGGTCGGCAGCAAGAACAGAGGTGGAGCACTGGGTGTAGAATGGATACTCGAAATATGATAGCTATTAGCAGGGCAAAAATGTATTTCTACATGACTCAGAGATGGCTAGATAAACCAAAGGAGCCAAGCAGCACAAATACTCTGCTCCCTCTTCTTCTTCTTTTTTTTTTTTTTTAAATAAAGACTTTATTTATTTATCTGACAGAGATGCAGCAAGAGAGGGAACACAAGCAGGGGGTGTGGGAAAGGGAGAAGCAGGCTTCCCGTGGAGCAGGGAGCCTGATGTGAAGCTTGATCCCAGGACCCTGGGATCATTACCAGAGCCGAAAGCAGACACTTAATGACTGAGCCACCCAGGCACTGGCTCTTCCCTCGTCTTAGTTCCTCTAGTTTTGTTTTGGCCGTTCCTATCTCACTGTATTCTCAGATGATTGGTTTTTGTTTGTCTTTTCTCAGGTGGTTTCTAAGCAGTCAAAAATCCCTTAGTCTATCTATTCGGTTGACACTTTGCGCCCTTCACTGTCTCTCATTAGGGGTTGTCCTCACTTCCCCTGACCTGCCTCTCATGGTGCAGGGGAGAGTTTCCCTCTGGGTGGTTGGAGCAACCCATCCAGAGCGTCCGGCAGCCTCCCAGGATAGAGGCCCTGCTGAGAACAGCTGCCCCTTGGGCTCCACACAGCCTGGGATCCCATGTCCCATGGTAGCAGTGGTGGCCATCCACGTGCAAGGAGCACTCCTGTACGGGGCCCAGAGCCCAAGCCCTCCGTTCATGTGAGGGTGACCTTCACTCCTCACTTCACAGAGCAGGTGCCTCTCTCCCTGGGCCAAGGAGGCAAGCTGGGATCCAGCTACACTCTTAATCCCCACACTGGTACTGCGAGAACACGGTGCAGACCCAAAGGAGCGGGCAAACCCTGTGAGGACCACCTTGGAGAGCCCGGCCCCCTCAGAGCTGTCATTTGCTGGGCCCAGCCCCTTCAAAGTCTCCAGTTGGAACGTGACAATAACAGTAATTCAACTTCAGAATTGATCCTCATTTCAAAAACATATTATTGTCTGTAGTGATCGTAAAAGTTGTTTCCTTGAAAATAATAGCTCACGTTTCTAGAGAGCTTGTGCCAGACCTGAGTGCCGGGCCCAGCCTATCTCATTTAATCACCACAGCAAAAGCCTCCAAGTAGATACTGTGATTTTCCCTTTTCCTAACCAGGGGGCTGGAAAGCCCAAGCTTCACACAATTTTCATGACCCACAGCCTCCTGGGGGACGCGGACCCCCGGTTCTAGCTCATTTATCACTTTATCTTCTTCTTTGTCTTGCTGTCTGTGCTCTAGAGTGCAGGGCCTGTGGCTTTGCTTGCCTTCGTTTTACCTTCTCTTGAGTTCCTGGTGGCTCCAGCAGCCGGGATGCAGTAGACTCGGGCTGTATTCTTTGGATGTGCAGTTGAGTGTCGGGAATGTGTGCCTTGTCCGCAGCGAGACATCAACATCTTTTCCCACCAGCCCCACTGATCCTGTGCTGTCAGGCAACTTTGAAGCTGTGTGCGCGGGCCAGACTCCAGACATGCTGTCCAGCTGTCCAAGGTCAGAAAGCGGGATCTGCTGGCCCTGTGAGGAACAGGTGTGTGTGTGATACCCCAGCCCAGCCAGCGTCTCCCTCATGTCTCTGCCAGGTGGGTCAGCACCTCCAACACGGTGACGACAGTGCCTGGCATGAACTTTTTTTTTTTTTTTTTTTAAATTTGACAGAGAGAGAGAGATCAAGATCACAAGCAGGCAGAGAGGCAAGCAGAGAGAGGGGGAGGCAAGCTGAGCAGAGAGAGGCAAGCTGAGCAGGGAGCCCGATGTGGGGCTCGATCCCAGGACTCTGAGACCATGATCTGAGACGAAGGCAGAAGCTTAACCCACTGAGCCACCAAGGTGCCCTCTGGCATGAACTTTTAAAGCTCCCAGGTGCTTCTCATGTGCAGTCAGGCAGAGAGAGAGCCAGGTTATGAGGACTTTGGCCAAGTGCATAAACCTCACGCAGTAATATGGTGAGCACTTCTTCATGTTAGTCTCTCAGACCCTGATCAAAAATCTCCATGGCTCCACTAGGACACAGCCTCTAGCCCCAGTTTTCAGCTGTATCTAAGCTTTAAAAAGGACCAAGGCTGGGGTCCTGCCCTCGGAGACTGGCCTGGAGTATAGCCCAGGGAGGGGCATTTTAAAACCTCCCCCAGATGATTGCAGTAAACAGGGGGGCTGAGGACCTCTGAGCTCCTGCACCTTGAGAGCAAGGCTGAAAGCTGTGGGTGTGCGGGGAGCTGGGGCTGCCTTCCCTGGGCTCCTCCCCACGCCCATCCCACCCCAGTCATCCCCCAGAGCATGTGTGGCTGGGTCCCTGTGTGCCGTTCTGGAGTGAGGGCCACGGCTTTCATTAGCTCAGTAGTTTCCCAATGTAGCTGCATTTCAGAATCCCTTGGGATTTCTTTTTTAATTCTAGAGCCCAAGCTAGGCTAATTAAACCACAGTAGTGGGGCACTGTGGGGGACAGCTGACAATAGCTTGTGAAGCTGCTCCCAAAGAGATTCCAGAATGTGTGCACAAGTCTGAGAACCACTGCATTCAGTTCTCAGCTGAGTCCTTGACCCAGAATGCAGCGAACCCCATCTAAGATCCCTTAGATGGCGGGGAGGGGCCACCAACACTGCTGTAGTGGGAGGGAGACCTTTTCCGCTGTTCCCTTTTCTCAAGAGTTCCTTATTTTTGTTGTTGTTGTTTAAAGATTTATTTATTTAGGAGAAAGTGAGCATGAGCAGGAGGTGCAGAAGGAGAGGGAGAATCCCAAGCGAACTCCAGGCTGAGCACAGAGCCCAACACGGGGTTTGATCCCACAACCCAGAGATCAGACCCAAGCTGAAACCATGAGTCAGATGCTCAACACACTGTGCCACCTAGGTGCCCCAGTTGCTGTTGTTTTAGAACAGTTTTAGGCTTATAGAATATTTGATCAGAAAGCAGTTCCTTATGACTCCCTCGGCCTACCAGCACCGCCCCCAGCGCACACTAGTTTCTTCTATTGACATCTTGCATTTGTACGGTGTTAGGATTGATGAGGCACTATTGATACATTATCATTAACTGAAGGCTATTGTTGAAATTAGGGTTTACTCTGGAGCGCTTCGGTGGCTTCGGCAGTCAAGCGTTCAACTTTTGATTTCGGCTCAGGTCATGATCTCAAGGTCCTGAGATCAAGTCCCACATGCGCTGGGCTCCATGTACAGCAGAGAGCCTGCTTGTCCCTCTGCCCCTTCCCCTGCTCTCTCTCTCTCTCTCTCTGTCTCAAATAAGTAAATCTAAATAATATTAGTGTTCACTCTGTGTGTGTACATTCTGTGGGTTTTGGTAAATGTATGACGTGTGTCCATCATTCCTGTATCATACAGAGTAGTCTCGCTGCTCTGAACATCCTCTGTGCTCCCCCTGTTCATTCCTTCCCCTCCCCGTCCAAACCCTGTTAGCCCCGGATCTCTTAGTGGTCTCTAGAGTTTTCCTTTTCCAGAACGTCATCTAGCTAGAATCATGCAGTATGTGGACTTTTGGGACAGGCTCCTTTCCCTTAGCAATATGTATTGGAGGTTTCTCCGTGCCTCTTCGTGGCTTCCGAGCTTATTTCTTCTTGCCACTCGGTAGTAATCCACGGCCTGAATGTACCACGGTTTGCTTAGCCATTCACCTACTGAAGGATATTTTGTAGTTTCCAGTTTTTGACAACTACGAGTAAAGCTGCCGTAAACATTCCTGTGCGGCTTTCTGTGTGGGCATACATTTTCAGTTCATTTGGGTAAATACCAAGGAGCACAATTACAGGATTGTATGGCAAGAGTGTTTTTAGTTTTGTAAGAAACCACCAGACGGTCTTCCAAAAGGGCTCTTTCGCATTCCCACCAGCAAAAATGAGAGTTCCCGTTGCTCCACAGCCTTGTCAGCGTTTGGTATCTTTTGTTTCATTTTAGGTAGATATCAGGAATATTCCAGAAATCTCAGGTTCAGAAATCCAAAGTGAGAGAAATCCTGAAGGGCCATGCATTCAGGGACATTACTGGGAAGCTCTTGATTGACTCTAAATCCGTCTCAGATTCTTGCTTTTTAAATGTGAGAGGGTGGTTTGCTCCTGCCTTCCTGAGTCATACTGAGGGGGCCTTGTATCATTAAAAATAACCCAATAGTGCATCCTGAGGTAGGAAAGTGAGGAATTGGTTGCCTAGAGTAGAGACACGACAGCTGGGCCTCTGGCAGCCATCCTGGACCATGAGGCGATCTTAAGGAGAGGCACATGCTGAGAAGGGCAGAGCAGAAGGGCACCCAAGATCCTACAGATCAGTCAGGTCCCTGCACCAGTGTGGGCCACCTGCTTCTAGACTTTTTCAGCAGAAAGAAATAAAATTCTAGCTTATCTAAGCCCAGGTAGGTTTTCTGTTTTGTTTTTGGTCTTTTTGTTATTTTTCAGCAGAACCTAGTTCTAGCAGCTCTGGTGGTTCGGTGGTTTGGCACAATGCAAGTCTGTCCTACACAGGGGGGCCAGCAATGCTCCATGGTGTTAGGTGTCACCAGGCAGTGGTGTCAGTTACAGAGGGCAGGAGAGAGAAGAGGTGGCCTGGGGAAGGCCTCACCTACCCTATACACACCCTCACGCCCATGAACAAAAGTACCAGGGGCTGACAAGGACTCTGTGTCAGGGCGGGGTGGGGGTGTGGTTGAGCTGGATGGGTGCTCTGTGTGTGTGTGTGTGTGTGTGTGTGTGTATGGGTACTGTATGTCTGGTGTGTATGTCTGGTGTGTGTCATGATATGTGCAGTATGTGTACAGATGGGGGTGTGTGCATAGTATGGGTGTGGTATAGGTGTGCACAAGTGTATGTGTAGATGGGTGTTGTGTGTATCTGTAGTATATGGTGTGCATGTATAGGGGTGTGTGTGTGTGGTGAGGGGTGTGTGGGTTTATATGTCTGTGAGTGTGTAATGGGTGTCTATGGGGAGGTGTGCATGGTGGGTGGATTTGGGGGTGCATGTGTGTGTGAGGGTGTGTGTGTGTGTGTGTGTGTGTGTGTGTAGTGGGTGGATATGGGATGCATGTGTGTGTGAGGGTGTGTGTGTGGCGGGTGGATTTTGGGGTGCGTGTGTGTGTGAGGGTGTGGGGGTGGGGGGTGTCAGCTGGATTACAACAAGGCAGGCATGGGGTTGTAGGGGCACCAGCAGGAGGGCCTTAGCTCAGGGTGAGCAGGTAGGAAAGGGAAAGCGAAGGGGACATTGGGATGGGTTGCATGGCAGAAAGAACAAAAGGAAGACTGGAAAGAATGTGGGTATAGCCATCTGGAGAAGGAGCCAGTGGGTATGGGAGGCTAGAAGAGCGACTGGGTCTGAAGCTTATCTGGCGGCCCCAGGCATGCTTCTGTCCCTGGTGAGAGGCAGAGCCAGGCCCAGGACAATGCCAAGCTCCTTCCCCTGCTTACATTGTAGTTGGGCCAATGAGATGCGCACGTTTTTAAAGTACAAACTTGATGGAATTTTGTGTATTTACCACATACAGGGATTCCTTCGATCACATCGCTCCATCCTCCTGAGACCACTTGCTTCCAGGCAGGGTGGGTGTGGTGAGGGCAGGCAGGGCCCGAGGACCCAGAGGGGGTCCCACAGGGCCAGTGGAGAATGTTGTTGGCTTTGAACAGGATAGAAATCAAAGTGAGCCAGGAGGAAGTGAGACCAGAGTTGATCCAGTAGCATCAGTCATAGAGTATACCAGATGGGTTGTGCGAGGGGCTCAGAAGGGAGAGGAGAGAGAGTCTTTCCTTTGCTTGGGCTCTGGGCTTTTCATTGAGGATGGTGCCCATGTACTCTCAGGAACCCAGGAACTGGTGAGAACAAGGACAAGGGTCCAGGTGTCCTCCACAAGTCACTTATGCCCAGGAGCCATGGGATCTTAGTGTCAAGATGTCTAAGGTTGTGAGTCTGGAATAGGTACCTGAGGACCCCACCCAGTCCCTCCTTGGATGTTATCGACTATGCCGGAAAACTCCAAAGAAATCATGCACACCTTGACCTTTACAGTTAGGACCTATGTTATTTGTACTCTAAGGTGTGTGCAAGGTGGGGCTGCAGTTCCTAGCAAGAACAGAAACAGGGAGAGGAGCAAAAAGTTCTTTCCCTGTCTCACGTGGGTCTGCCTCCTGCTTTCTGTCCTTAGCCTCTCACCCCTGGGCATCGCACCCCTCTAGCACCCTGGGTTCCTGGCTGGGCCCAAAAAACAAGGAATGGCGGCCTGGCCTCAGGGTGCACCCAGGGCTCCTCCTTCTGTCTCTAGCTCCCCCTGCCTCCACCCCCACAGCATCCCAACTGCCTTTCATTCCCAGCCATTTATAACACCTGGCTTCATTTGGTGTGTTTATTCTTCATGTGTTTTGTCGGTTTCCCTGCTCAACCATCAGCTCCATGAGACCAGGACTTTGTCTCTTTTGTTCACTGCTGGGCCCCCAGCATTTAGAAGAATGCCTGGTGTCCAGTTACTGTTTACTGAGCAGTGAAAAGTTTAAATGACAGGCTGAAGCTGATTGCCTAAAGCCAGTGATATTGAGACACGTGTAAATTTAAATACAGAAGGTCAGAGGGAAGTTGAGTAACCACAATTGGGAGGACAAGAAATGGTGAGGGGGCGCCTGGGTGGCTCAGTCGGTTAAGCGTCTGACTCTTAACCTGTTTTGCTCAGGTCCTGATCTCATGGCTCATGGGATGGAGTCCTGGCTCCGTGCTCAGGGCGGAGTCTGCTTGGATTTCCTTTCCCTCTGCCCTCCCCCACTCCAGCATGTGCACTCACTCCCATTCTCTCTCTCAAATAAACAAATAAATCTTTTTTTTAAAAATGTAAGACTTGTTAAAAAGAAAACCACAGACCCAGGATGGCGACACTTAGGCCAAGTCCCCAAACCGGGGCTTAAAACCTAACCTAACTACAGTTTCTGCCTCCCTCCCCACCCTCGTAAGTCTGTCAGGCATATTCTGATAGACGTCAATGAGGTAATCTATCTGTATAACAAGACCCCCTACCTTCCCCCTAAGGGAAGGTTACCTTGCAGGGAACAATCCTCTTTTCTTTCGTTAATAACATTCTTGCCCCACCTTCCTTCCTATAAAAACCCTTCCATTTTGTTCAACTCCTTGGAGCTCCCCGCTCCCTGCTAGGTGGGGTCCTGCCTGATGGCAGAATGGCTTAATAAAGCCAATTGGGTCTTCTTAACTGGGTTTGATTATGTTCAACAGATAGTAAGCTTCCCCTCAAAGTCGTGAAGCCCACGCTCCAGTTGGGATCTGGGCTCAAGTCTGATGAGGTAGTTGCTTACTTTTCCTGAGGAATAAGCACCTCCCTATTATGGCTGATGGGGACACCCCTCCTGGAGAATTGTGGGGTCAAGATGGCGTCAAGAATCGGGACCCAGGCAGATGGTTGGCCCTCCCAAGGCAGCCACCCTGAACATTCATTAGCTATTGGATTTGGGGTTCCGGGGAGGGGGAGAAAGAGACCAGAGTCGTGCAGACCCTGTTCCCTGTCATCAACCCTCTAAGGCCCAGAACGGGATCTGCTGTGTGGGAAGGGGTGATGGAGGCCTGTGGAGGGGAGTTGCTGGGCCAGCACGTCAAGCCGAGGGAGGTTCTTGGGATGTGTGTGTGGTTTTCCCATTCCCTGACAGTGGTGCCAGGAGAGTGGAGGCGGTGGTGTTACGTGAAGTAACGCTTCTTCTGAGGCACAGATGGAAAAGTCACTTTTATTTTAGGCCCCGTGCTTTTCCTCCCCTGCCTTCCCCCAGAGCATGGGTTCCATCCCAGGAGAACCACCCAGAGGGCTGCTTCCAGACTCTCAGCCTCTAAGCAGAGCCCGGGAGCTCAGGGCTGCCAGCACTGGCATTTTAAAAAGGCACAGGGCCCCCGCTGCTCCCCTGGGGAATGGCCTCCAGGGACTGTGGTGTGGGTGTGGAGGAGCAGAGGGAGGGAGCTAGAGCTGGCAGCCTGGCTGAGTTCTGTTCTGTGTCAGCTCTCCGGAAAACCCCCCTTCCGGACACTCCGTGCTTAGGAGAAGCTGAGAGCATGGCCTAGTTACAAGCAGTGTTAATTACGCGCTCTCCGGCACCTGTCGTCATCCTCGTTGTCCTCATCACTTAACCAATTTGCAGTGCTGTTGATGGGGCCTGATACATCCCGAGGCAGCCCAGGCCCCTTGCTCTGAAACTTCTCCTCACCTGTCAGCCGGGGTCAAGCAGTGGTGCAGAGCCTTTCCCAGGTGGGGGCAGGGAAGGGGACAGTGCTCGGCTCCACCTTTGGAGCGGGCACCTGCAGCCTCTGCTCCCAAGGGGCTTTAAACAAGCAGCAGATGCACCTGCACGGGCTGAGGAGGGAGGTTGAGGGCAGCCGTGCACAGCACCCTTTGGGGTCCTACACTGCTGGCAGGCTGTCCCCCCTCCCCACCCCAGCTGGGTCTCCAGGGCCTCACCCTAGGCCAATTCTCTTTGCACACACATCCTCCCTCCCTGGAAAGTTCATCAGCCCGCCCACACGTGCGTGTGCGAACGTGCACAATCCCCCAAGGGGCCTGGTAAACAGCGCGCGCTCGCTCTCTCTCTCTCTCTCTCTCTCTAGTGGAATCTCAATTGTGTTTTGCAGACTTCATTCTTCTCAGCTCGTTTGTGAAGCGGGCAAGGGGTATCATTACTCTTACTTGTTAAGTTGCCTGAGAGGAAAAAAACACAAAGTTTTTCCTCCTCCCAGAGTCTAATTACTTGTTGGGTGAGCCCCGACCCATATACATTTCTAAAGAGAGAGACACCGGATGCCAGCGGAAGAGAGGGCCTTGGACCGGGTTCAGAGACCCTCTGACAGCCATACCAGACTGTTGCCACAACTTCTCCAGGTGTTGAGGATGCTTTGTTTCTCACCTTGAGCTGCCATACTCTTCCATGCTTCTCTGCCATGGTAGTTTTTGTCCCTTTGCGGGCTACCTGCTTCCTTTCCTGTGACCTGTGCCATGTTCCTTCCCACCCGCACCCTCACCCCCGCCCCACCCCCCACCCCCAGCCTCCAGTGAACTGGAGTAGGGTCCTCTGAGTAGGCTCTGCACCTTTCACCTGCTTTGCTTTTGAATACACTCTCCTGTATTTATTTCTCTGCCTGGCTCCCCTCTCTCCTAGACTGTGAGCTCCCTGAGGTCCAAGGTCTTCCCCGCCTAAACCCTGCCACCTTTTTATCCCGGGCTCCTGGAATGGTTCCAGCACACGGGAGGACCCACTGAAGTGGGCCTTTCAGAGGGAACTCTTACCCCCAGAATGGTTAGGGCAACCACCTGCTGCTAACAGCCTATTTCACCCCATTTCCAAGCTCTTGATTCCGCCTCATCTGTCAAAGTCGACATCCGTCAATATCTCTGACGTCGCCAGCTGGTCTTCAGTTTCCCTCCCCACCCTCCAGGCACTCCGTGTGCAGAGTGGGCCCTGCCCTCATGGAATTTACATTCTAATGGGGAGACAGAGAAGAGAGGCCCCTATATCAATCAGTAAGATGCTGTAGAGGAAGGACTGGTGTGGAGACGTGGACTCCGCCTTTCGGTGGGGTGTGGAGAGGTCAGGAGCCTGTGGGAGGCAGACAGGATTGCAGCCATCTTTGGGAAATAGGATCCTCCACACTGGTTTTTGTTTTTCTAGTTTCCTGGTTCTGAAAAATGTCCTTAAGTAGTCTGACAGAAGAAAGCCCCGAGTCCGGAGGGTTTTCCTTCACTGTTGGTGAGGTCAGATTACCGGTCATATTTTGTCAGACTAGTCAAGAGACAGTGCTACCTTGAGCTCAGGCTGGCTGCGGAGACACGTCCTAGGCTGTGGGGAGGGCCCTGGGCTGGAATCCTGGACCTGGCAACACCCCGCTGTTGCTGCAAGGACAGCGCCGAGTCAGCACGAAGCCCGGAGCTGGCCTCAGCCCTTAGCGGCGAAGGGCCCGGGGCTGCTGAGACTTGTGTCTTCTGCGTCTCGCAGTTCTGAGGCCTGTGGTTTAGGTCTCTTCATCGGGCTCCACTCTGGGCAGCTCAGCACCCCGACAGCTGCCTGATGGAGCGGGTCAGGGCACCATCATCCCTGGGCCCTTGCACTTCAAGGTGGCCAGAGCTTAAAGACAGGAGAATGAACGACCAAGTTCCCAAAGCTCCAACGCATGTCTCAAAACCCCTGGTTGCTGGATTCCTCCAGAAAACACCTGCGGTGCCCAACAAGGCAGGAACAGGTCCTCTTGGGCTAAGCTGTCCAGGGGCTATCACACCCTGCCCTCCCATGGGAGTAGTGTGCTGTATCCATCCGCTGTCCCTGACCCTCTGCACTCCTTGGCCTGACAGATGGAGACAAGAGATGGTGGTGCCCCTCGCTGCAAGAGGTCATGGAAACATTCCACAGCTTGGGAGCCTGCAGCCCTGCGCTGGACCCCAGTCAGCCCGGTGAGAGGTGAGTACTTCCCCTTCCTCGCTGTCCTTTCCCATTCCTTCGACACTGTGTATCTCCCCTCCAGCCCCTCAACTTGTCCACCTTAGATACATACAGGTTTTTCCCTATCAGTTACACCTCCGTCAAAATGGTAAAACAAAACAAAACGAAACATTAGCCGAGAAAGATGCATTCTTCTCAACGTGTATTCATGCTAAAAAATATTCAAGTATTTCCTATTCTAGAAAGGTAATACAGCATAATGGGCCATTCGTTGTACAAAACTATCCATCTTATTATTGTTTGTGGTCTGTATCCTCAACTCCATAAGCACTGTGAGTTAGAAAAATGGAAGATTCTCTCTGATTAGTATTTGAAATTGTGTGCATTTGGGGAGAGTAAAAAAAATTTCCCAAACTCAGGCTCTTAGCCCCCATGCTGAAGCCATCTGAGGGATTCTAGAACAACCACACACGAGTACCCATGGATATGGGCATCACACCACGAATGGCGAACGTTCCGGTAATTGACCCTGCTCCCAGCTTCAGGAGACAGAAGAACGAGGCACGGGTGGGTCCTGCTGCTTGGGCTGACATCTGTTCCTGCCCCTCAGTGACTCAGAGCCCTCCCTGCTCCTCCTCTTCCAGGACATGTCCCAATCTCTCTGGTCTACCTCCAAGCCTCAATTTTGGCCCATTACCTAATAACAACCCATGGCCAGCAAGGCACAATCTTGCATGTAATTTCCACAATGGCCCATTTTGTTTTGTGGGTGCCCTCTTTGTGCACTGGGCTGGGTTGGGGGGTGGGTACTAATTTGCATGCCCATTGTCCCTGCCCTCTAGGAACAGAGCCATACAATATGTAAATGACTATTGTTGGGTGGACAGTGATTAGGTCTAGGTTGTAAAAGTGTTGCATATTGTAAACTTGTTCTACAAATTATATTACATTCAAACTCTCTCTTGATGATTCTTTGAGAAGATTTAACAGGGTGTTTAGAGCCCTGGACAGGCTGTTACACGGGAGCCCAGCACCCCTGTTCTGGTGACAAATCTTTGGGCCCCAGGAGGTGCAGGGACCCTTTTCCTTGCTGTGGCGGGCAGGTGGGTGTTCCTGCACAGGGAAGGCCAACACTTTCATAAGAACCTGTTCCACGACTGTGTTTAGTAATTGCCTGCCAAACCAAACCAGACCAAACCACACTTGCTCAGCTATAAATACCCCACGCATGTGCCAGCCTGCCTCGCTCCTGCCTTGCTCCTGCCCCTTTCCCTTCCCGCGGAGTTCCACATCTGGTGTAATAAGCCGCTTGCCTCTTCCCCAACACAGAGCTTCAATCACACCGCCTTCTAGAAGGAGTCAGGGGAAGAATTACACTTAGAAAAACAAATGCAGGTGGGAGGGGGGCTGAGGAGCCTGTGGGGTTTGGAAGAGCTATTTCTAACTGTCCTGATGAGCACTTGGTGTCCACCTGGAAAGTGGGAGGTGCCACTGCAGACAGAGGCTTATAACCACCCAATTTACTCCACGCCCTGCAAAGCGCCACTTTCTCCCCCGCCCTTCTCCCTTCCCCCAGGATTCCATGGCTTCCTGCTCCTTGTGCGTCGTCCGGGACAAATCCATCCTCTCTGGAGGCCATGGTGGGGGTTGGGGGGCACAGGTGGGCATCAGAACAATGGCTGTGTAAATCTGCCACCTGAAATTCTTGGGAACACAAAGCCCGGCACGCAGACTTCCAGCTCAACCAGGCAGTTTGCCCTGTGTGAGAGGAAGGCAAACCCACGTGGTCCCAGAGTGTCGTCAGAGCTGCGTGGTCAGTCACATCACCAGACGTGCCATTTGGACACCCTTCCTCTTCCCTTGGGCCTCATGTTGTTGGCCCCGTTTCCCCGGAGAGGCCTCAGAACTGGCCCAGAGGAGCTGGCCGATGGCTTCAGGGCTGACTTGCTTATTGTGGCCCTGTGGAGGTCTTTCTGCCTGAACACAGCCTCTTTTTGAAATGCAAACACATCCTGGAGACCCTTCTGGTGCCCTCTCCGAGATGTGAGGTAGCAGAGATGCCTGGGTGGGTTACCCGGGCTGCTCGCTGGCCTCTGCAGTTGGGGAGGCTCTGGAAGTCATAGGGTTGGAAGAAAGCTCTTCTAACTGCTCAGGAAGATCTGGGAAGGTTCGGGCATCTCCTCCACTGGGGGAATGGAATCCTTCATAGACACATGGACCACAAGAGGAACATCAGGGCAGGCTGCCTTCTCCCCAGTGTCTTCCTCATCCTGTTTCTGACCAAGCTCAAGTTCATCCCATGCCAGCTGGCTCCACGTCACCCACTGCTCTGCAGACTTCCAGGGATGTCCTGATCTAGCGCTCCTTGGAGAACAGGTGCTCTGGGGCCCCTCCAGGGCACCCACAGAGCCCTCACATTGGCCAAGGTTGGAAATGAGGGGTGGAGATATCACTGCACGTGGCCCCACACCTGGGCTGTCTTTTTAGTGTCTGTGGGAAAGATTGTCTTTCTTTCACCATTTGTTCTTAATCTCAGATTTCCTTGAAACCCATCACCATCATCGAATGCTTCAAGGTCTTCTTTCAAACCATGCAGTCTTTCTCCCGCTGGACCGTGCGATGTCCACCTCATTGCAAACACAGTAGCCCTCTGCCCGGTGACGAGACTGGGGAGGGAGGAATCAGGAGGGTCTCTGGGGGCAAAAGGGCAAAAGAGGGACCAGAGCCGAACACCCGACCAGGAAGCAGAGGCAAAAGCTTGAGGGGGTTGTGCCGCACGGCTACGCAGACACTCTCCATCACGGGCCCCGGTCTCACCTTGGAAGGCAGGGAAGGCCCTTGGTCACCAACAGCTGGTCTTCCAAGGCTGCTTCCAGCTTACAAAAGCCCAGCTGAAAGTCCAAGTCAGATACACAGGACTGGCCCACCAAACTGCCATAGGCAGGTGCTGGGAACCTCCATCCACTCTGTTCTCTGAAAGGGCAGCCTGGTGCAGAGGCCAAAGGGGTAACTCCATGACAGTTAATCCATTGAAAGGGTATCCTATCCAGTGTGGGGGAGGCTGGTCAGTGGCCATCTCAGGACACTGTAATCTGACCCAGGTAAAACATACTCCTTTCCCTTCCCATTAGCTCAGCATCGATTCGCCTTCGCTGCATTGACCTCAGCTCGTAGGGCCTGGACGGGTCCAGTCTGGTTCAGCAGTACAAGCCCAGGGGAGAGCATTGCCTGCAGGGTGGGGCCCCGACCCCTGGGTGCCTTGAGGATGGCTCACGGTTACAGAGGTGCTGTGATCATCCGCCTGTCTTATCATCCCCCTGCTGAGAATGTCAGTGTACCCTACAGACTGTAACTTAGTACGGTTTTCAACCCTTGGGGAAAACGAATCTAGAAACAGGGGTAGAGGTCAGTGACATGCCCCTCTTAAGATTACTTGTGAGTGTAGAACAGTGTCATCATAACCCAACCTCCAGCTCCCGGGTGTTGGCCACAGGCTGAGCCCGAACCCAGCCAGCTGGAGGTCGGGGCTGAGGGGCAGGGCTGACACAGAAAAAGTGCTTTGTCGATGGAGTCCAGTGGTGGGACCGTCACCTTGCTCTTAACCTGTGAAGTCCAGGAGGGGCACGGGGTGGCTAGGCTGTGAAGGCCTGTGCTCTGGGGCCTCCCGCTCAGAGTGTGGAGATGGAGGCCTGGGCATCAGTGGGTGCCACATCCCAGAATAGCAGTCACAGATGCAGCTGGTCCAGTGAAGTGGTTCCTCAGAGCCTCGGAAAGGGAAGGGACAGAGTACCCCGTTACATTGCCTGCTGTGCCCAAGGAGAGGTGGTGCTGGAAATGCTGGAGCACGCATTGGGAGTCTGTCAGGCCTCTCCACTTGCCACAGACACACTTCCCTCCCCAGCTCACGTTTTCCACACTCCTGCTGCCTCTGGCAGCGCCAGCCTGTCGGAAAGCCCATTCCTCTTCAGCGGAGTCACAGTCAGTTCTGTGCCCGTCCCCACCCTTGGGGAAGTCTGAACGGGTTCCCACTCGAGCTTCTGGCCCCCACGCCTGCTCACAGGCTGGAGCGGACCAGAACACCCCTCCTGCATGGACACGGACCCAGCAGGTGCCCGGATGTGCACACGCAGCCTCACCCATTCCCTGGCCCTAATAAAGGCTGAACTCTGGAAGAATGGCCGAGCCCAGTCCTAACCCACTGCCCCTGCCCTGACTTCCGTGCGTGGTCACCAATTCCCCTAGTGCCTGGAGCTGGATTTCTCCTCCTTCCCCTCTGAGAAGCAGCACCAGTGTCAAGTAAAGAACACCAGAGACTCTTCCTGGAGCCTGCTGGAACGGAGGGCTGCCCCTTTGTCAGCAGTCAGGTGGCTACCGTCAAGGCTGCCCTGGTCAGCAGGGTTTCTGTACTCCATACCTTCGTTTGCGGAGAGCCCGCTGTTCTCGGGAGCTCCAAGCCAGTTGGTAAGAGTGGAGAAGTGGATGAGACGACACACAGAGCCTTGTCGCAAGCTCACCTCAACAGTGTCCAACAATCAGCAGTGTACACTGGACCAGAGAGCGAATCATTTAGTGAGACAGATGCTACTGTCTTCTGTCCAGCGAGTGGATATCTGGGAAGTTTGTGCAAGCGTGGTGCAGCTCTGCTATCCCCTGATGGCCCTCCCACCGGAAGGCCCTTGCCACTCTGAGTGTGACTCTAGTCTTTAAAGAGGTGTTGTTGTTGTTGTTTTCCTATGACCCTAAGCTCTAACTTCCTCTGAGCTCAACCAGATTTGTCTTGCACTGGGCAAAACTAGCCGTGTCGCTAGACAGCATGTTAGTGTGAGACCTGTGGAGGGGTTCTCAAAGATATTTCTACTTCGAATTTCCCCATATTACTGACTGACGTTGGAAACTAGCCCCCACATAAGCTACCATGTGGCGTACTTTTCCGCACATGCAAAGAGTCACTATACCGCTATGGACAGAGGCTATTCTTTTTTTCTTTTTTCTTTTTCTTTCTTTTTTTTTTTAAAGATTTTATTTATTTATTTGACAGAGAGAGATCACAAGCAGGCAGAGAGGCAGGCAGAGAGACAGGAGGAAGCAGGCTCCCTGCTAAGCAGAGAGCCCGACGCGGGACTCGATCCCAGGACTCCGAGATCACGACCCGAGCCGAAGGCAGCGGCTCAACCCACTGAGCCACCCAGGCGCCCTTCTTTTTTCTTTTTTTTTTAAGATTTTATTTATTTGACACAGAGAGAGTGAGGGAGAGAGACAGAGACAGAGACAGAGAGCCAGCACAAGTAGGGAGAACAGCAGGCAGAGGCAGAAGCAGGCTCCCTGCTGAGCAGGGAGCCTGATGTGGGGCTCAATCTCAGGACCCTGGGATCATGACCTGAGCCAAAGGCAGCTTCACTTCACTAACTTCAGCCCCTCACTTCACCGACTGAGCCACCCAGACGCCCAACAAAGAAATTTCTTGAGGAAGACTCTTTCGGGGCAATGGAGTAGGATCTTCTGGTCTTTGAGTTCCTGAGAAGCAAATGCAGAGGCCTGGCTGGAATGGCAGTAGCTGGGAGCCGGCCCCCAGGGATCCCCACCTTCTGGCATTCCTCCCCCGTGTGGCTCCCACTCCCACACGGAGTCTGGATGGCCTGTGCAGACCGTAGAGATCAGCAGAAGTGATGGTGATGTCCCCTCCAAGACCAGCTTATAAAGGCTGAGGCTTCTGTCTCTCATTCTCCCCTCTCTCGGATCACTCACTTTGGCGGAAGCTGGCCGCGGAGTTGAGGAAGCCTGTGGAGAGCCCCCCAACCCTGACTCCCCGTGTAAGGACCTGGAAGCCTGCTGGCAGGCACATGAGTGAGTTTGGAAGCAGTTCCTCCAGCCCATTCCGTCCTGACATGACAGCAGACCCACCCCCAACATTTTGGAGGCAACGTCCCAAGAAACCCTGAGCCCTGGCCTCCCAGCTAAGCCGCTCCCAGATTCCTGACTCTCAGAAGCTGCATGACATAATAAATATTTGTTGTTTTTAAGCCTCTGTGTGTTGGAGTGATTTGTTACGCTGCAGTAGAGGACCTGTGCACACAGGGCATGAGTGCCCCAGGCTGCATGGGCCATCCACAGGCTCCCTGCTCTTGAGCAGGCCCCCCCGCCCCGCCTCAGTTCTCCCCCTTTGCGTCCACCTCCTCTCATGTCCTTCCTTTTGTTTTTGTCTTACCTTAGAGTGCTTAAAAACGACATAAACCTGAGCTGGAGTCAGCAGCAGGACAGCCCCCCAGAGACTGCCTTGGACCTTAGCCTAAGCTACATATGTAAGGTTAGTCAGACACGCACTTCTGTTCACTTTCCAGACCTGCTGGGCAGGTGCATGCGGTCAGTACCACTGAGCACATGGCGGGTGCCAGGACTGATACTATCGAAAGCCCACAGTCCCCACAACCGGGCCTGCCACCCAAGTACCCCATGGGGTGCTTGACTCTGGGCCTCGCTGCTTGTTTTTCTCAGCCACTGCACAGCCCAGCCACGGAGCTCACAGGGCTCCATCCCCTCCTGCCCTGCTGGGCCCCCCAAGGAGGCCCTCCCTGCCCTAGCTCTCTCTCTACTCCAGTTCCTGGCGCTGTGTGCCCTAGCCCAGCCAACGGCCTACACCGATGGGGAGCTCTTGGGCCTGATTGAGCTCCTGTGCCGAGCTGGCCTAGATGTGGGGCTCCGCCTGCTACCCAAGACTGATCTTCAGCAGCTTCTGCTTCTGCTCCTGGAGAACATCCATGAGTGGCCCGGGCAGGTACCATGAACCCCCAAGCCAAAGCCCAAGCCCTAGCCTCCTCTTTAATGTCCTGAGCCTCCTCCCACGGCCTCATCACTAGGGACTGAAGTCGCACCTCAAGTGCACTCCATGAAAATAGCAGGCTTGGAGGTCACCAGGAGGCCAGGGAACATTCTCGCCAGTCCCTGGCCTCTGTGATGGCCACCCTCCTCGCCCCTTAGTCTCTGGCTTCCACCCTAAGAGGGCTGGTGGGGAAATCAGGGTGAAGGCGGGCTCTCCTGCAGCCCACCTTGCTTCCTGCCATCCCCACAGCTCCAGCGGCTGTGCTGTACCCTGAGCAAGGTGTCAGATCACCACCACAACCTGCTGGCCCTTGTGCAGTTCTTCATGGATGTGACCTCTCGGAGCAGGTGGGTTGCTGCTCCACCCCTGCTTCCTCCCTCTGAAGCTCATCCCCTCCCCTGGGACGCGGTGGGGTGTGGGGGTCCAGAATCCTCCCCATCAGTCCCAACAAATCTCCCCCTCCTGCCCGATCTCTAATACCCAGGAGAAGGAACTAAAAATACAACTCACTAATGAGTTCATTACGAAAGGAAAAAAGCCTAATTTTCTTAACATGGTCTTATTAGCAAAACAATTGCCTTATACAATTAGCTTCTGACTACAGCTACGCCCCCCTCTTCCTTCCCACTGCCTGCTGCTTCCCAGCCCTTGGTAGAGGGTTCCTTCTTGTCCCTCAGACCTCAGTTGCTTTGTGTCCCCTAATCCCTCCTCCCCCACCCCTCTCCCAAACTCTCAACTCATCATCTCATCATTCTGCTTTGTCTTCTACACAGCCTGGCTTGCTGCCAGAAATTTATCTTACTGTTTGTTCCTTGTTTTTGGTGCCTTTCCTCCATGTTACCTCCAGGAGAGCAGGTTCCTTAGAGGAGTCACTGCCATATCCCCCAGCATCTAGAATAGTACCTGACGTGCTCTTGGCACTCTGTTCATCCTTTTCAAATGAATGAACGAGGTGAATGAACTCGGCGCTCTGCTCCCCCAAGGGTGGGACCCATTCACTAGACCTGGCTCCACCCAGTCTCTCCTCGCCTCCTTCCTTCCCCCGCTTTATAGGCCACAGCCATAGGGAATTCCTTGCCCTTCCCAGAGCAGACCATTCCTCTTCTCTCCTCTCTTCTCACTTAGAATGATGGCCCTCCTCACCCTTGCAACCAGGCCTGTCCTAGGGCCTTTCAGGAAGACCCCCAGCCTCCCAGGCTTCACAGCCTCCTCCTCGGTAACCCTATCCATGGGGGCCATTCCCCTGCACCTCCCTCCCCAGAGGCAGCTTCTGGAAGCAGGCTGGGCACTCCATTCAGACCCATATCCCAGGACCCAGTGGGTGCAGTCATGCTGAGCTTCAGTCCTGAGATGGAGAATTCAGTCTCTTTGTGAATAAAGAGAGGAGGCCTCTCCACAGTCCTGAAAGGGAGTTGTTGCTCTTTATTTGAAAGAACTGGGCTTCCAGAAGCTCTGTCTGAGGCCTTTAGGTGTGAACACTAAAGCAGTGCCTCAGTGGGCGCCATCTGCATTAAGCCCAGACGTGTGGGAAGTCTTGCCATAGGATCTGAAGAGGCTGACCTCTGCCTCCAGGCTCTCTGCTCAGCTCCAAACAGCTAGTCCGCTGTGTCGCAGAGTCAGAAATTGTAGGCTCAGGGCGCCTGGGTGGCTCAGTGGGTTAAAGCCTCTGCCTTCAGCTCAGGTCATGATCCCGGGGTCCTGGGATTGAGTCCCTCATCGGGGTCTCTGCCCAGCAGGGAGCCTGCTTCCTCCTCTCTCTCTCTCTGCCTGCCTCTCTGCCTATTTGTGATCTCTGTCTGTCAAATAAATAAATAAAATCTTTAAAAAAAAAAATGAAATTGTAGGCTCAGAGGTCTTTCCCATCCCCACCCCATTTTGTCTGTTCATCCCAAATCCTGTCCGTTCTGACTTCCAAATCCCAAATCCTGTTTGTGGTGGCCTGTCCATGTTAGCTCAGTGAAAACAGATCCCTGTCTGGGTCTCAGCCACCTCTGTCCCACTTGCTCCTGCTTTCATGTCCTGTCTCTCACCTGGATGGATGTTGGCAGTGGCATTCTGTCTTCCGCCTCGAAGTCTGTCTGCTCTATGGTTATATGGGATTATCGTGTCTCTGCTTTACCTCCACGCCAAGTCCAAACCTCCAGGCCCCATGTTGTCCCATCCCAATTTCCCATTTGCTCCCAACAGGCCACATTATTGGTACTTGCTTATCTTCCTTTCTTTCCTTTCTTCCTTTCTTTCTCTTTTGAAGTAGGCTCCAGGGACGCCTGGGTGGCTCAGTTGGTTAAACCGCTGCCTTCGGCTCAGGTCATGATCCCAGCATCCTGGGATCGAGTCCTACATCGGGCTCCTTGTTCTGTGGGGAGCCTGCTTCTCCCTCTGCCTCTGCCTGCCACTCTGTCTGCCTGTGCTCGCTCTCTCTCGCTCTCTCTCTGACAAATAAATAAATAAAATCTTTAAAAAAAATAAAATAAAAAAATAAAGTAGGCTCCATGCCTAACATGGTGCTCGAACTCACCACCCCGAGATTAAGAATTGCATGTTCTACCGAATGAGCCAGCCAGGCGCCCGTCAGTCTCGCTTTCATGTATTTATATATACATGTATGCATATGTCTACATATGTATATGTATGTGTATGATGAACCTCATTAATTTTCATAGCTGTGTAGTGTTCCCAGGTATACATACAACCAGGGTACAAGCTTTGTACATCTATGTAAATATTTCTATAGGATAAACTCTTTGAAGTGAAATTACAGTCCTAAGGTATATACATTTAAAATTTGGCCTCTAACAAACTCTGTATTAATTAATAATACCGCCAATGGACATGAAAATGTCTGTTTCTCCACTGTGCATTCTCAGTTTTGTTTTTAAGTTTTAGTCAATCTGGTAAGTGAAAAATGTGATCCTGTGGTTCTGATTTTTATTTCTCGGACTCCCAGTGAAGTTGAGAATCTTCTTATATGTTCATTGGCCTTTTGTGTTTCTCTTATTGTAAATTATATCTTGATACTTCTTGCCCATTTTTCTGTGGGGCAATTAATCTTATTAACGTATTGGTAGTTGCTTATTCTATATGTTTCAGCACTGTATTTTCTTCTAAGTCTATATATCTTTTTTTTGCACATCCTTTTTAAACCTTCGTGTGTGATATCTTTCGTTGAACTGAGGTTTTGGGTTTTTCTAAGTTTTATTTTAGAATAGATGTAGCTTTACAGAGAAGTTATGTGGATGGTATAGAAAATTGATTCTCACTGAAGCTGTGTTGAAAAGAAAAGCCTTCCCCATCCCAAGATCACAAAAATACTATGTTCACTTTCTCTCAGTGCTTACCTTAACTTTGTTACTTTTAGTTCTTAATCCCATCTGGAATCTATTCTTCGAAGATAAGAGATGAGGATGTAACTTTATTTTTTCCACCTCTGAAGAGCCCGCAGGTCAACACCAACCTTTTTTTTTTTCTCTCTCTCTTCATAATCCACCTTTCCTAGCAGGTTTGAGACTCCCTTCAACATATCCTAAATTTATGATGTCGTTCATCTGTTAATTGAGTCCAGTTGATTTCAAGGATCCATTCTTTTCCAGGGTGTCTTTATAACTCTAGCACCCCCACTAAGTGTTCTTTAAATGCCAGTAGTGAATATAATGGAACACTCTGGTCTCACTGGTTTTTTGTTTGTTTGTTTGTTTGTTTGTTTACGATTTTATTTATCTGAAAGAGAGTGAGAGAGATCACAGAAGGAGAAGGAAAGGGAGATTCAGACTCGCCGCTGAGCAGAGAGGCTGACGCAGGGCGCGATCTCAGGACCCTGAGATCATGACCAGAGCCCAAGGCAGATGCTTAACTGACTGAGGCCCCCAGTCAGTTTCAGTCACTTCAACTAGGGTGATAATTCCTGCCACACGCCTTGCTAAGAAAGAGAGATGGGTATTATTTATTTATTTCTCTATCTGTCTAGAAATTTTATCTTACTTTTCTAAATAGATAAAACATTCAAATAGGGGCGTCTGGGTGGCTCAGTGGGTTAAAGCCTCTGCCTTCAGCTCAGGTCATAATCCCAGGGTCCTAGGATCAAGCCCCGCATCAGGCTCTCTGCTAGGCAGGGAACCTGCTTCCTTCTCTCTCTCTGCCTGCCTCTCTGCCTACTTGTGATCTCTGTCTGTCAAATAAATAAATAAAATCTTTTAAAAAAAAATTCAAATAGAACAAAATTCAAAACGCACCAGGAGTACTTATTGGAAATGTGCCCCTCCCCCTACCAGCCACCTAGCTTGCCTCCATTTCCCCTCTGGGCTTCTTGTGCCTGTTCTCCTTGCCCTTCTTTTCACTTCAAGGTATGTTTTGGAAGTCGTTCCAAATGGGATCAGAAAGCACTTCTAATTCTTTTTTACAGTCTCGCTGTGGTCTCTCACCAGCCAACCCCCACTCCCCTGGCCCATGCTCCCTGTGGCGGCCATGTTGGAGGAGCTTGCTGGCGGCCTGTTCTGCCCTTGCTGGTGGCTGCCCCACTGGGCTCAGTGCCCAGACTGACCCCAGGAAGGAGGGCGTACTGTTGTACATTCTGTCACATTCTTCATCTACTGACTGGTTAAGCACAAAGCGAGAACTTCCACCAGGATTTGTGTGAGGCACCTCCCCCCACCCCCCCACCCCCCGGACCTTGGTGACCGAGATTTCAGGGAGGCACTGTAAATTGAAGGCACACTTGAGCTCGACCGAGAGAAATGAAAGTAAATACAAGAGCAGACCGTTTGAAATGGGGCCAATGGGAAGACTTTCCCTTGGAAGAGAGTCTCTCTGGGGACTCTGGCCCCTCTGGGGTAGCTCCAGGGAGCTGGGGGATGGGGGACAGGGAGGGGTGGGGGGGCTTGCCCTTCCAGCCCTGTGCAGGGTCTCCAGTGTGTGTTCTGAGGGAAGCCCTGCAGCCACTCCCAGGAGCCGCTTTAGGGGGAGGACAGAGTCTGAGGGCTCTCACTCCACCAAAAGCTGATGTGCACAGGCTCTAGGACCCGCCTCCTTCACCACCCGCGAATGTTTATTAAATATCCCAGGGATCCTGTTTAAACTGTGGCCTCCAAAGTAGAGGGGAAGATGAAACCAGCTTGAGCAGGCTGCCGGATCAGCCAGATTCTGGCCAGCAAGGAGCAGCTGACTCCCCAAGTCCAAGTGCGAGAGCCCAGGGGAGAAGGTGGACTTCAGAGGCTTCAGGTCTTTGCACCCTGGGAATAAGCGCCATGGCATGTGCAGGCACCCCATAGTGTTCCCCAAGTCCCTCTTGTTTTCCTTTGTGTTCCAAGCTGCTGGAGTGGGGCTGCTCACTCCTCTCTGGGCGGGGCCAAGGGCTACACCTTAGCGGGGAGTCATGCCCCCAACGCTCAGCTCGGTGCAGGCCCTAAACCAGTTCATTGTTTCCCAGTCCATCTGCCCTCTGCTGCCTTCATGTCCGGGCTCCTTGTTCCACCACAGTTCCCTTACTATGTGCCACCACACGTGGCCTGTCCCTACGTGGGCCCCTGATCCCTTCTGGCTGACCAGGACCCACTCTGAATGGCTGGCCAGCCTCCCTGTGGCCCTCAGCAGATTCCATATGTCACCCTGTTTCCCGCTGCTGAAATCTCTACCCCAGCAAACCGCTCTGCCCCTTCTTTCTCTGCTGAGTGCCAGCCACCCACACACCGAGTGGACCCACAACTCACCTCCTCGCTTTTCTCCCGGCCTCACCTCCCATACTTAGGACCCCAGCAGTCCTGCCCCTTCCAAACCTTCTGCAGACGCCCCTTATTCCTATCCCTTTCACTTTTTAGTCGCTGGTGTCTCTTCCTCAGCAAATATGTGCACTCGTGTGTCTCCTACCTTAGGATAGCAGTTCTGCTGCTGACCCCCTCCTCCAGCCCCTCCTGCCCCTCTAAGCTTCCCTTCCCCTGGTCTCCCTTTACTCCATTCACCCTAAACAGGCACCCTGAACCCTGCCCACCCTGGACACATGGTGGATTCTTCAGAGCTCAGAGTGTTGGAGAGAGTTCTCACCTGAGAAAACAGACATCTCGGGCTCTGGGGGTGGGCAAGGCCAGAACATTCTAGAAGGAGGCAGCCATGGTCCAAAAACCATCGATATTTTAGAAGGTCTCAAAATCCAGAGGAACAAGAGGCAAGACGAAGATCAGGTCTAGGGGTCGAGAGGCCATGCTGGAGCTGAGAGGGCAACAGAGAAAAAGTGGGTCCTGATGAAGCCAGGAGAGTGAGGGGTTGTGGCTGAAGAGGATCTGCCTCGCCTTTGTGAGTGGGTGTGCATGTAAGGGGTGGTAGGAGTGACCTAAAGAGCTAGGAGTAGAGGAGACGCACCTCATCTGGCACTCTAGCCCAACTGCCTTATCACCCCTGACCTAACGGACTTTCCCCAGGAATAATCTTATCATTTTCTTCCTTGGCTATACAATATCATTCTCCCGCCTGACTCCCCTCCCCTTCTTTGGCCCATCCTTCTCAGTTGCCATCACCCGGTTCCTTTCTCCATAGCTCCTCAAGCCTCAGTTTGCTCAGGAATTCTGCCCCAGTCCCTCCCCTGTGGTCCCTCTGTGCAGTCTGGGGAGCTTTCCAGGCTGGGCACTGCGGTGCTCTGTCCATATGGTCCCGCTTCAGGATCTGGTGCCCCCTCCCCAGCTGTGGAGTGTCACCCTGCCAGTCTACCCCAGGAATTCCCTTTGCTGAACACCATCCCCTTATCTGATGTTAGGTGCCTTCCTTGGGAACAGCCCAGTGCTGGGGGCAGAAAGGCCTGCCCCTCTGCCTCGATCTGGGATGTCTCTGAAGGACTTTGCCAGCCCCAGAGGTCCTTGTGGGGTCAGCCAAGCGCTTTGCTGTGACTGCGTTTCAGCCGGGCTTTTCCCTTTGGCACATACCTGCTTCCTTCTTCCCTATAGGAGGTCATCCCAAGAACACCTGTCTCCCCTTCTCCCAGCATGCTCCCTTCTGCTTCAGAATACACCTCCTGGGGAACTCAACCTGGGAGACACTATCTCTTCCTCATCCATGGCTGCAGCTCCAAGCACATGCCAGGGGCTCCCAAATCAATACCTTTGGCCAGATTTTTCTGCTAAGCGCCAGATCTGCATAGAC
Source organism: Lutra lutra (assembly GCF_902655055.1). Taxonomy (NCBI): domain Eukaryota; kingdom Metazoa; phylum Chordata; class Mammalia; order Carnivora; family Mustelidae; genus Lutra; species Lutra lutra. The sequence goes on from NC_062286.1 coordinate 76,262,915, forward strand.
AAGTATTTCTGGTTTAGCATGTGCGGAATAGAAGTCACGACCTTCCAAGGAGGACCACCTTCTCCTGGTATCTCCAGGTATCAGCACCTACCTACTGCCTGAAGCCTGGGAGACCGGGGTCACCTCCTGTCCCCCTCCAACTCCTCCTCCCCAACAATAGCCACCTCTCCCATCACCCTCCCACAGTTCCAGCTCTTAACACAGTGCCCTCTGGACTGCCACCTCCTCCAGGCTGTCCTCCATCTGAACCATGCCTGCAGTGTCCAGCAGTATCACCTCCTTCAGATGCACAGCTGGCCAAGTCATTCTTTTGCTCTATTAAAATCCCTCAGGCTTTGGTCCTCAGGGTGAAATTCAAACAGTGGCATACTAGGCCTCTGTGCCTTCTTTTCCAATCCTACCTTATCCCCCTGCCCAGCGTCCTTGGCAGGCTCTCCTGCTCCAGCCACCCTAACTCAGGATTTGTCTCAGAGCCTCTCAGCATCAGTTCCATCTTCCCTTATCCCTCTCCTCCTCTTTACCTGGATTTCCTCACCCTCAAGATGAGGCTCAGACCAAGGCAACTCTCCTGAGAAACCTCTTGATACAGGCACTGATTGTCGGCATCCTTGGCTCACCCCTTGGTCTGTGAGCTTCTTGAGGGAGGAGCTGTGACTTTGCTCCCGGGGGGCCTTGGAGCCTGGCACTGAGGAGGGACTCGTGCACGTGCTCGTGAAGCAATTGGTTCTGTACGGCAGATCTCAAAGAGCATAGAGTTGGGTTTTTAGTAGCCAATTCCAAACAGAAAAATGGCTCAGGCAGGCTCAGAGATGGGGTGCAGTCGCACTTTGAATGCAGATTGCAAATGAACCCAGTAAGGCAAAAGGGGGAAGTATCTGAAGGTCACGGGGACTGCAGCCAGAGTTCAAGCATGATCTCAGATTTTGAAAGATGCAGAAGATGGAAAGTAGGACACAGAAACAAGGCAGATGGACAAACGGCACAGACCAGTGTTAGAGCCAGTGGGGAACACGGAGGCCCAGAGGAGGGACTTCCGTGTAGTTGTTTATGAAGCAAGGAATGCTGTTTAAGGCTGGCAGTGAAATATTGACCCTGATGAAGAGAGAACAACAGTACATAATTTCTATTTTGCTTCTCTTCTCTTTGTCGAGGGGCATGATCTTTCATCAGGACTCCACTATTGATCAAAGGGAATTGAAGCCTAAGACAGCACAGGAGGAGACAGCAGGGGTGGCCTCCCGCTGTGCTGAATGGGGGGGGGGTTAAGTCCCCTGTGGTACAAGGGTGTCCCCTGTCAGTCCTGGGAGAGGAGCAGACAGGGTCCCTCAAGTTCACGGAGACCTCCAGAGGTGGGGAGGGAGGGTGCAGAAGGAGCATGGCGGGCTTGAGGTGCCCCCCACCTCATTCCCCAGGTTTGCCAGCACATACACAGCAAAGGAAGCTCTGCTTTCTAGGATTCCTAAGAATAAATCATACCAGACTAGCCTCGTTTATGTTTTGACAGGCCAGCCACAATAGTACTCTGGAGAGGGCTGTCTGGGTTTTTATAAGGCACTTGTTACAGACTACCATCCAATCCTGAGGACAAGGTGAGAAGTGTGAGCTGAGTGATTGACGCTGAAGTAGCTGGGCTCCTTGTGGTCAGGTGCGGCTGGCCAGCAGAGTGCAGGCACCCAGAGTCTTGTCTTAACTGACAGGTTGGTCAGGGAAGACCCAGTGTCTCCACTGAGGCCATTAATGGAACAATAGTCAGACTCACACATGACCTGAATACAGCTGACAGAGAACGGAAGATCCCAGAAGATCTCAACAAACCATAATGACAGTCGGAGAGGAAACGAGAGACCCAGCTGCACAACTAACAAGAGGATCTGGGAAATGGGATTTGACAGCAAGACGTGTGAGAGACTTTGGGCTCAGTGTGCGAACTGCGTCACATGGCGGGGGCAGCCAGGAAAAGGAGCCTCAGGGCCAGCTTGGAGCACCTCAACGACAAGAATGTTGACAGCCCCCAGGGCCTTCAGAGGACCCAACCCGCAGTGGCAAAAAGATTCTGAATGAGAGAAAAGTATGGGTGTCGCATACATAGAGAAGAGATAGTTGTGGGAAATGGCGGCCACCTCCCTCAGGTATGTGATGGGACGAATTAGAGGGATAAATCTGCGGTCATGAGATGGCGTGACTTTTTTTTTTTTTTTTTTAAGTAAGCTCTACCCCCACCATGGGGCTTGAACTCATGACTTACAACCCTGAAATCAAGAGTCACATGCTCTACCAACTGAGCCAGTCAGGCGCCGTCTAGATGGGGTGAGTTTGAAGATGTGTTCTAAGCCTGAGGTACTACGGGTTTCCTTATCATACCGAAAAGAAAGAAAGAGGGAAGTAGGATGGTAAAGAGGATAGGCGTTGGGTTGTAATCATCCGTCCGAACTTTATTTACTGAACAGCAGTAACCTCTTTATCTGTATAATATACTTGCAGGAAAGGACGCATCAGAGGGGGCTACTTAGTGCTCTCCGTGAAGGGGACCATCTGTGTAACTACTGCTGTATCTTAGGGCAGACCATCACCTGCTCCCCAGAAACTCCCTCGAGCCCATCGCAGGCATTCTCTCTCCAACGAAAACCCCGTCCCTGACTCCCATCCCATAGCTTCGTTTGCCTGGTTTTAAACCCAGGCATAAGCGCAGCCGTGTGCAGTGTTCTCTCTCGTGTCTGGGTTCCTCGGCACAGCGGCGACACTTTGTGGCTTCATCCACGGAGAAGTGAGCTGCTGTGGACGGATCCTTCACGTTGCCATGTGGTGGTCCCCCGTAAGGATCTATGGATGTGTCTTCCTGTCTGCACTGTGCATGCCCACACTTAAAAGGGTCCCGACATGTGTGCGGATGACGGGACGGACTCCCAAGGGGACTGCTCTGAGCTCTGAGCCCGGGGCCCTGGTTCTCCCTGCCTGGGCACTATATGCTCACGTGTGGGTAGGCTCCAAGTGAAGGACTGGGGGCATGGGGGATGTGGAAGTCAGCGTCATGATGGGGGGCCGTGACACCTGAGAGGCAGCGAGGGACTCGGGCAGATGTCCTGAGGCAGGGTGTTGGGCAGCCCTTCCACAGCGGAACAGGCCACTGTTGTTGCTTCCTGAACTGCCCTAGAGACATGGAAAAGGCAGCTCACGCCTTTGGCCAGATGCCTGATGGCCTTTTAGGGTAGTTCAGCGCTCTGGCAGGGCCTGGTTCCCCTCTGAACAAGTGAAGGCAAGGGGCACCAGAGGGGGCCGCGCTGACCGGTAGATTTCCCAAAGCCCTAGCGGCCCACACTGGTTAGTTAGTGCCTTTGCCCTCCTCTGAGTTCTCGTGCGGTGCCCGCCGCCTGGCTGGGCTGCCCCTTGCAGGAGCTAGAGGGAAGGCTGGAGGCTGGGAAGCAGAGGGCCTGTGTTCCACTTCCCAGCTTTGCTGTGGATTTGGAAAAGTCATTTCCAGGTTTCGAAGTGCCTTAGGCTCCTCTGAGCGCTTATCCAGTGTCCTGATCTTACAGAGGCCCATGGGGGGCGGGCGGAGAAGTGGGGAGGGTGGCAGGGCTAAAGCGGAGGCCTGGCCTGGTGTGAGCCTACAGAGCTGGAGCTCGTTTCCTTATATGACAGTGGCTGGGATGGCTCCAGTCCCTTCTGCATCCTCCTTTGTCCGTCTGGTTTGAGTTCCGGGGAGGCCTTGCTGGGTGGGGTCAGGTAGCTTCTAGGAGAGGAAGAGCCCCTGGCCAACCTTGGCTGGGCCCTCAGGACCCTTTTGCTTGCCCCCTGCACAGTTTGAGTGTTATTTGGGGTGAGTCTTTGCGTTTTTCTCCTCCATAGAGTAAGGTCCCCTTCAAAATTAAAAAGCAGTCCTGTCCCCAGTCCCTGTGTCCCAGTGCGAACTGAGAGCGCAGGAGCCTGTGTTTTAAAGACGGGGGGGCTGTCATAATGAAAGGCAGTGGACAGGCGGGGACAGCGAGGGGGAGCATGCCACCCTCAGATGTGGGTTCCTTTTCATCCATTCACCCGGTGCTTTTTCTGGTGCTTTTCTTCTTTTCTGGACTACAGCCCTGTCCCGACCCACCCAGCCTGCCTCTTCCCTTCTGGAACCACCCCAGCTCAGCTCCACTGGCCTGCCAGCACCCCCACCCTCAGGTTGGCCCCTCCCCACCCTGTGCAGGGTAAAGGAGCTCCCACACAGGCCTGGGTTTTGGATTAATGAAGCCCAGATGCAGGACTTCTGACTCTGGCTACAAGTTAGCTTTGGAGCAACAGCACTGAGGGGCCGTTTACCTCCCACTGTGCTCTGGGGCCAGCTGCTGCTGGGGCTCCCCGGGAACAGCTGGAGAGCAGGTCCTGGCTGCCAATGAGATGGAAGCCATGTGGGGTGTGCCCATGTGCCGAGTGGCCAGGGCTCAGGGACAAAAGGGAAGGTGGGGCTCCCCGTGAGGGGCAAGGGTCTGGCTGCGCTCGCAGGGGTCTGGTGTGGGGGATGATGAGGGACTCCTGTTTTCTACGCCATGACGCTAAGGGAGGCTGTCTCTCGGCAGCTCTCAGAAGGTCAGGTGGGGATGCTGAGGTGCTCCACAGAAAGGGGTCAGGGCTAAAGGGAGACAGGGTCCTGGAGGGCCCCGTGCTGGTTAATGTCAGGTCTTCCTGATCAAGAATGGATCAGGGATGGTTGGTCCCTCCCTGGGTTGCCAGATAAAATACAAACATTGCATGGGGTGTGGTTGCGGGGTTGGGGGGGGGTCAGACATATGGTAAGAAAATGACTCTTTGTTTATCCATGAGAAATTCACATTTAACTGGGCATTCTATATGTTTCCTGGCTAAATCTGGCAATCCTGTCTCCCCCTCCACCTGAGTTTCTTCTCTGCGTAATAGTTTTATTGAACTACAGCCTACAAGCAGCACAGAACCCAGATCATAGGCACGTGGCTCAGCGGATGGCCACAGGGGGAACACGTGTGAAACCAGCACTTAGAGCAAGAAAGGCAACAAGAGCAGAACCTGCTGGTCCCCCCAGCCATCACCACTACGCAGGCTGCCAACAGCTGCTCTTTGGCCGTTTTTGTACTTTATAGGAATTGAATCGCGCGCACGTATTCTTTTGAATCAGGCTTCTTTGGCGTGACACTGTGAAGATCATCTGGGACTTTGGGTGTCATTTTAGCTCCCTGTCATTACGAGGAGGATTGAATTATATCGATAGCGCCCAACCAGGATATGCCTTCTAACGGTGTGTTTAAAGTGCACTTCCGTCTTGTGTGTGTGTGTGTGTGTGTGCGCGCGCGCGCGCGCGCGCGTAGGTACTGAGGAGGAGGATTGCTAGGTCATGGGGTGAGCACAAGTTCATCTTTTGTTGATCTTGCCAAGCAGTTTCTTGAAGTGGATATATAGTTCGAATTCCCACCAGCTGGATGTGAGCGTCTCTGCGGCCCACACCACCCCTAGTGCATTGCCCCCTTTCTCATGTTCTCCTTTCTGATGTATGGTGGTACTGCCTGCTGGTGCTTTTTTTTCCTCTTTTTCATCTGTTGCTTTGTTGATCCCTCTGACTTTCTTGACAAAGTGCTGAGAACATCAGTAAGGCCTCTGGTTGCGGTACTAGCCTGTCCAGCCCCACAGCGACATCGAGGAGCCCTTCCTACCCCAGTTCCTACCCCAGTTCCCCATTCCTACCCCAGTTCCCTCTGTCATGTGAGGCCTGGGCAGCAGCAGGCCCTTCTCTGGGGAAGTTGCCGTGGAGACTGGACCACCAAGCCTGGAAGTGGCCAGACTGGATCTTGCCTCCCCAAAGTACTTGTTTAGCATTTCCCAGTGCTGCCTGTAGGAGGCTGTTCCTGATGTCCGGTCTTTCAGTTCCTTGTGCCGTCATTCCAGGAACACGGGGGAGAGCGGCTGCGGGCATCGTCCCAACAGTGCTGTGACCTGAGGGCATTTCCCCTCTGAGGAGCTGGTTCCAGCCCAAGTGTCTTCCTTCAGGTTCCTTCTGTTTCCTCTGGCTTCCGGATCTCTCCTTTGCTTCTTATGATGGTGGCTCTGATTTCTGACGCAGAAACCAGGGACTGTGACCACATCAAGGTCCATTCCAGGGGCTAACGTCTGCTGTCCGTGGGGAACCAGTGTATGGAGGTGCAAGAGAGACATGACCTTCTTGGTAGAGACAAGCTATGGCACGGAGCGTGGGCAAAAGAGGGGCCCTCAACCTCTCTTCCCATCACCCAGCCTCCTCAATCACTGCCACCCCAGTGTCATCCTCTGTTCTCCACCCCCCTCCTCTTTTCTCTTTCTGCTCACTCTAGTCCTCAAGGACCTGTGGAAATCAGAGCCCTGAACATGAGCATCTGAAATCCCCATCAGAGGTCTTGAGTCCCAAAGAGAAGAGATACTAGCCCCATGAATGAATCAGTTAAGACTAGTGCTAGGGGCACCTTCCTTCAGCTCAGATCATGATCCCAGGGTCCTGGGATTGAGCCCCGCATCTGGCTCTCTACTCAGCGGGGAGCCTGCTCCCCCCACCACCCCGCTCTCTCTCTGCCTGCCTTTCTGCCTACTTGTGATCTCTGTCTGTCAAATAAATAAATAACATCTTTAAAAAAAAAAAAAAAAAAAGCTAGTGCTAGACTCAGAAGCCCAGCCCAAACTGACTGAAGCCAAAAGCACTTTATTGGCCCACATGGCCTAATGACCTACTGAATGGTCCAGGGGCTGGGGGCTTCAGGCACCACAGGCTCTAGGCTCTAGGTATTGTCAGAGCTCTGTCCCTGTCCTCAGTCTCTATTTGCTTCATCCTCCAGGCTCTCCCACAGGTAGGCAGGATGGTCACCAGCAGGTGTAGGATTGCCTCTTGTCAGATCAGTGGCCCTGCTGGACAGGCACACGCTCTGCTGATAATTACAACCAGGGCACCTCTAAGTGGCGCAGTCACTCCGACTCTGATGGGCCATGCCTGATTCCTGGGCCCACCCCTGGCTGAGCAGCTTCTCTAAAGGAAAGTTGATCCCGGGTGGGGAAAAAAAAAAAAAAGACAAAGTTTAGCCCCACTTTCCACTACCCTAGTGGGCTGAAAGATTCTAATGCTGCAAAGGACAGAAAAGGCCAAGATCTTGCAAAAGCAGTTGAATGTTCCTTATCTCTGTGTATCCTCAGATAAGCATAGATACTCAGAAAGACCAACTCGGAAGAAAAACACTGCTGAGCCAGCCTCTGCAATTACCAGTGACTTTAATTTTTTTCCCTTTTGCTTATTTTTCAACTCTATTGTCATGTTTTATTGCTTCTAAAATACATGATAAATACTATAAACCAGAAGAACAGGGCAAAGTCCTCCAGACAGCACGCCTCTCCCATGAGGCCCCCGTGTGCGCCTCCAGCCCACTCACTCGCAGAGGGTCCGACCCTTCATCCTTCTTGCTCCTTCCCTCACAGGCAGCTTCGAAGCCAGCTCAGCCTCCTGGTCATTGCCCAGATGCTGGACCAGCAAGAGACGCTTCCTCTCTGGCAAGAGAAGGCCCAGGTGAGTCTGGAAGCCTGTGGATGAGCAGAGGGCTCCTGCCAAGGCCTGCCTGCTCTTGCGGTTTTTCCCCAAAGGTTGGGAGCCTCAAGCCAAGAGAGCCAAGTTGAGGGTGATTTTTTTTTTTTACTCATTCAGCAACTACTGATTTGTATGCCTACTGTGTGCTAGGCGCTGAGGCTAGAGCAGTGAGGGGGTAGCATGTGTTGCTTGTTTTTGCTTTTTTTTTAGCTGTGGTAAAATATGCATGACAGAACATTTACCGTTTTAACATTTTTTTTTTAACCATCATGACAATTTTAAGTGCAAAGTTCAACCATTCGAAGTGTCCAGTTCAGCGGCTCTGAGTCCATTCACAATGCTGTGTAGCCATCAACACCCCCATATTTTTTTCACCCTCCCAAGTAAAAGCTCCATACCCATTCAGTGCTAATTCCCATTCTCTCCTTTCCTGTCCCTGCTTATAGTACTTCTTATAGGCGGGGAAAAAAACAGTGCAAGTGAAAACAAACCCTATGCCCTTAAGATTACTCACTCCTAGTGCCTCTCCTTTTCCAGTGTTAGGCATTCTTGGGGCAGCAAGAAAAGTAGAGCTTTGTCTTCTTTCCTCACCCGCTTCTCTCCAGAAAGCTCTGACCACAGCCTCTGCAGCTTGGGGCCCTGGGTGCAGCGTGGGTCCCAGCCAGCCCAAGGATGGATGATGGGGAGGCTGAGCATGCTGTCACCCTCTCCCCCTAGAAGCTCCCTGGGATCCCAGAATAGTTGCTGGGTACCACCCATCCCTCCAACTCAGCAGCGCAAGGGGGACAAGGCAGTCCCTGTGAAGGGCTGTGTGTCTCTGCTCGTAGAAGTATACTCGGGAAGCCTGCGTCACCCCTTGCCCAGAGCGCTGGGAGATCGTTCTGGCACATCCTGGGGCAGGCTAGACAATATTGCTGAGTCTGCAGTGCTGGGATTGCAGAGCGGGAGCTCAGAGAGCTGACTGGTTGTGTTGGCTTTTCTGAGTGGGCTTGGCCTGGCTTTTGCCCTGGCTGCCCTCTTTGCCGTAAATACTTTTTCGAAGGACTTAGCCCGGCTGGAGCTTCTTGTCATTCCTGTTCCTGCTGAAATGTCACCTCCACTCAGAGGCCTTTCCTAACCACCCAAGCCAAAGTCCCCGGCAAATCACCCTGTATTAAATTGCTTACCTCCTGACATTTTCTTATTTATTGGGTCAGGGTCTGTGTACACACACACACACACACACACACACACCCCGGCTGGAGCTCCTTGAGTGCAGGGACCAAATCCTTCCTGTTCACCACTGCCCGTCTGCACCTAGCACAGTGCCTGACACATAGGGATTCCGGGTGTGCTTGTGGAGTGAAGGAGCCTGAGGTTGAGCCCCTGGAGTGTGCGAGAGGAAGTTCCCTCTCCCCTGGGGAGAGGTGGGGGAGGGAGACATAGCAGGCAGACAAGACCACCTGGTCCCAGAGGGCTCTGGAGGGCAGCTGGGTGTCAGTGAGCCCCAAGGAGAACAGAGCACGGGGTCAGAGCGAGGGGAAAGGCCAGAGCATCGGTATCAGGAAAGGCAGGGCCAGCTACAGGTGGAGGGTGGGGGCGGCTGCCCCCCTGCAGTGTTTGGCGGCCACCAGAGAGGGGCTCAAGCATCAGGGCCTGGGAGCCCCCAGCTTCTGGGGCCCAGCCCTGCCCAGCTCCAGGGCTCTCCAGCCATACTAGTCACCCGCATGCCCACCGCACCCATCTATTCAGGAGAGCCCAGCTAAGCATCGCCTGTGTGCCCGGCTCCATGCCAGGCTCTGCATCCAGGACCCGGCCCTCCGAAGACAGGGTGTGAGCAAGGTGGGCTGAGGGTGCAGTGACTAACGCTGCCCAAGGGCAGTGAAGTGGCTTCCAGAGAAGGTGTCCTGAGCCAGGTCTAGGAGGCTGAGTCAGTGCCTGTGTTGCCCAGAGGAGAGTCTGCTGGGGGCTGGTGCGTGCCGTGCATGGCTGCGCCAGCCTCCTGGGGCTCGGGGAAAGGAAGGACCAGCCGGGGCCTGCCTGCGGCCTTCCCTGTGTGCTTCCCCCATCTCCACTGCGGGCTTGGGGCTGCTGCCAGCACCTCCTAGGTCTCCGGGCTGTAGGCAGTCCCCTTTCCAGTCTGGCCTGTCAGATGGATATTCACCTTCTGAGGGCCACCACTGTGGCCCCACTAGCCACCCACGTCAAAGCCCACAACGCCCCCTCTCCCAGCTTCTCTATGCGGCCTGCCCTGCACACGCCACCTGTTCTTCCCAGTCCTCGTTGTGGGCCAGCCCTGCTCTCCCTGCACACAGCTCTGTGCCTTGACCTCCCTGTCTGTATCACATCCCAACCGAAATGGTGGGAGCTAACACTGCCTAGCATGCGCTGTGTGCCGGGGCTGTTCTCAGAGCTTACCTCTCCTAGCAGTCCCCAGCAGTGAGGACTGTTACCATCAGACATTTTTCAGAGATGGGGAAACTGAGGCAGGCACTGTTAGGAAACTTCTCAGGGTCATATGGCAGGAAAGCCGTGGAGCTAGGATTCAACTGCAGGGTCCTTGCCCTTGACCCGTGCAACATGGCATCTCTGCTCCTTCAGCCCCTTCCTCTGCTCTCACTGTGGTGAGCCCAGACCATGCCGGCCACTTCCTGCTGAAGGTGCCCTCCTAGTCCCTTGAGCTTTATTCCAAAGTGGCGGCTAGAAGGACAAGGGCTGCGGTTTCTACTTCCTTCATTGATGTGTAAATACTTGATAAACCTTATCAATTGATTGACTATGAAGGGGACCCCAGGGATTGAGAATTAACTCGTCTAGGAGAGGTTCTGGGGTGAGTGCCTGGGCAGAAGCCTCTCAGGACACTGCTGGGCAGGAGGAGTCCCTGACCCTTGGATGGCTTAGCTCTCTGCTTCAGGCTGCAGTCAGAGGCCCTAGCAGCAAGAGCTAAAGAACTAGAATTTAAGGAATGAGACTTCTGTAGGTGGTCAGGATGCAAGCTCCTCCCCACAAGGCCCGCATTTTCCAGGAGAGCCTTGGGTCAGGCTGCTTGCTGTTGTCCTTGGGAGTCCTGGAAATCTCCCAGAAACAGCAGGGTTTTAGCTTCATGCACCAGTGTGCTCTAGACCCTCTTCAGAGCACTGAAGATACGGTCCTGAACAGAAATTAGTCCCTCCCTTGTGAAATTCAGTCTAGGGGCAGACGGACAGACACAGGAGCCAAGAAAAAAGTAAATGTTTGCCATACCAGATGATGATAAGGGCTCTGGAGCAAAATAAAGCCAGATAAAGAGGAGAGGGAATGTGGGGAGATGGGGACATTTGTGCACAGAACTAAAAAAGTCAGGCAGGTTTCTCAGGAGAATGGCAAGTACAAAGGCCCTGGGGCAGATAGAGTTCTCTTAGGTTGGAGGAAAAGCAGAAGCCACTGTGGCTGGAGCAGAAGACTGAGGATGGAGTAGTAGAAGTTGAGGTCAGACAAGTAAGTGGGGACTCAATCCACCAGCACCTCCGGGCCGTGATAGCGGCTTTGTGTTCATGCCAAAGTGGAGAGCCACTGGAAGGTTTTGATAAGAGAAACAGAATCTAATTTATAGAATTTTTTAAAAAGATTTTATTTATTTGGGGTGCCTGGGTGGCTCAGTCACTAAGCGTCTGCCTTTGGCTCAGGCCCTGATCCCAGGGTGCTGGGACGGAGCCCCGGGGCTCCCTGCTTCTCCCACCCTCTGCTTGTGTCACCTCTCTTGCTGTCTCTCTCTCTGTCAGATAATCTTTTTTTTTTTTTTTTTTTTTTTATTTGTCAGAGAGAGAGAGAGAGAGAGTGAGAACAAGCAGATAGAGTGGCAGGCAGAGGCAGAGGGAGAAGCAGGCTCCCTGCCGAGCAAGGAGCCCGACACGGGACTCGATCCCAGGACTCTGGGATCATGACCCGAGCTGAAGGCAGCCGCCCAACCAACTGAGCCACCCAGGCGTCCCTCTGTCAGATAATCTTAAAAAAAAATTTTAGGGGCACCTGGGTGGCTCAGTGGGTTAAAGCCTCTGCCTTCGGCTCAGGTCATGATTTCAGGGTCCTGGGATCAAGCCCCGCGTCGGGCTTCTGCTCAGCAGGGAGCCTGCTTCCTCCTCTCTCTCTGCCTGCCTCTCTGCCTACTTGTGATCTCTGTCAAATGAATTTAAAAAAAAAATGTATTTGTTTATTTGACAGAGAGAGAGAAAGGGAGTACAAGCAGGCAGAGGGGGACGGAGAGCCAGGCTCCCTACCGAGCAGGGCGCCGATGCACGACTCCACCCCAGGACCCTGTGATCATGACCTGGGCCGCAGGCAGATGCTTAATCAACTGAGCCACCAAGGTGCCCCTAATTTATAGAGTGTTTTTAAATTACTCTGGCGATTATGTTGGGCTTAGGCGATTGCAATAATTCTGGTAAGAGATGACAATTGTTTGGCCTGGGGAGATATCGGAGAAGGTGGTAAGAAGTGGTCGGACTCTAGGTGTGTTTCCCAAGCAGCCAGTGGGACCGGAGATGTGAGAGGAGGGAGACCAGGAGGGCTCTAGGACCTATGAAGCTTGGCAGGATGGAGAAGCCCTTTACCAAGATCAGCAGGACACAGGTGGATCAGGTTTGAAGACCAGCGGGGAGTTTGCTGCTTATCTCAGGTCACCTCTTGCAACATAGCAAATCTCCTTTGTCAAGCCATGGCTTCCAGTTTGGAGTCGGGAAGACATGGGCTTTAAACAGCCAAAATGCAGGAGGATGAGGGTGTGCATCTCCTAGGGAGAGGCAGTCTTGCCCTGCCCTGCATTCATTCATGGAATGTAGGCTTATGAAACATACACCATGTGCCCGGGGCTGGGTTTGACCCCTCAGGACTGCAGGGGAACAAAACTGCCCTCTTGGGCCTTACGTTCTAGTGAGGGAATGGGGACAGTAAGAAACAAAGTAAACAAGTAAATTACAGAACGCCTCAGGAAGTGGTAAATGTGGTGGACACAGAAGTCACTGGAGGCGAGGGGGTTAGCAGGTGTGGGTGGCGTGGACAGCAGTGTAGACCTGGGGGCCTGGGGCTGGGGTGTGGACAGGAGCAGCTACGTGCATCTGGTCAGAAGGCCCGGTTGGGGTGTGGGCTCCAGGGGACAATGGGACTGCCTGAGCCTCACAGACACTTAAGATGCTGGCCTTCTGGGACACCTGGGTAGCTCAGTTGGTTAGGTGTCTGCCTTCAGCTCAGGTTGTGATCTTAGGTTCCTGGGTGCGAGTCCCAAATTGGGCTCCTTGCTCAGCAAGGAGCCTCCTTCTCCCTCTGCTTTCTCCCTGCTTGCACATTCGCTCTCTCTCTGACAGAAAAAAATCTTTAAAAAAAAAAAAAAGAAGAAGAAGATCCTGCCCTTCTCCACTAGGCAGATAGAAGCACTACTGGGGCCTGAGCACAGGAGTGACCAGCCCTGTGGCCCGCTGCCTGGCTGGAACGCGCTGGCCCTCTCCTGCCTGCAGGGCAGACAGGACCAGCGGAGGCCTGCCTTCTTGGGTGATCCTTTGCCTCTTGCCTGGAGGTGTCTGTCCTAATGGGCTGAGTGTTTGCAGAGACAGCTCCCAGCGGCGGGGGTGAGGTGGGGAGGTGCGCTGTCAGGCCCTGGCCCTCCCTGCTGGGATGCACACAGTCCAAATAAGCCCTGGTCCGGTGGGGTGGGGGGGAGGGGCGTGGCTGCCAGAACCGGAAACAAAGGAGAGTGAGCAATCAACGCGGCAGCTTGCTACGCAGGCCCGCTGAAGCTGTTTTCATGGAGAGGAAAAACAGGGGAGCTAGCGGAGCCCGCTGAGCTGCTGTTGTGGCCCCGCCCAGGGCTCCCGTAGCAGGGAGGGTCTAACTGGGGCGAGGCTGCCTGCCTGAGGACAGCTTCTGGGGGCGTGGGCTGCACAGCTGTGATCCCCAAGCAGGCAGGCCTCTTTTGGAAACCATCCCCAGCCTTGCAAGGCCTGAGCGAGATGGCACAGCTCTGGTCTGGGGGAAGCTCCAGATGGTGCCTCTCTTCGCCTGGAACCTTCTCTCTTTCCCTGCCTCCTCCTCTCCCTTCCTAAAGGGATCGGACACGAGGCCAAGAAGCCCTGGCGCCCTTCCAGGAGCCGAGGCCCTAGGCCTGTCTCCTAGCCCTCAGCCCAGCTGCTCTTGTGGGCTAAGTCTGTGGCCGGCTGAGATGCTGAGCAGGTGTCTCCGGGTGAGTCAGGGAGAGGAAGCCAGGTGTGCCAGGCAAGGCTGGGCTCGAGCAGGGAGCTGGGCTCGGGGGTTGGGCCTAAGCCCTTTGGGCCAGCCTACACCTGTTACATCTAAAAAGATGGTGCGTCTGTGAACTCCGATGTCTCTGCTCCTTCCATCTGCATCCCCCACTCTCCCAGGGTGGCAGGTGGGCCCAAAGGCGCCAAGGGCCCACATACTGCCTGCCTCTGTCCTGACCACAAATTAGCTCCAGGGCAGCTGAAGGGTCCTTGTTGGGGCTGAACCCAGGCTGCTCAAACCAGGTGCAGGGGCCGGGCCAGAAGGAGTGGCTTCCTGCAGACAGCGGGACTCCCTTGGGCCCTGTTCCTGGGAGGGGTGGGGGTACTCCCATTTGTTCAGAGAAGGTCAGCGGTTTACATGGGGGGGTGGGGGACAGCTAGCAGATCAAGGAACAACTGTGCAGTGTGCGGCCCTGGTGGGCAATCCCCATTCCAACAACACAACAGGTAAGGACACTTTTGAAACAATCAGAGAAACCTGAACGTGGTGTTAGAACATATAAGGAGTTCTTGGTAATTTTGCTGGGCAGGAGAATGATACTGTGACCATGCTGGGGAAAGAAATCCTTGTCCCTTTCCGTGAAAAGCTCTTTATGGGTAAAATGATACAGTGTTTGGATTTCCTTTAAAATCCCCTGAAAGGAGAAGGGCGGGGGCGGAGAAATGGGGGCAGACAGCGTGATGGGGAGCAAGCACAGCCGGCAGGAGAGGGGGCTGGTGGTTCAGAGCCTCTGCTCCTCTGTATGTCTCTCCAAGCCCACAGCAACTTCAGGGGAGTGAGGGACTCAAGCAGTAGCTGGGGGTAGGAAGGGTCTGGCCCTCTCTGGGGGCCTTGATTCTTCCAGGCCTGTGGGCTCCCTCCAGGGAAGTGCATCAAATCCCCAGCCTACAGAGATCTTCTTGGTTCACTCCTTTAAAGGAAGGCTCAGCCTGTGCCAGACCCCATGTGCACGCGTGACTCTCCTGTCCTGGGAAGAGGGTGTGCTGTTGTCTCCATTTTGCAGATAGGACCCTAAGGCTCCAAGAGGTCACACGACATACCGGTGAGGGGGGATCCAGGCCATGGAAGCTGGTGGTCTGGCTCCAGAGCCCATGCTCTGACCTACTGGTGCCGGCCAGGTCCCCCAGTGTCCCAACCACCCCTGTATGACAGCATCTCTTCTCCTTCCCAGCTGTTTTTGCTCAGCCAGCTCCTGAGTCTCATGAGGCCATCATCCCTCAGGCAGCATCTGGGCTCTGTGACCTTGCCACCCAGCCAGGAGCAACAGCCAAAGGCCAGTGCTGAGCTAGACCACAAGGTGAGCACCCAGTGCCTGCCCGTATCGGCCAGGCTCGCGTGAAGGCAGGGCTGGCCATGCTGTCCGGCCTGCAGGGCCTTCATGCTGCCAGTCCTCCTAAAACCCCAGGGCCTTAAAATTCCAGCAAGCTGTCTCCCTCTGGTGAGAGGAGGTGCTCACCGTCCCTGCAGAGCCTATAATTAGTGCCCTTCATGGAGGCATAGTGGGGCGCTGTGTGCTTGGGCGCACACAGCCCCCTGGCCCTGCTCCGGGGTCGTGCTGCATCCTTTATGGTCTATTAGGGATGTGTTAACGTGGGGTGCTCTCTGAGCCACACAGCACAATTTAGAGAGATGCACCTTCTCCCTGTTCCTCGTGGTTGCCGCTGAGGCTGAGCCCTTGGCCTTTCCCCCCAGTTGTTCCTTTTTTTTTTTTTTTTTTTTAAATTTATTTATTTACTTGAGAGAGAGAGAGCACAAGCGGGGGCAGAGGGGAGGAGCAGAGGGAGAGGGAGAAGCAGGTTCCCTCTGAGCAGGGATCCCAACATGGGGCTGGGGTTTGATCCCAGAACCCTGGGATCTTGACCTGAGCTGAAGTCAGCCACTTAACTGACAGAGCCACCCAGGTGCCCATCCTCCAGCCCTCTTTTTTTTTTTTTTTTTAAAGATTTTATTTATTCATTTGACAGAGAGAGATCACAAGTAGACAGAGAGGCAGGCAGAGAGAAAGAGAGGGAAGCAGGCTCCCTGCCGAGCAGAGAGCCCGATGCGGGACTCGATCCCAGGACCCTGAGATCATGACCCGAGCCGAAGGCAGCGGCCTAACCCACTGAGCCACCCAGGTGCCCCTCCTCCAGCCCTCTTTTTTTTTTTTTTTATGTTTTTTTTTTTTTTAAGATTTTATTTATTTATTTGACAGAGAGAGATCACAAGTAGACAGAGAGGCAGGCAGAGAGAGAGAGAGAGGGAAGCAGGCTCCCTGCTGAGCAGAGAGCCCGATGCGGGACTCGATCCCAGGACCCTGAGATCATGACCTGAGCCGAAGGCAGCGGCTTAACCCACTGAGCCACCCAGGCGCCCCTCCTCCAGCCCTCTTAACTGACTTTCCAGACATTGCCCATCTCTCCTGTAAGCCCAGCTCTGGCGGGAGTCAGGGACAAAGAGGTACCCCCGAGCCTGCAGGTCTTGTGGTTTGGAATGGGGAAGACTGTAGACCCGGGGGGTGAAGGTCAAGCAGGGGCAGTGGTGTGAGATGTAGGGGCTTCAAAGTGGGAGCCCCAAGCTTGGCTCTGGGAGTGAGGGCAGGGGGAGAGGTGTGGATCTCAGTGGGCTCCCCTCTCCCAGGGGCCTCGAGGATGAGGAATGGAGATAGAGATCTTTCTAATTTAGGAAAGTAGTTATTCCAAAAGCTCACTTGGAGGTTGGATGTTGACGATCTAGAAGTCCACCCTTTGGGCATTGCTCTGCAAATCAGATAAATGAATTAATTTACTTAATGAACACAAATGAACCATTAAGAAGATATGATAATCCCAGGTGTCTGTGCCTCTTTTGAAAAGTGTAGGTAAGGTTATCTTTGAGTTGTGCCTAATATTAGTGCATTTACGAGACAGCCGCCTGCCTCCCAGGAGAGCCCAAGTCATGTGCGTGAACCCATTCTTGTCTCCCAACGATTTCCTGAGAAATGAGCTGGTGCGGAGGCTGCGTTTGGATGTTCCAGGGCCTCTAGAAAGGAGGTGGGGTCGGTCCATGGCCGGGAAGGGTCTCTCTGAGCAGGACGCAGTGGGCAAGCCCCAGACTGGACTGAGGGGAGGAAAAAGGAGGGAAAGAAGGGAACAAGGCTTGTAGCTGATCTGCCCAGTGAAGATTGTGCACTTTAAAACACTTTGGAGGCTACTCCTGTGACCACACCCAGCAGAGCTGTGACCACCAGGCCGCAGACCTCCACTTGGCTCCTTGCTTTTAGGAGCCCATCTGGTAGCAAATGTCTGTTCCACACCCAGGGAAGAAGAGGAGTTAAGTGGTCTGAGGGTATCCTTTATTCTGAGCACTGTTCTCATGCATGTAAAGGAAGCTGTGTCCCCCTGGTCAGCTACCATATTGGAAGTGACCTCTGTGGCTTAGAAACATGGAGGGTTCAGGGTGGCTTGACAGGGTGTCCCAGAAGCCGAGAATGGGGGCCCCCAACCAGGGCAGTGAAGGAGGCACATGAGGCCAAGGCAGTTCTCCAAGGCCTTTGCTGCCTCTCCCGCCCATCTAGGATTGGTTCTGGCCTGACAGGGAGGTAGCCAGGAGCAGAGGAGGGCAAGGGCACTGGCCCGGAGAAGGGGAGAAGGAGGGTCTGGTGCAGGCATGGGGGGTCTGCAGAGCAGTGGGAAGTGTTCTGTCCCCCTGGGCAGGTGGTAACCAGGCGGGGCCAGGTGGGGCAGGTGCCGGGCTCCCACAGCCCAACCCTGCTCCCACCTTGGCCAACTGACTCCTCATTAGGCCAGAGAACGTTTCATCTTCAAAGGAGATCAGGCTACTCACCAGCCAAAAAGAGCAGCGGCGTCACCCGCCCTGTTTTACAGGGAGTGGTGGTCTGCGCTGGGGCTGAGCCTTTCATCCCTAGGGCCCAAAGTCTTTGCCTTCCTTCTTTCCAGGGGCAGTGGGGAAACTAAGGCCAGAGTGAGCTTGGCCAGAGGCAACCCGGCCTGGAGTAAATTAGGGCTTTCCCAGCCCTTGGGGCGGCTGTGCTGAGCCCCATCCGCCAGGCCCTGCTTACCCCTGTCTGGGAGATTTCCTGTGAGAGGCTGGGTGACAGCCCTCCTCCAGCCCTGCAGATAAACACTTCTGCCAGGCTCCCCTCCCCCTGCTCTCCCTACCTCTTCCTTTGCCCCAGGGTGGGGTGGGGGGGGTGGAGGGGGGCTGGCTCAGTCTCCTCCCTTTCCTAAGAAGCTCCCAGCCTTCCTCCCCTCCCTGGCCTGCCCTCCCTGGGGGCTGGGCGAGCTGCTCTCCCTTCCCCAGAGGTTGACTCTCTCCCAACTGATCCTGTGGCTTTGCAGTTGACCTTTTACTGGTGGGTCTTCCCAGCTAGACAGTAGGCACAACAGGGGGGCCTCACACAGCCCCAGTATATTGGGCACCGGGTAAGTGAATGAATGAACAAACAGATGAGCACAGTTTGAGTTCCTCTCTCCCTCTCCGAAGTCCCTCCTTCCACTCCATTAGGGCCATCCACTCTCCGTACCCTGTTTCCAGAACCCTCTCCCTCTGCATGCCCTCCAACCAGCCTCTCCGTGTCAGCCCCCTTGTCTCTGGAAGTCCTTGTTTCATGACGGCCGTGAGGGTGTATAGTGGAAGCATCTTGTGTTAGAGCATCTCATGTTGACTTCAGAAGCCTTACCTGCTCAGCAGAGAACCAGTCGCAGCTCATTGTTTGCGATTACAGCTGGTGAAATTCCTGCCTGGGAACCATCACCACCAAGAACAACAAAAGCAGTGAGCTGGTCTGGCTGCGGGATCGCAGGGCGGGCCGGGGTGGGGTGGGGGGGGGGGAGGCTGTGGCGGGGTGGGGGGACGCCTGGACTAGCTGGCTGTCCCAGCCTGGTCAGAGCACGAAGTGTCCTAGCAGATCACGGCCGCACTTGTGTAGAGTCTAAGACTCTGCTTCCTGGCGAGATGAGAAAAACACTTTGGGAATTTTCAAGTGCTTTTGGTAAAGAAATGGTTGCTCAGCCCTTTGGTGGTTGCTGGGGGCCTTGTGCTCGCTGGATTTGAGCAGGGCTGTCCTGGGAGAGAATAAACGTCTAAGTCAGAGTGAGACGGACCCTCGAGAGTTCAGCTGAGAGAGGTGGAGAGGATGTTTTAATGCGGGAGGCAACTGCAGAGTGGGCGTCCCAGGGCTTCCCTTGGGTCCTTGGATCCTGCTCTGTAAGAGACCAGCGCGGCCCCTGGCACCGGGTGGGAGCCTGTCCTTTTGACGGCCCTGCAGACTAACGTGTTACTGGACATAATTTGCTACCGTCTCCTCAAAGTGCCCCTCTCAGCCTCCCAACCCAAACACCAGGAGTTGTGGCTTGCATGAACTGTCTTGGGCCAGATTTTGTCTAGTTGCATTCTGCCCAATCTCAGAGTCTCAGCCTCTTCACTTTTATTGCGATTCTTGATGTTTTGGTCTTATTGGACCCACCATTGTATATTCTATTCACCACACTTTCCTGTTGTTACTTGCTTTTCCTTAGGCCGTTTGCTCTAATGAAGGAACTTTTTTTGTCCCGTGTTTCCCCCCCTGGGGATTCGGAAGGTCTACAGAACCAGGATCTTTACAGTGGGATGGAAGTTTTCTCCCAGTTTGGTGAAATCTGGGACGTTTGAGGAAGTTAAGCGTCATCTGGGAAGAAAACGGAGGTCCAAAAAGGGGCATACCCCGAGTTGGGGCTGCACTGAGGCACCAGGAGCTGTGTTCCTGTCTCCCTGTCCTCTGGGGCATGTCCTCCACACAACCTGCTGAGTGTCCTCATGGGACCCACAGCGTGAGGCTCGCTGGGGACTCTGTATCTGTGATGGTCTGTCCCCGCCCCCAGGGGGGCCAGTGGTGGGACTGAGCCTGGGGACCTCAGGTGGCTCCCATCAGCTTCCTCACCGTGCACACCGCGTGCTGTCTGGCTCTGTGCTTCCAAGGCTTGGGGATGGCTTGTGTGTTGGAGTAGTGCGTGTGTGAGGAGTTGGTTTTTAAGCGGGGGTGGGTGAGTATGCCACGCTTGAGTGATGCTCTGGGGTAAACAGACTCTGTCCTGCTGCACGAACTCCTTTGCACCTCACCCCTGGGTCTCTGTACATCTTCTACAGAGGCTGTGGGCCTGCCACGCGCACACGCACACACACACACACGTGTGTGTGTGTGTGTGCGTGCGTGCACATGCGTGAGCACACATGCATGTGTGTCTGGATGTGAGCATGTATGTCTGTGTACGTATGTGTTGTGTGTATCTCCGTGTATCTTTGTGGTCTGCCCTTGTGTTAATAGAGCTGACAAACACGTCTGACTGCTTTTGCTCCTGCTGGCCTGCTCCTGCGTCTGGTGACCCTGCCAAGAGCCACTGGAGCAACTGGGGTGTGGTTTGGGAGGTTGTGGGGAGTGGGCAGGGAAGGTGCCCTGAGGCCCTGGCAGCTCTGTGCCTGGCTCTGCCTCTCCCGCAGACACTCAGCACCAGCAAGGGGACATAGTCCCTCAGGCTTGGCTGGAGCTCAGGCCCCTTGCCCTGTGTTAGCCAAAAGCCCAGGGGGAGCAGGGGCCTCTCCCTCTTCCCGTACCCTCTGCTGTCTCACCTACAAGTGTCTGTCCTCATTTCTTGCCCCTTTCTTTGCGGTGTCGGGAGAAACCTGCCCACAGGGCTGGAGACCTTGGTCAGGGCATGATTAGGTGGGTTGGGAAGAAAGGAACTGGCTTGAAGAAACAGAAAATAGATATTCAGGAATCCTGAGTTCCTCCTCGCCTGTGTTGGGTTCCTCCTTCCTTCCTCCAAATTGAGTAACATCAAACATCTTTTGAAATAAACCTCAAAGAGATGGCCTCTGGGAAGCTGACCCCGAGGGGAGATCCACGCACCAGCCCTGGGTCACACCCACCTTGGAGGTCTCTGAGCCTCTTCGGAATGGGTACTTGTGAGCAGCTGAAGGCCACTTACGGCCCAGGCCCAGACCAGCTTTGTTTGGGTCCCAGGAGCTCTGGCTTCTTTGCAAATGTGCAAGGAGGGCTTGAAGTGACAGACAGAGTGAAGCTGGGGAGGGCAGGCTTGGGTTCGTTAGACAGCTTCTGACCCTGTTCTCAGCCCCAGGTCCAGTGGTCCTGGGACTCTTGGGGTACTTCCCCCAGGTACAGCCCTTGCTCCATGCAGGGTGACTCACCTAACACTGACACTGGCTGACCTGACAGTCCATCTCTTCCACCTTTTGAGTCCTTCTAAACAACCCTGTGATTGTCTTCTTCCCAGTCTTACTTAGGGAAAGGCAATCCTAAGTGCCCATCTCATCACAACCATCACCACAATCACATTCAGCCCCTCTGTCAGTGGGCCCTACTTCATCCCCACAGCTTTTCTCTCACACGTCAAACCACAGTACTTGATTCCAGGCAGCAGCCATCTTCCCCAGACATCTTTGCTCCTGCTGTTCCTTCTTCCTGGCAATGCCTGGCCTCTCTCCCCTGTCCTTGGATTCCCGTGGTCATTACAGTCTGTTCACCTGACCCCTGGCCTGTCCATATGCTGCTTTATACACCTAAACAGTCCTCTTTGAGGATCGGGTCCAGTGTCTAGCTCAGCAGCATCCCACTGCTCCCGCTAAATGGGCGCCCTGGCAGGTACAGCCTTCGGGAGGGACACTTGCTATCTCCCTGCACCCAGCCCTGCCCAACTTGTCTCTTCTCCCAGGCTATACCTTCTCAGGGACAGCACCTTCTAAGTGCTGCGTCTAAGCAGCCTGGGCTCCGCTGCCACCACGCACCTAAGGAGGACCAGGAAAGGTGTGTGAGGTCCTTTTCTTATTCCCCAGTTGGAGGAGCAGTTGCCGGGCAAGCTATGGCCTTCTCAACTACTCTTCTGTTCACTGCCTTTTTGGTCCCTTCTCCCCTGTCTTTGCCAGGACTTTGTAGTAACAGAAACACAGACACACATCCTGGAAGGTTCTGGAATAGCCCATCAGCCTCAGCTGGACCAGGAGCTGAGCATCTCCCAGCTCTCTGCATCTCTTGGCTCTGCCTTTTGGTATATTCCCAGGCAGGCTTTCCCTGCTGTTCCTGAGAAACTCCAGGCTTATGTCCTTCCCTTAGCAGCCCTAGCCTGGGGGAAAGAAAGAACTTCTATCCTAGAGTCCTAACCAGAATCCCAGAGTTGAGTCTCATTGGTTCGGCTCGTCTGTAAGCCAGTCAAATCGGCAAGCATACAGTGGCTGGCCCAGGTCACATGTCTTTCCCCAGGGTCAGGATTGAAGTCCTCGCCATGGATGGAGTATAGGGAATTGGAGGCTGCGACACTCTGACAAAGGAGGGGCCAGGATCCTGGGCACCCAAAAACCATGGTTGCCCATAGCCTGGTCTGCAGTCATGGGCAACGGTCCTACTTTCCCATATCCATGGAAGTGTAAGAACTGAGTGCTTTCCAGGGTCTTCCCTTGCCCGCACACCAGGAGACAGTTCAGGGAGTGAAAAAGATACAAAAGAGAAGAAGCCATTGCTTTTGAGGAAATGGCTTTTGAGGAAGCCATGACTCTCCATGGGCTCTCCAGCCTCTGGCAGATGCCCGTGTCCCATGCCCTGGCTGGTTTCAGTGGTTCCGTCCAGCACAGCACCCACATACTGATGTGCTCGTGCATAGTCCGTCCTAAATTCTCAAACATTTGCACTGAGAATCTGGTTCTTCTCTGGGTGATCAGCAAAGCTGAGCTTCCGGTCCAGATCCCTCTGGGGTCAGGGTCTCTAGTGCCAGCTGGGGGAGCAGGAAGAGCCAGCCAGTCCCTGCTTGTCATCTTCCCTACCCCCCGAGGCCAGCAGGAAGCAGAAAGGAAGGGTGGGCTGGGTGGAAGCCCTTTAGCCAAGGTTTGCCTACAGCCCCTTGTTCCTCCCCCCAGAAGACAGGAATGGGTCAGAAGCCCTGAGATAACCTCCCGGCAGCGGTCCACAGAACTAAAACCCCTCAGCCTTCCTGCCTTTGTCCCAGATCCCTCTCTTCCCCACTGCTGCCCTGCTGTGCCAGGGCCTCCTTATTCCCTCCTCGTCCTCAGTACCAAGGGCAGGGACCAGTCCCAAATTGGAGATAAGGCTTAAAAGAGAATGTCTTTGTCTGTCTGGAGTTCAGGGTCTGGAGTGTCTGCACTCACCGTCTGGGCATCTGGAAGCATCGGAACAGGCGGGCTGGGCTTCCGAGGTCCTGCAGCAGGCCCCGTGGACGCTGCCCGCCTGGCTGCCCAGCGGGGACCCCAGAGCCAGCTTTCCAGGCAGCAGCTGAGCCAGAAGTTCCGTTTCTGGGCAGACTCTGCCAGCCTGTCTCCCAGCCCCCTCAGTTGGCCTCATCCCTGCTCCATGTTGAGGGCTCCCTCCACCCCCGTGCCCAAATAGGCACTTCCACTTACAGGATTAAGTGTCTGGCCTTGTAAGCCGGAGGGTAAGTGTGACAGGCCCTCCCTGCCTGTGACGTCTGCTCTCCGGCCTCTGTGCTCTGTGCCTTCAGGGATCCTGGGCTAAGGAGAGGTGTCATGTCACCCTCCCATTTCCTAATTATCGGTCATGCATCCTTGTCATCTCCTTCTTGTGAGCTCTCACTACCGATGACCCATCCTGGTCCGAGTCTCTTCCATACTCCACTTTCTTTGGGCCATAGCCCTCTGCTTGCGCTTTCGCGCTGGCCCAAGCCAAGGTCAGGGAGTAACCTTGGAGCAGGAGCAGCTGGAGCAAGGGGAGTAGGTCAGGCAGTTTGCCTGTGGGCACAGGGAGGAAATAGCGTCCTAGAGATGATGGCAGGTGCCACACTCCAGGACCCGTCTAGACGGGGTTCACCTAGAAAAATGCATCCCCTCTCATCTTGTGTTCTATGACCATACCAGCTGGACAAGACTGAGGCTGTTGGCCTGGGGCCTCTAAGTAGCCCTACCTCAGGATTACTCATTACTCATTATTGTTGTTGTTGTTTGCCCATCCTGTGGTAGAGTACTGAGACCATGCCCTCGGGGCTCAGGCTTGGGGCCCTACTCCCCGTCCTAGGGGTGCAGCCTCATCCTCTCTCTGTCCTGTGGCTAACAGGCCCTTGAGCCTCTGCTATGCAGTGCAGAGGGACTTGTTCCTTCTGAAAGAGGGTGTCTCCCGTTAAATCCCCTTTATGGGAAATACACACGCACATGCACGCACACACACACGGAACTTGTCAGCCTTAGGGAGAGAGGACAGACATCTGCTTCAGACCCAACCCTTATTGGAGATGGTTATGCAGTCAAGGGATCTCTCCAAGCTCAGCTTCCACATCTGCTCAAAATGAGAATCATTAGGCCTCTCTGGGAGCCCTGCTGGGTCTGGGCCCTGTGAAGTGGTGTAGGTTTAAATTTGATTAAAAAAAAAAAAGAAGAAGAAAAGAAAAAGAATTTGTGGAGGCCTAGCTCTACCCTTGGGTCTGAAATCTGCCTGGGTAGACAGACTGGGGCTGCTCCAGGCTCTCCCAGACCAGATTGGTTCTAGAGTTGACCCTCAGCATGTGTGTACATCTGTGTCCAACAGAAACAAAAACCCACAAGAGGCAGGGATGGGACCTATGCAGAATTCAACCCCTGGGGTCCAGTGTCGGGCGCTCTGGACAGGCTGAGAGCAGCCCAGCCAGACTGCTATTGAATGTAGGTTCCCCCCCACCCCCAACCCCAGCAGCCACACAGTCACACCCCCACTACCCACGGCTTGTGAGCATGGACAGATGAAAGCAAAGGAGGCTGCTTTGGGGTCCCTGCATCCCAAGCAGGGAGCTGGCACCTGTAGCTCTTCAGGGCCAGCATTCTGAGCAGAAGCCCCTTGGCCCCAGCAGCCAGGCTGGGAAGGCCATGTTTTTCTGGGTGAGTCTCAGTTTTCCCCAGCAGGTGTTCCTGAGTCAGCCTTTGTGTCCCCCTTCCAATCCCCCTCCTAGCAGCTGTCCCAGAGCCTGGCTGAACCTGCTCCCACAGGATGCCCACCCAGCTTAGCAGCTTCCAGGGAAAGGGCTTGGTTTGGACACTTGCCTGGGGCAAGCCTAGATTCTTGGTCATGACCTGAGGTGGGAGAAACCATCGTGTTCCCGCCAGAGGGCCAGAGCGAGTGACTTCCTGGGAGAGCCTCTGCCTCCTCCTTTCTGCCCTATTTTTGTGTAAATAACCCAGGCCACAGCCTGCTCCCTTGGCATTAGCTAGAGGGGAATTTTCTAAAGGGTGAAGTGTCTGGGAAATGTTCACCCTTTTTTCCTTCTGTCTTATGACAAAAGTGCGGCAAATGGAGCCTTGGCTGTTGGTTCCTGGGGTGAGAACTAGTGGGGCCAGGAAAAGGAGACTCTGACCTTCCCCTCCTCCTCCCTGCCTCAGAGGGTGACAAGGCCTATCTCTCATCCCTGTCATCCTTCCTCAGGGGGAGGGCAGGGCTTTTTAAGGCTCTAGAGCCAGGAAGAAGGCATCAGGCATAGAACTTCCCAGAAAAGTTGGCCTGTTGCACTGTGGGGAGAGACCCAGAAAATGAAAGCTATAGGCCTCGCTGGCTGGGGATCGTCTCATCTTGTCAGCACTGGGTCTAGGCACGTCCCACTTCTCACCCTTACCCTTGGACTCTGCCTTTCCCCGAGTTGCTGACTGAGGTTTCCCTGGCTCTCTTTTCCATGGGGGCTTCCCAAGCCTTCGCTGACCCCCAGTGGGGGAAGAGCTGGGCAGCCTGCACTGCTGGGGGCCCATTTCTCAGACAAGATTCTGAAGGCCTGAGAAGCATAGCACCCCCCTCCCCAACCCCAAGGAGTGTCTCTGCACTACCCTTTAACCCTGAACCCACACTGACTACTACATCCCCTCCAACACATGACCCTAGGGACTTGGAAGTTGCCTCAGGTGAGGAAAGGGCCACCTTGTCTTTCCAGCTGTGGAGGCAATGGAAGCAGGCAGAGGGAGAGGGCTTGGGCCTCTTCGTCTACCAGCCCAGCTGCTGCATGGCCTCCACCCAGCTTCCCTTCCCCATCTTGAAAGGGAAGACAGAGCCCTGTGTCTCTGTGGAGCCAGCCAGGGCAGGAATGGGCTTGCTAAGTTCAGGAGCTGGCCACAGCGTGACTGGAACAGGAAACGCAGCTCCCACAACCTGGCTGTTTACTTTGTGTCCCCAGGAATGGCTGCTCTCCCCACTGCTGCTGGTGCTCCGGGCCTTCCTCTCTGAGGAAGGAGGCTCAGGCACAGCCCCCTCCTTGCCAGAGCCCCAGGTTCTGCTGATGTCTGCTTCTCGGACCTTCACAAAACAGGGCCGGGGGTGGGGTTCCGAAGAAGCTTTGCGTGCACCCAGTGCCACCGTCTGTCCGGCTGTCTGGATGAGATCAGATGCTCTCTGACCTCAATGCTGGGGCCCTCTGACCTCAATGCTGGGGCCGTGGGTCTAGAGGAAGGAGGAGGACCATATGGGCTGGGCACTACCCATGCCATGTGAAATCTTTTTTTTCCCCCAAAACACTACCGTAAAGACTGCTGTCTTTGTAGGGAATCCTGGGCTCAGGTGGAACTCTATCCCCCAAGTTGGATCAAAGTCTTCCTTAAAGGGCCTCCCCTCACTTAGGCCCAACTCCAGGGGTCACCCTTGAGGGCAAGGAAATAAAATGCCCTCAGCCTTCCTTGCAGGTAGTGGGCAAGGTTTTTTCCCTCCTTGGGGAAATACAGCTGATAACATATGGTCCACAGGGATTAGCTTCAAAGCCACCATTTCCTTCTTGCTATTCCCGCCCCCCTCCCCAAAAACACACATTCAGAATAGTTTCCCTGGGATTTTCCCCCTGGATTCAATGATGGGAATCAGCATTAAGAATGAAGTTGTGAAACCCGTCCTTGTGCACTCAAGTAGTCCCTAGTTCTGCTGCTTTTTTTCTCAGTAAATCCCCACTGCACGAATTTTCCTCCAGGGCATTCCTCAGATCCTGGACCCATCTTCACCACGCCTCCCACTTAGGAAGATGGATTCTGCCCTGGGCTGGGGGTGGGGGGGAGGCAGGGGGTCGGGGTAGGGGTGCCTGAGACCACCCCCTCCACCCCCCACCCCAACACAGAGACTGGCCTCTGTACTAGTCCCAGGGTGGCTCCAAGGTCTCTTTTAGCCCCAGCACTGGGGCCTCTGAAATGCAAAGATCTCTCAGGCCCTCTCTGCCTCTCCCGGCCTTCCTCTGAAAGAGATTGGCTCTGTGGCCCCTGGATATTTTCCTTTGTGTCTCCCGCCACCGCCATTGCACCTCTCCTCTCACTAGCAGTTTGCTCAGTGCCTTCTCAAGCAGGGGCCTGGGTCCTGAGAGTACAGTTCCTTTTCAGGGTCACACGTCTGTCTCCCTTGCCCCAAACCCACCCCAAACCCAAGAGACTCGGGCAATTGTAACTGGTATTGTCTCATTTTAAATTAACTTTAATTGTATTCAGATTATAGGAGTAAAGCACACACACTGTAGGAAAATAAGCTTAGGAAAGAAATGATGAAGGCTGTCCTACAGTCCTTTCTGTCAGAGACAGCCACATTTTCTTGCTGGTGGTCTTCCATCTTAACTGATTCTGATGCCTCCTGTCTGGGGTCGGAGGGGGGGCAGTCTGTCCCCCACAGAGCAGCCTCCCTGCGCAAGACCCTTGAACCACCTCCACTGCTCAGTGCCCCCCCCCCCCGGCTCCAGGGCCAGCCCGGTCCTCAGGGGGCCCCCTCCTTCCGCCCTGCTCCAGCCCAGCTACCTGGTGGCCAGTCTCCCAACGAGCCCTGCCTCTGTTTCTTGCATCAGCCCTAGGATCTGTCTGGTGTTGCAATCTCCGCCCTGCCCCCACCCGCACAGGGCCATCTTCACCTCAGATCCTACTGTTCCTTTGAGGCCTGGGCTAGGCTTAGTCACTTCCTCCTTGAAGCCTTCTGAGCTGCATCCCACCCCCTCCCCGACCAGAAAAATAGAAAAAAAAATCCTAGAAGGACCCTTTCTCTTTTTGGTCCAGGAGGAAGCGGAGAGTCAGTATTTGTTGACCAAACGACTGCCTTCCTGAAGTATCTTTTTCTAACGTCTAAGTGTTTGTGGCTCTGTCTTAGTCAAGGAACAGTGTCTGGCACACAGGCCTGTGCCTGCTTTATGGGGGCGGTGGGGGCGGCGAGAGCCTTTTGCCAGGGCTGCAGACTGAGAAGGAGTTCTGAATGCTGTGGACCTCCTCAAGGCGAGGCCAGGCTGGGGAAGGGGAGCCTAGGGGGAAGCAGCAGCTTGCCAGCCCAGATGGGGGATGCAGGCCTAGGCAGCGGCAGGACCCCGCAGGGGCAGCTGGCTCGGAACCTGGGTCTCACCCCACCTGGGGTGGCCCTGCTTGGAGGCTCGCTGGTGGTCCCCAGGGCTTTGCACACTGTGTCTTCTCCCAGCCTTCGGTGTATGCGGTGTTGCCCAACCTGGCCAGGCTCTGGGGTCAGGCCCCGCCGTGAGCCTCAGCTGTGGTGCTGAAGAACAGTTTGGGTCCTAGGCAAGACGGGTGCTGCCGGGGTAGAGCGGGGGTAGAGGGGGGGTAGGGTCCCTTCTCAGGATTTTTGCATTGTGGTATTTTGAGTTCAAGAAGATAGTACTCCAGGGACAGCTGGGTGGCTTGGTGGGTTAAGGGATCTGCCTTCCGATCAGGTCCTGGGATCCAGGTGGTTGGGCTCCCTGCTCAGTGGGGAGTCTGCTTCTCCCTCTCCCTCTGCCACTCCCCCTGCTTGTGGTCTCTCTCGGTCAAATAAATAGATGGAATCTTTAAAACAAACAAACAAGACAGTCCTCCAGAGTACCGTGTCTGATGCCCTCAAAAATGGTTCTGGCTTCTGCCTTCACAAGGTCTGTGCAGAGTGGTGCTGCTGTTTCTGGATGAGACGGGCAGGGGAGATAGGGGCACAAGGGAGTCTTGGGCTGGTTCTGAACTCCAGCCTTGTTGTTACCAGGCCCTGCCGACCTTCTCCGGAGCTTGCCTTTCTCATCCCAGCTCAGCCTCAGAGCTAGTTATCTGCAACGGGCGCAACAGTGGGGGTGTTTCCCGGCCCCCTCCCTGCCTTAGACGTAGGAGTCTAAAGGGCACCAGGCGACAGACACTTTTGAGTGGAGGAGTTCAGACTGCCAGGAGCAGGCTGTCTTTCATGGCAGAAGCCACGCCTGTCTTTGAGGGTGCTCCCCTCCCTGTGCCTCTCTTTGTCTGGATAGCCCCAGAAAAGAGTGGGTGCCGACGGAGTCCAGGGGCACCCTGGGATCCAACCATTCCCTGAGCCAATGGAATTGGCCTTTGTCCTGTCTGTACCCCTCAGAATGTCGAGGGGGCAAGAGCAAGGGTATGAGCCAGAGGGTAAGTGTACAGATGCTGAACTGAAGCCATCTCCTGTCTGCCTCTCCCCTCTTCGCTGGCCTCCTTGGGTCAACACGGTCTGACTGTCCACACAAGGGGTGTCCTGCCGACCCAGGAGGCCATGTCTCCTCCTTAGAGAATAGTGGCACCTGCCACGGGTGCCTCAGGGAATAGAGCAGGACCACAGACCCCGTGCAGAGGGGAGAGTGGACAGGCCCTTCTCCCCAGCAGGCTTTCTCTTTGGGCCTCTGGGACAGGCCTGAGGGACAGGATGGGTTTCTGGATGGCAGAGGTTTCTTCTTCTTCTGAATAAAAGAAGGACAATCATCCATCGGAGGGAGGGTTCTGAGCCAGGGGGTCCACAGCCCTCCATTAGGATACCTCCCTAGAGACTGTGCCTGGAAGCCCCAGCAGTGGGCTGAGTCCCCACCCCAGGCCTGCAAGCATGGAGTCTGGAGGTGACGGACTGAGGAGAGCCTATCTCTCTGTGCTCTTTCCAGGCCTGCTACTTATGCCACAGCCTGCTGACGCTGGCCGGAGTGGTGGTCAGCTGCCAGGACATTACTCCAGACCAGTGGGTGAGTCTCCCAAGAGGCCGAGATGGAGGCCAGCCCACTGTTGGGAGCTGCAAAGAGTGGGAAACTCTGAAAGAAGTGGGCCTAGGGGAGCCAGGCTCCCTCCTCCTCCCAGCGTCCCATAGGGCATTCCCAGGGGACCCTGACCCGACTTCCCAGAGGCTGCCCTGTTCCTCTCCTCCCTTTCCTGCCCTACTTCAGAGCAGTCATTCAAATGCATCCCTCTTTCTCTGATTTCTTGCCCCCTCCTCCCGTTCTGTGGAGGGGCCTGGCCTATGTAACACCCTCTTCCATGCACTCCCCCCACCCCTGCAGGGGGAGCTGCAGCTGCTGTGCATGCAACTGGACCGTCACATCAGCACCCATATCCGGGAGAGCCCCCAGGCCATGCACCGGACCAGACTCAAGGACCTGGCAGCCCAGACCTATATTCGCTGGCAGGAGCTGCTGGCCCACTGCCAGCCCCAGGTGGCACCCCCTCTGGGCCCTAGACTTGGGAGGGGAGGGAAGTGGTCAGGCAGGCTGACCAGAGCTGGCAGCGTGTCCACCCCCATGGCAGCTCCTGACTGGCAGGTGGGTAGAGATGCCTCAGAGGACCTTCACCATGGTCACCGAGAAGCCAAGCCCCATGCAGGGATGTAGTAAGGGGAAGACAGAGAGGCCAACTTCTGGCCAAATGCAAAGAAAAACTTTGCCCTGGAGAGGAGGAGCAGTAAGCAGCGCCAGGCCGGGGCACCTTAGGCACCAGCTTTCCCCCTCTGAGCGCTTGCCTTGCGGGCCTGAGGCTGGCCTCCTGCTCCTACTCCTACTCTCAGCCTGCCCCGGCCCCTCCCAATTTCAGGAGCAACAAGCTCCATGCCCCTGATTTTTGTCAGACTCTCTTAGGGAATAATATTCATAGCTCATACATATTGAACAAAGATCCACTTTCTCCACAAAACAAGATAACCCCCATGAGACAGGTACTATTACCACCCCATTTTATAGATGAGCAAGCTAACCAGAGTCACTGAGAAGTTAAATAGCTTGCCCCATCCCGAAAGCAGTGTGCAAATGTCAGAACCAGGGCAGAAATCCAGTCCGACTCCCAAGCCTGCAGACTTTCGGGGTTTTTTTAAAGATTTTATTTGAGAGAGAGAGCATGAGCAGGTAGGGGGAAAGGGAGAAGCAGGCTCCTCGCCAAGCAGAGAGCCCAACGTGGGGCTAGATCTCAGGACCCTGGGATCATGACCTGAGCCGAAGGCAGCCGCTTAACCAACTGAGCCACCCAGGTGCCCCTCAAGCCTGCAGACTTAAGCACAATCCAAGCCCCGCTCAGATAGCATCTCTTCTGGCTTCTGTCCCTCTGACAAACAGTGTCAGCTGCCTTGGGGGCTCTTCTCTCCCCCAACCCTGATGAAGACAGGCTAGGTCTGGTGAGCATCTCTCCTCCCATCCTCCCTCAGCTCCCAACATCTCTATCCTCTGACTTCTCTGCTCATCCTTCCTCCTGTAACCTCTGACTTGGGGCTGACACATTGGCCACAGGCTGTGGCTTGGGTCTCAGATTTCGCAAGTCTCTGAGAAAGCTGGAGAGCAGACCTCACCCTCAATCCCCGAGGAACTAGATCACACTAGTCTCTGGTGGGAAACAGCGTGTTTGTCATGAAAAAAAAAGAGAAAAGTGCTTTGTGGCCTGGCCATGTCAGGGGGCAGGCCCCACCTTCCTGTCACACTTCTCTGGGCCTTCAGGCCATGAGTAGAAGGCACCCAGACAGAGCACCCATGTGCTGTGCTCAAGTGGCCTGTTGACCTGCCATGTCCTCTCCTGGATGGGGAGCCGCAGGGCTTTTGTAGCTCAGCACCTGGCACAAGGAGGCCTGTAGTGGGTGTTGACGCTGAACAGTCAGCCGGTCCCAGAGCCATCACGTTGTTTTCTTCCTTGCTACAGGCCCAGTACTTCAGCCCCTGGAAAGACTAAAAGAGCAGGGCACAGCTGGTCCCCAGCTCTTGGCTCTGGCTGGAAGTGAATGGGGCTCAAGCAATAGGAGGAAGCGAAGAACAGAGGCCAGAGGAGGGCCAGTATGATGAAATGAGAGCTTGCTTCCACACTGCCCCTGACCCCCACCGGGCAATGGATATGTCTCCCTGCCTGGCCCACCCCTCAGCCCTCCTTCCCTCCCAGCTGTCTCCTCTGCCCCAAGGCCTTTGTCTCCACTCTCTGGTTTCCCAGGGCCTCCTGGGCCCTCCCCACCGTCCTTCCTCCCTCTGTCACTAATGTGAGCTTTGTTTGTGCACACTAAAGTCTTATTTCAGCTTCGGTGGTTTAGAAAATTTCCTTCAATCCCTGTCCTGAGGGCTCTTGCCCAGGGTCCAGTTTCCTGACATCTCTCCACTGGGACTGCGCTGAGTTCCCACCTCTGACAGTCATGTGACTGGTCCTCTTAGGCTCCTCCCCCTGTCCCAGAAGGCTGTTTGTAAATCCTGAGGGAAGTTATTCCTGTCAGAAACACACAGGCAGGAGGGCTAGGGAGCATGGGTTTGGACCTGGTCTGGGACCAAACCCCCCCACCCACCCCTTACTCACTGCCCTCTCCGGGGACAGTCCACAGACTGAGCTGGTGGGTCAGGAGTGTAATTACACTTAATTCAGCTTATTGTTGAGTTCTGAAATCAACTCCACAGACTTAGAAATGGGGAATGGGGGATGGATGGTAGGGGCCAAAAGACAGTTCTGGATACTGCTGTTGCTTTCCCTCAGCCTTACCCTTGCTCTGATTCTTAAGGAAGTGCTGGATGTCTTTGACACACACACACACACACACCCCCGCCTTGAGAAGCAAATGGGCCCTGAGCAAGCCGGCAAGATCCTTGGGTATGCCCATTCTCTGTCTACTCCTCCAACCCCAAGAATCCATTTTAGCATCAGGTTGGGAGAGGGTTTTGCAGGGTCCATAAGACATGGAAATAGCAGAGGATCACCCTACACCCCTGGCCCATGCCCATTCATCAGCTCAAGCCGAGCGTGTGCCGACAGCTTCACCATGGCTGGTGCTTACGACTTTCTCTGTTGATGTGCCCCTTTCCCTTTTTCTTTTATGCCACAGGGGCAGGGCAGGCTAACTAGGAGAAAGACTCCCCCCACATAAAGGACCTTCAGGGCAAGTGGCTCAATTTGCAGACCTGAAGGGTAGCCCATCACTTCCTGGGCCTGTCTTATTTATTTGTTTGCTTGTTTTGTTTTACTTAAGTACGCTCCACATCCAGCGTCGAGCCCAACTCAGGGCTTGAACTCATGACCCTGAGATCAAGACCTGAGCCAAGATCAAGAGTTGGATGCTTAACCTACTGAGCCACCCAGGTGCCCCCCTGGGGCTGTTTTAGACACAGCTGCCTCCCTCACCCAGAAGGCTGGGACCTGGGGCATCTATAATTCAGAGGGCCTGAGCACACAGCCGAGCGCTGCGTGCCATACCGGTCGTCGCCCTGCCATGCTCTCTTTGCCAAGTGACAGGTGGAAGAAGTCCTTGGCCAGGGTGACTTGGATGCCCAGGTGACTTGACCGAGAGTTCTGGTTTCTGTTCCTGGCCACATCACAGGGCCCCCTGGCTGGGGCACCACGGAGGCCCGAGCGGCATCAGGTAGGCCTGAGATGGTCTGATAAAAGTGAAGGCTCTGGTGAGGTAGCCTCCTTCGTGTCCCTCCAGGCTGCCCCCGCTTCTGACACTGTACATCCTGACAGCTAATCCTCAGCTCTTCGGTTTGCTCTGGAAACCTGGAAATCACCTTTGAAATTTCCCCTCTTTGTTCTCACTGCCAAGGGCAGAGAGGGAAAGGCCTAAGAGGCTGAACTGGGGAGTTTCCAATTCTCGAAGCTGCCCCTACCTGGTCTGAGAAAGAGATCATGCTGTCTATCAGCACAGACACCCAGGGCCTTTCTCCCCAGTCCTGGTCCTTGAGCACTGAGCCCTCCTCCCCTGTTCCCCAAACACGCTTGTCCCCAAGGGGGAAACAGATACCAAGGAGAAAGACGGTGTTGGTGACTACTCAGTCCTTCCAGAGATCTAGCGGTAACCTGAGCAGAGGGGTATGCTTCAAGGTCACCCAAGGGTGTCCCATATCCCCTGGGACATGTAATGGGCCCTCACTGGAACTGGCTAGAGGCTGACCAGATCTTCTAAAACCAGTCTGGGACCAGTTAGAGACTCAGTCTCCTCCAGGCCAAGAATTCCACAGTGCTGCTGGCGACTTCACCACTTGCCCTTTCCAGATCCTTAAGCCCCTGGGAAAAGGCTGAGGGATATCCTGATTGAAGGCCCTGGAAACGCAGCATCCGGGGCTGTGATGACGGATGTTTTCCGGCTTCCTTTTGGTGATGGTGGCAGGGAGGGGCTGGGAAGGGAAAGGCTTCCCAGGTGGACAGCTTTGATAACTCTCTTCTAGGAGGAAGTAGAGGAAGTCCTTTTCCTATGTCCCCACTCACCTCAGTCCCCAGCCCTCCAAAAGATCCCTGAAGGGTGGCTGACCCAGGCTTTCTCATTTCCCCCTCTGTGAGCTAACAACAGCTCTCAGATCCTTTGGAAGTTGGCCAGGAAGTGCTCACTGGAGAACCCCAGTGTGAACCCTGGGCTCCACTCTGGTCTGAAAGCTGCCTTGCAAGAGCTAGTGGTAAGGAGCTCAAGTGAGGGACACCATGGCACATGACCAGTGTGTGGGAGAGGGACTGGGAGGTTGACTTTCAGGCAAGACTCCTGGACCCATCTGTAGGGACTGAGCTGAGTCTGAGCTGAGCTGCCAGTGGATCCTTGGAGAAACTCAGAAGACATTTAGCATATGTGGGCTTTCCTTGACTTGGCCACAAGCAGATGAGCAAGAGGGCCTGTCAGGGCCTAAGGCTTAAAGCATGGGTACTTTAAATAGAATATGCCAGACAGGCCCTAGGGAGACATGACAGGTACAAGAGACTTTCCTTCTTTTTTTTTTTTTTCCCCTTAATTTAAAACCCAGGAATGCTCATTTTTGACCGGTTGTACTTTTATTAAAAAGTATGAATCATGAGCAAGTAGTCATGCAGGAAACTTTATCCTCTACCCACCCACCCATGGAAAAGGCCAGTGCTGGAAATTAGAAGCAGGAAATGAGTGAAGGTAGAAAAGGGGAGTGGGGTGGGGAGCTGCAGCCTTATCTTTGAGGAGCATTTGGGAGGGAAGGGCTCCCCGAGTCTGCTAGCAGGAACAGAGAAGCCTGCCAGAACGTACAGAAGACTGTCCCTGCCAGTGAAACCAAACCACCTTTTGAAACTTTCCACTGGGGCCGTCTTGCAGGTGGAGCTCTGCCTGGTGGGGGTGGGAGCAGAGGTGAGGAAAACAGCAGGAAACGAGCTGTTTCGGGCTTAAAGTTTGTCCAGATGCACTCTGACTTGGTGGAAAGACAGGACTGGGAGTCCCAAGACCTGATTTAACATCCTGACCTTGCTAAGTATCTACGTTACTTTGAGCAGGTTGCTTCATCCTTCTGAGACTCATTTTTATCTCCAAAATCAGAGACAAGGATACCTGCCGTTTGAACGGTGGTCAGGGTGGATGATGTGAGGAAATGTATGTGAAGGCAGGTGGCAAAGTGTAAAGCACAGAACAGATATGAGTGCTATCTGCATATCAGTTCACCTCCACTCGAAAAAAGACTCAGGGTCTAACCTGGAGGAGGCGTCACCCCCAACTCCCTCCCAGCCAGCAGAGGCAGAGCCTTCCCTGCCCACCCCATGCTAACTGTTAAGGCTTGCCCTCTATCTCCAGCATCTCCAAGACCATGGCTCGCTTTTTTTTTTTTTTTTTTTTTTTTTTTGCCTAGTGGAAAGGAGCTGGGAAATATGGCTTTGGCCAGTGCAGGAGAAGGGCCCTTTATGTGTACCAGCAAAGACCCAGTTGTTACTGAATCCAAACTGGGCTGCTTTTCCCAATTATCTCCACTACTCTTCAGTTCTCCATTTTTAGATGCCAAGTTTTAACTCAGAACAAAAGCTCCTGTCGGGACTGATTTATAATGCAGATTTGCTGACGCGGCCCTCCAGTGTTCCTCTCCTCCAGGACTGCGCCCGCTTAAAGTCCCCACCAAAGCCTTGGGGCTCCAGTCTCTTTACCTCTGTCCTTTGCCCCTAGCCAAGAGGAGGCATCTGTGTCTGGGTGCCGATGGGGCGGCTTCCCTGGGGTTTGTCCACTTGCCCAGCTCTGAGGACCAGCTGGCAAGGTCCACGCCAACACCACTCCAGCGGAGGCCAGAGCTACAAGTGACTTCTAGGAGCTGCTGTGGGCGGAGGCAGGCGGTTCTTAAAGGTGGTAGCTCTCCAGCGCGCCTTCCCCTCAGCTGCTTTCATCTGAACATTAGGGCTCATGTCACTTGTTACTCAGCCTTCTGGCATCAGAAGGACTCATTTCTTGGGGGCAGGCTCTGTGCAACAGGAGTCTCCCGGAGGGCTGTCTTACCGGGGAGCTAACTGGGCAAGGGCGCTGCTGTCCCTTCTGTGTGGAGCATGAAAAACAAGGAGCAGACTCTCCGGAGATTAGTGGGTCTAACTGGTTGGTAAGACCCGTTCCAGTCTGACTGCGGGGGCCAGCTGGTGTTGGAGCCAAGAAACGAAGCAGAATTTCGGTCCAAAAGACCCATTCTGGTCTGCCCCCAAAAGGAGCCTCGATTTCCCCGGCACCCCTCCCTCGGATACTCGCCCCGAAGGGGCTTGCCCGCGTTGGTTCCAGTAACTGCTGGGAGCTCCTCGGCCCCATTCCCGAGCCCAGCCGCCCAGCCTTGGGGGACACTTCGGAAAGACCGGGTGAGTCCGATCCCCCCAAGGCAATGCCCGGAGTCCCTCCCTCGCCCCACATCCCCTCACTTGTGGCGTAGACCGCGACTCCGAAGCGCGGGGCGGCAGGGCGCGGGGAGGGGCAGGGGTCCGAGTCCGCCGGCGCGGAGCCGGGAGGGGGCGGGCCGGCGGGTCGCGGCGGGTCGCAGCCCCCTCCTGGGCCGGACCTCGCGTCCCGCCCCCGGCCTCCGCTCGACACCCCCCCACCCCGCCTGACGTCAGGGGGGAGGGGGCGGAGAGCGGCGGCAGCGCTGGTGAAAGACCCGGCGCCCGGCGCGGTGGCGCGGGGAGCCCGAGCCCAGGGGCGCCGAGGAGAACCGGGACCGAGGGGCGGTGGCAGAGGGGACAGCGGAGGAGGGCGGGCGGGCGCGCGCAGGCGGGCGGAGGCGCGCGGGTAGGGGCGGACCGTGATCCGAGCCGAACGCGAGGGCGGCGCCCAGGGATTCAAGCCGTAAAGAAGAGGTGAGTGAGGCCAGGGTTGTGCGGGGCGGGAGCACCAGGGCTACGGGGCCGCCGCTTTGTCCCCCGACTCGCGCAGGAGCCGCCGCATGCGCGAGGGACAGGGTCTGGGGGCGCACGGAGGGCTAGCGGCGGGGACAGCAGTCGGTCCGAGATCCTTCCTGCGCTCCCCGCGGGCTGGCCGGCGGGGGCTCGGGAGCCGGGCAAGCAGTGCCCGCAGCCATAGCGTCCCGAGGCGCGCACTGGTCTAGGAGAGCGGGGCTACGCGGAGCGGGGATCCCCTGTGCTGTCGGGTCGGCGGCCAGGATCCTCTCCCAGGCCCCCGAACTGCCCCCGGCTCCCCCACCGCCGACGGAAAGTTTGGGGCGGGCTTGGACTGAGGCCGATGTTGTGGGATCGGATTTCCCTGCCGCGGCCCCCCGCCCGCCCGACCGCTCCGCTGGGAAGGCGGGTTGTCCTGGAAAGCCAAGCTCCCGACCCAAGCCTGGCCGCCCAGCCCCTGACGGAAGCGCCCGCCCTGCAGCCGCGGAAGCGCCGTTCGCGCCCGGCCGCTCGCGGTGGGCTAGGGTAGGGGGGCGCACCGCCTGGGCCCCGCGCTCCTCCAGCCCCCACCCCACCCGCTGCTCCTGCTTCCCCGCCCTGAGAGGAGCTGGGGGTGGGGGCATCGCTGTGCTGGCCGATTCTCGGAGCGCGCCGTGGGGTCCGGCCCGAGCCTTGGGTAAGGGGCAGAAGGAGGGCTGGGGGTGTGTTGAGGGGACGGAGGAGGGAGGGGTGAACGTGTGCCTAGCCCCCCCCCCCGCCCTTCTAGTGCTGGGATACTGGGCCGACAGGGGGCGTCCGCCGGCCAGGCTCGCCACGCTCCCTGCGCCTCCGCTTTGTTTGCATTCAAATCCCGGGAGCTGGGGGAGGGGAGAATCTGGGGTGAGTGGGTGACCAAGGACGAGATCTTGGCGGGGACCCTTTGTTTTGGGGTGAGCAGGTCCCCAGCTTCTGTGTCTCTGTGCCCGGCACTGGAGGGCTGAGGCACTGGCAATTAATGTAGGTGGCTTGCCCAGGCCGAGGTCCCAGGGCGCAATCCCTGAGTTGGGAAGCTTCGTCAGACCCGGGGGGTGGGGGAGCGCAGCAGGCGCCGGCCCTGCACCGGGCGTCCCTGGCGGTCGGAGAGGAACCCCTCGCGCTCCCCACCCGCCCCTCTACTCCCCCCCCACCCCCTCCTGAGAGCTTCGCCTGGATCGATCCCTGATTAGACCGGAGCCGGCTCTGTTGTCCCGCCGCCCCAAAGCGTGAGGGCTAGTGTCTCCTAGGAGGCTGTGCAAGGAACAGGATGAGGCCCTGGTCATTTCCACGCCCATCCCACCCACTTCCTGCCTCCCGTCTTGAGCAACAAAGGGGCCTCGGGAAGCTGGGCCCCTTCGGCTCCCGGCCCCACTTCGGCCCTGATGATTTGGAATCAGGGTTTGGGGCTCTGCCTGACTATTGTCTGGGGGGAGGGGAGAGGCTGGGGCCGGGACCCCCGCAGGGCTGGCTCCATCAGGTCCCCTCCCGGAGCAGGGGAGGGGTTGGGGGAGGGGGGCTTCTGCAACCGCCCACCCACTGTATGCCCCTTTACCCAGCCAAGGGGCTTGCGTGCCAAAAAGATCTTGGGGCTGGCGGGAGCCCGAGTTGGGGCAGGTCCTGCTCCCAGAGGTTATTTTAAGAAATCCTCAAATCTGTCAGGCCTGAATGTGGGGGAAAGGGTCCCCTTTTAATTTCTTAAACAACTTCCTGTTGGGAGGGAGTGGGTGAGGGCCTGGAGGCCAGAGAAGGTTTCTTGGAGTGTCCAACCTTCCAGCTGACTCAGCTCCTCCCCTCCCCGCTGGGGTTCCCACCTCCTTTGGAATCTGTGGGGTCTGAGGCCAGGTGTTGGGGGGAACCAAGTCTCAGCTTCAAGGATTGGGTAAGGAGGGAACCCAGGAGGCTCTTGGGGAGGCTGATCAGGTCATATGTCCTGTCAGTGCCTCCCGGCTTGGGCTTGTGTGGGCCCCCTTCCGGTCTGTTTTCTCTGGCTGTGATTCTGACCCTTTCTTTTCCCCTAGCAGGGCAGCTGGCCTGGAGCTTAGAGGCATTTGCCATGGCCCCACACTGGGCTGTCTGGCTGCTGGCAGTGGGGCTGTGTGGCCTGGGCATTGGGGCTGAGATGTGGTGGAACCTGGTGCCCCGGAAGACCGTATCTTCTGGGGGTGAGTGACTGAAGTCCTGAGGAGGAAGACCAGTGTGGGGAGGGGAGACCAGGAGGGACTGCAGCAGGGAGAGGAGCAATTGCCTCTAGATATGCCAGCTTTATTCTGCTCTCGGGCTCAAAGCCTACAGGTGACACAGCTATCCAAGAAATGGGAGTGAGTGGCCCCAGGGACCCAGAACTGGTAGTCCTGGGATATCTCTTCTTCAGATGATTAGGACTTGGCTGCCCCTGTTATGCAAGGAAGAGAGACCCTTCTCTTCTGTATCATTCTCCCCATGCCTTAATTCTGGAACTAGTACTTGCACTGAGAGCCCACTTAGAGAAAACAGAGCCCGGATAGGCATAAGGCAAAGAGTGTCATCACCCCCCTCCCCAAAGTCCTCCTAGCTTTTTGCCCCCAGGAGCCCCCTTATCAACCATAATACACCCCCTCTGCTACCTTGACACTTGTGCCCTCTGGTGGCTCTGGATGTGTTTACGCACGTGCTCGTGGTGGGGGGACCGCAGACCTGACAGCCTTTGATAGCCTTTTGCACGCGCACACACCTGTATTAAGAGGTGATGTCAGGTGTTTGTATCATCAGTGCACTCTGGGGACCTGGGATGAGCTCACCTCCCACAGGCTCCACTCTGCTGCTAATGAAGCCCTCCCTTGCCAGCCTGTGTCTGGCTCCAAAGGCTCAGGCTGGTTTAGGGGGACCCTGAGGACAGGTCAGCAGCTATTTGGGGGCTGATGTAGGAATTCTCTGTCATAGTGTCGTAGTGTCATAGTGCCTTGCGTGGTGAATAGTAACAGGGCTTCGGTGCCTTCTCTGGTCCCAGGCGTCTGGTTCCTCCGACCACCCTGGCCTGGCCTTCCAGCCCCAGTTCAGTCTCCCTCATTCCCACCTGTCCCAGTGGCCAGCCATGTTTGAATCTCTGGCAGCCTGGATTTGGGTCCCGCTGGACTGAAGAGTGTCCTCAGGCAAGCAGTGCTTAAAACTTCAACTTTAGTACTCTCTGCTGTGCCAAATCCCGGACTGGGGCCTGGCCGGAGCCTGGTGTACGCAGCTGGTAGCAGGCAGCAAAGAAGGAAGCGGTAGCAGAGGAAGCAGGGAGGGGGAAGAGCCCAGTTCTGTAGCCAGAGGTGCTGTTGACCCTGAGAGTGAGGGCCATCAGTCTGATGGCTTCCTCTGGCCGGAAGCTGTGGCTGAGATATCCTTCCTTCCTCCTCACCAGCCCAGATTTGCTGCCTCCCAGGCTGGGAAAGGCCAGGGAGGCTTGGAGGGAGCTGTCAGAGCCAAAAGGCTATTAGAGAAGGCTCTTTATTGCCGGTCAGGGTGCTTAGCTGGCATCCGCTTGTGGGGTGCTAGCTGTAATGCGGGGCAGCAGGGGTGATTAGGCCCAGGAGGCCACTGTACAGAGGAAGGCTGATACTGTGGGGAAGAGGATGCCTGGAGCCCCGGGAAGGCCTCTGCCCATTCACCACCCTGCTCACCCCCTCTTGTCTCCCCGCCCACCCCCGCTTCTTCGCCCTGCAGAGTTGGCTGCGATAGTCCGGCGGTTCTCCCAAACGGGCATCCAGGACTTCCTGACGTTGACCCTGACTGAGCAGACAGGGCTTCTGTACGTGGGGGCCCGGGAGGCCCTGTTTGCCTTCAGCGTGGAGGCTCTGGAGCTGCAAGGAGCGGTGAGAGGTGGGGGAGTGGGAGGCGCACAGGTGTGGGGGGAGTGGCAGGACCCAAAGGGGCTTAACCTGATGAAGCTGTCCCCTCAGCCCTGTTCTTCCCTCTGGAAATCTTGCCCAGTTTCCATTCCCACCCTTCTAGCAGAGCAGACATGCTGCTTTCCCTCCTCTGCAGCTTTGCTGCAGTCTGGGGCTCCTGTTCTCTGTTGAAATAAACTCCCGGACAATGGGAACTGTTTACGCTCCCTTGTGGTGTCCCCCGTAGCTGCCACGAGCCATGCCTGTGGCAGATACTCAGGACACGTGCTCAGTGGCTACTTGGGATGTTGATGTCTCCCCTCACTCCCTTCCCAGATCTCATGGGAAGCACCTGCTGAGAAGAAGGCCGAGTGCATCCAGAAAGGGAAGAGTAACCAGGTGGGTGCTCAGGATACAGCCAGGAGAGCCAGAACCACCCCCCCATAATTCTGTTGGCCAGGCCTGCTGTTGTCCCCCACCTCCACCCTCTCCCTTTGTTCCAGACAAAGGGAGGGGTCCTTATGTCAACCATGTCTCATATTCTCATAACTCTGAGTGAACCCCTTTCTCTCCCCAGACGGAATGTTTCAACTTCATCCGCTTCCTGCAGCCCTACAACACATCCCACCTGTACGTCTGCGGGACCTATGCCTTCCAACCCAAGTGCACCTACATCGTGAGTGCTGCTTTCTCCCCTCAGCCCCCATCCTCACCCTACTCTGGGACCCCCCCCCCCACCCCGGGCGCTTCCGCATTGTCTCTTCCCTGCCCCTAGGACATGCTCACCTTCACTTTGGAGCGTGGAGAATTTGAGGATGGGAAGGGGAAGTGTCCCTATGACCCAGCTAAGGGCCACACCGGCCTCCTTGTGGGTGAGTGGCTGTCCCCACGGCAGGCTGGGGGAGTATCCTACCCCAACCCCCACCCCCCCGCCTGCCATCTCATTGTGGATCTGTGTGGCCTGAATGAAGTTTCATGTCACTTCTGGCCTGCCTGATCCGCTGTCTTCCGTAGACGGCGAGCTGTACTCGGCCACGCTCAACAACTTCCTGGGTACAGAGCCAGTTATCCTGCGCAACATGGGGCCTCACCATTCCATGAAGACAGAGTACCTGGCCTTCTGGCTCAACGGTGAGCCCCGAGGAGCTTGTGTGGGGCCCGGGGGGAACCATGGGTGAGAGGCCCTACAGCACCCGCCCTGCTAACCCTCCTCCCCTTCCCATAGAACCTCATTTTGTAGGCTCTGCCTACATCCCAGAGAGCGTGGGCAGCTTCACAGGGGACGATGACAAGGTCTACTTCTTCTTCAGCGAGCGGGCAGTGGAGTATGACTGCTATGCAGAGCAGGTGGTGGCTCGGGTGGCCCGTGTCTGCAAGGTACGGAATCCTGTGGTGAGTGGGGAGCCCCGGGAGGCCTGGTGGCTGAGCAGGCCTGCCCAGCAGTGTCCCCTTGCTATCTGCCAGGGGGACATGGGGGGCGCGCGGACCTTGCAGAGGAAGTGGACCACGTTCCTGAAGGCAAGGCTGGTGTGCTCGGCCCCGGACTGGCAGCTCTACTTCAATCAGCTGCAGGCCCTGCATACCCTGCGAGATGCCTCTTGGCACAACACCACTTTCTTTGGGGTTTTTCGGGCGCGATGGTGAGTTGGCTGGGAACCCAGGGGGGCTGGCGGGGAGGGGGG
The DNA here is from genome assembly GCF_902655055.1 of Lutra lutra. NCBI lineage: Eukaryota > Metazoa > Chordata > Mammalia > Carnivora > Mustelidae > Lutra > Lutra lutra. The sequence continues at coordinate 76,305,478 of NC_062286.1, forward strand.
TTGCCCAGGAGGGATGGTTGGGGATACAGGCCACTGGGTAAAGGCTTAAGTGGTCCGCTGACCAGAAGGCAAGGAGGATATTGGGCATCTGCCCCTCTCCGAGTCCCCCCCTCCCCCCGGGGAGGTGTGCAGTGCCCTTGCCCCTGCGGTAGGTTAGAGCCAATGTGACATTGCACACAGCCCCGACTGCTTTGTGTGTGGGGAGGGGGCTACCTTCTGGTCCATGCCATGAGGTGGGGTAAAGTGGACACCACACCTCACCCTTGAGTTCCCTCCTTTGCTATGACAGGGGCGATGTGGACTTGTCAGCGGTCTGCGAGTACCAGCTGGAAGAGATCCAGAGGGTATTTGAGGGTCCCTACAAGGAGTACCGTGAGCAAGCCCAGAAGTGGGGCCGTTATACCGACCCCGTCCCCAGCCCACGGCCTGGCTCAGTGAGTCCTCCGGGATGGGGATGGGCTCCTGCCCTCAGCCGCTGTAGCTCTCCACCATGCTGACAGCTCTCCCCTTCTTCCCCACTGCCCCCGCCCCGCCCCCACTCCCCAGTGCATCAACAACTGGCACCGACGCCACGGCTACACCAGTTCTCTGGAGCTGCCGGACAACACCCTCAACTTCATCAAGAAGCACCCACTGATGGAGGAGCAGGTAGGGCCCCGGTGGGGCCGGCCCCTGCTCGTGAAGAAGGACACCAACTTTACCCATCTGGTGGCTGACCGGGTCACAGGGCTTGACGCAGCCACCTATACGGTGCTGTTCATTGGCACAGGTAGGCACCTGGGGAGGCGGGTGTGGCTGCTGGAAACTGGGTAAAGGCCTGTGTGTGTCGGGGTGGGGAGATCTAGAGATGCCCCAGGGGCCCCATGCCCTCTCCTTCATGCCTGTCCTCCCCAACCACCCACAGGAGATGGCTGGCTGCTCAAGGCCGTGAGCCTGGGCCCCTGGGTCCACCTGATTGAGGAGCTGCAGGTGTTTGACCAGGAGCCTGTGGAAAGCTTGGTCCTGTCCCAGAGCAAGGTAGTAATCAGGCCCCGTCCACCACTGTCCCTACACCTTCCCCCATCTTTGGCTTGGACAGGACAGGGTTGGGGAGGCACTAGAACACACCTCGCTTAGCTTGGGGCGAGTTCCAGGAAATGCGCGCGCTAATGGAATCTGTGCTTGGCGGCTCCTGGGCATTATATATAGCCAGGTCCCCGTGGGGCAGTGTTCCCAGAATTGGGCCTTGGCAGTGGCTCGCCACGCTTCCGTCAGACCCCTTGAGGTTGTGCTGTGACTCTGTGACCTACAGCCTCTTCTCTATGGTGCTGCGGTGGTCGGGGCCCCTGGGGCTCATGCTGCCCTCATGCTGCTGGCTGTCTTTGCGCCCCCATCCCCCCAGGTCCAGCCCAGCCCTGTCCTGGCCCTCCACTCCCTTTGCTGTTTGCCTGAAGTGCTGCTTGCACCTACCCTTCCTTCTGGCTGGTTTGTGACTCTCGTGAACTTTCATGTGCTCGCCCTTGACCAACTGTTGTGGCTCAGATTGTTCCCCAGAACGTGGAATAATGGCAGAAAGAAAGTCCGTGGTTGAAGAAACACACAGATTGGCAGTGAGCATTCAAACAGAGGAAAACACCTTATGCTATGCCCGTGCTATTGTGAGGACTGATGGGCCTAGCGGAAAACAGGCTTCCTGCACTATTTATACTGTACTGAAGCGTGTGTGTGTGTGTGTGTGTGAGAGATTATATTCCTCAGCCTCGCACTTCCACTGTTCCGGTCTAAGAAGGTCATGTCTCTAAGGTGCTTAGGATTGTGTCTGGCTTGTAGTAAGCCCTGGGTGTGTTCTTCAGTCCTTTGATTTCCCTCCTCAGAGTTTAGCACTGTGCCCTTCCTCCTCGGGCCCCTTTGCCCTCGTGCTCCCACGCAGCCGTTGGAGCTGCCCCCCAGGCCATGTACCCCCCGGCTGAGCCTCCTGCACCCCGCTTCTCTTGCAGAAACTGCTCTTTGCGGGCTCCCGCTCTCAGCTGGTCCAGCTGCCCCTGGCTGACTGCGCGAAGTACCGCTCCTGTGCCGACTGCGTCCTCGCTCGGGACCCCTACTGTGCCTGGAGCGTCAACACCAGCCGCTGTGTGGCCGTGGGTGGCCCCTCGGGGTGAGTGGGGCTCGGCACGTGCTGGGACCGGGGTGGGAGCCGGGGTGGTCGGAGCCCCAGTGCCCATGGACCCTGTTTCCCCAACCAGGTCCTTGCTGATCCAGCATGTGACGGTCTTGGACACCTCAAGCATTTGTAACCGTGGCAATAAAAAAGGTGAGCTGCCTTTTTTTCTCCCTCTCCCCAGTAGGATGGGCCCCGGGTTTCCTGTGCTAACTCTGCTCACTCTCTCTCTACTACTGCAGTCAGGCTCATACCCAAAAACATCACCGTGGTGGCGGGCACAGACCTGGTGCTGCCCTGCCGCCTCTCTTCCAACTTGGCCCACGCCCGCTGGACCTTCGGGGGCCGGGACCTCCCCGCGGAACAGCCCGGCTCCTTCCTCTATGACGCCCGCCTGCAGGCCCTGGTCGTGATGGCTGCCCAGCCCCGCCACGCCGGTGCCTACCACTGCTTTTCAGAGGAGCAGGGGGCGCGGCTGGCTGCCGAAGGCTACCTGGTGGCCGTGGTGGCCGGCCCATCGGTGACTCTGGAGGCTCGGGCGCCCTTGGAAAACCTGGGGCTGGTGTGGCTGGCTGTGGTGGCCCTGGGGGCCGTGTGTCTGGTCCTGCTGCTGCTTGTTCTGTCACTGCGCCGGCGGCTGCGGGAGGAGCTGGAGAAGGGTGCCAAGGCGGCAGAGAGGACCCTGGTGTACCCCCTGGAGCTGCCCAAGGAGCCCACCAGTCCCCCCTTCAGGCCTGGCCCGGAGACTGACGAGAAGCTCTGGGATCCCGTTGGCTACTACTACTCGGATGGCTCGCTCAAGATTGTGCCTGGACATGCGCGGTGCCAGCCTGGGGGCGGGCCCCCCTCTCCACCTCCTGGCATCCCTGGCCAGCCCCTGCCTTCTCCGACCCGGCTTCACCTGGGGGGTGGGCGGAACTCAAATGCCAATGGCTACGTGCGCTTACAGCTGGGAGGGGAGGACCGCGGTGGGCTGGGGCACCCACTGCCCGAGCTGGCTGACGAACTGAGGCGCAAGCTACAGCAGCGTCAGCCACTGCCGGACTCCAATCCCGAGGAGTCCTCCGTATGAGGGGCCCCACCGCCTCACAGGGGCAGCGTGGGACGCGCGGCTCCTCCGTTTTTGCACAGGCACCAGCTACCTCAGGGACATGGCGCGGGCACCGGCTCGGACTGGGGCAGACCCTGCCCCGCATCCACCCGGCCATGAGGACCTGCTCCGCTCAGCACGGGCACTGCCACTTGGTGTGGCTCACCAGGGCACCCGCCTCCCAGAAGGCATCTTCCTCCTCTCTGTGAGGGGCTGTGAATCACGGACACATGGGACCCCAGCCACCAAAACGTTTCAGGCAGAAGTTGGAGATGTGGGTGTGTTTGTATCTAGGTGTATGTGGGTGTGGGTGTGTGCATGTGTGTGTGACCTAGTCTTCTTGTTTCTCTGTGTGTATGTGTGTGCGTATGAGGTAGTTTTCCTTTTTCTGTCCAGTCTTCCCTTGGCCTGGGGTCCTCCTGGTGAGTCATTGGAGCTATGAAGGGGAAGGGGTCGTATCACTTTGCCTCTCCTACCCCCATCTGTCCCCCGTGGGGGTCAGTGATGTACATAATGGGGGTGGGCTGGGCAGGGTGCTGTGCCCCTTTTGGGAAGTCCAGGGCTCTGGGGTGGGCCTGGTCCTGCTCCTAGGGCTGTGAATGTTTTCAGGGTGGGGGGAGGGAGATGGATTCTCCTGTGTGTTTGGGGCAAGGGTGGGAGGGGCCTCCCACTTGGCCCTGGGGTTCAGTGGTATTTTATACTTGTCCTCCCTTATTGGGCTGGGAAAGGTTGTGTGGGGGGAGGGGGAGGGAGGAGGAGGGGAGAGGAGAGAGGGTGGGCATGCTGTGGATATTGCATATCCTCTCCCAGCCCTAGGAGGAGGGCTCCTAACAGTGTAACTTATTGTGTCCCCGCGTATTTATTTGTTGTAAATATTTGAGTATTTTTATATTGACAAATAAAATCAAGAAAACAGTGTTACTGTGATAAGGGTAAGGCGTTTGGGCCAAAACCTTCTGGGCAGGACTAGCCTCACCTCCCCATAGTTCTAGTGCAGCTGTCCCTAATGTTGTCCCTGCCTGCTTGTGCCAGAGGGAGGATAGTCCAGGCTCCAGTGTTTTCCCACAGTGGTAGCTGTGGGGCTGGGAACCAGACCAGGGCCACAGCCTCCTGGGAGCCAGCTTTGGCTTCTGGTCAGAGGGAGAAGTTAGGGCATTGGGACAAGGCCGGAGAGGAGGGGCCTGGCTTCCCAGAACTATGGGGAGAGGGAAGTGGGAGTGAGAGGCTAAAGGAGGGGGACTTCCTAGAAAGAGCTTAAGGTTGTATGGACTAGCTTGTGTGAGGATGGGGCTCCCAATTAGCCTAGGGGAGGAAAGGTAGTTACTTCCAGAAGACTTTCAGCCTTCTTCCTACCCTCCAGGAATTTAGTCTTGAATGCTCCGGCTATGTGGAACATGGAACTTTCCCTGTCACCGCCCAGTGTGCACCAAGCCACCAGCCTATGCAAGGAATGGTACAGGGAGGGCCCAGATATTTGTAAGGAAGGAAAGACCTACCCTGGATTCTGTAATTCGTGCCCACAGATGGAGGCAGTCGTGAAATGGACTCCCTTCATTTGACTGGTCTGGAGGGCCTGCGGTGGCTAAAAGGGACTGCTGCCCTGTGTCCTTAGCTTTAGGAAAGGGCTGTGATGGGGGCGCCTGGGTGGCTCAGTGGGTTAAAACCTCTGCCTTCGGTTCAGGTCATGATCCCCGCATCCAGCTCTCTGCTCAGGGGGGAGCCTGCTTCCCTTTCTCTGCCTGCCTTTCTGCCTAATTGTGATCTGTCAAATAAATAAATAAAATCTTTAAAAAAAGGGGGGGCTGTGATGGCCGACTTCTGGGTATGCTAAGCTTTCAGCTTGGTCATTAACCTCAGCCCCCAGGATGTTTTGATACATGAAGATTGATAGAGTAAACCCCGCTCCCACTGGGGCTGGGTGGTTTGGCACAACCCAAGGCTCTGTTCCTGCCCTTGGGGCGTATGTGCTCCTAGTGGCAAAGGTGGTGGCCACCTGCCTCCCACGGGTTTTCAGGAAATGGGCAGGAGGCACGAGAGCAGGGAAGGGGAAGCGAGGTCACTGGGCCTGGGGTGGTGCCGAGAAATGGGGCGGACCTTGGGCGCGGCCGGCGACTCCCTGCCCTAGGGAAACCAGTGGGACACAGGGAACCGTGGAGGGCTGGGCTCTGGCGGGCGGCCGATCCGCCCACTGCGTCCCCACACCCTACAAGGCTGGCGGCCCCGGGGCCGTCCGCCTGCAGTCCAGATCTGGTGACCCAGCGCAGCACCCTCGGCACTCCGCTTAGCCTGGGGCGCCCTCGCGCGGCGGCCTCGGAGCACGGTGCAACACCACAAGCCCCGCCCCGCCACCTCGATTGGTTCCGGAACCAAAGCCCCCGGGCCTTGGCCTCCGAGGACGGCCTACGAGGACGGCCTACGAGGACTGGCGCTGCCGCCGTGTGGACTGATCCCAGGCCCTGGCTCTGGGGCTGCTCCGTCGGCCCCGCCCCCCTCTCCACGCCGCGGCCGCGCGTGCGCACGACAGCCGGGGCGGAGCCAGCTCCGGGGTCGACATGGCGGCGCCGCAGTCTTGTGCGGATGGCCTGTGCTGCTCCTGGCCGGGAGCAGCGTCCGGCGTGCAGCAGACGCTGGACGAGATGGACTTCGACAGGGGTGAGACTCCCGGCTCTCTCCAGGTCGCTGGACAAGGAGATGGCAGAGAAGCGGGGCCCGGAGGGCCGCAGTGGGCGTGATGGGCGTGTGGGCTCACAGCCCCCGCATCACTGAGACCCCGCCAGGGACCTGGCACGAGCCCGGCCACTAGAAACTTGGTCTCGGGTCTAGGTTGGGAAGCCGAGAACCTGGTTTCAGTAACTTTTCCAAGTGGTGGTGCGGGGCCCGGCCCCTCAGCTGGTGCGCCCCCGGGAGGCTCGGCCCGCGGGGGTGGCTGGGCGTGGGTGTGGGGTGTGTATGGGGGGGGTGTCAGAAAGCAGAATCTGCAGCCGGGGTACTGCAGCCACCCCGAGGGCATGGAGCTTCAGAAGGGGGGCTGCGCTGCCAAGGAAACTAACGTGCTGACCGCCGTGAGCCCTGATGTGGCAGGCCATGTATGCTTTAGATACGGCACACCTGGCCCTCCACGCCGGTGGTGATATCTCTTAGCTTTGGGGCCCGGAGAGGTAGCTCCTTTACCCCACAATCTAAGGAGATTATATCGCTTGTAAGGAAAAGAGTAGAGCTGAAAAACAAGTCCGCTCTTCCTCGGAGGCTGTGTACCGTGTGTCAGTGCAGAGGCAGCTTATGCAGTAATAACATTTTCATCAGCCCTGGGTGGATGCTACGGTTTTATATGCGTTCTGATCTAACTTACTCTTAAGGGGCTCGTGCGCCAGCTTACCTCCCTCCACATCCCCACTCTCTGGGCTCCTGAAGCAATTCCCTCCTGGGCCTTCCTCCTCGCACTGCTGCCCTCCTCCAAAGTTTTCTACTCCACACAGAAGCCAGAGTAACCTTTTGAAGATATTAAATCAGATAATTTCATTGTTTTCAGAATAAGTTCAGATTCCCTTCATGGCCCACACAACTGTGTGATGTTCTTGCCTATTCTGCTTCTCTGCCCCCACTTTATTTCTCAATCTTTTCTTTCTCCACTTACTATGCTTCGGCCACACTGGGCTTATTTTGGTTTCTGAGACATGCAGGATCTCTTTATCACTTAAAGCCATGGTACTTGCTGTCCCAGCTCCTTGGAATGAACTTCCTGCAGCATTAGGCTAGCTAATGCTTTTCCTTCTGGTCTTGGTTCAAATGTCACCTCCTCAGAGAGAGGGACTCTGGACGCCAAATTATGGTAGTTCTCAACTTAGGGGATGGGCAACACCCCATTCTAAGTAGTTCTCAGTTGAGTGGGAAGGGTGCAGTTCTGACCCTTAAAGGTCTTTGGCAATGACTAGAAACAATTTCAGGTGTTAAAACTGGGAGGGTGCTACGGTCATATAGTAGGTAGAGGCCAGGGATGCTGATCTGCAGCCTACAATGCACGGGACAGTTCCTTGTAACAAAGAATTAACTGGCCTGGGCTGCTAGTTGTGCAGCTGTGGAGAAAGAAACCTTGCCCTGTTCAAAGTAGGGCCCCTTCCCCTCCAGGTTTCTCTATCACCTTGCTTTCATCAAAGCAGTTTTTACAACCTGATGCTACTTGGTTTGCTTACTCATTATTTATTTCTCACACGAGGGAAAGATCCTTATCACATGGGCTGCTTTTTTTTTTTTCCTTCTTCATATTTTGTCTCTGGGTTCATTTTCCCTTTCCCTAAAATATATCCTTTGAGAGTTTTTTCAGTGAGTATGATTCTCCATCTCTCTCTCTCTTTCTCTTTCAACTGGTAGCTTACTTAGGTATAAAATTCTAGACTGACAATGTATTTCCCCCCCCTTCAGACCTTTGGAAATGTTATTTATTTTTCTTAATCTTTACTGCTGTTAAGAATTTCGCAGGAGCGCCTGGGTGGCTCAGTTGGAAGAGCGAGTGATTCTTGATCTCAGAGTCATTGTGGAGATTACTAAAAAAATAAACTTAAAAAAATCCTGATAATCTGATTATAATTCTTCAGTGACTAATGAGCTTTTCTTTTTGGTAACTCAGATGTTCTCTCGATGCTTGATGTTTGGTTATTTTACCATAGTAGATAGTTTGTCTAATTCTCCTTGGGATTTAATGTGGTTTTCATCTGAGAACTCATGGTTGTCTTTAACTTGAGAATAATTCTCAGACGTTATCTCTTAAGACATTTCCTTTCTCCCATTCTGTCCAATTTCTCTCTTTTCTGTTGTTTGAAACTCCTGTTACACATATGTTGGTACATTCTGCCTTTCATGTTTCCTTACCTCTCTTTAATATTTTTCTCTTTACCATTCTGCATTCTTGGTGATTTCCAAGTCACTCATTCCCTCCCCGGTGGGTCTGCAGTACTGCCCAACCATCTGTTATTGTTTTATTTCAATGATTCTATTCTTTTTAATTTACTGACTTTAAAAGTAATCTCTACACCCAGCCTGGGGCTCAAACTCATGACTCCGAGATCAAGGGTCACATGCTCTACTGGCTGAGCCAGCCAGGCGCCCCTGACTTTTGTTTCAGATCTCCCTGTCCTTTTTTTTCCTCCCTCATGTTCTGTTGATTTGTGGATTGTATTCCTTTTTCTTTGTGAACACATTAAATACTGTTTTCTCTTAGATTGTGCTCTTATGGCTCATTTTGACGTATGCATTTTTCCATTTGTTGTATTTGCTATCTCATGTGGCGGTGGATTACTTCTTGTTTTGCAGCTTTTAATTTTTGAGCTGGTGGGGTTGGGGGGAGTGCTTCTCTTGTTAGAGATTATCTGCAACAGAGCCACACCTGTGTTGGCTTGTGGAGGTATCCTCATAGGACTTTTTTTTTTTTAATATATTTATTTATTTATTAGAGCGCGCTCACAAGTAGGCAGAGAGGCAGGCAGAGAGGGAGGAAGGGAAGCAGGCTCCCTGCTGAGCAGAGAGCCCGATGCGGGGCTCTATCCGAGGACCCCGGGATCACGACCTGAGCCTAAGGCAGAGGCTTTAACCCACTGAGCCACCCAGGCGCCCCCATAGGACATTTTTTAAAAGTTGCTTCTGTGCAGTCCGTATAGCATCCATTTGACCTATTTTTATGACAGATCCTTAGCTTGTGGGTCTTGCTCCCTAAGGCTGTGAATAGATATAAGTCCCCTTGTACAGTGATGTATGTCAACTCTTTCTCCATAAGCCTGGAAAAAATATGCAGTTAATAAAATTTACATGATGGGAAAAATGCAAAAACAAATAAATATATATCCCACATCTCCAAGTTGAGTGGGTCATGGTATCTGATTTTTTAGGTTTCTTCTGCCTTTGCTGTCTTCTCACACCTATTGAAATGGCCTTTCTCATTTCCTTTAAGTTTCTCTTCAAATGTCATCTTATCAGAGATGCCATCCCTGACCACTGTTTGTATCCCTTCTCTGTTTTATTTTTCTTCATAGCACTTAGCACCACCTGATTTATTTCATTTTTTTTTCCTTATCTGTTTCCTTAATTAGAAAGTAACCTCCAGGGGCGCCTGGGTGGCTCAGTGGGTTAAGCCTCTGCCTTCGGCTCAGGTCGTGATCCCAGGGTTCTGGGATCAAGCCCCACATCGGGCTGTCTGCTCAGCAGGGAGCCTGCTTCCTCCTATCTCTGCCTGCCTCTCTGCCTACTTGTGATCTCTGTTTGTCAAATAAATAAATAAAATCTTTAGAACAAAAAAAGAGAGAAAAAGAAAGTAACGTCCAGGGTGCCTTGGTGGCTCAATTGATTAAGCCACTGCCTTTGGCTCAGGTCATGATCCCGGAGTCTGGGGATCGAGTCCAGCATCAGGCTCCCTGCTCCGTGGGGAGTCTACTTCTCCCTCTGACCTTCCCACCTCTCATGCTCTCTCTCGCTCTCTCTCTCTCAAATAAATAAATTAATTTAAAAAAAAGAAGAGAGTAACCTCCATGAGACCAGAATTTTGGGGGCAGCCCTGGGGATTGGGGACCTTTAATTCTTGGCTGACCCCTAGTTCCCAGAACAGTGTCAGATGCATGATAAGTATGCAGTAAATACTTGCTGAGTGAGTGAAGTGCCTGGGCCTGGCAGCTTGCTTTCTGCTGCTATTCAGAACAGGAAAGTAGAAATTTTTCCAGGTCCGGTTCATGCATGAGGTGGTACTTCTGCCTCCCAGCTTTGTGTACAGAACTTTGTTGTGTCTCTTCCTGGCAATGCACGTGACCTGCAGCCTTTGCTCCAGACCCTGCCTAGTTGTTAAAGCCAAAGCCTCTAAGGTGTGTGTCCATTTACACAGACTTCCAGGATTCTGCAGGTGGATGCTCTGCTCACCACTTTGGCTATGGTTTTCACCTTCTTTTGGCAACTGGCAGTGTCCTTTTTTGCTTTTGAGTTTGCTTCTATATTCAGACGTTTTAAACATTACTTTTTTAATATTTATGTGTTTAAAACGGGAAGAAGGGATTTATGTCTGCCCAACCATACTGTCCTGATTTGACAAATCTCCTGTCTTGTTCACAACTGTAGCACCAGCTGCTAGGACAGTCCTTAGCACAGAGATCTCAGTTAAATTTTTTTTAAGATTTTATTTATTTATTTATTGATGGATGGATGGATGGATGGGAGGGGCAGAGGGAGAGAGAGAATCTCAAGCTGAGTGCCGAGCCTGACTCTAGGCTCGATCCCAGGACCCTAAGATCGTGACTTCAACCCAAACCAAGAGTCAGGAGCTCAACTAATTGAGCCACCCAGGTGCCCCTCAGTTAATATTTGTTGAATGAATAAATCCCCATTGTATAGATGAGAGAATAGAGGTGAAGAGGTAAAGGAAGCACTGAAAGTCTCTAGTCACTTGGCATTATTCAGCACTTCAGTTGTCTTTCCACAGGAATCTGGTCGGCAGCCCTGAATGGAGACCTAGGCCGAGTCAAATATTTCATCCAGAAGGCAACAGACCCTAGCCAGCCCGACTCGGCTGGCTACACTGCTCTGGTGAGTTGGGGAGGGAAACCGGCACTCAGGATACCTGCTCTCCGTGCGGAAGGGGTCATGTTGCCGTTAGTTCGCCCTTTCTTCTCTCCCAGCAGGTTTTCAGTTTTAAGCACTGTGTGAACCTTGTTCTTGGTTTGTTTGTTTCTTCCTTGAGTATTAAGTGCTTTATATCATTTATTTAATTTCATTTACCTAACAATCCTGTGAGGTAGGAATGAGTATTATCCCCATTTTCCTGTTGAAGAAACTGATGCTAGAAATGAAGAAGCTTGGCTAGGTCCCATGGCTAATGGAGGTAGCCCCTGAGGTCATTGACATCCTCTTGCTCCAGAGCCCATGCTCTCACCCGCCCACCACCCTTGTTGTCTGCCTGGGCTCTGCCATCTGACCTCAGTCTCTCTTCCCTGCAGCACTATGCCAGCCGCAACGGACACTATGCCGTATGCCAGTTCCTGCTGGAAAGTGGGGCTAAGTGTAATGCCCAAACCCATGGGGGCGCCACAGCTCTGCACCGGGCCAGCTACTGTGGGCACACTGAAATCGCACGGCTCCTGCTGTCTCACGGGTCCAATCCTAGGTTGGTGGATGACGATGGCATGACGAGTCTGCATAAGGTATGCTGCCCTCCCCAACTTCACGAACTTGGTTGTTGTCATTATAAACGTGATAACATGTTCACTGAAGAAAACATGGGGAAAGCAGAAAAGCACTTGCGATGTCATTGCTTACCAGTCATCACCTGAGGGTTAATGTGTAATAGGCCAGCATTTCCCCTGTGCATGTAAATTTGAATTACATGTACAGCATCATTTTTTTTCTTTGCTTTTATAATCTGTCATGAATGCTTTTCCATGAAGTTAGTTTTCTGAAGCTCACACCTACTCATGCCTACCCCTGTAGCCCGCTTTCTGTATATGGTAGCCAGGGTGATCACTTTAACTTTCTTCTGACCAGAAATTCCTACACATTGTGAGGAGTTTGAGGATACAAAACAGTGCAGCATGAAAACATTTCCCTTCCACCCTGACCCCTGGTCCCTCAGTCTTCCAAGGACACCCTGCTCAAGGCAGGTGATTGCTTATGTATTTTAGAGAAGTGGTTTATGCATATTTTTGGCATATATCTGTAAATGCATTCTTTTGTGAATTTTAAGAGAAAAAGTTAAGTAGTTGACTGTATGATGTATGAGGAGAACCTGTGGCAGACTCTTTTTGCAGTCCACCGAAAATTTGTGCCCATTCTGTCCTATTAGAGACCTGGCTCTCAGACAGTGCTCTATAATCACACACTACATTCTACTCCCTCTAGCATCTCGCATGGCCAGTTCTCAGCCACTAGAAGACAAGACACATCAATGAGCTTTTTCCAGGAGAGAGATTAGGAGCCAGTGTTCCTACTCCACACATTCTCCTCGGTCACCTCAGGCAGGACGGACACCTAAAGGTTGGCAGATCCCTGGCAATCAACTTGGACTCCAGAAACATGTTAGGACAGAAAGGTGCTTGCTCAGTGACAGCAGCCTTGAAATGTTACCCCCACAAAGATAGAGTTCTTATTTTTATTTATTTTGTACTTCTGACTATTGAATAATACATATTATTTTTTTTTTAAAGTATGTTGGGAATAGGGCTAACACTTTGGTAGAGACACTAGTAGAGATATTTAAGAAATATAGGAAGACTGGGTGGCTCAGTCGGTTAAGCATTTGCCTCATGCAGGGTCCTGGAATCGAGCCCCACGTCAGACTCCCTGCTCAGCAGGAAGCCTGCTTCTCCCTCTGCCTCTGCTCCCCCTGCTTGTGTGCACGCTCTCTCTCTCCCATTCCCTCTGAGGCACAGGCACACCTCAGAGATAGGCCGACCACCATAATAAAGCAAGTTGGAGGAGTTTTTTGTTTCCCAGTGCACGTAAAAGTTATATTTATCCTATACTGTAGTCTATTTAGTGTACACTAGCATTATGTAAAAAAAAAAAAAATAAAAAAAGAAAAGAAAAGAAAAATCATTGTTGTATGTACCTTTTTGAAAATACTTTCTTGCTAAAAAATGCTAACCATCATCAGACCTTTCAGCAAGTTGTAATCTTTTAACTGGTAGAGGGCCTTACTTTGATGGGGATACCTGTATAGGGTATCAGGGAGGTCAGGGTAGTAGTTGCTGAAGGTTTAAGAAATTGCTGGGGCACACTGATTCTTTTTTTTTTTTTTTTTTTTTTTTTAAAGATTTTATTTATTTATTTATTTGACAGGCAGAGAGGCAGGCAGAGAGAGAGGAGGAAGCAGGCTCCCTGCTGAGCAGAGAGCCCGATGTGGGGCTCGATCCCAGGACCCTGAGATCATGACCTGAGCCGAAGGCAGCGGCTTAACCCATTGAGCCACCCAGGCGCCCCTGGGGCACACTGATTCTTACAATAAGACAGCAGTGAACTTTGCCACATTGATTGACTCTTCCTTTCTACTTGAGCGCTGAAAGTCCATTGCAGGGTTATTAATTGACTTACTTTCAGTGCCGTGTTCCTGGGAATAGGGAGCCATGAGGAAGAGAGAAAGACTGGGGAACAGGTGCCAGAGCATCAGTCAGGACACAAGTTTATAAACGAAGTTCACTGTCTAATATGGATGTAGCTCCTGGCATCCCAAAATAATTACAGTAGTAGCATCAGTGACCACAGATGACAGATACAATGATGATGAAAAAGTTTGAAATAGTTTAGGAGTTAACGAAAATGTGTCCAGATATGAAGTGAGCAAACACTGTTGGGAAAATAGCACCTACAGACCTGCCCAGTGTGGGGTCGCCACAGACCTTCAGTGTGTAAAAACAGTGTCTGCACGGTGCAATAAAGCAGAGGGTAATAAAATGGGGTGTGCCTGTGTAGAAAATAGTCCCGACACAGGAGCAGAGTGGGACGGTGGTGGCCGGGACGGTGGTGGCCGGGACGGTGGTGGCCGGGGCTGTCTGGAGGTGCTGTTGAGCTGGTGCAGTGTCTCTGAGGTGAGTAGATGAAGTGCAGCAGACGACACTGCACCTGTGGGTGACCGTGCTGGGTGGTGCACTGTAAGTTTGTTAGGAAGGGCGCGAGCCCAGCTGGGTCAGTCAGTAGAGTATGGAGCTTGTGATCTCAGGGTTGTAAGTTCAAGCCCACGTTGAGTGTGGAAGGCGGGGGATGGCTATCATTAAACAAAAAGAACAATTACCAAAAAATTATAAGTAGATTGATTTGTTAAGAGGTCAGATCTCATATGAAGTGTTCTTATCACAGTAAGAAGTTGGCTGGGAGGGTATTTCAAGGACCAAATTAATTTTTAGGAAGCCAGATGTGACTATTTCAAGGACCAAGTATTTGCAGATATATTACACTTGTTTGCATTCATGGGAAGATGTCAGCGTTTAGTTTACCTCCTCCAGTTTCCTTCTTTCTTTCTTTCCTTTTTTTTTTTTTTTTTTTTTTTTTTTTTTTTTTTTTTTTTTTTTTAGTTAAGCCATCTCTGTGCCCAGCGTGAGGCTCAAACTCACCACTCCGAGATCAGGACTTTATGTTCTTCCAACTGAACAGCCACATGTCCCTATCTTCATCCCCTTGTCTTTTATCCTCAGGCCAGTTTCTTGACCCATCATGGTGACACTCCAGAGCCTTATGTGTCATGCTATCCCCGCCCAGATGCCTCTCCCCTCCCAGTTTTTACCTGGCTTGTTGCTGTCCTTTCTGGATCTCAGCTTCTGTATCACACCCGCAGAGGGCCTCCCTGTTCTCAGGCGTGGGTGGCTTCCCCAACGGCGCAAAAGCACCCTGCACTTGACTTCTCGTAGCTTTTCTCTCTCTCTCTCTTTTTTTAAATTTAATTTAATTTTGTTTTATTTTATTTGACAGACAGAGATCATAAGTAGGCAGAGAGGCAGGCAGAGAGAGAGGGAGGAGGAAGCAGGCTCCCCGCTGAGCAGAGAGCCCGATGCCGGGGCTCGATCCCAGGACCCTGAGATCATGACCTGAGCCAAAGGCAGAGGCTTTAACCCACTGAGCCACGCAGGCGCCCCAGCTTTTCTCTCTCTTGAGATTCTGTATGAGCTCTTTCTTCTGAGAGATAGCGAAGACTTGATCTTGTTCACTGGTGGCTCCAGCTCTCAGCACAGGTGCCCAATGAATATTTGCTGAGAGAACAACTAGATGTCATTTTATTTTCTTTTAAGATCCTTGCTAGCTGAAGAGGCAGATTGCTGCCTTCTCGATGGTCCGCACTGGTGTCGCTGGGCCCCTGGAGGGTGTGTACCGGCAGGACGCTGCGCGCCTGGTGCTGGCAGGTCTTACGGCCTGAGGCCTTCTTGCAGTCTCCAGCCCTTTCATTCAGGGGATGCAGATGTGGGAGGAGTTACGAATTCTCTTTTTGTAAAAAATAAGCTACTTCAAAACGTTGGTACCTTTTATTGTACAAAATTCTTTGGACTGCATCTCGCATCTCCCCAGAATGCACCCCAGAACTGCTCACAACATACCACTGCCTGAATTGAGGCAACAGAACTGGGAACCTTATGTCTGTACTCACTAGGAGGACTGGCTAAATATCTGGATTCAAATTTGAGCTGGTATTTGCTACTAATATTAATTTTGACACCTCTCAGAAACCCCCGTGCTGCATCAGTCTGACTGTTGAGAGGGAACAGAGTGGTGTGACACAGTTGTTAAGAGTCAAGACGTGGCAGTCAGACAGACCTGGTTTAGGATCCCAGGCTGCCACACAAGCTCTGTGACGCTGGCCAAGTCACTTACTGTGTATGAACCTCAGTTTCTTCATCTGTAAAATGGGAATGATGATAGTCCTACCTCTGATGGTTATTATGGGAGTTATATAAGCTAATCTGTGTAAATCACCTTAATCTTTTCTGGAGAAAGTAGGTTAAAAATTGACATCCAAGGGGCGCCTGGGTGGCTCAGTGGGTTAAAGCCTCTGCCTTCGGCTCAGGTCATGATCCCAGGGTCCTGGGATCGAGCCCCACATTGGGCTCTCTGCTCAGCAGGAAGCCTGCTTCCTCCTGTCTCTCTGCCTGCTTCTCTGCCTGCTTGTGATCTCTCTCTCTGTCAAATAAATAAATAAAATCTTAAAAAAAAGAAAAAAAAGAAAAAAAAATTGACATCCAAGTTGGGATAGTGTATTTCAAAGGAAGAGGAGAAAGCCAAGAACCTGAACCCACTTTTCTGTGCTCATCTGAACACTCCTGGAGGGCAGAGGCTGTGTCTGGTATATCTTGTGCCTACAGTGCCCAGCTGATAGAGGACCGAACATTTATAAAAGATACTTAGAGATCCAAGGTTCTATATTTGTTTTTGTTTGTTTAAAGTTTTTTATTTTTTGTTTTGTTTTTGTTTTTTTTTTTGAACTAAGACAAAGGACTGAAGAATGTATGTTAAAGGTGTAGGCTGGCTGCGGGATTTCAACCACACCAGATCCCAGATTTTTTTTTTTTTTTTTAAGATTTTATTTATTTATTTGACAGAGAGAGAGAGAGCACAAGTAGGCAGAGGGAGAGGAGGAAGCAGGCTCCCTGCTGTGCAGAGAGCCCGATTCGGGGCTCGATCCCAGGACCCTGAGATCATGACCTGAGCCGAAGGCAGAGGCTTAACCCACTGAGCCACCCAGGTGCCCAAGATTTTATTTTTAAGTAATCTCTGCACCCAGCATGGGGCTCAAACTCACAATCCCAAGACCAAGAGTCACATGCTCCATCAACTGAGCTGGCTAGGTGCCTGTCTATATTTATTTTTAATGTGCAAACCTGGACAGAGAAGAATGGCTGCTGAGCAGAGAACAAAAGAAAGAAAAACTCAAGCCAACTGCCAGGAAAAGCACTAGATAATTCCACCAATCTTTATGCAAGTTGTTGGACTTTGGTAGGAATTAGGGGAAATCTATTTATTTTTAATTTTTTAAATATTTTATTTATTTAAGATTTTATTATTTTGAGAGAGAGAACACAAGCAGGGGGAGAGGCGGAGGGAGAGGGAGGAAACTCCCCGTCAGGCCAGGACCCGGAGATCATGACCTGAGCCGAAGGCAGACACTCAGCCATCTGAGCCACCCAGGTGCCCCAGAATTAGGGGAAATCTACTCAAATAGCCAGTGTCTTCCATTTCCACAAGACCTGTTTTAGGACCAAGAGATTCCCCGAAGTGGAGCAAGAAAGGGCAGGGCCCAGTGGGATTATGGCTTTTGAATCCGGCATCTTTCTCCACAGGCTGCTGAGAAGGGTCATGTAGACATTTGCTCCCTGCTCTTGGAACACAGCCCAACCCTGAAGGCTGTCCGGGATCGGAAGGCACGCCTAGCATGTGACCTGCTGCCCTGCGACAGTGACCTGTGGGACCTGCTGGCCACCTGAGCCGCCACCTTTCTGTCTTGGGCTGCCATGCAAGAGGACCCAGACTAGCACTCCTACCCCCTGTCTTGGTGTGCATCTGTGCTGCAGGGTGGGACATTGAGGCCCGAAGAGCCCCATTCTGGCCGCTGTGGGAGCAAGGGAGTAGATGTGGGGCTGCAGGTGCTTAAGCCTGGACAGATGATCATACTCTAAATTAGCTCATGTAGAAACATCTATCTGTTTGGAAAAATAAAACTGTATCCTTACCTCATCCCATGCACAAAAATAAACTTCAAGTAGATTAAAGACCTAAGTATAAAAACAGAACTATGTAAGTATTAGAAGAAACTGGGGGACATCCGACAAAAGCTGCTTTCTAGCTGAGTGCCCTAGGGAAAGGTCACTTTGCCCATCTGCCCCTGGTTCCTCATCTGTGGTGAGGATGGTTGTAACAGGGCCTGCCTCAGAGGCCTCGTGGAGGTTAGATGAGTGAGTAGATAGAGGGCCCCGGAGTGTGTCAGAGGACCCACTTCTACTTTCTTCGATTTTAACAACCTGATAGATTGAGTGCTTTTGCTTTGTTGTGCGTTGCTGGTGGCCACCTACCTTCTCTGAACTTTCTGTCCATACATGTGGCCTGTTTAAAGATTTTCTTCCTTTGATTGATTCATAGGGATTATATATTCTGGATATTAATCTTGTTTATATATGTGTATATGAATATATTTTTGTATATATATATATATATATATGTTCTTTCTTACCATCACTTTGTTGGTGTCTCTTCATGGAAATTGGTACACCCACCATAGACACGAGTTAGGCAATTTCTATTAAAATTTAGGTGAGTAGGGCCAATAATTTGATTTCTCTATAGCTACCTAGAGAAGTGTCCACGTGTACAAAGATAGTTATTTACAGAGACATCTACGGAGTTGTGCATTAGAGCATGTGCTGTAATGTAAGGAAGAAAGGAGGTAAGTTAAGTGCTCCCAGCGAGGGAAATGATTAAATTCTGGTACAGGAGTCATTGGAGTACAGTGTAGACTAGCGCGGAAAGGGTGCTGAGTTGCAGTCACAGTATGACGCCTCTTAAAACAGGTCTATGGAAGCTGGCACGTACATGCACACGATTACAGGGAGCAAGTCAGGAGGGTGTATTTCGCCGGCACCGTGGTGGCCTTGGGTCTGCTGTGGTCAGAGGGCTTTGTCAGGAGCATCTTGAGCTTTATTTGTTACATTTGGGTTTTTGACAAGGAGTGATTTTTTTTGTTAAGAATTAATACCAGTCAATTTCCTGTGGAAGAAACTAGTTTTCTGGTGAGAATTTCAGATGAACCCTGTTGGTACAAAATGCCCTTGTCCTTGAATGTTAAAGAAGAGGAGTTGTAGTTGGCGGACTGGGGAGTCCAGAGCTGTCTTGCTTTTCTTATTTACCCTCACTCTAGTCTAGGCAACTTTCCCTCTTCATAACCAACGGTAAGAAAGCATCTTTGACCAAAAACCCTAACACATAAGGACTGAGTTTCTTTTAAAAGCTCTGGATTTCCAGGGGCACCTGGGTG
This sequence comes from Lutra lutra, assembly GCF_902655055.1. NCBI lineage: Eukaryota > Metazoa > Chordata > Mammalia > Carnivora > Mustelidae > Lutra > Lutra lutra. The sequence continues at coordinate 76,324,177 of NC_062286.1, forward strand.
GCTCAGTGGGTTAAGCCGCTGCCTTCGGCTCAGGTCGTGATCTCAGGTTCCTGGGATCGAGTCCCACATCGGGTTCTCTGCTCAGCAAGAAGCCTGCTTCCCTCTCTCTCTGCCTGCCTCTCCGTCTACTTGTGATCTCTCTCTGTCAAATAAATCTTAAAAAAAAAAAAAAAAAACTCTGGATTCCCTAAGTCTCAAAACTTGGATGTATTTACTGAGAAGGCAGCTGTGGGGGGAACCGTTCCCAGCGCTTCAGGGCCTGGACTGTCCTTGACCTGTAGTTCTCCCTCCCTCTCCTTCTGGTCATCCCTGGTCATGCAGCTCCCAGTTCTGGAGTCTTACTATCAGGTTTCCTTTCAAAGGTCAGGACAGAATTCAGGGCATAGCTGGGTGAAGGCATGCTGGGCATCTTAAATGAGGAAGTTTGGTGGCTTGCGACAGCTTGTTTTGTGACTAGATTAACATTCCGTACTTGGACCCAGAGCCGATCTCAGTCCAGCTTCTCTGTGGGATGGCATGTTCCCTGCCCAGGAGAGCATAGGGGAGGAGACCTGCATGTGTGGGGCATGGAAGGCTTTTCAAGGGGCGGGAGGTGCTGATGACAGGCTGGACTTGGCTCCTGGCCAGGGTGTAGTTTAATATGCCGGGGCTCTCCGAGTGGTGTGGGAGAAGCGGCGGGGGGGGGGGGGGGGGGGGGGGGGGCGCCAGGGGAAGGAATGCGGCAGGAGTATGGAGGGCAGCCTTGAAGCTGTCTGGGAGCGGGGAAGCTGCTAGAAGCCTGATTTCCTCCTGTAGGTGCCATGCGGATTCCTCACGCAGAGGTCAGCCTCTTGGCCTTTCCTTCCCAAGGTCTTTCAGGGTCTCAGGCGCTGAGACCTGTGGCAACATGGAGGCTCACACTTGACGTTTTTCTAGTGGCCCAGGCACCCCCCGGCCTCGTTTGTTGGTCGAACTGATGAGCAGGTGTAGAGGATAGCACAGGTGCAGGAGAGTGGGTGTCCGAGGGTGCACGTGACTCAGCCCAGGGCACGCCCACACTGGTATTTTGATCCTTGTTACAGAACCACTGAGCTATCTGGCCCAGACACGAGCCCCTGGTCGGCCCTGCCCCCAGGAGACTGCTCTCTATAAAAGGGCTGAGCAGCTCAGCACCTCTCACTGGGGGCGTGAAGAGCAGGGGGGACCATGGATATCATCAGCATCCAGCAGTTGGTAAGGACATGCAGCAGGCGGTGGGAGGCAGGTCATGGTCTAGAAGTCCCCAGGCCAGCCCAGCAGAATGAGGAGGTCCTGCAGGAGGCAGGCAGCTGGCTGCGTCCTGGGGCCAGAGCATAGGTGCAAGAGCGGAAACATGCAGTTGTTTTCTGCTGTGTCTGTCCGGTTCTGCGAGGCAGCGAGAGATGGAAGCATCGGGAAGATACCAGGTGATGGTGTGGACAGGACGACCCTCGAGTTTAGGACTCTTGTCCTGGACTGGGGGGTGCAGAACAGGAAATAACAGGCTACTTCAGAAGACAGGAGCATGGCCGCAGGGTGGGTTTAGCTGCTGCTGTGATAGCTGTTGCTCTGGAAATGGTCCAGAGGGTCTGGCTACTTTGGTCGGGAAGGAAGAAGGGTGCTCTTGAGTTCCCTGGGAGTGAGAGAAACGGTCACACTGGTGACACTTTGGGGTGTCTGTTTTGGTGACGTGGGGCCCGGGAGTCACGCTGGCCTGCAAGCCCCACCATAGTGGGCCGGGGCCTCAGCCGACCCCGCCTGGTACAGCTGCTCCCAGGAGGCAGGTTGCCAGCATGTACTATAGAAAAGAACGTAGTTTGTTTTCCGTGGCTGGAAGCCCTAGGCTCTGCCATCCTATCATTTCTAGCCTTTTCCCTCACCTCTAGCGTGCTTGTTCGTCAGTGCTCCCCAGCTCCTGAACCCCTGGTAGGGGCAGGAAGGAAGAACAGATCACTGCATGGCAGGTTCTGCTCCGGTTTCCTCCTCCCAGGCCCTTGAGCGAGGTGCTAGTTTTACCCCATTGAAGTGACGAAGAGACAGAGCTTCATGAGCTGAGATTTGAACCCAGGAATTCAGCATTTTACCCAGGAGGCATCTCTGTCCCTCTGAGCTCAGGGTCAGGTGGCAGTATGGCGTGATCTGGTAGGAATGTAAGGACAACAGCCCAGGAGGAAGGCCGAGGTGTCACCTATACTGAGCGTACCTGGACACAAGCCCAGCAGTATAAATAGATGTGGTGTCATGCCCCCGACCCTGTGTCCTGCTGACAGGACAAGGTAGGCGGCAGTTATCCTCCTGGGCCCCGAGCAGCACTACAGTGGGTGAGAGCCAAGAGCCACAGGCATCGTGGGGCATGCCAGCAGAGCGCCAGGAAGCTTAGCGAAGGCTCAGGCCACTCTGACGTCCACAACACTAATCTCTAGGTCAGCTCTTGTCAGGACCCCTGTACTGCACAGCTGTGTTTTCTAAGGCTTCCTCATTTTTCTGAGTCTTTATCCTTATCCTGCTCCTACAGGTATGTGGAGACAGGGTTGGAAGTAAAGTGTTGGGATGTGGACATGGAGTTCCTGATCCTGGAGGCGGGCCCGGGGCCTGGAGGCCCAGAGCCCAAGAGGCCGTGGCCCGGGAGCAGTGGAAACTGGAAGAAGAGAAGAAGAAGAAAGTGAGCAGTGGTGGGGATGGGGGGCGATGGATGCCGACCCTGGGGCGGACAGGCTCTGAGCAGTGAGGACCTCAGGTGGCTGGGGTCCATCTTGTAGGTGGGAGAGACAAGGGCCGACCCGCCAGGAGCCTGCCCCTGAGGCTTTAGCACCCCATGGCTGACCGCTGGCCTGCTCTTGTGCTTCAGCTTGAGAGATTTAACAGCTCCAGACTCAATCTGGAGACTCTGACTGACTTGGAAAACTTGGTTCAAAGACGGAGAGAAAAGCGACTGAAACGCAGAGTCCCCCCCAGGGCACCTGAGTCCATGGTTAAGGTGAGTGACAAGTCAGGGCCACGTGGAGGGGTCAACACCTGGGGCTTGAGTTTGTGCGGAAGCTGCTTCATGTCCCCGCGGGAGGGCTTGCGGAAGAGTGGATGCTGTCAGGGCCTGCTCAGCTGGAGGCTCTGATCTGGAGGCCCCACAGCCCTTGTGGCTGTTTGCTGGGGACCACACACACAGTGGCTTAGACAACAGAAATTTATTCTCCCAGTTCTGGAGACTGGAACTCTGAGATCAAAGTGATGGCAGGGTTGGTTCCTTCTGAGGACTGTGGGGGAGAATCTGTCCCTGCCAGCCTTCTAGCTTTAGGTGCTTGGTGGCCGGCTTCGGTGTTCAGCTTGTGGGTGCATCGCCCCGATCTCTACCTGAGCTCACATGGCACTGTCACTGTGCATGCTGTGTCCACTTGTCCGCTTTCATTAAGGACACCAGTCATACTGGATTAGAGCTCACTTTACTCCAGTGTGACTTCATTTTAATTACAGCCATGATGACCCTATTTCCAAATAAGCCCACATTCTGAGGTCCTGGGGTTGGGACTTCAACAAACTGGGCGGGGGGGGGAGGAGCACGGCAACCCATGATAGGGATAGTAGATGCCTTGCCAGTCCGAACTGGCCAGGGGTGGGGGGTGGTTAAGAATTATGGTTTGTACCAGCCGCAGACCAAATGTAGTCCTCGGCTGGCTCTCGGGAGCTGCTTGGCTCAAGTGGTGATGTGGTGGTGCCCCAGAGCCCTGCGGTTTGAGAAAGTGATTTGGTCTTATCCTCTAACATACCCAGCCGCAGCCCCAGGCCCAGCCGGCGTCTGTGGACCTGGAGATGTTCCTGAAGGCAGCTGCAGAGAACCAGGAGGCCTTGATTGACAAGTACCTGACAGATGGAGGGGACCCCAATGCCCATGACAAGGTAGTAAGTTGGGGCCGGGGGGACTCGGACTGCAGTGTTGAGCTGCTGGGGTGCCACCCTCTGCGTGTTCCAGTCTCGGCCTGGGAAATGGCCGGGTTTTCCTGTTCTGCAGCCCGAGCCTGCAGTGCTTCCTGAGCTGGGAATGGTGGGGCCCTGGGTGCGAGCAGGGAGGGAGCAGATGCGTGTTCGGGGAACCTAGTGCTGGGAATAGGACCCAGGAAGGGCCTGCAGGGGGCAGCGGTGCTCTCTTGCCGATCTCCCATCTCCACCCACAGCTGCACCGCACGGCCTTGCACTGGGCCTGTCTGAAGGGTCACGGCCAGCTGGTGAACAAGCTGCTGGAGGCAGGGGCTGCTGTGGACGCTCGAGACTTGGTGAGAAGCAGGGTGGGCCCATCCTCACGGCAGGGGCCTGTCCCTCACCCTAGCACGCCCGTGCATGGATACTTTCGTCTTGTAGCTGGACAGGACACCCGTGTTCTGGGCCTGCCGTGGAGGACACCTGGACGTCCTTAAACAGCTGCTTAACCAGGGAGCCCAGGTCAACGCCCGGGACAAGGTGAGGGGTATGCGGCTGGGGGTTGGCCTCATCCCAGGAAAGAGAGCACGCGGCCCCTCCACCCCAAGGGTGACACGGATTCTCACCCCCCCAGATTTGGAGCACCCCCCTGCACGTGGCCGTGCGTACGCGACACTGTGACTGCCTGGAGCATCTCATTGCGTGTGGCGCCCACATCGATGCCCAGGACAAGGCAGGCGCTTGCTTTTTGGTTTGGGTCTGCTCCACCAGGGGGCCTGAGCTCTGGGGTGCTCCCGTGGACTGTCCTGTGCAGGGGGTGGGGGAGTCAGGAGGATGACCCCGCCCTTTCCTGGCAGGAAGGGGACACAGGTCTGCATGAGGCGGTGCGGCTCGGCCACTACAAGGCCATGAAGGTGCTGCTGCTCTATGGAGCCCAGCTGGGTGTGCGGAACTCGGTAGGAGCCTGTAACCCGGCCCCTTGGTCTGCGGAGGGTGGGGGCTCTGAAGGAAGGACTGACTGACCCATGGTCCTTGTTCCCAGGCTTCGGTGACCCCAGTGGAGCTGGTGCGAGACTGGCAGCGGGGCATCCGGGAAGCACTGCAGGCCCATGCGGGCCACCCTCGCACTCGGTCCTAGCGAGTGCAGCCTGCAGGGTCACTTCTCAGCCAACATTCCACCTCACCTTCCCCTCCCCTCCTCATGCCCTCACCGTGATCCGCACCCCTCTGGGGTCGTCCCCTCAGTCCTCAGGCCAGCACTGCCCAGCAGGGGACAAAGCCGGCCTCCCTGGTTCTCCACCAGGCTGTGCACGAGGAACGGCTGAGGCAGGGGACCCCAGAGAAGCAGGACACAGCGCAGGAGAGTGGCGGTCCAGGTTGGAGCAAAACTGGAGTCCTGAGCCTCGAGCTGCCCAGGGCCGGGCACCTGGCATCCTCCAATCCTCCCTCCACAAGGGCCGGTTTCCTGCCTGGTGGGGCTTTAAGGCCACAGCTGCCATCCAGGCCACACTGCTATGGCACGCTTCTGCAGCTGACAAAGGCCCTCCTGGCAGGGGTTTCTTGGGGACTCCGTTCCTGTCAGCAGCAACCCTGACAGCAGGTGGAGTGGCTCTAGCCTGCTCTGGCTCTTGGGCTTCTGGAGTTGGGTCTGGCCGTCAGGAGCAGGTGCCTAACAGGGTTAGGCCCCCCTGCAGGCCCCGTCTGGTACCAGCCCGGTTGCCTCAGAAGCCCTATGGCTGAGCAGCTAGAGCTCATGTTTGTTTTAGGGAAACCTCGTGCCTATGGTCTGCAGGCCTTGGTCAGCCTGCCTGCTGCTCTCTAGTTGGCCAGCTGACAGCGCTCCTTGTAGGGGTGAAATGCCTGGGAGCTGGGGATTGCTTGTGGCCCACCCAACTCTTGGGGTGGCGGCCCGTAACCCTACTTTGCCTTGGGCATCACCTAGCACTAGAACTTGAGTTCTGGCCTGGACAGCAGTTGCACCTGCTTGGCTTCCCCCCACCGCTGGGACAGGACACGGAGGCACTAGTGGCTCAGCCCCAGAGGGGAAGCAGAGGAGAGCAAGGGGCACACCTGCTTCCCCCGCTCTGCTGAGTGATGGCATATTTAGGACCCAGAATCACCCCAGTTCTCCTCAAGATTCCTTCCTTCACTGCCTTTCCTGTTTCACGTCACACTGGTGTAGACCCATACCGCTGGCGGGGCTGGGTCCTGAAGTGGTAGAAAGTGAATCTTAAGGAACTCTGCCCTAAATGGAGAACCGCAGGCTGAGGGACCGGCTTTAGATGCAAGGTCAGCCTCCTTCCCATATGTAAAGTACCCATATGGACATCCATCTTGCAGCAGTTCCTCCCAGTCTAACACTGGCAGCCTTCTTGGGCCAAGCACAAGGCTATTCTGACTATGTGAAAAAGTGACTACAGCTCCCACTAGGAGCCACACACCTTCTCTTCCGTGGGCAGCTCCGACCCTGCACGGAACTGTGGTGACAGTTCCCCCTGGTGCTGGAGCCGTAAGAGAAACAGGTTCAAGTTCCTGGAGAAGACACTGCCCCATCTAGAAGATGGGGACCCTTAGGTGACAGACAAAAACACCTTTTTATACACTTCAGTATTTTTTGTTCATTAAAACTGTTGACTATCCATCACAGCCTAGTTGTCTGTCTGGGGCAGGGGACGGGGGGCAGCAGGTCATTAGGCCCAGGGCCTGGTCTTCCTCAGCAGCAAAGCTCAACCTGTGAACCACACTGGCCTGACAGCAAGATAGGCCCGCAAATGCCGAGTGGGGAGTGCAGGCACTTGGCTCTGTGCTCAAGGCAACTCTCCACTCAGTGATGGACTAGTTCAAAGAGCAGTGGTTCTCAGCCTTGGCTGCTCGTCACAGTCACAAGGAAAGGTGTTTAAAGTCCTAATGTGCAAGCTAATTCAGTCAGTCTCTAGGGGCGGGACCCCGGTAAAATTATCATGCAGAGGACATACCTGTCTACTTAGGAAATCCTTAGGAATGTAAAAAAACACCTAGAATAATGGAATTTGGCAAGACTTCGGGATAGAAGATAAACCTACAAAGACCTATTTCTATGTATTAGCAATGACTACATGAACACAAAAGAGCACAATACACTTAAAGTTGCCTTTAAGAACACTTAGAAGTAACTCTAACACTTAAGGACTTGTATGTTGAAAACTACAACACACTGATAAATGAAGTCAATGAAGACTTATTGAGACCTACCTTGTTTGTGGATTGGAAGATGAGATCTAGTAAAGATGTCTATTCTTTGTCAAACTGATGCACAGGTTTAATGCAGCTCCAACCAAACAACCCAGCAAGATTGTTTTGTAAATTTAGTTAAGATGGTTTAAAAACTCATAGCTAAGGGGTCCCTGGGTAGCTCAGTTGGTTAAGCATCCAACTCTTGAGTTTGGCTCAGGTCATGATCTCAGGGTCCTGGGATCAAGCCCCACTTCAGGCTCCCTGCTCAGTGGGGAGCCTGCTTCTCCCTCTCCCCCGCCCTGTGCTCTCTCACTCTAACTCAAACAAATAAAATTTAAAAAAAAAATAAAAACTCATAGCTAAAACAATTTTGAAAAATAAAGTGGTAGGAGCCAGTCTACCCAATTTCAAGACTTACTATAAAAGCTCCAGCAATTGGGGCACCTGGTGGCTCGGCGGGTTAAATGTCTGCCTTTGGATCAGGTTTTGATCCTGGAGTCTGGAGACTGAGCCCTACACTGGGCTCCCTGCTCAGTGGGCAGTCTGCTTCTCCCTCTCTGCTCCTTCCCCTGCTCGGTCATGCTCTCAAAATTTTTTTAAAAGATTATTTATTTGAGAGGGGATATGTGCACAAGCAGGGGAGGGGCAGAAGGAGAGGGAGAAGCAGGCTCCTTGCTGAGCAGGGAGCCTGATGCAGGGCTCCACCCAGGACCCTGAGATCAAGACCCAAGCTGAAGGCAAATGCCCAACCAACTGAGCCATCCAGGTGCCCTCAAATAAGTAAAATCTTAAAAAAAAAAAAGCTATAGTAATCAAGACAACATGGTATTAATGGATAGACACAGATCAATAGAACAAAACAGACAACCCAGAAATAGACACAAATATGCCCAACTGATTTTTGACAAAGGTGTCAAATTCAATAGTGGAAAGCCTTTGCAACAAATGGTGCTGGAGCAACCAGACGTCCATAGGCTTAGAAAAAAATAAGAAAACACCTTGACCTAAATCTTATACAAAAATTTAAAAACCCTCAAAACTTAGCACAAAGAGGGACACCTGGGTGGCTCAGTTGGTTAAGCGGCTGCCCTCAGCTCAGGTCATGATCCCAGCATCCTGGGATTGAGTCCCATACCGGGCTCCCTACTCAGCAGGGAGTCTGCTTCTCCCTCTCACCCTACCCACTCCCATGCTCTCTCACTCTCAAATAAATAAAATCTTTTAAAAAAATTAACAACTTTTGCTGTATAAAAGATCCTGTTTTAGGATGAAAAAAATAAGATACAGACTGAGAGAAAATATTTGCAAGCCAAAAACCCAACAAAGGACTAGTAGACTATATAAAGAACTCTCAAAACAACAGTGAAAGACCATACAATCCAACCAGAAATGGGTGAAAAACAATAGTTATTTCACATAAGCAGCACATGAAAAGATCTCCATCAGCCGTTATGTTAATACAACTGGAAACCACAATGAGATCTTGCTATACACCTACCTAAAAATAAACGGTGACAACACCAAATGCTGGTGAGGATTTAGAGGAACTGGCTCACTCACACGTCACTGGTGGGAACACAAAATCATACAGCCAAAGGCAGTGTGGCGGTCTCTTTAAAAAAATCAACCATGCAATGACCACACAACCTTGTTACTGTATTACTGGACATTTTCCTCAGAGAGCCAACGTTAACACAAAAACCTGTAAGGAATGTTCATAGCAGCTTTATTTGGAATAGCCACCCAGACGTCCTTCAACGGGACAGTGAGCATACCAAGGAATACTACGCAGCAATAAAAAGGAATGAGCTACCGACACACACAACAACCTGGAACCGTCTCTGGAATATTCTGCAGAATGAAAAAAGCCAATCCCGAACTGGTGACTGGTGGGTCACACACTGTATACAATGTTGTTGAAATGACAAAATCTTAGATTAGTGGTTGCCAGGGATTGGGGATGGAGGCCATGCGGGTGGCTGGGGTTCTAACGGGGAGCTCCGAGAGAGACCCTTGTGGTGGTGGGACAGCTCTACTGAGAGTGCAGTGGCAGCTACACAAATCTACCCAGGAGGACAGAGAACGATTCCTCACACTTGGCCAGTGTCACCTTCGTGGTGTTGATACTGTGTTCTAACTGTGCAAGAATAACCATGGAGGAAAACTGGGTGAAGGGTCCCTCCAGCTTGCAACTTCCTACAAATCTGTAATTATTTCAAAACAAGTCAGATAAGAGTAAGCAATAACTCTAAATGCAACTTGGTATCCTGGATTGGATCCTGCAACGGAAAAAGGACATTACTGGAAACTGATAAGATCCAATGAACTCTGTAATTCAGTTCACAGGTTTGTACAGATGTTAATTTTTTTAGTTCTGATAGATGTACCAGGTTATGTAAGATGTTAACATTAAGGGAAGCTGGGTGAAGGGTAGATAGAACTCTTCACTCTTATGTACAATAAAATTGTTTCAGAAGTGCCTGGCCAGCTCAGTCGGTAGAGCACACGACTCTTAATCTCAGGGTTGGGAGTTCAAGCCCCATACTGGGTGTGCAGGTGACTTAAGAGGAAAAAAAAAAAGCATAGTTTTTTGTTTTAATTAAAATTGTTTGAAAAAATAAAATCCTGATCCTCAGATTAACCAAATCAGGCTCCCTCAAAGAGGGAGCCCCAGATATCAGGTATCAGTATTTTTCAATTTGCCAGGTGATTCTAACATGCAGCTAAAGTTAAGAACCACTGTTCTAGAGAAAGATGATCGTAAAATGTTTCCCACCTGGGTTTGCTCTTAGTATTCCTTGAGAAGTTTCTAAGCGAGCATGCCATTGTTCTTTGGCCTTCATTCCCACTGGTCCCAGATAAGGGACCTGAATTCCTCTGAGAAGCCTCTAGAAGTCCTCCTCCCTCCTATCCAATCTGCAACACTAGGTCTCTGTGACGCCCCAGTTTCTACACAGTTGAAGAACTGCAGGAGGTAAGAATGGGTAAACCAGAAAGAAAACATAAATGCCTTCTTGTTCCCAATGCTCTAAAACCCTGTAGCTAAGAACAGCAAAAAAAAAAAGCAAAGAGCTGAAATGTTACAGATACAAGAAAAACCGATGAGAGTTTTTGTTTGTATTGTTTTAAAGAAAGGGGATGAGGCTCTACCTGCTCCACAACCAACCCTTCTCCTCCTTGCTGCTCTCCATGCAGATGGCAGCCACCCAGCTCTCCATGGAGGCCCAGGAAGGAGGTACAAAGTAGGCCTAACGGTTGGCTACACTCCCCGGGATCCAGCAATTGAGAGAGGGTTAGGGGCAGCACACCCTGTCCTCCCAAGTATGACCTCTCTTCTTCAAACACAGAAAGTTACAATACTGTTAGTGGCAACTAAGTAAGACAGGCAGAGAAGCAGAAGGAGCAGGCCTCCTCAGTGCCACTGGGGGCCAGCTTGTTTGCTTGGGGCTCTGAGTGCAGAGCTCAGAGAAGCAACCTCCACGGGAGGGAGCAGGACAGTGGGACATACTGGTGGGTCACTGAGCTTCAAGGTTTGGCACGTGGGACAGGCTGGGGCACGTGCTTGGAAACATGGCATTGTAAGGGAAGCCAAATAGTTCACTGTGGCCAAGGATGTGAACCCCCAGCCCAACCTAGTGCCCCTGGTTTGCTCGGAAAGTGCTGCCAGCAGCAGAAGGCTGGCAAATTAAAAGCGAAGTGAGTACAGGTCACAGCCACATAAAGGCAATAATCGTGCACTCACATCATGGCTTGGCCCAAAGAGGTATAAATACACTGCACTGTCACGGGGAGAAGGCTGGGTCCTGGGGACCAGAGAGGACGGTGTCCTTTTCATTCCCATTCAGAAGCAGGGCTGGAGGGCTGTGCCCCAACTGACCCCCATTTCCTAAAGGAGGGCAGGACTGCTGAAGGCTCCTGGCACTGAAGTCTGGTTCTGAGGACAGCCCAGGACCCACATCTATAAGGGCCATCTAAAACGTGGCCTGAAGGGGCTGGGGACAGGCTGACAGGAAGCTACTCCTCGGCTCTCCAGTTCCCCAAGTGCTTGTCCATTCCCCAGACCTGGGGCTGCCTGGCAAGCAGTTAAACCCCTGGGTTCCGCCCAGGGCTCTCCTCTGCTGGGAGGCCGGGTCTGCTGTGGTGCGGCCCTAGAGGAGAGAGGAAAAGGAGAATTAATATCAAAGCCAGCGAAGGAAGCAGGTCCCATCCAAACCAAGTATCAAAACTCTCTTCAGGACAGGAGGGGCTGGCAAGGCGGAGGAGCCGCAGGACACCTCAGTGCCAAGGCAGAGCTGGGAGTGAGCAGGCAGGAGTCGGCAGGCTAACTCCACCTCCCAAGAGAAAACCACTGGGAGGAGGAGGGCTGCATTGGCGAGAGGCGGGAAAGCAGGCCAGGGGGTTTCTGCTCACAGGAGCCGGAGGCCATAAGGCTGGGCGAAAGAAGCCTGCCAGGGACACGAAAGGCCCTGCCCCAAAGGAAGCTGTAGTTTCCACCACTGAGCAGGTTTTTTCATGACCCCGCCTGTCTTTTAGCAAATGAGATGGTAAGTAGCAATGAAGGACAAGAAGGGCCCCCTCACCACCCACCCCGGGAGAAACACCTCCCTGTCTGGGGGCAGCAGTGTCCAGGGCCCCTCCCGGCAGCTAGAGGGATGGGGAAGGAAAGCAAAGGAAAGGGAAAGGGAAGATATTTACCTTGGGTGTTTTCTGAAAACAAAAAATGCTCACTAGTCCACAGTCAATTATCAACTGCAGTTTCCAAATGTGCCAAAGAGGGAAAGGTCTACGGGGAAGGCTAGAGAGAGCAGAGGGGAGAGAGACAAGAGGAAACCAGCTGTGCAGCTGCGCCAGCAGGGCAGCTCGGCTTGGGCAACCCCGCAGGCTGCTGAGGGGGGGCAGGCGGGGGCCGGAGAGGTGTGCCCCCTGTGGCCCGAGGCTCGGAACCAGAGGGAGCAGGTAGCACGGCTCTGGAGTGGACTCTCCTTTGGAAATCAGCTCTGGGAATGGTCATTGTGCAGGAGCTATGCTGAGTCTGATATGATGGGCCAGGGGTCCAGGAACCTTCTGCAAAGGGCCTACATTTTTAGGTTTTGCAGGTCTCCATCCCTGTGGCAACAAGTCCGCTCCACAGCCGTAGCCAAAGGCAGCTATATACAATCCATAAACAACCAGCCAGTCTGCCCATCCCCGCTGCAGGAATTACAAATTTCCCAAGCATCTCAATAAAGGCATTTCTCTGCCAGCAAATCTGGTGCCCAAGTCAATCAGGGGTGGTTCCAACCCACACTATCTGAGCAGTGTTCCTGGCGACATAATAAGCGCAGCGGCACGAAGCCCTCCTGGGGGCAGCACGGGCCGCCAAGCACAGATGAGCCACTGACACGAAGACCCTCTCGGCAGGGCCCACCGAGCACAGATGAGCCGCAGCAGAGCCTCAGAGGCTGAGGCAGGGAGCGGGAGGACGGCAGGCCAGCTGCTCGGGAGACAAATATCCGGTCTCGAATGGGGGAAAACCAACATCCTCACAAAAGAATGAGATGGCAGTGCACTACGCTCAGCATAATGGCCTCAGATAAACGTCACTGGCAAGGACACCGCCCCCGTGCAAAGCGGGTAAGCCACTGCAGAGAGGCAAAGGACCCACAGGGCCACTGCAGGTCACACGTCTCCCCCGCCTCCCGACAGCAGAGCGCTCCCATGAAATCTCATGTAAGCCAGCACGGCATAAAGCAAAGAAACAATTACCATTTCATAAAGCAAAACTCTTCTTCAGAGTTCTTTCAGTTAGTGAAAATGGGCACGAACCTAAGTCTTCTGTAAAAGCAAAGTGGTGCAAAGAGAGCTTTCAGGGGACACCTGAGCTTCCTCAGAGAACCGCCCAATGAACGGCTGAAGCCCAAAAAGGACCTTAAAAAACTGCATATATAATAAAGGATGAAATGAAGGAAAAAACCATCATTCTTAGATTTTAAGTGTACACCTTGAATAGAACACATACAGTCTGAATAAGCAGATGAAGACAGAAAAGATTCACATCGAAAAAAAAAAAAAAAACAAAACCAAACACTCACATTTTGAAAAAACAAAAACATACTGACTTTTGAGACCCAAGTCTAAAGGGATGGTGTAAGTGGCATCTCACAACAGAACATCACAGCAGGTAAATACAGAACCGTGATCAGTCCTAAAACACAGAACACCACTTCTCAGTACATATTCACTGAGAAGGCCCAGATCCAGAGCTGGAGCAGCATGCCTCAAGCTGGGACCCCCTTTCACCAGCACACAGAGATGGAGCACTCAGGAGCTGAGCCACTCACAGGCCTGGGGAGGGGTTCCTGTCCCTTGCACCTGCACATCTCCTCTCAGAAAGCAGGCATCATAAAAACACGTTCGTGGGGGTGCCTGGGTGGCTCAGTGGGTTAAGGCCTCTGCCTTTGGTTCAGGATCCCAGAGTCTTGGGATCGAGCCCCACATCAGGCTCTCTGCTCAGCAGGGAGCCTGCTTCCCTTCCTCTCTCTCTGCCTGCCTCTCTGCCTACTTGTGATCTCTATCAAATATATAAATAAAAAAAAAAAAAAGCAAAAAACCAAAAAATACGTTTGTGTTCTCAAGGGTGGGTCTAAGTAACCAAACCCTATGTCTGTGTCCCTGTGACACACCAATGCCCAGAGGCCAAAGGCATGCACAGGCTCCAAGCCAGGGTGCCTAGGTCTCTCTCTGCTTCTGATTCTTCATCTGTAAAATGGGTCTAACAACTACCACCTCTGAAAATGGAGAAGTTGTCTTAGACGAATGAGGACGAGCAAAGCTCCTAGTGTGTTGCCAGGGAGAGCTAGTGTTCAAGAGAGCTCGGTGTCCCCACTTCAGAGTGCCCAGGGCAGCCGGCAGCCTGCAGCTCCTTCCACAGCCTCTCTGGAAGCCCCACCCACTCCCCCAGGACCACCCAGCCTTCAAGTGAATCTCTGACCCCAACTTAGGAGCTCAATCAGAATAAAAGTACCTTCCTGAGTAACAAGGCAACCTGAACTTTTTAGCACTCCTACCCAAAGCCCACTCTCCACAGGCTCCTTTTTATTTTCCCTCCTTATAATCTACAAGGCAGGGTCTGCTGGTCCATGCCCCACCCCACATTACAAAGTCTATTTCTTCCAAGATGGTATCTGGCTCACAGTGGAAGATGTGAGGGACAGGCCTTATATGTTAGCTTGACCTGACCAAACACCTCAGCTGCTGCCCTTCTCAGCTCCTGGGATGGTGTCCGCTAGCCAGCCACCTTCGGAGCTGGGCCCACTGGTGACCTACCCCCAATCCTAACTGACTAAGAGTGTCTGAACTTGATCTTATTCCCATTTAGTACCTGTTCTCTAATTAAGGCAACTCATCCTAACAGTCCTCCAGAGAAAATGCTGACTGAACATAAGTTCAATGCCAGCTGGTCTGTGGTGCAGTGTCACTGGAGCTACTAAGAACAATGAAAAGAGAAAAAGGAAAGGATGGGCAGAAAAGGGGACAAGGAAAGAGAAACACAAGGCAGAGTGGGGGCAGAGAGTGAGTGTGTGTGGGAGTGGCAAGGAGCGGCAAAGGACGTGCCTGCCCATACCGAGGGATGTGGCCTTGTGGGGCTCACCTGCTGCTGTGGCTGTCTTGTCCCCAAGGAGCCTGGTCTGGCTGCCTGGGATGACCTGGAGGTCTGCGTTCTCCGGGGACTGTGGCAGGCTCTGGGCTCGAGTAGCCAGGAGTGCATTGAGGTACTGCAGCCTCGTGACCTGGAGAACAGAAAGCATTCCCAGGCAGGTGCAACTCGCGAAGCCAGGCAGAGAAAGTGAGGTCTAGGAAGGTCACATGTCTCCCTCCTGCCCATAAGCACCAGAACTAGGTGGGAGCATCACATTCGGCAGGATCAAGAAAAAAGAAGAGCATTAAGCCAGCTAAAGGCAGAGAAGAGCAATCAAGCAGTGTCTTCAAGATCTCAAAAGGAAGCTGGGTGCACAGTCCCAGCAATGGGACTAGACTACCAGAAGTCAGAGGGACTTCCTGGAGCCAAGGACGTCTGTCCTTCAGGGCAAGACTTGCTCTGGCATGTCTCAGAAAGACTCAAGCAGAATTTACTCTTAATCCATACAAACTTGTAGCTGGCTGATTTAGCCCCTTAGAGACACAAAGCTGGCTAACAGCCAGCACCAATGAGCAGCCCAGATAGTCACCTTAATGAGCTGCAGGTCGGAGAGGGCCCTCACGGTGTAGTCAGGACAGTACGCAGACAAGCGGGCACCATCAACTGGCTCGGGCTGCAGGTCGTGGCGGAGGGACTGGAGCGAGGACACCGGGGACTGGTGAACTAGCAGAAGGAACAATCAGTGATGTCTCTGGGGGGGACAACTGCACCGTCTCGAAGATCCACCCCACAGATCCCTCTGGGAGGAACATGGCCACAAACACAGAAAAGGAGGGCAAGCAACAGAGACAGCCCCAAACATACTGCCCCCTCCCTCGACACAGCCCCGACAGGAGAAAAGCCAGCCCAGAGTCCCGGGCCCCAGGGAGCCAGGAAGGGCTGCAGCTTACCCGAGGATGGTGCTGTCAGGGCAGACACTCCATAGTAGGTGAAGGCCCCATTCTCGAACTTCAGGCCCTCTTTCCCGATCTCCACCTCAACCCTGCCCTGGGAGGTGTAGGGAGAGGGAGGAAGGAGGGGCAGGGAAAGAAACACATGTGGACAGATTACCTCTCCTGCCAGAAGAGAGCACAGGGAGAAAGCACCAACCCCAGTTATCCAGGGGGTGTGGATGGAGACGATCCTCCCTCTCAGACCCTCCCCTACTTTCTGAGCAAGTTGGGGGCTCCAGCATGGGCTGGCAGTTACCTGCAGGATGAGAATGAAGTAGTCCACTGGCTGGCTGCGCTGGTACAGGTAATGGTGAGCAGCTAGACGGTTGCTCTCATCAAACCTCACTTCCTGGTTGACGCTGGGATGCTTCAGCAGGTGCAGCAGGACCTTCTCAGAGATCCGCAAGGGGCTGAACACATCCACCTCTGCCCCACGGCGGAATAAAGGGACCGTGTACATTGGGCCCAGAGTGGCCTGCATGACTACACCCGACTCCTGCTGCCCCAAGCCAAGTCACCTCCCCAACACAAGAGTACTGGGCAGGCCACACCCCCTCAGGCCAAGGCTCCCTGCCATGGCCCGCCAGAGAAGACACCAGACTAGCTCCTGCTCTCAGCCCAGTCATGAGGAGCTGCCCCCTCAGATGCCTGGAGACGCTGGCGGGGCTAGAGAGAAGCAAAGAAGTTCTCCAGGATACTCTCCTCCTTACTGGGAATGAGGGCCCTCGGTGTCTGCCCTGGGGGCCTCCTGACCCACTGGATGTGAGCAAGAAAGCAAAGGCTAACCCTTCACCCTCACCTTGGGACAGGAATTGCTGGGTGGCCAAGAGCAGCTGAGGCGAGATCTTCACTTTATATTCATCATCAGACACCTTGAACAGGGAGAAGTCCTCTTTCCGCTTGACAGGGGCACTCAGAGGAGTGGGCTTCTTCCTCACGGCAGCGTCTCCTAGGATGGTGAGAAGGCCCACTGAGGCACAGCGTCCCTCCAATCAGCATGACCAAACGAAGGCATGGTGCTAAGGCCTGGGGGTTTTCAGTAGGGGAGGCAGCATCAGAGCCCAGGGATACAGCCTCAGCATGCTGCCTTGCTGGGGCCCGGCGGCCACTCCCAGCACAGAGCAAACCTGGCACTCACGACAGAGGGCACAGGCCTTTACTCCAGCTATAGCCTGAGAAAGTACAGGAAGGGACTGCTCCTCTCTTCGGAGCTTGGAAGGTAAACACCAACAGGACAGCAAGGCTGCTTTAGAAAGAGCCACAGTTGGTCACCAGAAACCATTATCTTTGCAGCTTACAGAGGCTACACAGCAGCGACTAACCTGATGTCCCCATGCTTATGGCAGTCTGAGGAGCCAAACTCAAGAGGCTGCATTTTGGGGACAGACTCTGGGCAAAGCAATTACTTGACAGTAAACAGAGTTGGGTGGGGGTTCTGTCCCAAGAGTGCACGTAAGGCCTGGGCCATCAAGCATGGGCTCTGTGTCTGCCCTGCAGACCTCAGCCATCTTCCTAAGAGGCAGACACCTCTAAGGCACAATCACAGGCCCCAGGATCTTCTGTTTTGTTAAGACTGTCCAGCAGTAAAGAATGGGATTCTTTGAGGAGAGGCTGCTGCAATGTAGGAAAGAACATGAGAAAGCCAAAAGGCCAAGGAAGACGAGAGCCTGGGAAAGGCCCATAAAGGGCAGAGGCCCCACCCACCAGGCCACCTCCAGGCACAGGTAGGGGCCCTCCTGCAAGGAGGCCATGCTGGCACCGTCCCTCGAACGCCCGGCTAGGCTCAGACTGGAGATCCAGCCTTGTGTCAACAACACGGAGACCTACTGTCCTCTGAGGTTGATGAACACCACACATCTCAGCAAGCTTGACAGACCAGTTGAGATGGAACAACGCCAGGAGTCAAAACTCACGGTAGTCCTCAGACTCGTCCAGGATCTCAGACTTGATGATCTCCTCAATGACGTCCTCCAGGGTGACCAGGCCCAGCACCTCGTAGAAGGGGTCACCTTCACCCTCATTGTTCACCTTCTGCACGATGGCCAGGTGGGACTTCCCTGGGGGAGGGGATGCTCAGATTACAGCTGGTCGGGGGGCCTCCCATTTTGCTTAGTCCTACCTGGTACGAGCTCATCAGAGTGACAGAAGCTGGTGTCTGTGTTCCCACAAGGTCCCACAAGGTACCAGGCACTAGTGAGATTCTCCCTAAGTTCTTACCTAAGACTATCAACACACTCATGTGGATGAGCTTCCCTTTACACATGAGGACCCTCCATCTCAGGCACTGTGGTCAGCTGCACGAGGCCACACAGGCAAGGGCAGCGCCATGTCAGCCTGGGTCCACAGGAACGCGATTTAGATAAGGATGGTCCGACCAACCAGATGAGGGAGGACTGCACGCACAAGGGCACTGACTCCAGAAGCATGGGCTCCCCTGGGACGGCCTAAATTGGGTGTAGGGGCAGAGGGGCCACGCAGTGACTTTCCTGGGGAAGTTTCCCCAGGTCTGAAAGCTGTCCTTTCTTTCCAGAAGCCAAGATCTATACAAGTCATCCAGGGGAAGACGACAAATGGTGAGCGGCCAGTAAGAGCCCAGACGGTGTAGAAGGAGGAGCTGCAGCCTGGAGCTGTTCACCTTCCCCTCCTTTAGGTGAGCTTCCTGTTTGTTTCCTTGTCTGATCAAGAAATAGAAGTTTGAACAAAAGCCCAAGCTTCAGAGTGCTGGGGAATGTTGAGAAAACTTCAAGAAATGACTCTGCTTTTCATCTATAAAACTTTATACCTGCCCAAAAGAAACAGAATGGAAACCACATATGCAATTTTAAATTTCTGGTGGCCACATAAAAAAAAAAAAAAAAAAAAAAAAAAAAAAAGACACAAGTGAAATTAACAACATATTGTAATTAACTCTATATAGCCCTCAATATCACTATAACATGCAATCAATATAAAAATATTAGAACAGGGGCTCCTGGGTGGCTCAGTCAGTTAAGCATCCAATTCTTGATTTCAGCTCTGTTCATTACCTTAGAGTTGCAAGATCAAGCCCCACATCAGGTTCCACACTCAGTATGGGGTCTGCTTGAGAGTCTCTCGCCTCTTCCCCTCCCCCTCCAGCACGTGCTCTCTCTCTCTCAAATAAATAAAATCTAAAAAAATTTAAAATATTAAAACAGGGGCAGCTGGCTGGCTCAGTTGGTAGAGCATGTGACTCTTGATCTTGGGGTTGTAAGTTCAAGCCCCATATTGGATATAGAGATTACTTACAAATAAAATCTTTAAAAAATTAATTTAAAAAATTTTTAAATTTAGGGGCGCCTGGGTGGCTCAGTGGGTTAAGCCTCTGCCTTCGGCTCAGGTCATGATCTCAGGTTCCTGGGATCAAGCCCCGCATCGGGCTCTCTGCTCGGCGGGGAGCCTGCTTCCCCCTCTCTCTGCCTGCCTCTCTGCCTACTTGTGATCTCTCTCTGTCAAATAAATAAAATCTTTAAAAAAAAAATTTTTTTTAAATTTAAACATATATTCCTTTTTTGTACTGTCTTTGAAGTCTGGTGTATGTTAGGCACTGCGAGCACATCTCAGTTCAGCCCAGCTGCCTTTTAACCCCATGTGGGCAGTGGCTGCTCAATGGAGTTGTGCAAGTCTAGGATATGAACTCTAAGTAACTCATCTCAGCCATGCCCTTCATTATTAATGAAAAAGGTTTTGGGTAAAAGGAAGCCTGGTATCTACTTCAAGAATCTTTTGGTAAAGCGAAAAGTCAAGTTCACTTCTTTGGGTCAATTATACTTTATATACCTTGGGTTTAGTTACAGTGTAGTGAACTTGAGTTCAGAAACATAGTCTCTTGAATGAGGCATGCTCTGCCTCATTCTTTCAGCATCCACGCCCCATGACCCAGCATCAGGTGCAGAAAGACCTCTGCTCCAAATTAGGTAAAATGAAAATGTCCAGTCAACCAAAAGCCGTTATTATTAATAGACCACTGGCCAAATGATCAAGAAAGGAATGAGGGAGGGGCACCCAGCTGGCTCAGTTG
This sequence comes from Lutra lutra, assembly GCF_902655055.1. Lineage (NCBI taxonomy): Eukaryota > Metazoa > Chordata > Mammalia > Carnivora > Mustelidae > Lutra > Lutra lutra. The sequence goes on from NC_062286.1 coordinate 76,343,945, forward strand.
GTGGAGCATGCAACTCTTGATCTCAGGGTCGTGAGTTCAAGCCCCATGCTGGGTGTAGGGATGACTTAAAAATAAAATCTTAGGGGCACCTTGGTGGCTCAGTAGATTGGGCCTCTGCCTTTGGCTCAGGTCATGATCTCGGGGTACTGGGATCGAGCCCCGCATCGGGCTCTCTGCTCAGTGGGGAGACTGTTTCCCCCTCTCTCTCTGCCAGCCTCTCTGCCTACTTGTGATTTCTCTCTCTGTCAAATAAATAAATAAATCTTAAATATTTAAAACATAAATAAATAAAATCTTAAAAAAAGGAATGAGGCTCTAGAAAAGAAAAAGAAAACATTTAATGTATTTCATCAAATTGAAGATGCTGTCAATTGTGAGGCACATCCTGATTGCAGAAATGTTGAAACGCAAAAAGCAACACACCTCTGAACTGAAGAAATGTGGCACAAATGTGCCTACTGTGTGTTGGCCACTAAGTGCTGTATTCATTTAACAACTTACTGGGAAGAGAGTATTATTCCCATTTGCAGTCTGCCAAGAAAACTGAGGCTAAAGAGAGCTTCAGTGACTCACCGAAGTCCAAAACTGAGATTTGAACCCAGGCAACAGGCTCCTGAATGTGTTTTTTCTTTTCTAAGATTTTATTTATATTTTATTTATTTATTTGGCAGAGAGAGAGAAAGAGACCATGAGCAGGAGGGAGCAAAGGGAGGAGGAGAAGCAGCCCACACTAAGCAGGGACCTCCCCCAACGCAAGACTGGATCCCAAGACCCTGGGATCATGACCTGAGCTGAAGCAGACGCTTAACTGACTAAGCCACCCAGGTGCCCTGAATCCATTCTCTTAACCATCACATTTAACTCACGTTCACTGGAGAACAACAGACCAAATCTTAGGAGACCCTCCCCTCTGGGTGAGTTACATTGGGCTAGGGTACTGTCTCCAGCCCAGAGGCCCTTCTAAAGAAAGTACTGTTCTTCAGGACGCTCTAACATGTTCAGACAAAAATTAAAGGCAGAAATACTGCACTGTCTTCCCCCTTTCCAGGAGAAAAAGGCCACGGGTCCCCGAGAACTACCTGCTCATTCCTGCTGAGACAGAAGTACTGAATGAAGAACAGCAGCATTTCCAGATGCTTCCCACCCCTGGGTATCTGTGCTGGGAATGGCTCACACCGGCAGACGGGGCATCACTTCTGTGAGGGCCAAGCCGACCCCCCATGTGATACTAATCTGTCAGACTGGATGAGGACGGCCGAAGCTCGACATACAATTTTGGTCAGAATCTGGGAACCAAAGCCCAGGTTCTAGATGACCGTCTAAGGGCAGAGAGAATCCATTTCGGCTGCATTCTTCCAGAATGCCAGCCCCTCAAGCAGGTTACCCTTAGAAGGGACTAACTTCTCCCCTGCTTTCAAACTTCTGTAAAACAGGCACAAGTCTCTCAGTGACCTGCCGCATGGGGTAACTGGATAACAGACAAAAGCAGAGCCCCTGAAAGATCCCCCGACACAGTGGTCATGTGATTTCATCTCAAGACAGAATGTCTGAGGGGTCGAGACGGCAACCACGAAAAAGCAGGAGGGCTACACAAAGAACAGGCAGCTGGAGGGATTAAAGTTTATTTCTCATCTGATGGGATACAATGCTCTGAAAACACACAGGCCCCTGGCTGGCTGACTGGAAACACCACAGGCCCCAGGACAGGTGCCTACAGTTCTCCCGGAGCACAGAGCCTCAGGTTAAGGGGCAGATGGTGCATCTTAACAGCATCAACCAGAAAGCCCTGAAAAAGCTCTACAGAGCTTTAATTCTAGTTAGCAGGCTCAAATGTACTCCTAAATTACATGGATGCTATAGAACTCTTCCACAATGCCTAATTTCTAGGATATTTGTAAAAATGCAGATGGAGTTTAAATTCCTCTGCCTTTCTTTCATTAATTTATTTGAGAGACAGAGTGAGAGAGAGAGAGCACAAGCATGGGGAAGGAGGGAGGGAGAAGCAGACTCCCCACTGAGCAGGGAGCCTGATACAGGACTCGATCCCAGGACCCCAAGATCATGTCCTGAGCCAAAGGCAGATGCTTCACCTACTGAGCTACCCAGGCGCCTCCCATGTCCTTTAATTTTTTTTTTTTTTTTTTAAAGATTTGACAGAGACATAGCGGGAGAGGGAACACAATAAAGAAACTGTCAGAACACATCCCAGGAGAAAAGTGCTAGGTTAACATTCCTCACAGCAGGTCTCTTTTCAGAATCGCAGGGATCCTTTGCTTTCTGACAATTAATCTGAACTCAGGTGGTTTAAAGCAGAGATTCTGAAAGCATGCATCCTAATTCCTCCTTTGGTTGACTGTCCTTAAATATTCTCATGCGGGGCTGACAAAGACAGCAGGATTAACAGCTTTAAAGAAAACACACTTTATTTACTGCAGCTCTAGAATACGCGCTCTTCCTAATAATGTTTGCCCAAAATATTCGGTATCATCTCAAGCCTGCACACTAACTAAGAGGCGCCTCACCAGAGAAGGGGCCTTTCCCAGACTAGAGAGTTCCAAAACAGACAGTGCTCTGAAGGGATGAAAGGCACAGCTGCCAAGATGCCAAGACTCCAGCTTCAGGAAACTTAGAGGGCACCACCAGCTCACACACTTGGCAGAGAGACGGGAAGGGAACAGATTTCTCAAACCTCAGGCGCCATAAAGGCTGCAATATCCCCTTTGTTCATAAGCAGAATGAAGAAAGGGGTTAGGCTAAAAAGGACTTTAATGAGGAAAAACTGGTACCTGCCAAAGGAGTGCACTGCAAAGAGAGGCAGAGAAAAGGCTCCAGGATGTCAGAGGAAAGACGAAGCCAATCTGCCCCTGAGAATGACCCTCACTTGTCAGAGGGGGAGAAAGGTGAAAACAACTGACGAGAGCTCCTCATTCAACCTCTGGCTTCTCCAGAGCTGCTCCAAGGCCACCCACCATCCCAGAACAAGAGGAGCCTAGAGGGTGGGCCTTCTCTCCCACTGGCTCCAACTTGCCCATCTTAAACCGAAGAGCAAAGTGCCCCCTCTCCAGCTGACCTCTCTCATGTTCTCTTTCTCTAATAAAAAAAACTTAAAAAAAAAGAGACCCTGACAGACCTTCCTCATAGTCAGAAAAGGGAAGTTAAAAAAAAAAAAAAACAAAAACAAAAACAAAAGACAAAGCAGAGACTAAATCAGCATCCATAAAGTTGTTTCTGATTAAATCAAAGTGAAAGTGTCTTCCACACTTGCAGAAAATCAGGTATCATTCCTTCTTCTGTTAGCAAGGAAGCAACCCACAAAAGACCTTAATAATGATCTTGAAACGTCACAGGCCCAGCTAATTTGATGTTATGTGTGCAGGTGAAAGCAACCAGGTGTCTAGAAACCATCCTCTTTTCTGTTCTTCTAGTTTCTACTTACGAATTTAAACCTGTTACAAAGCCAAAGCCCACAAAAAATGACCTTGAAGGAAAAAACTGGTGGGTTAGGGTCAAGTGGACCTAGCTCCCCAAGTTAGGCCTACCAGAGAAAGTGGAATTTTGCTTTCGACGGCGCTCTGAACAACAGCCTTTGAATATTTCAAAAGGTCACTGAGAGCTGTGAGGCCAGCATCTAAGTACTCGGAGGGACCTCCGTAAGGATGAGACCCTTTCCTCAAAGTTTCCATATGCCCCTGTCTTTTTTCCAGCGGAGAACGCTGGCATTCGTGTCCCCTCCCCGATGTCCCGTTACCTCGTTTGAACTCCTCCAGGACAGCGTCCAGCTTGGTGTCGTTGAAGACGAAGTGGAGCGGATGGTTGTAGAAGCGGGTGATGGTGCTGAGCGGCGTGCAGTCTTCGGGATCCACGAAGGCCAAGTCCTTGAGGTAGAGCATGTCCACGATGTTGGAGCGCTCCTCCTCGTACACTGGAATGCGCGTGTGGCCGCTCTGCATGATGCTGGCCAGGACGCCGAAGTCCAGCACGGCGCTGGCGTCCAGCATGAAGCAGTCCTCGAGCGGCGTGAGCACGTCCTCCACGGTCCGGCAGCGCAGCACGCCCTTGCTGAGATCGCTGTAGGGGTCGCCGCCGCCGCGGGCCAGCTCCAGCACGCGCTCCCGCAGCCGCCCGGGCCGCGCCGCCAGCTCCAGCAACTGGCCAACGGGCAGCGCCACGGGCAGTGTCAGCAGCACCGCGAGGCGGCTGAGGAGCAGCGCGCGCGGCGCCAGCGCCAACGTCCAGCGTCCGCTCACGGCAGCCGGCACCACCTCACCCACCAGGAACACGAGCCCTGCGCTGCCCAGCACGGCGGGCACGGCGCGCTGGCCGGCCGCGCGATACAACAATACCGCCAGCGCCGCCTGCGCCAGACTGGCCAGTAGCAACAGCGCGCCCAGAGCGCAGCCGGCCCAGCGCCGCGCGGGCTCCAGGCGCCGCGCCGCCGCACGCTCGGCCTCCGAGCCGCTCTCGCGGAGCACCTGCACCTCGGCCGGCGCCAGCGCCAGCGCGCTCAGCTGCAGGCCCCGCGCCAGCGCCGCCAGCGCCAGCAGCCCCGCCACCCCCAGGCCCAGAGCCCAGGGCGGCGCCGCCTCCTCGGCTGCCGCGCCGCCTGGCTCCACGCGCACCGCCAGCAGCGCGGAATGCGGGCGCACGGCCTCGGCGCGCAGGCGCAGCAGCGCGCTCCACTCGCCCGCAGGGGCCACCGCCTCCTCGGCCGCCGACGCGTCCCGCTCCCCGCGCACCGCCAGCAGCGCCGAGTGCGGGCGCGCGGCCTCGGCGCGCAGGCGCAGCAGTGCGCGCCACTCGCCCGTGGGGGCCACTGCCTCCTCGGGCGCCGCGGCCGGCCCGCCCTCGGGGCAGCCCGCCCCCTCGGGGGCCACCCAGGACCAGGAGCTGTTGGCCAAGCCGGAGCCGAAAAGGCGTAGGCGGAAGGTGGCCTCCCGTGCAGTCCGCACCTCTTCTCCGCGCTCCCACCCCACGTCCGCGGCTCCGTCCTCCTCCAGACAGACGCCCAACACTCGCGGGCCCGACGCCGCCTCTACGGCGGCGTTGCCCAGGCACAGCGCGGCGAGCAACCAGCCTAGAGGAGCCGCCGCCGCCGCCGCCGCCATCGCCTGCTGCCCCCTCTCGGCCTCCCGCGCAGCCTACCCCTCCGCCTCCCCCGGACCAATCGTCGCTAGCCTTGGCGCCTCCTCCGCCAATAGGCGGCGGGCGGGGGCGGGCCCCAGGGTCGGACTAGGCTGCGCCGGGGAGTAAACAAGCCGCGGCGCGATCCCGGGGCGGGCCGGGGGCGTGGGGCTCTCGGCTCCGCGGGGCTCCGGCTGTGACTCCCAGGGCGACAGGGGGCCAGCGCCCGGACGCGCGGAGCGTAGAGTTGGGCGTCCAGTTCCCACAGGCCGTGCCGGCGAGCCTGGAGGCCGCACTTGTCCCTGAACCGGGGCGCGGAGCGGAGCGGCTTCCAGGCAGAGTGTTCAAGTGTGTGTCAGATGGACCGTTTCCTAGGAAAAGGGCCCCGTGAGCCACGGCATAGGCGCCAGGAGAGCTGAAACAACCGATGACGGGACGTTGGGAAGGTCAAGTTTCCTGAAGATTGTGCCCGACTGTGCTGTAGGTCTGGGGACGTGAGACACAGCCCTTTGCCTTCATGGAACTTGAATTCCTGCCAGGGAGAACGATGGTAATGATGTAAATACGGGAAATCACTACCTCATTGGACCCTCATAGTTCCTTTTACAGGAAAAAAGTGAAGCATGACTTAGCACGGATGCAGGATTCCAACACGACCTGCCTGGTCACTATCTCAGCCACGTTAGCAGAGGGCAGCTCTGTCAGAAATTACTGTTACCTGGTCACTCCACTTCCAGCAGTCCTTGGGAAAATATTTCCTCGGGAACAACAAGAACTATTCAAGAGGATCCTTACTGGAGAGTTATTTTAGAAGACAGTGTGGTTCATTGACAGGCTGAAATGTTTTTCACCCATAGTATATGATCTCTGTAAGATTGGAAGTAAATAGAAAAACCTAACAAGGCTTTTCTACAGGGATCCAGATTGTTTTTTAATTTTCTTTACATTTTTATGTATTTTCAAATCTCCTAACAAAAGTAGACTTTTGATAAGGGTGCTCATATACATGTCATTTAAGTTTTTCCTAAGGAGTCTACAGAAATACATTTGCTAGGTCATGAAAAGAAGAAAAAATAAAGGCACTGTGGCCACAGTTAAAATCTGTAGAAGGCAATGTGCCAAAATGAGCAAATCCATGGCAAATGACCAAATACAAACAAACAAACAAAAAAACCTCTGTGGGAAAACTCTTCAAAGGATGCTAAGAATGTCTCTTCAACGTCATAAATTCAGCGCTGTGACTCATCACATCTCCATGTTTTCAACATTTATTTTCTAGAGGGTGCTACACCTCACTGGCAGATTACAGAATAAGCCACCAGAAGAAGCAATAATGACACTACTGAGTCTTTACACTGGATCAGCATGACTCCTTTGAAGGAAAAAAAACTATGGATTCAGCCCCTTTGGTTCACACGTCTGTTTCCAAGTCCAGATAAAATGCTGACACTGAAATAGAATGGATGACATACTTGAAAGTTAAGTGCCTGAAAAGTTATTAGCAAAGAACAGTTCCAGAGCAAAGACAGGAAAAATTCCCTATGGATCTGGTCTCAGGCACCCTTGGAGAACAACCGGTCATTCATTTTTTGAGCAAATCTTTGGGTAGGACAACTGGATCACACTTGGAAACACAAATGGTCATTTAAACTGTGATACCCAAAGACAGAAAGAATCCAATAGGGCAAAGCTGCTCAAGGAGCGATTTTCTGTTAACAATAGAGGCCTCAACAGTACTTCTCCAGCTTCTTTCTTCATTGGCTCTGCACCATTCTTTACCCTCCATCATGGGTGGTAATTGGATCAATGGGTGGTCATTGCATCAATGGAGACCCATACCACTTGATCTTCAATCCCTCATTGACCCACCCTGGGCCATTTTCCTCACTGTTCATTTGGTTCAAGACCTTTGCATGTTTCATCTCAATACAATTCTTGAGTTTTAAACTCGTTTTAAAAGCTTTTTTTTTTTTTAAAGACTTTATTTATTTGACAGAGAGAGATCACAAGTAGACGGAGAGGCAGGCAGAGAGAGAGGGAAGCAGGTTTCTTGCTGAGCAGAGAGCCCGATGTGGGACTCGATCCCAGGACCCTGAGATCATGACCTGAGCCCAAGGCAGCGGCTTAACCCACTGAGCCACCCAGGCGCCCTTAAACTCGTTTTAACTACTGTGACTTCACTGGGCTAATTCCTGCTCATTTCTCAAGTCTGCAAGTGTCACTTACTCCAGCTGGTCTTCCTCAACCATCTTGACTAGGTTGGGTCATAGTTATGGGAGCTATGTGCTCTTCCTTAATAGCATCCAGTACTTACCTTTTTGTAAGACCCATTCACTCATTCATTCAACAAGTGTTTCCTGCAATGTACCGTGTAACATTCTCATGCTGGGAGTATGCGGGAACGAGAAAGCCCCCTGCCCTGCCAGAGCTTTGGTTCTAGCCTGGGAACGACAATATACAAATCCTCATTTTAATATCCAATAATAAGCGCTATGGAGAAAAACAAAGCAAGATAAGGAAGTGGACAGAGGGAATGGGGCCATGCTGTTTTAAATGTGCTGACCAAGGAAGTCTTCTCCAAGGAGGTGACATTTGACCAGAAGCTTAGATGAAGTGAGGGAGTGAGCCTCACAAAGACTTGGGAAAAGAGTGTTCCATGTGGAAGAGACAGGAAATCAAAAGGTCCTAGTGTGACTGTCTCCCTCAGGGGCTCTTCCTCACTATACTCACTGTGGGGGTTGGTGGCACCTGGCATGTAGCAGGGGCTTACCCATGTGTGGAACATATGGTCAGATGAAATTTATTCTCGTGTCCACCTGCTTTTGCATCTGTTATTTTATCTGCAGTGTTCTTTTTTCTCCCTAAGTGCATCCCTTTCGTTAAACATTAGCCCCAGTTGGTCCACTCTGGTAAGCCTGGCTTACTTGGCCCCTGCCCCCAGCACACTCCATCACACACCGTAGCCACAGTACTTATGGGCACCGTGTGAGTGCACACAGCAGAAACCTCAAGAGTCGACGCTGTGCGGTGATTCTCAGGTGTACTCTTTAGGGGTTGAACTGTCCCAACTTTGAGACCACCACGGGCTCATGAGCAAGGATAAAAAGGCAGCTGGATGTTATGAAACAACATGAAACTGTGGGAAGCTCCTTTCTCCTTCAGCCCCCAGGGGGAGAGAAGGGGCTGTCTTCCCCCTCTAACTGCCCCCTCCAGTACCTGCAGGCAGAAGACTAGGGTTATCCATTTTTACAAATTCCTAATTGTGGCAGTGGAGCACACTTATCCATCTTACAGCAGCTGCCACTCTCTAACTCCTGGGACAACAGCCTTGATTATATGTATTTTGTAAATTTCATTTCTGCTTCCTGTTAAACAGTCCCAGAATACTTGCCCCTTGCCCTGTCATAGGTTGACAGCCAACCACAGCCACCATCTCGACGATAGATACCGAATACCAACCAAACTCAAACAGGCAAAACTGTAGACTCACCAAGACTTCATATTTCATTTTTTATTACCAATCAAAAATAAATTCCATATATTGTTTAGCAAATATTATCATTGTCTTGTGACAAAAGACACAAGAGTCATAACAACAAAACTCCCCGAGAGTCAAACTCATAACAATGCCAAAATAAATCACAAAAATATACAAATTAAAATCTTATGCAAAATAAATATGAGTTATTCGCTATGGTGGCTGTGACTTGCCTACCCACTTGGAGGCCATCTGCGAAGGTCTCCCTGACCTGGGAAGACACACAGGGGTGGGCCAGCTCCAGGGTACGGCTCGACCCAGGAACCAGAGGTTGGAATAGGAAGTGAAAAATTGCACTAGGAGGAGGAAGTCATGGGACCAGTAATATTTGGAAATCATTATGACCCTCTGCAAGAAGTGATTGTAAGTGGGGAAAGGGAGGGGTTGAGGGCCCATGTGTTGGTAGTAACTGTGTGTGCAAAGAGGTAGCTGTGGAAGTGTGTGCACCTGCTCCTTTCACGTCACACACTCACTTGGTTCAGGCCAATGCGCTCTGCTCCACCTGGCACTCAGGTCTCTCAGGAACACAGCTTTGCAAGCTCCCATGTGGACTCAGAAAGCAAGCTGCTCCTGTAGAAAACTGAGGGGTTTCCCCCCACAGGGAATAAAGGTCTGTTTTGTTTTTCTTTTTCTCATGACTGAGAACCCATGCCACTACCTTCTCTCCAGACTTTGAGGAATAAATTCTGTGACTAGGGGAGACTTCAGAACTGGCCAGGGGCAAGCATACTTGGTGCAGACACTTCCTGGTCCCAAGAGTTAACATTTTCCAGGCGCCTGAAGAACGGAGTACTTGGGGTGACAGAAGTCACTGTGAGAAAAGGGTCAATAAATACTACTTAGATGGAAGGTATGCAGTCTCCCTTGCCTGATCTTGGGCCCCCAGCAAATGTTCCACCCGACAAAAGGGCCAGCATGGACCTTAGCCTCACAGGCTCCCCAACAGTGGCAAGCCTGGAGCTCTGCAGCAGGGCCTCATTCGCCCCAGGGAAAAGAAACTGGGGCAGAATTTCACGTGGGGGCAGAGCTTCAGCAAAGGCCAGGATGACAACTCAGGCTAGGATTACAAAGATGGGGGAAACAGGGCTGCCAGCTGTGTGCCTTTTAGGTGGAAACCTCCTTTCCTGGGTTTCTAAGTGTGTGAACAAGGTTGGGTAAGCCTCAGCCACAGAGGAAAGGGCATGAAGAATTTGCTTAGGTTGTCTTCCTATGTGTCCTGTTGTCCTCAATCCAAGAGGCAATGGGGATTCAGGATGAGAAGTAGGGAGTCTGGAAAGAAGGACTTCATAGCTCAGTGACTGACACCTGACTTTCACTGTGGGGTGGGAAGGAGGATGGTCTTAACTGCTAACAACACAGATGCCCATGACCAGATTCCCTCTTGGAACTGAAAGGAATATTTCAGACAAGTCACCCGTAACGTAGATGTTCTCCCACCTAGGGGGAAACCTTTGGTAAAAGTAAGGGCAGGGCCTGGGGAGCAGGGGTAAGCAATCTTAAAGGTGTAAGACCCTGCTTAACACTCTGAGTCAAACCAGTAGAGACAGGGGTGAGAGTCCTCAGCCTAGCCCAACTCACCAGGAGAGCTCATCAGCCGAGTTCTAGGAAATTCCAGGATCCAGCAGTTGACAGGAGTAGGTGTGCTCCTCTCTGTAGCTGGGAGTACCATGTCCCTCATCACAGTTACCCAGAATCCCTCGGCCTCAGTGACGTCAAACAAGCCTCAGTGCACGCGTCCAGCCAGTTGTTCTCAGCGCTATTTGGTTCTTTGCTTCCTGGAAGGAACTGTCTTCCTCCCAAGAGAAAAACCTTCCTCCAGCAGGCCTCTGGGATACCATCTTTGGAGGAGGAAGAGGAAGGGGAAGAAGAGGAAGAGTAGGCTCCCTGAGACAGGGACGTAAGCCAGAAGGTCATGGCTGGGAGCAGATTATGGCTATTGCTTCCCGGGGTGAGAAACCCTACCCCTTTTAATTAAAGTTTTTGTGGAAAAAAAAAATTTTTTTTTTTTTGTTTTAAATAAAGTTCCTTAACCCTGTCTTCCCCTTCCCCATTCCTTTCCCCAAACAATATTTAAAAAGAGGAGCAATGAGCCTAGTTCAGAAATTCTCTCAGTAAAAAACAGCCTTGCTCGTGGTAGCTGGGCCACTGCCCTGCCAGTCCTGGGCTGGACAGCCACTACTTCGGAGCTATTCAGAGGTCCCTGTCAAGAGGCCAGAACTCCCCACATTCTGGGGGCCATGTGGCTGCTCCATTAGACAGGCTATCTGCACCCCTTCTGGCCTACAAGGCTCCCTATCTTCATGTGGGCCCACTGGGGAGACCCCCGCGGGGATGGCGGGGGGCCCCGGGCCCTCCTGTCAGATGGCGCTCTCATGGGAGGCTTTGTGCAGTAAAGAGTTGCGCTCATTGAGAAGAGTTGTGGTCTCATCTACCACGGGCAGCTCGGGCTTCCCGGCTAAGTTCTCCGTGCAAATGGTGCAGCCATCCAGGGGAAACTGAGGGCAGTTCTCCATGCGTGAGGCCAGCAGCCCATTCTGGTACTGTTGCCGGGTGATCTGCAGGAAGAAGGGGTGAGGTTCACAGAGAGCGGGGACGGAGGCAAGCCTTACGAGACCAGGGAAACAAGGCTGGCCAGGGCTGGGGCTAGGGGTCTGGAAGAGAGGATGTGCCCAGCTGGAGAGAGTGAGGAGCAAGAATAAGGAAGAAACACGTCTCGGGTCTGGGCCTTCTGTGCCCTGTGTTGGGGGGTGAAAGAAAGGAGCTGCTGATGCCTGAGGCACAGTGATCCAAATGGCAGGGATGGGGAAGACTGCGCTGCCTGGAGGGAGAGACACAGGAAGCACTCACCTTAATGTACTGGAGATCCATGAGCGCCCGGACACTGAAGTCGGAGATGTACTGGCCCAGGACAGAGCTGCCGAACTGGTTGGCGCTGGCTGCCAGGGTGGCCGCGCTCGAGAGATCTGTGCGCTCCGGGTAACTGAGGGAGGCTGAGCGGCTGAGGGTGCTGGGGTGGGCCGGGGAGTGGTCTGTGGGGAGAGACACATGGTCAGGCCGGGGGGTCCCGGAGCCCTCACAGGGGCCCCTCTTGTGCCCCAGACACACAGGTCCGGGGCCCCCACCAGAACGGAGCAGTTCTGAAGGATAGACAAGCTCCAACTGCAGAAAGTCTGGCCTCCTTAAAGCAAGTGAGTTAGTTTAGAGGGGTTGTGCACTAACTATTAAAAAGCCTACCAAAGCAGAAAACCAAAACCAAAGATACAAAATCTATGTCTCCAGATCCCCTCATTTCCCCCCACAACTCATTAGTCAAGGGTGACACCATGATTACCCCTCACAGTGGACCAGACACTGTCCTTGTTTCCCAAAGCAGCTTGTATCAAGGTACATATACTGCACACTTTTACATTAAAAAGAACATAGAGTTTGTACCCTATGACGCATCCACACACACCTCTCAACGTGATGCCCTAGTCACATCTTAACATGCTTGTCACAGGTCAGAAGTGTGTTCTGCACGTGACCCGCTCTGTATGGACCAGTCCTGCCCACTTGTGTCTGCCGGGTCCCCTGTCAGTCTGACAAGGGGGACGGGGGCAGCAGGTCCCTCTCACAGGAGCCTAGAGCCCCAGGAGCACCGGGCCTCCCACACCAGCCAACGGTTCCCTCCACATCCCCCTGCCCTGAGGCAAAGCCTGGGGGAGTAGGGAAGGTGCCCCTTCCCCCAGGGACAACAGGGCCTCCGTGCATCGCACTGTAAGGAACAGGGATGCAACCACAAAGGAGGAAGAGCAGCCTCCTTATTTTCAGAAAGGAACGGTATACAGACTGCATATCATTAGCTCTTATTTTTGAGAACACTTAGAAAACAAAACAATGAAATGCACGAAGAAGTTAATTGTGAAGGCATGCTGGCTTCCTTTAAACAAATAGGAAGTGGAATAGGCTTATTTACTTAGTTGAGCACTAAGTAACGAACTAACTACTAAGTTAGCTACTCCCACAAACAGTGAAGAGAGATGAACAAATGGTGAAGAGAGCAAACATCACGAAGCCAGGTGACCGAATGACCAATACAGCTTTAACTGAGTGAGACTGAACTGAGTAATACTCTGTCTTTGAGCTTCATTCCTAGAACTAGGAAAACATAGCCTGGATATCCTATGACTGGGCAGTATACGATCACTAGAAGATCACAAGTGTGTCACTTATCCCAACTTAAGTAATACCTCTGATTAAGTTCTAGAAAAGGAACACAAATACTATGAATATTACCTAATACTTCACATTAATCATTTGGATGATGATGGACTGCTTTTAACGAATACTTATGAACACTCCAGAATCTGAATTAAAAAACAACAAATTAGGGGCGCCTGGGTGGCTCATGGGTTAAAGCCTCTGCCTTCGGCTCGGGTCATGATCTCGGGGTCCTGGGATCGACCCCGCGTCGGGCTCTCTGCTCAGCGGGGAGCCTGCTTCCTCCTCTCTCTCTCTGTCTGCATCTCTACTTGTGATTTCTGTCTGTCAAATAAATAAATAAAATCTTTAAAAACAAAAACAAAAACAAATTAGTGACATGGCCTTTTAAAAACAGACACCCTAAAAAGACATACACCCAAATACGAAACCTTTGTTTCTGAACAATAGTATTATGATACTCCTTCATTTTCTTTCCTAAGATTTTATTTATTTTAGATGGAGAGAAACAGTGCTAGCAGGAGGGGCAGAGAGAGAGATAATCTCAAGCAGACTCCACGCTGAGCATAGAGCCCAATAAGGACCTTGATCCCAGGACTCTGAGATCATGACCTGACCTGAAACCAGTTGCCAATCACTTAACCAACTCTGCCACCCAGACACCCCAATACTGCTTAATTTTCTTAATTTTTTTCCCTTTCCTCAATTTTCTAAATAAGCTATATTGCTTTTATGACTGAAACTGAACTATAAGGTGTGCCTGGCTGGCTTAGGCTGTGGAGCTTGTGACCCTTGATCTCCAGGTTGTGAGTTCGAGCCCATTAGGTGTAGATATTACTTGAAAACGAAATCCAAAGCACCCTGGCAGCTTAGCTGGTTAAGATTCTGACTCTTGATTTTGGCTCAGATCATGATCTCAAGGTCATGAGATCAAGCCCCATGTCAGGCTCCATGCTGGGTATGAAGACTGCTCAAGATTCTCTCTCTCCGTCTCCCAATGCTCCTCCCCTACACTTGCTCACTTGCTCTCTCAAGAAAATAAAAATTAACTGGGGCGCCTGGGTGGCTCAGTCGTTAGGTATCTCCCTTTGGCTCAGCTCATGATCCCAGTGTTCTGAGATCGAGCCCCGCATCAGGCTCCCTGCTCAGCTGGAAGCCTGCTTCTCCCTCTCCCATTCCACCTGCTTGTGTTCCTCTTTCACGGTGTGTCTCTCTCTGTCAAGTAAATAAATAAAACCTTAAAAAAAAAACAAAAATAGGGGCGCCTGGGTGGCTCAGTGGGTTAGAGCCTCTGCATTCGGCTCAGGTCATGATCCCAGGGTTCTGGGGTCAAGCCCCGCATCGGGCTCTCTGCTCGGTGGGGAGCCTGCTTCCCTTCCTCTCCCTCTGCCTGTTTCTCTGCCTACTTGTGATCTCTGTCTTTCAAATAAATAAATAAAATTTAAAAATAAAAAATAAAAATATAATAAAAATATAAGTTAATTTAAACCTTAAAAAATAAAATTAAACAGAGTAATAAATGTGTAAAAAAGATAGGGGTTTTTTAATTTAGTAATTCCATTTCTGAAAGTGTATCCTAAGGATATAATCTTAAACACAGAGAAAGTTTTTTCATAAAGAGGTTTACATCATGGTGTTATATAGAACACACACCACAAGGACTGTCCGTAAGGGGGGATAACCAATGAAGGCACGTGTGCTTGGGGGAACACATGGCTCCAACAAGAAAGTTGGATCTCTGCTCTTGTATTAGGTAAAAACAGCAGGACCCAAGCCATGGATACACGAACCCCTGGTCAGTATGAAACAAGAGCAAGTGCGGAAGAGAGAAGGAGGCTGAGGGTGTTGGCCAAGGAAGACCAACATGGTCCACAGACATCACCCACTCAAATGCCGTTAGCAGCTTCCCACTTCCTACCCCAACCAGAAGCTGGCTGTCTGAAAGGGACAAGGGACTTCTAATTCACCTTTTTACTTTTTCTTTTTTTTTTTAAGAGAATCAAGAGAGAAGTGTGCTTTGGTACAGTTGAGAGGGAGAAAAAAGCCAGCTGTACGAATATAAAATGGGAAATGACAGACTCTGGGGATAGGTTTTTAGGACTGTCAAAGGCCTCAGGAACTTCTTTAAGTTACACACTGAGACTGGAGCCCGAAGGCACTTGGCAATGCTCTTAACCTCCTCAGGGCTCAGCAGGCCAGTGTTCCGATGGGGAGACCAGCACTTTCTGCCACCCTCTGCTGCCTCCATATAAGTGGGACCGAGTCGACCAACACAGCTGCCAGCAATCCTGGGATAAGGCTCAGGAGTGTGGTGTATCAAAGCCCAGAAACAGCATGTGGCATTGGGCCTTTTCCTTGATACTTTCCAACTGGAATGTCACATTTTAGTTGTAACCAAGAAAAAAAACAGAAATAAAAACTTAGCTCTAACCGAACATTCCCTACCTATTCTCTCATTGCCCTGACAATTCTAAGAAGGGGCCACATGTATTGTTCCCATTACACAAGGGGGAACAAAAGACTGAGAGGAAGTCAGCTCCTGGAATCCTGTTAACTAGCAAGCGCAGAGACAGCACTCAGGCAGTCTGCCCAGGGCCGCACTTCTGATGCCTGGCGGATGCCTCCCCTAACAGGCAGACACTCCAGCAACAGAATGAAGAGCAAAGCCTGGGAAGAAAGGAGGCAAGTTTTTTAGAGAAAGCTGATGAGATGACAAGGCATCCTGATGTCTGTGAGTGGCCTTGATCACAGGGGTGTGCAAAGGCTGGGCTCACTTGGCCCGGCCAGAAGTAGTAACACTCCCTTCCCACTCTAGCTGTGTGTCTGTGCGTGCGCGCGCATTGTGTGTGCATGTGTGTTCTCAAGGACTGAGGACCTCTGGGAAAGCACTTCCAGGACCAGGGCAAAGCCACCCGGTACCTGGGCCCGCTACCAAGCAGAGCCGGTGCAAATCAGGCTAGCCCACAAGCGTGAACAGGTGGGATGGCTCAAAATGCGGGTGGGGAGCCCCAGTGGCTGCTGGGAGAGGTTAACAGAGCTGTGGTATGTGGGCTCAGGCAACAGGTGGCAGCACAAACTTCTCCAGCCATGCTGTGTTACCTGAGAGCCAGGACAGCAGGGAGTTCCGCTTGCCAGGCGGACACCCGACCTGGGTTGAAGGCACTGGAGCAAAAGAGGAGAAGGTCAGCGATGGGTAGGGTGAGGAGGCAGAACATGGACCCACAGGAACAAGATGGAGAAGCAGATCTGTTGGGGGCCAGTGTCCCTGGGAGCGAGGGGCACAGTGGACTCTGACAGGGAGGAAGCTTAGGGCAGACCAATGAGCGCTGCTACTCAAAGAGGGGCAGAGGATCCCACAGTGAAGCCAGAGCGGCCCTCCCCACCCCCCGGCTGAAGTCATCTCCTCTCCCTTTTGGCCAATCCAAGTGGGACCTGAGTGCCTCTAGCTCAAAGGATGGAGCTAAGGACCCAGACCCAACCTCTGAGGCATCACTGCAGAGAGAAAGTGCCTCGAAGAAATGTCCCATGACCACGTGCCCTCCTGGACAAGACTTTCCCCAGCTGGCTGGCAAGAGGTGCTCTTGGGAGGGGCCGAAAACTTCTCCCTAGGCCAGAGACATCCAAGCAGGGGTCCCCTGCTCCAAAGCCCAGCTCTGGAGTCTTGTTTTCTCACTGCTTCCTCCTGGAGCCTGCTCATGCTGGGAGAGGGGCAGAGCTGCATCACACCAGCCAATAAGCTGAGCTATATCAATATACAGGGGGTCCTGGCCCCCTGCGCTCAGGGTCCTCTTTGTCAAAAGAGAGCAACAGGCATAACACAGAGGATCTCCAAGAGCCACACACACCTCAGTGTGTGGCCTGTCCCCCCGCCACAAAGTGGATTTTCACTTTCTGGCCTGCAGCAACCTGGGGCCCCACTCAAGGCTCAGAAGGGCCAGGCAACTAGCAATGAGCTGATCTCGCAAGACTTCGGTCTTGCCTGCAGAGTGCCCACTCCAGCCACAAGGCCCCTCTGGCAAAGAGAGCCTGAGCCGCCAGGACTAGAGAAGCAGAAAGCACTAAGGTGGCCAGAGTGCCCCTCCCTGGACTTCCCACAACTCTCTTGCAGGGTGTATCCAATCCCCTCTTTGCCCCAAGTCCCTTTATGCCATCAAAACCAGCCCTTAACCAAAAGGCAGTGGCTAAGCCCCCTGAAAAGCCAAGCCCATCCACACCCTACCTGACAAATAGGCCCTGCCCTGACTCCCTGGATCCAGGCACCCTGGATGCTCTCACTCCTCACCTCTATTCCCCTGCCCCAGTCTCTGTGAGCAAGACCCTGTAGCCTCCGTCACCTGCCGTCTCTCACTCTTCCCGCTGCTACGACTACTTGCCCAAATGGCCAAGTTGCTATGGTATGTCCCCCTGCTCCAAGGCCATTCATGGCTTCTTGCTTCCTATCGCAACCAAACGCCAGCCACTTTCTGGGGCTCCCCAACATGTCCTTACTCCCCATGGTCCACCCCCTCCCACCCCTGGAGGCTCTGGTAGGCTGGTCTCACATCTCAGAACATGATCTCAGCTCCCTACAGGCTTTGGCTCAGATTCCCCTTCCCATCTCTTCTTCCCCACTCTTGGAATCCTATCCAAAGGGGCCAGGCCCTGCTCTTCTGGACCGCCTCCACTAGGCCCTGGCAGCTCTGGCCCTCACTGGCCTCCCTCTCCTCTGAGTCACCTGGACGGCCCTGGACTCTGGGGTACCAGTCCAAGTCTCCCCCCAATCCAGGTATGCTGGAGAGCAGCATGGAGGCAGCTCAGCTACTCACCAGAGGTGGGCGAGGACAGGGCCATGGTCCCGTAGTAAGAGAAGGCACCTGTCTCAAACTTCATGTTCTCCTTCCCAGCCTCCACCTCCACCTTCCCCTGGAAGAACACAGGGTCAGCGTGACAAACAGCCTGAGAAGGAAAGCCCAACTGAGGGGGGAAAAGGACAAGGCAAGAGGGAGAAGTGAGGGCGAGGAAGAGTCGGTTCCAGAGCCCTGAAGCACTCAGGCGCCCTGACCCAGAGGCTCAAGGGTGGCCTCTCGGGAGGAGGACAGGCAAAGGGGGAGCAGAGGCTCGGGGGCAGGCCGCACGGGGGCAAGCCCCGCATCCCCCAGCCAACTCAGCAGATGAGGAGGCAGAGCGGGCACAGGAGTGCGGGCAGGGAGCAGGCCGCCCACCTGCAGGATGAGGATGAAGTAGTCAGCCGGCTTATTCCGGGTGTACAGGTAGTGGCGGATGTAGTATTTGTTGTGCTCATCAAACTTGAGTTCCTGAATGACATCTGGGTATTTGAGCAGCCGCAGCAGGATCTTCTCTGATATCAGAGAGGGGCTGAACTGGGGAACCTCTGTTGGAAGAAAGACGACAATGACTTCATAGGGGGCCTGGTTGGACAGCACCAGGAACACGGTCACTGTGCTTGCTCGCTGCCCAGGACCTCCTTCCCCTCAGTTCTGCACCTCTATGGGAAAGCAGCACCCCTTGGATCCAGACTGGTCAGACTCGAGTCTGCCTGCCTAGGCTGGAACAGCGGCTCCCACACTGGGCGCACATGACCTTGGGCAAATTACCTAACCTGTGTCTCAGTTTCCTTATCTGTAAAATGGGGATTAAAAACTTCTTAGGGTTGGGGACCTGGGTAGCTCAATCAGTTGAGTGTCTGACTCTTGGTTTTGGCTCAAGTCACGATCTCAGGGTGGTAAGATCAAGCCTGCATCAGGCTCCACAGCCAACTTGAGAGTCTCTTCCTCCCCCTCTTCACCCTCTGCCCCTCCCCCACTCATACTCTCTCCCTTTCTCAAATAAATAAAACTAAAAAAAAAAAATTCATAGGGTTGGGGCACCCGGCTGAGAGCATACGACTGGCAAGAGCATAGGACCCTTGATCTCGGGGTTGCAAGTTAGAGCCCATACTGGGTATGGAGACTCCTTAGAACAAAACAAAACCAAACAACAACAACAAAAAAAACAAAACATCTGGTAGGGTCATGGTGAGGTTAAATGGTAATACATGTAAAGCACTTAGACACATGCTTGGCATATGGAAAGCGCTTCATAAATGTTAACCATCATTATTATCATTAGCACCATCATCAATGCCCTGGCAAGAAAAACAAAGAATTAACACCCTTTAGCAAGTGAGGGTTGGGAAGAAAGTCAGATTTGGAGGGAGGGAGGAACAGGCAGGAGCTTTTCAAATCAATCACCCAGGTCCCCAAAGGGGCTTTGAATCAGGGGTGAGGAGAAAGGAATGTCACTGATCTAGAGGTCAAGTCCTGCTGGCAGCACATGCAGGCAGATGGGAGGGGGGAGCGACGAGAACAGAACTGGATTCAGGCTATGAGTGCATGAGCCAGACAAGTGCTATGGGCCAACAACATGTGCAAGGGCTTCCTTCGCCCTCCTTCTCCCCAGCATCCAGGGGCCTGGGGAACCCCAGTGCCCACCTCAGGTACTCCTAATGGTTCTTTTTTTATTTCACCCTCCCCACTCTCTTGGTGGTTATTTTCAGAACCTGAATGCTTCCTAGAATTTTGCAATGACAACCCATCAACAGAGAAAACAAACCACCACAGGGAGCGCCCTAGGGATGGAGGGAAGCCACCTCGCCCCCTTTCAGAGGCAGCCACGTTTCCCCTGCACCTTTCAAATAGCCAGAGGCCAAGAACTTCCCCTCCATGACTGTATCCCACCAACGCCTGAGGGCCCTCCTCTTGCTCTTACCGGTGGCCAGGAAGCGATGAGCAGCCAGAAGTAGCTGAGGTGAAATTTTCACCTTGAGTTCATTGTCAGCATCTTTGAAGGCTGAGAAGTCACGTTTATTTTTCTCCGATACTCGTTTCCGGCTTCGGTTGTCGGCTGTAAGAGAAAGAATCTAGAACTGAGAATTCGGTTCCCGGTGACTCAGGAACACACTAGAACCTGCGCACCAGCTCCCGGCTCTGCAGTCCCCTCTTCCACACACAAGCAGCACTGTCTGATTCAAGGCAGGCTCCCTGGCTCGATGCTGAGGCACCAAGGCCAGGGGGAGCAAAGATGTTCTCCTCTCACCGATCTGAGCAGCGTGCCCAACGCTCACCCTGGCCAGTGTGAGGCACCCAGTTCCTGGGCCTCAGGGAGCCGGGCCTCCCACATCTCTGCACTGTGTGGCCTTCCTACACAGGGACACCTAGGGTGTGAGCAGGAAAAGGGTTCCAGGCCAATGGAAAGAATGGAACTCACTGTACATATCCGACTCGTCCAGGATCTCAGACTTGATGATCTCCTCAATGACGTCCTCCAGGGTGACCAAGCCCAGCACCTCGTAGAAGGGGTCACCTTCACCCTCGTTGTTCACCTTCTGCACGATGGCCAGGTGGGACTTCCCTTGGGGGATGATGCAATGAGTCAGACAAAAGCAAAGGGCCCAGTCATGAGACGCCTCCACTAAAATATTAACACATTTGGGGTCATGAGTCACTGGGGTGGGGTCATGGGTGGTTTTTTCCCTTTTCTGTATTTCCTAAAGTTTCTGCTACAAACAGATGTTGCTTTTATGAAAAGGAAAACCAAAAGTACATTTTTAAATTTTAAGGCATTTCATCAAAGAGCTTTTGTTTCATTAGAATGAAAATGGCAAGGTCCTGCCTAGGTCTCCTGAAAGTCCTGGAGGAGGGAAAGACACACACTGACAAGCTGTGGACTGTGGAGCGATCGGTTGGAGACATGTGGGTGCCAACTGGACATGGGGTTCCTCAGATGGCCCACGCTGCCCATGGGGCCTCCAGGGCCACTCACACTCCTTCACCCTGCTCTCCTTGGCAAATGCCCCAGCATGTATCCAGGGCCATGATACTGCCCAAGGCAAAGGCTCTCAGTTCCCAAAACCATTAACAAATTAGCCCAGGCTGTAATTAGGCCAGGCAAGTACTATAATTAGAGAAGGGCCACCTCTTCAACCTAAAGAAGAGAAAGTCAGAAGGCAGAGGGAAGGGAGGAGGGACCCTCCACAGAAGTTTGTTGGTGGGGCATGGCAGGGCTTTCCAGGCCCTTGTTTTGGGTTTCTACCCTGTTCCTGTGCCCCTCGTCCCAGTGGATGACAGGAGGGAGACAGCCAAGGCTTGGCCTGCACTGCAGTTCAGATGGGCTGTGTAGCCCACACAGGGACCCAGATTTGGAGCAGCCAAAGGGACAAAGTCCTGGGAGAGCTGAGAAGGTCAAGCCAGAGTCTCCTGAGCAGCTTCCCCTTCACAACCCAGTCTGAGGGCCCCACTCAAAGGACTTCTCTGGAGAGGGCGTTTTCCAAGTCTCCAAGGCCACTCCAGATCCCCCCAACCCCAGGATGTGCCCCTCAGAACTCCAGAAAGCTGCCAGTTCTCAAGACCAGGATTTAAAAAAATGAAATAACAAAGATATAGGAGTCCGCCACATGTGATGGGGGGTGGGGGACTGTTTTGTGCAACTTTCACCATCACGTGTCAGTCACTGTGGTACACTCATCTCCAGCTCTGAGTTATGGTCAAAAAACTTTCAGCACCTTGCTCGAACTATGCACCCAGACCAGATCTAGACAGAACCGTGTCTAGACTCAAAGACTTCCTAGTGTCTTCTAGACGGGGGCCGATGAGAGCAAGTGATCCGTCAAGGTCCTCCAGCAGGCCACAGCCCCTCAGAGCCAGGACCCTGGGGTCCGGCCCCCCAGGCCTCTCTGCCTGCTGGAGGATGCCCACCCAGGAGTGCCTTCTGGAGAGAGAAATAATGCTCAGTCAGGAGGGAACCAGAGTTAAAACAAAGTCGCATTTACCACCTTCCAGACTGGCACGCTCTAAGACCAATAACACCCGATGCTGGGGGAAGCAAGGCAAACAAGCACGCCCTCAGGTCCTCGGATTGGTGGGCAGGTAAATGGGCGCACTTCAGGCCAATTTCGCAGCATGACTCAAAACGAAAGGTCCCTAACCTTGGACTCAGATATTCCACTGGCAGGAAGCTGGATATAATCGTCTCCAAAGCAGAAAAGGCACAAAAGCAAAGAGGTTCGACAGAACCTTGTTTTTAACCACCTCAAACCAGAAACTACCCACATCAATAGCAATGGAGCAGGAGTCCTGCCACTGCTCCGGGGAGAAAGCAGCAGGGAACAGACAGACAGAATGTGGAATGAAGCCCGACACAGGCTGCTGGTGGAAGAGCGAGCAGAGGGACAGACTGCATGGTGCCTGCTGGACTGAGGGCTGGCAGGGGCTGTGAACTGCCCTGAAGTGCATGGAAGAGTAACAGTGGTCACCTCCCAGGTTAAGCAGAGTTTGGGGGAGGGGCCCTTGTACCCGGTATGCTGTCCTCTTCTAATTCTGTTCTTTTTGATGGTCTCTAGAATTTTTTTAATTGAGAAAAAATCAGGGGAAAAACATAATTAAGGAGAACAAACAAAGGGAGACTAGTGAGTGTCCAGGGTGAGCAAGGACTCTCTGTGCCTAAACGGGCATAGACCAAGTCCCGGGGAACGGGGTGCATCTGAACGTGGCTCAGTTAGCCAGTGCCTAGCTCAGAGCCTGGAAGTCAGAGTCCCCACGCAGAAGGGACATAGGTTCAATAACCTGAGAAAAATGTCCTCCTCCCCACTGAACCTCCAATGAACCAACAAATCCTGACACACAGTCACAGGTCGCACTGGACCACACCAGGAAAGGCTGATGGCTTCTCTAAAGGACAGAAACATCCATCCTACAAAGGAAACACGTGGACTCCTTGAGTCCAATCTTGGGGCCGCTCTCAGCCCTGGGGCCCTCTTTCTGAGGCTCCTTTGTGTGTGGTGTGAGGGGGACAGGCGGGCGCCCTCCAGAGACAGGTTAACTTGCAGGTGTACAGACCTGGAGCACTGCCCAGAGTCACCCCAGCTCTGTGCGCTAAGAGCCGTGTGTGTGTGTGTGTGTGTGTGTGTGTGTGTGTGTGTACGTGCCCACTGGCACTGATTGTGGCAGTCTCCTCCCTGGCCAGAGAACCTCTCTTGCCAAGGTCACCGGTGACCTCCAGTGGTGGGGTCTCAAGCTCGGGCTGCAGATTCTGACCAGGGGTCACTCTCTCCCACTTCCTGGAAACCCTCCCTCTCCCTAGCTTCTAGCACACAGCTCTCCTGACACTCCACTGCCCTTTGGGGCTGCTGCTCCTCCCTGACCTCTATGTCAGAGGGTCCCAGGGCTCAGTTCTGGACCTGTCCCTTGCCTTGTGACTTTAAACACAAACTGTATGTCAAGGTGTCTCAAACACTTGCGGCCCAGCCCTCTCCTGCACCCTCCAAACACTGTACCCAACTGCTGGCGGACAGCTAGCTAGCTCCTCCCAGAAGCCCAACACCTTGAACTCCACATGGCCGAAATCAAGTTCCTGCCCTTCTTCCCCCCAGCCTTCTCCATCTCTGTCTGTCTGGTAGATCAAGCCATGGGGGAGTAAACTGTCCCTCCTCTCTTTCTCTACCCTTCTCCATCCAACCTTTCCATCAGATCCCCTCAGCTCTGCCTGCACCCGACACCCAGACTCCAGCCTCTTCCAGGGGCCTCCACTGCTACAGTCACATTCTGGGACACATGCACCTCCTTCTCACCCAGACAGCTAGACTAGTCAGCTCCCTGCTTTATCTTGGGCCCGGATCAGCTCTCAACACAGCAGTAAGAGGGGTGACATCAGGTCACCTCATGTCTCACCAAGTCCCTCCAGTGGTTCCTGTCTCACCCCACGTAAAAGCCTCCTGCCTGAGTGGCCCGGGTGTCCAGAGCCCTTGGTGCTGACCATCTCCTATCTGTACTCCTCTCTCCAGTGCTCCAGTCAGCCACAAGGCCTCCTTGTTGTTCCTCATACCTGAGGCTGCTCCCTTTGCAGAGCTCCCCCCGCTGAGGAGCCCTCTCGTTGAGGTCTACCCTGAGGGCCTCCGTGAAAACTGCGATCCTTCCTCCAGCGCCCTAACCCTGGTCATGAAATCACCTAAAATACATGACATAATATGCTTATTCATTGTATTTATTGTTTATGGCCCATCTTCTGCTAGATTTTGAGCTGCATTACAGCAAGGGCTTTAGTCTGTGTCCCCAGAACTCAGAATGGTGAGCAGCACACACCAAGTGTTTAATGGGTATCTGTGGAATGAAGGACTCAATCCACACAGATGTTTCCTTAGGAGAAATGTGATCAATGCGAAGGGGGAAAGGGATGAAGACGAGAGAAGAATTCCTTTGAATTTTAGTAATTAAGAAGTTTCTGTAATTCAAAAATGATTTTGGGGGCACCTGAGTAGCTCAATGGGTTAAGCCTCTGCCTTTGGCTTGGTCGTGATCTTGGGGTCCTGGAATGGAACCCCACATTGGGCTCTTTGCTCAGTGGGGAGCCTGCTTCCCTCTCTCTCTCTGCCTGCCTCTCTGCCTACTTGTGCTCTCTCTCTCTCTGTCAAATAAATAAATAAAATATTTTTAAAAAATGATTTTTAATTTACCTTTTTTAAAATAAAAGGACCAACTTGGGACCTCTATTTATGATCCTCATTGTATGAAATTTAAATCTACTACAGAATGTTTATTTTATTTAATTTTTTTTTTAAAGCTTTTTTTTTTTTTTAAAAGATTTTATTTATTTATTTGTCAGAGAGAGGGAGAGAGAGCAAGCACAGGCAGACAGAATGGCAGGCAGAGGCAGATGGAGAAGCAGGCTCCCTGATGAGCAAGGAGCCCGATGTGGGACTCGATCCCACGACGCTGGGATCATGACCTGAGCCGAAGGCAGCTGCTTAACCAACTGAGCCACCCAGGCGTCCCCAGAATGTTTATTTTAATGAGTTCCCTCATTTTATTACCAGCGTCCATTCAACTGGATAATTGGATTTTGGGGGTGGCTGGGTGAGAAATGGAACATGAAAATGTAAATAATACATCTATCCCAAAAGCTAAGAAGCCCCCATTTTTCAAAGTAGTCCTTATTCAAAGAAAAAAGACTGAGAAAATATAGCAAAATGCTTGTATTTGGCTCCTCCATGTGAAATTGTTCATATTTGATTATTTTTGACCAGCCAAAATGATACTTCCATATGATTAAACCTGAAAGTATGGAAGGGTTCAGGATATGGTTTGTTTCTTTTTTATACTTTTTTGAAGAGAGATCCCAACCTTTCCGGAGTCAACAGTATTAATTTTATAATCTGAAAGAAACACATCTATTGGGGTGTCTGGGTGACTCAACTGTTGGGCGTCTGCCTTTGGCTCAGGTCATGATCCCAGCGTCCTGGGATCGAGCCCACATTGGGTTCCCTGCTCTGTGGAAAGCCTGCTTCTCCCTCTCCCGCTCCCCCTGCTTGTGTTCCTCTCTCGCTGTGTCTCTCTGTCAAATAAATAAATAAAATCTTTAAAAAAGAAAAGAAAAGAAACAGATCCATTAGAAGTAGCTTTGAAAAAGACTCTCCTACTGCTTTCCCCAGGGACTCGGGGCTTCTGGAGCCTTTTACACTCCTGCACTGCTCGTAAGGCGCAACACCTGTCTGTGGGAAAGGAGGCACCATGAGGTTGCCCTCGGTCTGCTCTGGGCCACACCTGGCTGGCAAGCTTGCCCACTCTGCCTTTTTTGACCTTTGTCCTGCCAGGTCTCCTCTCAGTCAGACAACCACAGGGAGTCCTCTTTCACTGCCCTCTCCCATCTGGAATGGGGCAGAGTAAGAGACCCCAGAACCTGATGGAGTCCCTGTTCACCCTTGGCTCCGCCCTGAGGGGCTCAACCCTGGGGGCCATTAGCACTCCCTGCCCAGCCTGGCCCCAGCTCTCCCTCCGCCCTTCACCAGCACTGGTATGGCTGCCTTTGCTGTTGGCTGGTGTCCAGCTCGGCCAGGCCCACACTGTGACTCCAGTGCTCTCCATGCTATACCCCAGCCCCACCTACCTCATGCCTGGAACACAGCAGACCCCCAGACTCTGCTGGATCCGTACAAGCTGGTCTCCTGGGTCCCCAGGGAGCCCAGTCCTCTGCCTTCCACAGTGCTCATCTTAGCAAACTGCTGTGTCCTCTTCCCCCCATAAAAAAAACCTTTATAATCTCGTAAAGACCATAAGAAAGACACCTTAGAAGGTGCTGGGTTTCAAAGTCCACAAGGTCCCTGAGAGGCCCTACTTACCAGCTGCAGCTGCCTTTTCTCATGTGGAACATCCAGAGGCCCCAGATCGGACATGGGATTGGCCACTACCTGAGGTGGTGTCCTGGGCATCTTCCCCTGCTGGTCCCCCAGGCTCCCAGCACAGGCCCTAAGTTCTCACATACCTCCCTTGGGGAGAGGTGCTGGCCTCTGGGTGCCAGAAGATGGAATCTCAGGCCATGGGTCTGCACTTGCCGGCAATAGGGCACCTAATTTCCTGGGAATCCGCCCCCCTCCTCCCTCCACCCAAGCAAAGGGGAAAGATTAAGCTGACTATTAATAGTGCTGATCTCGACCAGTAGGAGGGGCAGCCCAACCCAGCAAGATGACACAGGTGGGGCACGCTTAGGCGTAGGCGCAGGCGTAGGCAGGCATAGGCAGGGAAGCAGAGGAGCACAGCCATAGGAGATACAGGCCCGCACAGCCCTCCACCCCCGGGAACCCTCCACAGGCAGGTGGGAGAGCTACACACAAGACCAAGTTTCCCTAAGTATCCCTAAGCAGAGAAGCACAGGTTGGGGAGGGGCAGGGAGTGAGCCATTTAATCAATAAGCAACTTAAGAGAACACCGGGGAGATCCTTAATTTTAATATAAATTATACTATTAGACCACAGAGACTAAAACAGTGCAGTACTGGAGAGAACAATGACATTTTTTTTCTTCAGGATTTGGCAGCACGTGTCAAAACAAAAAATGTGCAAGACCTTGGCCTCAGCCATTTCTTCCACAGTAGGAAAGACTTTGATACAAAGGGAAAAACCCAGGCTGGTGTGCAAGCTGTGGCCAGGAGAGTCCATCTAGTGTGGTTTATAATACAGTACTGCAGCCGCTAAAAATGAGGCTGATACAGACAGAAATTTATTTAAAGAGACAGTGGTTCACCATCTGCGTAAAGCAAAAAGTTACAAAGTAAGAAAATAAGAATGCTTGTTTTTCTGCTTTTGCTTAATGCATTTTATTTTATTTTTAAAGATTTTATTTATTTATTTGACAGACAGAGATCACAAGTACACAGAGAGGCAGGCAGAGAGAAAGCGGGAAGCAGCCTCCCTGCTGAGCAGAGAGCCTTCAGCTCAGGTCATGATCCCAGGGCCCTGGGATCATGACCTGAGAGCTGAAGGCAGAGGCTTTAACCCCCTGAGCCACCCAGGCACCCCACTTAATGCATTTTAAAATCAGCATGTATTACCGTCTTATTTTTACATTTATAATCAGAAAGGGTAAGAATGATGAGGGATACTGAGGGATAGGAGAAAGCAATATAGTTGGTCCACTGCTTACCAGAAGCTGGTTCATTGCTACTTACTAGAGAAAACACACCAAAATATTCACATTCTGAGTGGTGGGATAGGGGGCCTTTCATTTCCTAATCATTTTCCTCCTTTCTGAAAGTTTCTACAATAAATACATTTTTTTTTAAAGATTTTATTTATTTATTTGACAGAGAGAAATCACAAGCAGGCAGAGAGGCAGGCAGAGAGAGAGGAGGAAGCAGGCTCCCCGCTGAGCAGAAAGCCCGATGAGGGGCTCGAACCCAGGACCTGGGATCATGACCTGAGCCGAAGGCAGCAGCTCAACCCACTGAGCCACCCAGGCGCCCCTAAATACATTATTTTTATGTTTTATTAAGGAAGCCATCAATAAATACAGCCACTATAGCTGGTCAGATTTTTTTCTTTTTTTTTTTTTAAGATTTTATTTATTTATTTGTCAGAGAGAATGAGCACAGGCAGAGGCAAAGGAGAAGCAGGCTCCCTGCTGAGAAAGGAGCCTGATGAGGGACTCGATCCCAGGACGCTGGGATCATGACCCAGGCCAAAGGCAGAGGCTTCCTCCTCTCTCTCTCTCTCTGCCTGCCTCTCTGCCTACTTGTGATCTCTGTCTGTCAAATAAATAAATAAAATCTTAAAAAATAAAAAATAAAAAATAAATAAAGTCGCTTGTTTTGAAATACAAATAAATGTGAATGGAGCCTGGAATGAATGCCCCTTTTGGAGACCGTGTTCTAGAAGGTTCCAGATGGGCTGTGTGTGCGTGCAGTGTCAGGCTGTGTTGTTGTCTTGCTCAGAATGGCTGGGCAAGTCTCCTGGTAAGTCTCTAGAAATGCTTTTCTGTTTTGGCAAGTGGGCTGCAGTGTCTGCCTTTCCATTTCTCTTTTCCCTACGACTGTCCTCCTGTCACTTCCTCTTTTTTTTTTTTTAATATTTTATTTATTTATTTGACAGACAGAGATCACAGTATGCAGAGAGGCAGGCAGAGAGAGAGAAAGGAGGAAGCAGGCTCCCTGCTGAGCAGACAGCCTGACGTGGGGAAGCTGGGATCATGACCCAAGCCAAAGGCAGAGGCTTCAACCCACCGAGCCATCCAGGCGCCCCCAAATTAGCGACTTTAGCTTTTGTTTATACAGACTGACAGTGGGCTCTGAGCAGCCAGTCCCTAGGGGAAGGGGCTCCTGCCCTCACTCCATCGTTCTCCAGCCAAGTGAGAGGAGCTACAGACCCCTCATCCTTATGTCTTTAAAAAAAGTTTTTGTGGGGGCACCTGGGTGGCTCAGTGGGTTGAGCTTCTGCCTTTGGCTCGCGTCATGGTCTCGGGGTCCTGGGATCGAGCCCCGCATTGGGCTCTCTGCTCAGCGGGGAACCTGCTTCCCCCTCTCTCTCTGCCTGCCTCGTGATCTCTCTGTGTCAAATAAATAAATAAAATCTTTTTTTAAAAAGTTTTGTGTTTGTTTTATAACATACGTGTTAGTAAAACAATACTTGTATACATTTTTTGAATGGCCAGACCTTCTCTGTCCCCTCTCAAAGGAGCTACACCCGTGTGCCCCTCAGGGCCCATCTCCTCCCCTCAGCTATGAAATAGTGGGGGTAAGCATGTTCTGGGGCAGGGAGCCCAGGCACTGTCCCTTGCACATCTACTACTCACAGGAGGAAACTGAGGCTCAGGGAAGTCCTGTCCAGGATCATCACACTGTGAGGGGGAGAA
Organism: Lutra lutra; assembly: GCF_902655055.1. Taxonomy (NCBI): domain Eukaryota; kingdom Metazoa; phylum Chordata; class Mammalia; order Carnivora; family Mustelidae; genus Lutra; species Lutra lutra. Next base: position 76,372,955 of record NC_062286.1, read on the forward strand.
GAAGCTGAGATTCAGAAAAGGGGCTTCTCTAAGTAATACTCACCTTTCTTCTTTCTTTTTTTTTTTTTTTACATAAAGATTTTTATTTATTTATTTACAGAGAAAGAGATCACAGCTAAGCAGAGAAGCAAACGGAGACAGAGCGGGAAGCCGGCTCTCCGCCGAGCAGAGAACCTGATGCCGGATTCGATTCCAGGACCCTGCAACCTGAGCTGAAGGCAGAGGCTTAACCGACTGAGCCACCCAGGCACCCCTAATACTCTCCTTTTAAACCAAGCACCCCGGGGGGTGCAGCTATTGACAAGCAGAAGTCAGGAGACCCTAAGACTGGTCTCTTACCCAGGGACAGGGCTTCATGGCTTTGATTTTTCATTTAGCCAGCGGTCTCTAATTTTTTAATCTTTTATGATGGAAAATATCAAGCATCTACAAAAGTACAGGAAATAATATAATTACACCCGCAGGGCCCTTCACTGAACTTAAACAATTAACAACTCCAACTCCTGCGGCCAATCTTGTTTCCTCTTCCCTCCTACCCACTTCACTGGCTTATTTTGAAGCAAATCTCAGATTTTATCTGTAAACATCTATAAATTTTACAGGCTCCTGGGTCAGTATCTCTAAAAGATAAGGACTCTTACCTCGCAGACCACAACAGAACACAATACCACATCTAATACGTAATTCCTTAAGATCATTAACATCAAGCGTCTAGTTTCGCTGATTTTTCTTTAATGAGTTTTACATCTAATTTGTATATATATGTATATATCTTTTTCTGATATTGGTAACAAAAGTACAAAGGACATTAAGACCACTTATAATCCTGCCTTCCAAAGACAACTACTATTAACTATTTTTTTTATTAAATACTTTTTAAATTAAATAATTTGTAAATACTTCACATTGTTTTTCCACGTCATATAAATATTTTTAAAAAATGAAAGTCCTGGGGCGCCTGGGTGGCTCAGTGGGTTAAGGCCTCTGCCTTCGGCTCAGGTCATGATCCCAGGGTTCTGGGATCAAGCCCCGAGTCTGACTCTCTGCTCAGCAGGGAGCCTGCTTCCCTTCCTCTCTCTCTGCCTTGCCTCTCTGCCTACTTGTGATCTATGTCTGTCAATAAATAAATAAAATCTTTGAAAGAAAAAAAAAAAAGAAAGTCCTCATAATACTTCATTGGACACATGTGTAAATAATTCTTAACCACAGTGGGCTCTTAAATTACGGTCCCCCTTTTTGTGCCATTATGGAAATCTTTGTTAATAAATGTATTTGGATATATCTCTATGTCCTTCAGATACATTTCTAAAAGGAAAATCACTGGGTCAAAAGACAGATTTGGGGTTTTAAGTTTCTTAGGTTATCTAAGGAGTGAGGTCAGATGGAATGCTGATGCTTTAGTCCTCAGGGATGTGGAAACCTCTCCTGGAAGATACAGCCAGGGAAACAGTTCAGAAGGCGGGGAGGAACACACTAGAGCTATTTTGCACAGCAGAAGAAAATGAAGTGGAGAGAAGATGCTGGTCTGGCTGACAATGCCTCCCTGAGCATGAGAAGGGCAGGGGCAAGCAACCCATCAGGAGGTGCCAAGGGGGTCCCCAGCCTTAGCCTCCTTTCGACTCCTGGACCCTTACAGCAAACTGCCTCCTCCTTTCCACCAGTCCTCTCTGCTCAGGAACACCTCTGAGCATCTATCATCCCGGCTCCTGACCATCTAGCCTCCCACCCCAGCCCTCCAGCCCCTCAGCCAGGAGGAGCGCCGTTCTTAACATACCTCCGGGCTCAACTGCTTACAGACTCAAAGCTCCCTGACTGCCCTGTGAGGCACCTGTTCTTCAGCTCTGTGCAACCAGCTGGTAACCAACAGAAGATTCAATATAAAAGATGGACCATTATTAATGAGGCCACATGTCCCATGTTCATTTGTCAGGAAGATGTAACAGGAAATTCTGCTAAATGCTTAGCTGACTGACATCAGGATACATTAAGTCTGGGGGTAGGGGGCTAGCTTTTTCCTTAACTAACCCTAGTAATCCCATCCGCGTCATAAAAAAAAAAAAAAAAAAAGTCGAAGAATGAAAGAACATTTTTTTTTTCTTTTTACCTTGGTGAACACCCATTGGTAACTGTTAATCACACACTGTGCCCAAATGTTTACAAACTATAAAAATCGGGGCGCCTGGGTGGCTCAGTGGGTTAAGCCGCTGCCTTCGGCTCAGGTCATGATCCCAGGTCCTGGGTTCGAGCCCCGCATCCGGCTTTCTGCTCGGCAGGGAGCCTGCTTCCTCCTCTCTCTCTCTGCCTGCCTCTGCCTACTTGTGATTTCTCTCTGTCAAATAAATAAATAAAATCTTTAAAAAAAAAAAAAACTATAAAAATCATCCTAGACCTCACATCCAAACATGAGAGAGAAAAACTGCAGCAACATTTGGTGTGGGGCTGAGGCTGTTACAAGTAGAAGCAGGGGAGGAGGTGGAAAAGGGCAAGAATATTACTTGGTATGTTCAAACTTGCTCACCCAAACTGGGCTATTAGTAGAAGAGGGAAAAGGGACTTAATTACCGAAGAATTATTTTTCCTGCCATAAAACAAAACCCAAAACCCTAACAGAGATATCTTGTACTGTCTTCCTCCGTGGTTGGTTGGTTAATGGCTGGGAAAAAAAAATAGTTAGTAGACCTCTCTCTCATGAACACAGATGCCAAAATTCTAAATAAAGAAATTGGTAAATCAAATCCAATGATGCGTGGCTAGAATCATACATGATGACTAAGTCAGGTTTATTCCAGTTATGCAATAAATGTTTATGGGTGAACATTTAAAAATCAATCGGTATAATTCAGAAAAAAGGAGATAAATCATTCAAACATCTCAACAGTTACTTAAAAAGCATTTGGTAAAATTCAAAATCATAGCTACTGACAAATTTGGAAAGCCTACCCTGAAATCTAAACTGAGGCACCACCAGTTCAACACCATCCTAGAGGTCCTAGCCAATGAAATTAAGCAAGAACAAGATATAAAATGTGTAAGGTGTAGCAGTAAGTAAATAAAACTGCCATTGTTCACAGGCAACATAATTACGTGTGTAAACAATCCAAAAGAATCTAAAATAAACTATTAGAATTAATGAGTAAATTTAACAAGGCCAATGGATTAAAGGTCACTGTACAAAAATTATCCATACTTGTGCTGTATTATAAAGAATACATCTGGGGCACCTGGGTGGCTGAGTTGGTTAAGCGGCTGCCTTTGGCTCAAGTCATAAACCTAGGTTCCTGGGGTGGAGTCCCGCATTGGGCTCCCTGTTCACTGGGGAGCCTGCTTCTCCCTCTCTCTTTGCTACACCCCTTGCTAGTGAGTGCATTCTCTCTTACTCTCTCAAATAAATAAATAAAATCTTAAAAGAAAAAAAAATACATTTGGTCCTGGACCCTGGCTTCCCAAATGCCTTGGAATTTCCTGAGTAAACAGAAGCAGCTTTTGTTATCCTAATGAACAACTCCAGGTGGGCCCCTAGATAGCTTCAGGGCAGGGCTGGTCACCAGCAAAGCCAAGCATTAGAGGGTCAGACCTTTCAGGTGTCCTACATCTAGGGAAGGCAGCAAGCCAGGCACTGAGTCCAATCACGTAGCCAATAACTTAATCATTTATGCCCAGACACTGAAATTCTGATAAAAACTCTGGACTGCACCTGAGGAGGGTGGGGAAGGAAAAAAAAAATGACCCTCTGCACCTCCAGAGCTCAGTGGAGCTTCTCACTGTAAACACACTGACGTGCCCAGAGACGGACACACCCCAACCCTAGGGGTAGAGGGCAGAAGCCCTGCATTGCTGATTGTTCCAGACCTCATCCTATGTGTATCCTTTAAGATAAAACTGGAACCCTCAGTGTAGCACTTCTCTGAATTCTAGGGGTCATTCTAGTGAATCATTAAACCTGAGGGGTGTCGTGGGAACCCTAAATCTACAGCCAGCTGTCGGGGGGGAGCGCGGCTTGTGACTGGTATGTGAAGCGAGGGGAGCATGTGGAAGGACCCCAACTCCCCTCGCTAACTCCGGGTGGTGAGCATCAGAACGGCACTGCAGCACACCTAGATCAGAACAATGTGCAACCAACATTCTTGAAAACGAAATTTTAAAGACACCTCTCAAAAATCATCAAATACCTCGAATACATCCAAGAAAAGATGTGTAAGACTTCTGTACAGAAACTGACAAAACATTGTTGAAAGAAATTAAGAGGATATCAAGAAATGAGGGGTAACCATGTCTACGGAAGGAAAGACTCATCACTATAAAAATGTCAGGTCTTGGGGCACCTGGGTGGCTCCGTGGGTTAAAGCCTCTGCCTTCCGCTCAGGTCATGATCCCAGAGTCCTGGGACAGAGCCCCGCATCGGGCTCTCTGTTCAGCGGGGAGCCTGCTTCCTCCTCTCTCTCTGCCTGTCAAATAAATAAGTAAAAATCTTAAAAAAAAAAAAAAAAAAAAAAAGGTCTTCAAATGGATCTCTAGGTTCAATGCAATTCCATTAAATTCTCAGGAAAAAAGATAAAGGATAGTCAAGATAATCTTGAAGAACAAAGAACAGAATCATTATTACCAAAGAACAAAACCTATTAGAAAACTACAGCAAGTATGTCAATGTAGTACTGGCACAAGGACAGACAAACAGACCAATGGAATATGAGAGTCCAGAGAGACCCACACATACACAGCTCAGCCCGGAAAGACAGTCTGCAATAAGCAGCACTGGACCAGACGGATAAGGTGTATGGATTTAAAAGAAGAATCAGACTGTAACACCTCAGAAACAAAGATAAATTCCAGAAGGATTACAGATCTAAATGTGAAAGGCAAACAATATAGCTTCTAGAAAATAACACAGGATAACAGCTTCCTAACTTGTGTATAGGCAAAGAATCTTAAACAGGACATAAAAAGCACTAACCCATAATGGACACTAAGCATATGAAGGTGTGCTCAACATCGTTAGTCACTAGGGAGGGCGCCTGGGAGCTCAGTTGGTTGAGCGACTGCCTTGAGCTCAGGTCCTGACCCTGGAGTCCCAGGATGGAGTCCCTCAGCGAGCTTCCTGCTCAGCAGGGGGTCTGCTGCTCCCTCTGACATTCCCCCTTTCAGGCTCACTCTCATTCTCTCCCTCAAATAAATAAAATCTTTCAAAAAAAAATTAGTCATTAGGGAAATGTATAATCAAATCACACCGAGATACTACCACTGGCTAAAATGAAACAAATAAATAAAAAGTTGACAATACCAGAGTTGTAGGGACAGGAGTATAACCGGGTAAGAGCAAAGAGCATTTTGGAAAACTGCCTCATCTGTGCCTATACTATAGGATATTCCCAAAGGAAAAGCCTACATAACATCACCAAAAGTTATGCAGGAGAGCACTTGTAGTGGCCTTATTTAAACAACTACAGGGGCGCCTGGGTGGCTCAGTGGGTTAAGCCGCTGCCTTCGGCTCGGGTCATGATCTCGGGGTCCTGGGATCGAGTCCCACATCGGGCTCTCTGCTCAGCGGGAAGCCTGCTTCCCTCTCTCTCTCTGCCTTCCTCTCCATCTACTTGTGATCTCTCTCTGTCAAATAAATAAATAAATAAATCTTTAAAAAAATAAAATAAAATAAACAACTACAAATTGGAAACAACTGAAATGTCATCAACTTCCCAGTTGATTCCTACCATGGAATACTATCTAGCAACAAAAAGTAATGAACTCCAGCTACATACAACAATGGATGAAACTCATAACCTTTATGTCAAGCAGAAGGCATCAGACACAAAAGACACATACTGATGATTCACTTGTAAAAGTTCAGAAACGGGGGCGCCTGGGTGGCTCAGTGGGTTAAGCCTCTGCCTTCGGCTCAGGTCATGATCCCAGGGTCCTGGAATCGAGCCCCATATTGGGCTCTCTGCTCAGCGGGGAGCCTGCTTCTCCCTCTCTCTCTGCCTGCCTCTCTGCCTACTTGTGATCTCTCTGTGTCAAATAAATAAATAAAATCTTTTAAAAAAAGTTCAGAAACGGAAAAAATTGACCCATGATGATTGGGGGAACGGGGGTAGTGACTGGGAGGGTTCCCTAGACGGTACACACTCTTCTACTTTGTTGGTAATGTTCTATTTCCTAAGCTCAGTGACAGTTACACAGGGGTGTTCCTTTGCCAAAAACTATCAAATCGTACACTTATGATTTACGTACTTGCTTCAAAGGAAGGTGGTCAGAAGGTACAAACTTCCAGTTATAAATAAGATAAAGTAGTTTTGGATATGTAATGCCCAACATGGTGACTACAGTTAAGAATATTATGTCATATATATGAAAACTGCGGAAAAAAAAATAGATCTTAGGAGCGCCTGGGTGGGGCTCAGTTGGTTAAAGCAGCAGCCTTTGGCTCAGGTCATGATCTGAGAGTCCTGGGATCTACCTAGGGCTCCTTGCTCAACAGGGAGTCTGCTTCTCCCTCTCCCCCTGCTGCGCCCCCTGCTTGTGCTTTCCCTCTCTATCAAATTAAATAAACAAATAAATAAAAACTTCTCATCACAAGAAAAAGAAACCTTGTATCTCTGTGTGGTGAGTGACGGATATAGTTAACTAGACTTACTGTGGCAAACATCTATGAAAATACAGAATCATTATGCTGTACACCTAAAACAAATATCATGTTCTATGTCAACTGTACCTCAACTTAAAAAAAAAATATCTAGAACTGACCATAAATCTTCCAGCCTAGAATTACTGGAATTTCCCAATCTTCTCATTTCTTAATATCCACGTTCTTACTGAAAAGCGACACAGAGCAGAGTTAAGAGCTTGGCCCCGGGAGGAGAACAGCTGCTGCAGCCACTTAAGTCGTCACACTTCTGGAAAAGATTCTTAGCCTCTCGGAGCATGGGTTCCTATCTATAGCATTTGGCGGATTAATTAAGTATTCAATAAAGGTTAACCATTAATGAAGGCACTTCTTCCTTCCTTCTGCTCTCTGCTCTTACTCAGCCTTTTCCAGAGCTCTGGGTCTGGGGCATTTCTGGGGACACTGGGTCTCCTGGGGAATCTCTGCTCCCTTGGATTCCCCCTCTACCCTCTGCTGCTCTTCCATCTTTACCTCTTCTCTCCCTAACAGGGACACCGGGCAGGGAGCAGACAAAGGGGGAGCCCTGACATGAAACCACCCAAGGAGAAGTACCCCTTGCCCTGCGCTGCCTGGCTTCCCTGATCCTCCAATTCTGCTCCCCACGGTGAGAATGCAGATGTGTGGCCAATCAGGATGGCAGGATTGTTTCTCGGATATGCAGGAAACAAACAATTCAGGAAATGAGGGGAATCTCCTCAGTTTTAAGTTTCTCTGCCATACATTTTTTTGCTTCAGCTCTGGCTTCTGTTAGTTACCCTTAACATACACACTGGGACCCAGATAAGATGGTATCTGAATTGGCAGGTAATTATCTCGTGGGCTCTTTTGACCTCAATGTCTTCATAATTCCCAGAAAGGCACCACACCTGGACAGCGGGGCAGCCTGCTCCAAGAGCCGGTACATGAGAACCACCGCAGCCCACAGTGGTATCAGCGCCAACTGGGGCACCTTTGGATAGTAATAACAATAATTTTTAAAATGGCTAACATTTATTGCATGAGGACAATGGTGCCAGGCACTGAGCTAAGCACTCTACATTGGCTTACCTCAGTAGTCCTCACCACAGCCCCCTGAGCTGGACAGCGTCATTAATGTGGCTAGCCAAATCACCAACCAAAGAGAAATTTTTCAGAGCCTTCGAGTCAGCCACTATTTTGAGCCTTTCATGAAATAAACCCACTTGCATAAGCTTTACTCCAGTTTTTAAACTTATTCTTAGGGAAGAATGAAGAGAGCTGGACTAATTTTTAAGATTTTATATATCTGTTTTAGAGAGAAAGAACACGAGCAGGATGGACGGGGAGAGAGTGAGAGAGAGAATCCCAAGCTGACTCCCCACTGAGCAAAGCCCAACCTGGGGCTCAATCCCACAGACCCTGAGATCATGACCTGAGCCAAAACCAAGAGTCTGACTCTAAGCCAAACGCCCCACCCAAGCAACCCCAGACTCATTTTAAAGAAGGAGTCCAGGGGACTGTGTGGGTGTGCATACGTGCATATGGGTATGTATGCGAGAGTCTGCTTACAGAGGTAACTGTGTGTGAGTCTGCCCACCTGTGTGTGGGGGTGAAGTGTATGTTTAAGCATGCCTGTGTGGGGGCAGGTGTGTATGCGTGTATGTGTGAGCCTGTCCTTGTGTGTATTTGGTGGGGGAAGGGATGAGTGCGAGTGGGAGTAAGCCTGCCTGGGCTGGGGGGACAAGAGTCTCCTTCCAACCAAGGCTCCTGGCTGCCTGCTGGCCAGAGACCAGGCGTTCCAGAGAGCCCGGGGAAACCAGTCTTTCAAGAACCCTGCCCAGGTCACAGGAAATCAGCCCTGCAGCATGGAAGCGACTCTGACTATAACCTCTAGGGAATGCTCTAGCAACACCAAGTTTAACCCCCAGTAAAACAGGCCGGCGGCTAAAAACAAAACAAAACAAAATGAAACAAACAAAAAAACACCCAACAACAAAAAAACCAGGCTGGCAGCGGCACACCCCAACCTTCTGGGCTCGCCTTTTTATCAGCCACACAGTGCTGCCCAGCCCTCCTTCTGGGGACACCCTCCCAAGAAGCCCAGGGATAGAAAGGGATTTCTCGTCTTATTCTGAAAGAACCAATCTAAACTGGGTTCCAAAAGGCAGGGCAATGTAGACAATGGTTTCAATGTGAAAATACATATGAACGGCCAAGAAACTACACAGCTGTGAAATGAAAATGGTTTTGATCCTGCTGTTTGTGACACGACTTTAAGAATCAATTTCTAGGGGCGCCTGGGTGGCTCAGTGGGTTAAAGCCTCTGCCTTCGGCTCAGGTCATGGTCCCGGAGTCCTGGGATGGAGCCCCACGTGGGGCTCTCTGCTCAGCGGGGAGCCTGCTTCCTCCTCTCTCTCTCTGCCTACCTCTCTGCCTACTTGTGATCTCTGTCAAATAAATAAATAAAATCTTAAAAAAAAAAAAAGAATCAATTTCTAAAGAAGTTACTGTAATAAATCAAAATATTAAAAATAGTTTTCTCCAGATGACAGATTCATGGGTTGTTTTGTTTAGATTTGTGTGTTTTCTAAAGGCCTGACAATGAGATGTATCTCTTTCAAAATAACCACCAGTAAAAAGAAAATCATGTAACAAATGGAAAACGAATTGACTCAGGAGTCCAAACTCCAGTCTATGGGATGAACCAGGAGTCCTTCATGCAGCCACAAAGCCTTTTATGACAGGATGTCTTGGGACATCCACGCACAGGCGTGACAAGGGGATAACCTGAGGGACAGGACGGGCCAGCACCTTGTCGCAGGGTCGTGCCTGACAGCAGACAGAGGGACTCAGAGGAGGAGAGGACGGGGCTGGATCAAATACCAACTAGCTGTGCCCCGTCATCTTAGCCCAGGGCCATCTCAGGAACCCCTGGCAAATTCCGTGACTCTCACACCCACAGAAAGGGCTGCGAAGCAGTCACAACATGAGGAGCAATTTTACCCGAAGCTGGTACCAACAACCGTGAAGCTCATTTCTTATCCTGTGGTCTTGTCCAAGTTCTCCCAGAACAAGAGGCACAGAAGTAGAAAAACTCCGTGTCTATTCACCCTTGAAGATCCAGCTGGAATGCCACCTCCTTTGGAGTGTCTTCCCTGACTTCTACTGACCAGAAAGGTGTCTGCTTCCTGGAAGGCCCTGCCCCTTACCCACTTCTCCTGTGGGAAACAATCCTGTGTTTTTGTGTTTCTGTGCAACTAAGTATTTTCAAGGTTAACCATCTGTTCAGTACCTCCTATCTTGACTGTAGGTGTTTGGGAAAACTCTGGAGCTGGGATTTCTAATTTCTAATTTCTAAAATACAAGACTTTTGAAAACTAGACACTAGTGTGATCTCGGTATGATCTAAGGTCTTATTTGGCCTTAGACAAGGCAGCAACTTCCGGGGTCACAAGGAAGAGCTTTTGGATGAGCTCTGTCAACAGAAGGCTGAGGAAACTGCTCTCTGTCCTGGCTCCTCTGTGGAAGCTGGTCCACCACCGGCTGAGCAAGGGGGGAAGAGGTACATCACCCTATCCATGGTGGCCATGCTCCACGGCCATGAGCCCCTCACAAAGAGAAAGTGCCGAGGAGCCTGGCCAGCCTTCCGTCAGCTGCCTGAGTAGGCAGCTCCTGTCACTCACTCAGATACACTTGCCCCAGGGCCAGCTTCTCCAGCTCAGATCACCAGCTCAGCTGGAGGCTGTTTCCAGGTGGAGCTGTGGGAGGTCAGGTGTGCGGCTGCCTTCACTCTCCACTTGAGGCTGTGCTCTCCCAGCATCTTGGGACTTGACTGTCCCATCCCCCCAGTCTGTGCTTAGCCCTCACCCTATCTGGCTTTCCCAGGAGGCTCCCCAAACCACGCCTGCTTGGGTCTTTTTCACCTCTCCGAGGAGCCCCTTTAATGGGGTTTCTACACTCTTTGCCAGTGCTGCCAGCTTTCAAACCTTTAACCCTGGTCCTGGACTTACTCCCAAGCCCCTCATGGGGCTTTCGCCTTCACACTTGCCTAGATGGACCACACCCTGGTGCTGCTCTGTATGGTCCAGAAGGCGACACCCTAGACCCACTGAGTTCGCCTCTGCGTTTTAAGAAAACATCTAGGCAGTTCGGTTGTACATTTAAGTGGGAGACACTCTGATGAGCACAGAGGAGTCCAATCAAGGGTCACATAGCTATAATTTACCACCAGGACCCACGCCCCAACCCTCCAAACTGTCTCTGCTTCCTCCTCTCCCTGCTTCTGTTAAATGACATCATCAACCTGAATCCCTAGCTAGAAAGCTCAGATGTTCACAACTGCTTCCTGGCCCCAACTCCAGCATCTCCAAAATGAACACCGAGTCCTGTTATTCTGACTTCAGAAGCATCTCGTGGGCCTAGGCCTTCCTTGGCCCCACTGCACCTACCTGAACCGGGAACAGTAAGCTTTGTTTACAAGGTCTGTCTCTCTGCTAGACTGCCAGTTCCGTCAACAGAGCTGTTCTAGTCCTCTCTGACTCCCAACAGCGAGCACGGTGTCTGACACACAGGCCTCAAAAAATTAGATGTCTGTTGCAACAAATGAATGAATAAGTAAACAGAGAAAAATAAGATACTTTAAGTGTTTCAGACAGTAGGAACCAAAAGTGAATGCAAAAATTATGCACTGTTTTTTCTTGACTTGATAAAGTTGTTTCAGGAAGAAAGAAGAACGTGGGAGAAGTGTGATGTGGCACAGATGGAAATATGGGAGGAGTTTTCAACGAAAATATTTCTAGCTTTTTCCCCTTCAATACATAAACACACTAACTTTCTACGAGGCCAGTAATAGGTCCAAAGTCACCTCATGGATCAGAGACCAAGCTGGGTGGAATTTAAACCCAAGTCTTCACAGGGGGCTAGATGGTTATAAAGTAGGTGGGGAAAGATAAGAGGACTACAGAGCCGAAGGCCTGAGAGGGGCAGGAATGTCATGGAGGGAAGGAAAGCAGAAATCTGGAAGGTGGGCTTCATTGTGGGGCTGGAGCTTCTGACTTCTACTTGGTAGAGTTTATTCTTTACTCTGCCTCCAGCGTCTGGGAGGGCATCTTCGGTAAAGGAAAAATGCAATTGGGCCCCGAGTAGCCCAGGGAGCCTCTGTTCTAAAATCTCAAGCTGTAGACAAGCCAACTACAACACCCAGTGCTGCAAACAATTCTAGGAGAAGTGTTAAGTCAAGGACCAAGGTCAAATGGTATGAGCCTCTCAGTGAGTGGCTTTACAGCTCTAGCCAACCAGATGGTCTAACTCCTAGGTCCTGTGGGGCCTAGTTCGGTGTCTTGCACAGAGAGTATGTGTCCATAAATTCATGATAAATGCCTTGAGCTGGGAGGCAAAGCAGCTGGGAAGCTGTAACCCTGCCTTAGTCTCCCAGGAACAGCTCAGGCCCATGCAGGCATGGACTCCCAGAGCCTGTCTCTAAGTGTGTATGCAGGAGCAGCTTCATGACTCAACTCAGAAGGGAAGCTCTGTATACGCCTGATGGTCAAAAACCACTTATTCATAGAAAGTGAGGCAAAAGAAAGGGGAACCATGCATCACACTCAAGACTCCAAACTCGGCTTCTCAGGAGCCATTAATATACACACGTCGTTGTAGGAGCCCCTCCTGTCTTTCTGGGTGCAACTGGAAAGATCAAGTCCCCTGGGTATTGGCTCCTCAAAATTCTAATACTATGGAATGGGGATAATTCTGTCCCAAACCTAACAGATCACATGTTCATTCAGTGACTTTTTATTTGAGATCTCATCTTCCTATGGGCCAAGAACCATTCTAGGGGCCAGGGATACACCAGTGAACAATACAAGGAGCTCTGCTCTTTGGAACTTAATATTCCAACAGGAGGAGACACACAATAAACAGCATAGCAAATCTGTAAATTATGGAGTTGTCAGAAAGTGAATTGTGGGGCGCCTGGGTGGCTTGGTGGTTAGGCCTCTGGCTTCCACTCGGGTAATGATCCTGGGGTTCTGGGATTGAGCCCCACATCGGGTTCTCTGCTCAGCAGGGAGCCTGTTTCCGCCTCTCTCTCTGCCTGTCTCTCTGCCTACTCGTGATCTCTGTCTGTTGAATAAATAAATAAAATCTTAAAAAAAAAAAAGAAAGAAAGTGATCTGTGCTATGAGAAAAAGAAAAATTAGCACAGGGTAGAGGAGATGAGGGAGGTGGGGGAGGATGGGAGGTTATAGCTTTAAATAGGGCACTGAGAAAATGAGGCTGAAGCAGACCTGAGGGCGGGGAGAGGGTGAGGGTGACAACATCTGGGGAAAAACATTCCAGCCTTAAGGAACAGCCAGGGCAAAGGCCCTCAGGTGGGAGCGTCCCAGTTGTGTTCAAGAAACAGCAAGAAGGGGACGCCTGGGTGGCTCAGTTGGTTGGACTACTGCCTTCGGCTCAGGTCATGATCCCGGAATCCCGGGATCGAGTCCCACATCAGGCTCCCAGCTCCATGGGGAGTCTGCTTCTCCCTCTGACCTTCTCCTAGCTCATGCTCTCTCTCACTGTCTCTCTCTCAAATAAATAAATAAAATCTTAAAAAAAAAAAAAAAAAGAAAAGAAACAGCAAGAAGGCCAGCAGAGCTCGCCAGGCATTCATTAGTTGTTCAACTTTCGTTCATTCATTCATTCATTTAACAAACACTCACTGAAGATCCACCTCTTTACCAGGCCCTGAGTGGTGAAAACACTAGTCAGGTATGATCCCTACCCACGGGGGGAGCTCGTCAAAGTGGAGGCACAAAGAGATAAAATGACCTTAAAAGAAGATTACACCCAGAGCTGAAAGACTGGCAGAAGTCAGGGATCTTCCCCAACTTGCAGAGTCCACTGAAGCATAGGAAGGACCCTCAGGAGATGCTCAGCGAAACCTGGCAAGCCCCCAGCTCTTGTTTCAACGCTTCTGGCAATGCTAGCCATGTTAACCTTGCTCATTTCTTTTTCTTAGCTATGAAAAAAGCCAAACACCAGATCTGTAAACAGAATCTTTTAAGATGCAGACATAAAGTGTCTGCCATTTCCAAGAGGGCCTCAGACTAAAATGGTACATGCCAGATGGAAAGATCTGGGAGAACCATGCTGGGGGCAGCCCAGGGTGGCAATGATTTAGGATGGAATCATAATGCCCCAGGGTGTGTCCATTAGGGGTGACCATCATATCACTCACATCTCAGCAGCTTCATGCTACACTGGGCAGGCTATGCCTGCATTTCCATGGAATTAGCAGCACCCCTCCAGGGCCAGGCTTCAGGTTCAAACCACCAGCCTCTGTTAAGGAGACTCCAGTGAACTAAAATTTACATCTGGAGAATTCCATTCATCAGAGCTCTGGCCTGAAAGATGCTAGCTCTGTTTTCCCAGCTTCCTGACGTGGTACTTCTTTTTACAAGAAGAGTCCAAAGATGGCCCTGCCAAGATCCAGGAAGCTCCCACCTGAAAAGGGCTCAGCCCTCCTATCAGGGGCTGGGAAGCCTAGCCAAGCTAATCCATACTGGTTGGCTCCAGATCCAAACTGAACGATGCAAACGTGCTTGTTGGGTATGTCACCAGCAACAGTCCCAAAGACCACAGAGGTGGTGAGCAGGAAGCTGCCCTGGTGAGTCCTAACCAGGTTCCTGACCCAGCAACAAGGGAGAAGTCCTCAGGGCCAAGAGGCTGCAGGGTGGGGGTGGGGCACAGATCCTCACTGCTCCAGCATCTGCTACCTGGGAGAAACACGTTCCTGGGCCTGCACCTGCAACGCTACCACCAGCATGGTGGCATCACCACCAGATGTCCATGGCCCTTCAGTCTGTCTGCAATGGGACCACCTTACCAGGCTATCTTCCACTTGGACTTCTGTTACTCGAGTCCTTCTCAGTTCTGATGCTCAGATTCACTCTGTCACTCTGAAAAAGGAAGGGTGCAAGTATCCCACTCCGGCCCTGACCAGAGCATCTTTTCAGAGCAAACCTGGCAAGGCCTGCTCCTACCTATCCCAGCCCAGCCTATCACCACTGACCCATCCAGTTCCAGGCTCTCCCCTCCTGTCGTGAAATAATCGATTGACAAGCACCTGAAGCTTGCTCCCTGCTGGAGTGCAGAAGTCGCTCCCAGCCCTGGGCTGGCAGGCTGCCTTAGCCGGCAGGAGCTCTACCCATGAAGAAGGGAAGCAAAAGCCTGGATTTAAGATGTGCTCCCTTCCCCCAACCCCCATTCCTTTATAAAGAGCTTCCCTTTCTGCCTCCTCACTCCTTTTGGCCTAGGAGGGTTTTACTCCATAATTGGCTTGTTTACCACCACTGAGGATTTCTGAGTAGCAAAGGTGGAAGGAAAGTTTTGCTGGAAGTAAAGGAAAGGGGTGTGTGCCCTGAGTTTTGGGGCTGATGAGTAAAACCTCCGAGTGCCTCTCTAACTACCTGAGAACTGGCCAAGAACCCATGTGAGAGAAAAACACAAGGCACAGCAAGGCCAGCTGAGGATTTCCAGCCAACCACAGGAGGGAAGCTGATGTTTGGCGCCTGGGAAAAGACAGAACAATAACCAAAACTTGATCTGCTTGCTTCTGCTGAATTGTCGAAAGCATTACTTGGCACTGTTCTGAGTAGGGAGCCAAACAGAGACCTCTCAATTCAGCTTCTGTGGGTTAGGAGATCCAGAAACATCACTCTTGCTCAAAACTTCCAACAGCTCCAAGCAAATGCACCGCCCTGACTCCAGGCTCTTCCCCAAGGCCCCAGATGACTCAGCCTCTCCCCACTGACCACTGACCACGGAGCAGCTCAACCAAGCTCCAATCCAGCTCAACAGGACCACCTGCTAGGCCCAAAGCACATCCTTTGCTCCTTGTGGGGATGCCCCTGCCTTGGGTACCAGGTATCCCCACATCTTCAGGCTCTCCTTCAATACTCCCTCCCCTGTGATGGTTTTCCCAGGGCCCCAGCCCCTTCCCCATGGCACCCCAATCAGATGTGTGGCCCCACGCACTAATCTCTGTGGCCTCTTTGAAGGCGTTAGCCTTACTCCGTGCTGCTTCAGTAGCTCCCTGAGGCCTTGCTCTATCCCTCCAAGCGCACAAGCCTGTCTCAGCTCTGATTCACCTGACGCACAAAGCACAGTACCTGGCAAGGCGGCAGATGCTTACGAACTGATCCCGCTGCCCCAAATACCATCCACCTCAGAGGCACAGAAGTGATGGGCAAAGGAACAGTCACACCAAAAACACTAAGGCCAGCTGACACAAAACAGGCAAGCAAACGACAGGCGTCCCAAAGCCAGCTAAACGGGGAGAGCTCTATCCGGCCTTACCCTTCTTGAACTCCTCCAGCATGGCATCCAACTTGGTGTCGTGGAAGACGAAATGCACTGGGTGGTTATAGAAGCGGGTGATGGTCTTGAGGGGGGTGCAGTCATCAGGGTCCACGAAGGCCAAGTCTTTGACATAGAGGATATCGACAATATTGGACTGCTCGTCTTCAAACACAGGGATGCGGGTGTAGCCGCTCTCCATGATCTCCGACATGGTATTGAAGTCCAGGATGGCATCGCTGCGGATCATGAAGCAGTCTTGGAGCTGGGTCATGATATCCTCCACGGTTTTGGTCCGTAGCTCCAGGGCACCCTGGATCATGTTTAGCTCCTCTTTCACCAGGTCGTTATAGGGCTCCGTTACCTTCAACATCTCCATCAGCTTCTCCCGGTTGTAAACGGTGCGAATCTCCTGCCCCAAAACAAAATCCAGGAGCTTGCTGATGGGGAAACTGAGGGGGAAGGTGAGTAGCATAAAGAATTTGGTGAGGATGATAGTGTTGGCACCCACAGCCAGGCCATGGCGGGAGCACAAGGCCTGAGGAACGATCTCCCCAAAGATGACAATGCCAATGGTGGAGGAGGCCACCGCCATGAGCCCAGACCCGATGAGGTTGTCTAGAAGGATGGTGAGGGAAGTGTTGACCAGCACGTTTCCCAGAAGCAGAGAGCAGAGTAAGTAGTTGCCCTTGCGCCGGATGGGCTCGATCTTGCGGGCATAGCGTCTCTCCTTCTCGGTGCCACAGTTCTGCACGATACGCAGCTCCATGGGGTCCAGGGCCATAAGCCCCAGGTTGAGGCCAGAAAACATGCCCGACAGCACCAGCAGCACCGTAATGAGGAGGATGTGCAGCCAGAAGGGCAGGAACCTCCCAGCCTCCTCCACCATGAAGAGTAGCGAATCCTTATCGGTCCACCTCTGCCAAGGCCCGTTCACCCCGGCCCGGGTACACAATGCATACAACTTCATGTTCTCGCTCCTCCGGAGGAACTTAGTGAGCACCACCAGCATCCCGGACGTGTTCCCCCGGCTCACGTTGACCAGCTGCTGGACGACCAGGTCCTTGGTGAGCTCGGGACAGTTGGTGGAGTTCTGGATCGCCTCTAAGTTGTCCACCTCGGTGAAGGAGATCAGGTTGCTGGAGAGGGAGCCCAGCCTCTGGCCGTACAGCCTCAGGTTCACCGTGCTGCCCTCGGACACGAAGATGATGCCCTCCGGGTTCATCCCACACGATTTGTTGCAGCTCGCCAGTCTCATGCCCAGGATGGCGCCCCACTGGGGGTCGCCCTGGCCCCGGGCCCCCCGCGCCCACATCAGCACCAGCAGCAGCAGCGCGGCCAGGAGGAGGCGCCCTCGGGCCGACACCCCGCCCGGGCGCCCGCCCCCGCCCACCGGCGCCATGTTGCTCCGGCTCGGCCGCCGCCGCTCCCCCGCGCCCCGCCGCGCGGCCCGGCTCCCGCCGCCGCTCCTGCCGCCTCGACGCCGCCGAGCCAACTGCCCGGGCCCCGGGCCTGACGTCAGGTCAGCGCCCCGCCCGCCCCGCCCCGCCGACCCACGCCCCTCATTTGCATGGGAGACTCCGCCTCCGGGCGCGCGCCTCCAGTGCCCGCCCTTAAGGGGGTTCGGAGCTTAAGGTGGAGCGGCGCCCGAGCGCGGGAGCCAAGGGCGGACGTTCGCTCCGCCCTTCTCCTCGAACGCCCTTTCCCGCCGGCCTTTCTGCCAGCTGGGCGTCGGTTCGGCCCGCTCTCCTCTGCTTGGCCTGCTTGCCCGGCCTCGCCGCTCCTCCGGGGCAGTCCAGCCGGGCATTGCGTCCTGGGCTCCTTCCCCCAGAAGATTGCTGCTCGGGGCAGGGTGGCCCTTCTCTGTAGGCACCTCGGAAGCAGCACCGCGTTGTGCCTGGGGGTGGGGGAGGAGGACAAAAATGCTTTTCCTGATATAAAAAAGAAAAGGGGAACCTGAGGGCGGAGGCCTTCTTCAGGTTCACCGGCATCGCAGACTGTCCCGTGGAGATTTTTCTGGCCTGGGAGTTTTGCTGATCTGGGGTCCCAAGGCCAGAAGTAGGTACCCCCAGGCCCCTTTGGCCACGGGCTGCCTGGCTGGAGGAATCTGGGGCATTAAGGATATAGAATGTCCTCGCAGAGGGAAGCGCCAGAGTCTGGCCTAGGCTCTTCTCACGTCATTTCTGTTTAGGAAACAAATATTGAGCACCTACTATGTGCCGGGCAGGCGCTTGTTCCAGGCTCTGACGATATAGCAGTGAATAAGCCAAAGTCCCTGCCGCCTTTTTATAGTCCAGAGCAGAAAACAAACCATCAGCAAGCATCCTTTGAACAACCCAAAGAGGTAGTGTTATTTGTCCCTATAACAGATAAAGAAATTGAACCTAGGTACAAACTGGGTCCCTCCACATTGCTATTTTTTTTTTAAAGATTTTATTTATTTATTTGACAGACAGAGATCACAAGTAGGCAGAGAGGCAGGCAGAGAGAGAGAGGAAGGGAAGCAGGCTCCCTGCTGAGCAGAGAGCCCGATGTGGGACTCGATCCCAGGACCCTGAGATCATGACCTGAGCCGAAGGCAGCGGCTTAACCCACTGAGCCACCCAGGCGCCCTCCACATTGCTATTTTAAGAAGAGAAATGTGTGACTGGTAAGGCACATGGGAGTGTCAGGCCCCATTTCTGTCTATAAAAAGGGGGTAAGAACACCAAAAAGGCTCCACCTCTCCAAGCTTATGGGTACAAATGGCCTAGGCACTGAACAGGACAGGACAACCCTGAATGTTCTAGGTAGCTGGTGTTGTTAGCTCCTCGACCGGACCAAACCCCTAACCCCAAATTGTGGTGGTGACTGGCCAGCCAGGGCAGATGCCTGTGAAAATGAGCTGAGAGGTGTGGCGCCAGGCCTAGCCCTGAAATGACTGCTTCCTGGAAGGCCCCATGTTGGTGTCAGTTAGCAACTATGAATTGAGCCCCAAGCACTCAGGAGGTGTGGGGAAGACCGCAGCCGCCTTGCCCTCTGGAGGAAGGAGACAGACAGACAAGACAAACGTCCTTACAATAATTGCAGGGGTGCCCTGAGGGGAGAATCAGGTACCCGGTTGACCACTGGGTCTCAGAGCAAGTTTTCTGCCAGCCCTGGAGACACAGAATCCATTTTACTCTCCTTGCACAAGCTCTTATGCTTTATTTTTATCATAGTGTGTTGTTTGCCAATAAAAGCAACGATCAATACCAGCCAGAAAGAGCCTAAGCAGAGAGGAACAATTACGTACAGTGTCATGGGGGGAGACGTGAAGGTAGAGAGGCCTGGTTTAGCTGAGCACTGTTAGCAGGGGTGGGAGGTTCTGCCTACTAGGCCAGACTGAAGCAATCCCTTGCAGGCAGGTGCCTCACTCCCTCTTGCACAGTAGTATCTAGCCAGCCAGTTTGGTAAGGAATGGGAGCCTTGGGATGGGCGCTGGCTAAGACAGAACAAAAGCAGAAAGCAGAACCTTTGACTGGCTGTTCCCTCCCATCCCCCACCAGGAGCAGCCTCCTGCATCACCTCCCAGCAAGCCAAGCTCTCAGAGAGGTTTCTGCCCACCCCATGTCATCTCTTCCCAGCCAGCTTTAAGACTAATGCCCTCCCCTGTGGTACTTAGAGACTTTACCGTTCTATTATTGATCAATCGGCTATTCTTATTTTGCTCTTTTCAAACTGTCTGTGCTCAGAAGCTCTCTCTCTCTATGCACTGAGTCCAGTGACAGAAGCCAACAAAGGGGAGGAAGAAGCTTTTGAGACACTTGGATAAAAGTGGGAGGGGTGGTGAGGGTCTGGTAGGAAGAATTAGTCTCTGCTAAAGTTCATTTAATTCCACCCATCCACCATTGCATTCACATCCACACTTGGGGAATAGAACAGATTCAAGGGGAGCGCCTGGCTGGCTCAGTAGGTTAAGCGTCTGCATTCAGCTCAGGTCATGATCCCAGGGTCCTGGAGTCCAGCCTCACATTGGGCTCCCTGCTCAGGGGGGAACCTGCTTTTCCCTCTCCCTCTGCTCCTCCCCACTGCTTGTGCTGTCTCTCTCTGTCAAATAAATAAAATCTTGTTTAAAAAAAAGAAAGGGGCACCTGGGTGGCTCAGTGGGTTAAAGCCTCTACCTTCGGCTCAGGTCATGATCCCAGGGTCCTGGGATGGAGCCCTGGATCCGGCTCTCTGCTCAGCAGGGAGCCTGCTTCCTCCTCTCTCTCTGCCTGCCTCTCTGCCTACTTGTGATCTCTGTCAAATAAATAAATAAAATATTAAAAAAAAAAAAAAAAGAAAGAAGGGAAGAAAGAAGGAGAACAGACTCAACGAAGTAAGGAAATGAAATCCTTTATTGCCCACCCAGAACCTTTAATCCAGCAGAGGGGTCAAAGAATCTTTCCACCAAAGTTAAAAGCACTGTAACTTGGAAAATGTCTGAGGAGGTATTTGAGGTCCAGACTAGTGTCCAGGTTCTTTCTCTGCTGAGCTTTCATCCCTGAGGAGGGCATTTAACCTTTCCTCATCTGCAGAGTTGAAAAACCCTTTTCCAAACATGGAGATGGAAGTCTATGTGTGTGAAGAGCCGGGAAGCCTGAACAAGTGTGTGGCTTCCATGAAACAGGTGATGAGAACAGTAGAAAGTGATGTGCAAATGAGAAGTCTGTCTCCTTTGGGGGTCAGACCTGTTTCTCTGCCTCTGGGTGGAAGCTATTTACTAACCTGAGTTGGCTCCATTTGCAAGGAAAGACTTTGGTGAAGGTCATTCTCAGAGGCGTCGGATACCTGACTCCTGAGAAGCTCAAAGCACTCCTTTCATGACTTTGGGACCTGACAGTGTCTTCCTGGGGTTTATGGCAGCCTGTACACACCCCACAGGGTTGAGCCCACTCCTTTTGGGTCCTGTGCAGGGAGACAGCCTTAAAAGTCTGTTGCCCCTTCTTTTGCACCTGGCATGGTGTGATGCGGAGATTCCCATGGTGCATGAAGTCCTGAATTAGTAACCTGGGATTTCCAGTGCCCTCCCCAGGCTGTGATCCTCCCAGGCTGCTTTCTTAGTCCTCTTCAATCTCTGGGTGTCCAAGAAGGGGAGCTACTGCTGGAGAGGTTGCCCTTCTGTTCGTGGAGCTCGGAGCCTGTGGCCACCATGGCCCCACAAGTCTTTCAGAGGCTGCCCAGGTCCTGGGGTTCAAGAACCTGGTTGGGAGCAATGCAGTGGCCTATTCCCCAGCTGTAAGTCTGCAGTAACACTGAGCATTTGCAGGTTATATCTGTGCTATTACGTTGTCTCGGGAGAGGAGGGCCATCATCCCTCCACAGAGGGACAGCACTTTTAGCATGGGATTAGCTGAGATGGTACCTTGGCTCAAATCCCAACTCAGGTCACCCCAACAGGTGGGGCATGAAGACCTGGTGTCATTTTCTACATGAGACAGGGGAGACACTTCTTTAGAGACTGTCATCAGATCGGGGGATCCAAGACCATCCAAGCATGTGCCTGTGACAGGAAGTGGAATGCCAGAGTAGGAAGGGGAGGAAGCATTTGTATTAATTGGGTAGGCTCTATCAACTGGGAAGACTCCACGGCCAGAGGACAAATTGTTCTCCTTTGGAACAGGACCATAGGAGGCAGGATGGTCCACCGTGGGGGTTCAGGCACAGCCAGGGAGGCTCCCTGTGCGGCCAGCTTGGCCAAGGATTGCCTGTGTGACCTGTGACCTGGGATGCTGGGACATTCTGGAATGCTAAATGAGATGATGCCTGGCCCATGGTGAGAGCTCAATCAACATGATCAGTAACCATGATGGTAATGGACATGACATGGCTCAGATTTTTATTTTTTATTTATTTATTTTTTTAAAATGTTTAACAGAGGAGATTTTTTTTTTTAAAGACTTTATTTATTTATTTGACAGACAGAGATCACAAGTAGGCAGAGAGGCAGACAGAGAGAGAGGAGGAAGCAGGATTCCTGCTGAGCAGAGAGCCCGATGCGGGGCTTGATCCCAGGACTCTGGGATCATGACCTGAACCGAAGGCAGAGGCTTTAACCCACTGAGCCATCCAGGCGCCCCGGCTCAGATTTTTAGAGGACACTCAGATTTCTTTAGTTCTACTGTGTCTCCAACCAGCTTGAGCCACTGTCTTCTTGTTCTTTCCCTTTCCTTGGCTGCAGAGAGACAAAATCTGTAGAGGATGGTAGGGAAGGAGAGACCAAACAAGACCACATCCTGGACTCTCTGGGCTTCTGTGCTGAGGGAAGCAAGAAGGTACAGGTAGAACCGCTGGAGGTAAGACAGGGGTTGTCAAAGTGCCCCCGGGCTCTGGGGGCTCAGGCTGCAAAGGCTGGAGTTGGAGAGAGGGAAGCTGGCTCAGATCTAAGAGACCTGATGACCCACGAGGCAAGGGCTGCTGGGAAACCCCCACTTGCAGCAGGGTCCCTGTTGAGGAGGGCCAGGCAGCACCGGCACTGTGCTGGGAGAGGCCCGGTGGGCCCAGGACTCTGCCTGCCTGCTTCTCTTTCTGCTTCCCTCCACCTCTCTTGCACCGGAGCCCCCCCACCCCCGCCCCTTTGGCCACCCTCCCCCTTTCCCTGGACTGGCTACTCCAGCAAGCTTTTCCTTCACCTCCCAAAACACAAAGACCCTTTTTTATTATGTTAAGAGATTAACTGTTAACCACTGAAGAAAAAATAAGGAAGAACAAGATAACAGACACCGAGTATTTACAAAAGCTTAAGAATAAAGTTCTTGGGGGCGCCTGGGTGGCTCAGTGGGTTAAAGCCTCTGCCTTCGGCTCAGGTCATGATCCCAGGGTCCTGGGATCGAGCCCCACATCGGACTCTCTGCTCCTCGGAGAGCCTGCTTCCTCCTCTGCCTGCCCTCCTGCCTACTTGTGATCTCTGTCTGTCAAATAAATAAATAAAATCTTTAAAAAAAAAAAAAAAGAATAAAGTTCTTGGGAGTCATTGTCCCTAGTTTCTGACCCTTTTTCTTAGTTGGCATATGGAAACAGACTAGCAGAAATGCCCCGGGCTCTGCCCCTTACCAGCTGGTGAATTAGGGCAAAGTGCTTCACCTCTTAGGGTCTCGATATCTCCCATTTTTAAGATGGGGATCAAGGAACCCTCCTGTCGTACTAAAAGGACAAAATGAGCCCAAGTTTGGTGACGCTGCTCCTAAATTCCTTCCCCCAGGCCAGGACTTTCACATTACATTTCATTCATTTATTCATTACTGTATCTTTATCTTTTTTTTAAAATATTTTATTTATTTACTTGACAGACAGAGATCACAAGTAGGCAGAGTGGCAGGCACAGGGTGGGGGGGGGGGTGCAGAGAAGCAGGCTCACCGCTGAGCAGGGATCCTGATGCGGGGCTTAATCCCAGGACTCTGGGATCATGACCTGAGCCAAAGGCAGAGGCTTTAACCCACTGAGCCACCCAGGCGCCCCTGTATCTTTACCTTTTTTTTTTTTTAAAGATTTTATTTATTTATTTGATAGATAGAGATCACAAGTAGGAAGAGAGGCAGGCAGAGAGCGAGAGGAGGAAGCAGGCTCCCCGCTGAGCAGAGAGCCCGACGCGGGGCTAGATCCCAGCACCCTGGGATCATGACCGGAGCCGAAGGCAGAGGCTCTAACCCACTGAGCCACCCAGGCGCCCCACCTTTTTTTTTTTTTTTTAAGATTTTATTTATTTATTTGACAGACAGAGATCACAAGTAGGCAGAGAGGCAGGTAGAGAGAGAGAGGGGAAAGTAGGCTCCCTGTAGAGCAGAGAGCAGGATGCAGGGCTCCATCCCAGGACCCTGGGATCATGACCCAAGCAGAATGCAGAGGCTTTAACCCACTGAGCCACCCAGGCGCCCCTGTATCTTTACCTTTTAACTGGGCTTTTAAAATGGCCAAAACGATACATGTTCATTGCAACAAATTCAAAATACAGAATAGAAAACTCAAGTTCCCCCTCCTCCCCTATGCCACTGCCCAGAGATTGTTTTTCTGTAATCTGTCACCCTCTGCCTCTTCATTTTCTCGTTGTCTCCACTCTGCCCTGGAGGCTATTTCCCACTGGGTTGAGAGTCTCTCAAGGACAAAAACTGTGTCATAGTCTTCTCTGTATCCGGCATGCTTGGCATTCCATATGCGTTTGTGGAATGAATTGGATTTCCCTTAAAAAGGGGGTAGGAATAATACTGTTGGGGGCCAGGAATGGGAAGTGGGGAGTAAACATTGAGCCAGTAGCTTTATATATAAAATTGCAACTGAGTAAACTGTCTCATGAAATTACATTTACCCCATTCTAGCCTATGTCTTAAAAAAAAAAAAAAAAAGTCTGCTTTTCACCCAACTGGACTGATTTCTTGACTGATCTTCAATTTGAAAAAATACTCTCAGGCACAGCTCACGGGCATCCACTGGAATTCTCTTTGGAGGAACCTTAGGAGGGCTGTGGGGAGTTAGAATGTTCTCTGGGTAAATGACCCTCATGCCCATAGTGCCTGGCATAATCCGCATGAGGCAATAAATTTCCCCAGGCAGATCAGTGAGTCAAGTTCCTGATTACTGAATCTTATTGTCTTCCAGCCCTATCCAGAAAGGGAGAGAGCCTCTGAGATTTTCATTCCCGGGTGTCTAAATTTCTCTGGGTTTGTCCAAAACAATTGCCGAGACACCAAATACCTGTAGAGCCTTTAGCAACTGGCTCATGCCACTGGACCTTTATCTCCAACATGAGGGGACTAGGTCACATAATCAGGTTCTATTTTCATTTATGTTCTCTGATGTATTAATTTTCCTAGGCAACCAAGAGAGGAAGGTAAAGGTGAAATCAACAAGATCAGTTGTAGGGGGCATCTGTTGCTCTGAGCTGTCCAGCTTCCTGTCCCCTTTCAGGGAATAGTACCTCCTTATTCTCTGGACACCTGTCCCACCTCCATTCGTATGGGTTTTAGTGGAGACAGACAATGGACCAGGCCTGGACAAAAGTACCGCAGGCCATAACAGTTGACTGGGGGTGGACAGGACACCAAGAAGAGCCAATCAGGAGTCTGGTGTGGGCTTTTATATGGGGAGAGGGTCCCTAACGAGATCACAGAGGCTCGAGCAGTCTGCTGCTATGTCTCCTCTCCCTGTTAACTGAAGTTTTTCTTAGCTTCACCATAGCCCTGTGAGAGGGGTTACCATCACTCTTCTTTAGAGATCAGGAAAGAGAGATTTGGAAGCTTAGGAAACCTGTTCAGGATCACACAAAAATGGATTTCGATACTGTTCAAACCTGTCTTGACTCCAAACCTTCTTAACCCAACCATTGTGCTGCCCCTCTAAGAACTTGGGTTAGAGGAATAGAATTGTAGTCGGTTGATTGAGGAATCTCCACTCAGCGGGGCCTTAACATGACAATCTTGTACCAACTTCTATCAGATTTCCCTTTTCCCTTCCATCTTAAGATCCTAGATGAATCTCATAGCTTTAGTGAGACTTTTCATATTAGAAGTCCACTCAGGGGGCACCTGGGTGTCTCAGTGGGTTGAGCCTCTGCCTTTGGCTCAGGTCATGATATCAGGGTCCTGGGATCAAGCCCCACATGGGGCTCTCTGCTCAGCGAGGAGCCTGCTTCCCTGCCCACCCCCCCGCCTCTGCCTGCCTACTTGTGATCTCTGTCTCTCTCTCTGTGTCAAATGAATAAATAAAATCTTTAAAAAAAATAAAAGAAGAAGAAGAAGTCCACTCTGGCCCATTAAGAACTCCCATCTCATTTCTGGTTTACATCACTTACACCCCCTTCCTATTATCCAGGCTTGGGATCCAGTTTCTGCTCTGGAGATTTGGAGGGGGGAAGGGCCTCGATCACCCTTCAGTCCTCCAATCACTGCAACCAGTTTCAGGGTGGGGAGGTGTTTGTGTGTGTGTGGATGTGTCTAGTGTCCAGAGAAGGGAGTCATGTGTTGGGTCTAGGAGACTTCCCTCTTCCTTTTCAAGGTCAAACTTCTCTAGTCTTCGGGCCTGGTAGGGCAAGAGGGGAAGAAGGGTAATTGGTCTTTCCTGAATATCCTATGGTTTGAACCCCTCTTTGTGGTTGTTGACACTTGAGTGTGGTTTGTGTCCAGTTACTGGTTTCTGATAGTAGGAAGTTCAGCTCAGCCCTTGTTGGAACTCCTTGCCTCCAGCTATTGGGGTACACTTTGCCTGTCAGGCAGCCCCTCCTGAAAAAGTCTTCCCAATGGTTGCAGTATAGACTGCCCATGGCAGAACAGTGTGACTACTTACTGCCTGAACAGAGGTCAATTGTGGAATAAGACGCCTGTCTCTCTTCTCTCAGGGCCCTCCAAATTTTCTTAGAGCATCTGCTTCACTTAACTTTGAGAAGTATGTTAGTTACTTACTGCTGCATAACAAATTACCCTAGAACTTAGTGGCTTAAAATAATAAGCCTTTATTACATCATAGTTTATGTGGGCCAGGAATTAGGAAGCAGTTTAGCTGGGTGGTTCTGGTTCAGAGTTTCTTACAAACAGAAGTCAAGATGTTGGCTGGAGCTGAAGTCATCTGAAGGTCTGGTTGGAGATGGAAGACCCACTTCCAAGCTCACTCATTTGGAATATTTGGATTCCAAATATTCCATGTGGATATTTGCAGAAGGACTCAGTTCTTTGTCCCATGGACCTTTCATGGGGCTACTTACAACATGGTAGCTTGCTTTGCCTGTAATAAGTGATCCAAGATGGAAACCACAATGTCTTTTAAGACCTAGTCTTAGAGATGATATACCACCATGTCTTCCATATTCTGTTGGTCATATGGACCAAAACTGATGCCTGTGGGAGGGACTATTCAGGAGCCCATGATAGAAGTCAGTGTGAGCCATTTGGAGTCAGGCTATCACAGCAGCTAAGGGAAAATCCTCTCTACTGAACGCTACTCAATTGATAAACTTCCTCCAACCCTGACCCCCAACTGCTTTTCTTAAATATTGGGAATTTGGTCTTACTGGGATGCTGGTAGGGGTAATAGGGTCTGTTCTCTGCTTGGATGTCCAATAGACACATAAACCTGGTATCACTAAGAATAAAATGTTGATCTTTCCGGGGTGCCTGGGTGGCTCAGTGGGTTGAGC
The DNA here is from genome assembly GCF_902655055.1 of Lutra lutra. Taxonomy (NCBI): domain Eukaryota; kingdom Metazoa; phylum Chordata; class Mammalia; order Carnivora; family Mustelidae; genus Lutra; species Lutra lutra. The sequence goes on from NC_062286.1 coordinate 76,400,036, forward strand.
CGCTGCCTTCGGCTCAGGTCATGATCTCAGGGTCCTGGGATCGAGTCCCGCATCGGGCTCTCTGCTCAGCAGGGAGCCTGCTTCCCTCTCTCTCTCTCTCTGCCTGCCTCTCCATCTACTTGTGATCTCTCTCTGTCAAATAAATAAATAAAATCTTAAAAAAAAATGTTGATCTTTCCTCCAAAACATGTATCTCCCACAGTTTCACTTCTATCAGTGTATGGCAACTCCATATTTCCAGTTGCTGTGGCCAGAAAATCTTGGAGTCCTCCTTTATTCCTCTGTTTCTCTTATACCTCTGTCAGATCCATCAGCAAATCCTGTTAATTGCACCTTGAAAATATATGTAAATTCCAGCTGCCTCTCCCTACTTCTACTACCACCACTCAGGCCCCAGGCACCTTCCTTTATTACTTGGGTTACCAATATGCTTGGTCTCCTTGCTTCTACACTTTCCTCCCTCCAGTTTTTTCCTTTTCTTTTTTTTAAAGATTTTATTTATTTATTTGAGAGAGAATGAGAGAGAGCACATGAGAGGGGGGAGGGTCAAAGCAAAAAGCAGATTCCCTGCTGAGCAGGGAGCCATTATGGGACTCATTCCGGGGACTCCAGAATCATGACCTGAGTCGAAGGCAGCCACTTAACTGACTGAGCCACCCATGTGCCCCAGTCTAGTTGTTTAAAGAAATACCAACTGGAATATGATGTAAAGAAAAACAATCAGGGGCACTTGGGTGGCTCATTGGGCTAAAGCCTCTGCCTTTGTGCTCAGGTCATGATCTCAGGGTCCTGGGATCGAGCCCCCCATCAGGCTTCCCTGCCCCCCACCCCACCCCACCCCACACCTGCCTCTCTGCCTACTTGTGATCTCTGTCTATCAAATAAAAAAATAAAATCTTAAAAAAAAGAAGAAAGAAAAACAATCATATTTTTACAATTGGGCTCCTTATGCATTAATCTTCAGTTTTTATTCATCAGCATTTAGTCTAATCTCGACTTCTTGGCTTCCCCACCAGAGCCAGAGCCAATAACCTTCAGTCAGACTTTTGGAAATGGCCTTGATCAGGTTGGCTCAGGACTTCAGGCCAGGTTAACTGCCAAAGCTACAGGATGACTTCCCTCATCCCCATGGCCTCTGCTTGAACAGAAGAGCCTGACATTTCTTAGACCCTGCTGCACAGCATGGGAATTTCCAGCCTCATTCACCCCCTCCCTTGGCTTCTATCATAGCTATAGCTCAGCTGTCCCCATGCACTTCTTCCCTCATCCAGCATCTGGAGAGCTCAGGGCTCCTCCATCTATTCATCCTCCATAAGCAGGAGGTGAATGAGGAATATTATACCCACAAAGCCTTTTTTTAAGTTGTTTGACCTTCCAAGATAGGGCTTATCCTATTTCTAATTATAAACCCCAGTGATAGGATTTGCACATTCTACACTTCTACTCTGCACCCCAGGTCCCTGAGCAATATTCTCAAATCAGTCAGTGGTTTCTATTCCATTTATAAACCAACTTCCAACACATGTCCTTTCTCCTAAAGGGACCAAATCCACTTTCCCAGAATACATTTCAGAACACAAGAAGACAAACCATAACAAAGCTTTACAAACAATGGTAATTTGGGTACTTTCAGAACTCTTGAGTCTACAATGTGCCTAAGCATCTTTTATACATTATTTTGTTTAATGCTGTCAATAATTCAGTGTGGTAGGTTTCATTACCCTACAGATGGAGAATTTGAGGCTCAGAGAGGTTACTTAATTTGCCCCAGGTCATGAGGTAGAGGTGGATCTCAAAAGAGCCCATGTTCTCATTCCAACTCCAAGTGCCGGAGTTCTCCTCCCTCCTTCCCAACTTCATTCTGCAATTCTTAGTGAACCTTATGTCTGTCCCAATTTCCCTATGATAAGCAGGCCTCTGGAGGCTTAGAGGCGGGCCCTAATTTCTTGGTGCCTTCACAGAGCCACCACAGATCTGAGAGCTGGTCCTCAGGGTACTGATTTTTATCAATTCACTGATGGATAAACACATTGGGAAGCACAAGTCACACAGTAATGAAGTGATAAAGCCAAATACTAATTTCTTTTTTTTTTTCCAAATACTAATTTCTTTTTTTTTTTTAAAGATTTTATTTATTATTTATTTGACAGAGAGAAATCACAAGTAGACAGAGAGGCAGGCAGGCAGAGAGAGAGAGAGAGAAGCAGGCTCCCTGTCGAGCAGAGAGCCAGATGCGGGACTCGATCCCAGGACCCCGAGATCATGACCTGAGCCGAAGGCAGCGGCTTAACCCACTGAGCCACCCAGGCACCCCAACTAATTTCTTAATTAACATACAAATACACTCATACTAGCAATATGATAGCATACTAATGCCTCAGTATACTCAGAAATTAAATTTTAATACACAGAAATTTTTTAAAGATTTCATTTATTTTATTTTTTTAGAAGATTTTATTTATTTATTTGACAGACAGAGATCACAAGTAGGCAGAGAGGCAGGCAGAGAGAAGGGAAAGCAGGCTCCCCGCTGAGCAGAGAGCACGATGCAGGGCTCGATCCCAGAACCCTGAGATCATGACCTGAGCAGAAGGCAGAGGCTTTAACCCACTGAGCCACCCAGTTGCCTCTCATTTATTTTTTTGACAAGAGATCACAAGTAGGCAGAGAGGCCGGCAGAGAGAGAGGGGGAAGCAGGCTCCCTGCTGAGGAGAGAGGCCAATGTGGGCCTGGATCCTAGGACCTGGAGATCATGACCTGAGTCAAAGGCAGAGGCTTAACCCACTGAGCCACTCAGGCAGCCCTGCACTGAGAAATTCTAAGAGAGCTAGAATGTTAAGTGGGAAGTCATAATGAATATGTTAGGAGAGCAGGCTTAACTTAATAACCAACACAGGATACTTAGAAATACTGTCTTGGGTGCCTGGGTGGATCAGTCCTTAAGTGTCTGCCTTTGGCTCAGGTCATGATCCCAGAGTCCTGGGATCGATTCCCAGATCAGGCTCCCTGCTCAGCGGGAAGCCTGCTTCTCCCTCTCCTAATCCCTCTGCTTGTGTCCGCTCTCGCCGTGTCTCACTCTGTCAAATATATAAAATCTTACAAAAAAGAAAGAAAGAAAGAAAGACATATTGTCCCTCTGGACAGAATTGATACACTCGGACATGTTTTCTTTCTTTCTTTTTAAAAAAATTTTATTTATTTATTTAAGAGAGAGAGCATGGGGGGAGGGGCAGAGGGAGAAGGAGAAGCAGACTCCCCCTGAGCACCGAACCAGATGTGGGGCTCAATCCCAAGACCCTGAGATCATGACCTGAGCCAGAGGCAGACGCTTAACCAACTGAGCCACCCAGGTGCCCCAACTTGAACATATTTTCATCTGTTGACTGTTCTTGTTCTAGACTGCAGACTCCTCTCTTTTTAGTTATGACTTTATATTGGATGGGTCACAATGAACTTTACAGATTACAGTTAATTACAGTTTTCGTTCCCTGGAGGAAATTTAGAAAACACCACAAATGCATACCCGGCACATTTCGTAACCATCTCCAAGGGAGATTTTAAAAAAGTTTTTTATTATGGCAACTCTCAAACACATAAACCTAGAGGGAATCCCTATATCCCCATAATCATGGGGCTTCATCATTTTATCAAGGTCTTGCTGCCTTTCTTTCTTTTTTTTTCTTTTTTTTCCATTTATCCTACTCTCTCCCTAACACACATGATTTTCCTCCTTAGCATTCCCCCCCTCTTTTTTTAAGGAATCCCTAAGGCCAACATGGGGCTCATACTCATATCACAGAAGTCAAGAGTCACAGGTTCTACCAGCTGAGCCAGCCAGACACCCCTCCTCCAGAGTATTTTAAAACAAATCTCGAAATCTTACCTCTAAATTCAGCTGCGATACCCTGTTTGAAATTTACTCTATGAACTGAATACAGATATCCTAAGTTCAACTGTGGTAATGCCTCCCCTGCCCACCACACTGGGTCCATGTGAGGTCAAAATAAGATGCTGGATATGAAAGCATGTGGTTCTGGAAGTTGGCTGCATATTCCATTCTCTGGGGAGAGATTTTCAAAACCAAATTCCTTTGCCCTGCCCCAGACTTATCAATCAGGTGTTTGCGCATGGAAGCCAGGTATCTGTGGGCCCCAAGCCTTCCATACTATTCAACTACGGCTCGTTGGGAGGCCAGAATCTGTAAGTTGCCACTGGAAAGTAGTTGGCTAGTTAGTGTTAGAGCTCCCGTCCCCTTCTGTGCTCTAGGGTCTGCTTGGAGAACTGGGGTGCAGGGGAGTCATGGGGTGGGGAGTGTGTTGGGAAGGAATGGGGCAGGGGCTGGGGTAGGGCTGGCTTAACTGCCACTCTAAGGCTGGTGATGGACTAATCCCAAGTCCTAACCCAGACCTCTGAGGAGGGACAAATGGTCTACTTGGCTTTAGCAGGGCTGATGTTAGGCCCTGCTTTGGGGTGGTTTTAAATGGAATGGCAAGGTTTAGTAGAGAAGGGCAGGAGAGGGAGGAAAGGATGGGGCCAAGAGGCTGACCTGGAGCCTCTGGCATCGGGTGGGGTAGAGGCATCAGGCTTCAAGTTGCTCCTAGGTGGAGGCACCTGCTTGGCTTTGAAGATAAGAACCAGAGGAATCATTCGGAACTGCTGGGATGCACAACTCACATTGTCTATCCATCCTCCCACCCTGGGGTGTATAGCCATAGATCATGGGAGATGATTCTCTGGAGAAAAAGAGAATATTAAGCAGCTGAAAGATGGTGGGTCAAGACCTGCCCCAACTATAAGAAGATGCTTCTACGTGTGTGTAGGATGGTGTGGGAAGAGGACATGGCTCCTTTTTCTCTTTCCTTGAACACCCTCAAGACCTAACTGTGTTGAACTGTATATGAACCCTGTACTTCTGGAAAGCAGCTACAGTCAAGAAATCCCCTCACCATTTTGTGTCCCCTCTCACCCCATTTTTGAGTTCAGAGAAATGGCTAACTTCAAAGGACTATCCTGCTGTAGAATATTCTGAGATAAGACCCACTTTTGCCCTTCCTCAGTGACTCAGATAAAACCATCTCCATCCTTCTTCATGATGACTCCCTTGTTTACCTGTCTATGTAATTAACCTGGCCCCCTTCCTTTTCTTTTTTCTTCTCTTTTTTAAATTTAAGATTTTATTTATTTATTTGAGAAAGAGAGAGAGAACATGGGGGAGGGGCAAAGAGAGAAAGAGAAGCAGGCTCCCTGCTAAGCAGGAAGTCCTATGTGAAGCTCAATCCCAGGACCCTGAGATCATGACTTGAGCTGAAGGCAGATGCTTAACCCACTGAGCCACCCTGGTGCCCCCCTACTTCCTTCTCTTTGATATGTTCCTCACTAATTAGCATTCTCCCTATTGCAATAATCTGAACAAAATCATCTGCTTTATTGTCCTGTGTATTTTGTCACGCCTTCTCCTTTATTCCCCTTTTCTTCATCACAGTGAATTTTACAATGAGGTCTGCTAAGACACTCTACCCAAAATCCAGTAACACAGGTCACACAGCAAACTGAATGTATTTAATGCCTCTGAACTGTCTACTTAAAAATGGTTAAAAAGGTAAGTTTGATTTTTTTTTTTTTTTGGTAAGTTTGATTTTATGTATATCATACCACAATGAAAAAATTCCAGCTGACAGGGAAACATAATGAAGATAATTTTATTCAAAACAATTGGAACTCCTACTATGTGCTGGGTGATGGGTTAGAGAATGGGGAAGTGGGTGAGGCGTGGGATAGGAAATGAGTAAGATCTGCTTCCTGTGGTCCAGGAGCTTCCAACCTTGCCAGGGAGACAAACACATAATCTGTTAATTGAGCTACATAATTCAGGTTGACACACATTGTAATAGACATGTGTACAGCTGATTTGAGTCAGGTTGAAGGGCTTTGAATGCTAAACTAAGACATTTGGATTTTACCTTATGGTAATTGGGATGCACGAATGGTTTTAAAGCTACGGTATGATGTGAATAGATTCATTGCAATTTCTTTCTTTCTTTCTCTCTTTCTTTCTTTCTTTCTTTTAAAGATTTTATTTATTTGTTTGACAGAGATCATAAGTAGGCAGAGAGGCAGGCAGGGGATGGGGGAAGCAGGCATCCTGCTGAGCAGAGAGCCAGACACGGGGCTCAATCCCAGGACCCCGAGACCACGACCCAAACCGAAGGCAGAGGCTTAACCCACTGAGCCACCCAGGTGCCTGATTCATTGCAATTTCTTATGTCATATCACTAAACATCTACTTTTTGCGGAGTGTGTAAATTGATAGGTGGTTGTGACAATTAGTAAATTAATTAATTAATTTAAACTGTATTTTTTTTTAGATTTTATTTATTTGTTTGACAGAGAGAGACACAGCTTGAGAGGGAGCACAAGCAAAGGGAGTGGGAGAGAGAGAGGGAGAAGCAGGATTCTGGGATCATGACTTGAGCCTAAGGCAGAAGCTTAATGACTGAGCTACCCAGGCCCTCCTATTTATTTATTTTATTTTATTTTATTTATTTATTTATTTATTTATTTTTTAAGATTTTTAAAAATTTATTTGACAGAGAGAGAGATCACAAGTGGGCAGAGAGGCAGGCAGAGAGAGAGAGAGAGGAGGAAGCAGGCTCCCTGCAGAGCAGAGAGCCCCATGTGGGACTCGATCCCAGGACCCTGAGATCATGACCCGAGCTGAAGGCAGAGGCTTAAGCACTGAGCCACCGAGGTGCCCCATTATTTTAAAGATTTTATTTATTTACTTGAGAGAGAGAGAGGAAGCAAGAGAGAGCGTGAGGTGGGCAGGAAGAAACAGACTCCCCACTGAGCAGGCAACCCAAAGGGACTCCAGGATCATGACCCGAGCCAAAGGCAGAGACACTCAATTGACTGAGCCAGTCAGGTGCCCCGACAGTTTTCATTTTAAAATGTTGATGACTCATAAAACAGACTTACATTTATGTTTTTCTTATTAAATATATTTCTGTTCAGAAAAGAGAGAATTAAGCTTGGTTAAGTCTGTTGGGAAGACAGACACAGACCTGGCAAGTGCTCTGAAAGAAAGATGCTTGGGCAACATTGAGAGCTCAGAGTGGGGCAACTGCTGCTGCCTGAGGAGGTCAGAGAAAGCTTCCAGGAGGAGGTGGCCTGCGGAAAAGGAGAGGGGAAGAGGAAAAGTTGGAGCGTATAGATGAAGAAAGGAAGCGGGAAGCAATAAAGGCAGAGAATGACAGAGCCAAGTGGCAGGGGGTTTTGTTTGCCAAGTTGAGGGGCTTGAATCTCTTCCCCACAGGTGATGGTAACCATCAAGGACTCGGTTAACACTAATAATGGTGATCATACAGTGCTTACTACATGCTGGCGGCTGTTTAAGAGCTTTACCAGTGTCAACTCATTTACCCCTGACACTCAGGTAATGGCATGGTTAGACCCTTTAGGTCCAACCCTTTAGGTCTAAGTGACCCTTTAGGTCACTTGGGTGGCCGTGTGGATGATGGTGATCAGAGTAACATCTGGGACACGTGTTGTGGTTTGGGAGAAAGACAAAGGAACGGATGGAAAGGATGTGATGGCATTGAGAGGTGATTAAGAATAACATCATCTGGACTTATTTATTGATTGGGTGATGGAACTGGTGAGGAAAAGGTGGGAAGCTGGGATGACTCTTAACTCTTCTGGTTTCATACTCTTTTGTGTGTATTACTGTGCCACCCAGGTAAAGGATTGATAACCCTGTTCTATTTTTTAGAAAACTCGCTGCAATCGTTCAGCAGTTCTACTCCCTTATGGGTTATTTAGAAGTGAGTTGTTTAATTTCCAAATATTTGGGGATTTCTCAGAAAATTTTCAGTTACCAATTTCTAGTCTAATTCCGTCATGATAGGAGAACGTCTTTTGTGTGCTTTCATTTCCTTTGAATTTGTGGAGGTGGTTTTTTGGTTTGTCTTACCCGGGCTATCTTGGCAAATCTTTCTTTTGCACTTGAAGAGAATGTGTCTTCTGCTGTTGGCGTGTGGAGTTTCTATAAATGTCATCAGGTCAAATTCTTTGTTCTGTTCAAGTCTTTTAGAAATTTGGTAATTTTCCTGAAAATTGTCCAGCTACAGTAATTGTGGACTATTTCTCCGTTCAGTTCTACATCCGATGGATAGCTCTCCACAGACAGGAGGGTACTATGGGAGAGAGGATAGAACATTTGCGTGAAACTGCGAGAAACATTTTATTTCTTTAAATTTACTCTAGAACGCAGAGACAAAATGGAAATCACTACGTCTCCCAGCAGGCCTAGTGGAGCTCAGGACAAATGCAAATAAGGGAGGCCAGGCATTAGGCCACGCCCTTTTCCTGGGTTGGCAAGGCAACTGATACCCAAGCCAGCCAATCGGTGAGATGCTCACCTGCGGGGGCGGGGGCTCGAGGAGAACCAATGGGACCCGGGGCAGATGGTTCCCTGGGCTAATGGCTTGGGCTACGGGGCGGGCTTTTAATGAAGGGACGGCGGTGGGAAAGATGGCGGCGACTCTAGGACCCTCTGGGTGGTGGCAGCGGTGGCGGCAGCGTTTGTCGGCTCGGAATGGGTCCAGGATATTGCTCCTTCTTCTTTTGATGGGGTCTGGGCAGGGACCACGGCAAGTCGGGGCGGGTCAAACGTTCGAGTACTTGAAACGGGAGCACTCGCTGTCGAAGCCCTACCAGGGTGAGGCGCCCGGGGCGAGGTGGTCGTGCACGGGGAGGGCTTCGGGATCTGAGCTCAGCGGTAGTGACCGGGGGTGGCTAAAGGCTCGTGGCCCCAAAGGAAACCGCCGGCGGGGGGGTGGGGCACGGGGGACTCCCGCAGCGTTTGGGCGCCTCGGGTCCAAAGGGCAAGGGTCAGCTTTTCCCGCCCCCCCGTTTTGGAAGTTTCTAGCAGGTCGAAGCCGGGCTCGGATGCCGCTTGCGCTAGGCCTGGACAAAGGGGAGCTCGGAGTTGGACAGCAGGAATGTAGGAAGGGGTAGAACTGCAAATGGTGGGTAGTGACTGAAGGCCACTAGTAAAGAGCCGGTCTCCCGATGGAGCTGTGGATGTGCTAGAAATGAAGCAGGAGGCAGAGCTGGGATAGAACTTGGCCGGACTGAGAAAGAGGAAATTCTGTTGCGGGTTAAAACACCTGCTCTCCAGTCCAGGAGCCTGTTGATGAAAGAGGCTAGTTAGCTTTGCTCTGTTTAGGGTTCTTAGGCTCTTAGACACAGCTCTATCGACCAGAAAATTTATGTAGTTAGCTACAGAGAGGACCAAATCAATGCAGATGGCTTAACTCACACAAGTCTGTTTCCCCACTGGAGTGTGGGACAGCAGACAAATCACTCAAAGTGCAAGAGTGTATATACACAGCTGCTAAGGGTGATCATTTATTCACTCAGCAGATGCCCTGAGTGCCTAATCTGTGCTGTCTCTGGTAGCACAATCGACTATTACAGACACAGAGTTCTCACTTGGCAAGAGGCATGGAGCCTGAGGTATTGGGAGAAGTACCTTCACCCTTGCATTGTTTACAGAAAGAATGTGATTAAGCCCTAGAAGCCTGAGAGTCAAGCTCTCTTTGGTAGAACTGGGGAGGTTTTTTTTTTTCTTTTTTTCTTTTATGGTGCTAAGATTTACATATAAAATGGGAGGAATGGATCTGAGCTGTGGTTATTGAGGCAGGAATAAAGTGCTAGCTCTGATGTGCTCTGGGGTGTTCACCTGAGAAGGCCTTTGTGAAAGGAAGCTGTGGAGATGGTAAGGATTTGAGATTTATGAAAGACAGAAGGTAGGAGATCAAGTGTCATGAAAGGAAGAAGATGATGACAACTCCAGTTTTAGGAGGGATCCGTGGTGGTTTCAGAGTGGGTTGGTGTTGAAGAGTGTGAACTGATCTACTTCCTCTCTGTAGGTGTGGGCACGGGCAGTTCCTCACTGTGGAATCTGATGGGCAACGCCATGGTGATGACCCAGTATATCCGCCTTACCCCAGATATGCAAAGTAAACAGGGTGCCCTGTGGAACCGGGTGGTAAGAATCTTTCTCCCTCCTGTGTTGGTGGTCCAGAAAGCCTGAAAAAGTTAAGCAGTGGCATATTGACTTAATTTTACTGTTTATCCCCAGTGCTCTGTCTTCTGTGGATGTCACGGATTTTCATTTCAGAGAATATGATGACCTTCACAGTGCAATCAGATACGTAGAGACATGCTCTCAGTTGTTCCAGTTATAGCAAATAATCCATTTTGATTGTGTTTTCTGAAAAGTCTTTTTTTTTTTTTTTTTAAGATTTTACTTATTTATCTGCCAGAGAACGAGAGAGCATAACCTGGGGATCGACAGTGGGAGAGGGAGAAGCAGGCTCTCTGCTGAGCAGGGAGCCCAATGAGGGACTTGATCTGAGAACCCTGGGATCACGACCCGAGCTGAAGGCAGATGCTTAACCAACTGAGCCACCCAGGCTCCGTGTTTTCTGGAATGTCTTAATTCCCGATTGACCTGATACTGTTACTTCTTGGAGGTTAACAACTTAACTCACATTTAATTACTTCGTAAAGTAGAAGACTGCTCTTTTAAATTTAACCTAAACTTCATCCCAGTATCTGCCCTTGTTATTTCACTTTGAAGTGTCTAATTTTAAATTTTATTTTCATGTGAAAGCCACTTTGAGCCCCTTGGTCATTTTATTTGTCCTTCTCTGGACCTTTTCTAGCTACATTGTCTTCCTTGAGGTATGGCGGCAAGAAGTGAATGCAGTATTCCTGGTGTGGCTGCACTGTGATTTTGTACAAGTGTAAGACGATGCTTTCTTTTTGGTTTCTAGGGCTCTTTCTAAATCTTTTACAACCACTTTACTTTTGGGAATGACCTTGGCATTCTTTAATACTTTTTCTTGGGTTCTCATAAGCTAAGAACTTACTTTTTCATGATTTTTGATTTACAACTTTTCATGGTCATTGATAAGTGAACCTCAGCAAAGAGAACAATTTCTTTTCCCTGATCATTTTATGTGACAGAGAATTCTAACAGAACAGAGGGATAAGAGAAGTTTCTACATGAGCTATTTGCACAAGCTGGCCTCTTAACCCAGATTGTAGTGTTGAACTCATTCTTGGACAGAGTACAGGGCGGTGTGTTCTGGTAGAAGAGACTAAGGGCTGGCAGTTGACAGACTTGGGTTCCAGATCTCGCTGTATTACACACCCACTGTGAGCCCTCCGCTGTTACTTAATTCTCTCATTGCTCCCTTTCTCCGTCTGCCAAATGCTCTTTGTAATACCTTCTCCGTGCCCACTAGGGTTATTGTGAAAATAAGACAATAGACATGAAAAACTTTGGAAAGTTAAAATGGTTACAGAAATGTGTGTTACATTATGCGTCTGTTATAAGCTTCATTGATGGAGGTCTCTGGTTACTAAATGATTATGTCCAGGGCTAGATGCTTTGCTGCTGACTTGCTAGCTGCCCCTACATAACTCTTAGCATCAGTTCTAGTTTAGGATCTAGTTATCCTGCCCATCTTCAGATTGTCTGATGCTGTATTTTTGTTGTTGTTGTTGTTATCTATCAGAATAGGCTTTGGAGTTGTTTCTGAGTTATTTGAATAGGATGTATTTGTTTGAACAGTGGTTCTCAAATTGGCTGTCCAGGTGAGTTGATACCTGTGGTTACTTGGATTTTTAAAAAGCTCCCTAGGTGAATCTAATGTACAGCCAAGTCTCAGAAGCTCTATGAGGTATAGCCCTGAGCAAAGGCATATGGCCCTATGGTAGAGGAGGCCAAGGATAAGTGGCAAGCACCTCTTGGCTCAGTGTGAACCTCTCCAACCCTGGTCTCATTCCAGGGGGAATAATACCTACCCACTGGCTCTGGGGCAGCTTCTTGCCACTGAATTTCACTCTTGTCCTGAAATCTAAGTGAAACAGCAGAAAGAGAACCCAGAACAACAATGCAGGGACTGGGCTCTTCAAGGTAGGGTAAGCTATCAGATATTGTGGGTTTTTTTGATGAATTCAGAAGTAACTTCACCCCTTTCATTTGACTGTGTGCTCCTGATACTAACACTTTTGGAAGATTTCCCAGAAATTAAAAATGAAAACTAAAAACGATCCAGCAATATCTTGCTCAAGAGCCAGAACAATCTGTATAAAGATTCTGGGTGAATCCTGTTGGCCTATCTGCTCCTCATTCCCTTCTTTGTTCATAGTGACTGTTAATCAGGAGCCTGTCTAAGCCAGATAGCTACTCTGCTCTCTCCATGAAAAAGTGTTCAGCTCTTTAGAGCACTTAACCATCCACTTATCTCCTTCTTCATTTTTCCAAGCTTTTGATACACAGTTAAAGAATAAAACCCCAAAGAACAAACATAGGAGTCTGTTTAGTACCCACCTCTATAACGTTTTTCCAATCAGAAGCTGTCCCTGTGATGGGGAGGGTGGTGTTCTGCTTTGGTACATTTATGCTTCTTGGCCACGGGCATGAGGTTTTGGGGAACTGTAACTGTAACTTACCCCCTCTTAGGGAATTCTGGCTTGCCCCTCAGCTTGACATAGGGCCAAGTCTAGCTAATTAGAGTTGTTTACATGACTGCTAATTATTCCTGGAAACCTTTGTATAATGACTTAGCCTTTTTTTTTTTTAATTAAAAAAATTCTTTTGTAATGAATGAGACTTTGACCTTTCTTGAAATCCAGAGTTTTTAGAATCTGTCAGAGGAGTGATCTGAAGTTTCAAATAGCCACCTGTACTTTAAAGGCTGAGATGCTTTGGTCTGCTGCCTTAGCAGTCCCTTGTCTTTTCCAACTTTGGAGTACTGTCCTGTTCCTATGGGAGATACTGAAGATTACTGGGAGGCTTATTCACTTTTCATAGTGACTATCATACGCAGTTGGACGGCCTAACCTGTTTGATTTTATGATGCAAACACTTAGCAAGTCATAGATTTCAGTTTCAACCCTTTGCCTCATGTTACCTGAACTTAGGTTTTCCAAGTCTCTAGACTGCTCTGAGGGCTTGAGGGCTTTCACATTTTGTGCCCTTCATTGATTCCGGTGTCTTTTTCACTCTAGCCGTGCTTCCTGAGAGACTGGGAGTTGCAGGTGCACTTCAAAATCCATGGACAAGGGAAGAAGAATCTGCATGGGGATGGCTTGGCAATCTGGTACACGAAGGATCGGATGCAGCCAGGTATTGGGACCCTGGGTGCTCTTGTGTGGGGTGCGACAGGTCTGCTTTGTCATGTGCCCTCTCTTTGAGAAGCATATGTCCTCCCCTCCCCCCGTCCAGTGCCAGCAGTTTTCCCACTCCCTTGATGTCTGCGGATGAAGACCAGCCAGTCCAGTCTCTAGAATGGGGTCTGGGTCCTAATAGAGCAGCAGAACTTGACTCATCCTGGGGCGAGATTGTGCTAATTAGTTCCTTCTGGTTTCCCTTGGAGGCCACATGGCCGGTTGGGTGGGTGAAAGCCCCGGCTTCCCCAAACACAGGTGACTGGGTGAGCTGACTTCTTCGTAGCATGCGGAGTGAGTGGTCTCAGAACTCCTTGAGTTAGGAGTTGGCATGGGAGCTGTTGCTCCAAGGACGCGGCAAACTCAACCTGATTTGACCTGATCTCTTTTTTGCAACAAGAAGCGGGACTTGGGAATTCAGCTCTCTCTCAGGGGCATAGTTGTCACCAAGCGTTCGTGAAGCAGAATTCTTTAGGGGCGCCTTAGCAACTGGTGTGGACCAGGGAGCAGCTATAGTGCTAAACAGTGTTGCAGTGGCCTTCTCTCTTCCCCCTGCCTTCAGTAACAAACAGCTACCAACTTTACTAGGTGCTTGGTACAGGCCCTGCCCTTTGCCGGGTGCTTTTACGTATGTTTTCTCATCTTAAAGAGAGGCCTGGGAGTCACTTGAATTTTACTTTTTCGTCCATCATAGTGATATGTTTTTCCTTTATCAACTCTTGGCTTTATTTCATTGTTCATCATCTGTTCTCTCTCTCTAGGGCCTGTGTTTGGAAACATGGACAAATTTGTGGGGCTGGGAGTATTTGTAGACACGTACCCCAATGAGGAGAAGCAGCAAGAGGTAATGGCAAGTGTCAGAGCTTAGGTCAGCTGCACTGATATCACAGTCCTTTGCCTCAGGAACATTCATGAGGGAACAGGGGCTAGAAAGTGAGGGTTTTCATTCTATTTTTCATCTGTTGAACTTGAAAAGTTAATATCCTTGTCACAGTGTTCTAGAGAGAACGGTTTATGGTGCACAGTTCTTTGGGAATGGCTATTGTGATTGGGGACTTTTTCTTTAGTGTTCACAGTGTTCTTCTGTGCACATTAGGTAGCTGCTGGAATTGAGCATGCTTGGCCGGTTGGTGAATTGGCTCCTAGGCCCTGCACCAGAGCAAGCTGAATTTATATAACTCAGCTCCCCTGACTTAATAGATCACCACTGTGCTCTCTTCTGTAGCTTGCTCACTCTTTTGAGTCTCCTTTTCTTCTTCCTGTTTTTAGACCCGAGCAGCAATTCTGTTGTCCTGGAGGAAACATATTGTTCCAGTCCCGTTTCTGGCTATTGGCAGAAGCTTCTTGCTTTTTGTTGGCTGACCCTAGGGTTCTTTAGTACTTGCTTATACTGCCAACAGGTTTATATTCTTTGCCTGATGGCCATGACATCAGATGGTGGGAAAGCGATTATGACAGGTTGTTGATGGGTATCCTGTAGCTAAATAATAGCAAGGAAGACAGTATTGAGGATAGACACAGAACTCACTTTATTTTTTTCCTTAAAGTTTTTTTGAAAGTTTTTTATGAAAAACTGAAGGCTCATTAAAAGAAAAGGGAAGAATACATGATCATATGTGCAAGACCCAGATTCAGCACATTTAGCAGTTTCAGCATTGCACATGGAGTTCACCGTAGGAGGTGGAAATAGAGACCCAAGTTAGGAGAATGACTTTTTTTGTTGTGAGGCAGTTCAGAGTAGCTTCTCTGTGTTGCCTGTGTTCCTCTTCACCCCACCATACAGCAGGTTCTTAATGGTTGCGAGACTTAGTGAGAAGACCAGCAGGATCCTTGCACTCAGGAGCACCGAGGTGTGAGGATGTTCCTGGGGGAAATGTGGGGTGCTGTAGAAGACACAGAGGTGTGTTGAGCCAGGAGTGGGACAGTGTGGTGGTGGTGAGGAAGACTTCCTCCAGGAAGTGACATTTACACTGATATCTACAGAATTAGGAACCAGTGTGCCATGCAGAGGGAAAAGCATGTGTTAAGGTGATAAAGTGAGAGAAGGGATCAGAGAGAGATGATGCTAGAAAGAAAAACAGAGCCCCAGTCTTGCCATGTTGCTCAATTTCAGGGGCCACCATTCCTGTGGCATTCTTTAGTTTAACATTGTTGCCTGTTGGGCAAGTTGACTGGCCCCTGAGATTGAGCAGTGTCGGCTTGGGTGGGTGGTGGTTTGGCTCTTTGGACCAGTGCCAGAGCCATCCGAATGTACGTGGCTTGTCCTCACTGTGAGCACTGGGGCCATATTCTGGAGTGAGGTGTTCCTGGTAAGGTGTCTGGGCTTTATCCTAAGGGGGTAAGTGTTATGAAGGATTTTAATGAGGAGACTGTCATGACTAGGTTTACGGTCATGCTGAGGAAATAGTGGTAGTTAGAGATGCATCTGAGTAGGGGTATGGGCTTTAGGGCTTGACTAGACTTCTAAATGTGGCTCTCTGCTTCTTCCAGAAATAAAGTGTGGAGATTCTCTTAGCTTCCATTTCACCATCGAATAATAGTACTTCTCATTTGGCAGATGTGATGGGCTTATTTTGTAAGAAGTATCATGTTAATCAATAAAATTAGTTTTGGTTAGTAAAAATTGGCACTTTTTCTGGCTATTCAGGTTCTCACTCCCAGCTATACATTGAGATTGCCTGGAGTGCTTTTAAAAATACTGATGTCCAGGGGCACCTGGGTGGCTCAGTTAATTAAGCACCTGACTCTTGATTTTGGCTCAGACTCATGGTATCAGGGTCGTGGGATTGAGCTCTGCATTGGGCTCAGTGTGGGGTCTGCTGGAGATTCTCTCCCTTCCCCGTGTCTCTCCCCCACTGCTTACATGTGCATGTGTAGAGTCTTTCTCTCTAAAATAAAATATTTTATTTTATTTTATTTTTTAAAAAGATTTTATTTATTTATTTCACAGACAGAGATCACAATCAGGCAGAGAGGCAGGCAGAGAGAGAGGAGGAAGCAGGCTCCCCGCTGAGCAGAGAGCCCACGACGTGGGGCTCGATCCCAGGACCCTGGGACCATGACCCGAGCCGAAGGCAGAGGCTTTAACCCACTGAGCTACCCAGGTGCCCCATAAAATAAATAAAATATTTTAAAAAGTGAAATAAAATAAAAAAATAAAAATAATGGATGTCCAGGCCCCAGGCTCAGAGTATAATTCTGTTTGTCTTAGGTGCAGCGTAGGCAACCTTTCTTTTTCAAAGCTCTCCGGGTGAGTCACATGTATAGTCAGGATTGGGAACCCCTGGACCAACATGAGGTCCTTGTTTCCATATTAGTTGTTTACCTGTTAAACACATGTGTTTATTAAAACGACATTTAAGAAAACTAATCAAAGTGGTTTTTGTTTATTTGGTGGCTCTTATGTGCCAGGTACTTTACAAATACTGTCTTAATCCTCATCAAAACTCCTTAGAGTTAGTATTATTTTTCCCCATTTATGAATGAGTACAGAAGCTTAGAGAAAGGTCTTGTTCAAGGTAACAGCCAATATAAATGGAGTCAGATTTTGAACATAGGTCTACCAGATTCCAGAGGCTGTGCTTTTTTTTTTTTTCCTCTTTAAAGGTTTTATTTATTTATTTGACACAGAGAGAGACAGTGAGAGAGGGAACACCAGCAGGTGGAGTGGGAGAGGGAGAAGCAGGCTTCTGGCTGAGCAGGGAGCCCAGTGTGGGGCTCCATCCTGGACTATGGGATCATGACCTGAACCAAAGGCAGATGCTTAATGCCTGAGCCACCCAGGTGCCCCAGAGGCTGTGGTTTTAATTATGATGCTCTACCCCCACCCATTCATTGTTCTGCCAGGTTGATATTCTTGAGAATGGAGACATTTATTATTCTCATATCATCTCCTATGTAATTTCAGTTCTTAGAGCTTATATTCAGTGCAACAACCTGAAACTATTTTAGAGGGTAAAATCAAGTGTGTTTTGTTGGCGGCATGGTTTACTTTGATATCCTATGTAAAGGTGCCAGGCCTTGTTTCCAACACTCGTACATGTTACTTACTTGTAACTACTCTTTGGGGGTAGATATTACTGTTAACTCTACATTATGGGTAAGAAACTGAAGTACAGAAAGGGGTAGATATTACTGTTAACTCTACATTATGGGTAAGAAACTGAAGTACAGAAAGGTTAAAAAAATTTGTCAGTGGGGACCTAGGTGGCTTGGTCAGTTAAGTGGCTGCCTTCGGTTCAAGTCATGATCTCAGGGCCCTGGGATGGAGTCCCACATCAGGCTCTCTGCTCAGCAGGGAGTCTGCATCTCCCTCTCCCTCTGCCTACTGCTCCCTCTGTGTCAAATAAATAAATCTTTAAAATTTTGTCAGTGACACAGAGTGTTTGCTTCCAGCCTACAATCTCATTATTTTGCTTTATTATTTTTAAGTACATCAGAAGAGGGTGACAAATACGGTACCTTTTGAAAGCTTGCAAATGTCACATAGAAGATGTGTGAGACGAGAACAGGAGCTGGCGGGAGGGAGTGTGGAACAATTCACCAAATCCCTCAAGGTGGTGGTAAAAATGTTTCTCTGGTTTCTTGTTTCCTTGTCACCAGAGCACATGACCTTGTTGCTCAGCTTACTTGCAGCCACATTTGTTCATGAGGAAATACAGGGAAAATATTAGCAACCAGTAATGCATCTGAGCGGGAGTTCAGTTTAGGCTTGGCCCTCTGAAATCAGGACAGATTGGTAAACATAACATGTTTATGTTCATGATATCAGGGTCGTGGGATCGAGCCCTGCATTTGGGCTGTTAAACATATCTGTTAAACGTAACATAAAGATGTTATGTTTAACAGATATGTTTAACATGGTAACCTCAATTTCCCCGTCAGCAATAAAGGAATTGTAGTTTAGGTGAGTGAGTCAAGAGTTGAACTATTTTGGGAGTGCAAGGTACTGCCTGTGCCGTGGTGAGATTGCGAGATCATAAGTGGTTGTTAAAAATGATAGTGGAAGAAATAGGAAATCTGGATAGATCTGTAACAGGAAGAGATTGAATTAGTAATAAAAAATGACTTAAAATGAAAAGCCTGGGTCCAGACGGCTTCACTATTCCTGTCAAACAAAGAAAGTAGAGTTAATACCAATTCTTCTAAAAAATTCTTTTTTTTTTTTAAAGATTTTATTTATTTATTTCACAGACAGAGATCACAAGCAGGCAGAGAGGCAGGCAGAGAGAGAGAGGGAAGCAGGCTATCCGCCGAGCAGAGAGCCCGATGCAGGGCTTGATCCCAGGACCCTGGGATCATGACCTGAGCCGAAGGCAGAGGCTTTAACCCACTGAGCCACCCAGGCGCCCCTTCTAAAAAATTCTTAACAAAAAAATAAGAGAGGACACTAACCATCTTATTCTTTGAGGCCAGTATTATTCTGATGCCAACACCACACGAAGACATCACAAGAAAACTACAGACCAATATCTCTTATAAATATAGATGTAAAAGTCATCAACAAAATACTAACAAACCAAATCCAGCCACATAAAAAGGGTTATATACCACAACCATGTGTATTTATCCTAGGAATTCAATTCGCTTTTTTTTTTTTTTAAGATTTTATTCATTTATTTGACAGAAAGAGGGAGAGCACATGCAGGCAGAATGGCAAGCAGAGGGAGAGGGAGAAGCAGCTTCCCACCAAGCAGGGAGCCTGACACAGGCCTTGATCCCAGGACTCTGGAACCATGACCTGAGCGGAAGGCAGACACTTAACCAACTAGCACCCAATCACCCCTCAGGTTGCTGTAAAAATCTGAAAATTAAAGAGTGCCTGGCTGGCACAGTTGGAAGAGCATGTGACTCTTAATCCCAGTGTCCTGAATTTGAGCCCCATGTTGGTGTAGAGATTACTTAAATAAATAAAGACTTTTAAAATCTGAAAATTAACATGATAGACCATATTAATAGAATAAAGGACAGCGTCTGACTCCCTCAGTCAGTAGAGGGTGTAACTCTTGATCTCAGGGTCATGAATTCAAGTGCCATGTTGTGTGTGGAGCCTACTTAAAAAAAATAGAATAAAGGACAAAAACCATATGATCATATCAATAGATGTAAAAAAAAAAAATACTTGAGAGGGGCACCTGGGTGGCTCAGTGGGTTAAAGCCTCTGCCTTTGGCTCAGGTCATGATCCCAGGGTCCTGGGATCAAGCCCCACATCGGGCTCTCTGCTTAGCAGGGAGCCTGCTTCCTCCTCTCTCTCTGCCTGCCGCTCTGCCTACTTGTGATCTTTGTCAAATAAATAAAATCTTAAAAACAGAAACAAAAACAAAAATCCTTGAGAAAATGTAGGATCTTTATGTTAATAAAAATATTCAACAAATTAGGAATAGAAGGGAACTTTTTCAACCTAATAAAGGGCATCTATGAGAACCCTCAGGTAACATCATACTTAACTGTGAAATACTGAATGCTTTCACTCTAAGATCAGGAATAAGATGGGGACATCCGTTCCTGTTACTTATTTTTTTTTTTTAAAGACTTATTAAGAGGGCGCCTGGGTGGCTCAGTGGGTTAAGCCGCTGCCTTCGGCTCAGGTCATGGTCCCGGGTCCTGGGTTCGAGCCCCACATCGGGCTTTCTGCTCAGCGGGAAGCCTGCTTCCTCCTCTCTCTCTCTGCCTGCCTCTCTGCCTACTTGTGATTTCTCTCTGTCAAATAAATAAATAAAATCTTAAAAAAAAAAAATAAAGACTTATTAAGAGAAAAAAAAGACTTGTTTATTTTAGAGAGAGAGAAAGAGAGCAAGAGCATGAGTGGAAGGAGCAGAGGGAGAGGGCTAGAGAATCCCAAGCACACTCTGAACTGAGTGCAGAGCCTGACTTAGAGCCTGATCCCAGGACCCTGAGAGAATGACCTGAGCTGAAACCAAGAGTCAGATGTTCAACTGACTGAGCCACCCAGGTGCCCCATTCTTGTTACTTCTATTTAGCATTGTACTGGAGGTTCTAGTTAGGGCAGTTGTGTAAGAAAAGAAAATAAACATCCGGATTGCAAAGGAAAAAGTAGAACTGTAGATGACATGATGTTGTATGTAGAAAATCTTAAAGAATCCGCAAGAATACTGCTACAACTAATAAATGAATTCAGCAAAGTTGCAGGATACCTGATCAATATGCAAAAATCAATTATACATCTGTATGCTGGCACTGGACAGTCAGAAAATGAAGGTAAGAAAACAGTTCCAGCGGTGCCTGGGTGGCTTAGTCATTTGAGTGTCTTTAGCTCAGGTCATGATCCTAGGGTCCTGGGATCGAGCTCCATGTTGGGCTCCCTGCCCAGCAAGGAGTCTGCTTCTCCTCCCCCTCTCTCTCTCCCTGGCTTGTGTGTGCACACATGCTCTCTCTCTCAAATAAATAAATAAAAAATCTTTAAAAAAATTCCATTTATACTATCATGAAGAATAAAATACTTACAAATAATTAAAAATAAAAGTACACTCTGAAAACTCTAAAATACTGTTGAAAGAAAGTTAAGTCCTAAATAAATGGAAAGATATCCTATGTCATGAATCAGAAAACTTAGTATAGTTGATCCTTGAACAGTGGGAGGTGGTTAGGGGCACCGACAACCCCACCCCTAACACACTGTTGACAAGCCACACATAACTTTTGACTCCCCTGGAACTTAACTACTAATAGCCTACTGTTGACCAGATGCCTTACAGATAATATAAACAGTTGATTAACACATTTTGTATGTTATATGTATGTATAGTGTATTTTTACAATAAAATGGGCTAAAGAAAAGGCAATGTTATTAAAATCATAAGAGAAAATACATTTATAGTACTGTCTTTGTATTAAAAAAAATTTGACATGGAAGTGGACCTGTGCAGTTCAAACCCATGTTGTCGAAGAACAACTATATTATTAAGATGATGATGCTCCCCACGTTGGTCTCCAGATTTGACACATTCCGTGTCTATCAGAAACCTAGCTGGCTTCTTTGTAGAAATTGACAAGGTGATCCGAAAATCAGTATGGAAATGCAAGAGAACTAAAATAGCCAAAATAATACTGATAAAGAAGAGCAAAGTTGTAGGAGTCATACTTCCTCATTTCAAAACTTAATACAAGGCTGCAGTAATAAAGACAGCATGGTACTGGCATAAGGATAGACCTGTAGATCAATGGAATAGAATTGAAAGTCCTAGAAGTAAGTCCTCATGTTTATGATCAGTTGATTTTTGATAAAGTTGTCAAGATAATTCAATGGGAAGAGAACCATTTTCTTCCCCCCCTCCTTTTTTTTTTCTTAAGATTTTACTTATTTGACAGAGAGAGAGAGATCACAAGTAGGTAGAGAAGGGGAAGCAGGCTCCCTGCTGAGCAGAGAGCCTGACTTGGGGCTCAATCCCAGGACTCTGAGATCATGACCCAAGCCAAAGGCAGAGGCTTTAACCCCCTGAACCACCTGGGCTCCCGAAAGAACCATTTTCAACAAAAAGTGCTGACTCAACTGGATGTCCACATGCAGAGTAATGAAATTGTCCCCACCATACAAAAAATTTAACTCGAAATGAACTGGAAAGCTAAGTGTAAAAGCTAATCAGAAGAAAACATAGGGTTAATTCTTCATTACCTTGGATCAAGCAAAGGTTTTTAAGATACGACACCAAAAACAAAAGCCACACACACAAAAACAAATGATTTGGGAAAAAAAAGATTATACTTCTTTATTTTTTTTTTAAGATTTTATTTATTTATTTATTTGAGAGAATGACTGACAACGTGAGCAGGGTGGAAGGGGAGAGGGAGAGGGAGAAGCAGGCTCCTTGCTGAGCAGGGAGCCTGATGAGGGGCTTGATCCCAGGACCATGGGATTATGATGCAAGCTGAAGGCAGATGCTTTTTTTTTTTTAAGTTTTTATTTATTTATTTGACACAGAGAGATCATGAGTAGGCAGAGAGGCAGGCAGAAGCAGGCTCCCTGCTGAGCAGAGAGCCCAGCTCCGGGCTCGATCTCAGGACCCTGAGATCATGACCCAAGCCGAAGGCAGAGGCTTAATCCACTGAGCCACCCAGGTGCCCCATGAAGGCAGATGCTTAACTGACCGAACCACCCAGGCACCCTTTCTTTTCTTCGTTTTTACTCTTTTTTTTTTTTTTCAGGGGCAGGCACCTGGGTGGCTCAGTCAATTAAGCATCTGATTCTTGATCTCAGCTCAGGTTTTGATCTCAGGGTCATGAGTTCAAGCCCCACATTTGCTCCACACTGGGCATGGAGTCTACTTTAAAAACAAACAAACAAAAAACACCCCACAAAGCAACAACTTATGCTTTGGAGGATACCATCAAGAAAGTAAAAATAAGAATGGGAGAAAATCAATGAAAATTGTGTATATGATAAGGGACTTGTTTTTACTTATTCTAGATATAGTTCAATAGTAAAAAGGACAACTCATCTAAAAATGGCTGGGTCAGTTGGTGGAGCATGTCACGCTTGATCTTGGTGTTGTGGGTTTGAGCCCCATGTTGAGTGTAAAGGTTACTTGGAAAATAGTTTTTATCTTAAAAAAAAAAAAAAAAACCAAAGGATCTGAATAAGTATTTCCCCAAAGAAGATACACAAAGGATGGAGAAACATGAAAAGATGTTCAGCATCATTAGCCAACAGGGCCATACAGATCAAAACCACAATGAGATGCTACTTAATACCCACTTGTGGTTATTTAGTCATAGCTAAAATAAAAAAGACAAATCATAGCAAGTGTTGGTAAGGGTGTGGAGTAATTGGAACTCTCATACACTGCTGGTTGGGAATGTGAAATGGGCAGTCGTTTTGGAGAACAGTTGGTCAGTGCTTCAAATGTCTAAATATGGAGTTGATATCACCCATCAATTCCACTCCTAGGTGTATATACCCAAGAGAAATTGAAATCATGTCTACACAAAAAGTTGCATAAATGTTCATAGCACTGTTCATAAGCACACGTTCATAGCCACAAAATGGATATAACTCAATGTCCTATCAACTGATGAGTAAACAAAAAAAATATACATATTAAAGAGTTTATTTATTTATTTAAGAGAGAAAGTGTGGGGCGCCTGGGTGGCTCAGTGGGTTAAAGCCTCTGCCTTCGGCTCAGGTCATGATCCCAGGGTCCTGGGATCGAGCCCCGCATCGGGCTCTCTGCTCAGCAGGGAGCCCTCTTCCTCCTCTCTCTCTCTCTGCCTGCCTCTCTGCCTACCTGTGATCTCTATCTATCAAATAAATAAATAAAATCTTTTTAAAAAAAATAAGAAAGTGTGTGTGCAAACACGAGAAGGGGAGAGGGAGAGAGAATTTCAAGCAGACTACCTGCTGAGTGGGGAGCTCAATGCATGGCTTGATCTCATGACCCTGCGATCATGACCTGAGCTAAAATCAAGAGTCGGATGCTTCACCAACTGAGCCACTCAGGTGCCCCTCTTTCCTTTCCTTTTTTTTTTTTTTTTAATTTAAGATGTCATTTTTTTTGTTAGAGAGAGACACACACACACAAGCTAGAGGAGGAGCAGAAGAAGAGGGACAAGTAGACTGCACTGAGCATAGATCCCAGCATGGGCTCAGTCCCACAACCCTGAGATCACAATCTGAGCTGAAATGAAGAGTCAGTTGTTCAAGAGACTGAGCCATCCAGGCACCTCCCCTTTCCTTTTTTAGAATCTGGAACCATTCTCCAATATTTCGGTGTTTCAGGTTATATTAGAGACCTAGGGCTTTTGTTTTGTTTGTTTCTAACAGTATATACTAATCACTTTTCCATAATGATTTGAGAACAGTGAAGCATGGAGATTGAGCCAGGGCTGTGGGGCCAGACCACTTGGCTTCCAATCCTGGTTTTACTGCTTAAACAAGCTTTCTTACCAGTGCAGTGGGGATACTGATATCACCGCTTACAGTTGTGAGAAGTAAATGAATGGGTATGTGCACATTACTGACTACAGTGCCTGGCACAGCGTAAGCGCTCTGAAAATGCCCATTATTCTCATTCACACCACTAAATGCCATTCCCAGGGGATACTTTGCAGACATCTTGGCAGTAGCTTTTGTGGCTCTGTTCTTTCCCTCTCCTCTCCCACTCTCCTTTTCTTCATATCTAGGTTCCAGAGAGCAAACTTGGCCAGCTTACTCCACGGCACTATGCCTTAGGTTGGAAAAAATGACTCTAAGAAGAGTGGCTCCTAAATGCTGGTTCATGAACTCATATTGGTTGGTAACAAGTTTCACTGATCTTTTTTTTTTTTTTTTTAAGATCTTATTTATTTATTTGACAAAGAGCATGAGTAGGAAGCGGCAGGGAGAGGGAGAAGCAAGCTCCCTGGTGAGCAGAGAGCCAGCGGTGGGACTTGATCCCAGGACCTCCCAGGACCCCAGGATCATGATATGAGCCGAAGATGGATGCTTAACTGACTGAGCCACCCAAGCGCCCCAGTTTCACTGGTCTTAACAATGGGAATAGTAGGGGCGCTTGGGTGGCTCAGTTGTTAAGCATCTGCCTTCGGCTCAGGTCATGATTCCAGGGTCCTGGGATTGAGCCCCACATTGGTTTCCTGGCTTGGCGGGAAGCCTGCTTCTCCCTCTCCCACTCCCCCTGCTTGTATTCCCTCTCTCAACATCTCTCTCTGTCAAATAAATAAAATCTTAAAAAAAAAAAAAAGAATAGAAATAGTAAAGTGAATTCATGAATGCTAAATTGTTTATCATGAAATTCTGGGTTTTTTTGGTACTAAAATTTTCTTTTCTTTTTTTTTTTTTTAAAGATTTTATTTATTTATTTGACAGAGAGATCACAAGCAGGCAGAGAGGCAGGCAGAGAGAGAGGAGGAAGCAGGCTCCCTGCTGAGCAGAGAGCCCGATGTGGGGCTCGATCCCAGGACTCTGAGATCATGACCTGAGCCGAAGGCAGCGGCTTAACCCACTGAGCCACCCAGGCGCCCCTAAAATTTTCTTTTAAAAATGTTTATTATAGATGGTTGTTCTGTCATTATTGTAATTTAATGTTTATAGGTAAAAAATGGCAAACCCATTAATCTCCAACATATTTTTGGAGATTTTACCAGTCTGTGACAGCCAATGGTCTAGGAATTACTGCTCTAAAAGATGCGTATTTGCCTTGATGCTCATATATGCACAGCTGGGAGTAGTATTTGTATTTAGAATGAATGAACGTTTATTGACTCCCAGACACCATACCAAAGGCCTTGTATCTCATTTCATCTTCATGATCAGCCCTGTGAGCTAGCTCTGTATTATCCTCTCTGCTTACAGGGAGGAAATGGAATGTCTCAAGGAGCTATGGTAATCCACCCAAGGTTATACAGCTCTGAGCGTATACCTGCTGTTAGAACCCAGTCTCCCTGATTACAGAGGCCGGTGGGCTCCTTTTTCTGTCTAGTAGTTTACAGTTACTTGTGTGCTTGGAATCTGTAGGATTTTAGCATAGGATATATAAGTCCGCAAGTTCACAGGTCTCCCTTGAGTTAAGATAGGCTAAGGGTACAATTATCACATCGAGGGCTTTTTTTTTTTTTTTTAAGTGGCTTTGTAGTAGAAAAATTTGGAAACATTTCTTCATCCTACAGGCAATAATCATTTGGATGATAGGTAGGAGTGACTCTAATTTTTAGTGACTCTTAAATTAGGAATGAAACTACCACCTTGACTGAGTCTGAGGGATTCTTCAGCCTTTGGTTCTGGCTATATATAGGCTGCTTTCCAAGGAAAGAAAATGAGCTGCTGTGTGAAATTAGTGGCTTCCCAAGGAACACTTAACTCCTGCCTGGGCATGGAAAATAAGAGGGCATTTAAAGACTTACTACTAGTGTGAGGTGAAAAGTTGAAGGCCAAGTCACAAGTTGCTGAAGTAGACAGATTCTGTCTCCAAAGTTGTGGGGTACTGTGTCTGGTGCAGTGGTTCTTAGATTTGGCCACACATTACAACTGTCTGTGGTGCTTTTTGAAAAATATATGGGAGTGCCTAGGTGGCTCAGTGGGTTAAGCCTCTACCTTTGGCTTGGGTCATGATCTCAGGGTCCTAGGGTCAAGCCCCGCATCGGGCTCTCTGCTCAGCGGGGAGTCTGCTTCTCCCTCTCTCTCTCTGCCTGCCTCTCTACCTACTTCTGATCTCTCTCTGTCTAATAAATAAATAAAATATTTAAAAAAAAAGAAAAATAGATGATCCTGTGCCCCGCCCCTCCCAGGCCTATTGAATGAGACTGAGTGAGGGACCCACATGGGATTGCAGGTGGAAGGCTCTCCCAGAGGATGCTGGGGGCCAGCTTACCTCTGTCTCTTACTGGATAATCAGATGCCTCACCAGCCTTGGGAAGAGGAAGGCTCTGATGGCTTAAGGAGAGTTTTCCCAGGCACTTTCTTGAAAGGGTGCAATGTAAACTTCTGATCATGATCATGCTGGGGTTGATAAATGAGCTACCCAGGGCATTTTTAATCCCTTCTTTTCCCTGATTGTTCACTGAAGTTAGGAGCATTCTTTTCAGAAGCCCATTCCTGTACGTTGTTTGACAGCATACTATGAATTCCCTTGTTCTACACGATCGCTGTAGGAGAGGAGTATTGGGAATTGGACCATCTACTGATGCATTCCGTACCCTTCTGTAGACCTGTGCATAGTCCCCCAGCAGCATGGAAGCAGAGCAGTGGGGGTCTGCTCTGAGACTTGCCCTACGCTCCTTCCTCCCTGTGGCTTCTGAGGCCCAGTGTGATCTGGCTTGTGTCTCAGCTCACACCCACCTCTCCCTCACTGGCTGTGTGTCAGACACTGCTGTCTCCTCCTGGTCCTCGAAGAGGTCAGTCTCATGCTTCTTATGCCTGCAGATCTTTGGTGGCTCTCTCCAAAGATGAGGCCTCAACTCCTCAGAGAGCTTGTTCCCTTAGCAGTTTATCATGTTGCCTGTTTTATTCTCATCATAGCATTAGTACTCTCTGAAATGCTTTTTTGTGAGTTGTAATTCTTTAAGTAGTCCCTATACCTAAAGTAGGGCTCGAACTCATGACCCTGAGATCAGAAATTGCTTGCTTTTCCGACTGAACCAGCTGGGCACCTCTCTCTCTGAAGTAGTTTTATTTATTTGTTGTTTGTCTCTTCCATTCTGATGTCAGCTCTATGAGCCCCCGGCATCTGGAACAGTGCCCAGTTCCTAATAGGTGCTCACTGATAGAAGGAGGAATGCTTCAGGCTCTACACCCTCACACATCCTTCCCATAGGGCAGGGCTGGGCTGAGCTTGTGTAGGTATCTCCTGTCACTAGTAGCTTAGAACTGTAGCAGTTTTCTGGACCAAAGCTAAATATTGTCGAGCCTCTTGATTTTTCTAAATCTGCCATGCTGCAATGTTCCCACGGAACTTTTTCCCTGTCCACATATTGTAGGTTAGAATGACAACAGCTGTTTGGAAATGTATGTCCGTAAGGTTCAATTAGAAGGGTAAATGATCCCTCTGGATTAGAGTTAACTCCATTGTCTCTCAAGTGGTGGGATTTTTATCCTTTGGGTAAGATCTTAGGCTGAGATCCTGGGCAGTAAACGGCATTTTGAATTTGGAAGAAATTGGCCTTCTTTGTCACTCTTGTGTCTCCCCTTGCTACAGAAATACTGTTGCCTGGGTACAGACAAAAACACATGGCCTGGCCTTTTGACTCAGAGACATAAGCGAAGTGGGGCCTTCTTGGACAGTGTAACGCTGTGTGTTTTATGAAGTCTCTGAAAGCCTTAGAGAGGTTTTCCTAGTGGACCCCTTTAAGAATCGGATAGTAACAGACCCTCTCCTTAGAAAACATACAAGCATCTGTGCACATAGTTTTGCCTGTAATTTTGAGGGGTGTAAGGACTTGCTAAATGCCCTCCACAGATCTGGCAGCTCTGTTTGGGGATTTAGATCGGTTTGATCATCCACCACGGCTGGGTCAAAGCTCTTCCATGGCTGTTTCTTTCTGACCTGGTCTCCTGTCTTCTGTGCCCTCTCTCATTTTTATAAAAACCTGCTGGACCCTCTCAGGCCCAGAAGAGGCGATATTCTCCAGGAGTCCAGGTACTCAGTCTTGACACGCCATGGCCATGCCTTACTCCCTCTGTGTCCATTCAGCATTTGCTCCTGTTCACACCCATGTGTCTGTTGTCTTGAGAGTCATGAGTCTCCGATTTTGACTGCATCTCCACCTTGCATGTTGACTGTTGAGGACAATGAGGAAGTCACCAGAGAAGGGGCATGTGTCATGTTTCCTCTCCTTTCATCACCCTGCCTCCGCACTTGCTCCGCACTGGGCTGGTTCTTAAATGGTTAGCCCATCATTTCTGAGGACGAATTCGCTCCTCCAACTCTGTTGGAGAGACAGGGCCTCTGAAGTAGGTGGGAAGATTGGTAGCTTATGGGGAAGCTCGCAGTAGGGGAACTTGCCCAGGGTATTATGGGGAGAAGTTATGTGTAGGTGAAGCTTAAGTGGGCTGGAAGGTCTTTCGACTAAGAACAGTCCTTGTGGCTGGAGAACACCAGCCAGCAGCCTGGTTCTGGTAGTGCTGGTTTTGAGTCCTGATCCATTCAACATCCATCATATGCTTACAGGATTTGAGGATTTGAAAGGAGCTATTTGGAATGGAAAGATGTCCCTGAACAAACAGGTATTTTCAGAGTACCTGCTATGTGCAAAATGCTCACTTGGGAGGGTGGGGGGTGGGAGGTTGTGGGGGATGGAAGGAGGGGACATACAAGTATAGTGATTTTTTTTCCTTCGAGGGGTTTACATGGCAAATTGGGGAGAAAGTATATATACAACAAAAGGAAACCACCGGTCCTGGGCCATGTATGTATGTGAGTGCCAAATAGTGATCTCTGGAAGGATTTGAGTCAGACTCCAGAGGGGCCATTTCAGGCCCACCCGGGTTGGTAGCAAGGAGGATTCCTGAAGGCAGGTGGAGAGTTCAGTTGCTTCCTGGGCCATAGCCTTTGATCATCTGAGTGTGCATTCTCAGGGGCTGCTAACGATGAGGTAGAGTGGTTGTCTGGTCTGCCGGAGGGGCTCAGCTTGTATGTGCAAAATTCCCATTGCTGTTTGTACAGGCATTCCTAAGCGTGCTTCCTTACTGTCCTCTGTTCTTCCTTTCCTGCTTTCCCAGCGGGTCTTCCCCTATATCTCAGCCATGGTGAACAATGGCTCACTCAGCTACGATCATGAGCGGGATGGGCGGCCTACAGAGCTGGGGGGCTGTACAGCCATTGTCCGCAATCTGCACTATGACACCT
The DNA here is from genome assembly GCF_902655055.1 of Lutra lutra. Classification (NCBI taxonomy): domain Eukaryota; kingdom Metazoa; phylum Chordata; class Mammalia; order Carnivora; family Mustelidae; genus Lutra; species Lutra lutra. The sequence continues at coordinate 76,429,574 of NC_062286.1, forward strand.
TCCTTGTGATTCGCTATGTCAAGAGACATTTGACGGTGAGTCCTTGCTTTCTCGACCAGTTGGTGTTTTGGGCTGCTTTGCACCTGCTTTTGTAGCCCTGATGTATCTTTTCTTTTTATTCTAGATAATGATGGACATCGATGGCAAGCATGAGTGGAGGGACTGCATCGAGGTGCCTGGGGTCCGTCTGCCCCGGGGCTACTACTTTGGCACCTCCTCCATCACTGGGGATCTCTCGGGTACTGCCATGAGCGCTCTTTATTTGTCCTGACCGAGGTCATGTCTTGAGAGCCGGGCCTTAGTGAGGCTTCTGAGGGGAAAGCCAGACAAACAGAGCTGTGGGAAGTACCTGCACAGTGCTTCTCTTCTGGTGTTCTGGTACCCTTAAACACCCCTGCCCCAGGCCTAGGCTGTCCTAGTGCAGTTGGCTCTAGGAGACGGTTGGTGCTAATGGAAAGCAGGGTCTGCCTCTTCAGGCCAGCTCTTCCAGCCCGTGTTTGGAGTTCTGTGCTTTATGATGTCTGGTGCCCTTTCTGCAGTCTGGTTCCTTCCCATCCACTTCCTAGTGTGCTGAGTTTCCCTTCTCTTAAGCTTTTCCTTGAACTCTCTGACTCTGTTGTCCCTCTTCTGACTGCCCCCCAGCTTGGTGTTCGAATGTGTTGTGTGTTCAGGGGCTTCTGTGTCCAGGCCATCCCCCACTCTAGCCCGCCGTACTCAGGCCTCCTGGGCATCTCAGCCAGACCGTTAGCACTGTTCTCATCCAAACTACTTCTCTTTCCTCGGCACGCATGGTACTCTCTTCTCAGCCCTTGCTCTCTGTCCTCTCTTTAGCTGGTTTGACCAGTTACTCTGAAACTCCTGCTTGATTTATGTGGCATTAACAGTACCTAGTTCTTTTACTTTTCTATCTCTGGATTTTCTTCCTACTTATTTCCAACTTGTAGCTTCCCCTTCCGTGTTTATTCTGTCCCTTGGCTTGAGCTTTAGTTATAACCTCTTTGGAGAAGAGGTAAGGCACTGAACTTTTGGGCTTTTTGACTAGTATAATTCATTATGAATAAAGCTAGTATGAAATAGAATAATTTTTATCTGAAAAAGTCCTTTGCTCTACATGTTTAGTGATACTGTCTACATTAGTAAGTGTCTGTTCTCTGGCTGTAGGATAGCTCTAAATACAAATTAGGTCTTTCTCTTAAGAAATCCAGTCTCTGGTGACCATGCTGGTAGCCATGAGCACCCCTAGCATTCAGCTTTGTGGTCTCTTAATACCAGTTCCTGCTAAAGGAAACAAGAGCTTCTTGGAGAAACGACTGATGCCGGGTCTGAGGCAGGAAATGGGGAAGCTGGGAACTTCCCAGGAGAGCAAGGAAGATAATAAAAAACTTCTAGGTTCATGTAAAAGAGCTCAAGAGCCAACTTGAATGGGCTCCCACTGGAGGAAGATGGGTCGTGTTGAGCATCTATAAGATGTACAAGTTCAATGTCTTGAAACACATCAAATATGTTTGAATCATTTAGATTATAACAACTTTAAAAAGAGAAAAAGTGCACCTGGGTGGGTCAGTCAGTCAAGTGTCTTTCTTCCATTCAAGTCATGATCCCAGAGGTTCTGGGCTGGAGCCCTGTGTTGGGCTCCCCGCTCAGTGGAGAGTCTGCTTGTCCCTCTGCCCCTCCCAAACTCCTGCACATGCATGCGTGCATGCTCTCAAATAAAATCTTAAAAAATAGAGGAAAAAAATGGGAGTCCCTAATTCCTTGATCTTTTCTCTAGTAATTATTAGTGAGATACTCAGGGTGATAGTTATAAGAAGCTGCAGAGAATTAGTCATTGTCCAGATGGGAAGTGTGCCATGCCAATAGCTATGCCGTGCTCAAGGCCTGTTAATCAGCTGGCATGAGGCCCTTTCCTATCTTGCTTGGGCGTATTGTCTGCATAGACGGGAAGCTGTGGTGCTGTGTCTTCTCTCACTGTGTTCCAAGGTTTTATATATGAGGTGGGCTTTAATGCTTGCATTATGTCTAAGTTTTTTAAAACTATATAGGTAATGCATGCCTATTGATAAAAACTTTAAATCCTCAGTAATATAGATTATTCTCTATTCCCCATCCTTATTTTTACATGAAAGGAAACAGAGGTTTCAATTATTTTTTTCAGTCACTACTGGAGGGGCACTTGGCTGGCTCAGTCGGCACAGCATCTGACTAGATTTTGGTGTCGCAAGTTTGAGCCTCACGCAGGATGGAGAGATTACTTAAAATAAATGTTTCTTGGGGCACCTGGGTGGCTCGGTGGGTTCATCCTTTGCCTTCAGCTCAGGTCATGATCCCAGGGTCCTGGGATCGAGCCCCACATCAGGCTCTCTGCTCAACAGGGAGCCTGCTTCCCTCTCTCTCTGCCTGCCTCTCTGCCTACTTGTGATCTCTCTCTGTCAAATAAATAAAATAAAATAAAATAAAAAAATAAATGTTTCTAAAAAAAAAAAATCCAGGGTCACTGCTAATGAGCTATAGCGTGAAACTCCCAAGATACCTCTTTTTGAGGTGGTTTGGGTCCTCCCTGTGCTTTTTTCCTTTAGATAATCATGACGTCATCTCCCTGAAGTTGTTTGAACTTACGGTGGAGAGAACCCCAGAAGAGGAGAAGCTGCATCGAGATGTGTTCCTGCCCTCGGTGGACAACATGAAGCTGCCTGAGGGTGAGCACAGGGGATCTGGGAAATGGCCCTGTGCTTAGAGAGGAGGTCCCTGTGCCTGGGAGGTCTGGGGTGACTTGCACCCACAGCTCGCTGGGCCATTTCCTGTGTTCATGGAGCACGTGCTCCTGCCATTCTGCTGGTCTCCATGTTACACATGAGCAGGGCTGCTCAGTTTTTAAATTGAGGCCCCTGGAAAGGGAGTGTCTTTCTGCCCTCTGGCTCCCAGAAATGAGTGTCAGAAACTGGAGACTTGATATTTCCCCAACTGGGTGGGCTCCTGATTCTGACTTGCTTCCCTCTTGTTTCCTCAGTGACTGCCCCATTGCCCCCCCTGAGTGGCCTGGCCCTCTTCCTCATCGTCTTTTTCTCGCTGGTGTTTTCCGTATTTGCCATTGTCATTGGTATCATACTGTACAACAAATGGCAGGAACAGAGCCGGAAGCGTTTCTACTGAGCTATCCCACTACTGCCGTGCCTGCGGCTGTCACCGTGAGCCAGCGCTGGCCCGAGTGTCGAGCCAGCTGGGTCTTCTCCAGTCTCCAGCAGCTGGTCAGGGACTCTGTTCTCTCACTGGAGCTTTGAATGCAGGGATACTGCATTGCCATGGTGATCCATGGGGACATTTAGCTGGTTCAGGAAGCCCACCTACCCCGGGGCAGCTCTGCTGTGATGTGCCTTTCCCTGCAGTCCTTCCACTTGGGAGCTAAGAGGGACAGAGAGAATATATACGGTTCTGATGCCAAAAATCACAGAAAAGAATTTCATAGCTCAGGCTGCCTTGTTGTTGGACTCAGAGGATCGTTGTGTTTCATTTTTAAATCCGCAGAGAACACAACACGGATAACTCCTCATACCTTCCAGGCATACATTTGTTGGTTTTTTTCTTTTCGTCCAAGCCTCTGTCCACCTGAGGAATTCTCCCTGGATATCCGGATGGAAACTTCTTCCCTGTGTTGCCTTCTCCCTCCACTCATTGCTCTCTCCACATGCAGCCTGAGCTAGAAGAGACATCTGGATGCCTCTCTTTTGGAGCCTGGGGCTGCAGAACAGACTGATGTTTCATTGACCCTCAGTAGGTGGCCACAAGTGGAGGGCTCTTTGGCTCACTGCTCAAGCCGTTGTTCTTTAGCGTGTATCTTGGTTCTGTTGGTTTGTTTGTGACCTTCCCAGTTGGTTCCTTTAGGCCCTCAGTCAGGTTTGGCCAAAAGTTGGGTATGCAAGTCAAGAGAAGCTTGTACGACTTCATGGTTGTCAGGGGAGTAACTAGGATACTGGCCAGCTCCATATTTCTATACCAGAAGCAACATTTGCCTTGTGATCTGGCCATGTGGAGATGTTTCTGGACTCTGGAGCCTGATGAACTGCATGTTTGGTGTTTATCATGACTTTTGAAATCCCACTTGGAGTGTTCAAAATGTAAAGCAACTTCCTTTTTATAGCCTCGGCTTGGATACTCTCCAAAGAGGAAACTTGGCTTCTGTTTCTTAATGGTTAAGAAACAGTTGCTATTCTCCTATTGCAAATCTGGGAGCAATGGACGCTCATCCTCTGTGCCTGGAAGAGTTCATTGTCATTGAACAACAGAGCCTGAGTGTCCTCCTCTGTGGGTCAATCCTTATTCCACTGCCTTATCTGACAAGGGGTCATGTGCTGCTCACCTGTCTGCCCTGTGATTAAAATGGCCAATAGGCCAGTCTCCTTGGAGGGCCTGGAGCTCTGAGCTCTCCTAGCCATGTACTTCTGTAGCCTAAGGGAAATTCTTAAAATGGTTGATGAAAACCAAACATGAGCTTCTAATTCAGTGTCCTTCCTTTTAGGGGTGGTTTGGGTGGGGGTAAGGTCTGGGCTTTCTTACTGAGCCCTAAGCCCGAGAACCCTCACCTTGCCTTCTTCTCAGTTGAGAAAGAAGCCCTCAGCTAAGCCAGAAGGAAAGGAGGTCACGTTGGCTGGGTATAGGTTTCTGTCATGTTGGGCTTTCTTTTGTCCCTCGCATGTGCTTAAGTGAGCATCACAGGCTGTAGTGCTCTCCTGAAGTGCCACTAAAGTGGGATCCTCCCAAATCTTCCCCACAAAAGCAGAGCAGCTCTGGGGTACCAGGGCACAAGCTGGGACCTGGAGCTTGGCCTCAGCACCACTTAGAACTGACAAAGCAGAGGGCTGTTTTGACTTTTTTTGAGGGCAGGCGAGATTGGCTAGACCCTTGTGGTGGGGGGACCTCGGTGGGCTCTTGAGATGACCCAGGCAGTGGTGCAGGAGGAAGGGGTCTCATGATGGGGGAGGGTATGTGTGTGCGTGATGATTGAGTTGATGAGTTCTGTGTGATTCCAGCTCATGGGCTCCTTGTGGCTTTTGAAAGAGGATGGGGAAGACATAAAGTACAGTCCCCACCCAGCCCAGGGCCAGCCTTTGAGAAATGTGTGATGCAAAGAAACCTAGCATGGTCGGTCCTGCCATAGTGCTTGCTTTTTGTTCTTAGAAACAAGTATTTCCCATTGTGAATGGGACCAAATACTGTTCTGGGCCCTCGAATCCCAGGCGTGCCCTAGAGGAGGGAGAGGCTTTGTACATGCACAGTAGGGGTCAGAGCAGAGGCCTTGGCAAGCTGCTTACCCCCACGTGAGCCATTGCTCTCCTCACAGTCCCCCATTCCTTTGGTTTCCCTCTTTTTTCAGAGCCTCTTAGAGAAGAAGAGACCCTGAGGACTAGAGGTGTTATATAAAGATGATGTTCCCTGTCCTTGTGAGTCTTGCTTTCATGGTTTCTTCAACTCCCTTAAATTACAGGGTAGCTCTCTGTGACAAAATGTGTTTACTTCAGTGGGAAAATGACAACAACTCTGTTCTTGTTGGAAGTGGTTTCCGAACAGAACATGCCCCTCATTGCATATGTCCCAGAAGCCCCCTGTCTATGTCCTAGAAGATAGAAATGAGAACTAGTAGGAAGCGAAAGGGTAGGGCCAATGATGGGCCGGAGAAAAGCCAGGCAGACATGGACTAATTAGTCTTGTGGGGCTGGAAGTTCTGGAAAAATGTCTTGCAGGCGATTCATAGGTCCCTGGAGGAGTTTCAGCTCATGGTCTATTGTAGAATTTAGGTTCTGATGCTGGCTGGTGAGGATGGAAGAGTGGGCGTTGCTGCTGCTTGGTGGATTCATGATATTGGTGGGTGTTTTAATGGGAGCATTCAGCCGAAGCTCAGGTTTGATCCAGCTCATGGCCAAGTAGTTCTAGAGAGAACAGGTGACAGTTAGCCTGAGGGAGCGACTTGAAGCTGTCTCTTCAGAGTCCCTACCAAGAGCAACTAGTGCCTTTGTCCCTCTCCCCAAGGTGGTCACTCACCGGGGCAGAGTAGATAAAGTTGAACAGCATAAGTGCTATAATAAATATGATTGCACCGATGATGATTTTGAAGTGGTAGCGTTTCCAGAAAATGCGACAGAAGATTGTCACAGGTGACCGCAATATGAGCAAGGTGTTGGGGCGTCTGTGCATGAGCAGAGGAGATGTCAGAGGATGGAGGCACAGAGGGAACCTTCAGGTCAAGTAATCCGCAGCAAAGAGCTTTCTTTTTTAAAAAGCAACTTTTGCTTGCTTGTGTGTCCCCCCACCCTTTCCCCCAGGCTGTTCTCTCCTCCTCGTAACTGAGGTGGGATGTTGGGGAGTAATGATCCCTCTCCACTTGTAGGCCCACTGCTCACCACCCCATACAAATTTCTGGGCCCAGCAGCTCAGCTCTGGGAATGAGGAGGAAGGATTTGGTGCCTTTGTCCCGCAGGCTCTTACAGGGGAGGATGAAGTGTAGGGTATTGATTGGGTTCTGATTGGCCTCGCCCTGCTGGCTTGATTAAGGCTTCCTTCTTTGACAGAATCTCCAGCGTCATCTTCACTTTACCCTAGAAACAGCATAGGCGGTGGGAGGCTGAGTTCATGATAGCAGATGTGAGGATAGTTTTGTGTGTGTGTGTGTATGTGTGTGTGTGTGTGTGTTTAAGGCCCCTTCCCAGGGCCCAGAAAGGAAAAGGAATTTAGCTAAGGTCCCCAGAAGTCTGTTAGAGCCAAGTTATGTGGCATAGCAGTCCTATGCAACAGACACCCTCCCCAGCTCCTACCGACATGTGCCATTTGCCACCATCGAGGACCTGGGCAGGCCACCAGCCCGTTATGGTCTTCTTCTTAAAAAGGGAGAAGTGCTTATACTGGAGGAAGTAGGGCCACTTGGAGTCAGTCTCCATCATCCTGATGGAGCACTGGTTGGCGTGCCGGGTTGGGAGGGGCATGTCAAACAGATCCAGCTCCAGGACCCCTGAGCCAAAGAAATGGTGTCAGCAAGGAGGAGCTCCCTGCCCTGTGGTCGCGGGCCCTGGGCCAGATCCCACCTAGGAAGTCATCTGTGGAGAAGGTGTTATTGTCCCAGATCTGGATGATAAGCCGGGCTGGGAACTTCATCACGGTGGGGTCCAGGCTCCATATGTAGTCCTGGGGGATGACAGAAACCATGTGACTGACCTGTCTCCTTTGAGATTTCCCTCTGCCACCTCAGTAGCCCACCACCAATGGTGATGGACTGTCAAGGAAGCAGCTTTCTCCTCGAGGCCACATTCCAAGGGTTCTGGGGTGGATTGTGGTTCGAGGGAGCCGAAGGGGGAGCACGCCCCGCCCTCCCACCACATGGCCTGTTACCTTCTGACTCTGGACACACATACGCTCAGCTGCCAGGTAGTCCATGGTGAAGATGAACCGCCAGTTGAAGTTGCTCTCTCCAGTCAGAGAGTGGTAGTGGATATCCGTCTTCTGCATGTCCTTCTCGAGCCCAGCTAACCACCTGGGGCCAGAGTCCTTTCACCTGGGCTTCACGTGTATTGTCCCTGTCCCTGAGTTGGAGCCCTGTGGGAGGGGCTCCCTGGCAGACCACCAGGCACAGGTGGGGGTGGGGAGATGACGCCCCAGGATCGTGGGCAGAGGCACAGGGATGAGACAACTGGGGACCTCAGAGGGAATGCTGCTGGAGCCCTGCTCTCTTCCTCACCCTTTGACATAGATGTCACTCATCCCGGTGGTTAAACTTCTCCTCAGCTCCACTTGGGCAGTTTTCCAGACAATGCAGCGCAGCTCATACCTGCAGCCGGTGGGCTCTGAGGCTTTGCTGAGGAGTAGCTCCCCAGCTGCGGCCGTGGTGCCCTCCATGCCCAATCGAGGCATGCCAGTTTGGGGGAATGCAGGGGAAGGAAGCTCCCGGGATTCCCGGGAGAGGAAAAGAATTGCACACCCGTGGCCAGTGCCTGGGAAAGTGCAGCGATGGATGTGGTGGGTCACTCACCTTTTAGGCTTTCTGGGCTTGATGTTGACTGGGGGGCCAGGAGGCCCAAGCTTCTTGGGGAAGATGTCCACCCACATTTGCACCTTTCCCTAGAGTGGAAATGGATTGGACAGCTGGGAGTTGCTAACTTCTGTTCTCAGTACACTGGCCTCTGAGCCCTGTCCCAGGTTTTGAGATCTCTTGAGGCTGGGTCCCCCCGACTGGAGGGTGGAGTGAGGAGTTATCGTTGAGATGGAGTGGATTTCGGATAGGAAGTCTATTAACCGCCCACCAGCTTCCCATTTTTCTCGTGTTGGCTGGACGAAGGGTGCAGGGTGAGATGGACAGTGTATGATGGATTCAAAACAGATGGCATGGCGATGGGATGTCACTCGTGACCGGGTCTGGAGGGTGAATACCCTTTATCAGGCCATGCTAGACAGCCTCTCTGGACAGGGCTCCACGGGGGGCTTGGGGCTTCACTTCTTAACCCGCTTAGTGGCCCTGAGTAAGAGCAAACTAGATGACCAAATGTCCAGGTCGCCATATGTTGTGGAAGCCCAGCCTAAGGATATTAAGCTGCCCATCAAGCACAGTGGTCTAAGAAAGGAGGGATGAAAAATGGTGAGAAACAAAAGAAAAGAGTAGACTACCAAAATTGGAAGGTAGATACATCTATTTCTTCAAACTGTCTGACCTCATTTTATCCTTTTGAAGTTGACCCCACATAGGAAAACAGGTTTAATGAGAATGGTTTAAAAAGTGCTCAGCGGAGAACTCAAGTGTCTGGAATGTGGTATCAGCTTGAGAAATTTGGAGAATGAGATGAGCCCTTCTGGTGACTGGAGGGTAGATAATTAGGGTGCCTGTGGGGATTTTTATTCCTTCTGTTTGGGGTTCCTTGCCATGGAGAAAACACAGCCTGCAATTAACAGGCCAACCAGAGCTGTAATGTCTGCACATCTGACCCAGGTGCTACTTCCCCTGCCCTCCCTCAGGAGAGATTAACGCAGTGTTGGTGCTGCCTGGTAGGGCACCTTGGCCTTTCCACTAATGGATGTGGGGGGCCCAGGTTTCTTGTAGATGACTTTTACAGTTCTGAATTTCTCCATTCTAAGGGACATCATTAGACTGTCTCACTTTGAACATGTGTAGAACATGCTGGGGTTCCGTGCATGTACGGCAGTGAATGCATGGTCTTCTCGTCCTGGGCTGCATCTTGGATGGTCTCCTAATCTAGCCCCCTCTGGTCTCCTACCTGGTCGATGCCTGGCTGGCTGTTGCTGTACAATGTGCGGGTCTCCACATGCTCAGGCACCAGCCCCTGGGTGTGCAGGAGGTACAGGGCAAGGCGTTCTTTCTTAGGTCCCAAGTAATGAACAGGAGGTGGCGTGGGCTCTAGATGGAAGGAAGTGGAAGGAGGTGGTCACAACATCATGAGCCTTCCCATCTCCCAGCTGCCCTCCTCTCCGCTACCCCCAGCCTGGACAGTGGACCTGGTTGCCCTCTATAGGAAGAAAGGGCAAAATGGGGCAGGTGCCCTCTGGTTGCAGAGGCCTGGATCTGTGCCTTCTGACAGTGTGCTGTACTTCTCACCGAAGCTTTGCAGTTTGAATTTTTTCCCATTGTAAAAAACAGTGTCCTCTTCAGGACTGAACAAAGGCGGAGGCAACCCTTTCTGTTTGGCATGGCGTTCCAGGAGGAAGCTTGGGGTCATCTGATCCCGCCACCTAAAGGGCCCTGCGCTGTGGAATTAAGGGAGAGGAAAAGGTGGGAAGGTTTGCATCCCAGAGAACATTCTGCTTTGAGCTGCAGATGAGCATTGTGGGGGGGCGGTGCATGAGTGGAGCCAGGTTCAGGCCCTGGTTTCCCAGATGCAAGTCTCCTCCTAAGGGAGCTGGGGCCTCCCTCCTCCACCCCTCCCCTACTCTCTTGCCCGGCTTCAGGTCCACTCACTAGCAGTAGGATTTGGAGAGCCCACAACGGGCGCCAAAACCAGACAGGAGTCGGTTTTCGAGGTCAATGACTGTGGTTCCAATCTTTTCATCAGGTGAGAACAGGTCAAAGTCATATAGCTGGATCTCTAGGTCCTTCTCCAGGGGAATGGTGCAGCTCAGTTCAAACATACTGGGGGTGAGGGTGTTGGAGACTGCGGACTGTGCTGTCCGCAGGCCTCCCTGTCCAGCTTCACAGCCCCTTGTTTGGTCATGGTGAATATGGAAAACAGAGCCTGGGGTGGCTGTTGACTGCCAAGAACTATCCCCCAGGATTGGCTAGAAATAACTTTTGACAGGCCTGGCTTATGGGACCCTGAACTCCTTTCCCAGGTGAAGCATTTGAGAGGGAGAATAGAACTGACCACCCTTCCATCTGTCCAGCCCCGAGTGTGTGTAAGACCCCATGTTAGGAACTCAGAGGTTAGAGAGAAATGGAAGAAATCTTCGCCTTCTGGAGCTTACTCCTACCCAGCGTGGGAGGGTGTGAGGGTGTGGTGAAGTGGGATCGGGTAAAGTTGGGGCAGCTCACATGCCGAAGATGGGATTCAGAGTGTTGGGGTAGTACTTGTCCCGGTTGCCCATCGTTGTCTGTCCCAGTTTCAGGATCACATAAGGGTCACACTGGGGTTCAGTCATAGTGAGAGAAAGGCAACAGGAAGTGGAGAGTCAGTCCAGGTTGGTTGGGGAGGGTGGGGAGTGGACTGGAAATGAGTCCCTGTCAACGGGGGAGCCTGTGGGGAATTGACCATCTGGGTATCAGCCTGAGGGAGCCCCAGGACCTTGACACAAGGTTTGGGAGGCACCCGGGTTGGGTGGTCCTGGAGATGAAGGACACCACAGGGCTGGGGCTGCTGATTACCAGGCCATTGGAATCTTGGGGCTGCAGGTTGATGGCTCGAACCATGTACACGCGCACCAAGCACTCCTGAGGGAAGTCCTCTTTGTTGCGCCAAACCAAGAACTGGCGGGGGGGCTTGGGGGCTTTTGGATCCTCAGGAAAGGGGTAGACGCGGAAAAGGCCCTGTGTGTGTGTTGGGGAAGGAAGGTGTTGAGTGCAGGCCTGGCCCTGCGGTGCCCCTGGCCAAAGCTCCCAAGAGAGTGTGCTGCACCGAGGATGGGAGAGAGGGGCTCAGCAGAGACGCTCTGTGGGAACAGCAGGTTTGGGGGGTTATGTTGGGCTGACAACTATGGTGGTTAGGTGGGTTTCCAGTTTCTGCTGACACAGACTCTCATTCCAGCCCCTGTCCATCCCTTCAGGCTGGAACTTGTTCTCTAAGGCTCTTGGGCCTTGGGAGACCTGCGTAGGCCCAAGCTGGATTGAGAAGGGCCCTGCCTAGCCCGTGTAAAGGGGGAGGTCACTCCGAACCTCTGCATTGGTCAGCCTTTTATCCCCTGCTCCCCAAACTGTTTTTCAGGCATTCCCTACCCCGTCCCCACCATGAGCATAGAGAGCCAGGGCTTTGATTAGAATCTTCTGGGGGACGGAAGGGGCATGGGAGACGGGTAGCTCCATGGGAGTGAACACGCACCTTGAACTCCCCTACCACAGGGCTGTCCAACTTGGGCTCTTCTTGGTAGAGTCTGAAGGTCTGGCAGAAGTCCTGCAGGCCTTCAAAGGCGGGCACGGCTTCCAGCTCACAGTCATACACCTGTAGGGGGTGTGTGGGGTCCAGGCCAGTGGGGAGAGCAGGCCTGGGTTCAGCTGAGGGAGGACCACTCCTGCCGTCAGGGGGTTGAGGGATCACCATTTCCTGGGTCTCGCTTTGAAGCGTTTACCCAGTCAGTGGCCTGAGAGTCAGCACTGACTGCTGTAGATGGGGCAGCTCTGGTTCCCCAAAGGGCATGTCTGATGGAGGTGTGGCCTGTAGTCTTGGGGAGACAAGGAGGAAACTATCCCCCCACCCCCGACCCTGTCATTCCTAGAGGCATCAGGGTGAGGTCTGCTGGTCACCCCCTCCTCCTCCCTCTTTCATTCTGTGTCTCAGCAGTCTCCCCTCCCAGAGATCTCCAAACCTTCAGGGTATGATAGTCTTTGTACTTGTACTGCAGGGCCTTCGAATCTCCTGTGGCCCAGAACAGCTTGCTCCACCAGTCCACTTCATGCTGGTACTGATCCTGGCAGGGAAGGTCATTCTGGTCCTTGGGGAGAAGGCACCAGAGCCCTCCCCTGCCCAGGGCATGCTGCACCCACCGCCTCCCTGAGCTGCCCAGAGTGGTTTCTTGTTCCCTGGGGCTGAGCCTGCATCACCTGAGCTTTGCTGGGACTGATCCAGAACTTTTCATAGAAGTAATCTAGGAGCTGAAAAATGAGAGCAGGAGAGCAAGGTGAGGCACCACATGCCGACCTAGTCTGCTCACTGTCTCTGACCCCCCAGGAGAAAGGGATGGAAGGCAGGGCCTTCCTTTCCTGGTTCCCTGGCTCTTCACAGAGCCCTTTCAACTCAGGGATTGGCACACATGGAACCAGGAGGAGGATAAACTTAGTTCTTACCCTCATAGGCCTCAGCTACAGACAGAACTCTGGAAGGGCCCAGAAATGCAGAACCCCAGTCTTACTAAATCAGAACTGCTTTTGCTCAAGATGTCCCCCAGGATTCCTGTGCATTCAGTTTGACAAGTGCTCTCGAGGGGTACTTCTGAACCTTGGAAACACTGGAATCACCGGGGAGGAGGTGGGGGCCTTGGAGACTCTGCTGATGCCTGGGGCTTTCCCCAGCAATCCTGATGGGACAGGTCAGTGGCCTGGCCATCAGGATTTCTTTAAACTCTCAGACGGTTCTAATGTACAGTCCAGGTGGAGAATCACAGCTTTAGGGTTCTCATGTACACCAGGAACACACATACCAGAGCTCTGTTTTATCTCCACCCCTGCTTGGGGACAAGGGTTGTCCCCTGTAGATGGCATGGGAGAAGGTGGAGACCCTGAGCCCTTAACTCACCTTCTGGTACTTGTTCACAGACAGCACTGTGTGGAGAGAGAGCAATCATGAATCTCAGGAGAGAGAGAAGAGTGAGGGGGAGGAACACCAGCCCAGAGGGCAGCCAGGTCCATCCCCACTCCCAGTGCCAGCTTGAAGGTGAGGCCTGGGGAAGGGCAGGGTGAAAGGACCGTACTTGGGAGCTGTGGAGGCACGTAGTCCTCAGCCCAGGGGTCACAGAAGTAGGGTTGTAGGGAGTGGATGTTGGCCTGACCCACCACGGTCTGCTGGCCGAAGTCCTGATTGTCCACCACCTTCAATGTGAGGGGTGGTGCATAGGCCTCCTCTGTGGGGATGAACTACAGCCCCAAGGCAAGGCGGAGCATGAGGCCTCCTGGAAGGAAAGGGCTGCCCCAGCCCCTGCTCTGCCCGAGGCCACCTTACCAGCGTGAGGAAGAGGACTGACTGCATGAAGTTAGGGTTGGTCTGGAAGTCCTTGATGGGCTCTGTCTGCAGGGACTCTTCCCAGCATTCTACCAGGAGCTGGGGGGAACGCACCTGCTTCATGTTCCGAAGGCCCCAGACCAGAATCTGCCAGAACAGAGGAGGGCAGGGCAAGCTGTAGCTGGGGCCTCTAATGGGGTCCTGGCCAGAGAGGGGGCTGTCCTGGGAGTGATGGTGCATCAGGTAACATCTGGGGCCAGGAAATGAGCTGGATGAAGTCAGGGTCTGAAGGCTAGCACAGGTGTCCTGTCCCATGAGGGATCAGTGCTTGTCCTCAAGGCCTCCGTGAGGGAGTGCCCTCTAGCTACTGTGACTGTCCTTCACTGGCCTCCAGGGCCCTTGAGGTATTGCCCTTCCTCCCCTGCTGCTTTGTTTGGCTTGTGGTCTTCAGGAGGGAGTTCCTGAGGCTGGCTGCCTTGAGGGCCCACAGAAGTAGAGGGTAACCCAGATTCCTTGGGTATCCTTGTTGCCATTTAGCTCATTGCCGACTTGGATCCCATAGAACTCCATGGTCGTTCAGTGTGCTCAACAGACAGACACTGGGCACCCCAGCAAATGTCCATGCTCTTACTCACGGAAGCCTGTTCAGGGGACCAGAGTGGGGTTGCCTGATCTTAGGGGGCATCTCCAGGGCTAGGAGGACCTGACCATCTTTTGCTCTTCGCCAGATTCATGGCAGAGCACAGAAGTTCCGTGTGGGGACCTCCAGGCGACTGTCAAAAGATAGGTGAGAAACATACTGGCATTTGGAGGCAGGCAGGGCCAGGCCCAGATTCTGGTTCTGCCACTTACCCTGTGTCACGGTGCCTGGGCTAGTTTGTTTCTCAGAGGCTCAGTTTTCTTGTCTGAAAGTGGCCCCTACTGCAGAGGGGCAGGGAGGGCTCAAGTGAGATGGTGAACACGAAAGCCTTTTGTCTATGACCCACCATAGAGCTCTGCATTAAGACAGTTTAAGGTACTCTAGCAGAGCTTCTGCTCTTCATGTCTTTCCTGTCTCCCTCCATCTCTCAGACAGTGTCTTTTTGGGGTCCGAGCTTTGCCTCAGATAGTCAGGAGGGCCCCAGGAGAGTCTGCAGGGAGAGCCCCACGGTGCCCGACTGCTCTGGGGGGTGCCCGCCCTCTCCTCCCCATACCCTCATCACCTCCACAGCCATTTTCTTTAGTGTCGGCTGGATGCTCTTGGGGAGTGTGTAGACTCCGTTCTTCCAGGGAACACTTAAGATTGGTGGCCTCTCTTTGACACTCTGAAGGGGTGAGGTGGGAAAGCAAGGTGTGTGAGGCCGTAGTTGGCCCATCCTCCTAACCCCCCACCTCCAATTCAAGTCCCTAGCAGGGCTCCAGGGAGGCAGCTCTGGAGCCCGGTGGCAGCAACAGGCAGGCATCACCAAGCCCAGTGTGCTGGCTCCAGGCCCCAGGCCTTCCCTCAGTGGGTTGAGCTGGGGACTTGCTGGTTGTGGGAACTTGAGGCAGGGGAGTGGGGCAGGGTGGGGGCCCCCGAGCACCTCAACCCCCCTGTCCATACCTCAGTCTCAAGGATCAGCTCACAGGACACCAGGATCTCACCCTCTTTCTCCCCTAGCAATTTTACAAGGGGGTGCCACCTCAGAGGGGGCAGGGTCCGTTTTTGGACATCCAGCCAGACCACTGGGGACCACATGCTCCGGGCCCACAAGCTCTCCTTTCCCTGTAGGGAAGGGGAAGTTCACCAAACACAGAGGCCAAGCTGGCAGGGTTCCGGCCCCTCCCCCAGGGTGCCAAGAACTCTTGGTTAAGGGCTGGCAATTCTGTTGACGTGATGCTCTCCACGAATCAGGCTCCCCCCGGAATACATTCGGTATATTCTCCTCTAAAATAAAAACTCAGCCACTCTGTCCAGTCTAGCCCACCTTACCTGGGCGTTCTGCTGCCACAGTTCCAAGACCACGAGTGGAGGGCTTGCTTTGGTGTCTTCAGGGTTCTCATACAGAAGAAGGTGCTGGAAAATGAGTGTCTGGGCCCACGTTGGGGCTGCAGAGCTCTTCAGGGTTTGGGTGCACTGGCTATGGTTCAAGAAGACCAACCGAATGAAGGGCACTGCGGGGTGGATAGAAGGAGAGGAGAGGGTCCTGCCACTGAGCCCTCAAGTGAGGCGCTCCTCTCTGGCAGCTGCCACCACTGGACTAGAGATCCAGGGAAGCCCAGGCTGGGCGGCCACAGCCCCGGACAGCTGCCCAGAAGGCCACCACAGTGCAAGCTGCAGAGTGAACAGCGGGGACCATTTGGCTCCAGCCACATCTCTCTACACCGCCTGGTCAAGGTCTGGGTGTCACAGGGGTAGAAGCCCCACGGCTCCTCTGGAGGACATCTGAGGAGCAGCTACATGTGGCTGTCCTTCCACAGCAACAGCGTGTCCTTTCACAGCATCGGCTGTGGCGTCAGGGGATGTCCTGTGGCCTTCTCTATGTGGATGCTGATGCCCAATGGACACAGCTCCCGGCAGACACCCACAGCCCCAGCCCAGAGCCTCACCTGGCAACCTGCTTCTCACAAACAGTGCTACGGATAGGAGCACATGACTCTCCTGAAAGCTTCACTGGGTCCTCGTGCCCAGGACTGCAAATCGCCACACCTCCTCCCCAACCCCTTCTGTCAGCTTCTGAGATAAGGTACATGCGGTCCCACCGTGGGTCACCCTTTCTTTTGTCTTCCCGTCTCATTAGTCCTCTGCCACAAAACTCCTCTTCCCTCTTCAAGGCCTAGCTAAGTGGTCCCCACCAGGGTGAAGCCTCCCCAGCACCACCTCCTTGATTGCACAGTTTTGGGCACACCTCTCAAGAACAGCCCCACGTTATACTCCTTGTTTTTATCCTTTCTCCAAGCCAGGGCCCTCAGTTGCTGGGGAGGGGGGGTCTGCATGAGTGTCATCCCCTTCCTTGTCATATTTTTTATGCTGCTAGGTGGCTACCTCAGGGGTCCCCAGGAGCTTGGGGAGAAAAGGGTGCCTGTAGCCTACCCTGGAATGTCTGCATCTGGTTGGACATTAGGTTCCGGGCCTGGTAGATGTAGCAGAAAAGCTGGTAGTAGTGGGGCTCTGAGTAAGAGAGGAGCCTCGTCCATCACCTGCCCCCAGGATCCCCGCCCCGGCTCCTCCCCACTGCCTGTCCTCGGATGCAGGGTCCCTGGGGCCACCTGAGCAGACTCTCAAAGCTCACTGTTGAAGATGCAGTAGATGAAGGGTAGGGCATGTAGCTGGATGTCCTCTGGGACAGGCCTCCAGGAGCTCCTGATCATTTTGTCTGTAGCAGGTGTCAGCCTCTTGTTCTCTTCCTTCCTTCTCTTCTCTTTCAGATCCATACCCTGTGCCCAGGACATTCTCCCTGAGGTTCTTGGGTGCTTTTCTTATCTCCCCTAGTGCAGGCCCAGGTCACTCTTCCCTTCTAGCCCAAGGGTGTGGACCTGGGGCACACTCTCTCCCATCCCTCAGCTGTCAGTGCCCCAATCATGGTTTGTCCTCTGCTGTCTGCCACACCCAAGGCTGGGCCCCAGCTCTGGGAGGTGGGGTTGCAAGGAGGAGTCACCTAGACCACAGAGGCTTTACCAAGGATCCCTCCAGGAGGAATATGGGTGCAATGCCCTTGTCCTTGTTCGGGACCATCCTGCGGTGCCAGCAGCGGCGGCGGAACTGGCTCTGGGGTTGAGGGTTCAGGTGGAACTTGGAGCCGAAGGTGCCATACTCCCAGCCCTCCTCATCCTTGGCTGGGATGGGGTGGTGCTGCGGGGAGGGGAGCAGAATGTCACCTTCCCGCCATGGCATGGGGTGTGGGCGACGGCACCCACCCAGGCAGCCCTCTCACCAGCTGCAGGAAGGAGAGGGTCTCCTCCTCCAGGCTCAGCTTCCCGTGGTTCCGGCAGCGCACACGTACCCAGCGCCGCCGGCGGCACGAGTAGTAGGTCTTTTCCACTGAGTTCCAGACCCGAGGTTGGCCCGACGGCTCAATCCCCACTCCGTATTCCCAGCCTGCACGGGCAGGGCCACAGCCTGTGGGTGCCCAGGTGCCCATGGGCTGGGAAGTATGGACATACCTGAAAAATGGGCCCCAGAAGGCGGGCTAACGGGGAAAGGCTTTCCCTCCTGTTTAGGTGTGTCGGGCCCTGAGGTGTGAGAAAGGATGGTATACTTGGGCCCAACCACCCATCTTACAAATGAGGAAGGCAGGGCTCAGAGACGTCCTGTGACCCACACAAGGTCACCCAGCCCATATGTAGCAGAGTCAACGTCTTGAGCCCAGGACTTTGGACTTCCAGCCCATCACTCCTTGCCTGGAGCTACTACGGCAGGTGAACCCAGGCTCCCTGACCATTTTCCCCTTTCTAGAACTTGCTCAGGAGGCACTTACAACCTGCCCTGTCTGAAAGCTGGGGCCCATGTCTATAGAAAGGGTGGAGACCCCACTGTCCAGAGGTTGGGCGACCCCTGGAAATTCAGGCCCATCCCACCTTAGAGCTCGGTTGCTTTGAGGCTGTGGGAAGTGTCAGTCCCTGGCAGCTCCAGGGCCTCCTTCCCTCTGCCTGCGCCCAGAGGACTGACCCTCACTGTCCACCGCATGGTTCAGCTCCACGATCCAGCTCTCCTTAACATGCCAGCCTCGGGGACACTGCACATTCTCCCGGGCCTCCACGGGCTCTCCGTTCTGAGGGTGGATAGACAGGGCAGGCTGGGGGCATCTGAACTGGGAGGCCATCTTCACTCCCTCAACCACCGTGGCGTGGTGCCTCCTGCCCCCTGGAGCAGACAGTGCTTGCTACTTCTGATGCCACCCACCTATCCACTCAGCGTGCTGTACTGACTTGCCTTTTCAAATGGTAAATATATATATATTTAAAGATTTTATTTTATTTATTTGACAGAGAGGGAGGGCATGCACACAAGCAGGGGGAGTGGGAGAGGGAGAAGCAGGCTCCCCACCGAGCAGGGAGACCAACTGAGCCACCCAGGCACCCTTAGTAAATTTTTTTTTTAATTTTATTTATTTGTCAGAGGGAGAGAGAGAGCACGCGCACAAGCAGGGGGACCAGAAGAAGGAGAAGCAGACCTCTCGCTGAGCAGGGAGCCCGATGTGGGGCTCAATCCCAGGACCCTAGGATCATGACCTGAGCCGAAGTCAGATGCCTAATGACTGAGCTGCCCAGGCGCCCCAGTAAACGTATTTTTATTTATTTTATTTTTTTTAAAGATGTTATTTATTTATTAGAGAGATCACAAGTAGGCAGAGAGGCAGGCAGAGAGAGAGGAGGAAGCAGGCTCCCCGCTGAGCAGAGAGCCCGATGCGGGACTCGATCCCAGCACCCTGGGATCATGACCTGAGCCGAAGGCAGAGGCTTAACCCACTGAGCCACCCAGGCGCCCCCCAGTAAACGTATTTTTAAAGGGAAACTTAATTATAGCCACTATCAGTGGCAAATCAGTACCGTAAATAGGGAATACCCATACTAATGATTGTGAAAGGGGAACAGGGTGACTGATCTCAGCTAGATGCTGCCACCTGCCCAAACCCACTCTGTCCTTGTTGAGGAGGGGAGGATAGTATGCCCGAGAGATGGGTTTAACCCGCACTGTCCGACACACAGTAGCCACCAACCTCCTGGGGCCACTTCAGTGTAAGCTAATTAAAATGAAACAAAATTGGGCGCCTGGGTGGCTCAGTGGGTTAAGCATCTGCCTTTGGCTCAGGCCATGATCCCAGGGTCCTGGGATCGAGTCCCGTGTTGGGCTCCCTGCTTGGTGGGGAGTCTGCCTCAGTCCCTCCCTCCTGGTCATGCTCGCTCTCTCTCTCAAATAAACAAATAAAATCCTTAAAAAAATAAAAAATAAAATGAAACAAAAGCCAAAGTTCAGTTCCTCACTCTTCACAAGTACCACATTTCAGGTACTTGCTAGCCACTGGAGAGACGGACAGTGCAGACATAGAACATTTCCATCATCATAGGAAGTTCTTTCAGATGGTGTGGGCTTAGACTAGCCCCAGACAGAGTCTCTCCTGAGTAAGCGCTACCTTTGGAAGAAGCCTAGGAAGGAAACACTGCTCCCTATCTTGTCCCTTATAGTCTACTTGAATGTACCTCTACCTGCCCCCTTGGGATACTAATGCCATCAGCGCGCATTCAGGCTCCTGCGCAGCATGTGGGGGCTCAGAGGTAACCCTTGGTCCAGTGCTCTTCCCACTCAGACAACCCAGCTTCCAAGGTCCCCACCTGCATGCACTGCTTGTCCCCCAAGACAGCTTTGGCCCCTGCTTACCATGTCTGTGTTTGGGATGGCTGCCTGCACCCAGGCCCCCGTGGTGTCACGACACTGGTTCTCATACACCTCCTCTAGCACCTGGCTCTTGTTGATGTCTACGTCCAGGAGGAGTCTGGGGGCAGCGAGACCTCAAGTTTCCAGCACATCTCCCCGAACTTTCAGGCTCCCGAGTTGTCCTCTGCTGGCCCAGTGTTCCCCTACCTGGCAGCCTGCTCTGGGCAAGGCTGGGCCGTGGGGCTTGGCCTCCAGGGTAGGGTGGTGGGCTGGGCCCTTCCTCTTGGGCATCCCAGCCTCTGGGAGCAGGCTACAATGGCCATGTGCCCATCTCCCCGAGCTGTGGCTAACTGGCTCTCCCAGGTGAAAAGAACAGCCCACCCCAGGGGCACACAGGCTCTAGGCTTGCCCCCTTGCCTTACCTCCTCTGAGGCTCCACTGTCCACTGCCCCTGCCAGTGCCATCCTTGGGGTGCCTGGAAATCCTCCTTGGGGAGGGCCTTGTGGCCCATGACGTCCGAGAAGTTGGGGCAGTGGTATAGCCCCTGCTGTCCCCACTGGTCTTTATACTTGGCCTGGTTCTCGTACTAGGGGAGGGGGAGCTGTCAGCAGCTTGCGGCCTCCCCAGCTCACATTGGGACATCCTGTCCCTCCTTGGACCCCTTACTCTGGGCTGCAGGGGCCTCTTAGAAGTGTGTTAGGCAGAAGGGGCCAGGAGCTTATCATCAAACCCTCCCCTCCAGCCAGGCCCATGCCTGAGGTTTTACATGAACTGTCCCCTGTAATCCTCACGATCCCATTTCACAAGGGGGGAGACTGAGGCTCAGAGGTCAACTCTACCCCAGGGTGCTTAACCACTGAAGGGTAGAGCTGGCAGATGCCTGTGTTAGAGCCTGGGGCAGAGGGTGCAACAGTGTGGTCCATTAGCCTTGTTGCTGCTGACCCGGGGAACCTAGTGCTGCTCCACCACTCATCACATCTTTTCTGCCTCTGAGCCCTTTTCCCCACATTCCCCTGCTGGACACACAGCCCCTGATACCTGCACCTCATTCTAGATCACCTCTCATCTCACATCTCCAAGCCTATGTTGGGGCTGGTTACTCATGTTAATATATCCATTCACAGTGTGCAACTTAGGAACCACAAAAATAAGGTTTTGACTCAGTAAATTAAAAAGCTGAAAATTCTTGGGACGCCTGGGTGGCTCAGTTGGTTAAGCAGCTGCCTTCGGCTCAGGTCATGATCCCAGCGTCCTGGGATCGAGTCCCGCATCGGGCTCCTTGCTCGGCAGGGAGCCTGCTTCTCCCTCTGCCTCTGCCTGCCACTCTGTCTGCCTGTGCTCGCTCTCTTTCCCTCTCTCTGACAAATAAATAAACAAAATCTTAAAAAAAAAAAAAAGCTGAAAATTCTTGAACTCCTTTCCCTCTGCTCTCAGCTTTCTCCTTTCTCCTCCCCCTCTCAGCCATGTCCTCCCCCAGGGCAGCAAGGGTCATCTTTCCCTCCTCTGGTTCTAGAGCAGTCTCTGACTGGCTGCCCACCCACCCCATGCATCTGTGGTTCTCTGAGAAGATACCTCACTTCTTGCTCTGAATGTTCCAGGCCCCTCCCTCCCCAGAACCACCAAGACTGGCCTGAAAAACTGCCCCCCAGCCCCGCTGGAGTCTGCAGGGGTCCTAGGCTGCCAGGTTGGCAACAGATGAGACCTCACCTCACATGCATTGAAGTAACTGGGAGAAACTCCCAATAAAGCTCCATCAAGGAGAGAGTGACTGGCCCTAGGGGACGACCCAGCTGCCCCTTTTATCACCACATGGCCATGGCTTGTCAACATCGGAGGCTGCTCTAGTGCCACCTGTCTCTATCAAAGCCCACCTCATAATGCCCAGATTCTGCTGGTGATGGTTTTCTCCACCTTTGGTGCTGGGCTCTGGCAGCCTGGCCTCCCTACCCGCTACCACCCCCCCCCCGCCCCCACTGCACCAGGGCACTGCTCACCGTCTCCGCATACACGACCACCTCGCCCTCGCGCAGTAGCTGCAGATCCTTGCTGTCCGAGATGTTGCCAAACCACATGCAGACCCGGAGGTGGACCGGCAGCATGTCCTGTCCTTCACCTTCTGGGTACTAAACCAGAAGCAGGTCGACCCCATAGGGGTGCATGTCCCCCGGGGGCAGGGGCGTGAGTGAGTGAGGGGGGGCACACACACCTGCTCCATCACACTGAGCCCTGGGTGCTGGGGCTTAAAGTGAATGTTGCAGAGTTCCTGCTTTCCAGAGGGAGTTAATATGCACATGGTTCTACCTGCAACCCCATGCATCACAGAGAGGCTGGTGGGGTTTGTGGGAAGAGGGGTGGTGCCACCCAGGGAGCCTGGGGAAGCTCCAAAGGGAAGTGGTGATGGTGGTGACGTTGACAAATAAATGCCGAATGTGCAGGATACGCTAGGATCCTCTCACACCTCCATGGTGGGACACGGGAAATGGGGCTGCACATCATTTTCACCAGGCCCATTTTACAGAGGAGAAGACTGAGGCCTGGATATGGTCAAGGGTTGGTCTGGGGTCAAACAGACCAGTAAGTGGTAGAGCCAGGAGTCAAGTCTCAGTGGTTCTTGCAGGATGAGAAAGTGGGCATATGAAGGGGCCTTCCACAATGGAAAGGACCCAGGGCAGGCAGGCTTGGGTGTGGGGAAGCCCAGGGCAGCCTGGCTGTAGAGAATATGGGGCCCTGAGAAGGTGCCTGCAGTGGGAAGGGGCTGGGGCCAGGGCAGGGTGGTCCGGCATTCTCCAGGAAGCAGTGGGGAATGAAGGACATCTCTGGGAGGAAGAAAGTGTCCCCCACTTGTCTCCTGAGTGGGGGGGAAGGGTGAGAGGAGGGGCTGTGATTGTGCTGGTCAACCAGCCTTATTTATGGCCTGCATCTGATATGACGGGCCGGTGGCCAGGCCTTGTAGGCATTAAATGTTTGGAAAGCACTCAATCCTGGTCCAGGTGAGAGATGACAAGGGACTGGACCAATTGTGGTGTGAGGATGATGGAAGAGATGAATCTGAGGAACAGTTATGAGGGATGTGGACTTGGCATCAACCACACGATGATGGCTGCTGTCCCCTGCCTTCCTCTGGAGACTGTTTCAACCCCATTTCACCTGCTAAAGGGCCCAGGAGAGACAAAGTGGGTGTGCCCTTGGGGATACACCTGGAGTTTGCCCTAAGAGTTCAGGGTTTCTCCCTTGGGGTGTTTCTGGGCCCTTTCCTCCCCTAAGGAGTGGGGTGGCCCAAGGACACTTGGCTTCCCCACCTGCAGAACGAGGGTCTGTGTCTTCCCACAGAACCTGCCGGAGTGCAGAGCCCCTGTTGGGGAGAACAGGATGCTGTGGGTAGGCACCTGTGCATAGGCCACCCGCTGCTCCTTGGACGTCAGCCAGATCATCACGTCTGGGAGGCTCATCTGGGGCTGCCGAGGTGGGAGGGCATCAGGCCTGCGTGGCAGGCTTCAGGTCCTCCTCCCCTGCCAGTGTGTCCGGTGCCCACCTCAGGGAGAACAGCGTTGAGGCGGTACAGCCAGTCCTCCACGGTGGCCACCATGTTCCTGGGCTTAACTTCCTTGGCCTTTTGGGACAGTTCCTGTAGGAGGCGGCTGCGGAGCTGCCACCTCTTCTTGTCCAGCTCGGTGGCTCTGGGCTGATGGGCCATGCAGGGCAGAGGGTGTCTATGGCCAGGATCGGGAAGGAGGGTGCTGGGCCTCTCTGCCTCACCTCACAGGACCTCCCACCCTGCCTTAGGCCAACGTGCACTTCCTAGACCCGAGATCCTGCCCTGCCCCTGCTGGCCTGGACCCTGGTTCTCATGCACCCCCCCCCCCCACCCTCTCAACCCCATGCGGTGTGCCAGGCCTGTGCTGAGGAGCTCCTTGTGGAGTTGGGTGAGAGCCGGGAGATAGGGGCTAACCCAACTATGGGGGATGTGAGAAGTTTGGTTTGGTGGGAGCATCAGGTGTGGGTATAGGGACAACTGGGACCAGGTTGGGAGGGGAGGTCAGTGCCAGTTTCCAGAAGGCCTGAACAGGGGAGGAGAAGCAACTCTGGTTTGGGCTTTGAGCTGGGGAGATATTTGAGCAGAGCTCTTTTCTTGAGGAGGTGGGGGTTGGGGGCTGTTCTGTAGGGTGCTGGTCTGCACCCCCACCCCATGGGAGCCTGACCAGCTCAGCCCCAGCCCTGGTGCACACGCTCCTCCCCTACTTGCAGTCCTCCACCAGCTCCCTCAGCAGCTTCTCCCACTGGGGGAGCAGAGCAGGGTCTCTTGGATTCCTTATGGATTTCAGGGTGTCCAGATTGGCTTTCTGCCCAGCAGGAGAGAAACAGAAAGTGAGCATATGGAGGCTCACCCAGGAGAGGTTACAGGGCTGACCGGCCCGAGATGTTACCAGTCAGGACTTGGGGACCTTTGGGGAAACCTCAGGATGTCAATCCAAAGCTATCACATGTCCTTGCAAGGCTATGATCCCCACAACCCTCTCCACTACCCAACAGGGTAAGCAGCAGGAAGGAGCCAGGACAGGGCAGGACCGTAAGGGTTACAGTCTTGACCCAGGGCTTTGCTTCTATAGGTGCACAAAGTCATATCTAAGGTGGAGGCAGCAGGGGGCTCTCCTGCCTAAAAATGTTCAGTGACTTCCCTTCTTAGCAGATGCATAAGATCTTTTGTGATCTGACCTCTTCCAGTTTCTCTGGCTTTATTTCCGAATCACCTCCATGCCCTTCCTGTCCTGGAACTTCACGTCACCATGGATTTGCCAGCTCTTCCTTTCTCTGCACCCCCACCACGGCCCCAGCAAATCATTCAAGACTCTGCTCAAATGTTACCTCCTTTTCAAACACCTCCTCTGATTATCCTCTCTTCAGCTCCCCTCCTCCATCCCCATTCTCGCTGCCCCTATAGCTCTGGGTACTCCCTACAGTAGCTGTTTGCATATCCAAGTTCCCAGATGGGGAGGCTAGGCGCTGTTTATGCAGCTTTCCATCTTCATTGTCTAGCACAGTGCCTGATGTTTCTATGCTTCTGTCTTCCTTGGTGTGGAATGCATGAGTGACTTGAGTGACTGGCTCCCTAGGACTGTGATTTAGTTCCCCAAGCCTCCCATCAGCAGCGGCGGCGCAGAACCCCCTGCCTGCACCCTTCTGTACCACTCACCAGGCGGTCCCGGGTAAAGTGGAGGAGATTGAGGCAGTTCATGCGGAAGCTGACGTCTTCCCATTGGGAGGTCACAGCCACGACTGGCTTGGTGTTGTACCAGGGCACATAATGGTAGATGTTCCCTGAGACACAGACATGTGGGGGGGTGTTTGAGGGACTCTGGGAGGTCTCCTCTTATTGTGCCCTCTCAGAGGACCCTCCCTAAGCTACTCTATTCTTCAAGGACACCATCTGCTAATAATCCTAATTGGACCCCTCCCGCCAAGAGGGTGGGTTGCTGGCCAGTTGAGAACATGTGCGCTTTGATGAACACAGCTGGCCTTCTTGAGCATTCATTGTGCCCAGGGTTTCACATAGCTTTTCAAAGTCCCCATTTTACACATGGGGAAAATCCAGGCTGGGGTGGGGGACAGTAGTCTGCCTGAGGCATCTAGCTCCAAGGTCCCATGCCCTTAAGGTATGACCAGGCGAGATGACCCTACCCTTGAGGTAGGGTCTCCCTTTGGGGTGGTCTGTGAGGCAGAGGAGAAGTGAGGAGACCCAGGGACCTTAGGGGGAGACCCAGGGTTTGGTCGGGGTGGGCAGCATCTCACATGAAGGGCCTGCCAGGACAGAGGCACAGGGTCAGGAGAACAAGGATGGATACCAACCAGTGATGGGGTTGGGAAACTGGGCTCCCAGGCCATGTTCCTTATTGAAATGAGGGGGGAAGGGAGATGAAACATAAGTTCATTTAAAAATTTTTCTGAGTTGTAGTGCTGACTTGATGTAGGGAAAGAAATCCACGGAAGCCAAAATAAAGTAAAAGCAGAAACTCTGTGAGGCAAGCGAAAGCAAAGCTGACTTTTGCCTGCTAAGCTTCTGGCAAATCCTGGAGAACTTCTGCTTCTCTTTGGCAAGGGCCAGGGCAGGGTGCTCATCGGGGAAAGCCTAGCACTGCCCATGGTGAGCAGTCTCACAGGAGATCCCATGTGTTATGGGTTGAACTTTGCTCCCCATAAAGGTATTTTGAAGTCCTAACTCCACCACCTCAGAATGTGACCTTATTTAGAAATAGGGTCATTGCAATTAGAATTAGTCTAGATGAGATCATACTGGAGTAGGTTAGAGCCTTAACACAATACAGATGTTCCTAGAAGATGAAGAGAGGGACACAGAGAGAGGAGGGACACAGAGAGAGCCATGTGAAGATACAGGGACACAGGGGAGCACACCACGTAAAGACAGAGGCAGAGGCGGACTGCTGTGTCTTCATGCAAAGGAGCACCAGAGATCGCAGGCAAGCTCCAGAAGCTGGGAGAGAGGCACAGGTCTATCAGAAGGAACCAACTCTGGGGCGCCTGGCTGGTTCAGTAGGTAGAGCGTGCAACCCTTAATCTTGGGGTTGTAGGTTTGAGCCCCACAGTGGATATAAAGGTTACTTAAAAATAAAATCTTTTTTAAAATATAAAGTAAGAAAGAAGGAACCAACCCAGCTAACACCTTGACTTTCAACTTCTAGCCCCCAAAGCTGTGAGAGAATAAGTCTCTGTTGTTCTAAGCCACCAAGTTTGTGGTGCTTTGTTAGGGCAGCCCTAGGATATGAATATGCCATGCAAAGCTGGCACTCTGAAACCGAAACCCTCAGTCAATGAGACATAATCCACTGCACAGAAGACAATAGCAAATAAACCAGCCCATCTCCATCATGGCTCTGGGGAGAGAGAGCAGAAAAATTCCCCCAACATTTGTTACTGCAAATGAGGCCTCATGCAGGTTGTATTCTGCATTCTTATCACCTGTATAGTCTGGAGAAACTTTAAAATGGTCTTTGGTTGGTAGTGCCCCAGGGAACTGGAGGAAGCAAAGAAGGATTTCTTTAACTTTAAAGTCCCAAAGGACTGTAAATCAAGGAAGTTCAAGAAATAAAGGAAGGACATAAAGGAAGTTCAAGAAAATGAGCAGCTCAGAACCAAGACACACATTCTAGTCCTGCAGCTCTGTTTCCAGGTACACACCCAACCGAAAAGGAAAAGCTGATGGATACAGAAGAAAACCAAGGAAACCATGGTATTATCAAAAGACATATTATTGGGCTGCCTGGGTGGCTCAGTGGGTTAAGCCTCTGCCTTCAGCTCAGGTCATGATCTCAGGGTCCTGGGATCGAGTCCCACATCAGGCTCTCTGCTAGGCAGGGAGCCTGCTTCCTCCTCTCTCTCTCTCTCTCTCTCTACTTGTGATCTCTCTCTGTCAAATAAATAAAATATTAAAAAAAAAGACATATTGTAAAAGGTTCATGGCAGCACGATTTATAATAGTCCAAAACAGGAAATAACCAAAATCTCCCTCAGTAGTAGAAGGAAAAAATAAATTATGGTATATTTGCCCAGTGGACTACTACGCAGCAGTGAGAACGAGCCAGAACCATGCCCAACATCATCTAGATTTTGTTTCCATTTCACAAGATGGTGGGCAAAAGAAGCCAGACACAAAAGACTGCATATTATATGATTTGTTTTATATAAAGCTAACAACCAGACAAAACGAATTGGAGTTAAGGAGGGTGGTTGTCCTTGCTGAGAGTGGGGGTAGAGGGGCTCAAGGGTCCTCTGGAATGTCAGGGCTCCATTTCATGGTCTGAATGTTGTTACGTGGGTATTTTTGCTTCACGATAATTCATTGAGTTGGACACTTGGGATTGTGTAATTTTTTATAACTATGTTATACTTGAGTCAAAAGTTTACTTAAGGGCGCCTGGGTGGCTCAGTGGGTTAGGCCGCTGCCTTCAGCTCGGGTCGTGATCTCAGGGTCCTGGGATCGAGTCCTACATCGGGCTCTCTGCTCAGCAAGAAGCCTGCTTCCCTCTCTCTCTCTCTCTGCCTGCCTCTCCGTCTACTTGTGATCTCTCTCTGTCAAATAAATAAATAAAAAATCTTAAAAAAAAAAAAAGTTTACTTAAGAATTTGGGGCAGCTGGGTGGCTTAGCAGTTATGAGTCTGACTTCAACTCAGGTCATGATCTCGGGGTCCTGGGATTGAGCGGACAGGGCTCTGCACTCAACAGGGAATCTGCTTGTTCCTCTCCTCTGCCCCTCCCCGTGTTCATGTTCTTTCTCTCAAATAAAATCGTAAAAAAAAAAAAAAAAAGTTTACTTAAGAATAAAAAAAAAAAATAGGACCACTGGGTGGCTCAATCTGTTAAGCATCTGTCTTCAGCTCAGGTCATGATCCCAGGGTCCTGAGTACCGCATCGGGCTCCCTGCTCCGTGGGGAGCCTGCTTCTCTGTCTCAGGCTCCCCTCGCCTGTGCTCAATCTCTCTCTCTCTCTCTGTCAAATAAATAAAATCTTAAAGAAAAAAGAATTTAAAAAATAGTGGAGACAAGATACATAAAATACATTGTGTCAAATAGTGGAAAATACTATGGAAAAGAATAAAGTGGGGAAAGGGATAAGGAGCTGCCAAAAATTTTTAAATAGAGTGGTTACCTAAGGCCCTTCCAAGAAGATTAGAAGAAATTATCCAGAATACAGCCCAGAGAGATGACAAATAGGGAAGAGAGATTTAAAAATATGAAGAATAGGATGAGGAGTCCCATAGAGGATAGAGTGAGTTTGAGGAGGAGCCGTATAAGAGACAAGGGGAAGAAGTAACTGTCGAAGCAAAAATAACTTATAATTTTCTAGAATTGTAGGCAGACACTAGTTTCAAGCTCTGGTACTGAGTGAATCATTAGAATGATAAATAAGCAGAGATCCAGGGCTGGGGTTCTCAGATATGAACGTGCAGATACAAGATGGCAATTTTCTTCTTCTACTCTTGGATAGCATATAAAAGCAATGAGGAGGAGGAAAACAGCTCAATTTTCAGCAAAACAAAGAGAGATATAATCTGTAGACTCAAAATACACATAATGACTGCCAAAAGCAACTACGATTGTGGTCCAAAGCTGAAGCAGGAAGTGGTGAAGTGTAACAGAAGTCACCTGCGGGGAAGCGCAGAGCAAGGCAGACAGCTGGGAGCTCAGCTTGATGGGAGCAGAGTTCTGAAAGTGCCAGCAAAAATACGCTCCCAGAATGAACTCTGGGCGCAGATGAGGAAATGGGAGCTGGCAAAACAAAGAAAAAAAAGCAGAAGCAAAAACAAAAACACCCTAGAAAGGAAGATAACATAAAAAGAAGCCCAAGGGAGATTAGACCCTGCAGACATCTCAGGGAGAGGCATAGAAATAAAGATAGAAGTAAGAAAAGTGACCCAAAATAAAAAGGAAATAGAGAGTCATGAAGGATCAGGGAAAAGCTGATGAATACAGAAGAAAAACCAAGGAAAATTGTTAAGCCCATAAATGGGGCCCCTAAAGTAGAAAACCTAAACTATGGCACAGAATATTTAAAGATATAATCTAAGGGGCGCCTGGGTGGTTCAGTGGGTTGGGGCCTCTGCCTTTGGCTCAGGTCATGATCCCAGGGTCCTGGGATGGAGCCCCACAAGGGGCTCTCTGCTCAGCGGGGAGCCTGCTTCCTCCTCTCTCTCTGCCTGCTTCTCTGCCTGCTTGTGATCTCCGTCTGTCAAATAAATAAATAAAATCTTTAAAAAAAAATATATATATATATATATATAATCTAAGAAAACTCACATGGGGAAAGAGATAGTCTTTTAAACAAATGGTGCTTGAAAATTTGGATTATTCATATACAAATTAATTCAAAATGGATCATATAGCTAAATATAAGAAGTAAAACTGTAAAACTTATAGAAGATAGGAGAAAAGTCTTCATGACCTTGGGTTAGGCAAAGGGATCTTAGATATGACACCTTAAAAGAAAATAAAGTTGGACTTCACCCAAATTGAAAATGTTCTCACTTCAAAAACACTGTTAAAATAATGAAAAGACGGCCACTTGCAAAGATGTGGATGGAACTAGAGGATATTACACTGAACAAAATAAGTCAATCAGAAACAGACAATTATCATATGATCTCCCTGATAAGAGGAAGTTGAGAGGCAAAGCGGGGGGATTTGGCGGGTAGGGAAGGAAAAAATGAAATAAGATGGGATCAGGAGGGAGACAAACCATATGAGACTCTTAATCTCACAAAACAAACTGAGGGTTGGGGGGGCGGGAGGGGAGTAGGGAGAGGGTGGTTGGGTTATGGACACTGGCGAGGGTATGTACTATGTTGAGTGCTGTGAAGTGTATAAGCCTGACGATTCACAGACCTGTACCCCTGGGGCTAATAATACATTATATGTTAATAAAAAATAAATAAATAAAAGCTTATCAGAAAAAAATTTGTATCATTTGATAGTTACTTATGTTTTATATCAAGAAAATGACATTTATTATATATAAAATGGCATGTTACAATGAGTGGTGGGTGTTACACGCAACTAATGAATCACTGAATACTACCTCAAAAAACTAATGATGTACTATATGTTGGCTAAGTGAACAAAATAAAAAAAAATGGCTTTTGAAAATGACAAATACAATAAACAGAAATTGTGCTAAAAACAAAAGAAAAGACCAGCCAAACTATTTGCAAATCATGTATCTGATAAAAGACTTGGATCCAGCATATATAAAGAACTCTTACTGCCCCATAGGAAGAAAAACAACCCAATTTAAAAACTGTTAAAAAAATTATACCACTAAATAAATTATTAACAAAATAAAAGAAGATTGGAACTACTCATGAAAGAGTATACCTCATGCCAGGGACAACTGACCCCAAATCATCAACACTTCAAAATAATCTGGTGAAGTTAGTAGACTTGCAAGATACAGGATATTTGAGCAGCTGGACAGAAAGGTGAAGAAATTTATAGGGAAAAAATATCAGAAAGACAGAAGGTATTGGTTATGAAACTTTAAGAAGCCACAAACTTCTAGAGCAGGACATGAGAGAATTCCTTAAGATATTTGGAATAGAAAGGACCTTTGTCATTATGACTCAAAAGCCAGAAGCCATAATAGTTTGAGTATGTTAAAAAAAAAAGAAGTCTTCATGGGAAAAAAAAAATCCCAAACACCACAGACAAAGATAGGAGACAAATAAGGGAAATATACTTACAGCTCATATCATAAGGGCCTAATCTCCCTCATATATGAAGGGTCCTAGAAATCAGTAAGAAAACATCTAATATCTCAATAGAATAAAAGAGAAAATTACATACACAGGCAATTTAAAAAGGGAAATACAAACGACTTTGAAACATACGAAAAGATACCCAACCCATGGGGCGCCTGGGTGGCTCAGTGGGTTAAGCCGCAGCCTTCGGCTCAGGACATGATCTCGGGGTCCTGGGATCGAGTCCTGCGTCGGGCTCTCTGCTCAGCAGGGAGCCTGCTTCCCTCTCTCTCTCTCTCTCTCTCTCTCTCTGCCTGCCTCTCTATTTGTGATTTATCTCTGTCAAATAAATAAACAAACTCTTAAAAAAAAAAAAGATACCCAACCTTATTTATAATGAGAGAAATACAAACGAAAACTACACTGAAATCCCATTCTTCACTTACCAGACTGATAAAAATCCAGAAGTTTATACCTGATTTTGGTGAGGCTCTCAGACGTAGCTGGTGGGAGTGTTAAGTGGTACAAACCTTTGGAGGATTATCAGTCAGGATACAGCCAGAGAAAGAAAAAGACCATGGCAGGTATTTGACATGGAGGAGATTTAATAGAGAAAATGTGTTGAAAAGGCCAAGAGATCAAAAAGGGGAAATTGAGGGGCACCTGGGTGGCTCAGTCTGTTAAGCCTCTGACTCTTGATCTCAGCTCAGGTCTTGATTTCAGGGTTGTTGAGTTCAAGCCCTGCTCTGGGTTCCATGCTAAGCCTACTTAAAAAAAAAAAAAAAAATGGTGGGGTGGGGAAGTGAGCTTCTCCAGAGATTAGTAACAGGAGGAAGAAACTACCGCTCCTAAGGCTGGGTAACAAAAGGCATGCAGTGGTGTGACCACAGACAGGCGTACCACCAGAGCTGTGCCATCGAGGTAGCTACACAAGGTGCTGGAGCCACCAAGAAGGGGACTGCAGGGGGACCTGGGTGGCTCCGTGGGTTAAAGCCTCTGCCTTCGGCTCAGGTCATGATCCCAGGGTCCTGGGATTGAGCCCTGCTGGCTCTCTGCTCATCAGGGAGTCTGCTTCTCCCTCTCCCTCTGCCTTTTCCCCTGCTCCTCATGTTCTCTTTCTCTCTCTAAAAATAAATAAAATCTTAAAAAAAAAGAAACTGTGGTGCAAAATAGTTTGATGGTTCCTCAAAAAGTTAAACAGAATTCTTATGTGACATAATGATTCCCTCCTAGGCATATACCCCAAATAACTAAAAACAGGAACTCAAACAGGGATGTGTACACCGATGTTCATAAGCAACATTATTCACAATAGCCAAAAGGTGGAAACAACCCAAGTGTCCATCAACAGATGAATGGATATACAAAATATGATACGTACAGTAGGGATATTACTCAGACATAAAAAGTAATGCAGTTCTGACACATGCTGTAAGGTAGATGAATCTTGAAAACATTAGGCTAAGTAAAATTAGCCAGACACAAAGGGCACATATTACATGATTCCACATATAGGCAAATTCAGAGAGACAAAAAGTAGAATAGAGGATTTCCAGGGGACAAGGGAATTTATTGTCTAATGGATACAGTTTCTGTTTGGGATGATGAAATCACTCTAGAAAGAGAGGTAATAGTTACACAACATTGTGAATGTACTTAATTCCACTGAACTGTACATTTTATTTTATTTTATTATTTTTTTAAGATTTTATTTGTTATT
This sequence comes from Lutra lutra, assembly GCF_902655055.1. Classification (NCBI taxonomy): domain Eukaryota; kingdom Metazoa; phylum Chordata; class Mammalia; order Carnivora; family Mustelidae; genus Lutra; species Lutra lutra. The sequence continues at coordinate 76,462,220 of NC_062286.1, forward strand.
TGACAGAGAGAGATCACAAGTAGACAGAGAGGCAGGCAGAGAGAGAGAGAGAGGGAAGCAGGCTCCCTGCCGAGCAGAGAGCCCGACGCGGGACTCGATCCCAGGACCCCGAGATCATGACCTGAGCCGAAGGCAGCGGCTTAACCCACTGAGCCACCCAGGCGCCCCTATTTTATTTTATTTTAATTTATTTATTTTTAAGGATTTTATTTATTTATTTGACAGAGAGAAAGAGAGAGATCACAAGTAGGCAGAGAGGCAGGCAGAGAGAGGGGGAAGCAGGCTCCCTGCCAAGCAGAGAGCCCGATGCAGGGCTTAATCCGAGGACCCTGGGATCACGACCTGAGCCAAAGGCAGAGGCTTAACCCACTGAGCCACCCAGACGCCCCTGAACTGTACATTTTAAAATAGCTAAAATGTGGGGTGCCTGGATGGTTCAGTGGGTTAAGCCTCTGCCTTCGGCTTGGGTCATGATCGCAGGGTTCTGGGATCGAGTCCCGCATCGGGCTCTCTGCTCAGCAGGAAGCCTGCTTCTCCCTCTCTCTCTGCCTGCCTCTCTGCCTGCTTGTGATCTCTCTCTCTGTCAAATAAATAAATAAAATCTTAAAAAAATAGCTAAAATGTTGTTTTATGTTACATCTATTTTGCCACAATAAGAAAATTTAAAGATACTATGGATAATTTTATGTTGAAACATGTAAAAACTTCAATGAAATTTATAAATTCCTAGATAAGTTAAACCTACCAAAATTGACTTAAAAATAAATAGAAAAGCTGACTAATTAAAATAAATCCATATTTAAATTGCTGCATTAAAAAACCCACCAGGCTTATATTTAGAGGTGAGGCCTATCAAACTGTCAAGGAACAGATGATTACAGTCTTACTCAAATGCTCATAGTGAGTAAAAAAAGAGGAAATGCTCCTCAACTATGAGGCTAGCATAACTTTGATATTAAAAACAAATGAGGAAATTATAAGAAAATATTACAGATTCATCTAATTCATATACATGCAAAAATGCTAAGCAAAATATTGATAAGCCAACTCTAGAATGTATAACAAAGGAGAAATGCAATTATACTATTATAATTGCACTTTATATTATATATAACAATTATATGTGAATATATGTAATATATTATCATATATGAAATAATTATAATATTAGCTCAAGGTAGACTATGATAGGTTAAAGATCAATATTGCAATCCCTTGAGCAACCACTACAATTAATCCACAGATATAGAACCAGTAGAGGAGACAGAATGCGATACTAAAAACAAAATAAATTAAAAAAAACTTGATTAGAACAAAATACAAAAGTTCCCTCAGGCTTTTTGTAGAATCAATCTAAGTTTCCATGAACAGGGGGATAGGTAAATAAACTGTCATATCCACATATTGAAGTACTATCAGAAATCAAGAGGAACAAAACACTTATCCATGAAACAACATGGGTGAGTTCCTAAAACGCGATGCTGAGCCAAAGAAGTTTAGAAAAAGAAAAAACCATATGTCTGATTTCATTTACATGAAGTTGTAGGAAAAGCAAAACAAATCTATAGTGATAGACAACACAACGACTGACCCCAGGGCCTGGGGAGATTGACTAAAAGGGGACATATGGCAGCTTTTTGGGATTATGAAACTTTCTTCCCATGGTGGCTACATGGGTGTATTTGCCAAAATTCATTAGACTGTATACTTAAAATATGTGCGTTTTATTATTTGCAAACAAGACCTCAATAAAAAAATAAAAAGTTGTTATTAAGATGAAGATGAAAAGCCCCAAACTTAGGGAAGGTATGTATAATACGCCCATCTGACAAACGATTGTTCCCAGAAAAAGTAACATACAAGCCAGTAAGCACAAGACAGCCAAAAAGAATGATGGATAAAATACATCGATAGGCTTTTTACAGATAGAAAAAACAAACTTTTGTAAATATATGAAAAGATGCCCAACCTCCATATGTAATCAGGAAAATGCAAATCAAGATCTTATAAGCTACCATCTTACACCCACCATCGGCAAAAATGAAAAGGCTGGTGGACAACACAAAGTACGGGTGAGAACGAAAAGCAAAAGAAATTCTCATATTGAGCTGATGAGAGTGTAATTTGGTATAATTTCTTTTGGTTTGAATTCCTCTTTCATTCCAGGGTATATAATTTAGAGGAAGTCTTGCGCTTGAGACCAGGAGACATGTACAAGAATGTTTATAACACAATTATTATAGTAGGAAAAAAAGTCAAGTCTCAAGTGTCTGCATATACCACATAATTGGTGCTATAATCATACAGGAGAATATATACAGAAGTGAAAATGAACTTCGACTACACATACCAACATAAAAAATACCCCTAATATTGAGCAAAAGATGGAAAACAGATGAATACAGACTGAAAAGTTCCATTTGTTTAAAATGTAAAAAAGAGTATGCTGTTTAGGGTTGCATACATAGATGGTAAAAACTGAAAAGTAAAACAAGGGAGTGATTACCACGAGGGTCAGGAGTGTGGTTATTTCTTGGATAAATGGGTCTGGGAAGAACAACAGGGAACTTCTAAGATGCTGACAATTTTCTATCTTTTAAGCTGAATGCTGAGTTTTGGGGTACTCATTTCATTCATCTTTAAATGGTATATATACATTGAACATGTTTTTTGTGTATATTTCATAATTTAAAAACAAGTAGAACGTTATGCGAAGTGAAAGAAGCCAGACACCAAGGACCACATATTGTGAATCTACGTGTATGATAAAATATCCAGAATAGGAAACTCCACAGAGACAGAAAGTAGATTAATGGTTGCCTGAGGTTGGGGATGCAGGGGAGAAGTAGAGAGTGACTGCACGTGGGTACAGGGTTTCTTTTGGAGTGGTAAAAATGTTCTAGAATTGACCATGGTGATGGTTGCCCAATTCTGTGAATACATGAAAAACTACTGAATTGCATACTTTACATAGTTGAATTATATAATGTGTGAATTCTATTTCACTCAAGAGCAGTTCTTAAAAATCCAGGGAAGTGGGATGCACAGAAAGGCTCTCAAGGGGCAAGGAAATTGCAAAGCTGTTGAAGACGAAGTTGAGAGTAGTGGTTCTCAAACTCTAGCATGCATCTAAATCACATGATAGGCTTGTTAAAACACAGATTGTGGGGCACCATCTCCAGCTTTCCTGATTCTGTAAGGACTGAGGTGGGGCCAAGAATTTGCATTTTTTTAAGAAAGAGAGCACACATGAGTGGGGCGGGGGGAGAAGGGGGAGAGGGAGAGAGAGAATTTTAAGCAGACTTCATCTCAGCACAGAACCCATTGTGGGGCTCCATCTCACAACCCTGAGATAATGACCTGAGCTGAATTCAAGAGTCAGGTGCTTAACCAACTGAGTCAGCCAGGCGCCCCTAGAATCTGCATTTCTAAAAGTTCCCAGGTGATCCCGGTGTCCTGCCCAGGGATTGCACTTTGAGAAATGCTACACCATAGAGCCTGGTATAGGTGTTTAATAAGTATATATTGGATTAATGGGTGAATGGATGGATGGGAGTTTGGCTGAGTGTTTGGGTCGGTGGATGGGTAGGAGTTGAATGGATGAGTAGATTAATGGATGTTGGTGGGTGAGTAGATTAATGGATGGATAGCAGGTGGGAAGATGCGTAGCAGAAAATGGTTGCATGGGGGCGCCTAGGTGGCTCAGTGGGTTAAAGCCTATGCCTTCGGCTCAGGTCATGATCCCAGGGTCCTGGGATCGAGCCCCGCATCGGGCTCTCTGCTCCGCAGGGAGCCTGCTTCCTCATCTCTCTCTCTCTGCCTGCCTCTCTGCCTACTTGTGATCTCTGTCTGTCAAATAAATAAATAAAATCTTAAAAAAAAAAAAAAGAAAATGGTTGCATGAATGTGTCAGGGCTGGTTCAGAGTAGAAGGGAAGAAGTTGGGGTTGGGGAAGTTGTAGTGTGAAATGTAATGTAGAGAACAACTTGGGAGTGAATGCCTACTTTCAACTCTTGTCATGGGCTCACCACCCACTAGCTGTGCAATGTTTGGCAGGTGACTTCACCTCTCTGAAGCTCATTTTCCTTATGTGAGACATATGGGTTAACAATGCCTATGAATTTCTATAAGCTAATACCCTTAAAAAGGCCAAGTGCAGAGCCTGGGAGGCAGGGGATGCTCTCTACTCTTGGGTTGGATCTATTACCATCATATATCACTGGGCTGTACTGTGTGGTTGAGACACAAGGCTTGTAATTCAGGTCCATCTTGTTTCCATAGTGGCCAATGCTGACCTCGAACTGGATCAGATCCTTAAAGTTGGGCATCATGGTACAGGAAAGGAAGATGACACACAGCCCATACTTCTGGCGGTGACGGTGTCTCTAAAACAATAACACCCCCACATTCCAGTACATAAGCCAAGGGATGAACAAGGCTATAGAGACAGGCAAGGAGGCAAAGATGAGGTGCCTTTTTTTTTTTTAAGCCATTTTGCTTATCTTCAAGGTGAGCTGGGCCATCTTTGAACCCACACCCCCTAGAAATCCTGCGTAGACTCCTGCTCAAGGGCAGTTCCACCCAGGTCCTCCATCACCTGGTCCCCTCCTCCCAGCCAGCTGTGGTTCCTTTCTTTCCTTGGAGGGAGTCTTCTCCTTCCAAGGCCCTGAGGGTCAGGCTGGGGCTCTGACTTGGGCGACCCCATCCTTCTCCTGTTTTGCCTCAATGCCCTCCCCTCATGGAATGAGCGTGGGCAGGGGTGTCGTGAGGGTGGCACATGCATGCACATCTACTCTGAGCCCTTCTCCAGTGGCTTCCTCCCACCATGCCGCCTCTCTGGTGGAAGTCCTCCATCTACCACCGACCGTGTCAGCTGCTTTCATTTCAGTGGCCATCTCCTGCCCTCCTCTTGCACTCTCCCAGTCTGTTCACTAGCTCAGGTCTGCCCTGTCATAAAAAATAACCCTCCTTCTCCCCTCTGAGCCTCTGTTGAGCTCCCATCTGATTTTGTCTTCTTCCACTTTTCCAGCCAAGTTTCTGTGCACTTGCCTCTATGCAGAGTCTGCAACTTCTCCCTTGCACCTGTGTGGCCTGGAAACTCTTCCCTGGGTTGGAGGGGTTGCCGCCATGCTCCTCTTTGCAGACTCCTCCCCAGTTTCTCCTGCAAGCTCCCCCTCCTCCTCTACCTGCCTTAGGCTGTGGCACCCTTTCACCCACCTACTCCTCCCAGGCATTTCCTTCACAACTCTGTGTTCAGATCCTAGTGTGATGACAACACACCATCTGTCCACAGCATCAAGGACTCGTTTCCATGGGTATCTCATCAGCATATGTCAAAGGTGGGATTTGTTGTCTCTCTCCCGCACCCCCCAGACCTTCTCCTCCTTTAGGGAGCATGAATGTTACCCTGACCACCTTGCCACCTGAGGCAGAAAAGGGGCATCAGCTTAGGGGAGTTAGCCTCATTTCTTATGTCTTGTTGATCTGTGGCTCTGATCATTCTGTTTCCAAAGGGTCTCTGGAACCTGCTCCCTCCTCTCTGGTTCTCCTGCCCCATGACTGTATTCCCATTTTTTAAAATAAGTGGGTGGCTATTCTTAAGGCTGTTTTTCCTGCCCCTTCCTTCATCAGTGGTCTTCCCCAGGTTACAGGAAGAAGTAAAAACTCCTTGGAAGATCATTTCTCCTTACTAGATTGCACATTTTTCTTTTCTTTTCTTTCTTTCTTTTTTTTTTTTATTGCACATTTCTTAAACTGAAAACTTTCTTGTTATTTACTGGGTCCCTGACCAACCAGGATTTGGCACAGCACAAAGCCCACATAGGGGCTTAGTAAAGACTCAGGCAGTTGACCAAACATCTTCAGGCAGCCAACAGCTCGTTCAGCTTGTGGCCGGGCCCTCTGCAGTGTCAGAAACAGGACCCGCAGTAGATCTGGAGTGGGCAGGGGACTCTTTCTTTCTGAGTTCCCTGTTTCCTGTAGTTACCTCTATACTGGTCACTTCGGAGGAGAGATCTTTCCTCTTAAGGTCTTGATGGGAAGTGACGTGGGTGGATAACTCCAGGAAGACTCGGCCTCGATAAGTTAGACCATCCTTAAGAGAGTCGGGAATATTCTAGGGCAACGGGAAGGAAAATGGTGAGAAAAGGAACGAGAGAAGAGCAGATAAATGTCCTCTGACACCTATGCCGCGAAGACAGAGATGTCCAATGACTTCCTGCCTACGGCTGACCACAGTCCTGGGGCGGAATTCCATACACCCCCAGGCACGACTGCGCCCAGAAACCTCTGTGACTTGATCCCTCTTCCATATCCCAAGGCCCATTCCTCCTCTTCATGCATTGGACCCACCTATTAACCCGAAGCACGTGTTCCCCGAAAATGCTTCCAGCTTGGAGGAGGCTGTGATAAGCTCCCAGCCTGGCCAATCAGAGCATGCCCCTCCTCCTTGGCAACAGTGATTGGTCCAAGGGGAGTACACATGACCTAAGGCAACCAATTAGAATCTTCCCCTGGCCTTCCGTATTGGAGGCTCTGATGGCCACTGCCTGCTGGGAGCTTCACTGCAGTGGGAAAGAAAGCAGCCCAGGCGGAAGAGTAGCAGTGGCAGAGCTGAAAGATGGTGTGAATGAGAGAGTCTCTTGATGGCATGGAGGTCCCGGTGCCTGCAACTTGTCCTCATTCAGAGTTCTTCCCAGCCCATTTCACGTCTTTTAAGCGAAATGGAGTTGGCTTCCTGGCCGCTATCATCAGTCTTTAACAGTCCAATACTTTCTACATTTACCTATGCTGTCTTTTTGTCTCCTATGTCCTTTCCACATGCTGGAAGTCTTACCCGACGTTTCACCTCAATGCTCCTTCCTCAGGGAACGCCCCGAGCTCTCCATCTATTTCTTTCTCGTGCCACACTCGTCCCATATAGACATAGCCATTAACCCATAGCTTACGTTCTCTACTAGCGTGGTGGACAGAAACCAGGATCAGGCCCTCCCCCAGCACCTCTGAGGCCCCAGAGGCTTTCATTCCGTTGATATTACCTCCACTATTCCCAGAGCTGTCATGAGAAGCTTACAGTGTTTTCTTCCTGGATCCTGAAAGGGGCCTTTTTACCCCCTCGGAGAGTCAAGAAGCTGGGGCCAAAACAGGGTAGGAAGCCAGAGTACATTCCTGCAAGGAGAGAGAGTGAGGGGGGTGGGGGCGGGTGGGAGAGGTACAGGAGGCAGGGGCCAGGGGGATTGCTTGCCTTCTATTTCTGCTCCAGTAGATGAGATCTGGTTGAGGAACAGGCTGACGGTCCCAATCTCATCCTGGCAACTGTTCTTGGGACTGGAGAAAAACACATCCCGCAGGCTGAACTGCTCGCCTAGCTCTGACCATCTCCTCCCTGGCATGTTTTTCAACCTCCACCCTGGCTCACCAGTCCAGGACTCTGAACTTGATGTAGCTGGAGAGGCAGGGCAGCTGCAAGGGAAAGCAAGAACCACTGCGGGTGCATGCTCCGAGGTTCTGGTCCTCACAGAGACTGAGTGTAGCTGGAAAGTGCTGGGTCTGGGTCCAAGGCCTGGCTCAGTCACCAGTAAGCCATGTCACCACAGCCAAGATGGATTTACCATGGGAGCATATAGGCCTGTGGCTGTGGACCTCCCCACTCACATGGGCCCCTTGCAAAGCCCTGGGAGAGGCCTATGACTGTGTCCCCTGGTCATTTTATATTCTTATTCTTGAAATGGTCCCCTAATCACATGAGCTTCAGGACTGAGACCTGAGTCCACCCTGACCATGGGCTCAATGACTGCAGTCCTCACACAGCTCTTCACTGTCTGAAGTCATGCTCATCAACAGTCTTGCACAGAGGTTGTGGCTTAGAACGTCTTCTTCACGGTTAGCAGTTAACTTTTAAACAGCAGGACATCTATCGCTTCCAGAATAAATAATAGTAGTTGCTGTTGTGGGAAGGGTTTCCTTTGTCCCCAGGCCTGGGCTGAATGATCTACATGGATCACCTGAGTGACTCCTCCCAACAACCCCATAAGCCCAGTGCTGTTATTCCCATCTCTAGACAGGAAAACTGAGGCACAGAGAAACTGAGTTCCTCAAGTTCTCTTTAGAAGCTCTCTTTAGAGATCTTTTTTTTTTTTTTTTAATTTGACAGAGATCACAGGTAGGCAGAGAGGCAGGCAGAGAGAGAGGAAGGAAAGCAGGCTCCTTGCTGAACAGAGAGCCCGATGCGGGGCTCAATCCCAGGACCCTGGGATCATGACCTGAGCCGAAAGCAGAGGCTTTAACCCACTGAGCCACCCAGGGGCCCCTCTCTTTAGAGCTCTTAACAACTCTGCCACAACTCAGTGAGGGCTGCAATTGTCCCTATTTACAGATGGGGAATGAGGCCCAGAGAGGCAGAGGGACTTGTTCACGGCCACACAGTCAGGGTCGCAGTCAGGACTGGAACCCAAGCTTCAGATTCTTGTTTCCACTCTGCCACAGGGGCCCCTCAAATAGGAAAACAAAAAACAATCTGTGTGTAAAACAGAGCTGCTGGGGCCTGAGAGGTACCTAAATCCTCTCAGTTGGGGTCTCTTCTCACTGCACTTCCTGAGGCATGGCTGAGAGTACTTCCCATTGTCCTTTCTACTTGTCTGTTCTCCCCTTGCCAGGGAGCTGGGGACTGGGGTGGAGAAGGGGAAGGGCTTTCTAGTTGAGCAAGTGGTTAAGAAGAAATGAGGAAAGGCTCCCTAGAAGTGGAGAGATAGGCACTGGAGGGCATCCTTGTCTTCCAATATTACAAATCCTCCACATTCAAATTTATTGCTGAACCATCTTTTCATCCACGCTGTTGAGAACTCTCTTCCCCTTTCCCGGTCCCTTATCTTGACTGTCCTTGTTCTGGGGCCCTTGGATTGTAAGCCAGCATACACCCATTTTCAGCAGAACTTCCCCTGTAGCCTGCCTTGCTGGGGCGCTAACAGGCCGGCCCCAGATGCTACTGTCTCTGTGGTCATCCTGCCATTCAGAGCGAGGGTCAAATCTGCATTTCCACAGTGTAGTCACAATCTTCCAAACAGCTCCAGCCCAGGAGACTGTGTTACTTGGGAAATGCATGAGGGCCCAAGGGGTGTTTGGACATCTTTAAATGTTGGAAGGCCTCTTTAGGGATGAAGGAGGGCCCAACCTGTGCCACTGGTTTCTGAACCTAAAGGCAGCGGAACATCGAGGAAGACTTGCAAGGCTCTGAGCAGCCACAGAGCATCTGAGGATCCCGGCCACAAACCTCATCACAGGTGGAGACAGGTGGGAGGAAACAAAGGTGGGGGATAAACTAGGCTCCTTTTAAAATCTCTTCCTACTTTAAGAGTCTATAAAATCACTCAGGAAGGTAGGGATTATGAAGAATGGGTTAAAGATGATGCCTCATCAGTAGGCAGACCAGGGAAGTTTCTAGCGAGGAGGAGGGTCCCAGGAGAGTAGAGGGGAACTCATGAGCTGGTTTTATGTCACACAAATGTAAGGTATAAGGAAAGCAAACACTCTCTGTGTAGCCAAATAGAAGCCACACAAAGTTTTATGCACTAATACTTAATGACGGTGCTCAAGCTATCTCTCGGAATTGCGTACTCTTTCTACATGCAGTTCTTAGAAGCCTGACATGTAGTCAAAAGGCAATCAAGGCTCTTCCAGGGCTTTAAGAAGACTGGCATCCACATTACTGATACGTGACTGAGAAGGACTGAAAAGCTATAGAAATCAGACTACAGAATCCCACAAAGAGCAGCAACTTGGACCCGTTTAGTATAGGAACAAAAAGCCATACTCCATGTAGCCCATATACTATGTTTCCACAATACCTCTAGGCCATTAACAAAGAGCTATAATTATGTCCAGGGCACTTCGCCTAGAAGATAAGAAAATACATAATACAATGTAGATTTAAATGATTTTTTTGGTGGGCGCCTGGGTGGCTCAGTGGGTTAAAGCCTCTGCCTTTGGCTCAGGTCACGATCCCAGTGTCCTGGGATTGAGACCTGCATCGGGTTCTCTGCTCCGCAGGGAGCCTGCTTCGTCCTCTCTCTCTGCCTGCCTGTCTGCCTACTTGTGATTTCTCTCTGTCAAATAAATAAAATATTTTTTAAAAATGATTTTTTTTGGTTTTGTTTTATAATGTAGATAAAAGACACATTTAGGTTTTTGGGAAAGTTCAGTTGTATGGCCCACTCATTTCTTAATACTGGACAAAAAGTACATTTTCTGAAATCTGTCCTGGGCTTCTTCATGTTCCCTATCAGGCAGATCTCACCCCCACACCCTGGAGCCCCCCACTGTCCCCACCCCATGCTTCTTGGCCCCTACCTTCCCTCCACACCCCTCCACACCCAAACTTCCCTTTCATTTGTGGGCCAGGAGGAGGAGAGTGGTCAAGGTGGAACAGGACTGGGCGCCTGGGGGGCTCAGTCGGTTAAGCATCCGACTCTTGATTTCAGCTCAGGTCATGATCTCGGGGTCGTAAGATCGAACTCTGCGTTAGGCTCCAGGCTCCACACTGAGAGTGGAGACCTCGTGGGATTCTCTCTCTCTCTCCTTTCTTCTCCCTCTACCCCTCCCCCAGCTCTCTCTCTCTCTCAGAGAAGAAAAGAAAAAAAGAAGATAGAACAGCAATACCTGAATCTGGAAGGTCAGGATCTGGTTCCATATCGGGTTCTCGGTTTGAGTCAGCACATTTGTCTTGAGCTAGGAATATCCCAGAACAGTGTGTCAGCCTGTCCCCTCCTCCCTCCACAGACCTCACCTTCCACCCCTTCCAGCCCTGCCCAGGGATGGACGCTGTCTTGGCACAGGGCTGATCATGGGAATGGTCTAAAGACACTTTGACAACCTCTCCTCAGGTACAACGTCAGTCTTTTGTATATCTGCCCAGATCCAGATTCCCTATTACTTATCTTCAGATCATCTTTCAGTTGACTTTGTTATTAAATAGTCATAAGGTTACTAACTTTATATATGAATGCATACACATAGATTTTGTTAGATAAACTCTATGATCCCAACAGAAAAGTGAGCAAAAACCATGCTGACTGTGATAGTACACAATGACATACCCTTTCCAAAGCATCACTTGACTTCATTTTTAAACCTGGCGCTATTCTAAGCAATCATGTCAGTGAAATCAAGGGTTGGTTGGACTGGTTAATACATACTGGTTAATACATTTTTGTATTTGTATTACAAAATACAAATTTGTATTTGTAAACATACTGGTTAATACATTTTTAATACATACTAGAAAAATCAGAGATATTAACATTTTTTGAAAATTGTGAAATTGTGTGCCAGCTACTGCCCAAGAGTATCTCACCTAGACCTGAGCACGCAAACCACATTCAGTGTGGTGGTTTTAAAATATGTCCACAAATCTTTTGGAAAACCTTCCTTGGAAAGGTAGACATTAATTTCCCTCCCTTTATATATGGGCTGGATTTAATGATGCTTCTAATAGGTAGAATATGGTGGAAACAATGGTTTATGAATTCTGAGACAAACCTACTTAACCCAGCATTCCCCAAATTTGAACATACAGACAATCCATCAGCACACTTTGGAAAATACTACTCTCTATTCACAGAGGATCATGGGATGTCAACAACTCTTTTGCCCAGAACCTTCAATTTCTAGATGAAGAAACCCAGCCCCAAAGAAGACAGTGACCATTTTAGTGTTGTTTGCGGACATGTTGTTTCATTCACTCATTCATGCCCTTCATGCACATTAGGCGTTCAGTGGGCATCTGCTCCTGCAGGGCTCTGTGCCCAGCTCGCAGACACAGGGTGACTCAGCCATAGCCTCCATCTTCAAAGACTTCCTGGTCCAGTGGGGATTCAGCCCACTGATGGAAGACCTGAGATCAGAATCCAGGGGTCGAGCCCACCAACTCCATCTTTCCTCACACACTATCCAGGTGACAATTTCTCAAAATCTCAGACCCTTTCTACACTTACCTTTTCCCCAATTAGTTCCACCTCCAACACAGGACTTACTAAGTGCTGTTTCTCTGTGAACAAGAAGTTATAAGATTTCTAAGACAGCAGCATTTTTTTTAAGGGGAGGACACATAGAGCTGACAGAACAACTCACACCCCTTCACCATCCGCACTACACCCCTACCCAGGCAGACCACTCTATCTCTATGTGTCATGGCACATAATGGCAGTGAGGGTAGGCACTGCCATAGAGAACTTGGAGTCTGCATCCAGGCATCAAAGACAGGTCAGGTGCATTTGATCCATTTTAAAGTGTATCTATGGGGTCTTGATGAAACAAATCTTGGTGGATTTCAGTCTCATCCTCGCCCCCACTCCCTGAATCTTAGGTTCGCATCAAAATGGAACAGGTAGGGGCGCCTGGGTGGCTCAGTAGGTTAAAGCCTCTGCCTTTGGCTCGGGTCATGATCCCAGGGTCCTGGGATCGAGCCCCTCATCGGGCTCTCTGCTCGGCGGGAGGCCTGCTTCCTCCTCTCTCTCTCTCTGCCTGCCTCTCTGCTTGCTTGTGATCTCTGTCAAGTAAATAAATAAAATCTTAAAAAAATTTTTTTAAATAAAAAAAAAATGAAACAGGGAAGCCCCATGAGAATCTAGGGTGCCACTGTGTAGGGAACCTCAGGGTCAGTCCCACCCTGCCACCCTGACTCTAACTGAGATGAAGGTCCTCTGCGCAGTAGATGAAGAACTGTAAGTAGGCTACGTTGGTCGGGACCACCGTTGACTTGAAGATCTCAGTAGTGGTGTCATCAGCCCCATAGGGCATCTCTTGATCTACCTGCAGAGACCAGATTGCTGAAAGGGTAGAGTCATAGGATGGTCATGACCATATCCACCAGATTTGACTTCCCCGGCTTTCCATTTGGTACAGGGGAGGGATGGGCAACCTTCAAGTGACACGCAGGCAAATAAAAGCATGTGAAGATCAGTGGCCACTCTGAGGGCCCAGGGGCACCCTATGGAAGCAGCCACAGTAGGAAATGTCACTGGGGTGTCAGGGCAGCCTCACCAGAACCTGGTCTCCCACACCGAGGACACAGATGGTGATTTTCAGGTAGCCTCTCACACCACTGTTGGGTTCATTCGGCTGGCAGAGGCCTAACCATTTCCTCATGAGTGTGTGACCTGAAGGGGCAGAGGGCCCATGGGAGACCAACCTCCAGTCTCCATCCTTCTTCCCTGAAACCAGTCTTTGTTTCTGTGGGAGAGGGGTGTAGAAATGGGTCTCATATATTCTGGGTCCCATACAGTAGCAGAGGAAATTGGGAGTCACTCCTACCCATAGGCAAATCTAGTGCACTCACCATGCTGCCAGCCATTGCCTTTAGGAAACAGAGAACCCTCTTCTCCATCCTGGGAACCTACAGTTGTTGTCACTATCCTGGTCTGAGAGAGGCAAGCGGTTTCCCCAACCCTAAGCTCCAACCTTTACCTACTATGTATGTTATGGCCAGATTGTATGCTATGGTTATAGCAGAAACCTCTACTCAAATGCCAGTCTCTGAATACTGCCCTCAAAAATTAGAAATGGAAACCAAGGCAGCAATAAAAGTTGAGCATTTGACCCAAAGGAATGCCTTGAGTTTTAAAGATATTATTATACAGAAAATAATTCATACCCTCTAATACTTTCCTCTCATGTGCTGAACGTACAGGGATTTTGAAATGATTGGACAACTGGCCTGCTTTTTCTTAGAAGGCACACATACTTGCAACAGCTGATACCTACCTGGAGAATAGTAGATAAACCCAATATCTGTCTGAAAAGACAAGAATAGAGTAAGGATTAGTTAGGGCCTCTAGCCAAGATTTGCGATATCAACAAATAGCAGTACTGTACTGACAGTATTAGCCACCAATGCTTGAGAACTCGCCCTGCCCAAACTCCTTTACTCTTTACAACAGCCTACACTCTGGTCCTTTGTCACCTCCACTCTGCAGAGGAGGAAACTCAGTGTGAGAGAAGGGCCTGAAGTCTTAGAACTATTACTTGGGAAGGTCTGGACTAAAAGGGTTCTAAATCACCACACAGCACTACCTGGCCCACACAGCGTTGACTCTTCCCTGGGTTGGGAAGGGTGTCTCCCATCCTGGGGAAGAGGCTGGTCAAAGGAGGAGCTGGCAAAGAGACTATGGGCTTTCCCTTTTCCTCTGGGAGAAGGTTTCTGCCTGAGGCCTGAGGGATGTGGTACAGGATTGAAGTACTTGTATCCTGAATATATAAGAAAATCTCAAAACTGAGTAGTAAGAAAATGACCCAATGAAAATGAGCAAAAGATTTGAAGATTTGTTTATTTAATTTTGAGAGAGAGAGAGAGAGTAGGGGGAAGGGCAGAGGGAGGCAATCTTTCAAGCAGACTCCCAGCTGAGCAAGGCGCTCAATGCGGGGCTAGATCCCATGACCCGTGAGATCATGACCTGAGTCGAAAGCATCAGATGCTTAACGGACTGAGCCACCCAGGCGCCCCAAATGAACAAAAGATCTGAACACACAATTCAACCAAGAAAATATGTAGATGATGAAGAAGGACATGGGAAATGCTCAACACCACTAGTCATTAGGGAACTGTAAATTAAAATCATAGTGAGATAGCTCTACATATAATTAGAATGGCTAAAGTAAAAAAGATGGACTACATGAAGTGTTGATGAGAATGGGGGGCAATGGGAACTCTAGCACACACTGGTGGTGGGAATATAAAATGATAAAGGCTGGAATTGGTGGGATAAAAACGGTTAGGAAGTTTCTCTAAAAGTTAAACACACACCTAATGTATGAGCTACTCAATCCACTTCTACATATTTATCCAAGAGAAATTAAATTAAGATTCGTACATACCTGTTATAGCAGTTTTACTGTAACAGTCAAAAATTGAAAATGAGCTAATGTTCATCAACAGACAAGTGGTTAAACAAACTGGGATAAATCTGTAAATGGACTCCTCAGCGATGCAAAGGAATGAATTATTGACACGTGCAATGAACATGGATGAATCTCAGAATAATTATGCCGAATGAAAGAAGCCAAACAAAAAAGGGTACATGCTGTTCTGCCCCATTTATATAAAATTCTGGGAAATGCAAATGAAGCTATAGTTATAGAAAGCAGACCAGTGGCTGCCTGGGGGTGGGAGGGAGTAGGATAGGGATGAGAAATGAGGGTGAAAATAACAAAGGGGCATGAGGAAACTTTTGGGGATGATAGATGTGGCAGATATGTTTGTTATCTTGATTGTGATGATGGTTCCCAGGAATACACACATTTTAAAATGTATCAAATTATACATCTTAAATCATGTGTAATTAATTCTATGTCAATTGTACCAAACCAAACCCAACCAAACCCAGGCACCCCTAATGAAGCAACAGATCCAGGCAGTGATCTGTTAATAACATAAAAAGAGAGACCAACAGACATTCTGTGCCTCCCACTGAAGTCATTTTGCCAAATAGTGGACCCAAATCTGACAAGCCTCTAGACAGCAAATAGCTAGGCAGAGTGACGTGTGAAATGATCCTTTGGAGATGCAGTCCGCAAAATCCAGACTGGAGGAAAACTCTACAGGACAAACTATCCAGTTTTTTTTAACAAATTATGAGGGAGAAAAAATGGGCAGGACCCACAGAATCAGAGATACCTAAAAATACATTTTAACCGGTTGCAATGTATGTGCCTGGTCTGCATCTTAACTTGAACAAACCGTGGAGGGAATTCATAAGATGATTAGGGGAATTTGAACATTGGCTAGTATTTAATGTTATCCAGGAATTGGAAAGGTTTTAAAATGTGATAATTACATTTGGTTATGCTTAATAAAAATCTTTACATTCTAGAAATATATACTGAAGCATTTAAAAATAAAATGATATGATATCTGAGATTGGATTCAAAATAACCCAGCGGGTGGTGTAGACAAAACAACACTGGCAATGAATTAGTGAAGTTGAGTGACTGGGATGTGGGAACTCAGGATACTATTCTCTCTGCTTTTGTGTATTTTTGAAATTTTCCAAAGAAGTAGTTGTTTAAAAAGGTTTACTTTCTGTCATGTCTATGACTTATTTTTAAAAATATTTTATTTATTTATTTATTTGAGAGACAGAGGCGGGGGCCAGAGAGGGGCAGAGGGAGAGGGAGAGAGAGAATCTCAAGCAAGAATGTCCCTGCTGAGCACAGAGCCCAATGTGGGCCTTGATCTCACAACACTGAGATCACGACCTGAGCTGAGATCAAGAGTCTGATGCTTAACAGACTGAGCCCCCCCAGGTGCCCCTCATGTCTGTAACTTATTTAACAGTTCGGACCACTGGTCACTTCTGGAAATTGTGCAGTGGTCTCTGAAAGCACAACAATTTTAACCTCCTGCTACCTAACCTCTCTGGAATCTCACAATCTCTAAGCACCCCCCCCTTTTTAAAAAAGATTTTATTTATTTAATTGAGAGAGAGACAGAGAGTACAGAGGGAGAAGCAGGCTTCCCGCTGAGCAGAGAGCCCCATGTGGGGCTTAATCCCAAGACTCTGAGATCCTGACCTGAGCTGAAGGCAAATGCTTAACCCACTGAGCCACCCAGGTGCCCTGCCAATGCTGCTTCTTTAAGGGACAGGTCATGACTCTCCATGTGCTTATTACAAGTTGTGAGAAAGAAACCTTACTTTGATTTGTCCTAAATGTGCCTTTCCCAAGGTGGAAGCCTTTTTCAGGGGTTGCCAGATTCGGCAAATAAAAATATAGATGTCCACTTAAGAACTGCAGATAAATGACGACTTAATTTTTAGTATATGTAGGTTTCCTGCAATATTTTGTGAGAAGCCATGTAATATTTGGGGCATCCTTATATTTAAAAAGTATCTATTGGAGCGTCCTGTGTTTAATCTGGCAACCCTACCTTTTCCCAATCTTCCTGGATCTGGAGAATCTTTTTTAGCCCTTCATGACTGTGTCGACTTTCCTCCTCTCTCAGCCTGTGTCTTTCCAAAGCAAACATTTTTTTTTTTAAATTTTTAATTTATTTATTTGACAGAGAGAAATCACAAGTAGGCAGAGAGGCAGGCAGAGAGAGAGGAGGAAGCAGGCTCCCTGCCGAGCAGAAAGCCCGATGTGGGGCTCGAACCCAGGACCTGGGATCACGACCCGAGCCGAAGGTAGAGGTTTTAACCCACTGATCCACCCAGGAGCCCCCAAAGCAAACATTTTTATTCTATTCTCATAGGCGGCAATTTTCTCTGTGTTTCTCTGCCTTTTTAGACTTTCTGCTTCCATTTCCTGGAGGCAGAGATTTGAAGTGTGCCGATAGTATTTAAGTGTGGGGAATTCGACATGGCACCCAGCTCTTCCATAAATGGGACACACTTTCATCCTTACAAGGACTCTGTACTTTGAGAATATCATCAATTCCATTGTACAGATGAAGAAGTAGAGGTTCTGAATAACTTGTTTAAATCAACCCATTTCGTAGGTGGATCCAAATCTGGATATTTCTGCCTGAAAATTCAAGTTTTTGCCCCTAAAATTGGGCATGGGGCCCATGGTGGGTCTCTATAACTGTTTCACCAAACCTCCTCCTTCATCCAGGGCTCACTTGGAATCTCCCGATCTCTGAGTTGAATCTCATCAGTGTGGAATTCATCACCTGCAGAAAGATCTCAGTTATTCACCTCCCCCATTTCTCCCACCCCTGTGGGAGGACTTGTAGGGATTCTCTAGGATTTGCTCAATACTTCCTAGTGACTCATGCTTCCACAAAGGTTTTCCCTTCTAATTCTCACTGATTTCTTAATACCCTGTGAGATTCAGAATTTTAGTTCCATTCTACTGATGAGGAGATTGATCAGAGGGTCCAATTCATTTGATGAACCCGAAGGTCAGCCCAAAGCAAAGTGTTGCACTCAATTTTCTCCACTACCCGCTGTCCTGATAGGTTACCATGTACCTGTATTCCCAAGACCATGCATACTCTTCAAGGGGGAGACCTTCTTGTTCTCCTTAGCCCTGTGCTGGGCACACAGAAGGCACCTGATAAACAGGTTCATCACTGTTACTGGGGTCCCACTGGTTGGGGAATGGAATGTCCCATGTTGAGGGGACATTTGAGGATTCTTTGGTGGCATGGGAATCCTGGCACATGGGAAGGGCTATTTTCTTCCCTTCAGGGCCCAGCTTAGGGTCTAACAGTTGGGATTCCATAGGATTTGTTAAATGGATGAATGGGGAGTCTGGGCTGCCGGAGAGTGATGAAGGAGGTAGAGTCTGTGCCTTGGGGTCAGAAGGACCATCTGAAGTGACTGGCTCTAACGGTGGGGTGGAGAGGCTGAAGTCCTTTCCAGAATTGAGATGGGATAAGAAGGTGGGCCTACCTTATTTGGCTCCTCACCTGGATTAAGATGGTCTCATCAAATAACTTAGCAGGTACCTCATAAAAATTCTGGAAGAAGATCTGAAGCAGAGGGAAAGGAGGTAGGAGGGGTTGGATGATATTCCTTCCACCACTTCACCCAAGGACTCGGTTAGTCTGAAGGCTCAGACTAGAATGCTTCTTCTCCAGCTCTTGCCCATTTCATGCTCATGCTCCTCCTCCAGAAGCAGGGGCCTGCCAGGCTCCTGGAGGGGGTTCTGCTAGGGTAAAGCGCAGGGGCAGGGGATTCCAGGAGCATCTGTCAAGAGCGGTTCAAGGTCTAGCTAGCTGCCTGGGATACAGACCCGAGCCTCTGCCTCCTTCTAGATTGCCCTGTCAGTCCACTGCACCTCCAGCCTCTGCTGAGCCAGAACCATCTTTTCTAAATGCAAACCTGGCCCCATCACTCTCCTCCTAAACTCCCTCCATGGCTCCCAAGTGCCATCTGTGACAGGGTCCCAGCGCATTTTGCAGCCTTCCCTCTGACCGCAGCCATATCTACTGTTCTGCCAAGTTCTGCTACTTCTTGTTTCTAGGCTTCTGAAGACACTATTGCTTTTTCCTGAATTTTCTTTCTCCATGATGTCCCTCTTTCCCTGGTAGACTCTTCCTTCAAGGTTTTGGAAGCTCTTCCGGAGTCTCCCCATTCCTCCCTACTCTCACCATGCTATTATCTATTGGCCTATTTACCAATTAATTCAGTGAGTATTTATGGACCTCCAACTGTGATCAGCCCAATGCTATAGCTTAGGGCTTCAGCAGTGGCAAGATGTAATGGTCTGGGCCTGCATTAACAGTGCCCCCAGATCTGTTAACCCCAGTTTTGCGCCATTATCATAGTCTATGTGTTCACAGGCCAATCCCCCCCCCAACCACCCCAAAGACTGCTGGCTCCTCCAATGGGAGGTTTCAAATGATTTTGTCTGTATTCTCAGTGCCAAGCAGTTCTTGGCTCTCTGTAAATGCTCAGCCAATGTTTGTGGAAGAAGCAAGCTTGCCTGATGCCTGCAGGAAATGCCCAGCCCCCAGCTAGCCCCTGGCTGCCCCCCTTGGCCCAACTGCCCCATTCAGTTCTAAAGGGCACATGCAGCCCACCTCGTTGAAGAAAGGGTTGTTTCCCATCTTGATCCTCGTGTTGTACTGGTAGCCTCCAATGACCACATTCACCATCGGCTTGATGTTGTTGCCCATGAGCTGTCGGGCTTCAAATACCTTCACTCGGACCTATGGGGGGAATATGGGGGCACCTGAGGTAGGGGTCTGGGCCCCCTTCTTCAACAGGGACTCTCCTCTAAAAGAACAAAGTGTTCTGATAAGAGGCATCTACTGGGGTGGAAGGAGACCCACAGAGAATTGGACTCCTCCTGCCTGAAGGTAAGTTCTAGGAAGGCCATGGCTCCTCCTCTTTTCCTCTTCTGGGAACTGTCCCCTCCACTGCTTTGTTTTCATCTTGTGTTACTTAGTAGTTTTCAATTGCAATGGGCTTGTTACAGAATCCAGAAATGAAGCCTAATCTTTCCCAGGTTTTTGTTTGTTTTTAAGATTTTATTTATTTATTTGACAGAGAGAGAGATCACAAGTAGGCAGAGAGGCAGGCAGAGAAAGAGGAGGAAGCAGGCTCCCCGCTAAGCAGAGAGCGCGATGCGGGGCTCGATCCCAGGACCCTGGGATCATGACCTGAGCCGAAGGCAGAGGATTTAACCCACTGAGCCATCCAGGCACCCTTGTTTTGTTTTTTACTTTTATCTATGATCTTTTCAGAGAATTGAGAGTTTTAAAGTTCCATGCCATTGAATCTCCAATCTGTGGTTGACTCTCTGATTTGCAGTTTCTTCTTCCCCTTTATATACTTTCCTGGGCCTCAGTAAAGGGGCTATGACATCTGAGCCTCAAACTAGAAGGCAGGAGGGGGAGAGCAATGCAGAGCGCAGGAGAGACCCTGGCTGGATGAGGCCTAGGGGGAGAAAGAACTGGAAATGGCCATGGCTAGCAGGGCACAGGCGTGGGAGCTTGTCATCTGACTGTGGGTAGTAAACAACATCCAGCTCTCCCAGCTCAAGCTGTGGCTCGGCCTTTTTCCATGAGGTGTCCTGTGTCTCTAGCAAGTCCAGCAACCCTTCAGGGATAGATACGCGTGCAGCTGGACCCTCAGAGACAAGAGTGGGCCAAACCAGGCAAATAGGTCTCACGTCAGGATTTTGCCCTAACCTCTAGGACAGAGGAAAAGCAGTAATTTGGGCATGATGACCTTCTATCCTGGGCAAACTAGCCTGATGAAAAGGGATGGGGTCCAGAGGAGAGGAAAGGAAGGTACTCCAAAGGAGGAACGGCATGTGCAAAGACCTAGCGGCTAGAGAGAAAGGCTTGAGAATGGGGACTGCAAGATGCCCAGGATGCTAGAGCAGGGTGGGGAAGGGCAGAGGCAGGAGACAGAGTGGCTTGCAGAGGTAGGCTTGTGTTATCAAGGGCCTGGGAAGCCATTGTAATGAGTTTGGGTTTTGTCCGGAGGACATTAAGAGCATCTTCATTTTAAAAAATTTTCATTGTATTTTATATTTTAAAATTAAAGTATAGTTGACATACAATATTACATTCGCTTCAGGCCTATAACATAGTGATTTGACAACTAGATGTTATACTATGCTTACCACATGTGTGTGGTACCACATGTGTAGCTACCATCTGTCATGGATATCCTCATTTTTTTTTAAGTTTTTTTTTTTTTAAAGATTTTATTTATTTATTTGGCAGACAGAGATCACAAGTAGGCAGAGAGGCAGGCAGAGAGAGAGAGAGGAAGAAGCAGGCTCCCTCCTAAGCAGAGAGCCCGGTGCAGGGCTTGATCCCAGGACCCTGGGATCCTGACCTGAGCCGAAGGCAGAGGCTTTAACCCACTGAGCCACCCAGGCGCCCTGGGTATCCTTATTTTTAAGGACACTTTTAAGCAGGTGCATGGCATGGTAAGAACGACATCTTTGAAAGATCCCATTGGCTGAAGGATGGACAGGAGAGAGCTGGAGGCTGGGAGTTCAGGAAGAACTTATGAGTGGTCCAGGGACACGATGGTGGTGGCTCAGGTCAAGGAAGTGAAGTGGTGATGGAGAGGTGGGGACAGTTGGGTGATATTAAGAGCTAGGACTTGGCCATTGACTGGCTGCAGGGGATAGGGTGAGGAAGAAGGCAGTTAAGAATAACACCCAGTCTCCTTGGCAGGTGGCAGGCTGGAGAGCAGGTGAAGGTGTAGCAGAAATATTGGGTTACAAGTTACAGATCAGAGGGAAGTTGCTGAGCCATGGGATGAGGGTTCCAGAAGTCATAGCAGAACTCTCCTCAGCCCTTCCCATACAGCTCATTTTGCCCTGCACATGGCTAGCCTTGTGTTGCCAACAATCCTGAGGACTCTTCCAGGTCTTTCATTCTGCCTCCCCAGCACTTGCCAGGGCCTATTGGTATACATACAGCCAACAGTGCCTCCTGTGGCCGCCCCGGAGCTATCTCTAGCTTCCGTTTCCTGCAGAAGTGGCTCAGAACTGCCCGGGAGGAGCAGGGGAAGCAGTGAGGCTCTGAGGACCTGTAGCTCTGGCCCTCTGCCACGACCTTGCAGGGAGACGGGGACAGCTTGGGATCACAATGAGTGTCAGGTAAGTCAGCCCAGAATCCTCACCTGAAAGTGCTGAGGCTTCGAGGACAGAGCCATGGGCATGCCGGAGCCAGGGACCATCAGTTTCTGCCTGGCTACCTCTTGGGCACTTGGGCCCAGGAGGTCGTCATCACCTGGGGAAACACAATCTGGGTGGGCCCTCAGAGGCTGCGTTAGGGAGGCTTTGAGGCATTATGCCCATTTCATTGTTCTATCCCCATTGACTAGCTTCTGACTAAAACCATGGCCTAAAAGTCCTGAAAGGGGCATATATCCTCTCCAGAACATTCCCATGGGCCCCTTCTTACCCTCAGTAACCCTGGGCCCCACACTCTACACATGAGGGCTCTTGGAAATGGCCATCTTTGCTTCCCTCTGCAGCACACTGGAGGCTTGGCCTTATGTCTAGAGACGACAAGTGGAAAACTCAGCCAGGTATCTGGAGATTGGCCTCTAGACTTTAACCTGGTCACATTCCTTCTGTAGGCCTCAAGGGATAGGTCCTAAAGGTCCCAAAGAGCCTATCCAGCTATGTTTGGTGATGAACAGGGGTAAGTCCCAAGGACATACCTAATTTCGATGTATACTGTTTTCTCTCAAGGGTCACATGTAGGGTGACAGTGCACTGCAAGGCAAAGGCAAGGGGGCTGTAAGCCAGATCTTGCAATCCTTGGTCAAGTCCTAACACTGGAAACTTGCCCAGCCTGGATAGGTTTAGAGACATGAAGCAGTAGTGGTGACAAGGAGGTACAGCAGAGTAGGGAGGAGAGGGAGAGGGGACTTGGGACCAGCCCAGAACCACTGATGCCAACAGCTCTTCTGCTAGCTCAACATCTCCTGACCTCAAGAGAGGATTCCTGCAAATACCTCTTAATTGACCTCCTTCCTCCAAGTGTCTGACTACATACTCATCCTACTTCTAGACCATTGCCAGAATTGCCCCCTAAAAAGTGCCCTAACTGATCAGAGTAAAATCACAACTCACCAGCATAGACCATAAAGCCCTTTACCTCTGGCCCCTGGTCTCAGCTAGCCTCAGCAATCCCACCACCACCTTCACATCCTCCCAACCCCTGTGTCACCGCAGTACAGCAACCTACCCTCCCCGAACCAACAGCCTGCCTCTCTCTCCCTCCAGCCTTCACCCATGTACCTCACACCCTTGTCTGGGATTCTCTTCCTTTCCCATCTGTGTTGCAAACTCATGCCCCTTGAGAAACTGAATAAACAAATGGACAATGACCAGACCTTATATAAAAATGGAACTCTGACCCACAGTCTGCAGCCATGAATTCAGGAAACCAGCCCAACAAATCTGCAATAACCCACCCAGGAAGCCAGCCTGTTCTCTCTAAGTCAGCTTGTAGAAGTCAGAGTACGCCTCAAACAATGGCCTCTGTCACAATTGGCTCCAATTGTGTGGCCCCAACTGATAGAGGACTTGATTCACAACTGACAGCTTCCCTAATTTTTGTCCCTTCTTCCCACTTAGGACCAGCCAGAGAAAGCCAAACACACACCTTTAAGCAATCACATGGGATGCCTGGCTTCTAGTTGGTCCACTTACAGCTTCCCCTGACCAACGGCTTCCCATTCAGGGCACACTGGGAGCCTACCCTGCTTCCACTGTATAGCTTCTCCCCTCCTCTATCTGCCTTTGAGTCTTTGCCAAAATGCGAGTGATGGTGGCTGATACTGCTGCTCTGGCAGTTCTGCATAAATAGCTTTTGCTTCTCCTCCACTGGTTGGTCTTTGCTTGTTTCCATTTACCTTAATCATGCCCTCTATGAAGCCTTCTGTGACCTCCCACATGGAATCATTCACTTCCTCCTGTCCCCAGCGACCTAGCCTTCCTGACCCTTGTGCTGGAGCACTGTCACTGAGAGTGTGCTTACTCTAATGGACCATGGTCTTCATTCAGTTTTGTATCCCAGGCCTAACACAGGTGCTGTCATCCAATGGACAATTGACTAATCAATCTAAAAGGATGGATATGGGATGGGAGGGTGGGTAGGAGGATGGATGGTGGGATAGGGGGGTCAGGGAGATGCTGGCAGTGTGATGAGGCCTCCTAGGAAAGGAAGTGCTCTCTGGTGGGGTCACTGGGCCTCTGCTAACATGGAGTCACCTAGCTTCACTGGCTGCCCCCACTCTGCCAGCCACTGTTCCTGGGGCCCAACTCACATTTGTGGACAGCATGAGATGGTTAAGCAGGTTCAAGTCCTTCAAAGAAAGGACCTCACTCGGTTTTTTCACCAAGGGCCAGAGCAGTACTGTGGCCAGCCCAATGAATCTGGGGAGAAGAGGAACATGTATGAGATCCAAAGTCAGGGGACAGGGTGTCTTCTGTCCCAGGCATGACTTTATCTAGAGAGGGTTTTCTCTGCTACGGGCTGTGCTGCCCATGGAGAGAGGCCGCAGGAAGGACACAATGATGTAGAGAACCCACCAGAAGATGTAGGGCTCTCACATCTCTGAGAATGACTTTGGGGCTCTGAGAAGTGTGTGCCCCAGTTACTGGCTCTGCCCTGCTCAGCCCCTTCCCAGGAGTTCTTCTCCTACACTACTCTTGAATGGAAACAGTCCCAAGTAACCACCAATTGGACCAGGGATGGGACATCTGATAGAAGCTGGGCCAATCAGATTCCCCGTCCTAGGAATTTTGACTTGGGATGCTATAGATTCAGTCTCAGCTGGGTGTTGGTCTCCGCTGGGCACTAGAATGGGGCCATGACAGGAAGCCAGGATTGGGCAAAGAGATGCAGAGATGTAAGAGCCTGTGGCTTCAGAAGAGGCACAACTGCCCCTGGCTTCCTAGGTTCCTGATTCTGGTTGCTCTGCCCTCCCAGCCCCATCACCCTCCCATACACCTCCCCTCCCCGGCACTTTTTTTTTTTTTGGTCCCATTAGCTGGCTGGAGTGGATTCTTGTCCATGCCACCCGAGTAAGTTATGGATTTGAGCCAGGAATTGCAGCAAGTGCTGTAGCTTTGGTCAGAGAGACAACCTCCTGCCTTTCTCTGCCTCACCTGTCTTTCTTTGCTGCGCCCACGTCCCGAAGGATGATTTGCAGAAAAGAGTCATTTTGTAGGGGGCAGTCCCAGAGGTACCAGATCAGGGTCTGTGGGAGGCACAGAGAGGTCAGCATCCGTCCTCCACCTTCCCCTTCCCAACCTTCCAGAAAATAAGGAAAGATGCAGGGAACGGGCTGTGTTTCTCTTGAACTGGAGAACCTCCCTCAAGAGAGACCTGTCCCTACTTCAGGTTTCTGGGAACATCAGGACCACCAGGTTGGACAAGATGGGCCCTATCATGGTCCATCCCCAGAGTAGAGGAGAAGGGCCAAGAACAGCTATGGGCCTCAGGCCCGCACAGCCATATAGCTCGGGGGCTACTCTCAGGCCCAGAGACCCTTGGGGAAAGCTTATGCCACTCCCTGGCCTCTCTCTAGAATTCTGAGCTTGGCCAGGACCCAACCTCACTCTTGGGGTAGTCATTGCTTCTTTTGCGTTTGTCCTGATGGGTTTTACCTCATTCCATATGGGGTTATTCCCTTCTGCTTCATGAGTTCTCCTCTTGATATCTGCAAAGATACCAAGGGGCTGTCACTGGTGGTAGGAAATATTTCAAAGTCTAGGTTTAAGTGTGGTAAAGAGAGGGAGGACTCCAGGAACACTTTAAGTCCATGTTCGCAGATGTGGTATGACACGGATTCTTACTCTGGAGATTTCAAAATTTTCACTTTTTGTAAGGGTAACATCATCTGACATGACAGATAATGCATTCACTTCATTTTCTTCCCTGGAATGTAGTTCCTAGCCATATTGCAGCCAGGTGGTACCTGGAGACTCACTCTGGCCAATGCAACGTGGGAGTGATTTTCACCACTGCCACGAGTAGGTCCTAAAAATCTCCCATGACGCTTTTCCTCTCCCTCCTCCACACAACCATCCTCACCATCTGTGGGCAGGGTGGTGCCAGGATGACTTTGCAGCCACGAGCAGTGAGCAGTTGGTCCCTAAACCACTGCTTGGGGGAGCCACCCTAGATGACTGCCCCCCTGATGCAGGATTTGGTGTAGGAAGTAAACTTTCACTGTGTTAAGGCATTGAGATCTCAAGATTTCTTTGTTACCAGAGCACAAAGCCTAGTGGATCCTAAGACATGCCAAAACATCTCTAATGGGTTGTAAGTTCCTCATCCACAAATATCTTTCACAAAATAGCCCTGCAAAGAACCTCTAAATTGCTCAACTACTTAGAGATTCTTCCCAAGGAAAGAATGTGGAAGAGGGAGAGACAGAGTGTGTGCAAGCATGCACCTGTGAGGAAGTCAGGAGGAGTGCAGGGTAGTGGATGGTATATGAGGGAAAAGGGGTTCGGAAAGGTGAAAAGGGAATAAAAAATATGATTCAATTATAAGAATTTATAGGTAAATCTCTGGGCAAACCCAAGAGTCAGGGACTTAGGCATCTTTGTAAGAGGTATTTCTAGGAGGAGAAAGATCACATCCATGGGATGGTAGGAAAGAAGGCTCAGACTCAGCCTGTTCCCTGGCTCACGGCAGACACATGGAATGTCCACTGTGCCTCTCTAAATCTAGGGACATAAACACATATGGATTGCCCTGTGAGCCTAGAGTCCCAAATGTCCATTCTCCCGGGGGTGTTGTCACACTCAGTGAGTACAGAAAAAAATTAAGGAACTTCATTCTTTACTCCATATCTTTTACAGAAACAACCGTGCCTTCTTTCTCTCGGCCCCAATTTTCTCAGTCCCCGCACATGCTTGGAAACCTCATTCGCCATTATCCACCTCCCTCTGCTTGCCATCAGCAGACTGTCAATTTTCTTACCCTTCCTCCATTCCCACTCCCAGCTCTGTGTTCTGGAGACACTCTTGATTTCTTTGCGTGTTTTCTCCTAAATCCTTTCACCCGCCAACCTTCTTGGACATTTTTTCCCTTACCTATAAAAAATGGAGACAATAAATTTTGCCTCATTTGCCTCATGGGATTGTTGTGAGGAGCAAAAATTGCTATGTTCATGAAAAGACTTTGATGGCTGTAAAGGTCACTTAGGAACCAACAGTTACTATAGGAGGTTATATAAGAGCTGTACATACATTATCTTTTTTAAAATCCTCACATCAAGCCTGTGAAGCAGGTACTTTTTCTTTCTTTTTTTTAAACCTCAATGTGTGGCACAGCCCTAGTTCACAGAGGCAGCTCAGAAAGTATTTATCTTCTCTTTTCCCCGTAGCCATTCCCCTGGAAAAAATGAGAAGCAGAGATGTCCTCACAGGAGAAATAATGGCAATAAAGCTAAGTTTCAAAAGAACTGGATGATATCTACCCTGCCTTTCTGTCATACAGGGCATCTTTTAGGCCCCAGGAAGTCTATTTTTTCACCGAATGCATGTTGCTTCTTGGGGCTCATCTCTCTCATCCCGGAGTCTGGCTCTCACCTCGGAAGTAGGCGGTCACACAGGGTCTGGGTGGGGGGCTGAGGGGCGGGTTAATCGTAGCTGAATCCACGACCAGCCGCAGCATGCCTGTCCTCCCCCTCTTTCCCTCTGCAGCAGAGCCTCCTTCTTGGAGCACCTTGGGTTAACGTTCTCCTAGGGCTCACAGAGTGAGGAGAACCCTAGACCTGTTGCTTAGCGGTAGAAGTGATGTCACAAAGGTGGTTGGTTCTTGGTTCTGGAAAGGAAAGGAGGAGAACGACAGGAGAAATTCAGGAGTATGAAGCAAGTGGCTTGAGGTGACCAGGCCTGTACAAACAAAATAATTTGGCTGCTTTGCGTTTCCTCTTTCTTTCTCTTTCTTATTCTCACTGTCCCTCTGATCTCACGATCAGGTATAAGGGTAGTCTTTCCTCTTTATATAAATAAGCAAGTTATCTGGAGTGAATCATTGCCAAAGTCCCACAATTTAGATAAAAAAATAAGAGAGGTGAGGTGATGTGAGGAAAGGAATAAGGAAATCAAAGACCATTTCAAGGACAATTCAGGAAAAGCCCTTCCTAATGTATAAGCAAACATGTAGGCCTCCTTTTCTTTTTGAAGATTTATTTATTTACATGAGAGAGAGAGAGAGCAGGGGTTTGGGGCAGTGGGGTAGAGAGTCTTAAGCAGACTTCATGCTGAGCATGGAGCCTGACACAGGGCTCGATCTCATGACCCTGAGATCACGACCTGAGCTGAAACCCAGAGTTGGACACTAATACCATTGAGCTCCCCAAGCCCCCCAGGCCTCCTTTTTCCTAAAGGAAGCCTAAGTCCAAATATGAGTCTTTCTTTAACAAAGGGAAATGAATTTTTAATTAATGAGCTTTTATGCCAGCTAATTTTAAGGTTTAATGTCTTTTTTTTTTTTTTAAGATTTTATTTATTTGACAGAGAGAGACACACAGAGAGGGAACACAAGCAGGGGGAGTAGGAGAGGGAGAAGCAGGCTTCCCGCAGAGCAGGGAGCCGGATGTGGGCCTCGATCCCAGAACCTGGGATCATGACCTGAGCCAAAGGCAGCTGCTTAACTGCTGAGCTACCCAGGTGCCCTAATTTTAAGGTTTAAAAAAAAATCTCAAGGTCAATATAATTTGCTGTGGCATCTTGATAGCTCTCAAGGCCCCTCATCAGGGGGATGGAGCTGGGTCACTTGTTTTTGTTTCATCTACACTAAGGGTTTGTTTTTGTTTTTGTTTTGCTTCAGTTTTGAATATTGTATAAATTACATCTTATCCAATAGCAGGAAGATTAGTGGATGTTTTAAAAATGTATATTAGTTAATGAAAGAACAGAACAGTAAGCTTACTATGCCTTTTTTTTTTTTTAAGATTTTATTTATTTGAGAGGGAGAGAGACAGAGTGAGAGCACAAGCAGAGTGAGGGGCAGGGAGAGAAGCAGACTCCCCACTGAGCAGGGAGCCTAATCCAAGGTCTGATGCAGGGCCTGAACCCAGGATCCCAGGATTATGACCTTAGCTGAAGGTAGACGCTTAACTGACTGAGCCACCTAGGTGCTCCACTTATTATGCCTTCTAAAAGAAACATGGTCTTTAAAGAGCAAAAAGCCGTCTTGGGATCTTGGTGCTATAGTTGCTTTCTGGTGCGGCAGATATACAAGAAAATGCTCTTTCTGACAGTTTTTCTCAAAATCTAAACACAACACAAAGTTTTTGCTTTTGTTCATGATTTTCCAAACTAAGCATTATGACATAAAAGGCAAACTCTGGAAAGGGAACGGCTGATAGATTTGACTGCAGAATATTTAAAATTTCTGTGCAGAAAAATATACCTTTAAAGATAATACCAAAGTAGGGAACATATACCACATACCTAATGTCCAGAATATTAGCATTTTTAAAGTGAGAATTTTTTAAATAGAAAATTTAAAAGCTTTTTATCTATCCTCTATCTATCTATCTTTTTTGGGAAGGAGGGGCAGAGGGAGAGGAAGAGAGAGTCTCAAGCTGTCTGTAAGCTTAGCACAGAGCCTGACACCAGTCTCAGTCCCACGACCCTGAGATCATGACCTGAGCTGAAACCAAGAGTTGGACACTCAACCAACTGTGCCACACAGGGTCCCCTAAGATTTTATTTTTTTAAAGTAATCTCTATATCCAACGCGGGGCTCAAATTCACAACTCCGAGATCAAGAGTTGCATGTTCCACCGACTGAGCCAGCAAGGTGCCCCAACCATGAGCTTTTATAATTTAGAAAGGAAAAGATTAATACTCCCAAGGAAGATGAGGGAAAGTTTATAACCGGTGAATGCTCAAATGGACAAACAAAAAAAAAAAATCAGTTTCTTTAATAATCAAAGAAATTTAGTGAGATACCATTTATCACTTTGCCAAAATGGATTCAAAACGAAAAAAAGAAAAAAAAAGTTAGAGAGGGGCACCTGGGTGGCTCAGTGGGTTTGGCTCTGCCTTTGGCTCAGGTCAAGATCTCAGGGTCCTTGGATCGAGCTCCACGTCGGGCTCTCTGCTCAGCGGGGAGCCTGCTTCTCCCCCCCCCCCACTCTCTCTGCCTGCCTTTCCGCCTACTTGTGATCTCTGTTTGTCAAATAAATAAATAAAATCTTTTAAAAAAGAGAGAGAGAAAGAGAGAGATTAAAAAAAATCAAGCCCATTAATAAAGAAATGGGGGCGCCTGGGTGGCTCAGTTGTTAAGCATCTGCCTTTGGCTCAGGTCATAGTTCCAGGGTCCTGGGATTGAGCCCCACATTGGGGCTCTCTGCTCAGCGAAGAGCCTGCTTCTCGCTCTCCCACTCCCCCTCCTTGTGTTCCCTCTTTGGCTGTCTCTCTCTGTTAAATAAATAAATAAAATCTTAAAAAACATAATCAAAGAAATGCAAGAAGATATCATTTATCCCCTCCCAAATAGAGAAGAATGAAAAACGGTGAGAGTGATGTGCTAAGGAAGGAACAGGGGCAGAGGGAAATTATGAATTCTTACAAAGCACTGATGGGAGAATAAATAGAAAAAGAGCAGAAGCTTGGCCCGGGATATGTGCCAGAGAGAGAGAATAAATGTTGGGATACATGTGGCAGGCACTCCTCATTCTGGGTCATTTCTTCTGGTATTAACCTCAGTGTTTCTAAACAGCATCCCTTGAATTTTGCAACTTGAGACACTGGCTCTTAAGTCAGCTCTTACCCCGTCCCTCACTCCTTCCTGCCCCCCAGATTCTCTCTCTCTCCAAATTCCCAATTCATCACTTTCAGACATTGCTACTGCTGTTTATTATGCACATGGGGAGTTTAGCTTTCTCACACTCTGCCTTTGCCGCATCTTCTTCTCCCAATACAATTACCCCTCATCTGGGGACTAAAACTACACTCAGTCTTTTCATTATGATGATGATGTATATTGTTTCACTGCAGATCAAGGAATATACAGTTGACCTCTGAGCAACAGGGGTTTCTTTTTTTTCCCCCATGAAAAGAGTATTGTTCTTATTCATACATGTCAAATTTCAACTTTCAATAATAAAATTCAATAAATCTGATTCCTCAATCATACTATAAGGGCCTGCCCCTCCCAGAGGAACTAGCTTGTGGACCCCGGAAGTAGGGGCGGGGCAGGCCAGGTGAAGACGTCCAATCGGTGTGGCGTGGGTATATCCACTGGGTGAATTAGGATTCAATTGGCTACCTGTGTAGGGGCGGGGCTCAACCACCCCCATAAAGGTTGGTCTGCGAGGCTGGCGAAAAGGAGAAGAAGGAGAGCTGTCAGAAGAAGAAGAAGGAAGAAGAAGCAGGAGAAGAGTCGGGGGAGCAGCAGCAGCAGCAGAAGAGTCGGTGGGAGCAGCAGAGAGAAGAGTTGGCAGGAGAAGAAGAAGAGCTGTAACAGCTCTTGTAAGAGCTATAAGTCCCGACGCTAGCGGACCCGAGCCGCCAGCGGTTCCGATGCCAGCAGCCCCGCCCACACACTGCGACCCTCGGCAGCGGCGCCGCAGGGAATGGCCTAGACGGCAGCAACCTCGCCGGGAACCCTGAGCTGCTGCCTCGCCGGAGCTGTGTCATTCCGGGATGCGGCTTCGTCAGGGAAGAGGCCTTCTCGGTGAACGGCCCTGCGGAAGCAGCATTGTCAGGGAAGAGGCTTCCTCCAGAGAGGCCTCGCCGGCCTCGCCGGAGCAGCCTTGTCTGGGGAGCAGCCTCGCCAGAGCAGCCTTGTCAGAGTGGCGTCTTGGGAAGCAGAATCTGTGTCATCAGTGTTGTCATCGCTGTCGTCATCGCCTCTTCTTGGGAGCAGCCCTGTCCGGGGAGTGACCTCACCAGCAGCGGCCTTCTTGGGAGTGGCCTCTTCTTGGGAGCAGCTCCAACCGGGGAGCAGCCTCATCTGCGGAGCAGCCTCGTCCGGAGCGGCCTTCTTGGGAGAGACCTTGTCGGAATCATCATCGTCGTCTTTTCGTAAGAGACAGCTCTGACCGGTCAGTTTGATTTTTGATGCTTGGCGTGAAATAAAGCTTTGTTTGATTTTCGCTTTATATCAGTCTCATTCCTTTGATCATGGACCCTAACAATACAAACTTGCTTTACACATTTTTTTACATGTTGCCAAAGTCTGTAGCCACACAAAACATCACAAGGATTTGACTCTATGCATGGTACCATCACACAGAAGGGAGCTGATCAAACAACAAACATTCAAAGATTAAACTGTAGGTACGCACAGTGTATTTGGCACTTTTCTTTAACATTATAACATTTTCCTCTGAGAGACAGGTATTCTTTTTCCTTTATATTTTAAGAGAGAGAGAGAGAGAGAGAATGGAGGTAGAGGGACAGAGAGAGAGAGAGAATCATAAGCAGGATCCATGCTATGGAGCCTGTTGTAGGGCTTGATCTCACAGCCCTGAATCAGGACCTGAGCTGAAATCAAGAACTGAGCCACCCAGGCACACTGAGATAAGTACTCTTAAGCCACAGTATACAAGAATTTTGCTATTCACATCATAAGCAGCTTTCAAACTTTGTGGCAACCGTGATCAATTTAAAGAAACAAGACACAACCAGAGTTGGGAATGGAATTAAAACACTCCAACTTTTTGCTGTGCTCCAGGCTGCCACTCCTTTTTTTTTTTTTTTAAAGATTTTATTTGTTTATTTGACAGAAAGAGATCACCAGTAGGCAGAGAGGCAAGCAGAGAGAAAGGGGGATGCGGGCTCCCCTCTGAGCAGAGAGCCCGATGTGGGGCTCGATCCCAGGACCCTGAGATCATGACCTAAGCCAAAGGCAGAAGCTTAACCCACTGAGCCACCCAGGCGCCCCCAGGCTGCCATTCTTAAAGTCAGTTTAATTGTATAATTTTTCCATTGTGAACAACATGGGTTTGAACTGCATGGGTCCACCTATATGTAGATTTTTTCAATAAATACAGTGCAGTACTGTAAACTTATTTTCTCTTCATTATTTTCTTTTCTTTTTAAAAGATTTATTTATTTGGGAGAGAGAAAGCGTGCACAAGAGAGCATGAGCGGGGCAGGAAGAGCAGAGGGAAAGGGAGAAGCAGACTCCCCACCGAGCAGGGAGCCTGAAGCAGGACTCTATCCCAGGACCCTGAGATCATGACCTGAGCTGAAGGCAGACGCTTAACTAACTGAGCCACCCAGGTGTCCCAATCCTATGATTTTTTTTAACACCTTCTTTTCTCTAGTTTACTTTATTGTTAGACTATAGTTATATAACACATATACAAAGTAAGGGTTAATTGACCATTTATGTTATTGGTAAGGCTTCTGGTCAACAGTAGACTCTTAGTAGGTAAGTTTTGGGGGAAGCCAAAAGTTATACATGGATTTTCTGACTGTGCAAAGTGGGGTGGTCGACGTCCCTAACCCCCGTGTTTTTCAAGGGTCAACTATACTCTAATTCCATATCCTTTCTCTCTCTCTCTCTCTCTCTCTCTCTCTCTCTCTTATTTATTTTAGAGAGAGAGAGTGAAAGCAAACATGTGTGAGTGTGGGGAGGGGCAGAGGGAGAGAATCTTCAAGTGGATTCTTCACTGAGCATGGAGCCCAACCTGGGGCTCCATCTCACCACCCATGAGATCACAATGTGAGCTGAAACCAAGAGTCGGATGTTTAACCAACTGAGCCATCTGGGTGCCCCCATATCCTTTTTTCTATAACTTTGTGTTTTCCTCTAAGTTAAGATATGCTTTGCTTTTTCATTTGCTTGCATATCTTGGAAGTCTGGCCAAGTCTTCCGTCATCCTTCAGTAGCTCTGTGGTATACCTGTTTTTTTTTTTTAAGGTTTATTTCTTTATTTTTTTAGTAATCTCTAACCCAACATGGGGCTCAACTTACAATCCCAAGATCAAGAGTCGCATGCTCTTCTGACTGAGCCAGCCAGGGAATCTTACCATGTTTTTGGTGTCACCACTGAGTTTTTAGCCATCCTAGTGGATGTGAAGTGGTAAAGATTTATTTTTCATCTTGAACCATGTCTCTTGCCTTGGTGTCCTGCTATCAGTCAACCAATCCATAAGTCATCAATCAGTCAATACAGAAACTACCCCCTATATCCTGGGCTATGTTCTCTGAAGGATACAAAGAAGGTTAATGCCCCTGACTTTGAGGATCCACTCTTTACTAAATACAGGAAAGTTAAAATAAGCAATCTATGGTCAGTACCAAAATTCTTACTGGGACATCTAGGGCCCTACAGGCTCTGGCTTATGTCTCTTTCTCAACTTCATTTCTTTCAACTTGCTGACCCACTGTTTCCTAATTACACTATTTTCACTTTTTTTTCTTTTAATGTTATCAAGCTCCCTTCTGTCTCTCAGAACATTCCACCCCCCCCCCATTCCTTCTCCTAGAGATCTTCTCTCCCAGGGTCTACCATGTTACTTCTTTCTCCTCTTGTTTTAGTTTCAGATGTCACCTTCACGGGCACATCTACTCCATCACCTAAGCCAAAGCTGGCTCACTGTTCTGTATGCTCATCAACTCGCCGTTTAACTAATCACAGTAGGTAGAGTGGGGAGTAGAGTTGTGAGCAGTCAAATGCCTAGGTTCTGGAGCCAGACTGGTTTCCAGTTCTGCCTTTGATACTTACTAGCTATGTAACCTTAGGCAAAATACTTTACCTCTCTGGATATAATAAAACCTACCATGTAAAGCCATTCAGAGTGTTAAATGAAGTACGTCATTTATGTCATTTAGAGCTTATTTGGAATTCTCTAAATGCTAGCCCTTATTTTCACAATTATAAATTAAACAATTATTTACATAGATCAAAAAGCGAGCCTCATCAGTGCTGTATCCTCAGGACCTAGGACAGTATTTATCACATAGTAGGAATTGAAGAAATATTTGTGAATGAATGAATACCAGGTGTACCTCCAGGATATCAGAGGAAGGAAAGGTATTTTAGAGAGGAGATGGCCAAATCTAATCAATTGGTGGTGACAGCGTGGAGTCCTGTGTGGAGAAAATGATTTTGAAGTTGCATCTGGGGTCAGTGGACTGTGATTGATTAATCACATCTGCCAAGGCACTGGAAAAACCCCTGCAAAGCAAGCACTAAGGGTTTGACATCTCTGCTATAGAAAAGGCTCACTATCCTGTAGGAAGCAGTCCAGAATTGTGAAATGATCACAGTTTACCTCCTTTCTCTCTCCTGCCTCCCCACACCCCAACCTCCCATCTTTCTTCTGGGCACCGGGGGGCTCTGTGTTGCATTGCACAGGCCCTCTGAAGTATTGTGTTTGTTTCTTTGGGCTAGTCTCTGCACCTACTTCTATCAACATTATTTCAGTTGTCTCACTCCTGCCCTGAGAGGCAACCAAAATGAGTTGAACCAATTGACTAATCACCCTAGAATGACTGGACTTGACTCTTGATTTTGTTTTCCACCCCAGGAACACCTATGGTTACATCTAGCCAGGGGGTGGGGTGTGTATGTGTGTTTGTGATATAGGTCTGGGTAATTAATCAAATGCCAGGGGGGCCAAGGATGCCTAGTGAAGGTGGCCAGAGTAAGGGGATAGGCAGCCCCCATGCCTACCACGCTGGAAGTCATACGCTGCCACAGCCTCCAACTTCTTAAGAGCGTCCAGAAATCTGGGTGTTTACATGAAATCACCCTAGCTTAAAAATGTTTGCAGGGATTCCTGGGTGGCTCAGTTGGTTAGGCCACTGCCTTGGGCTCAGGTCATGATCCCAGGGTCCTGGAATTCAGTCCTGGATTCGGCTCCTTGCTCGACTGGGAGCCTGCCTCTGTCTCCACCTCTGCCTGCCACTCTGCCTGCTTGTGCACGTGCTCTTTCTCTCTCTCTCTCTGACAAATAAATAAACAAATAAATAAATAAAATCTTTAAAAAAAATGTTTGCAATTAGGGGAACCTTGATGACTCAGTCTGTTAAGTACCCAACTCTTGATTTTGGCTCAGGTCACGCCCTCAGGGTCTTGAGATCAAGCCCTGCCTGGGCTCTGTGCCCAGCTGTGAGTCTGCTTAAGATTCTCTCTCCCTACAAATAATCCTAAAATCTATATGGAATCAGAAAAGACCCTGAATAGCCAGAGGAATGTTGAAAAAGAAAACGAAACTTGGTGGCATCACAATTTCAGACTTCAGGCTCTATTACAAAGCTGTCATCATCAAGACAGTATGGTACTGGCACAAAAACAGACACATAGATCAATGGAACAGAATAGAGAGCCCAGAAATGGAGCCTCAACTCTATGGTCAACTAATCTTTGACAAAGTAGGAAAGAATGTCCAATGGAAAAAAGATCATCTTTTCAACAAATGGTGTTGGGAAAATTGGACAGCCACATGCAGAAGAATGAAACTGGACAATTTCCTTATATTACATACAAAAATAGACTCAAAATGGATGAAAGAACTCAATGTGAGATAGGAATCCATCAAAATCCTTGAGGAGAACACAGGCAGCAAACTTTTCAACTTCAGCCGCAGCAACTTCTTCCTAGAAACACCACCAAAGGCAAGGGAAGCAAGGGCAAAAATGAACTATTGAGACTTCATCAAGATCAAAAACTTTTGCACAGCAAAGGAACTAAAAGACAACTGATGGAATGGGAGAAGATAATTGCAAAGGACATATCAGATAAAGGGCTAGCATCCAAAATCTATAAAGAATTTATCAAACTCAACACCCAAAGAACAAAGAATCCAATCAAGAAATGGGCAGAGGACATGAACAGACATTTCTGCAAAGAAGACATCCAGATGGCCAACAGACACATGAAAAAGTGCTCCACATCACTCGGCATCAGGGAAATAAAAATCAAAACCACAATGAGATACCGCCTCACACCAGTCAGAATGGCTAAAATTAACAAGTCAGGAAACAACAGGTGCTGGTAAGGATGCAGAGAAAGGGGAACCCTCCTACACTGTTGGTGGGAATGCAAGCTGGTACAGCCACTCTGGAAAACACTATGGCGATTGCTCAAAAAGTTGAAAATAGAGTTACCCTACAACCCAGCAATCGCACTAAAGGGTATTTACCCTAAAGATACAAATGTAGTGATCCAAAGGGGCATGTGCACCGGAATGTTTTTAGCAGCAATGTCCACAATAGCCAAACTATGGAAAGAACTTAGATGTCCATCAATAGATGAATGGATAAAGAAGAAGTGGTATATATATATGTGT
Source organism: Lutra lutra (assembly GCF_902655055.1). Lineage (NCBI taxonomy): Eukaryota > Metazoa > Chordata > Mammalia > Carnivora > Mustelidae > Lutra > Lutra lutra. The sequence continues at coordinate 76,499,423 of NC_062286.1, forward strand.
GTGTGTGTGTGTATACACACACACACACATATATATACATATACATACACACACATATACATGGAATACACACATATACAATGGAATACTATGCGGCCATCAAAAGAAATGAAATCTTGCCATTTGCAACCACGTGGATGGAACTAGAGGGTATTATGCTAAGTGAAACAAGTCAATCAGAGAAAGACAATTATCATATGATCTCTCTGACATGAGGAATTTGAGAGGCAGGGCAGGGACTTTGTGGGGTATGGAGGGAAAAAATGAAACAAGATGGGATTGGAGGGAGACAAACCATGAGAAACTCTTAATCTCAGGAAACAAACTGAGAGTTGCTTGGGGGTGGAGGAGTAGGGGGGGATAGGGTGGTTGGGTGATGGACATTGGGGAGGATATGTGATATGGTGAGTGCTGTGAAATCTGTAAGACTGAGGATTCACGGATCTGTACCCCTGGGGCTAATGATACATTGTATGTTAGTTAAAAAAAATTCTGTCCCTCTCCCTCTGCCCCTCCCCCCCCCCCCCCCCCCCCCGCGCTCGCTTGTATGAGCGCGCGCTCTCTCTCTCTCAAAAAAAAAAAAAGTTTGTAATTAAAATTTTAAGAAAGCAGTGGGTAGACCAAAGAAAATGGTGTTGGGTTGTACTTGGCCTATTGGCTATCCCTATCTGGGTCCTTACTAACCTTTCCAATCCCTTTGTAATGACCTGGTCCTTCAGAGACCAACTTTAGGTGACTTCCCCTTCATGACAGCAACTCAGTCCCTTTGTGGTACATCTTTCTTCTTGTAGGACACTCTGGGGGTCCCTCATGGTAATGACCATCCTGAGATCTATTCGTGCTCCTATCAGGTCCTAGAATTATCCATTTCATTCTCTCAGCTGCCGGGTGAAGTATTGGCACGTTTAGAGATGAGGGGTGACGCTAAGATCTCGCTGGGGTCATAAAGCCGTGGAGTTATGGGTTGGAGCTGAGACTCCAACCGGCCAAGTCTGATCTCTACCTTGAGCTGCGCTGCCTCCTTAAACTCCTCAGCAGCAGGACGGTGGTCTCAACTCCGGACCTAATGCTGACTTTCTACTAGGGAGACCCACGCGCCTCCTGTCGCTCCTCCTCCTGCCTTTGTGGTAGCAGCCACACCCTTTCCGGGTTTTGCTGCTCACCGCCCTCCACAGGAGATAATCCGCTTCCGCGTTTTGCGGGGTACCGGGCGTGGAGGCGGTAACGCGCACGCGCGCAGGGATCCGGCCCGGGCAGAGCGCGCGGTCGGGCGATTGCGGGTGAGGGAAGGCCGGCCCCAGCGGGATGGCGGGTCTGACGGGTCGTGGCCCGGGTCGGGGCGAGCGGGGGTCTCGGGGAGGGATTCAGGACTCCCGGGGAATGCGGGGATCCGGGGCTGGAGTCCGGGACCAGGGCAACTGGGGTCGGACGGGCGCGTTGGGCCGGGGACGGACCTGGGCCGCCGTGACGCGGGAGCCCGGTCGGGCCCGGGCCCGTGACGCGGGCGGGAGCCGGGTGCGAGGCGGCTCCTCCTCGTCACGAACTCTCGGTGACCTTGGCCAAGTCAGTTCATCTCCCCCTGAGCTGGCGCCTCAGTCCGTACAGTGCGAATTATAAGCCCTGCTACTAGATGGGCGTTGCGAGGCTCAGTGGCGAGACCCCCAGAGGGGTACGTGGAGGACGGGGCGGTTTGCGGGGACTGCCCACCTTGTGGCGGAGAGAGGGGGCTTCCTGGAACAGCATTTTGCTGCAGCCTTTGGGCTGGAGCTCTCATTTGGATATTTTAAGGACTCCAGAGTATAAGAAGTAGTTGCAAAACTTTTAACATAAGGGAAGAGTCTTGAAGGGCTTCCCTGAGGCCCACGTTGCCCTGTTACTGGGGTGCTCCCGCTCTTAGGGAATGGTGTGAAGCAATGGAGCGAGGGACCCCTTTAGCTTTGGAAGAATGAATGTTTGTCATTGCTGTTTGCCAAAACCCTTCCTTGCCTGTATAGGAATTTGTGGTGCTGGCCAGGCAAGTTTTGTATGTGTCCATGTGAGGCCTTTGTGAAGAACAGTGGAATCAATCAGCTGTCCAGGAAACAACTTTTGTAGGGCTTGAGTATGGGGGAGGATCCTTTGGTGTCAGTAGCCTTTTTTGAGGGTGTGTGGGATCTCAGGAGCCCTTCCTATGGTGGGCAGGGGTCTGCGGTGTAATGGATACTCAATTATGAATGATAGAACGTCACAAAAGTAAGAAGGTTTTAGATGTTATTCTAGGTTGGAAGAAATTAAGAATCTCTGAATTGACTTAAACCGAAACTTTTTACTGCAGGTGACTAGCATGCAGATACCCATTCTCTGACTTGCTGGCCCTCTACTGACATGGCCCACCGGGGTGGGGAGAGGGACTTCCAGACTTCAGCGCGGCGCATGGGCACCTCGCTGCTCTTTCAGCTTTCAGTGCACGAGCGGGAGCTGGACCTGGTTTTTCTGGATCATAGCTATGCCAAGCCATGGAGTGCCCACCCAGATGCCAGTAGTGCTCGCCCCACACGCATGCTCTTTGTTAATCCCCGGAGGCAACACGAAAGTACCATGTGAGTTTGGGCTTCTCTCCTAAGGGTTGCCCTTGCCCTCTAACTGGACAGTAATCAAGTGTGGGGATTAGAAAGGATTTTATTGAGGGAGCTTGTATGGGGGCCTGGGATATTTACTTTCGGCATCTCTGTTAAGCAATGTGAGGTTATCCCGGCTATATGTTGACATCTGCATTCAAGACATCTAACAAGTTAGGAAAGCAGACAACATATTCCACATAGTTAATAGGACTTGTGTGGAAAGAGGATTCTTTAGCTGGTGATGAAAAAAGAAGAGTTGATTTTTAAAAATTGATTCTCAGCATTAGACTCATTTCCTTTACTCTGGTGCTCTGGCTTGCTCCAACACTGGCGATGATTTGAGGTAATGTGATTTCCTTTTCCTGGCTTCACGCGGTGACGTTTAGAAGCATAGTGCAAGACATATTCTACCTTGCTTTCTCTCTTAGTTTGTCACCCACGGGTTGATGTAAACCATTCCTAGGTCTAATGTATTTTCAACTGGCCTACGTTATAGGGGAAGGAATTTTTTAATAAACTTACTATGTAATATGTGATACAATTACATTTGGCCTAAATAAACTTGTTTAGTAGTTCTTTTGAGCTTTAAGGTATGCTAATTTTGTATCAGGATTGGTTGATATATTCTATTTTGATGATCAAATCATACCCTTAATTTTGTAAACTTTTTTTAGGGAGGGAAGAGATTTTGTTTGTTTGATTTAATCTAATCAAACGTCTAATCTTTCCTCTAGGACAGGTTTTAGGTTTGTTGAATAGAGATCTTGTATTTTGCTTCTTTGTATCTCTCATTGAGCCTTAATGAGCTAGAGGTACCATGATGTGTGTTTAAACATGAATATAATAGGGGGTTTTATTTCCTTTCCCAGTGAGGGCAGCATTTTGTTGGATGTTTTAGTTGTAACAGGGTGGGGATCTGTGACCTTTAAGGACAATCTTGATGCCTCTGGCCTGGGGCATAACTCCTAAGGGCTCCTTTAAAGCTTCTTGCTAACTTTTTTTTTTTTTAATATTTTATTTATTTATTTGACAGAGATCACAAGTAGGCAGAGAGGCAGGCAGGGAAAGAGGAAGGGAAGCAGGCTCCCTGCTGAGTAGAGAGCCTAAAGCTGGCTGATCCCAGGACTCCGGGATCATGACCCGAGCTGAAGGCAGAGGCCACAACCCACTGAGCCACCCAGGTGCCCCAACTTCTTGTTAACTTTGAAACTCCTGTGTTCAGATCTTACGGCATTTTCTTAAAGTGAGATTCTGTGGACTTGCTCATTTCAGCACTTAGAGAATCATTTCCTTTTATACATTGTCACATATAGGTCCTAAAAGTGGGGATTAGCATGTTCTAGGGACTCTCTGTAGGTCATTGTGTCAGGAATATTATTGTAGTGAGGGTGGTAGTGGGAGCTAGGGAAGAAGTTGGTGGAGGCTGCCTTATGTAGGAATTTGATGCTAACTAAGAGTGGTTAGAAGTCATTGAAGGATTTTAAACTAGAGATTGAGTTTATATTTTTAAAAGATCACTTTGAATTTCTGTTGAATAGATAGAGTTCAGGAGTGGAAATAGAAGACCTGCTAGGAGACCATTATAGTAGTGGGGGCTAGAGATCATGATAGGTTGAGTAGAGGCGGGAATAGTACAGATGAAGAAAAAGGATGACCTTGAGATATATTTCATAGGTAGAGCTAACGGCACCTTCTGTGATGAATTGGAAACACAGTCCAGGGTTAAAGGGAAAGGTGAAATTAGGATGAGTCAGATTATTGGCACCTTCTGTGATGAATTGGAAACACAGGCCAGGGTTAAAGGGAAAAGGTGAAATTAGGATGAGTCAGATTATTGGCTTGAGTAGTTTAGTGGTACCATGGGTTGAGGAAGACTGGGGATGGGGCGGTAGGGGATAGGTTAGGAATGGTGAAATCTGGCGTTCTCTTTTAGGCATGTAAGTCCAAATGCTGAGCCCAGTGTCTGGTCCAGAGAAGATAATTAGCTCTTTCACCCACCACCAAATCTAGCCGCACATATTTCACTTCATTTCATAATGATGTAATTATTCCAGCCATTAGGAATAGATGCAATAAGATCATCATCGGGGTCAAAAAGTTAAAGCAATGTTTGATAGACAGCCAGTAGACCATTTTGATTGGCATAGTATTTTGAGTAACTAACTTGGTGCAGTGAAGAACCCTTATGGGAGTAGGATTTCATTAATAACATTTTAAAATATGAAAGATCCATCACATATCCTTTTCTGTTTGTTTGTTTGTTTCTGTTCTAGGCTTCTTATACAGTGAGTTAAATAACTAAGGTGTCTACATTCCAGGTGATCTGTCTTAGACAGTCATAGGCTTTTATAGCATATAATTAGCTACCAGTTGACTTGCTAATGAAAGGGAAAGTTTGTGTGAATAATTTAAAACTAGCACTGTCCCAACAGAACTCTTTGCAATAGGAAAAATGTACTGTATCTGTGCTGTCTAATATGGTAGCTGCTAGCCACATGTCTTTTGAGCACTTAAAATGTGGCTGAATTTTTTTTTTTTTTAAGATTTTATTTATTTATTTGACAGAGAGATCACAAGTAGGCAGAGAGGCAGGCAGAGAGAGAGGAGGAAGCAGGCTCCCTGCCGAGCAGAGAGCCCGATGCGGGGCTCGATCCCAGGACTCTGAGATCATGACCTGAGCCGAAGGCAGCGGCTTAACCCACTGAGCCACCCAGGCGCCCCTGTGGCTGAATTTTTAATTCTGCTTAATTTTTATGAATTCTAGCAGTTGCATGAGGCTTATAGTTACTGTATTGGAAAGTACATGTAGGCAGTCAGCTGTTTTCTTATGGAATATTTTTATTTTTGAAGAAAAATAGCTGTCATTTTTTATATGGACACATTTTAAAATGACTTTGTATTCCCCTGGCACATAACAGCATGTCAGAGGGCAGAGATCTAGACAAGTGTGGGAAAGATGACTTTGGATCATAATTTCTTGTGGGTATAATGTGCTTATGCATACTTTCAAGCTGATTATATTAAAGAGTCATTTTTTGGCAACCAGATGATCGTTAAACACCTGTGTTGTGTGAAGTACGTGTGGCCTGGTCCTATTTCCTCACCTGTTTACAGTGAATCAGACGTCCCAATAGATGTGGAGACAGTCACATCAACCCCTGTGCCGCTCTATGACAATCAGAAGGCACGCAGCGTGATGAATGAGTGTGAACGGCATGTCATCTTCGCCAGGACCGATGCAGATGCCCCTCCTCCACCAGAGGACTGGGAGGAGCATGTCAACAGGTAGGCCACTGCTCAGGAGGACTGGTCACTATAGGGTTAATGGTCATTGCATTGTAAATATTTTGTATCATCATCTTCATTGAAACACGTCTGTTAGGAGTTTATTTCATTTGCAGCCATAGGAGTCAGAATGTTTTCTTAACCCTGTTATAACTCTCAGCCCAGGATGCAGTGAGGTGCTTGAGAGGAGGGCTTGTGTCTCAGCCATCTTTGCATCCCTGACACCTAGGACACTGCCTGGCACATAGTAGGCATATAATAAATGTTTATTGAATAAGTAAATGAATTAAATATGATAGGTATGACTAGTTCTGTATCTTATATACTCCAGGCTGTGCTATCAGAGTTACTCAGACTACAAACAAACAAGCCATTAAATAAGAGTACATTTGTAAGATACTATGTTTATATAGTCTATAACTAGAGTAATGAAAATGTTTTGGAGTCACTTGGAAAGCTAACAGATGTTTGATTTGAGTGGCTTTTAAAAATAGATTTGCAGTCTGTGGGTTTTGAGGAAGTTTTCATGACTTTGTTGGCTGATTTTATTCCCATGTTTCCTATTGACCCAGGGGACTCCACTCCTCTCCTCTCTGGTGCATTTGTCATTGTTGCTTTAGCATACATTTATTTATCTTTTACTTACTGCATAGCAACTCCATGAAGATAAACTTTACATAACATGCAATTCACCTATTTAATGTGTACAGTCAGTGGTTTTTAGTATATGCACCACCACAATCAATTTAATGAGCATTTTTGTCCTCCACAAAAGAAACTCCGTACCCATTAGCAGTCACTTCTCATTTCCTGCTAACCCCTTCATCCCCTGGCAACCACCAGTCTACTTTCTATCTCTCTAAATTAGCTTATTCTGGACATTTCATTTAAATGGAATCATAAAAATATGTGGCCTTTTGTGTCTGGCTTTTTTTCACCTAGCATAATGTTTTCAAAGTTCATTCATGCTGTAGCATGAGTCAGTACTTCATTCCCTTTTATTACTGAAATTCCATTGTGTGGATATACCACATTTTGTGTATCCATTCATCCATTAATGGATATTGGGGTTGCTAACACTCTTTGGCTATTTTGGATAATGTTGCTATGAACAGTCATGTACTAATTTTTTTGTGGACGTGTGTTTTCACTTCTCTTGCATATATACCTAGGAGTGGAATTGCTGGGTCATATGGTAACTTTAACTTTTGAGGAATTTCCAGTTGCTTTCTGTAAGGGCTTCGCCATTCTACATTCCCAGTAGCAGTGTATGAGAGTTCCAGTTTTTCCACATCTTTGCCAACACTTGTTATTGTCTGCCTCTTTTAAAATTATTACCATTCTAGTGGATGCAGAGTGACTTCTGATTGTGGCTTTAATTTGCATTTCCCTGATGGCTCTCTCTCTATCTGTTGTGCATAAGGGAATGTTAAAATCTTCACATCAGGAGTGTGTAGGTGATAAACTTGCCATACTTTTGGAGAGCTCTTGTTTTATAATAATGGAAGAGGTAATTAGATATAAAGAAGTATAGGAAGGTTTGAGGCAGTTGGCCTGGTTTCTGAGTCTGGTCAGAAGCTGGGAATGAGATTGAGCAGGTCTGCTTGTGTGAATAAGGTAGTAGCTATGGAAGGAGGAGCAGTTCTGCAGCTGGGTCAAGAGCTTGTGAAGAAGTTGTTTGGGGGTCTTGAGTTGGAATTGCTGTTGTGCCCTAAGAAGGGGAAATGCTTTCCAGAGTTTCAGCTAAAGAGGGAAACTTCTGCTGTGAGTGAGGATCAACTACTAGAGTAGTCCTGGTGTCAGTGAATGCAGCAAAAATGGTTTCCTGCCATTGTAGCAGTTAATAATAATAAAAAATTGTGACAGTGGTAGTACCAAAAAAGAACTACCATTTGTTGAGTGCTTTCTAGGTGCCAGGCACTGTGCCACACGCTTCATATGCATTTTTTCTTTTAATCCTCACAATAATTCTCTGAGTTACATCCTTTCTTCGTCTCTGTTTTGTAAGATGAAGAAGCTGAGTTCGGGGAGATTAAGAAACCTTAGTTTAGCAAGTGATGGAGCAGGAATTTGTTCAAAGCAAGCTGTCTGACTCCCAGATCTCAGTGTTCTTGGCTATGTACCCTCTCTTGAAGGGCACATCTCTCAAAGAGGGACCAGCTAGTGGTGGCAGAACAAGGTGGCCTCACACTGTTATGTGTCCCTTTGTGGTGTTACCAGTTGCCTTGCCGTCAGTTTGCAATTTCTGAAACTGCGTGGGAGAACTGCATGAAGTTCTTTTTACCTGTTCACCCATGGTCATGATCAGGAGGTTTTTAAGGGCTCTTCATACTTACCAAAGTCATCGGAGACTTAATGCATATGAATATCTGATTCTTAATTTATAAGAAGAAAAATAACCTGTAAGGCAGATGAGACACTGGGGTGGCCTGGCCAGAGCATCAGTTATCAGTAAGAGAGTCTGGGAAGCTGTTCTGTTCCAGAAGTGGGTGGTGAGTGGACAGTCTGCCCTGGAGGCACCCTCCTTCAACAAGGCAGCTTGCTTCCTCAAAGCAAGATGGGCCCACAGAGTAGGCTGGGGCACACCATCACCTGCCCAGTCCTACAGAGAAACACCGACAGAGTCTTATCTTTGGCTTGTCTTTCTCCATGTGGACCTCCATCCTTCTGTTATGACATTGCCACAGATTGATATGATTAATTAGCGCTCAGTTTATCTCAGATTATTTGTTTTTTAGTGTCTGATGAGATTTTGGAGGAGTCCTCTCATTAGCAACAGGCTTACAAACCATCTCTTCAGGTAGGTCACGTTTGCACACAGCTAATTTCATTATTTGATGATACTTACTGGCTTCAATTTCAGAGGTCACCATTTTATGACCTTGTCCCTGAATTCTGGATGTGTAGCCTGTGTAGAGCTTACAGTTAGTTCCCTGTGCTCTGATTATAATCATCTTGTTGCCGTTCTTTCCCTTGACTTGATTGTTAAATTGCTGCTTCTTTTCTTCCTGTATAAAATCCTGTAAAATTACAGTTTCCCACATCAAGAGCTCATGGTCTATAGGACAGTGCCCTAGAAATCTGCTTTTCCTCAGAGCTTACTGATCTGTCAGTAGAGTCAGAAACTTAATTTTCTTTGTTAGAACCCTTTCCCCCTTCTTGAATTATTTCAGTAGAAACTGCCTTTAGATAGCTTTCTGTGTATAGATAATGAAGGCCCCCTCCTAACCCTAACTGACTCTGATTTTCTCTGGTAATGCCTGATATTTTGTGAAACAGTTTAAATATCCCTCTCTGCCTGATTTAATTGCCTAGATCAGGGGTTGGCAAACTATGGCCAATGTGCCAGCTTTGACCTATTGCTTGTTTTTGTATGGCCCATGAGCTAAGAAATGTTTTTACATTTTACTAGGTTGAAAAAAAGTCAAAAGACATGAAATCAGATTTCACTGTCCATAAATGTAGTTTCTTTGGAACACAGCCATGTACATTACTTAGGTATTGTCCATGTCTGCTTTTGCACTGTACGCATAGAGTTGAATAGTTGTGACCCAGACCATGAAACCCACAAACTGAAATATTTGCTATCCAGACTATGAAAGGAATAGTTTGCTGACCTCTGGTTTAGATCATGCTCTTGTGTCTGCATGTCAAAGCCATGTGTCTTGTAGATCCTTTGAAAATAATTTACATTTGCTGGTATGCACTGTTGTCCTGAGGAAGTTGGACCGGCTCCCCTGCCCCCAACCGATGTTTTATCAAATGCCAAGTTTAATTAGGTACACAGCTTTTGAAAGAGATTTAATAAAATACTCCTGGCATGTGGTATTTCTCAGCATGGTCAAATGGATTTTAGGGTATTTCCGATGTTTCAGTGAAAGAATCTAGTGTCTTTAAGCAGGTTGTCTTATCTTGAAATTCAGAACTTCTGAATTCAGCCAAAAGAAGATTATTCTCCATTTAAAAATTTGCTCTAATTATACCTCTCAATATTATATGTACTTATCTGTGTATTAATCTTAGTTTGGATGTTTGAAATTTTGACCCCAAGATCTTTGAATTATTTTTCCCTCCCCACCCCCTCTCCTTCTCTTTCCTCTTCTTTCTTCCTTTCTCTTAGTGTCTAAGCAAATAATTTTTATAATCTGAAAAAAAATAAGTGTGGCCTATTCAGTCTCGGTGATGTTCTTTATCTCTCTCTGTCAGACTTCTGGTTAAAAAAATCCTTTAGACATTTTAATATTGAATTAGTCTCCCTTAAAACAGTATCAGAGAAAGTATAATTACCTTTGAAAACATGAGGCTTTTCTGGGACCAGTGTGACTTTGGCTGCTTTGGATAAGATGAGCCAGAGGTCAGACATCAGTTAGGTTCTATCAAAGCATGGGGAATACGAGATTATCTGATTCATCAAAGAAATGAAGAAAAGGCACTTTTGCACTCATGAAAATTGAATTGGTTTAGGTAGGAGGAGCACATTGACTCACCACAGTTCCCATCAGCTATTTGACTGTTTAGACTTGTATTTAAAATTCTGTCTCCTGTTTTTAAAATTTTCCTTAATTATATCTTTTGCATGCTCTTTATCTTAATCTCGGGTTAGATCATTTTTTTTCTGCCCACTTAATTTTCCAGCCTCCCACGAAGCTGACAAAATATAGGGAACATGTTTTAGTTCTTGGAATCGTTACCTATCCAGCAACAATCCTAAGAACTTTTTCTGGGATTTTAGACTCTCAACATTGTGGTTTTTCAGTTTAATTTCAGCTGTTGTTGGTGTATGGTAGTAATTTCTAAGTAGCTTTCTAGTCCCCTCCTCCCCTCCCATTTTGTTCACATCATTTTTTCTTGCTTCCATCATTTTGGGTTTCAGAATAAATATAGAGTAAGAAAAACAAATAGAGAAAACATCCTGTTACATAATAAAGAACAGGATAATTTTGGAAATGCTGTTGGTGCCTCGTAAATAAATTATACCTCATTCTCTGTCTTTGGAATTAAAGTTTGCAACATGACTGATAGACTTTGAGAAAGCACAAGAGATTGTTGAACATGAAGAAATTGTATTCATTGCTTACCCTGTTTGATTAAAAGTGAGCAGTATTGCCTGGGATGAGGCTACAGTGTAATTCCACTTTCAATGTTTTGCAGTTTTTTTAATAGATAATACTTTCACAGAACTGAAAGTTTGAAATTTTTGACAGAGAAAGCTTTTGATCTTTCATTTCCACTTGAAGAAATTTATCTTACAGAGATGTTTGCATTCCTGTATAAAGATGTAGACAGATGTGTGTATTGGTAGGGAAAGGAAGGGTGGTCACTGCAACTGTAATAGCAATAAAAGAGACACAACCTGAATGTCCACCAGTAGGGTAGAACCAGCCACTAAAAACAAAGAGATGTAGGGCGCCTGGGTGGCTCAGGTCATGATCCCAGGGATCGGCCCTGCATCGAGCTCCTTGCTTGATGGGAAGCCTGCTTCTCCCTCTCCCACTCCCCCGCTTGTGTTCCCCCTCTCGCTGTGTCTCTTTCTGTCAAATAAATGAATAAAATCTTTAAAAAATAAAATAAAACCAAAGAGGTATGTTGATCCAAGTGCACCCAAGAATTGCTATACATGAAAAAGCGACTTCTCATGTGAATGTACCTTGCATTTAAATAATGTGGAGAAAAATGAGATTGTGAACCAATGGGCTGGAGCTGCTTTCCCACAAGCCTTCTTGGTCCCAAGGTATCCTGAGTTCCAAGGTTGAGTTGAAGTCTCTCCCCACCTCCCAAGTCAAAAATTTCTGAAATATCAAACCACAACAAAAACTAACTGGATCCTGATGAAGTAGCAGGAATTAAGCCAAAAGAACTAGGGGGAAATGAAGGACAATTCCACAAAACCCAAGCCGTCTTTTAGTACCCCACAAGGCGGTTATGGAGGAGTGGGAGGCTTGGGAAGTTAAGGGATTCAGCTGTAGCAAGGATAGCTGCTGAAGATAGGGTGCTTCTGAATTCCCCATCATGGACATCAGTTGTGTTTCCACCAGTAATCATAGCTGAGTTTTGGTTGCTACAAGCAGCCTTGGAGGCTGAGTAGTCCCCATCTATTTTATTGTCAAGGAGACTGAGGACACACAGCCAGCTCTGTATTGTGGAGCTGGTTAGAGTCCTCACTCCTAGGTAGTGTTCTCTTGGACTGTGTGTACCTGTAGTCAGTTGTGAAACTGGAGATGTGGTAGGTGGAGATTTTATTTCACAGAAGAAATGAAGGCCCATAATTTTCTCCCTTTCTAGAAGGTGTGTAAGGATAGTAGGATCATTGTAGAAAGCCAGTAACAAAGGGCAATTTGTCCTCCATCTGTATATTTACTGGGCCTTGTTATAGTATTCTTAGATGACCTGTAGAAAATAGGGTGTCTTGCTCGTGGTATATGATGGAAAAGGTACTAGTTTGTTATAAAGTGAAAGAAATTGAGATTGTTGGAGTCATTTCAAGCAGCTTCCCTCTGTTTGCCCACCCAGGTATGACTACCCACTCAGTTTACAGTTGAGCCTGAATCATGTCTCAGCATTCCTCTCCTGCTCAGTGCTCAGTGTGGTGGGGAGTGTAGGGGTTGGTATTTGCACAGTGTGGTGGGGAGTGTAGGGGTTGGTATTTGCACTTAGCTGTTTACAGGACTTGGAATGTAGTATGCCTACAGTTCATCCATTTATTTATTCAGCAGATGTTCCAGTAGCTCTTGTGTGTCAGACACTGTTTTACATGTGGGGATATAACACTTAAGCAAAACCGACCAAAATTCCTGCCATGTTGCCCTTTACAGTCTAGCTGAGGGAGACACATTAAACAAAGAAGTAAAATGGGTAGAGCACAGGGTGGAGATATGGCTGGAAAGGGAACTAGGGAATCTGGGTATTGGTAGTTTTAAATAAGGGTGAGTCAGGGGAAGCCTCAGTAGAATATAACGTTTGAGCAATGACCTGAAGGATATTGGAGAGGGAGCCGTTGTGTCCTGTGTCCGGTAGACGGAAGGGATGACCAGGGCCCAGTCTGTGATGTGGGAACATGGAGGGTATGTGTGTCAGGTGGGTTGGGGCAATGTGGTGAAGCCCAGTAAGTCAGGAGCAGTCATGGTTGAATAGGTGGGACAGGCAGTGGGGTCCAGATAGTCCATTAAGGAGGTGGTTGCTTTTGACTGATTGAAATGGGACCACTAAGGGCCTTTGAGCAGAGTGACATGATTTGACTTGGGGTTTTTGATTGATTTTTTTCCTCTGTAATTGATTTTCCAAATGACTTTCCAAAAGGTTGTACTAAATTTATATTTCCATCAACTAAATATGGAGGGACCTATTTTCTTACATTCTTATTAAGTTTCTTAATTTTCACCCATTTGATAGGTAAAAATAATTTGATTTTCATTTGAATGTGTGATTTTGGAGGGAGTTGACTCCTTTTTTTGCATGAACTGCCTTTTCATGTTCTTTGCCCATTGTTTTTGTTTTGAGTATTTTATCATTTTCTTGCTAATTTTCTGGAGGCTTTTTTTATTTTAATGAAATGACAGTTATTTTTCCATTGTGTTTTGACTTTAGGATAGTTTAGTTTTTTCCTTTATAGAAGTTTGAAATTTTTATCTTTATATCTTTAATATTTATTTCTTTTGTAGCTTCTAGGTCTTAGGTCTTACTTATTTATTTTTAAGATTTTATTTATTTTTTTGACAGAGAGAGACACAGTGAGAGAGGGAATATAAGCAGGGGGATTGGGAGGAGAAGCAGGCTTCCCGCGGAGCAAGGAGCCCGATGCGGGGCTTGATCCCAGAACTCTGGGATCATTACCGGAGCTGAAGGCAGATGCTCAAGGACTGAGCCACCCAGGTGTCCCTTAGGCCATATTTAGAAAGGTCCTATATATAAATACATATTTTTATATATATATATACATGCACACACACATACTGCTTTTTCTATTTCTTTAGTAACTTTATTTTTTAATATTTAACTTTTCTACTTATAATTTATTTTGGTGTTAAAGAATGATGTGTAGGGATCCAGATTTTCTTTTTCCAATTGGCTAGTGGTTGTCTCAGCCCTATTTACTTTAACCCTACTGATTGAAATGCTGCTATGATCTCATTCCAGGTTCTCATTTGTGTCTGGCATCCACTAAAATTGTTTTTTTTTTAAAGGTAACTTAATTACCAGTTTTGTGTGTGTGTGTGTGCCAGGGAGAGTTGATAAACAAATACTAATTGGGCATCGTCTGTTACCTTTCTCTTAGTCTCTTTAGGAAGGTTACAGGCCAGAGTTGGAGTATCAGAATCATTAAGATTGCCAGGAATGGACTGAGGGGGGACTTAAATAAGCTCCTGGCCACTGTGCTGGGTATGATGAGGGGGGAACAGGAGCAGTAGGACTAGATTCTAATTGTAGGAGTTTACTGCCAAGTTGGAGGAGGACACACTAAGCCTTCCTTAATCAAAGTAAACGTGTGTATACCAGTGTCATATGGGGATGGTACAGCGTTAACTCATATGGAACAGACCATTCAGAAGTAAACTTGCTAATTGTGTAGTATACAAAAAAGTGTACATGGAAAAGGGAGAGCGAGAGTGTGGGATGCAATATTGGGGAAAATTCATTTGTTATATTCCTGTTATAATCCTAAAGATAATTTAAATAGGTCTCTTACTTTAGTCTGAGGTTTTAGTATACTGAAACACTTGCTCATCCTGTCTTTTTTTTTTTTTTAAGATTTTATTTATTTGACAGAGATCACAAGTAGGCAGAGAGGCAGGTTGATAGAGAGAGGAAAGGAAGCAGGCTCCCCACTGAGCAGAGAGCCCGATGTGGGGCTCACTCCCAGGACCCCAAGATCATGACCTGAGCTGAAGGCAGAGGCTTTATTTAATCCACTGAGCCACCCAGGCGCCCCTCATCCTGTCTTTTTGTGTGAAATATTAAACTTGTGAAATTCAAATACATCTGTGCAGTGGTACCATCATTTTATTTATTAATGAATTATTTTAGCCTCTGGATAAATAGCTTTGCTAGCACTGGAAAAAAACTTCATAACTGGTTTTGACTTGTAGTATATATATATATTTTTAATTTTTTTTTTTTTTTTTTTTTTTTTTTTAAAGATTTTATTTATTTATTTGACAGAGAGAGATCACAAGTAGATGGAGAGGCAGGGAGAGAGAGAGAGAGGGAAGCAGGCTTCCTGCCGAGCAGAGAGCCCGATGTGGGACTCGATCCCAGGACCCCGAGATCATGACCTGAGCAGAAGGCAGTGGCTTAACCCACTGAGCCACCCAGGCGCCCTATTTTTAATTTTTTTAATTAAAAAAAATTTTTAGAAGATTTTATTTATTTATTTGACAGAGATCACAAGTAGGCAGAGAGAGAGAGAGAGAGAGGAGGAAGCAGGTTCTCCGCTGAGCAGAGAGCCCGACGTGGGACTTGATCCCAGGACCCCGGGATCATGACCTGAGCCGAAGGCAGAGGCTTTAACCCACTGAGCCACCCAGGCGCCCAACTTGTAGTATATATATTAATATAAATGTATGCTGAGGTGACTTATGGGCAGGATTGGAACCAGAATCTAGGTCTTGTGCTTTAGCTCAGTGGTCTTTAAACTGCTTTGAGTTATATTGTTTCATAGGGTGGACCAAAAACATGGCATAATCTTTGTACAGTGTACGTGCATGAGGAATGTCCCCAGCGTCTGACTTTAATTCCTTGGAGTTTCTCTTATAGGACTGGCTGGACAATGGCCCAGAACAAGCTATTTAACAAGATCCTCAAAGCCCTGCAGTCTGACCGGCTTGCCCGTTTGGCCAATGAAGGGGTAAGACTCTAGAAATTGGCCCATTGATATTCTCTTCCTAGTTCAGCCTTACTAGCTGACTAACTTGTTGGTCCCCGTCCTACCTGCCCCAGTTGCTACCATGGTGGCCCTCTTGTGTTATCACTTCACTTATATCTTCCAGGCTTGCAATGAGCCAGTGTTGCGCCGTGTTGCTGTGGACAAGTGTGCGAGGAGAGTGCGCCAGGCTCTGGCAAGTGTGAGCTGGGACACCAAGCTGATCCAGTGGCTGCATACCACCCTGGTGGAGACCTTGAGTCTGCCCATGCTGGCTGCCTACCTGGATGCTTTGCAGACACTGAAAGGGAAGGTGAGGCTATGACTGGCATCTCCCCTGTCCTGGGTTGGCCAGCCTCTGCTGTGGGTTTAGGAAGTAGGGTTGGGCAAGGTCACTGCCTGGTCAGCCTGGAGGACATGACTGAAGAAAACAGGTTTGCTATTAAAAATGGGAGACATGGTATCATTTCACGTTTTGTCTGGTATCAACATCTTTATCCCTGCTATCTCCAGGATGAACTGTGAGGCCTGAAAACCAGAATGTACTTTTAGCTCTCCAGCCCTGCAGGTTGTGGTTTGAGTCACCTCTGAGGTGAGGTGAGAAAAGAATTACCATGGGGAAGACGAAGGGTTTACCAGGGAGGTGTACTGAGGAGGCAAGAAGCAGATTCGGGTGTGTGGAGTGTGGGGCTATGGAGCGGGGAAGAGTGCGGTCCATTCTAGGCTGTGCTCTTAGCAGTGGTTTTTCTACTGACAGACTCTTATTTTCTTAGACTGTCAGGATCACAGTGTATACTTTGGTTGTTTATCTCTAAAACTTTTTGAATTTATTTTAAATTTTTATTATTTAAGAGTAGTCGAGATACAGTGTTATGTTACTTTCCGTATACGACGTAGTGATTTAACATTACTATGTCTATACATTACTCAGTGCTCACCACAGTAAGTGTAGTCACCATCTGTCACCAGAGAATTTTATTGCAATAATACTGACTGCTCCCTATTCTGTGCTTTTCATCTCTGTGACTTACTTATTTTATAATTAGAAATTTGTATCTCTTTACTCCCCTTTACTTATTTCACCCATCCCCTAACCCTCTTTCTTCTGGTAACCACCAGTTTTTTCTCTGAATTTATGGGTCTCTTTCTGTTTTTTAGTTTGTTCATTTATTTTATTTTTTAGATTCCTCATATAAGTGGAATCTTGGTTGTTTTTCTCTGACTTCATTCACTTAGCATAATATCCTCTATCCTCTAGGTTCATCTGTTTTGTTGCAAATGGTAGGATCTCATTCTTTTGTGGCTGAGTAATATTCCTTTTTTTTTTTAAGATTTTGTTTATTTATTTGACAGAGAGAGACAGTGAAAGAGGGAACACAAGCAGGGGGAGTGGGAGAGGGAGAAGAAGGCTTCCTGCTGAGCAGGGAACACAATGCAAGGCTCAATCCCAAGACCCCAGGATCATGACCTGAGCTGAAAGCAGACGCTTAACGACTGAGCCATCCATGTGCCCCACTGAGTAATATTCTGATTCTAATATTCACTAGTATTCTAATTCACTGTTCTATTCTAATTCACTAGTATTCACTAGTATTCTAATATTCATTAGTAATATTCTGTGTATATATACCACATCATCTTTATCCATTCATCTATGGATGGACACTTAGTTACTTCTGTATTTTAGCTATTATAAATAATGCTGCAATGAACATAGGGTGCATATATCTTTTCAGATTTTTTTGGGTAAGTGTTCTGTAGTGAGTTACTGGATCATAGGGTAATTCTATTTTTAATTTTTTGAGGAACCTCCATACTTTTCCCCCAGTGGTTGCATTACATTCCCACCAAGAGCGCACAAGGGTTCCCTTATCTCCGTGTCCTCTCTGGCACTTGATATTTCTTGTCTTTTTGATTTTAGCCATTCTGATTGGTATAAGGTGGTAACTCCTTGTGGTTTTGATTTGCATTTCCCTGATGGTTAGTGATGTCAAGCGTCTTATCGTGTGTCTATTGACCATCTGTATGCCCTCTTGGGAAAAGTGTCTTTTCAGGTCCTCTGCACATTTTTTAAATTGGATTATTAATTTTTTGGTGTTGAGTGGCATAAGTTCCTTATATATTTTAGATATTAACTCCTTATCAGATATATCATTTGCAAATATCTTCTCCCATTCAGGAGGTTGCCTTTTCATTTTGCTGATGGTTTCCTTTGCTGTGCAAAAGCTTTTTGTTTTGGTGTAGTCCTAATAGTTTATTTTTGCTTTTGTTTCCCTTGTCCTAGGGGACAGATCCATAAACATGTTGCCTAAGGCCAATGTCCAGGAGGTTATTGCATATGTTTTCTTTTAGGAGTTTTATGGTTTCAGATACCACATTTAGGTCTTTAATCCATTTTAAATTTATTTTTGTGTATGGTATAAGAAAGTGGTCCAGTTTTATTCTGTTGCATGTGGCTGTCCAGTTTTCCCAACACCCATTTTTTAAAGAGACTGTCTTTTCCCTGTTGTTTATTCTTGCCTCCTTTGTCATGGATTAATTGACCATGTAAATGTAGGTTTATTTCTGGGTTTTCTGTTCTGTTCCATTGACTTATGTGTCTGTTTTTATGTTAGTACCATACTATTTGGATTACTGTAGCTTTGTAGTATATCTTGAAGTCTGAGATTGTGATACGTCCAGCTTTGTTGTTCTTTCTTAAGATTGCTTTGGCTATTTGGGGTCTTTTGTAGTTCCATACAAATTTTAGGATTACTTGTTCTAGTTCTCTGAAAAATAGTATTGTAATTTTGATAGGGATTGCATTGAATCTGTAGATTGCTTTGGTAGTATGGACATTTTAACAATATTAATTTTTCTAATCCATAAGCATGGAATATTTCTTTCTCTTTTTTTTTAAGATTTTATTTATTTATTTGACATACAGAGATCACAGGCAGAGAGGCAGGCAGAGACAGAGGGGGAAGCAGGCTCCCCGATGAGCAGAGAACCTGATGCGGGGCTTGATCCCAGGATCCTGGGATCATGACCTGAGCCGAAGGCAGAGGCTTTAACCCACTGAGCCACTGAACCACCCTGGAATATCTATTTCTTTGTGTCATCTTCAGTTCCTTTCATTAATGCCTTACAGTTTTTAAAGTAAAGGTCTTTTACCTCCTTTTAGTGTACCTGTTGGATGGAAATACAGGTGAATGGGATCATGCTCTTGGCCCAGCTACTTTCAGCATTAGAGCCATTGTGAAGAGAGCAGAGAAGGTATACACCCTAGTCCCTGAATTTTCTGTTGAGAATGATGCAGTGTTGGAAAGACCGGCTAGGCTTGGTTGGCAGAGAAGTTGGTTATCGATTAATTATTTCTAAGTCTATATTGACTGAAAGTGATTTTCAAGGCTTTATTGTTTCAGAGTTGTACTCTATTGCCAGATAAAAGCTTTTATTTATTTTTTTAAATTAAATTTAAAAAATTTTTGAAGATTTTATTTATTTATTTAACAGAGAGAGAGATAGAGAGCACAAGCAGGGGGAGAAGCAGAGGGAGAGGAAAAAGCAGGCTCCCTGCAAAGCAGGGGAAGCCAGATGTGAGACTCTATCCCAGGACTCGGGGATCATGACCTGAGGTAAAGGCTGTGGCTTACCCAACTGAGCCACCCAGGCATCCCCAGATAAAAGCTTTCAAAATTTTTTCAGATCAGATCCTCTGCCTCAAGGTGTTGAGTGGCTTGTAGTTACAGAGTAAGTTACAAAGAAATGGCCGGTTTGTAGTGAAGATCTTTTGCCTTTGTTACTGTCCTTATGTCCTCCCTGCTTCCATACTCATATCCCTGACTCAGGTCATCTGTCTCTAGAATAGGCCCTACAGAGTCTTGCTTCTGTCTGGTGTCACTGATTGGTGAGCATTTTTCCCACGTTCTGTTGGAATTCTGCAGAACACATCTCACTTCACCTGCTATATCTTCAGATGAAAATTGCCTCGACTTCCTTCTCTGTTGGATGATTTGAATCAGTAGTGTTGGGTTTCTTTATTTTTCTAGCAGTTATAAATAGCCTCTTTTGTTATTTGTGTGTTTGTCTTCCATACCCCTTGTAGGTGCCTTGTAACCAACTGCAGCTGTGGTATAAACATTTGTTTCCTGAGTTAAACTGATACAGTCTCATGGTATATTCCCCCTATTTTCTCAGGCAGAAATCTTTTTAGTCTTGCTTTTTTAAAATTAGTGATACTGTCCATGCTTGTCATTGCCTGATGCAGCTTATTTTCTTGTGTTATCTTTGAACTTTGTGACTTATTTTATTAGTTTCAGCTGTACAGCATGATTTAATATTTGTATATAATGCAAAATGATCACAGTAAGTTAACATGTGTTATCATGCATAGTTACAAAATTCTTTTTCTTGTGATGAGAACTTTTAAGATCTACTCCCAACAACTTTCAAATAGGCAGTGCAGTATTAACTGTAGTCACCATGCTGAACATCATATCCCCATGACTTACTTATTTTAGAACTATAAGATTGTACTTTTTGATCCCCTTCACCTATTTTGTCCACACCCAGTCCCCTGCCTCTGGCACCCACCAATCTATTATCTATATCTGTGAGCTTATTTTTTGTTGTTATTGTTTTGGTTTTTGCTTTAGATTCTACACATAAGCGAGATCATACAGTGTTTGTCTTTCTCTTATTCATTTCACTTAGCATAATGCTCTCAGGGTCCATCCTTGTTGTGCCAAATGGCAAGATTTCCTTCCTTATGACTGATTTTGAGTTAGTATTTTTATTTTCTTTGGGTAAATACCCATAAGTAGAATTGCTGGATCATATAGTAGTTCTTTTTTTAATTTTTTGAGGAACCTCCATACTGTTTTCCGTAGTGGCTGCACCAGTTTATATTCCCACCAGTGGTGCACACTGTTCCCTTATCTCATCCTTGCCAACACTTGGTATTTGTCTTTTTCCTAATAGCCATTCTAACAGAGGTGAGATGGTTTCTCACTGTCGTTTTGGTTTGCATTTACCTAATGGTGAGTGATATTGAGCATCTTTTCATCTGTCTGTTGGCTGTCAGTATGTCTTCCTTGGAAAAATGTCTATTCTTCCTTGGAAAAATGTCTACAGTTTAATTGGATTATTTTTTGATACTGAGTTGTAAGAGTTCTTTATATATTTTAGGTATTAACCCCTTATTGGATATATCATTTGTAGATATCTTCTGTTCAGTAGGTTGCCTTTTCATTTTGTTATGGTTTCCTTTGAAAAGACCCTGGGATTATGACCTGGGCCAAAGGCAGACACTTAACCCACTGAGCCACCCAGGCGTTCCTTCCCAAGGGATTCTCCTTCTGAGAACTGGAATATGTCATCTGCAGATAGTGTCAGTTTTACTTGTTTTTAATTTGGATTCCTTTTATTTTCTTATCTAATTGCTCTAGCTAGGTCTAATAGTAATACACTGTTGAATAGAAGTGGTAAGAGGGGCCATCCTTATCTTGTTCCTGAACTCAGAGGAAAAGCTCTTAGCTTTTCACTCTTGGGTATGGTGTTAGTTGTGGGCTGACTTTACAACCTGCATCACCATCGTACTTCTCATTCTCTGGTTTTTCAGAATGTTTCTGTTCTTGTTTTAAAGATTTTTCTTTCTCCGAGAGAGAAAAATCACGAGCAAGGGGGCGGGGTAGAGGGAGAAGCAGACTCTCTGCTGAAGAGGGAGCCCAATGTGGGGCTCGATCCTAGGACCCTGCTATCACAACCTGAGCTGAAGGCAGATGCTTAACCAGTTGAGTCACCCAGGTGCTCTGTGTTTGTTTTTTCTGAAGAGTACCTTTAACATTCAAAAATCTTTCCTTTCCCCTAGGTCATTTTGACCTTTTGTGGGTAAGGTGGAATTCACAGAGATACTTCTCAGTGTGAGCAATAGCATGTCCCAAACCTATACTTACACATCTGAGACGTCACATTTTCTGGTGAATAGTGAAAAATAGGATATGGTATAAATCACAATACACACAACACATGTGTTATATTATTTTGGGCACAATAATGATTTCTTTAACATGCCAAAGCTTAAAGGCAGTACTCTAGAAGAAAATGCAGATTTTTTTTTTTTAATTTATAAAGTCAACTGATGTTCATTGAGGAAGTTAGAACAAACAGAAATTTAAGGAAAAAATCTAGGGAAAAAGCTGTCCATAACTCCATAAAGATAACTGTTAATATTTTGGCATATTAGAAAATATAGAATTTTTCTGAGTAGAGGTAATTTTTTATGTTTTTTATTTTTTCTTTAACATTTTAGTAAAGTTACTTCCTTATTACAAATTCTTTTAAATTCTTTTTTTAAGATTTTTTTTATTTATTCATTTGACAGAGATCACAAGCAGGCAGAGAGACAGGCAGAGAGAGTGGGGAGGCAGGCTCCCTGCTGAGCAGAGAGCCCGATGCGGGGGCTCGATCCCAGGACCCTGGGACCATGACCTGAGCCGAAGGCAGAGGCCTTAACCCACTGAGCCACCCAGGCACCCCAAATTCTTTTAAATATTTTAAATTAACCCTTAATATCTAGTTATGTGGATAATTTGCTTAATCATTCTCTTATAGACATATTTAGGTTATTCTTTTTTAATCATTATCGAGAATGAATTTGTCTTTTATACATACCCCCCACCCCCACAAACACCATGTGTGTGTTTGTGTTTTTGATACATTTTGTTAGGAGAAGTTCTCAGAAGTAGAATCTTTTGGGAAGGAACGCTTGGGTGGCTTGGTGGGTTAAGTATCTGCCTTCGGCTCAGGTATGATCCCAGGGTCCTGGGATCAAGTCCCACACCGGGCTCCTGGCTCAGCAGGGAGCCTATTTCTGCCTCTCCCTCTGCCTGCTGCTCCCTGTGCTTGTGCTCGTTCACTGTCTCTGTCAATAAATTAAAAAACTTAAAAAAAAAAAAAAGAATCCTTTGGGAAGTGGATAAGAATAAATTTAAGTCTCTTAATGCATTTCACCAAGTTGTTTCCAAAGGATCGTACTTATTTACCTTTAATGATGGGAGGCATACTTTTCAGCCATCCTTTTATTTTTGCTTTTGCCCGAGTAAAGTTTGAGAGGCTTAATTCAAGTCTGCCTGTGGCTCAGAGTGGGGGAGGGGGTCTTTCTTCCCACCTGAATCCTACTAGTGTGCAGGTCTCCTGCTTCACACTGGAGGGATCTTTGCTTTTGCTTCTAGATCCCTACTTTGATCGACCGGATGCTTGTGTCATCTAACACGAAGACTGGGGCTGCAGGAGCTGAGGCCTTGTCCCTCCTGCTGAAGAGGCCCTGGGATCCTGCTGTGGGGGTACTTTCTCATAACAAACCAGTAAGTCAGAGCCGCTCAAGACTTAACTATGACCCACAAAATTTTTAGAATCCACTCTCAGAACCTTAGCAAGAGGGTAATAAATGACTTAACTTTCCCATTAATAACTGGTTGTGTATAGTGCTTAGCAGAGTTTCATAAGGAAATTGGCAGTGGCGGGGATAAAAAAGGTATTGGGATACTTGAGATTCTGTGGAGTAACATCTCACCCTCACTGGTTCTCTCTGGGGTTCTTCCTCCTTAGAGCAAGCTCCCCGGCTCTCCTCTCATTCTCATTGCCTCCTCTGGGCCTTCTAGCTCTGTGTTCCCCACGTCACGCCGCCACCGCTTCTGGCAGTCTCAGCTCTCCTGCTTAGGCAAGGTATGTGTGGGGAAAGAGGAACTGTCTCCTGGATTGGAATAAAGTCTTGGAAGACTGAGCAGACAGAATGTGGGAGGGAGTCAAAATAGAGGACTTAAATGTTTGGCATTCCCCCACTGTCTTTTTGTTTTTAATTCTAATGGTGCTTACCCAAGGTTGAAGGGATTTAGGGTAGGTTAAGCAGAATTGAGAGAAGATTTGAAACTTAATCTCTGCTGGCATGACTGCCACTTTCTTTCCTTCAGGTCATCCCTGTAGCAACCCATCTGCTGAACAACGGTAGTGGGGTAGGAGTTCTGCAGTGTCTGGAGCATATGATTGGGGCAGTGAGAAGCAAAGTACTGGAGGTAAGAGTGCCCTTGTTTCAGGTCGCCGTGGCACCCCCAGCATGCTGGGCTTGCTTTTGGCCCAGCCTCCTGTCTTACTGTCTTCTTTCTTCTCCCACAAAGATTCACAGCCATTTCCCCCACAAACCCATTATCCTGATTGGCTGGAATACAGGAGCGCTGGTGGCCTGTCACGTAAGTAATTGCCATCTCATTTGGACGCTGTCTTGGGATAGAATACTGATGCTGTTACGGCTGATTGCTACCATTGAGTCCTTTTTTTATGTTCTAGACACTGTGCTAGGTGATCTGCCTACATATATGCATTTTAAGGTATAGAAGACTAACTTTATTGTGGAAATTTTAAATAGAAAATTAAAGGGAGAACAGACCGATAATAAATCCTGTGGGCTCCTCACAGTGATTTACCAGTGATTTACTCATGGTCAGACTTTTTTCATCTTACCCCTGTCCACTTTCTGTCTCCTCCAGTTATCTTGAAGAAAATCCCAAATATCATTTATCATTTGTGATATATATATATGTGTAATGTGTATGTATGTGTATATATATCACTTATGATATATATATGTAATATGTGTGTGTGTGTATATGCGAGTGTGTATATATATATGCATATGTATACACATATACATATATATATCAGTATGTATTTCTGAAAAAAAATTCCTCCCCCACCCCCAAATGTAAGTACTGTTCTCCCACCTTAAAAAAAATACTAGCAGGCATAAATTTTAATAGCTTTGGAATTTGGTCTTGTGTTGTGTTGATGTTGTGTTCATATTCTGTCCCTTTGTAAACATTAAGGAATCTTCTATTTATTATTTTACATACATTTGTGTGTACATTAGTTTGTGTAAGTGTCCCTGACCTGCCCAAAGCCCCAGTTCTCAAGTGGATCAAATAAGTTGAGTCTATGCTGCTTCGTATGGTCTGGTCAGGTATGACGTCTAGGGCTTATAGAGGAAGGAGGCTGTCTCCTGACACTCCCTGGTCCTGGGAATGACAGAATTCAGTCAGCAACTGCTCAAACAAGTTTGAAGTGCCTGGGAGCTAACCATTAGATTCAAAAGGGAGAGATTTTCTTTGCTTATGGATGAAGAGCAACATTTGTGTCTTTTCTTTCTTTCTTTCTTTCTTTTTTTTAATTTAATTTATTTATTTGAGAGAGAGAGAGACAGTGAGAGAGAGCATGAGTGAGGAGAAGGTCAGAGGGAGAAGCAGACTCCCTGTGGAGCTGGGATCCTGATGTGGGACTCGATCCTGGGACTCCAGGATCATGACCCAAGCTGAAGGCAGTCGCCTAACCAACTGAGCCACCCAGGCACCCCATTTGTGTCTTTCTGATTGTATTTGCTGTTTGTGGAGGAAGAAGTGAATAGGAAAACTCAAGTCTGGGGAATTAATAGGATGAAAGGACTGAGCTTCCCATCCCGTGGTTCAGCCCTCTGCTGCAGTTCTCTCAGGGCTCCATTCTGTGTCCTGGGATCTTGTGTCTTACGATCTTACTGCTGCCACTATAGCTGGTACTCCTATGCATTAGAACTGGGGAGATAGAGATGGGACAAGCTGGTAGATCTGGACCACCTCTGGACTCTGGGTAGGGTGTAGCTTCAGTAAAGTCAGTTGACCTTGAGACAAACTGTTGTATTATTTCCAGGTGTCAGTGATGGAGTACGTCACTGCAGTTGTCTGCCTTGGGTTTCCTTTACTTACCGTGGATGGTCCCAGAGGGGTAAGCATGGGGTGCAGCTGATTGCTGGGTCACAGGCTGGTGAGAATAAGGGGGTGCATGCGTTACCCAAACTGGCATTCAGCGACTAGTTGCCCAGTTGACTCTGCTCAGCGGACTTGACAGCTCAGTCCTCAGTGAGTAGTAACTGGCTGATTATAAAACCTGTTCATGTTTTTAGGATGTGGATGATCCCCTCTTGGATATGAAGACTCCAGTCCTCTTTGTCATTGGACAGAATTCCTTGCAGTGTCATCCCGAAGCCATGGAAGATTTCCGGGAGAAGATTCGGGCTGAGAACAGCTTGGTGGTGGTTGGGGGTGCTGATGATAATCTCAGGTGTGTGTGGCTTCTCCCAGAGCTGTGAGTCATGTTGTAGTGTTGGAGAGAAGCCTGTGAGGTGGTGATGTAACTACAGACTAAATCTGCTTCTGTGAAAGAGGGAACCATTTTACATTTTAAACTAGTTCAGATTTATAAAAAGTTGCAAAAATAGTACAGAAATTTCTTAAAGACTCTGAACTCAGATTTCCCAAATGTGAACATCTTAAATAACCAGAGTATGATTATCAAAATGAGGACGTTAACATTGTATGATACTATTTTCTAATGTACAGTTGCAGATATTGTTAGTTGGCTCACTAATGTCCTTTTCCTGTCCGGTGTCCAGTCCTAAATCACATGTTATTAGTTGCCTGTCTCCTCAGTCTCCTTGAGTTTGATAGTATTCTTTAGTCTTTCATGACCTTGACATTTTGAAGACTTCCAGCCACCTATTTTGTAGGCTGTCCCTCAATTTAGGTTTTTAACATTTTTTGTGATTAGGTTGAGCATATGCATTTGTGGCAGGACTGCCAGTTGATAAGCTCTCAGTGCATCCTCCCTGGGCCTACATGATGATGTTGATGTGTCTTATCACTGGTGACATTAACTTTGACCATGTGGTGAAGGTGGCATCTTCCAGGTTTCTCTACTGCGAAGTTACTCTGTTTCCCTTTGCAATTAGTAGTTACCCAGTGGGAGGGAGATAATTTGAGACTTGGTGAATGCAGTCTTGGTCATTGTGCTTTGACTGGGGTAGACACTTCTTTATATTTTGTTTCTTACTGAGGACGTACATGAATGTAGATTTTACTTGTATTAACATCCTTTAATATATTTTGGAGTAAAAACAGCTGGAGTTTGGAAGGGGCACCTTAGGTCATTGAGATGGCCACTTCTCCCTTAAAAGACTGGCTGCCTATAGGGCCTTTAATTAGGCTTTCATGAAATGTCCTGAAAAAGAGGTGTGTCATTTGTTGGGCTTCCTTTTTTTTTTTAATGTTCAGTTTTAGAGATTAATTTCATTTGTGTGCCTTAGCTAGTGAGTTTAAAACAAGTACCTGCTCCCACTGGTCTTGTCACTTTCTTACCCAGTGATGTTTTAGAGAGGTCCTTCTGGTCTTTGTCATTTGGCTGTTTCTTGTGGGTCTAGAATCTAATCCTTTGGTGCTCAAAGCAATATTTTCTTGTAAATACATTTTGTTTGTTGGTTATTCAGACATTCTTATCTATAGGAGGGTAGCATGTATGTGGGGCTATGTGTGTGTGTTGAGTAGCAGTGAGGGAACACAAGAGATAGGAAAACTTTAGTGGGAGTTAAGTTGTGAGGCTGCTTATGAGATGTGTTTGCAAGGTCCTCAAGTGTTTGCCTGAGAATCAGGAGACTCAGTTCAGTCTTGGTTGCTTTGCTAAGAACCTTGGGTTAACTGCTTAACTTCCGGGACCCGCTGTCCTCATATGTAAGACGAGGGTGCTACATAGGGTCAGAGGTCAATAGCCAGTAAATTGGGGTTCTCAGAATTTGGAAGTCCAGAATATTGTTCTCCACCCTGTCATTCGGAGTCCTGTTTTTCTCTCTGCTGAGACCCTCAGTCAGAAGCCAGGGGTTTTAAAACTGGCTTCCAAAGAGGGGAATGTAGCCAGGTGCCTATTTTCTCTTACCTTTATAGAAGTAACCTATGACCACCTTTTGTCTACTACTAATCTCATGCAACAGCATCCAGTAATCTCAGGGTTTGGGCCTTTATTGGGGGACTTCTAGATGAGGTCATAGAAGTCAGAGTTTATCTGGGAAGCCATAAGTATGGGACTTTAGGAATGTACAGTCCTAGGCAATTTTCATATGTTCTCTGATTCTCTACATATATTATTTTTGTAATCCTCACAAGTCCATGAGCGAGGTGTTATGATTCCATTTTGCAGATGTGGAACATGAGGTCAGAGAAGTGGTGATACCTGCCTGAGGGCTAACGTGGTCCTCCTTCCTGGGCTCAGAAAATAGCCAACACAGAAGAGAAATCCATTCTCGCTTTCATATGATGCCATGGAATGTTTAAAATAAACATTTCCTCCTCTCTGTCTTTTAGAATAAGCAAAGCAAAGAAGAAATCAGAGGGGCTAACTCAGAGCATGGTGGACAGATGCATTCAGGTATGCAGTTGCTTCATGTGTTTTTCTCAGTGAGACTTGTCTTTCTATAAGCTTTTAGGCTTGATCTTATTGGCAGTAGTGTCTTTGGCTCTGAAGGGTGAAGGAGTATCCAGTGGGGCCTCTGATAGAACTAAATCATAAGGAAAGGGGAAAGAGAGAGGGGAGGAAGCGGACATGTGTATGGAGGAGTGTGGGAGCACAACCACCCCAGAGTGCCACCCTACAGAGGCGTCGGGGAGCAGGCTTCTGCTGGTCTTTGGCTGAGGCTGGGGTTTGTGCTCGGCTCGTAGTGCATGGAGAAGGACACATCCAATGCCAAAGCCGAGTTAGTTGAATTGAGTTGAACCTGCCAGGGAGGTTCCTGTTCCCTAGACTGAGGACTGAGTGGCCTGGGCCCTCTTCACACTAGGATGAGATTGTGGACTTTCTGACTGGAGTGCTCACTCGTGCTGATGGGCACATGGGCTCTGAGCCTCGGGATCAGGATGCTGAGAAGAAGAAGAAGCCTCGGGACGCAGCCCGAAGAGACCTGGCCTTTGAGGTCCCCGAGAGGGGCAGTCGGCCTGCCTCACCAGCTGCCAAGCTGCCTGCCTCACCCTCAGGCTCGGAGGTAACGCAGGAAGGCGGGGAGCAGAGGGAGCATTTCGGTTGGGTACGTAGGACTGTGGAGTTGGTTCCTTCACTTCTGGGGGTGCTTGTCTGCCTTGCCAGTGCTGTAGACCATTGAGTTCCTATGAGGGGAATTCCAGGGGGACATGATAATTGGTGATCAGATCCAAGCAGCTGGCTCAGCTCTTACCCTTCTTGCCCTGCTCAGGATCTTTCCAGTGTGTCTAGCAGCCCCACTTCCAGTCCCAAGACCAAAGTAACTACAGTGACCTCTGCCCAGAAGTCCAGTCAGATTGGGAGCGCTCAGCTCCTGAAGAGACACGTGCAGCGGACGGAAGCTGTGCTGACCCACAAACAAGCCCAAGGTATCGGCTTCTTGGCCTAGTGGCCTCTTGGTTTATCTTTTGGAGTGAGGTCATGTGGGATTTGAGAAGTATTGGTATCTGTAGCTTCCTCTGGGGCATGCGAGAGGCACCCTTTCCCACATTTCTGTCCAGACAAAATTAGGTTGAAATGAATACCAGAGATTGTTTTCAAGGGTGAGACATCACAAAAGGTTGTGCATTAGTGGAGCTGTATAGTTCCAGTAATTACAGCTTTGCTCTGGTGTTCTGGGGAGGTTAGGTTTTATGAGCTGACTATGTGTGTATTTGCCTCAAAATTTTTTCTGATTCCCGGTTGGGGAAGCTACTTGTTCTGTTCTTCACGCTGCCCAGCCACTCCTGCAGTCAGGGCACTCTGCACATCATGTGGACAAAGTGATGCGCTTTTTTCCTCAGATTCCAGGGCAGTGCAGCTGGCATCATGCCCTTTCTTTGTTTTGCCCTTGAAGAGTGAAGGTTCCCACGCTGGGACCTTTCCATGAGGTTTATTGGGGTTTCTGCAGATAGGCTTTGGATTAGGCTGGGAAATGTTTGTATGTACAGTCTGGAGAACAGTGAGTGTTACCGTAGCTTATAGAAAAGGGACAGTGTTTTGGGTAGGAAGAAAAGAAACAGTGGCTTGCCCCCTGCCCCCACTTCGATCTGGTTGGGCAGCCCCAAGGTAAGGCCTTTTGCGCATTGTGTTTGATGACGTATCCGGGAACATGTATTATCTGAAGTCTTGGGTACTTGGGAGGAGGCAGCACCAGAGCTGACTGTCAAGTGGAGAGACGCAGAGGTGACAGTAGGCTGATCTGCTCACTTCCCCTGTGTTTCTTTTAGTGGAGCCAAAGGGTCAGGACTTAAACTCAGGCCTCTTATGAGGGTGCCTTTAAGAGTGGGGCTAACAAGGAGCATGTGTGAGTGATTGGTGAAGGTAAAAAGACAAAAAAGAAAAAACAAGCCAGGCCCCCTGGGGCCACATGGATGGTCTGTAACCTTATCTTAAGTGGTGGCCAGAGCCAAATTCTGGGTTGGTGGTGTTTGCTTAGGCTTTTGATGAAGAGAGAACCAGTGGTCGGCTGTGCTTCTGGAGGGGATAATTAGTTGAGGGTGTAGGGAGTTCTGGAAGGCTGATTGGTGATCTGGGTTTGAAATGGGCCCCAGAATATCATGGCGCTGAGCAGCAGCCATCGCGCCCTGGCTTTGGCAGGGCCTCATAGGCAAGAGGGAATGATTATAGATAAGTTTTATGGAACCCTGACTATGTGTCATGCTGTTTTCCTGGCATTTGACTTGCTGTTGCTCACTGAATCTTGGCAATGGCCCATGAGGCAGGTACATTTATTATTTTCAGTTTATAGATGATTCCAGGGAGCTGCTAGGAGTCAGGTGTCAAACCCATGCAGTAATTCTGGAAAAAGCCCTTACCGACCATTTTCTAGAACATTTTCTTATCTTTTTTCTTACTCCCTCTCCTTTTCTCCTTTCTCTGGCTGGCTGTGATTCTGTAATTCTTTCTGATTCATTCCAGCACAGTTTGCTGCTTTTCTGAAACAAAATATGCTGGTGAGGAAAGCTCTTCCTCCCGGCACCTCCTCCTGTCTCTTTGGTGAGTATTGCTCTTCCTCTCACCTTTTCACGCTCTGCTCTCTGCTTCTCTCCATGTCTCCCTTGTTTTATTCCCAATCCTGCCTCTCTCTTTTGTCTCTGGTTTCCTGCTGTTCTTTTCTCTCTTCCTTTTTCTGTCTCCTGATTCTTTTCTTGGTTGACTCCTTTCACTTACTCCTCCATAGTATAGTGTTGGCTTTTTCTCCATACTTTCTGTTTGCCTCTCATGGTTTTTCCTTTTTTGTCTTTTGTGATTCTTGGCTCTGCTTCTCCTATGTGTGCCTGTGGCCCATTGCCTGTGAACCTGAGTTTCCTTGTGTGTTTTTCTTCCTGCTTCTGGATTCCTGCTTCTATCCTGGCCGCTACAAGCACACCAGCCACTATCAGCATAAAACCTGTGTCTCCTTTCCCTTTTACCATCCTTCCTATTCTGATTTTAGTCAATGCATTTATCCCCTCAGCGATCCTTCTAGCTGGTTATGCCCTGTGGCCCAGGCCAGCACCCCCATTCCTGCCTGCCTTCCTCATATGACTACTGCTTTCCTCCCCATCCTGCCCCTGATTACCTATGCAGAAGAGGACCTGGGGTGGGCTTCTGGTTTTAAAGAGAAGGGAATCTCTGAGGAAGTGTGAAGGATAACTTCAGAGTCCAAGAGGTTTGGCCATGTGTAGGATGAGTCTGTTTGATTTAGCAGAGGGGGAATCCCATGTGTGAACAGGTGGCCTTTCTCTGTACCTAATACAAAGGATGTGGGGACTAGTTGTGACATGGGCTACTATTGCCCTTTTGCTTTTGGGCAGGAGCAGTTAAGTTGTCTTGTCTGAAATGCTTCCTTGCCTAGTAGCTACTCAAAGCCAGCCTTGATTCCTGGCAATAATCCTTCTTGTTGCCTTCATTTGGCAAGCAAACCTTCAACCCTGGGCTCTTAGGAGAGTAGGATGCTCAGAGCCTTGTGAAATTCTCCGTTTTAGAGAGAACTGCGTAGTGTGGTCCTTTACTGCTTCTTTGTGGAATGTTTACTGTCCCCCAGCTGTGTGATGTGAGGGTGGGCTTGAGATAGGAAAATTATGACATTGAGTGCAGGAAGCACTGCTTAGATCCATTGTAGTGAGTCCTCTGTTTTTTTGGTTGGCCTTTGCTAGGCAGGGTCAGGGTGTCATCTTTGTTTTTATTCCCACCAACTCAGAGCCCCCTTCCTTCTAACTCCAGAACAGGGTAAGGGCTGGGGATGGATCCATCCTCTGAGAGGGCAGGGTGGCCTTCTACCACAGGTGGGACCTGAGTGAGATGGGACTGAAGCACTAGCAGTTGCCTTTGAGGTGTGACTTTGTGTGTGACACAGTCATGCCCGTGCTGGTGCTGTCAGTGTCTCTCGGGCCGTTTTGGATTATGGAAGACCTTACCTCCGCTCCATCTCTTAGTTCCCATTTCATCAGAACAAACAGAAGAGGCAGAGAAAGAGGATCTTAGGGTCCAGCTGAAGCGCCACCATCCTTCCAGTCCTCTTCCTGGCAGTAAGACCTCCAAGCGACCAAAAATTAAGGTGTCCCTTATTTCCCAAGGGGACCCAGCTGGAGGGCCTTGTACTCCTTCCCAAGGAGGAGCTCCAGAAGGTGAGTTTTTCTTAGCCTGTTTGAATAAGAGCTGAGCTCTCTCAGACCACATAACATTGCTTTCTTGGTGACTACTTGCTGTACAGCTCAGTCTCTAATGCAAGGTGTGCCTGGCGCAAAGAGGGCACACGGTAGCACATGGGGCAGAAGTGGGCCATGACCTGATCTGTACCAGGAGCAGGGAGGCAGGATGAGGATCTGAGGGAGCTGTGGGGTCACTCAAAGCATCATCACATTTTGTTCTTTAATTTCAATTAAAGATAAGAAATATTCCAGGGATGCCTGGCTGGCTCAGTCAGTAGAGCATGACTCTTGGTCTCAGGATTATGAGTGTGAACCCCATGTTGGATATAGAGACTACTTAAAAATAAAACCTTAAAAAAAAAAAAAAGGTAGAATATTCCAGAAAGTTTAAAAAATAGAAGAAAAGAATAATTCCCTGTTCTGCTATACTTACTCTTTGTTTTTCTTCTTCGTCCAGTCTTTGTCCATATTTTGCATTTAGCCTGGGCTGTAAAACCCTGAAAAGTATGGCCAGGCAGGACTAACCATTGGCCTTGGGGTTTTCTGTTTTGCAGCTGCAGGAGGGAAGCCCATCACCATGACACTGGGGCAGGCTTCAGCAGGGGCCAAGGAGCTCACAGGGCTTCTCACCACTACCAAGTGAGTCTTTTCCTTGGCCTTTCTGGCTCTGCTCCTTTCTTTCTTTTTACCTTTTCTCTGGTCCATTTAGTGCTTTGGAAAGATAGTCTAGATTCTGTCAGTTTTGTGAATATGACTTCTTTCTGAGTGGGATCTTTGTCTTTTTTGGGGTGGGGGTGGGTCAGTTCAGAGTTCTTTTTTAAAGTTTGCAAAGCATCCCGTAGCTCTTGCTTCAGGGTTTGAAGTCTGTTTTAGGACTGACTTTCAGAAGGACTAGAGGCCAGATTCAGAAGATGAGACAAACTCTAGATTCTAGTATCCATTGCTGAAAGCATTGCTGGGCCCCACCACGGACCCTCCCTGTGTTGCCAGGGTCTGCTGCCCTCTGACAGCAGATAATAGAGCTGGATAATAGAGCTCCTATCTTTGTCTCCAGGTCAAATGCTTCTGAAGGGGGTGTCTCGGCCAGCCCAGTGTCCTCAGTGTCCAGCAGCACCACTCCCAGTGCCTTGCACACACTCCAGAGCCGTCTGGTGGCCACCTCTCCTGGCAGCTCCCTCCCAGGTATCTGTAGCCCAGCATTCCCCACCTCCCAGCAAAGTCTCTTTTGGGCTGCTGCTGGAGGGTGGTCCCAGGAAAGCAGCTGAATCTGGGGGATGCTCCTCTGAGTTTCAGGCTTTCATTGAGGCTTGATGGGAAGCTGGAATTAGCTTTGAGGTGGGGGAGTTTCTGGTCTCAGTATCTACAGTGAATAAATATCCCAGTCTGCAGGTAGTGTCTCTTGTAGTAGAAGGAGGAGAAATAGCTGGTGGAAGATGTGGGTATTGTGTTCATTGTGTTTTTGAACACATCTGATTGCAGGAAACTGGAGATTTGCTGTACGTACTAGCATTAGCAAAACGAGGCACCTTTCTGCCTCTGCTTATCTCTTCACTTTGGCCACCCCACCCTGCATGGGAGGGCTGGTTGCCTGAGCCCAGCAGGCAAGGCTCTACAGGTGTTCTCCTTCAGGAGGACCTCCCTCTTTGCTTTGTGGCCAAATATAAATCAGGTATTTGGAATTCTTTTTGCTTAATAAGCTGTCCTTTTCCCTGGAAAGGATGGAATTTTGATTTCTGAAAAGTGGGTGGGATTGAAGCTCTCTTTGGTTTTCCTAAAACTTCAAAATGTAAGGTAGGTGGTTCAGAGCAGGTTGGGATATGTGGAACAAATCCAAGACAGTGTGTCTAGCACCTTCCTCACGTGAGCATGCAGTGTGCATGCTCGGGGAGCCCTTCCTGGCGTCTTTCCAAGAGCACTGGGAATGTTTCAGGGAAAGAACATTGGCATTTTAGCATTTGTTGGCATTTGTTGAGGGTGGATGGATTTGGCTGCTCTTGGGATAAGGGATTGGGCCTGTGCTGACATCTGTTCTACCCTCTCCTAGGGGCCACATCAGCCAGCAGCCTCCTTCAAGGCCTCAGCTTCAGCTTGCAGGATATCAGCAGCAAGACCTCTGGCCTCCCAGCAAATCCTTCCCCAGGGCCAGCCCCACAGGTATACATCTGCCTTCCACTGGGCTGGGCAGCTGTGGGGAGGAGGCCCTCTCAGTTTAGTTGGTTTTGGCAGGAAAATTGGGTCTGGAGTCTGGGTCATGACAGACTGCTTTCTGACTTCATGCCTAAGAGCTACCAGAGGTTAAAGCTCCATCACGTAGTGTGTGGCCTTGGGCAAGTTTTTTGACCTCTCTGTATCTTTGTTTCCTTGTCTGTAAAATTAGGATAATGATAGTATTTCTCTTAAAGGGTTGTTTTAGTATTAAATAAGATAGTATATAGAAAATGCTTGGAAGAGTACCTTGCATGTAGTGGCTGTGCAGTACATGGTAGCCTTTAATGCTCTGGGTCCTGCATACTTGAACATTGCTTGCTGTTGGGCAGGTGCTTCTGATCACCTGGTCTTGTGTGTCCCACAGGCCACCAGTGTGAAGTTACCCACTCCCATGCAGAGCCTGGGTGCCATCACCACGGGCACCAGCACCATTGTCCGTACCATTCCTGTGGCCACCACTCTCTCCTCCTTGGGTGCCACTCCTGGTGGGAAACCGACAGCCATCCACCAGCTGCTGACCAATGGGGGCCTTGCTAAGTTGGCAAGCAGCCTCCCTGGCCTGGCTCAGATCTCTAACCAAGCATCAGGTGAGTCTCTCATGACAGTTGTGGGGACTCTTAGATAGGGGATCTTTCCCCAGGACCTTCCCCTCTCACGTGGACAAGGCATGTGGTTGAACCCAACTCAACAGGGTCCTGGTATTGACCCTCAAGGATTCAGCTGTGTGGGTCCATCCACTGGAGAGGTCAGAAGAGCACAGCTGTTTTCCTGTTTCTTTTAGAAACAGGACTGATAGGGTGAGCTGACCCAGTTGGGAAGGGTACTGAGGTGGGAGGCTAAGGGGCTGGTGTGTGATGTGAAGAAACTCTCTGGGAGGAGAAAGTGGAGGCTTTGACAAACAACCCTCCTTCTTCCTCTGTCAGGCTTGAAGGTCCCTACCACCATTACTCTGACACTTCGTGGCCAACCAAGCCGAATCACGACACTGAGCCCCATGGGCTCGGGAGCAGCCCCATCAGAGGAGCCCAGCTCCCAGCCTCTGCCATCCAGCTCACAGGTGAGTACTGCCCGGGAAGACTGAGGACACAGGCTCTGATAGTGGGAAGTTTGGGGCTGGCCCACTGGCCGATTGGAGGAGCTGCCAGTGCGCTGGACTTTAGGCAGACTAGATTCAAATCCAGACGGGAGGCTTTGTCACTTTGTAACTTTGAGCAAGTCATGGACCTCTTTGAGTCTCCTCTTCATAACACTCCCTGGGTTGTCATGGGAATTAAATACATAACTGTGTTTGGGTGTGTAGCGTCCTCAGTGTTCCAAGTTTTGTTTATGTTCCCTTTCCATTTGTTTTCTCTTCCCATTCCTTGCTTCAGCAATCGGAGGTTGTGGTAGAGGCTAGTTAGTTGATTAACACCCTTTCTTTGCTTAGCTTTCCAGTATTGTGCCATTCCAGCTCTTGGCATTCATTGTCATCTTTTTAGGACACACTAGGTTTCTGTAGCTCTTACCCACGAAGTCACCACCCGTTCCTTGTAGCCAATCTGATTTCCATTGTGCGCTTTTCATGTAAAACGTTTCTAATCTTAGAAGAACCTCAGAGATCAGAGGTGAAAAAAAAAAGTTGGGGGTCCAGTTTTGTTTGTGCTTTCCTTCACTGTGCACTGTTTCAGCGACAGCCTTCCTTGTGGGGGCTAAGGTGCTGTGCAGACTGCCATGCTTAAAGGACTGGCCCTGTTCCCATCACTCCCACCACACCAATCCTGCCTGGGACCCGGGGGGCGGGCTCCTTTATTGGCACTTGACGATTCCTAACTGTTCCAAACCATCTTCTGCCTCCCCCTCTTGAGGGAAATACAGAGATTGTTACCTGGTATTCATTGATATCATGGTTGGCCTTCCCTACCTTTTTTTTTTTTTTTTTCTCCAGAAAAGTTGGAGGTGTTTTTATTTCTTTCTTTTATTCCTTTCTTTTTTTCAATTAGAAAAGTGATTATGCTTAAATAATTCAGACATTACAGAAATACTGTAATTTATTTATTTATTTTTGAAGATTTTATTTATTTATTTATTTGACAGAGAGAGAGATCACAAGTAGGTAGAAAGGCAGGCAGAGAGAGGAAGCAGGCTCCCTGCCAAGCAGAGAGCCCGATGCGGGACTCGATCCCAGGACCCTGAGATCATGACCTGAGCTGAAGGCAGAGGCTTAACTAACCCACTGAGCCACCCAGGCACCCCAGAAATGCTGTAATTTAGAAAGTGAAAATTTCCCATGACACCACTCCCAGAGATGGTATCCCCTATTAATAGTGCAATATGCATTCTTCTAGATCTTTCTTGCTATACTATGTATATTATTTTATTTTACTTTTTTTTTTTTTTTTTTTTTTTTTTTGACAAAAATGGAATCATAGAATGTGGACCATTTTGTAACTAGTCTTTGTTTACAACAGATATTGTGACATGTTTCCCCATGGGTTATGTAGAGACTTATCTTCTTGTCAGTCGCTGCCTCATGTTTTGCTGAGTGGATGTACGAAAGCATATTTCACCATCTTCTGTCAGAGAGTTGGGCTGTTTTGTTTTTGATACAGAAAATAGTGGTTCAGTGACAGCCTTGTTCCTGAGTTTTGTGTGCCTCTGGGGGATTTCTACAGTCCAGAGACCAGTAAGTGGAGGGTATATGCGTCTGACATCTGGCTAAGTACTGGCTAATTGCCCTTTGAGGCTCTGCCAGTTTACACTTCAAGCCATAGCAATGGTAATAGCTGTTCTCCCATGTCTTTGTCAGGTATGGAAATCAGTGTTCTAAAAGGTTATTAATTTGATGAGTAAAAAATGAAATTGTTTATTTTTTTTTAAGATTTTATTTATTTGTCAGAGAGAGCAAACACAAGCAGGGCCAGTGGCAGGCAGAGGGAGTAAGTGAGGAGCCCAACACAGGACTCTATCCCAGGACCCCTGGGATCATGACCTGAGCCAAAGGCAGATGCTTAACCAACTGAGCCACTCAGGTGTCTCAGTGGAATTGTTTATGTGTGTATTTTCCTGATTACTTATGAGATTGTATGTCTTTTTTTAAAAAATATTTTATTTATTTATTTGACAGAGAGAGAGAGAGATCACAAGCAGGCAGAAAGGCAGGCAGAGAGAGAGGGGGGAAGCAGGCTCCCTGCTGAGCAGAGAGCCCTATGCGGGGCTCAATCCCAGGACCCTTAGATCATGACCCTAGCCGAAGGCAGAGGCTTAACCCACTAAGCCACCCAGGCGCCCCGAGATTGTATGTCTTTTACGAATGGTTTATCATATTCTGTCTCTACTTTCATTTATAGCAGCTTTATACATTCAGATGTTAATCTTTTATTATACAAGTTCTGTATACTTTAGTCAACTGCTGATCTTTTTTTTTCTTTTTTTTCTTTCTTCCTTCCTTTCTTTCTTTCTATTGAAGTCTGAAGGACATTTGTTTCATACATTAAAAATTTTTATACAACAAAATCTTCGGGGTGCCTGGGTGGCTCAGTCGTTAAGTGTCTGCCTTCAGCTCAGGTCATGATCCCAGGGTCCTGGGATTGAGCCCTGCATGGGGCTCCCTGCTGAGCAGGAAGCTTGCTTCTACCTCTCCCACTTCCTCTGCTTGTATTCCCTCTCTTGCTGTCTCTGTCTCTGTCAAATAAATTAATAAAATCTTTAAAAAAAAAAATCTTCAAATCTTTGCCTTTATAGCTCCAAGGTTCATATTCTTTTTTTTTTTTTTTTTATAATTTTTTTATTTTTTCAGCATAACAGTATTCATTAATTTTTGCACCACACCCAGTGCTCCATGCAATCTGTGCCCTCCACAATACCCACCACCTGGTGCCCCCAACCTCCCACCCCCCACCCCTTCAAAATTCCCAGATCGTTTTTCAGAGTCCATAGTCTCTCATGGTTCACCTCCCCTTCCAATTTCCCTCAACTCCCCTCTCCTCTCCATCTCCCCTTGTCCTCCATGCTATTTGTTATGCTCCACAAATAAGTGAAACCATATGATAATTGACTCTCTCTGCTTGACTTATTTCACTCAACATAATCTCTTCCAGTCCCGTCCATGTTGCTACAAAACTTGGGTATTCATCCTTTCTTTCTTTCTTTTTTTTTTTTTTTTACAGCTTTATAAACATATATTTTTATCCCCAGGGGTACAGGTCTGCGAATCGCCAGGTTTACACACTTCACAACACTCACCATAGCACATACCCTCCCCAATATCCATAACCCCACCCCCTCTCCCAACCCCCTCCCCCCAAGGTTCATATTCTTGATGACTGCACACACTTGGGCCTTTTTTGTCCCCGTGACCATCTGTTCTCACATTAATTTTATATAATTGTTTGATAATGTAGATCATCCAGTTAAGCAAATGTCAAGTATGTTTCTAGTTTGTTAAGATCATTGTTACTCTTTTCATTTTTCTTGATAAATAATGGGTTTTGAATTTTGTTCATAGCTTTTTTGAAATCAAATGAGTGAGCATAAGCATTTTTTCTGAATCAGTTAAATGATGAATTATTTTAATAATTCCTAATTATTTATTATATCCTAATTATTTATTATTTCCGAATGTCAGATTGTCTAAATTCCAGATTCAGTAGCTTGTTCAGTATGTCCTATTCTCTTTTTTTTTTTTTTCATATGCCCCAGTTTATTTGAATTGTGCACCCATAGAAAAGACCCAATCAAAAGAGAACAAAACAAAGAAGAAAAAAGCCAAGTGTTTCAGAGGGAAAGCACATTTACTCTTTCGATTTGCTTTTATTTTTACTTAGGATCTTGGCCTCTGTCTATTAGTGAAATTGGTATGTAGTTTTCTCCCCATCCACCCCTGCTTTTGTGTGTGTGCTTTCCTTGTCCATTTGTCTTGTCTATAAGGATAGACCTTTCCTTGTAGACAATTGTATTTATATAGACAATACTGTATTATTCTATAGACCGTATGTCCACTGTCTATACCCTATAGACAATACAATTAATGCTATTGTAATTGAATTGTATTGTATCGTATCCTTATAGAATGAGATGGAGGCATTTTTTTTCTCATATTCTGAAACATACAGCACAGAAATTATGAGCTCCTTGATAGTTTGGTGGAAATTATCTATAAAGCCATTTGGGTCTATTTTCAGGCAGTCTTAACCTTTGCTGATACCATATTGATGCCCAAACAGAACGCATATCCCTATGGTGTGATGAAACCTACCTCCTCTATTAATCACCCTTTTCAGCTTGCTGCAGCCTGGGGGAACTAGTTCACACTGAGGAGAGGCTAGATAGAGCTCACCCAAGAATTGTTTTACAGGGCTAAATTGAAGCACAAAATAAAGATCAAGATCTAACTTCTGATCTGATGGTATTAACTTGAGAGGTTAGTTTTTATCTTAGTAAAATGAGTGTATAATTACTAGGAGGGTTCTAGTGGTGATTCTTTCATTACAGAGAAAGGATGCATTATTAGATTAAGACTTGCTGACTCGAAAGCTTCTAATGGTTACCTCAGTGTTCACACTGCCAGACAGTGTGATATCAGGGAAGGGAGTGGGCTATGGGTTGGGCCCTTTGTCTTCAGCCCGCTGTGTGATCCTGGGCAAAATCACCTAACCTTTTTCAATTTTGGTTTTCTTATCTGATCTAGTAAGGAGGTTGGCCTAAGTTAGTGATTATTGTGGTAGGATTGATTAGTAGGGGCTGTCTCAGAATCTCCTCAGACTTTGGGAAGTTGAACTTTTATTTTATTTTTATTTTTAAGTAATCTCTACACCCAACGTGGGCCTTGAATTCACAATCCCAAGATCAAGAATTGCATGCTCTTCCAACTGAGCCAGCCAGTCACTGTGGGAAGTTGAATTTTTGAATGTTCACAAACAAACCACCCATTTATGATGTTTATGAGACAGTTGGAAATACAAACAGTGGGTAATTGCCAATATTAAGGAATTGTTAACTTTTTTATGTGTGATAATGGTGTTTACATTGGAAAAAATAATACTTTTTTAGTTTTGGGTTACGTACTACGATATTTATGGATAGAATGAAAAAGAAAAAGATCATAAACACTGGCCAGGCTTCTCTAAGGTCTGTGCAAGTACTTAATTATCTGTTTTGTTTCTGGCACTGATAAATATTAACTGTGCGTTTCTTTATGGAACTGGACTCTTACGTACTCTTGACAGCTGAAAAGCTGTCAGAGGAAGAGGAGAGACAGAGACTATATTGTGCCCTGCATCAGAGTCCTGAGAATGGATTCCTTGCCTGTGGTCACAAGGTCTTTCTCCTCTCTGAGCCACACTGTGGTCTGCCCGGTGATCTGTCTAGCCAGGGGGCATCCTTGCAACCCTCTCAGGGGCCCCTGGAAGAAGAGACTCACTCTCTCAGTTGTATTCCCAATCAGGACAGAGTAATCCTCTGTACACAGCCCTGCCTTTGGGCAGGGTGAGCAGATGTAGGCAGATCCTTTTAAGTTTTGATTGTCAAACCCTTCTTCATATCCCCTCTCCTATGCCTTCCACCTTCCTACATTTTCTGCATCTCAGGGAACTCTTAGGAGTTTTCCAGAGGTGAAATCTAGAAAAGTAGGGAAAACCCTGGTGAAAAAAGGCCAACTCTTCTGCTTTGCTTTTTTCTTCCTAAGCTGCGAAGCTCAACAGTTTGTGGCATCCATCTCCATAACTAAAAAATGGTTAAGACCTGAAAACATGTATTGTCAGAACAATCATGGAAAACTTCCTTCGACTCTGTCACCCTTAACATTCAGGCTTTCCTTTTCCCTGCTTTCCTTTCCTGCCCTTATGCATAATAGTAAGAGCTAAACTTTGTAGTTGAACTCCTTACACTGGAAGTACTTTACACACATTGTCTCATTTAATCTCACATCCCTGGAGAGCTGGGGCTGTCAATGTGTTTTACAGAGGAGGAAAAGACTCAGAGAGCATTCATCACTTGCCCTCAAAAGTGGTTGAGGTGGGTCTCTGACTGCACAGTCCACATTCTGGTAACCACTTGGCTGCTAGAACACATGCTCTTGTCCGTCCAGCATTTTCCCCTATCAAGAATTAGTTTTTTGGAATAAATTCTCAGGAGTTGGAGCAATTCGGTCAGAGGGTTGGGTATGTTAATCTGGCGAAGTTGTAACCCTTGCTCACTTGCTCTTCTGCCATAGCGCCTGCCTCCAGCACCCTGAAGATGCTGAGTGATATGTCCTCCTTCACCGGGTCGTGATGGCTGCCGTGCAGTGAGTCCTGGGCACATATGCTCTCCTGCTGAGCTGTCCACTTATCTGAAGACCTCTTAAGATCGCCATTATTCCCTCCCTGCCAACTGTCTTCAGAATGGGCCTCTGGGTCTCTTGAAACCATTAGGCTAGGTGATATGGCACCAGCAAGAGGAACGTTGTCCTCTGGCATCTATGGGTCTGGTTCCTGGACTCCCCAGTTTCCTCAGCAGATCTGGCTCTACCTGAATCAGAGGCATTTCTTCTCCAGCATTAACTATGACTTGACCCAAGTAGCCGTGTTGGACTACTCACTGCATTTAGTAAAGGAGTTCCTTTTGGAAGTCTCTGCTGCCCCTGCCAGGTTGGGAGGAGACATCCATACGTCTTGGGCTTGTTAGGGAGTTAGGATTGAGAGCCCTTTGCTGAGGACTGGGATCATCCTGGCCTACCAACAGTTGTGCAGTGCCAGAGGGCTGGTTTTGGACGTTGCTGTTGCTTTCACTGAGCAGTTATGGGAGAGCGTGTCCCATGCAACTCCTCCCTCCTAAGAACCACATCAAATAATAGGTAGCCTGCTGAGACCTGGGAACTCCTAAGTTCAAACCCATGATAGGGTAAAGAGGACTGGGCTGCCATCTTTCAGTCCCTTTGGCCATTATAGATGGCAGGGAGCAACTGTTACCAGGAGGTGAAAGCTGGCCCCTAACTTTTTTTCATCCTGCTTTGGGCAGTTACTGTATCCAGAAAATCCAAAAAGGCCAGAAAGGCCAAAGAAGAGGAATGGAACAAATGAAGTGGTTTGAAGGATGTGCCAGTAAGTCCTGTGGAGAAAATAATTTGCACATATTACTTAAGGAACTGTTTGATTTGACATGGAGATCTGAAGAATTTGCCAAATCACAGGGAAGAAACCCCAATACCCGAAATGTCCATTTCCAGTGCTTGGAAGTGAAACAGGGATAACCAGCTAAGTTAACATCTTGGCCGTCCCAGGAAGCTTAGGCATCAAGATGATGAAGACCATGCTTCAGTGTTTCTATTTCCATTCCACGCAACTTCTTGTCTTCTTGCTTAGAATGGAAGGTTATTGGCATTGACTCTACTGTGCGGGGCTCTTGGTACCAGCCCAAGCTCTGGAGCAGTGACCACTGAAGACGGAGCTCTGAGCCCTTTCTTATGTCCTCACAATACTTGTGTGCCATGGTAGTTTTAGATTTGATGTCCTACCTGCCCTCCAGATCAGGTCCCTATCTTTCCATACACTAGAATGTTTCCAGCCAAGGTGACAATAAATAGAGTAACCCAGAGGTGACTCTGGCTCTGTTCAGTATCTGTAGGCAGGAGGGTACACAGCATTCCATGGTCCAGGGTCCTGACCCATGGTACAGCATAGATCCAAGTCAGGCTACCTGTCTGTAGTCCAGGAGCCTCACCTGCCAGTCTAACTGGCAGCCGGGAGGGGGGTACCTAGTGTGTAGGAGTCTGAGACAAGGCAGAAAGGGGTGCTGTAGGCAGAGAGGGGGGCATGTGTGAAAGGTATAGAGAGAGTATCTTGAACACTAGGCCCGCCATCTCTGACTTCCTGCGGAGCTGGTCTCAGCAGTGATTTGCACAGAATGAAGCTTCCTTCTTGAATTAGCTTGTAGATAACTGCTTTTGGAAATTCATTTAGTAAGTTTGAGGAAGATATGAAATCTGAAAGAGGCATCCATAGGTCAGGGGTTTGGTAACTTTATAGGTAGGATTATACACCAATAGGCTCAAGGACAGTAAGACTGAGACTGTATATGAAGCTTTTAGGAATCGTTTAGGACAGGCAGAGGGTCCCAAACAACCCACTCATGACTTACGAGTATGGCTTAGGCAGGGCTGTAGTGGTTGCTCCTAAAAGATGCTGGCCCAGTGTATGCTGGGGCCAAAGGAAACACTGA
This sequence comes from Lutra lutra, assembly GCF_902655055.1. NCBI lineage: Eukaryota > Metazoa > Chordata > Mammalia > Carnivora > Mustelidae > Lutra > Lutra lutra. The sequence continues at coordinate 76,543,024 of NC_062286.1, forward strand.
TGCATTGTCCTGTGTTTGTGCAAACCCTAGTATGCTTCCCATGGTTGTACACCTTGAAGAAAGCCAAACCTGGAAAGGGGAGTTTTGAGAACACTGACTCTTTTTCACCTTGGAGGGACAGGCTAAAGGGGGGAGGTGGCTGAAGTCCATAGAGTCATGTCCTTCAACTCCAGACTTCTGCAACCACTCTTCTCAGAATTTGGAAGGAAGCTTTCGTCTACCTATCACGTATCAGACCTGGAGTCCATAACCTTAGAAGGCAGTACTACTGGATGAGAATGTAGAAGGATCAAGAAGGCTTTGGTTAAATTCTTGACATTCAACATGACAGGTGCATGTTGATGCCCTATAGAAGATGTCCTTGTGCTTGAAGAAGAGGTCACTGATGGAGGAAGATCTTCTACCTGTTCTTGGCCCCACCACCAGAACAGTCTTGGGCTGGGTGGGTTATAGAGCTGAGCCGCTGTCACGGTTCTGTTCTTATATTAGCAAAAACAATTAAATAAAAGTAACTTTGGATTTCTTTAGCTTGTTTTAAATTGACTTTTCCTGTTTATTCTGATAACCACTCAGTGAAAATAGCACAGAAAATAAAAGCTCAGATACTGTGGTAATGCCAGTGATTATCTCACTGATGCCCGGTGCCACGAGGTGGGTACTGTAAATTCCGTCTTTACAGGTGAGGAAACAGAGGCACCGAGAAGTCAAACAGGAGGAAGTGGTAGAAGTCGGACTAGAACCAGGCAGTCTGCTGCCACTGTTCTCTGGACTGTGCTGGGGTTCTGAGATGGGACACGGGAGTGGACATTCGCCTAGGAGGTGAGATGATGGCTTTTCCTTCATGTGATCTTATTCTGTTCACTTCCCAACAAGCCTGAAGTGATCACTGCACCTCCGATGGGGCTCTTTACTGGGCCTGAGTCAGTAGGTGGGGTTTCTTGCCCTTGGTCCTGAGAGGTTGAAATTCCTTGCACATCCTGTACCTCTATCTGCTCTGATAAATAAAGACTTAGAGGTGAATGAATTCCAACATCCAGACTATTTGTGAACTTGTATCCATGAGGACCTTCCTTCCTGTCCTTGAATTCCAGGTCCCTCCATTTAGCACTGGGACCCTCTATAGGTGGAAGCCGTAGTTCTGGTAGACTACTTGGGAGTATCCTAGTACACGTGTAGCTTATCATGCTACCAACCTTTGTAGAGAACAGGTGCGTTCTTCCCCTTCCAACTCTGGTTTCACTGACTTGGGGGAGTCAGAGGAAGTAAGAGAAAGAGATTGTTCAAATGATAACTGTCTTAAATTTCAGGAGTATAGGAACAGGGTCATAGCAAAATATACTGCAGAAGTATTTTCATTACGTTTTTATCTCCCTAAAGCATATGTTTTTGTCAGGATCAATGGATGCAAGAAGCAGAAACCATTCACCACCCTTAGTTCTAAAAACCTCATATTATTTTCTTTTTGGTTTGAGAGAGTGAGAATGAGCAGAGGGGAAGGGCAGAGGGAAAAGGAGAAGCAGACTCCCCCCTGAGCAGGGAGCCTGATGTGGGACTCAGTCCCAGGACCCTGGGATCATGACCTGAGCCAAAGGCAGATGCTTAACAACTGAGCCACCCAGATATTCAGCATCATACTCTTTCAATAGGCATTCTTACAGGGAGCCTGACAGATCCTGCTACTTGCCTTGTGACGTCAACTGCTGTGTACCTGCCAGGGGCTGGTTTTGATCCTGCCACCACAGGACTTTGCAGCTGTGGAGCCCTCTATGGATGGCCAGTCCCTATCTTTTGGGTCACATTCTGAATGTGGTGAGCCTAGTTGGCTCACCCTGCCTTCCCGCCTGCCCCTAACTCTGTGCCTAGGCCACCTCTGCTCACCCGAGTGACCTTATCCTTCCCTCCATGGCAGCTCTTCTCACAGTGCTGTGCCCTGTGCCAGAAATGCTGTTCCCTTTCCTACTTTTCTCATCCTCCAGGTTTGAGCTTACATGCATCACTTCGCTGACACCAGGCAGTTAGCTTTTCTGTGCCCCCAGCCCTGCACTACTACTTCCCAAACCTTGAATTATACTGGCTTGGGTTGCGTTTGGTCCACTTGTAGATCAAGCCTCTCCCAGACTTGGCCTGGAGGTCAGAGCCCGATCATCTGCCTGTGTAGCTTAGTGTGTGGCCCCCAATGGGAGCCCAGTAAATGCTGGATGATGAGTGGCTATGGCCTGTCAGCCCAGCTGTTTCTGCTCTCCCCCAGCACAGAAGTCCGCAGAGTGAAGTCATGGATCCCATCTGCTGTCTCTCGGGGTATTAGGAGAAAGAAGACAAAGCTCTGCTCCAGATTCACACTAAATAGTGTAACTCACCCAAGGGACCAAAATGCTGTTTGGAACCCAAATGTAGGAAACAGTGTCTTTACTCAGCCCACCTCCAGCCTACCATATATTGCCATGGGTGCCACCCCGCTACCCTCCTGGGGGTAGGGGGACAGTTCAACCAGTTTGCCTTCCTCTCCTCCCCCTGCATCCCTTTTCATTCCTTCTCCCCCTCCTTCACCATGTAAATAACTACCTTACTCAGCACTCTGGCATCTTCATTGTTTCCATCTACAACCCCTGGAGTTGGGTGAGAGCCTAATCACTGTTCCTATTTCACAGATGAAGAACTAAGGACCAAGGTTAGGACCAGGGAGGCCTTCCATGCAGGGAGAATGTGGAAGCAGCATAAGTCCCCGCTCCTCTCCCCTGAGGGACATCCAGACTCCCTGTAGAGAGGGCTTTGTGAAGGGTGGGTGGCCCAGCTTGTTGGGGAGGGGGCAGTCCTCAACATCAAGACGAGGGGCAAAGAGGATCCTGGGCAGGATAAGAGTGGGCCCAAACTTTGGCTAGTCTCTAGGACTCCTCAAGGGGAGGGGCAGCACTGCACAGAAGCTGTGGGAACCATTTGGGGAAATGGGGGCAAGGCAAGTGAGCCCAGTTGCTGAGAGAGTGGGTGGACATGATGGTGTGGTAGATGAAAAGGGGCCAGTGTAGAGAAGACGGAGGAAATGGTATATGGAACCCCATTTGCCCAAGAGCCACCCTGAGCCCACAAACATGGGAAGACATGGTACCAGATGGAAGGTGCCTGGCGTTTGGCCCACAGTGCATGGTAGAGACAGAAAGTGCTCAGTCCCCAGCCTCCAGTCTTACTTGGCATTACAGATCTCAGGCTGAGGGTGGGCTGGCCCAGACTTGGCCCACTCCTCCTCATGGCAGAGGGTGGAGAAGTGGGGAGTCCCTAGGAATGGCTCTACCAGGGTCAAAGAGTTAGCAACAAGAAGGGAGGCATGGAGCAGGGGGCCATGGAGGGCAGAGGCATGAGGAAGCTCCTTGCAGGGGCCCAGGCAGCACACCCTTGCTTTGAGAGCAGCTGGGGAGTTTTCAGAAAAGGAAAGCAGGCTGGAGACACACCAGGGAGATGGTTTCCAGTATCTGTTCAACCTATTGTCTCCCAGGCCACCTCCCTCCACCTGACGTGTTTTCCATCTCCCACCCCAACATCTGCACTGCTTCTGAGTGCTTTCCTCCCGGGGCACCGGTGATTCCTAGGCCTTGGCCTCCATTCCTAAGAATTTTTAACAGACGGGGGGCGCCTGGGTGGCTCAGTGGGTTAAGCCTCTGCCTTTGGCTCAGGTCATGATCTCAGGGTCTTGGGATCGAGCCCTGCGTTGGGCTCCCTGCTCAGCAGGGAGCCTGCTTCCCTTCCTCTCTCTCTCTGCCTGCCTCTCTGCCTACTTGTGATCTCTGTCAAATAAATAAATAAAATCTTAAAAAAAAATTTTTTTTAACAGAGGGAGAGTGTCCCTGTCTATGATATAAGAGGATTGGACTTGGATTCAAACTCTGAAGGGAATTGGGGAAAGGGAATTTGGTCCTCTCATCAGACCCTGTACCTGAGGTCTAGAGGCCTGTGGCTGAGAGGATGAGTGGAGAACTAGTTCCAGCCTCTTCTGTTCTGCCAGTGTGGAAGGTATGTGTGTTCATTCTCCCGAGTTGGCTTATGGGGTTCAAGTGGTGCTTATACAGGGCCTTACTGACCTCTTAGTAGCCCTTTGAAAAGCCTTGAAGGCTATGCCTCACCCTCTCCCAACCCAGATTAGAAAACTTCTTGTTTTCCCAGGATACAGTTAGGAGATTGGAGTAGAAAATACAGATTAGGTGTGCACAAATATTTAAGAAATCTGTCCTAAAAGCAGTTACCAGTCAGTGACTTCCCCCGTGGACAGAAGGGCTAACCACTACCCCTTTGCCCCCAGCACCTCCCAACAAAAAAACCCCAAATTCATGTCAAGTATACACCTTGTGCCTGGGGGGCCCAAGCCAACAGATGGGTTAACCTAGATGGTTGGACACTGACCACAGGCATACCGAGCAGAACAAAGGAATAGAGGTGGGCAAGATGGCTTTGGTCCTGGGAGAGGGCTATGAGCCAGCCCTGTGACTCTGAGGCTCCTGTCCTTAGCTGGGGTCCTGTCCTGGTTAGGTTAACAGTCACCACAGGTTCCAAAGCCAGGGAAGGGTACTTGGAGCTGAGGAAAGCCGTGGGTAGGAGCCCGAGCTGAGCCAGGAGCCTGAGCTGGATGGAGCAGTTAACTTCCAAGGTGCAAGATCGCATTATCCCAGGGGATAATGCTTGCGCTGGGCAAGACCTCAAGGACTGCAGAAGGGGAGCTAAAGACCAGAAAGGAGCCGGGGTCACCCAGGGATCCAGATGAGCTGCCCTCCTATGACCCGGAGAAGCATTTTTTCTGCCTAGAAGGATACTGCAGGGCTCCAGGAGCAATGTGGAAGAATGGTGTCCTGGGAGGCTTCCTCGCTCTGTCCCCAGAGTCTCCCTTCATCTTGGGGGCACTCACTTGGAACCCTATTGACCCCAGGGCCAGATGAGCCAAAAGACATTTGTTTAGTTTTCCTTAGAACAGCTGAGGCAAACTTGCATTTTCAAAAGGCAGTTTATTAGCATTGAAAGGGACAAGCTGGAGATGATGAAAATGTGCGCTGTCCAACCTCCAAAGCAAGACTTGTGCTCTCCCCCTGGACTGGGCAGCTGTGTGGCCCTTTGTCTGGAGGGGAGCTGCTACAGCCCCTGTCTTGTCTCCACCTGCCGTCGGGCTCTTTCCTGCACTCTGGGGATATCATCTGGGACACACTGCTCTGGAAGGTCGAGACCCTTTCCTTCCCCTGCCACCCACCTGGCTCCTGCCGACATCCAGTTGGTCGAGGCGCCCTATGCTGGCAACCTTCTCCCTCCAGGTCAGAGCCCAGCCGTGCTTCCTCTTGCGGCCCTGCGAACCCCTAGTCCCGAGAGGGAACCTTCTTACTCGAGCGGGCCCTCCAGCGAGACCTCCATCTGCAGTTTCTCCACAGCTTGCACCTTCCGAGTGCCCTCCCGGCGCCGGGCAGATGGCTGGTAGGAGCTCTCGTCACTGGCTGAACCCTGCCAGCCCTCAGTGAGGCCCAGCAGGGCCCGGACCTGGCGGAGGAAGCTAGGGCTGGAGAAGCAGTAGAGCACAGGGTCTAGGACACTGTTGAGGTAGGTGAAGGCCAGGGAGCCATGAAAGAGCTGCGTGCAGAGGTCAAGGGCGGGGCAGGCACCCAGGCGGAAGGCCACTATGGAAGCCATGCCGAAGACAATACTGGGCAAGAAGCAGACCGTGTAGACAGTCACCACCACAGCCAGCACTCGCACAGCTCTCCGCGGGCCCGCCTGCCCCCCAAGGCCACGACGTTGGATCTTGAGCCCGATGCTCACGATGGCAAATGTGATGAGTGCCAGAGGCAGGAAGAACTCCAGCACAAACAGGGCCTGGTGCCAGTGGAGCAAAGCCGAGGGCTTGACGCCCAGCCGGTAGCTGAGGCAGGAGCCGTCAGGATAGGCAGCCAGGAGCAGGTGTCCGTTGAGGAGCAGGATGCTGGCCCAGAGCCCCCCGGCCACCCAGGTGACCGCCCTCACGGAGGCCCGGCTCAGCGCGTGGTGGGGCCGCACCACCTTCAGGTAGCGGTGGAGGGCGATGGCCGTGAGGAAGACCACGCTGGCTGAGCGGTTGGTGGACAGCATGAAGAGGTTGAGCTTGCAGACGGTGGCCCCGAAACGCCAGCGCTCATGCAGGAAGTAGTAATCCACACGAAGGGGCAGGTTGACGATCAGGAGAAAGTCGGCCACCACCAGGCTGACCAGGAACACCGTGTTCGACATCCAGGGCCGCGTGTGGAAGCAGAAGATGAAGAGCGCCAAGCTGTTCCCCGCCAGCCCCAGGACAAACTCCATACCCAGGATCGGTGCCAGGAAGGCGGACACGGTGGGGGAGGAGGCTGGGAAGCAGGAACCCGAGGCCTCTCCTGCAGTGCCTGAATCTGTGGTGAAGGCCCAAGGAGAGGAGAGGGTGGGAGGGAGAGAGGTGGGGAGGGAGCCAGGGAGAGCGGAGGGAGGGAGAGAAAGGAGGGGAGAGGAAGAGCTCAGGTTATGAGATTCCATGGGCTGCTTGGGCCATGGACCTGAGAGAAGTTTCTGGGCTTTCTACCCCTGAGAGAGTGTTTGGGGCAGGAGGAATGATGTTCACTGCCCGCTGGCCACCACGATGACTCAATATCCTGGTGTTCTCATCAACATCCTTGTGGCCACTGAGAGACACCCAGCCAAAGGGGAACCCTGTAGCCTTCCCTCCTCTCCCCCTCCCCCCACACCTGGCTGCAAGGTCTCTGAAGAAGGGTGTGGGAGTCTGGGCCACCCCTGACAAGGGGAAGAGAGCAGGGCTCAGTAAGGGTGAGACAGAGGCCCAGGGAGACCCTGAGGTGAGAGGAAGGCCCAGCTGGGGTGAGGAGGAGAAGAGTGTCTGCAGCCTTGAGGGCTCAGACGTTTGCTTGCCTGAAGGCCAGAGCTGGTCCTGGCAACCCACGGCTCTCAGATTCACGCAGGCCCCCTGCACCCCGCCCCATTACCTGTACAGACTGGGTAGCTGCCTCCCTGTCCCCATCAGCTCCAGTAGCAGGGAGTGTGGTGCCAACAGGATGTTGTTCCTGGAGAGGGAGGTGGGGAGTCTAGCCGATACCTTGACCACGTGCTCATGGCCTTGTGGAATAAGCCTGTTTGTACCCCACGATCCCCGATTCCAGAGTGTCCAAAGTCCTTGAACCCTATGAACTATCTCCCACATGCAGAGGGCTCCCCTGCCAGTTTCTCCTGACCTGGGACCTGGGGCTCCTCCCCCAGACAGAACAATACAGTAAGCCTTCAAGATGCCCTGTCCACTGTGCGCCCCACGCCATTCTGACTCTGCATTCACCACAGATGGGGCAGTAGAGGCCAGGGCTGTCCTCAGGCAAGGCGCAAGTCCTGTTCCACCTCTGCATGGTGTTCTCAGGGGTGCCTGGGGCCTCAGGCTCCTCATGACCTGGGACAGGGCCGAGGGAGGCTGCGGTTCCAGATGCCTGCCCTGGCCATCTGGCTGCAGTCAGCAGTGGGCCAGGCATGCCCACTCGGCCAAGGCCTCGGGGCTTCAGACACAGTGGCTGTTGGCCTCTCTTAGAGCCTCCAGGTCCCTCTCTCCTCTGTCCCAGGCTCCCATCTGGCCAAGGCTGAGGTAGACGGGCTCAAACAGGCTGTGACCATGGGGTGTCAGGTGGTGAGACCACCAGCCTGAGCCTTAAATGCAGACAGGCCTCGTTTAGAACCAGAGCTGCTTGTTTGCTAAACCTCTTAGGGAGTTCCCTAGCACGGAGCCAATGTTCAGAAAAACAGATCTAATTTGCATTATTTTCTCAGAGTAGGTTTGCCCTGGGCACTAGGGAAAAGCTTGTCTTTTCCTAGCCACCTGGCTCTGTGCAGGGGACATCCTTGGGACATTCCCCATGTCCTCTCCTCAGTTCCTGCAGAGTACAAGGCCGTGCTGTAGCCCATGTTCATGCCAGCCTCTGCCTTCACCTCTTGGACTGTGTGAGTTTGTAGGGGGAGGCAGCCGTGTTTCTTCTTGGCCTGTGGGAGAGGAAAGCCTTAGGGGTAGAGAGATGGGCACAGTCTCTGACATTCCTCGGGGGTGGAAATCCTTTTCAGCAAAGCCAGGTTCCCATCTGCCCTGCAGCATAGCGAATCCAAACAGTGGGCTGCCCGGCCGCAGTGCGGGGAGGCAGGGTTGAGACCCCATGTTTTCCAGAGGAAGCTTTGACTCTCCCACCAGGGACCTGTTCCATCCAGATCCCACTTCATTTACCCCACCTGCAACCCCTTCTGGATTTCTCGCTGAAGTCCCAGGAAACTGAGCTCTGGTCTCTGCTGTAGGTTCTGGGTTTTGTCTCTACCCACAGCTGCTTCTAGGGTTCCCAGCACTCCAGAACCTTGCAGAGCACCCAGGAGCCTTCTGGGTCTTTGGACATGGTGCCTGTACATAGCCGAGGAGCAGACACCGGCCCACTGCCAAGTTCCTGATACCACTTTGGTTACCATGACCTTCATGTGTTAACTGTGGTCTACTCCAGGTGGTGGATCCTGTGTTTTTAAGTATTTTTGCTTTCTACAATTAGTATACATCACTTGTTACTAGGGAGGAAAAAACCCAACAGATGCTATTTTTAAAAGTCATCTGAAAAGAATAAGTGGGAAAGACCAAGAGGCAGAGGGACAATAAGAGCTATGTCCCTGGGACGAGCACCAGAGCTGAATGGATGGGCCACACACACAGTGAAGGGAGCTGCTTCACAAGTAAGGACACACACTAACAGACCTTCCATACACCTACTTCACCTGGTGCCCCCCACACATCAGACAGACACACACAGTCTCAGGAGCACAGGGGGCAGCCATCAGTGACAGCCCGTGTGCATGCAGACATACAGGCACTTGTCCACCAGGAAGACTTTATTGAGGGCCCTCTGTGTGGCAGGCGAGTGCTGTCCTGAGCCTGGGAGGACAGAGGGATGGAGAGGCAGCCCGGCCTCAATCATGGAGCAGACTATGTAAGGCAGTGGGCAGAGGAATGATAGAAGAGAAAGGGCATGACTGTCCCCCTAAGAGCCTGGCCGAGAGGAAGAGGAGGCTGGATGGCTATGTCCAGGGCCCTGCTCCAGGGACACGCAGTACATCGGCAGCAGCACGCGCAGAAGCAGAGAGGGGAACTGGGTGGGGGAGGGAGGCACTGTGGCTCCTTGGGGGGCAGCACCCAGAGTATCAGCCCAGGGGTTTCTTGCGGGTGGGGTCCTGGGTCACAGCCAGGGCCACAGAGTCCCGTCCTCGGTCCCAGGTGTACCTGCGGAGACACAGGTGGGCGGGGGTCAGACAGGTGGGTCCTGAGCATCCCAAGGGAAGGAGGATGGTCCTGCAGCTTGAGGGGAAAGTCCTCCCATGTACTCACGCATTCCCAGCTGGCACCAGAAGACTGTCATCTGGGACCAGGCTCAGGTGCTGGTCCCCCATTGTCACCACAGAGGAACCTTCCTGGGAACGAGGAGCAGGAGAACGGGAATGGAGGCCGTTGGGCCTCAACACCTATCTAGGTGTCCCTGAGTCTGCCTTCGCAGGGAGGTCCTGGGAGCCATTTCAGGTTCTGGGCATCCAAGACCCAGCAGCAGCCTGGTCCCCAGGGGCGAGAGGATGTCATTCCCCACCACCACCCCACCGTCAGGGGCCCCACTTGCCAACTGCCACAGCCACACATCCACGTCCTGTCTCGGGCCCTTGCTGCTGCCTTGTCCATGGACAATCACCTGGCAGGAAGCAACACACATCTTTCTGGTGCTTCTGCCCCACGCAGGAGATGGCCTTGAACCTGCCCCCCAGAAACTGGGCCCGCAGCACCAGGCACAGCCTTATCTTCATGTGTAGAGTCTAGACCAGGACTTGAAGAGGAAGGCTGCCAGGCCGAGGGCCTCCCCACTGCCTCCACAAGGAGAAGTGCTGCCTACCTGCTGTCCAGGACCACGCCAGCTTGCCCTTCACACAAACACGTGCACATCGGATTCCTCAGCTGCCCATCCCCACAACTGCTGACCCATATGAAGGCCTGACTGCCAGGGCACACTCGGGACCCAGGCATTCATGTGCACACGGCTTAATGTGGACTCACATATCACACACATAGTTCCACAAAGAGGGCCCACCTGCCTTCTTCCATGAGATTCTGTCCTGAGGAGGAGGAGATGGGAGGGGACCAGCCTCTTTCGACCTGCATCAGCCTGGCGGCTACTGGGCAGGCCTTGCTCCTGCTGGCCCAGAGTAGGACTCAGTAGATATTCTTTTGGCATAAACTGAAGCAGGGGGGAAGCAGGCATGTCCATGAGGCAGAAGGCAGGACCGTGAGGCCAGCTTGGTACCAAATGCCTTTGCCGTGATGGGCTGGGAGGTATACACCTGCTTTCAGGGCCCAGTCTAAGCTCAGGTGTCTGCAGGCCAGAACTTTCGGGGCAGGTGTGCACCCAGGGAGCTTCCCTCCACGAGGGTGTCTGATTCAAACTTTGAGGGATGTGCCAGGGGCAAATTATAAAGCCCAAGCAAGCCCAAGCCTGGCACCTTGTCTAGCCCAGGATACCTGATAGGACCTGGGCACTGCCTGCTACTCCTGGCATCCAGTCCTGGTGCCTGCAGCCCTCATTCCCCTAGCAGTGCCAGGCTATTTCAAGCTTCCACACCTTTACCTATGCTTCTCCCTTACTGGGAATGCTCTCTCAGCCTCCCTTTCTTCCTTTGACAAGCTCCTATATTTGCTTTAAAAAAATGTAGCTTACACATCACCTCCTCCAGGAAGTCTTTCCTGACTTCCCTCCAAGCCTGGGCTTGTCCTTCATTGTCCTATGGCTTCCTGAAGCTTCTCTACCAAATAACATACCACCTGATTGTGGTAATTGTTGATTAACTTGTCTATTTATCAGACCATACACTCTTTGAGGCAGTGACTCTTATCTTTTTTTCTACCAAAGCCTGAAACATAATAGCCATTCAATAAATGTTGAATGAAAGAAAGGCAGCTTTATTTGGGTGGGTCTGTCTCTGTGCCCCTCTCCATCCCCAGGCACCACTCTTCCATCTCACCCCCCAGGTTGAGACTGTCCAAAAGTTCAGGAATTCCTAGTAGAAGGATAACACTAGGCCCCCAGGAATCAGTCAGTGGATGGGGCAACCCCCTACTCTGAAGGCAAAGAAGGACTGCTTGAGACCACGTAGCCTCCACTCCTCGCAAAGCCGTCACTCTCTGAGTCAGGGAGGAAACAGGAAGGCCTTTGTTTATGTCACAACCTCTGAAACTCTGTGTGTGTGTGTGTGTGTGTGTGTGTGTGCGCGCATGTTGGGTGATTAGTTCCCATTTCCCAGGGCTGCTGGGTAGATGCCCTGGGTGGCCCAGGGCCTCATTACCTGTGTCTCATAGGAGTCCCCAAACAGGCTGAGGGATGTGCCTTCCTGCAGCTGCTTGTGGTGCCCATCCAGCCAGGCCTCCAGGGACATGGGCTCCATGACAGATCGTGTGCTCAGGAGGAATGGTGGTTTCTGGCACAGCTGGTCTGCACCCACAGCAGAGTTATGTCAGTGGTCTCCGGCCCGGCCTGCCCAGAACCCCAGCAGCCCAGGGGTCTCAGCTCTGAATCACCAGAATGGGCTCTGGATCCAGCTTGAGGACCAAGCAGCCACATGGGGGACACTATTTGGGGCCATCATCTCATGCCTCGAGTACTGGGAAGAGTACTCAAAAGGAGACTGGTATTCTGGGGCAAGACCCATTCTACTCTGGGAAAGCAGAGAAGAAGGGAGAAAGGCAGTTCCCAGGGGGCTCACCAGGGATGGGCTTTCCTGTTTTGTATTGCTCAGAGCTGAAGAACCTGCGGGGAGAAAGAGGGAGGAGGACAAGTGGCCAGCATTCCCGAATTAGCGGCCCAGGGAGACACAGATACACACACACTCATATGCTCTCGGGTGCAGAAGCCCACACACTCATGCGGTCCCTATACAATTCCATGTAGGTCCACCCTCACCTCCCTTACCAGCCCAGGCCCTCCCACTCTGGAAGGGGCAGACATCCCCCCTCCCCAACACCCCAGGCACGCTGGCTCCAGTGCGGTGGGGACTGCTGGGTGGATCTGCCCTGCCCGGTCAGAGCAAGGGGCCTCAGAGAACAAGGGGCAGGGACAGGGCTGAGGGCTCACTCCTGGATGATGGGAGCCAACTGTGTGCCAAGGTCCTCGCAGTAGAACCACTTCTCGAACAGGACGTCCGTAGTGTCCTCCACGTAGTACCTGCCAGAGCAAAGCACAGGTAACCCAGCTCCCCACCTGGGCAGCCTCGGGAGGGCGCTACCTGTGGAGGTCTGGACAATGGCTAACTTTGGCCCCCAGAGCTGGATGCTTCTTGACCCCGTTAGCACAACCTAGTGGCTGACGCTTACTCGCCCACCCCTGGCTCTCCCAGAAGCATTATATGCCCCAAAGTCTGGTGGCGGGGTGGGGGGTAGGGGGAGTGGTGGCTATTATCGAATCTATTTGCATTCCTGATTGCCCAAGTTTGACCATTTAAGATGCTAGAACTCTGGGGCTCGGAGAAGGTGGGTAACTGGGCAGGGATTCCACAGCCTGTAAGTGGCAGGAACCGGACAGACTCGAGGCAGTCTTAGAAACACAGACAACATCAATAACAAGGGTCTTCATTTTCCCAGACAGGAAGCTGAAGCTGAGCCTGAATACAGGGCCTGTGGCTGGGGAGTCTAGATCAGCTGCAGCTCTAGATCAGAGTGCAAGGAACCTTCTGGAACCGACATGCAGAAGATACTCCCAGATGAGGTGTCCTTGGGGTCATGGATGCCTTTGAGAATTGGAGCAAAGGGCTGGGCTTCTTCTTCAGAGGCAAAACCACGTAAGTGTACACCTAGCCTCTCCAAGACCAGTCCACCCAAGCCGCAGGCCGGCTCAGTGAGCTCCTCCGCTGGCTGATGGGGGTCGTGCCTCAGGCCCCTGGTGTGTGCTGTGCTTTTGTTGACCTAATGTCTAATTCTCAGGCTCTACTACTCCCAGGGCCAGGCCTGGTTCGTCCTTTCCAGCTCCTCCTGAGAAAGAGAAGTGGTTTTGCGTATGGGACATGGTTTATAGACACACAGCTCATCTTATCTTCAATCCTGGGCTGGAGCTGGCCACCAGAAATCTTGCCTTCAGAGTAGCATTTGAATGCTGAGCCCCTAGCTTTTTTTTTTTTTTTTTTTTTAAAGACTTTATTTTTCCATTTGAAAGAGAGAGAGAGAGGGAGCACAGCAGAAGCAGGGGAAGAGCAGGGGAAGGAACAGAGGGAGGAACAGGGGGAGGAGCAGACCTGCCACTGAGCTGGGAGCCCCATGCGGGAATCGATCCTAGGACTTCAGGATCATGACCTGAGCCGAAGGCAAACGCTTAACCCACTGAGCCACCCAAGCATCCCTTAAAAAATAAAGTCTTAAAAAAAAAAAAAAAAAGGTCAAACAGGAAGATGAAATCTCTTATTGAATTTGCTGTAAAAATGTTATTGAAGATGGGGTGCCTGCGTGGTTCAGTCACCCAACTGAATCAACCAGCTCTTGATTTTAGCTCAGGTCATGATCTCAGGGTTGGGGAGATAGAGCCCTGCATTTGGTTCTGTGCTCAGTCTGTCTCTCTCTCTTTGCCTCTTCCCCAACTCGCATGAGTGCAAGCTCTCTCTCTCTCTCAAATAAATAAACAAATAATTTAAAAAATGTTATTGAGGACACTATCCACTCTGTCACTAAAGACTTCTTTCATAAAGCCCGGTGAAAGATGTCTTTTGGAATCGAAGGACAGACCTCTGTTGCTGTAACAGTATAGGTTAGTATATCATTGTGTTTTTGAAAAGCATTGAATAGTATAAGGAATGCTCATGAGTTTCTTAAGTAACAAAATCAAAACTCAACCCCATGCTTGCTAAGACTGCAACGCTGTAAGGTGTAGATATGAAAGAGAGGCAAGACAGAAGGTGAACAGTTTTGTGAGGTTTAACTGATGACAGGTTTTTTTGTTTGTTTGTTTGTTTTCTCTTTATTATTGTCCATTTGGTGTTACGGAGATATCATTCACATTTTATAACATTTTCCCTCTTCCTGAAAAACAGTTTTAACTTGCCTCCTTTTACTTTTCCTGACTTCAAGCCTGAATGTGTATGACTTTGCTGATTAGAAAAAGGGGAAGTGGGGCTCCTGGGTGGCTCAGTGGGTTAAAGCCTCTGCCTTCAGCTCAGTGAGCCTGCTTCTCTTCCTCTCTCTCTGCCTGCCTCTCTGCCTACTTGTGATCTCTGTCTGTCAAATAAATAAATAAAATCTTTAAAAAAAAGGGGGGGAAAGTATTAAAAAATGCCATTGTAACAGGAGATGGGGGGCAAAGGATCCCGATCTCAGGAACTTGGGGAGAAAGTGTAATTTTCTTATTTAAAAAAATACAGAAAAATAGTTTAGCTTTTGGAAAAATCTGTGTCCCTCAGAACCACAGGCTGCATCAGATAATAGATGGGTGACTGACTGATGCCCACTGGGAGCTCAGCTCTGGAAAGAGTGGCTGCCCCCCACCCCGCCCCAGTGTTTGTCCCCTCCTCTGTGCTGACTCACAGTCCTATCTAGATTGACCTGACCCTAATTTCCTATTTCTCTGTAATGCCAGCTCTGCTGCCTTCTAGCAAACTCAACTCCCCTGTACCCAGTCTTCTTCTTCTTCTTTTTTTAATCATTTTTTTTTAAGATTTTATTTATTTATTTGACAGAGAGAGAGAGAGATCACAAGTAGGCAGAGAGGCAGGCAGAGAGAGAGGTGGAAGCAGGCTCACCGCTGAGCAGAGAGCGGGATGCCGGGCTCAATCCCAGGAGCCTGAGATCATGACCTGAGCCAAAGGCAGAGGCTTAACCCACTGAGACACCCAGGCGCTCCTGTGCCCAGTCTTCTTATCTGTGAAGTGGAGATGACAGCAGCCCCTGCCTCTCAGGATCCCCGGGCGGGTGAGATGGATAGATACACCTCAAGCATCTATCGGAGGCCCTAGCCAGTGTCATATGCATGTCAGCCCCGGCTGTGGAATGAGCTAGGGGTAAGAAACAAGCCGAGGGCATCCTGGGGGAGGCTGAAGGAGGGCATTGCTGGGAAGAGTGGCAGTGTTCCTGGCCGCCCACGCCAGGCAGGGCTGACTTTGGCATCCCCCTTACCCCCAACCCCCCAGAGACCTCGGTGCGGGAAGTACAGGTTCTGGTCTTCAGGCTGAGTGGGCTCCCAGGGGGTCACAGAGGACATCTCTCCTAACCCCCATCATCAGACCCACGCTCCCACCGCCCCTAACTCGTCCCGTGAGCCAGCAAACACAGGATCTGCACTGCTTCTAACCCTCTCCGTGGTCAGCAAGCACTTCCCTGAGTCTATCTAGGGTCTTTCCTCTGCCACTTGCCCCCGTCTCCGCCCTGGATGCCTGGACGAGGCCTATTTACCTGAGCCCATCCAGCTCCGTTTGCAGCCGTCTCCGTTCAATGACCAGTCCCACGGTGTCGGCAAACCTCTGTGGAGAGTGGGGTACCCCAGCGGGAAGCAGGAATATCTGCAGTGGGGGAGACAAGGTGTCGGCAAGGCAGCAACCCCCTCTGGAGACCTGGGCGCCCCCCATGTCCTGGCCTCCCCCGCTGGCCCATGGGGTCCAGCAACGCCCCCCTCCCCCTTCAAGCCTCCAGCCCAGAGTGGAGGAAATGTCCGGCCTTGCTGAAGATGGGCAGCTCACAGGAGGAAGAGCCCAAGGTCTGGGAAGGGAGGCAGGACAAGGCAGGGAGGACATACTCCCAAAGCCAGAGCTCCCAAAGCCAGCACGAGAGGACCATGGGTTCCTGCTCCTTGGAGCCCAGGCTCACCTCTCCCTGCCGAATGGTCACAGCCCGGTGTTTCCCTCGCTCCAGGACCTGGAGAACCATGTCACCCTCTAGCTGGTAGAACACCTATGGGACAGGACAGCGGTCAGGCTCTGTCCCTGCCTCCTTCCTCTTCGAGGTGCTTGGCCTGAGTTCTGATCTGGACACCTGAGAAACTTCCTGAAGGCCTTTATGAGCAGTTCTGTCACTCCAGCTTTGAGGCCCCAGTCTCCCCTGACACATGCTACAACTGGAGTGCTGGGGCCGCCAGATGAACTGTACCCCAGCTCAGGCAGATGTTAAATTGAATCTGGCCTCCAAGGCCTTACAGGGGCACAAACCCACTTCTAGCCCAATTCCTCCCAGCCACCTGAGTGTCTGTCTCTCCTGAGAGGGACCACCTGCTCAGGCCAGCCCTCCTCATCTGTCAGCCACCAGCCGAGTCACTGCTTGGCCTGGGCCCTTCAGTGGACACCCACCCACACTACCAGAGCAGCTTGGGGAGGCCCAAAAGGGGGTGTGGGGCAGAGACGCTTGGGACCAAGGGAAGGAAAGAGGGAGTGAGACGGGAAAGGTGGGCATTGACACCAGGGCTAACAGAGTGGAAGCCTCTGGAAGGCAAGAGGAGGGGCCTAAGGTTGACTGAGGCAAGCAGAGAAAGCTGAAACCAGTCTAGTGTACCACACGGCTCAGTGGCCATCCCTATCCAACCTGGTCTTCTCTCTGTGGCTTTGGATATTCCTGCTGATTATTGCCACAGAGGAAAACGGTCTCCCGTAAGGTGCAGTGAGAATCTGGTGGCTGGGAGAGATGTGAGGGGTTATCTGGCCTGCTCTGGGAGGCTGCTCCTTGCTGGCCTGGGGTCCTCACTCCCCTGCCGCGCCCACCCCCTCAACCCCCCACCCCGCCCCCGCTACATGCTCTGTAAATATTTGTTGAGTGAGTGATTCTCCTGTGCTTCCTCCAGGCCCTGGCTGTGGCTGGGAGGCCTGGGGTCGGGGTGGAGGCTGGACTCTGGACCTTGAACCCTTGCATCAGGCCCCCCGTGATGATCTTTTGTCACCAGAGATCCTGAAAGCTGGAAATCCACCAGTGTCCCTCCTTCAGGGGGCCCATCTTTTTCTTTTTCTTTTTTTTTTTTTAAAGATTTTATTTATTTATTTGACAGACAGAAATCACAAGTAGGCAGAGAGGCAAGCAGAGAGAGAGGAGGAAGCAGGCTCCCCGCCGAGCGGAAAGCCCGATGCGGGGCTCGAACCCAGGACCTGGGATCATGACCTGAGCCGAAGGCAGCGGCTTAACCCACTGAGCCACCCAGGCGCCCCCATCTTTTTCTTTTTAATTCTACTTTTGTTTATTTACCTTGGGCTAGGGGAAGTACAGAGAGATGGTTCAAAATTTGAGGTACAAGAGGGTATTCAGTGCAAATTCCCCCACCCCCCCCCCCATCAAACAGCCCCCAAGAACTCCTGTGTCTTGGGCCCTCTAGATAAGGAGGGAGCCTCTCCGTCCCAAACATTTCCGGAGAACTCAACTCCGGAGACCAGAGTGGAGCACCCAGGTCCCTGTTGGCATTTGGGTCTCATTTGGGAGGCCAGTCTTCCATATTCAGATTTGAGGGGGAGGGACCAAGCCATCGCACCTGGCACAAGGATGCCCAAGGAATGATATTCAGCAGCTGGAGCCTCCCTCTCATACCCACAGAGCCTGGGCTCTTTCCCAGGGCTCCCCCCCACAGAGCTGGAGGACGGAGCCATCCCTGTGCACCCACCAGGTGCAGGCAGCCGTTCTGCCCTGGAATTTCAGTAGCACCCCCCTCATCCATCAGCCACCTGGCCACCCCCCACCCCTCCTGTCCACAGGCTCTGGCTCTTGCTTGGGCAGTGTCCCCTCCTCCAAGACTATTAAAGAAGCGGGCAGTAGCAGGCGTACCTCCTCACCCTCCTCGATGTGGTAGTCCTTCCTGATGTTGGGGCCCCCGACGAACATGACTTTGAGCTGCTCCTGGTGCCTGCAATGGACAAGGGGGAAGAGGTCCTGAACCAGCTCATGGGATAGGACAGGAGGGGTGCAGGGGCCATGGGGAGCCTGGAAGGAGCCTGGATACACTTGGGAGAGGTGACAGGGTTGTTTCTGTATCATTGTCCCTACAGTCTTTACATTTCCTCCCTTCCCCTCTCATCTCAGTATAATTGTGCCCATCCAAGTGTGTGTGTGTTTGTGTGTGTGTGTATGTGTGTGTCTCTCTCTGAGACTATTTGTATACCTGTAGACTCTTTTTGTACCTGTATCTCAGTGGATTTGTGCGTGTGTCCCCAACATCCTCTGACCTAGTAGTGGGGGACTTACCGCTTCATCAACCAGGATCCTTGGTCTTGTTCAAGATCTCCAATTACTTTTTTTTTTTTTAAGATTTTATTTATTTATTTGACAGACAGAGATCACAAGTAGGCAGAGAGGCAGGCAGAGAGGGAAGAAGCAGGCTCCCTGCTATGCAGAAAGCCCAATGCGGGCCTTGATCCCAGGACCCTGGGATCATGACCTGAGCTGAAGGCAGAGGCTTTAACCCACTGAGCCACCCAGGCGCCCCCATATGGAAAGTTCTTGAATGAGCCCACTCCAGAACTATTTCCAGCCATTAGCTGGAGTACCTCAGCCAGATCATGTCCCTCTTCTGCTCGCCCCTCCCCACTGCAGTTTCATGTAACCCCCTTACCCCCGAATTCATATGTTGAAGTCCTACCCCCAGGACCTCAGAATGTGATCCAATTTGGAAATCGGGTCTTTGAAGACGTATGTAACTGGTTAAGCCACAGTGAAGTCACACTGGAATAGGCCGGGCGCCTAATCCTTATTAAAAGGGGAAATGTAGGGGAACCTGGGTTGTCCAGTCATAAGCGTCTGCCTTTGGCTCAGGTCATGATCCTGAGGTCCTGGGATGGAGCCCCGCATCAGGCTCCCTGTTCTACAGAGAGTTTGCTTCTCCCTCTCCCTCTGTACCACCCCTGCTGTGCGTGTTCTCTCTCTCACACTCTCTCTCAAATAGATAAATAAAGAATTTTTTTTAAAGGGGTGGGTGGAATTTAGACCCAAACACACTGACAGGGAGAGTGCCCTATGAAATGAGGACAGAGATCAGGTTGATGCAGCAGAAGCCAAGGAAGGCCAAGATTGCCACGAAGCCCCCAGGAGCTAGGAGAGGCCGGGGGCAGACTGTCCTTGACAGCCCTAGCCAACAGGGGGTGGGGGGGCCACAGCTCTGTTCTGTCCCATGGCCCATTATGCTGGCCTGCCTCCACTCCTTGTCTGTTTTTCTATGTATTGGCCTCCTCCTCTCACCCAAATGTTAGCTCCCCGAGGAAGTGACTGTCAGTTTGTTTTCTGCTGCATCTCCAGTGTCCAGAACAGTGTCTGGCAGGTACTGAGAGCTCAGCAAACACCCGCTGAACAAACAAAAGGCAGGGCCTGCATTTTGTGACCGTTATTATTGGGGCTGAGCCAGAGGCTTGGGTGGGGGAGCCTGGAGGCAGGGGCAGCCCGCACCACCCAGGCTGGTGGTGACAAGAGTGGCCGCAGAGCAGTGGCCAGAGGGCTGGAGAGGAGCAGAGTGAAGTGAGATGTGGTTGGGGCCCCTTGGGGGACCGAGAACCAGCTGCACAGGGATGAAGAGGAGGAAAGGGGTAAGGGCCACAATAGTGGTAGAAGACAGGAAGCTCTGGGATGGGAGTAGGGGTTTGGCTGTGAGCTGGTGATGGCAGTGCCACACGGTGACCAAGGGTGTGGACTTGGGAGTCACACTCTTACATTGGCTGGAGTCTAGACCAGGACCCATGCTAGCTTGTGGGACACTGGGAGAGTCCCTATTAGAATCCCACCTTAAGCAGCTAGTGTGAGGACTAAACCTCTGGCTTGTCAACGTGTGCCAGTACTGCTGTATGGTTTGGGGTACTGGGCCACTGGGATGTTCTGCAGATATGACAACGTGAACCAGGAGCTGGGGAGCACGCGAGGCCCGGCCATGGGGTAGAGGGCAGGGAGGGACGTGAAGGGGCCACAGAGGAGGTCTGCTGGAGAAAGACTGGTGAGGAACACCACCGGCCCTTCTGGGTGCTGTGGGCAGTGGTGGCTAGGTGTCGCCTGGTGGGAGTGTGTATGCACGCTTGTAAGGAGGGGCCTGGGGAAGGCACAAAATCGAGATCCTCCCGCAGAAGCTGATCTTCCGACTTGACGCACTAGCGGCAGGTTCTACTGCAATTCTGGGGCATCATTAAAACCACACTCCCCAGACTTCTGAGAGTCACTGGGGGTGGGGTGGGGTGGGAGAGCTATTTCTAAGCCCTGGGGACAGGGCGGTGACCTGCCATCTGCATCTCCGCTAGTCTCAGTCACCCAACCATCTTCAGAAATCAAGGTCACGATCTCCAGGGCAGAGTCTCGAAAGAGGAACAGATGAGGGTGGGGGAATCCAGAACAGCCTGCCCTCCCCCTTCCCCGCCGAAGGCACAAGAGGATGGCAGGCCCTTTCCGCAAACTCCTGGGTGAAGGAGCTGGGAGCTGGAGGGTGAGGGTTGAGGGGTGCGGACGGAGGAAGGGAGGTGGGGGCAGAAGACAGGAGGAGGGCAGCGTGCGTGGGACTCACAGGAGCTTGTTGCAAACCGGGGGCAGGAAGGAGGCCCGGTTCTCCTCCACCCAAGTCTTCACCCTCACGGGACGCTCCATGGTAGCCCGGGAGCCGGCTCTGGAGCCTGTGGCCCTGGCGGGCGTAGAAGGGGTGCGGCTCCGCCCAGCCATTGGCCGCCTAGCGAATCCGCAACCCTGGGTGGGGGCAAAGGGCGATGCAACGCCCCCCGCCCCCCGCCGCCCCCTGCCGCCCCCCGCCGCCCCCACGACCGGGCAATTGGCTGGGCTGTGGACCTCGAGGTAGCCCTTCCCGGACTTTGGTCCCGGGCTGCCCCTGATCAGCAGGGCGGCCTCCGCGCGCAGGAAGCTGGAGGCCGGATGGGGGCGCCCCTCCTCTCCGCGGGGTTCGGGCTCAGAGCCACTGCACGTGCTGGGGCTCCCCGCAAACGTGCGTGGTCCCCTGTCCCCAGACTCTGCGCCCTGCACCCCAGGTGAGGCTCCCGAAGACGGACTGCGATGAGAGGAACGCGAGTTTGGAAATCAGAGCACGTGCGTATGAGGTGCTGGCCCTGGATGGAAGCCTCAGTGTCCTCATCCGAGAAATGGGAATGTCTACACAGCCATCCCAGGGTTGCACAGCGGCCACCATAGGCCCCCAGATGGCTGGCGGTCAGGCGGGAGTCCCCAGGTTTAGCGAGGGCCGCTCGCCTGGCTCCGCCTCGGAGGGGACGGAGCACGACACGGGGACCCCTGGCCCTGGCCTCCATTCGCAGGTGGCAGACAGAGCACAGACGAAGCGCCCAGCGCTGTCTGAGCTCCTGACGTGTCTTAGGGACATACTCAAGTCACACGACACTTGGGTGAGAGTTTTACCGACGAAGAACCAGGCACTCGGTATGCCAGCCCTCGGGGTTCCGGGGGTGACACGCCTGTGCCCGCGCTTCCAGCTGGGTTACCTTGGGGTTAGTGGGGGCGACTGTGAAATCGGAGAACCGGGTGGGGACGCGGAGGAGGGCAAGACTACCCACACCTGTTTTCTTCTCTTCCTTCCGGACTCAGAATTCTTAGGAAAAATGTGGGTGTGTGTTGGAGGAGGGTCGGGTGGGGAGAAGGTAAACAGCTCGGGCTCTGACGCTGGAATCCAGACCACAGAGTTTAAGAAATTCAGCTCCTCCAACTCCTGCCCTCCCAGTTCCTCTTTCCCCTTCACCGCTGCCCGCGGTGGGCTGGTTTTCTCACACCTTCCCACGCACAGACCAGGTCCCCCTCGCTCTCTCCACAACCCTGGGCAAATCAGAATCCAGTCAGAGAGGCGAGAAGATTGCTCCCCACCTCTGCTAGGAGGACCCTCCTGTTTCCTCTCCACCCGCACCTCTATCCCCCCTTTCGCCAGGCCTTCGTTTTCTTTTTCCTTATTTATTTACGACTTTTTTGCAGAGCATTTCTTTCTGGAATAATGTTTGGCACCAAAACAACTCAAACCATATTATTTGTAATTAATCTAGAGGAGAGGTAAACAGCGACTGGTGAAGGAACAAGGATCCATGATAGCCTAGGTTTGTTTTGGGTGTTTGTTACCTGGATGGATGGGTAGGTGGGTGGATGGAGGCATGAATGATGTTCCCCTTACACAGTACAAAGGAAAGGATAGTTACCTATATTTTAATGTATGCAGTCAAATAGCGGGAGGAATTGAGGCCATAAGTAGGATGTTTGGGGTCTGAATTATCCAGGCAAACCCTAAACACAGGCTAAATAATCTGCTGTCTGGTCGCTGTCTGATATGCCCTCTGGTTTTTGTTTAGATAAAAAAATCACATCTGTCCAATTGGCGCCCTTCCTGGGTTGAGTGTCGGCCACCCTTTGACGTCAGTGTTCAGAAAAATGACAGTTCCCCTTTTATCCCAGTGTTTGGCCTCATTTAGTCACAGCCAGCTGGAATCCTACACGTGGAGCTATGGGCTCTTTCCAGTTTCTATAGGCTCCTTGCAGTAGCCTCCTCTGCCCTGGTGCCTTGCTCTGGCCTCCCCTGGATGGCAGTGACTCCCCTAAGTCACTCAGTTCAGTAGATGCTTGGAGGTTTTGGTGAACCTGAATGGTGAGAACTGTCAGATCCCTACGATCTCTCCATACCCAGAACCCATTGGTTCAGCCAATCCCTTTCCCTGAGCTTCTGGGTCTGTCTTTGCCTCCCTGACTCTCCCCTTTCCCCACACTTTCATGTAATTCAGCAAGTATTTAAGAGCAGATAGCTTTAGATGAGTAAGAGGGCTAAGTTATGAACTGGACTGGTTACTTGGAAATCTCTGCTTTGGTCCTGCTATCTCTTGAATTATTTAGAAGTCTGTTTTGAAATTTCTAGACATATGGTTGGTTTATTTTTGTTGTTGGTTTTGTTGTTGTTGTTTGGCTATCATTGTGTTTTTCATTTCTAATTTTATTGCACTTTGGTGAGTGAAGATGGTCTGAGTATTATTTTTGGGTGGAAGGATATGTTAATCCCTGAGCCTTTGGTCGACTTTGTGAATGTGTATTCTTTCAGAATGTAGTTCTAAATGTTTCTGTTAGATCAACCTGCGCTGTCACCCAAATTATTGTTATTGTTATTATTATTATTATTTGAGAGATAGAGCAACTGAGCAGCGTGATGGGTACAGAGGGAGAGGGAGAGAGAATCTTAGCAGGCTCCCTGCCCAGCATGAAGCCAGGTGCAGGGCTCGATCTTATGACCCTGAGATCGTGACCAAAATCAAGAGATGGTTGCTTAACCACCTGAGCCGCCCAGATACCCCATCATTATTCTTATCTTAAAAAAACTGATTAATATTTTGGTTTCTGAGAGTAATATGTTTGAGTCTCCACTGTAATTTTTGGTCAGTTTCTCCCTATTCTTTGAGCAGATTTCATTTTATATATTTTAAATCTACATTGTTAGATGTAAAAAGCCTCATGACTATTTTACCTTCTTGTTGTAGTGTCTCTTGATCAATATGAGCTATTTCTTCTTCGGTTCTTTTCATCTTGACTTTGACTTTGTCTGACACCAATATTGCTATACCTTTGTGTGTTTGTTTATTTTCCAGGTGTTGTAAGTTGGTCAAAAAGATGCCACGGGGTTCCTGGCTGGCTCAGTCAGTAGAGCATGCGGCTCTTGAGTTCAGGGTTGTGAATTTGAGCCCCATGTTGGGTGTAGACTTGAAAATACATGTAGTCATGTAGACATGACTTGAAAATAAAATCTTAAAAAAAAAAAAAGATGTCACAATAACTCCTTCTCTTCTTGAATCCATACACCTTGCAGTGTGACTTTGCCACTCGTCCCATCAAAGATGAGTGTGCTTCCACAACCATGGCACATAGCTGGAGTTTGAAAATCTCCACTCTGAGAGCCCCTGTTATTGAAAAGGAGATCAAGTCTTTCATGTTTCTGTAATTATTGCTATGTTTATACATACTCCTGACATCTTATTACCTGTTTTCTAATTGCCACGATATGTTAGTTTCCTATTGCTGTTAAAACAAATTACTACAAACTTAGCAGGGCTTACAATGATGTTTGTTACACTTCTGTCTGTCAGAAGTCTGAATGGGTCTTTTTGGCTAAAATTAAAGTATTGTCAGAGCTGTATTGTCTTCTGGGGGCTCGAGGAAAGAACCTGTTTTTCTTGTCTTTCCCAGCTTCTAGAAGCCACCTTCGTTCTTTAGCTCAAGTCCCTTCCTCCATTGCTTCAGGGCACCACTCTTTATCACACCTCTCTCCTGCCTCCCTCTTTCCCTTATAAGAACATTTGTGATTACATTGGGCCCATCTCTAATCAGGATGGTCCTTTCCTCTCTAATCCCTTGGTATAATCACACCGCACAAGTCCCTTTTATCATGTTAGGGTGACATAGTCACAGATTCTGGGGATTAGGACATGGAGGTCTTTGGAAGGGGGAGTGGATGGGCGGATGCGGCGTTATTCTGTCTACACACATCCCTCCTCCTTGTTTTCTTCTTTTTTTTCCTCCCTCTTTCTTTCGGAGTTTATCAGGATGCTCATGGCTGTGAGTAATAGTAACCCCAGTTAAACAGTGGCTTAACCAATAGAAAGTTACAGGCTCGTATACCTGGATATCTGATGGGAGAATGGTCCGTGATGGGACCAACCGTGTCATCATGGATCTGCTTCTTTCCATCCTCCAGATCTGCTCTCTGCAGCATCAGCTTTATCCCAAGGCTGCTGCTTTGAGGGGTCAAGGGATGTAAAGTATCCGTAGCTTTTCCTGTAGACCAGGGGTTCCCGACCTTGGCACCACTGATTTTGGGGGCTGAATGGTTTTTGTGGGGGGCTGTCCTTTGCATTCTAGGATATTTAGCACATCCATGGTTCCTCTCCCTTGGATGCCAGAGTTCTTCTCCAGTTGGGACAATCGAAAATGTCTCCAGACATTGCCCAATATCTGTGGGAGTCAAAATTGTTCCCCAGGGGACTCCTGGGTGGCTCAGCAGTTAAGCATCTGCCTTTGGCTCAGGTCATGATTCCAGCATCGTGGGATCGAGTCCCACATCAGGCTCCTTGCTTGGCTGGGAGCCTGCTTCTCCCTCTGCCTCTGCCTGCCACTCTGTCTGCCTGTGTTCTCTCTTTCTCTCTGACAAATACATAGATAAAATCTTAAAAAAAAAATTGCTCCCCAGGTGAGAACTGGGTGCGTTTACTGGCAATCTAAGGATCACATGACCACACCTGAACCAGTTATTGGGGCAAAGGAGTGGGCCAATCTGATTTAGTCAAATTAAGATTTGTATTTGAAGCTGGAGGTGGAGTCGGTTTCCTCCAAAGTCTGTGGCCATGGAGAAGGAGTGGGATCCTTACACAAAACCCTAGTTCATGACTGGGAGGTAGGAAATGTTGTCTGGGAGGTAGCTAGTCATGTCCAGTATTCCTGGCTTTTGATTACATTTTCTTTGATCCATTTTTCCTGCTATATTCTATTCCCATGTATCTAGGGGTTATTTTCTAAATACATGCATTTATTTAAATTTGTACATTTCTAATAATGTGTATTGTTTTTTTTAATTTTTTTTTAAGATTTTATTTATTTATTTGACAGAGAGAGATCACAAGTAGATGGAGAGGCAGGCAGAGAGAGAGGGGGAAGCAGGCCCCCTGCTGAGCAGAGAGCCCGATGCAGGACTTGATCCCAGGACCCTGAGATCATGACCTGAGCCAAAGGCAGCGGCTTAACCCACTGAGCCACCCAGGTGCCCAATAATGTGTATTGTTAAACAACATCTATATCCAGCCCTAGAACTTAAAGCAAGAACAAAGGAATCTGGGCAAGCTTTAGCTTCCTTCTGAAATCCCCTACTGACAACTTCCATATTGATTTTGTTTAGATTATTATTTAAAAATTTTATATGGGCAATACTTAGATGTCTTCATATGTTTCCCTAATGTATTAACTTGCTATTACTTTTTTTTAAAAGATTTTATTTATTTACTTGACAGGCAGAGAGATCACAAGTAGGCAGAGAGGCAGGCAGAGAGAGTGGGTGGAAGCAGGTTCCCTGCTGAGTAGAGAGCCCGATGTGAGGCTTGATCCCAGGACCCTGAGATCACCACCTAAGCCAAAGGCAGAGGCTTTAACCCACTGAACCACCCAGGTGCCCCTTACCTGTAATTACTTCTTATATTCCATACATTTTTGGGGAATTATTCTGTGTGTCTGTGTGTGTCTTTCTTCAGATCCGGGAAATTCTTGGTTTTTATAAAAAAAATGATTTCTCATCTATTCTCTCTATTATCCACTTCTAAAAAAATTTTTTTTTGATGGTTGCTAGAATTTTTAAATCTTATCTGCATGTCATTGAACTTTCCTTTCTTTTCCCCATCTCCCTTTGCCCCGCCTTCTGGGAATATTCTTCCGCCTCATCTTCCAGCTTATCGTTTTTCCATTTAGTTAAAGTATTCTACGGTTCAGCCCATCTACTGGGTTTTAAATGTCAGTGGTATCATATTTTTATTTACAAAGACTTTATTGGTATCCTCCTACAACTGGTTGTCTTCATTTCATGGATGTGATACTCACCCTTATTTCTTTGAGGAGACTGTTGTCAGGTGTGAACTCTCTATCGGTGAAGGTAATATTAGTTGCTGTAACAGGTAAAGCCCACCCTAGAGTCAGTGGCTTAGCACAATGACGGTTCATTCCTCATTCCTATGAGGCTCAGCCAGGGAAGCCGTTCTACCCCACACATTTGGGGATCTGATTTGACAGAAGTTGACAGAGGACCTTGCCTCCTTCATCAGGTAGCTGCTTCTCCATTTACAGGTTAGAAAGTTGAAGCTGAGAGTCTTAACTTGGGCCCCCCAAGGTACACAGCTGGTAAGTAGAGGCACCTGAATATAAAGAACTGGCATCAAGCCCCATGCTTTTTCTCCCCTGTATAGTCTTTCTTTCTTTAAGATTTTACTTATTTAGAGAGAGAGAGAGCACATGAATGGGGGGGAGGGAGAAGAAGACTCCCCACTTCTTAAAGAGTTCTGCCTCTGATCCACTCAGTATGGTGTATGTTGGGGGGATTTGGTTCTAAAGCTAGTAAGGCAAAAGTTGCATATAGGTAAAATCAAATTAGAGTAGTTTTTATATCCCTTATAAAGCACAGTATGCAGTAATTCTTAGACATGAAAGCTTGGGAACCACTTAGCTAGAACCACCAAAGGGAGTCACAGAAGGAAAATCAATATGGCAGATGCTTGGACCTTTAGTCTCTTCTGCTCTAAAGATAACCCCTGTCTTTCTGGATGAACAGAGGGTGGGTTCTCAAACCGTTCCTGTTTGCCTGCAGGGTTACTCCATTCTGTGTGATAATGAAGCCCTTTGCCAGTAATTTAGTTATTGTCTCCCAGCTCCAAAAGCATGGTTTATATTCTGCATTGTGTTGCCAACTCCATTGAAGCTTCCCTGCTGGTTCTATTGGGCCCTGCCAGTTGAGGTAGGGGAGGGAGTCCGCAAGGATGGGGCTGGGTTGTGTGAGGGGCTGGCCCCTCCCTTCTTGTTTTCTATCTTTGCCCTGCCTCCCTGTGGCTCCTGAGCTCCACAGCCTGGGTCCTTCCCTTAGCTTCCCTGTCCCGTCCTCTGCAACTTGCAGTTTCCCTGTTCTTGCAGAATCAGCTTTAATGTGACCCCATCAGAGATGTCAGCGAAGCTGGTGTGCCCCTTTGGAGGTCAGAGTTTCAATTCTGCTCAAGTCCTTCCCCACCTGCCAAGTTTTTTGTAATTGTTTCTTCTTTGGTTCTCCTCAGCCCTAGGGGTGGTAGCTGCTTCTTCCAGCTTCTATGGTGGTGTCTGATACTGCAGAATTTTTTTCTTTTTTTTAAGATTTTATTTATTTGACAGAGAGAGAGAGAGAGAGAGTCACCAGAGAGGGGGGGGAAGCAGGCTCCCCACTGAACCACTGAGTGGAGAGCCTGATGCGGGGCTCAATCCCAGGACCCTGAGTACATGACCTGAGCCGAAGGCAGAGGCCTAACCCACTGAGCCACCCAGGCGCCCCCTGCAGAACCCTTTTTTTTTTTTTTTTTTGCCTTTTCAGTTACTTAGTTAACAGTTCTCTGTAATAGACTCTTTGTTAAGTAACTGGCATGGTTTCTGTCTACCAACTGGTATATTTTTATATGCTTAATTTTACATAGTAAAAAAATTGGGGGGGCACCTGGGTGACTCACTTGGTTAGGCATCCAACCCTTGATTTTGGCCCCGGTCATGATCTTAGGGTTGTGAGATCAAACCCTGCCTTGGGCTCTGCACTGTGTGGAGCCTGCTTGAGATTCTCTCTCCCTCTGCACTTCCCCGCTTTTTGTTTATGGTTGTAATTTGTAACCCAGGGAGGGTTAGGTCTTAAGATTAGGGCATCAAATAATAAAAGTAGTTGGCCCTCCCATATATTGCCTCTAATATGATCATAGTTGGCTGTTGGCCCTGGGATGGAGCCGTCTGTGACCTCTGCTGATACCCTACCAGATAGCGCAGGGCACGTTAGGAGAAAGCCCTTCGTCTGCACCGTGGTTACTGTCTGCTTTCCAGCACTCTGTAAATAGAAAAGGAAGCTTATGTCTCTCTGCTCCTCAGAGGTGGGAGATCCTTGGGGAGATATACTCATAGGCTAGCTATGCTTTCAGTTTAGCTTATATATCTGCTCCATTTCCATTTGCTCTGGCTCCAGGGCCAGTGGGCTCTCCCCTACTCTTTCTTCCCTCCTCCCTCCCATGAAGATAGTCTACAGCTTCTCTTTGCCAGGGGCCACTGAATGCTCTCTCCCTTCAAATCACTGGTAGACACTCCCCACCACCTCAACCCTCCACCTTCCAAAAGCCTGTGGCATTCCCTTAATTTTTCCTGGCATGGATCCTACATGCTTTGGATGAGAGTGGGGACCCTTAAGAATCCTAGGGCACTGTGGACAGTGGCCAACCTAGGCATTTCTTGTAGTCCATGTGTCGTGGAGGAATTCACACCTGCTACCCACAGAGGAAGAAACTGAGAAATATTAGTGACTCCTACAACTTAATAGGAAAGACCCAAACCACGCCCTCCAAAAAAGCCAACAGAGTGATGGGTGAAAGATTTGAACAAACATTTCAAAAATATACAAATAGCCAATAGGTACATAAAAAATGCTCAACACTGGGGCTCCTGGGTGGCTCAGTGGGTTGAGCTTCTGCCTTTGGCTCAGGTCATGATCTCAGGGTCCTGAGATCACGCCCCGAATCAGGCTCTCTGCTATGCGGGGAGCCTGCTCCCCGCCTCCACCCGCCTGCCTCTCTGCCTACTTGTGATCTCTCTCTCTCTCTCTCTGTCAAATAAATAAAAATAAAATCTTTAAAAAAAAACGCTCAACACCATTAGTCGCTAAGGATATACAAATTAAATCTACAAAGAGATGCTTTTACATACCTAGCAGAATGAATACAGTTAAAGACTGACAATATGAAGCACTGACAAGGATGCAGAGATTAGAATGTCCGACATTGCTGGTGAGAGTGTAAAATGGCACGACTACTTTGGATATAAGGGTCTGGCAGTTTCTCATAAAATATAGAACTTCATCAAAGTTAAAAACTTTTGTCCATCAAAGCTCACTATCAAGAGAGGGAAAAGGCAACCACAAAAAAATGGGAGAAAATATTTGCAAATCATATTATCAAGTAAAGGATTAATATCCATATGTAAAGAACTCTTAAAACTCAACAGCAAAAAAAAAAAAAAAAAAAAAACTCAACAGCAAAACACTAAAAAAAAAAAATTTTAATTAAGAAAGGGGCAAAGGATTTGAAGACAATTCTCCAAGGATACACAAATGGCCCATCAGCACATGAAAAGATGTTCAATACCACTGATTAAGGAAAAGCAGATCAAGACCATATGAGGTACTACCTCATGCTCTTTGGAATAACTCTCACTAAAAAACACCCAAATAGAAAATCTGTATTTGTGGGGAAACTGAAACTCTTGTGCATTACTTGTGGGAATGTAAATGGTGCAGCTGCTGATAAAAACAGTATGGTAGTTTCTAAAAAAATTCAACAGAATTGGAATGCCTGGGTGGCTTAGTAGGTTAAGCATCTGCCTTCAGGTCGGATCATAATCTCAGGGTTCTGGGATTGAGTCCTGGGATCAAGCTCCAGGTTCTGGGATCGAGTGCTGGGAGAGAGCTCTAGGACTGAGCCCCTGGATTGAATCCCGAATGGGGCTCCCTGCTCAGCGGTCTGCTTCTCCCTCCGCCCCTCCTCCCACTCATGCTTGCACTCTCTCTCTGAAATAAATAAATACAATATGTTTAAAAAATTTAAACAGAATTATCACATAATCCAGCAATTGCACTTCTGGGTGTAGATCTAAAAGTGAAAGCAGGAACTTGAACAGATATCTGTACACTTCTGTTCATAGTAGTAGTATTTGCAGCAACCCAAAGGTGGAAGCGACCTAAGTGTCCATTGACTGAAGAATGAATAAAGAAAATGTGACCTAGATACCACGTTTTGTTTGTGTGTATATATGTATATATAAATATATATATATGGATATATATATCCATATATATATGGATATATATATATATTTCTATGATGGGATATTACACTAACAAAAGGAATGAAATTTTGACATATGCTGTAATACGGATAAACCTTGAAAACATTATGCTAACTGAAATAAGCCAGACACCAAAGGACAAATTTTATATTATTCCACTTATGAGATACCTAGAATAGTCAAGTTTGTAGAGATAGGAGGTAGAATAATGGTTGCTAGGGCCTGCGGAGAGGGGGAAGAGGTATTCCTTTTTTAATAGGCACAGATTTTCAGTTTAGGATAATGAAGAAGTTCTGGAGATGGATAGTGGTGATGGTTGTATAATAGTGTAAATGTACTTAATGCCACTGAATTGTGCACTTAAAAATAGCTAAAATGGCAAATTTTATGTTTGTAAGTTTTGATATAAAAATTGCTTTGACAGGGGTGCCTGGGTGGCTCATTTGGTTAAGTGTCTGACTTTGGCTCAGGTCATGATCTTGGGGTCCTGGAATGGAGCCCCATGTCAGGCTCCCTGCTTAGCGGGAAGTCTGTTTCTCCCTCTCCCTCTGCTGCTCTCCCTGCTTGTGCTCTCCTTCTGTCCATGTCAAATGAATAAATAAAATCTTTTTAAAAAAGTTTTTAAAAAAATTCTTTTACAAAAACTATACATAATCCTACCCTATGATCCAGCAATTTCACTCCTGTATTTACCCGAAAGGAATGAAAACGAAAAGATGTGCACAAGAATGCTCTTGGCAGCTTTACTTACGAAAGCTCCAAGCCAGAAATAATCCAAGATGCCTATTTATTTATTTATTCTTTCCAAGATGTCCATTAATAGGAGAATGGCAAAATCAGGTGTTGTTAACCTTCCAGTAAAAATTGCCAGTTTATTTTATCAGCAAAAGATGGGTTTATTCAGGAATAAAAGAGAATAGCAATCTGGGACAAACAAGCTGGGACAAAACAGGAGGCAAGTCTGGAGAACAAAGGAGAGGTACAAAGTTGCAAATTCAGAATCCATGACTGTGGATAAGAGTCTAGTCAGCTAGTAGTTCAGATAAAAGACTTTTGTGAATTCTGAACTTTCTAGCCCTTCAGAAATACTCACAGGATCACAATGTGGCTGTTTCTGAAAAGGTCATAATCAGAGGAGGTTTCCTCCTTTTACAAGGGATTGGGAAACGCAGACAAAGGGCATTTTCTTTCCCCAGTAGAGACGGAGAGGCAATGGACCTGATGCCTGGTCTGGACATCTTGGGAAAGCTGTCTGCTCAGATGTGGTCTGTTTCAGTTCCCAGAAATCTTTACTTTTAGGTCATCAGACGGTGTGCAGGTGCAGCCAGGATGCCGTGCTTTCTTCAGATATGTTATGCAGATCCAAGGATCCAAGGGTCCCTTATTTACGATGTACATGTATATAGCAGTGCCAAGGGGGTGGGGATTAGGATCCCCGTGTGTTCTGGTGTCCACGACAGTCACAGGTCATGGTCATTGATCCAGTATTGTTGACAGTGCCCCTCTCGCTCTCAGAAACATCGCTGTTTGGAGGATGACTTACAGGGTCATGTGCAAACTCTTGAGGTATCTGAGGCAGTCTGGGTGTCGAGGAGCCACGATTCAGGGAGAAGAGAAGTGCCCTGAGGTGAGTGTGACACCCGGAGTGGTGTTCCTCCCTGATGAGTTGGCCCATAGGTAAGTGGGAGGGACAACGAGGAGGAAAAGCTGGGCAGAGAGTAGTACTTCTCAAGAGTAATACATGATTTAAAAAAATACGTCTGAGTCTAAAAGAGCACTTAAAAAAAAGAGAGATTTTATTTATTTACTTGACAGAGAGAGAGAGGGAGAGCGCGTGAGCACACAAGCAGGGGGAAACAGCAGGCAGAGGGAGACAGGGAAGCAGGCTCTCTGGAGCTGGGAGCCCAATTAGGGGCTCGATACCAGGGCCCTGGAATCATGACCTGAGCTGAAGACAGAGCTTAACTGACTGAGTCACCCAGGCATCTCTAAAAGAGCTTTTTAAATAAATTTATAATAAAAAGTCTAAGTAATATGAAAAGCACAGCATCATTGTTAAAATGGCACCTTTTTTTCCTATCTTAATGGTACATAAAATAATGTATATTTCCCAGTTTAGGGCATCTTAGAGTTGTTGAAATATGGTATATTTGTTCCCATGTAGGAGTGTCTCTAAAGGACAGATTCCTAGAGGCAGAACCTGCTGGGTCAGAGGATATGTGCATTGGAGAGATTCTGCTGACCTGTCTTAGAAACAAAGAACAACAGTGTCTATTTCCCCCACTTTTACGAGCATTGGGTGTTAGCAGTCTTTTAAGTTTCTCCTCATCTGATGGGGTCTTAACCAGATCTTCATTTTGGCTTCAGTCCAGTGTGAAGGGGTCTGTGTTTCCCCAAATTATCCTGCCCTACTCCTGAGTGTAATCGGTTCAGTCTGCATCACATTTCCCTGGAGGTTGGGCCTTGGGACCTACACATCTTTCTCCTCCTTGAGGGAAAATAGAGGGTCATTTCTCCCATGTGGTGCTGTGGTGCTGGAGAGGACTGTGGACTAATTAGCATAGGAGGGGATTTCAGATGCTGCCTGATCCCAGGGGTTCTGAAAGGCATTCAAGGTGGTGCACACTGTTACAGATGGCAGTGGCATCTTTCAAACTTCTAGTTGGAAAAAAGCAACGAAAGTAATTCTTCAGACAGCCTCTTGCTCTGTGAACATGGGATCCCTCTGGGAGCCTCCCATGCATTTCCCAGCACCCACAGGGGCACCCGAACCCAGGTGTGTGCATTGGACTCAGGTTCTCCCCTGGATCCTCTGTGGGTTTTGATTACTCTATGGCAACTTGTTTTAGTCCTATACTGCTTAATATATGCTCACAACAGAATGCTGGCTAAAAATATAAAATGTGAAAAGTTTGCTGAAATAAAGCAAATGAAGACCGTAACATGAAAATTCCACACGATGACTTAAGATGATCTTCATTCAATAGGTGTGCAAATTGCATTCAGCTGATCAAAATGTTTATCTGGCTAGTCTTGATATCTCTTCCATGTCAGAAACCAAAGCCAAAAAAGAGAAAATAGAGAGGCTATTCTATCCAATATAGTCTTTCATTATTAGGAATAAACATGAGCGAGACCTACTTCATATTCTTTGCAGAATGATGTTTGCACAAAGCAGCCTGAACCCTTCTGTTTTATCTCATCGTTTGGACACAAAAACATGAAAGTAATAAAAATAAACCAGTTTTTTTTTTAAAGGTGCAAAAAGCACAAATCCCAAACATTCATTTAGAAAAGCGGTTTCTGTCTATTTTTGATACTGTAAAGAGTCATTAAATTTCATACACTTTATCATACATTTGCCCCAATACCAAATATGATCAATGTTCTTTTAAAAGTTATTTGTTAATAGCACTGTTGATGGGAATGCAAACTGGTGCAGCCACTCTGGAAAACAGTATGGAAGTTCCTCAAGAAAATATTAAAAATAAAACTACCCTACGATTCAGCAATTCACCACTCGGTACTTACCCAAAGAAAACAAAAATACTAATTCAAAGGTTTACATGCACTCTGATGTTTATAGCAGCATTAACTACAATAGCTAAATTATGGAAACAGCCCAAATGTCTATCAACTGATGAATGGATAAAGAAGATGCATGGTGTGTACACACACACACACGAATATTACTCAGGCATAAACGAGAATGAAATTTTGCCATTTGCAATGACATGGCTGGAGCTAGAGAGTATTAGGCTAAGTGAAATAAGTCAGGCAGAGAAAGACATATGATTTCACTCATATGTGGAACTTAAGAAATAAAACAAATGAGCAAAGGGGAGAAAAAAGGGCGGGGCAGAATCTTAACTACAGAGAACAAACTGATGGTTGCCAGAGGGGAGGCGGATGTGGCGATGGGTTAAAATAAGCTATGGGGTTTAAGGTTTGCACTTGCCTGATGAACACCAGGTGTGGTATG
Source organism: Lutra lutra (assembly GCF_902655055.1). Classification (NCBI taxonomy): domain Eukaryota; kingdom Metazoa; phylum Chordata; class Mammalia; order Carnivora; family Mustelidae; genus Lutra; species Lutra lutra. The sequence goes on from NC_062286.1 coordinate 76,577,562, forward strand.
GAAGTGTTGAATCACTACCTTGTACACCTGAAGCTAATATTACACTGTATTATGTTAACTAACTGGAATTTAAATAAAAATTTTAAAAAATTTGTTTATTTGTTAACAAAGCATGCTTTTCCCTTACGTAAATAACGTAAATGAAACATTCTGGACTACATGGTAAATGGAAATAGGTTGAGATTAGTCTTTATATTTTAGGCATTACTGGAGATTGTTTTAAAGTTATACATATATCTAAAATAACTTTATTTTTAAAATTATTTACTTACTTTTTAAAAAAAGATTTTATTTATTTGATAGAGACACAGCAAGAGAGGGAACACAAGCAGGGAGAGTGGGAGAGGGAGAGGCAAGCCTCTCACCAAGCAGGGAGCCCAATGCGGGGCTCATGACCCTGGGATCATGACCTGAGCCGAAGGCAGATGCTTAATGACTGAGCCACCCAGGCGCCCCAATAACTTTATTTTTAAAGTGACTTATTATACACATCATGAAAATTATTATGTGATTCAATAATCTCAAGATGTTGGCAAGTATATACATGATGAAAAGAGTTCTCCAGTCAAGATAGGCTAGAGAGCTCTTATTTGGTCTCGATCCCTCAGATTATGGATGAAGAAGCTGACGTCCAGAGAGGGTAAGAGATTTACTTAAGGTCACACAACCAGGGAGAGTCACAGCTCAGACTCTTAATTCATGGCTCTTTAAAGGCAGTCCGTATGAATTGAAGTGATTTGAAGGTCTTATGAGACTTCTTGCTGGAAAAATCTCTCTGGTAGCAGAGGTTCTGACACTGCGCAACGCCACCCCTCCACATGTTCAGCATAGCCTTTAACTGGGTCCTTCCTTTAGAGCCCCATTTTCCTTGGGGACTAAGCTATTTTAGTTCTCCAAGTCTGTAGGGGATGCTGCCTTCCCCTCCCATGCAACCAGGATGAGTTAATATCTCCAGAACCAATGAAAGAGTAAATCTAGGATGGGAGAAGGGAGAGGGAAGTGGACCACCAGGGGCCAGCCTTGCTGCTCATGGTTCACCAGGTACGTTCTTTTTTTTTTTTTTTTTTTTTTAAAGATTTTATTTATTTGACAGAAAGAGGGATCACAAGTAGGCAGAGAAGCAGGCAGAGAGAGAGTGGGGAGCAGGCTTTCCGCTGAGCAGAGAGCCGGATGTGGGGCTTGATCCCAGGACCCCGGGATCACGACCTGAGCCGAAGGCAGAGGCTTTAACCCACTGAGCCACCCAGGTGCCCCTTACCAGGTACGTTCTACCTGAGGGACTTGGAGGAAGAGCAGACTCTGGAGATGCTACTGAATTTGAGAAGACACTATGTATAGGTCCACGATTTACTTTCTTGTTCATCAGGAAATAACCCCTTTCAATTTAAAATTTAAAAATTTGGGGGGCCTGGCCAACTCCGTTGGTGTAGCATGCAAGTCTTGATCTCGTGCTTTGAGTTCGAGCCCCACACTGGGTGTAGAGATTACTCAAAAATAAGATCTTAAAGAAAAATCAAACCTTTAAAAATAAACATACAAATTTTAAAAAGTATTCCCATCTCAGAGAAACCATGTGATTACGTTAACAGCCTGTTCCAACTTATTTGTTTCAAAGTCTCACTCTCTGCTGCCCTCGAATTACCCTGCACTTGGCCAGGCATGCTCCAGGGAGCCCCAATCCTGGCGTGCTTGATGGGACCTTGCAGAGGTGTGTTGACCGTCCCCTTTTCTGAGCTCTTGCTCTGGGCTTATGTCTCTTACAGTTCAAAACTATCTAGAGAGTCTCACTTACCTCTTTTTTCTGGGCAGATAACCCAGTAGGCACAGGGCACTGAGCTTTCTTAAAAAACCATCTTTGGGAGCCCCCCTGCCTTTCTGCTACTGTCTCCTCATTGCCTGATCAGTCTAATCAATTCTGTTTGAATTTCAAGGCTTTATACAATCCTGCTGCTTGATACTGTCACCCTAACGCAACCTGTTACTGTGAGCAGTCACCATCAAAGTGATGACATACAGGACCTTTTTTTCTGCCTCCCATCACTTGCTCATTGCTGTTCCCCCAAACTATTATCATATTGTTCTGTTGTTCGCTCTCCGGGCTCTGGTCAGCCAAACGGTGACCAACAGGCATAGGGAAGCCCAGGAGCCTATGGAGAGAGGCAACCTGGAGGAAGACACTCAGTGTGGTGGGTAATTTGTGGAGGGGGCTGCAGCTAACCTCCCCTGGGGATGCAGGTTCTGGGTGGAGTTACCAAGTAGGTACAGTAGGCGCAGTGCCTAGAGCCCCCCAGAATGTTCATTTTAAATTCTTCATAATCAGAAGAAAAAGTAAGTACGATAGTCATGTTGTCACAATAAATCCAGCCCAGATTATATTTTCTTTATTTTCCAGGAAAAAAATACCATTAATTTTTTTTCTTTTTTTTTTTTTAATGGAGGAAGGGGTCCACGAAGACAAAAGTGCCTGGGGCACCGGACAGTTACAATTTGGCCCTAGGTAGAGTGTGACATTGCCTGGTTAAAAAAAAAAGAAAAAGAAAAAAAGAAAGAAATGGATATCCAGATATTTGTATGAGACCTCTTGATTTTAAATACCAGGAACTAGTTTTAAAATTAAGCCAAAAAACATGTTGTGTCCCAACAAAACACGCGGGCTTAGCCGGCACTTTCTCGAAGGCCCGCGGCTTGACATGACTTCGGGGACACGCCTTGTGCCTGGGCTCAGGACCGACGAGGGGCCCTCCAGGCTCCGATGCTGAAACTCCCGCCCTGTCCGGTCCCGGAGGCCCGGCCGGGGGAGGCCGCCCTCGGTCCGCCTCCGGCCCCGGGCGCCGCGTGGCTGCCCCACTGGACGGCTCCGCGGACCCAGGGCGGCGCTGGGAGTCTAGGCCCGGGCCTCTCGCTCGCTGGTCACGCGGGGCGCGGGCAGGGGGCGGCCGCCGGCTAAGTGCGGCCGGTGAGCCGAAGCCAGCCCGCTCGGCCCCACCCCTCGGCCCGCGTCACCACCGCACCGAGGCCCGCCTGCCGTCCGCCGCCCGTCCGGCTCCTCGCCCTCCCCGCTCCCCAGACGAAACTCCCGGAGGACGCCGAACGCGGCGGCCGAGGCTCCTCCTCCCGCGCTGCTTGGCGAGGCGGGCTGAACTCTTTTCAACGCCCCAGCGAGCAGCCCATCACGGCCCTCCCAACCGACCCTTCATCCCCGGGCGAGACCCTCGCAGGACGCCCCGCTCAGTCTGCCGCGGGTCGCGGGACAAATGCAGGCGACGCGGAGCCCGGAACCGCGAGTGCGCATGCTCCGCCGAAGCCCGCACCGGGCCTGGGTGAACCCTGATAGAGCCATCGCGAGGCCGGCTAAGCGGAGCTCCAGTGGCGCAATCGGTTAGCGCGCGGTACTTATACAGCAGTACATGCAGAGCAATGCCGAGGTTGTGAGTTCGAGCCTCACCTGGAGCACGACCCTTTTGGACATCCGCAGCCCCCTTTTATCTCCTTACCCAAAGGAACCGGTTAGTCTCTCTTTAGCGTTCTCAGTTCCTGTCGCTGACTGCCTGCCTGCGCTTGTCGCTCCGCCGCTGGCAGGAAGCAGCTCGCCCTGGAGATTCTTACCCGCTGTGCAAACTACTTGTTGCCCTCAGCCACTCGAATCCGGACCTACCTAAGGCTTCCTCCTACTTGTCTTCCCAGGCCTTTCCTTTACCCGCATCCAGTCCCCGGCCACGGTACCGGCTAGGTAGAAGAGAGATACAGGCGCGCCGCACCGGCGGAGGGGCCCCGCCTGGGCATAGACGTCGAAAATCTACCCGGTGTACCCCAACTCCCGGAGCCGGGACGAGGTCTGGCTTCCCGTCCACTGCCCCTAGACCAGAGCCGCGTGGGGCGTGGCTCGGCGCAGCGCTCTGGGGGTGGCGGGTCGCCAGCCGGACGACCACTCCGGGGAGTTGGGGCCAAGGGGCTCAGCGCAGGGCGAAAGTGGAGCAGCTGCTCCCCTCCGTCCGAACTGCGGACACCCTGACACCGCGGGCCCTTCTCCCATCCCCAGGCACACTGGCCTCCCTGGGCCGACGTACAGAGTTTGGGAAATGTGCGCTGGGCGTTTTCTTCTCCCCATCTTGCGCCTCCTCTCCCCGGGGTCGGTGTGCGGTGGTGCCAGTCGCCAGTAGACCCGGGAGCAGACGTTTTCTAGTGATGCCGAGTGGCGGCTGTCCTTTCATGCATGCCACAAATGCCAGGTTCAGAAGTCCTCCCGGGGCGAGGGGTAGCGGTGGGGGGTGGGGGTGGGGGGCAGGAAATCTGGTTTTTGCAGCCAGCACGGGAACACTTCTCTGAAGCGTGGAGGCTGCTTTGCCATGGGGGTAGATGGGTGCCCCACATCCCCAGGAGGTGTGGGCGGAGCAGGGAACAAGTTTAGTCAGGCGAGAGTCGTCCCAAACGCGTTGTCCACGAGAGTGGTTTCTGCTGTTTTTTTTGGACAGGATGGTAGTAAAACCCTGGGATAGAAAGTCTACCTGGAGCGCTGAGAAGCAAGATCTGGAAGGATTAGAGAAAGTGGAACCCCAGACCCAGACTGAGGTTGGAGAGCCTCATGCCCACCCACCGAAATGGGAGGAAGTCTGCCCTCCTCACCTAACCAGGCCCTCCCCCAGCTAGAGCCTTTTGCTCACAGGACCATACCCAGCGGATGCTGAGAAATCTAGCTCAGGCCTGGAGACAAGTGTCTATCCATTAATAATAAAATAATAATAAAGTTTGCCTAAGTTAAAAAAACAATTTTAAGAAATAATTCACATACCATTTTAAGGTGTACAATTCAGTGGATTTTAGTATATTTTATATATATATATATATATATATATATATATATATATATATAATAGTATATATATTTAGTATATCACCAAGGTATGTAACCATCACTAGGTTTAATTTTAGAACATTTTCAGCACCTCACAAGAAACCCCATATCCTCTAGCTATCACCGCCCTAGCTCCCCAGTCCAGACCTAAGCAACCACTAATCTACTTTCTGCCTCTATACATTTCCCTACTGGGGACTTTCATCTGAATGGAATCATACAACTTACGTATGGTCTCTTGTGACTGGCTTCTTTTTCTTAATGCTTTCAAGATTTCCCCATGTCCAACCCTGTATCAGTACCTGATTTCTTTTTATGGCTGATTAATATTCCATTGTATGGATTCTTCATTTTTGAACAAGGTGAAACATTTGGCCTTTTTAAAAGAAAATTCACCGAAAACGTTTTTAAAATACACAAAGCATAAAGTGATCAGACTTGCCAAGTGAATGTTTCTGACTGTCCGAGGGTACTGACTCCCAAGAACTGGTCAGAAACTTCTGAAAGCTGAGCACAGAGCAGGTTCCCCACATGGACAGAAATAAATGAAGGTAGGATCATTCTGCACAACTTTGCATCCATGTTGGAAACCCTTCTAGAAAACCCTAGCTCGTATTTGAAGATTTCTGGCACCAAAATGTGTTTTCACAAGGCAACCAGTTCCACTTCCTGTCAACTCTCAAGGCTAGAATTTTATCTTAAACATTGCTTTTGTCCCTGTTGGGTATTGCTGGAGTGGTGGTGGTTTGGGGGCTTATTTTTTTGGTTAAATGATGAGGTGGGAGGGAAGGAAGTGAAATGAGTTGTCCTTTCTCTATTTACTCTAGAAATCCCCTGTTGGGAAATTAGGAGTGGGTTAGACACAAACAAATAGACTACTGGCAGATTTGTAGTCCCACATTTTAATGTGACATTGATTGGATTTTTCAAGATGGTGAGAGGTGACAAGGATCAAGTCACGATATTATGGGAGAATGCTCTAAAAACCAAACAGTACCATGCAGATAGGAGAAGGTAGCATTATTGAGGCCACGATTGGTGGATTAGGCCTGTGTGTGGCATAGGGTGGCTTTAAGGAGACAGATGTGTAAATACACGGTAGATGAACTTGGAAGGGAGGGGTGAAGTTATGGGTGAACAGTTCTCTAGAAGAGTTCTCTAGCAGAGAGAACCCCGACATACCCCAGGCTGACATTAGCTTTGTAGTTACTCTGGATGAAGACAGGCTTATTGTGCGCCATACAAAGCTGGACGGGAGTGCAAGTTCAATAGAATTTGGAGGACAAGCAGAGACAATCCAGAGACAAATGATTCTGACAACTGACAATATGCAATTCGACAGAGATAATCTTGTGCCTGTGTTCAGTTCAGAGTTCAGTGTGGGGGGTGCCTGGCTGGACAGCTGTTCGCATGTAAAGGATCTGGTTGTTTCAGATGTATGCAGCCTTACTTGTCCCAGCGTGTGACCCAACCGGTAAAAATGTCAACAATTACTAATGCATCTCAACTCTGTATAATGCATTACATGGTGTGGTGTCAGAGATCACAAAACAGCAGTCTGTGGAACAAATCTAGCCTCCAGACAGGTTTTGTTTGGCTTTCTAGCACTGGCTGGCCAAGTGTTTGAAACATTTGCAATAATTTGCCTACATCTTAGGAGATCTTACTGAACTGTCCAGATTTCAACTTTCTAAGGAAAAATAAGAGAAGCTGGCCATCTGGGGCCCTTATTCCCACATGGCAACATTAGCTGCCCCCTTTGGATTGGACATGGGATCTTTGGGTCGTTAGGGTCCCCCCACTCCCATGAATCCACAGCACGGAGGTACGTGCCAGCTGCCACTCCTTCCACCTGTTCGCTTTGCTGTTTTCTTAACCCCTGACTCATTTCTCTCCCGTGCGCCCCGCAGACACTGAGCATGTGGTCTCCATGTGAATCAGGGAGGGAATCCTCCTGCTGAACTCTCCGTAGGTCAGACCTCAGCTGGGATCTGTATGGATACAGCCTATTTAAAATTCAACAGAACAAAACCGCAGTTCTTTATTGCAGAAGATCTATCCCAAAGTAGGGGAGATCGTATATTTACCCCAACCCTGTCTATCCATCCATTATTACTTCTAAAACTCACCAGTGCTGTTTCATCTATGCATTTCCACATTTTCCCCTACCCCTACACTGTGGTCACTGGACTGTTTTAAAGGAAAGCCAAGATATGGTTTAGTGTGTATATCCAACAACTAACCACTTAAAAAAAAAAAAGCATAATCACAGTATCATTATTATACCTTGTAAGATTAGTAATAATAATCCTCCTCCTTCACCTAATTCCTAGACCATGTTCAAATCTCCACACTTACCCCTGAAAGGTATTTTTGCAGTTGGTTTGCTTGAATTTAGTTGGAAACAAAGTCTATCTATTGCATTTGACCAACATATCTTTTAACTTTCTCTTAAGGTATACCCATTCACTCTTTCCTCACTCCCTTTTATGATATTTATTTTTTGATCTGCATAATTTCCCAGAGAATTTGGCCAGCTGTACCCTCAAAACACCCCATAACAAGCTCTTTGATCCCTCCTGATAATACACTCTAGAAGCTTGATGATATTGATTCAATTTTTTTTTCTTTGCAAAATTATATTCTAGGTGGTACTATGTGCTATTGCATCACAGGAGAAAGTACATAATGTTCCACATTTCACGATGTTAATTTTATTGGTGACTTCAGATATAGTCAACCTAATCTATCCTTTATTAAATTCCACATCAGCCTCTAACATAATGGTTTCAGCAGCCATGGATGCTCTTTGTCTAGATTTATTATTTTATTAAGGATTACTCAATAGTGATTTTCTAATTCTATTATTCGTTCCACATTTATGACTGTGATTCTAAGAAAAAGAAACCCTTTTCTTTCTTCTTAAAGATTTTATTTATTTATTTGGTAGAGAGAGATGGCAAAAGAGGGAACACAAGCAAGGGGAGTGGGTGAGGGAGAAGCAGGCTTCCCACCGAGCAGGGAGCCCAGTGCTCCAGGACTCCATCCCTGGGATCATGACCCGCATGGAAGGCAGCGCTTAACAACTGAGCCATCAAGGCTCCCCTCTTTATTTTTTTTCCTATTGACTCTTTGGTTCTCTCAAGCACAATTCACTTTAGAAAAGCCCGGATAATATTGTTTGATTCTTTTCCTTTTTCTACTAATCTTTAAGAATAATGAGTTGATACCTTCACAATTCCCAAAGGTGACCAATTAGTTTTTTATTTTACAGGTTTTGTTTTTTTTGGAACAATAATTTACATATAACGAACTACTTAATGATATTGAGTAGCCTTTTGAGTACTTATTAAATGTTCATATATCTTCTTTGTTGAATTGTCCATTCAAATCTTTTGCCATTTGTGTGTGTGTGTGGGGGGAGTTGTTTGTCTCTTCATTATTTTCATTTATCTTTTTAGGAGAGAGAGTGCTGAGGTGGGGGAGGGGCAAAAGTAGAGGGACAGAAAATCTCAGTGAGACTTCATGCTGAGCACACAGCAGGACGCTGGGCTCCATCTTGCAACCCTGAGATCAGGACCTGAGCGGAAATCAGGAGTTGGACACAATCAACCAAGCAACCAGGCACCCTTGTCTTTTCATTTTTGAGTTGCAGATATAATTCCTTTATTGGATATATGCTTTGTAAATAATTTCTCCTTTTTTTTTTGTGGCTTGGGTTTTCTTCTTCTTCTTCTTTTTAAAAGTAGACTCCTTGCCCCAGATGGGGCTTGAACTCTATACCCTGAGATCAAGAGTCACATGCTCCCCTGACTGAAGCAGCCACCTGCCTGGGTTTTCATTTTCTTTTCTTTTTTTTTTTTTTTAAAGATTTTATTTATTTATTTGAGAGAGAGACAGTGAGAGAGAGCATGAGCTAGGAGAAGGTCAGAGAGAGAAGCAGACTCCCCGTGGAGCTGGGAGCCCGATGCGGGACTCGATCCCGGGACTCGATCCCGGGACTCCAGGATCATGACCTGAGCTGAAGGCAGTCGTCCAACCAACTGAGCCACCCAGGCGTCCCGGGTTTTCATTTTCTTAATGAAGTCTCTTGAAGAGGAAACTTTTAATATTTTGATGGAATTCAATCTATCCATTTTTTTTTTTCTATTATGGATGGTAGTTTTGGTGTCATATCTAAGAAATTTTTGCCTAACCTGAGATCACCAAGATTTTATTCTGTTTTAGCTCTTACATTTAGGAGTTAATTTTTGTGTATGATGTAAGTAGAGGTCTAATTTGTGTGTGTGTGTATGGACATTTAATTCTGAAAACATTTATTGAAATATTTATATAATATATAATATATGTATATGATATTATGACATAATATATTATAATATATAATATATTATATTATCCTTTCCTGATTAAATTGCTTTGACACTTTGTCAAAAGTGAATTGACCATAACAATGTGTTGGTCTTTTGCTGGACTATCATTCTATTCTGTTGACCTATATGTCAGTGTGATGTTATGCCCATAACACAGCGTGTTGGTTACTCTAAGTTTGGAGACCAGACAGTATAAGTCCTCCAGTTTTGTTCTTTTTCAAAACTGTTTAGGCCATTCTAGGTCCTTTACCTTTCCATATAAACTTTAGGATCAGCTTGCAATTTTCTATGAAAATGTCCTGGGATTTCTACAAGAATTCCATTGAATTTGTTGATCAACTTAAGGAAAATTGTCCACTTAACAATATCGAGTCTTTGGGGGCGCCTGGGTGGCTCAGTGGGTTAGGCCTCTGCCTTTGGCTCAGGTCATGATCTTAGGGTCCTGGGATCGAGCCCCGCATCAGGCTCTCTGCTCAGCGATGAGCCTGCTTCCTCCTCTCTCTGCCTGCCTCTCTGCCTACTTGTGATCTCTCTCTCTCTGTCAAATAAATAAATAAAATCTTAAAACAACAACAACAACAAAACAATATCGAGTCTTTGGATTCCATAAACAAAGTACATCTCTCCACTTATTTAATCCTTTAATTCCTTCCTCCTCCCTCTTTCCCTCCCTCCTTTCCTATTTCTCCTTCCTTTCTCCCTCCCTCCCTGTTTCTTCTTTCTTTTTAAAGATTTATTTATTTACTTTACAGAGAGAGAGATCACAAGTAGTTAGAGAGGCAGGCAGAGGGAGAGGGGGAAGCAGGCTCCCTGCTGAGCAGAAAGCCGACGCGGGACTCGATCCCAGGACCCTGAGATCACGACCCGAGCTGAAGGCAGCAGCCCAACCCCCTGAGCCACCCAGGCGCTCTCCTTCCTTCCTCCCTCCCTCCCTCCCTCCCTCCCTTCCTTCCTCTTTCTTTCTTTCTTTTGCTCTCTCTCTCTCCTTCCTCCCCCCTTCCTTCCTTTCTTTCTTTCTTTCTTTCTTTCTTTCTTTCTTTCTTTCTTTCTTTCTTTCTTTCTATTTATTCGTTTATTTGAGGGGGGGAGGGGCAGAGGGAGAGAGAAACCCAAGCAGACTTGTGCTGTGTATGGAGCTCCACAAGGGGCTCAGTCCTGTGACCCAGAGATCATGATCTGACCTGAAACCAAGAATTGGATGCTTAATCAACTGCCACCCAGGTGCCTCTAGGCCTTTAATTTCTTTCAACAATGTTTTGTAGTTTTCAGAGTGTAAGTCCTGTATTATTTCTTTGTTAAATATTTGGCAAAAGTCACTAGTGAAGTATGGTGGGTCTGCAGTTTTCTTTGTGGGAAGTTTTTTTTTTAAACCTTATAAATTCAATTTATTTAGTAGATATGAGGTTATTCAAGTGAACTGTTCTTGAGTGACCTTTGCTATTTTGTGTTTTTCAAGAAATTTGTCTTTTTTGTTAAATTTGTTCAATTGATTGGCATAAAGTTATACATAATATTCTCTTCTTGTCTTTAGGATCTGTATTGATGTCCCTAAAATTCCTGATACTGCTAATTTCTGTCTTTTTTTTCTTTTTCTTTCTGATCAGTCTGATAAGAGGTTTTTCATTTTCATTTATCTTTTTCAAATATGCAGTTTTTAGTTTCATTTCACTTTCTCTGTTGTTTTCGTGCTTTTCAGTTGCTTTTTTACGGAGGTGAAGAGAGTGTGTATTGTGCTGTTGTCGGGCAGAGTGTTCTGTCAAGGTCAATGATATCAGGTTGGTTTCTAGTGTTGCTCAAAGCTTTGATAGCTTTGATTTTCTCTCTCCTTGTTCTGTTCTTGAGAGAAGGTTATGAAAATAACCAAATACAATCATAGATTTTTCTGTTTCTCCTTTTAGTTCTGCCTTTTCCTGCTTCGTGTAGTTTGTAGCTCTGTTTTTGGCTGCATCGGTGTTTAGGACTGTTACGTTCTAATGGTTCATTGGCCCTGCTGTCACTGTTGATGCTTGATCTGTCTCGTGTTTGGCCAGAGAAAGTGCCATCGAGTTGGCTCGTGGGTCTTTCTGACATAATCTTAGATCTATGACAATCTTCTTGTTCCTGCCATAACAAGATATTCCAGAACATTTTGTATTTTTCTCTCTTCAATCCTGGAATCTGCCATTTCTCCTACAGCCTGGTTCTAAAAGAACCAGGGAAATATTGTTATTTAGGAGATCACCTACTCTGTGTGCTAGAGCAGATGATGGCTCCTTTATGGTTATCTTATTTCAAGGTCTTTTCAGGGGACAGAACTAGGAAATGCATGCTTTTTAAAATGAAAAAAATAAAGTCTGAGTTTATAGTGATATTTCCATTTCAAATTTAAAATTATAAAATTTATGCCATTAAATTTTATATTTGGATGTCTTTCTTTTCTGAAAAGATTAGTTCTTTACAATTGTTACATAATTACTCAATTTACTTATTTGCTTTATCCTACTACATACACACACACACACACACACATTAGTTTCAAAATAATATTATCGGGGTTCCTGGGTGTCTCAGTCAGTTATATATACAACTCCTGATTTTGGCTCAGGTCACGATCTCAGGGTTATGAGATGGAGCCCCGAGTCATGCTCCACGCTGGGCATGAAGACTGCTTAAGATTTGCTCTCTCCCTCACCCTCTGCCCTTCTCATCCCCCCTCATTGCGTGCTCTCTCTCTCTCTCTCTAAAAAAAAAAAAAATTCTTTTTTTTTTTTTTAAAGATTTTATTTATTTATGACAGAGAGAGAGATCACAAGTAGGCAGAGAGGCAGGCAGAGAGAGAGGAGGAAGCAGACTCCCTGCTGAGCAGAGAGCCCGATGTGGGGCTCGATCCCAGGACCCTGAGATCATGACCCGAGCCGAAGGCAGCGGCTTAATCCACTGAGCCACCCAGGCGCCCCCCCCCCCAAAAAAATTTCTAACAATAAGATTATTAATTGCAGTTTAAGATTCCTTTGTGATTGATTCCTTTTGTCCTCAATTTATATTCCAAATGCAGTATTCAAAGTATTGAGGTTTTTTTTTTTTTTTAAAGATTTTATTTATTTGACACAGAAAGACACAGAGAGAGAGGGAACACAAGCAGGGGGAGTGGGAGAGGGAGAAACAGGCTTCCTGCTGAGCGGGGAGCCCAATGTGGGCCTCGATCCCAGGACCCTGGGATCATGACCTGAGCCGAAGGCAGACACTTAACGACTGAGCCACCTAGGTGCCCCAAAGTATTGAGTTTTAAAGTCAAAGTAATTTTTCCATTATGGCTGTGTTACCAACTTGATAAATGGTGAGGGCCCTTTGATTCAGTTTGTTTTACATTTTCAGGGATCCTTTTTTCTTTTTCATTTATTTATCTAAAAAAATTTACCTGCTTCCAAAGTCAAAACTACAAAACAAGGTTTATTCAAAGAAGTCCTGCTTATCCAGCTTGTCCCTTAATCCTGTTTCCTCCTTCTCTCTACAGGTAGTAATTTAAAAAATTAACTTTTTTGGTTATCCTTCTATTGTTTCTCTTAAAAAAATGTCGGCGAATACACACGTATGCTTGTGTTCCCCTTCCTTTCCTTCTTATTCAAAAGCTGTGCTATTCCTTACTGATCTACTAACAGTGTATTCTTTTGTTTTTCTTTCTTATTTTAAGTAGGCTCCACACCCAACGTGGGGCTTGAACTCCAGACCCTGCGCTTGGAGAGTCACGGGCTCCACTGACTGAGCCAGCCAGCGAACCCTTAGTAACAGCATATTCTGAAGATCATTTTGCTGTGGCAGAGAGCACTCCTCCTCCTTGCTTAGTACAGCACATCCTCTACTCGCGTGGGCGTACCACTCCTCTACTGATGAACACTTGGATGGTCTTTAGCCTTTCGGTTGCAGAGATAGTGCTGCAATGAAGAGATTTGTTCACCTTGCTCTGAATTTTTGGCCAGTGCACCTTTGAGATAGATTCTGGATGTGGGATTGCTGGTCCAAGGGGTAGATATCCATGTCTAAAGTATATACAATCATGTACATAATAATTTATATATGAGATAAGGTGATATATAATTTATGATGTTATATAGCATACTGTTATATATAACATATTAGATAGACATTCTGTATCTATTTTATATACATGAACATTTTGTAGCTGTATGGAATCGCCTGTGAAGAGGGTTTCTGAGGTGGCAGTCCATGGGCACAAGGCCTCTAGAATCCACCTCCCGCAGGCAGGCGCTGAGGGGCCTGGGTTGACTGAAGCTGATTGGGCATGTGTTTATTCTCCAGTTCCAGGGGAGGCCCCTGAGTGTCTTTCCCCAGTGGCGATTCGAGGAGGGAACATTTCCTGGGGGGGGCTGACATAAGGCATGGCTGGCACATCGGAGGCCTCCCAGCTTGTAGGGGTGACCTGAGGCAAGCCCAGACTCAGCAGAAGCCCAGGAGACTCCCCAGTCGGCCCTGCCTGGTGCTTCTGGTGCTTGACTCTGTCCTATTGCCTTCAGCTTCACCTTCTAACCTTATAATGTTTAAAGTCACTTAAAAATATTTTTATTTAACTAATCGTTATTTTATTACCTGAATATTCCCTAATTATTCTTAATGTTTTAAAATTTTGTTCTGTCATAACCATTTCATTCCTTTATGCACCCTTTTGTTGATGAGGATGTGCTTTCCCTTTAAAACTGTGATACCACCTTTCCCTCTGTGGTTCTTTTATTTTCCTCGGAGCCTTCTTTTAACGTTGTCTTCTGAATTTATTTTTATCTCATCTATTTTCTTCTCCTTCCTAACGTAAATGGTGAAACTGGATTCTCTTTAAGTGTTTTTATGCTCCTGCCTGACTAGGGGCCCCCTTTCCTCCCTGCGTTTGTCCCCTGCATTTCCCCATCTAGTCCTTGTTTCAACCAATCCTGGGCTCAGGGATCTGGGGGGATTAAATGACCCTCCTATTCCCGTCACAACGAGCCATCCGGGAAGACTACGTGGAAACCTCCAAGGAATCTGAATCCTGGACAAGAGCGGGCTGGAGAGGGATGTATGTGCTGCTTTCAAATTTCTGTGAAAGGAGTAGACGTACTCATTACTGACTTAGAGGAAAGAACAGGAAGTTCCACAGTTACAGCCCAAGGGTGATGACAAGGAAGAACTTTTATTTTTGAGAGGATCAGCGCCATTGAGAAATGGGGTGGGTTGGCTGGTGAAAGACTAAGGGTCCCGCAGCAGGAGCTTGAAAGTTGCGTTGGTCGGGACAGGGCTGAGGCTTCCATGATCTCTTTTGGCTAGAAGATTCTGTGGCTATAAGATTCTGAGTTCTGTTTTCAGAAAAGTGACATTGTCCAATAAATCCTGTTCTCCTTTCTTATTTGGTTTCAAAGATACTGCGGCTCCGGCACAGGCTGAGCACAAGCACAACCGCACGCTGGTTGGTTCAGAGATGGCACGTGACCCCAAATGACCCAATCAGAGTTTCTATCTCCAGAGGGTTTTTTTTTTTTTTTTTTTTTTTTTTTTTTTTTTTTTTTCTCTTTAGAGGGAACCAGCACCTGAGCGTACTCAAACAGTGAGGAGGGGCAGAGGGAGAAGCATGGTCCCTGCTGAGCAGGGAGCCCATGGGACTGGATCACAGGATCCTGACATCATGACCTGAGGTGAGGGCAGATACTTAACCGACTGAGACACCTGGCACCCTTCTATCTTGAGTATCTGGGAAGAGTCCTTTCCTCTTTTTGTTTAGAAACATACAAAAGTACACGTCTAGAGCTTCTTACTGTCCCCAGCAGGTCTCTTTTTAGTAGGCATCTTTCTAGCTGAGGATCTGGCCTGGGAGAATGAAGGCTACCTACCTCGAGAAGAGATAAAGAGGTCTGGAAGTGTTTGTGTCTCTGATTTTTTTTTTTTTTTTGCTTTAATTTTTTAATTTTTTTATAAACATATAATGTATTTTTATCCCCAGGGGTACAGGTCTGTGAATCATCAGGTTTACACACTGCACAGCACTCACCATAGCACATACCCTGTCCAATGTCCATAACCCCACCACCGTCTCCCAACCCTCCCCCCCCAGCAACCCTCAGTTTGTTTTGTGAGATTAAGAGTCTTTTTTTTTTTTTTTAAGATTTTATTTATTTATCTGACAGACAGAGATCACAAGTAGGCAGAGAGGCAGGCAGAGAGAGAGAGGAGGAAGCAGGCTCCCCGCTGAGCAGAGAGCCCGATGCGGGGCTCGATCCCAGGACCCTGTGATCATGACCTGAGCTGAAGGCAAAGGCTTTAACCCACTGAGCCACCCAGGCACCCCAGATTAAGAGTCTTTTATGGTTTGTCTGTGTCTCTGATTCTTAAGATTAGCTTCACAAGTTCTCCTTCTGTGGTTTGTGTGTGCCAGAAAAGTGCCTCCCCTTTCAAAGAGTATTCTTTTATTTATTTATTAATATCATTATTATTTTTAGTTTTATTTATTTATTTGAGAGGGAGAGCAGGAGTGAGTGAGGGAGGGGCAGAGGAAGAAGGAGAGAGAGAACCCAAGCAGACTTCACTGCGGAGGGGGGAGCCAGATGTGGGGTTCTGTTCCGTGACCCTGAGATCATAACCAGAGCTGAAACCAAGAGTCCCGTGCTTAACCAACTGAGCCACACTGGTGCCCCGAAAAGTGTCCTTTTGCATTAGCCTGTCAGACTTGGGTTTCTGTCACTTGTAACCAAAAGGGGTTTTGACTGATGCCGTTGTTATTGTACAAAACATCATTTTACGTTGATGGCCAAGTCTTCAAATTTCTTTTTTTTTTTTTAAAGATTTTATTTATTTATTTGACAGAGAGAAATCACAAGTAGGCAGAGAGGCAGGCAGAGAGAGAGAGAGGAGGAAGCAGGCTCCCTGCTGAGCAGAAAGCCCAATGTGGGGCTCGAACCCAGGACCTGGGATCATGACCTGAGCCGAAGGCAGCGGCTTAACCCACTGAGCCACCCAGGCGCCCCAATTCTTCAAATTTCTTAATGAGAATTCCTTTCAGAAAGGAAAGGCAGCATCTATTTCTAGCTGAATTAAAAATTACTGTAATCTTTCACAGTATAAAGCTGGCCTGGGGTAGAGTTAATAGATGTTTCCCTGTGCCTTTGTACAAAGCCCAGCCATCAGCACACCTGTTTCCTCTGCTAGGATGACTCATTCAAAGCACAGCACAGGAGTTTTCCCCTCCCAAACCTGCTCCTCCCCTAGTCTTTCTCATCCCACAAAATGCCTCTTTCATCCATTCACCTGGGTTCTAAGTGAAACACTTAGGAGGCAGCCTTCCTTCTTCCCCTTTACTCCCCTATATGTAATTCACCAGCGGGTCCAGTATCTCCCTCCAGCACTTCTGTCCATCTGTACTTCCTGCCATCTCCTGCTTGGACCATGCAGTAGTCTCTTAACTGACTCCCTACTCCACTTTTTTTTTTTTTTTTAGATTTTATTTATTTATTAGAGAGAGAGAGAGGTGAAGAAGACAGAGGGAGAAGCAAATTCCCCACTGAGCAGGGACTCTGGGATCATGACCTGAGCCAAAGGCCCTCCCTACTTCCACTTCTTGTCCCTTTCCAGTCCCTTTACACAGAAGCTCAAGTGAGCTTTTATTTTATTTTTAAAGGATTTTTATTTTTTGGGGCACCTGGGTGACTCAGATGGTTAAGCGTCTGCCTTCGGCTCAGGTCATGATCTCACGGTCCTGGGATTGAGTCCTGCATTGGGCACCCTGCTCAGCGGGAGTCTGCTTCTCACTCCCCCTCTGCTTCCTCTGCTTGTGCTCTCTCATTCTCTCTGTCAAATAAATAAATAAAAAAAAACTTAAAAAAAAGATTTTTATTTATTTATTTATTTTAAGATTTTTATTTTTTAAGTAATCTCTAGACCCAGCATGGGTCTTGAACTCACAACCCCGAGATCAAGAGTCGTACACTCCACTGACCATCGTTTTCTTGCTTAAAATCACCGACAGTTTTCCATTGCATGCAGAATAAAATGCAAAGGACTGCAGTGGTCCAGAAGGCCCCACATGCCTGAACTGGCCCCTGCACAACCCTTCCCCACCAGTGCTCAGCTCCTGTCTCTCTGTGCCTGCTTGCTACTCCCCAGTCACTGTAGTCTTTCTGTTCCTTGTTTCTGCTTCGGGGCTCTTCCTTCTCCTGGAACACCTTTGTCCAAATATCTAGGGGTGGCTAGCTCCTTAACCTTCAGGGCTCAGTCAAATATCACCTTCTCAGAGATGCCTTTGAACATTGTATAGTACTATTTACTATATATAGTATTTACTCCTGCTAATTACTATCTAAAATTATTGTGCTTTTGCAAGTGGCAGTTGCTGCTTTCCCACCATTAGGCAGGCCAACAGGTGCTCAACAAATCCTTAGTGAATGAATGGAAGGATCGCAGAGGAGCAGCACACAGGTGCAGCCTGTGAAGCTGAGTAGGAATGGGTCCTGCTCGTGTGATTTGCAGATCCAGGTCCAGAGCCTGGTTTCTAGGAAGTTCTTTGGAGTCTTTCCAAGGTCTTGTCACAGCGTGTCTGTCATGCTTCAGGTGGCTTCCTGTCTAGCTGGCGAGTAGTGTTCCCGCTAGAAGCCGATGCAAAAACAGAGAGTGCTGGGGTGGCCCCTGGTGTGGAGAAGCATCACCACGAGGAGCATTAAAATGCAGATCCCTGGGCCCAGCCAACTGGACTGTGAAGAAAGGTAAGGAGGCGGCGACTGACTCATCCAGGTTGAACCAGGACATCCCCACCTTTAACGCTGACTGTCCCTCACTCTGAAAACCCCTAGCCTCTGGCAATGACCAGCCGGCTTGGTCACCCGAAACAAGGTGCTCAGAGAGAGGCAAAGAGTGTCAGACGAAGTAGCTCGGAATGGTTTCTTGGAGTTGCTGAGGGGGAATCATTTCCTATCCTAGGCTTTGGATTTTGGCTGTCCCCTCAACCCTGCCTTTGAGTAAGTCTGTGTTCTCTAGGTGCCAAGCCCGGACAGAAGGGAAAGGATTCTTGAATACTTGCAGAGGGCCAGCTGCAGCTCTAGGGCCTTTATTAGCTAATACATTCCTTGGCAGTCTTTTTCCCCACTCCCATTTTAGAGGCTGGACACTGAGACTCGTGAGGGTATATAAGTGCCTGAGCTCAGACATCTGCCAAACAGGACACAGGAGCAGCTGGTCTTCCTGACACAGAAACCTAGGCCCTTTCTAGCTGTTTTGCTTTGTGTACAGGGGCGTGCATGTCAGAGGTGTGGCTGGGACCTCAGTTTGGCAGTTGTCCCTCAATTTTCAGGGATGGGGCTCTTCTGGGACCTAGGGAATACCGCAAGAACTGGAGTGAAATAGAAGAGACACCTATGGAGGAAGGTTCTTTGCGCTGGCTCTGGCCGGGCTGCATGTGTGGCTGTCTACCACGAGGTGGCACTGTGGCTTTGCCTTAGAAGGCTCCCTCCGGCATATGGCTGGTGTGGGGCCAGCCATGGGACCAGCCACTGAGCCTTATTTAATCTTGCAGCCTGCAGGAAACCTGGGGTCTGTCCGTAGCTTTCTGCCTTGTCCGGACTCCGGCAGGCCAAGAAGAGAGGGGAGAGAAGGTCAGGAGGTCGATCAGGAGAGGAGGAGGCTTGGGCCAATGGAGAGTCTTGGCAGTGAGGGTGACCGATGAGGACAGCTGTCAGGAGGAGGGGTAGAGACTGCTGTTACTGGAACTAATGGGTTTATAACACCAGCCTGAATCATCTCCCGGTGTGCACAAAACACATCAGGACAAGTGGACTCGCTCCCCCATGGTGGGAGTCGGAGGTGGGGCTTGGGCAGAGAAGAGGCAACTTTTCTGTCCTACAAACTGTTTTGACCAAGGGAAGGCCTCAGCTGGAAGGGCTGGGAGGCAGAGATGACCTGGGTGTCCCCAAGATGGGGGCCTTCTCGGCCAGTCATCTGCCTGTCTGCCCTTTGCTGACCACAGGACATCCTCAGTGGGGGCAGCCATAGCAACAGACCCCATCTGTCCTCCAGGAGCCCTTGCTATTGGGGAAAATGGCTTCGAGGATGCGGCCCTTCGAGGACGCTCATTACCTATTTTGTATATGAGGACTCAGGCTTTCTAGATTCTCATCAAAAAACGTTACCACAATAAACTTTTCACTTTCTTTCAAAGCCTGTGATCGCGCCAGGTGGTGGCTTGCTGTGTGTGGACTGCCTAACAGCGGGCTTGGCCTGAGTGCTGATGTCGGCATGTGACATGGGGTCTGCTCTGTGAGGCCACGGATGTGTCCTCAGTGCCTTGGCATGGGGGAGCTGGCAAAGCTCACCCAAGGGCATGAGCAGAGCACCACTGTGGTGAGTGGGAGAGTGTGCAGGATGGCTTCAGGAGCAAGGGGTGCTTGGCAGTGAGATGGAAGCAGAGAGTGGAGGCTGCTGGATACAAATGTAGTTAGTTTTACAATTTTGCCTTTCTCTGGTCTCTGTGCTGAGCACTGTGACAGAAATTCCCCTCAGGAATTTTTTTTTTATATTAAATTTTCATTCGTCAGCTCTTCACATGGAATCAATTAAAATATTTTGTTTCATTTATATTTATAGTGCACTCCCCCTTCCTTTTATTTTGGTAGGTAATATACTCATAGATTCAAAATTCAGAGGGTTCAAAAGAAGTAACCTTTTCCTTTTTAATATAGAAAGAAATAGCCTGATCTTCCCAACAGAAAAGCAGCAAGGACATGAAAAGCAAGGAGAAAAAATGTGGTTAGGTGTCAACCTTATTGTCGCAAAAACTCTTCCCCCAGCTCTGCTTGCCTTTGATTTCGAGATCTTTCTGACAGAAGTTTCAACTTTTTGTTAGGCCATGTCTTTCCCTGTCTAATTGATTCTGTGTGTGGAAAAGTCCATGCCCATCTTGAGAGGAGTTAGACAGTCTTTTTTTTTTTTTTTTTTTAACTGTTTTGGCTTCATGGTTTGCACTCCGACCCCCTCAGAGCTGCTTCTCTTAGTGATGCAATTATGAGGCAGAGAGGAGGGCTGGCGTGGCTGCCTGAGGGTGGGACCTTTGGAGGCCAGTTGGCCTCAGACTCCAGCCCTGGGTCTGAACCCACCGTCATCTCCCCATGTGGCAGTTTTCCATGGTGGGACAAGCAGGCTGCAACGGGGCAGCCTCTGAAAGTGGACCTTCCTCGTGAAGAAGAGGAGGAGCCTGGAGCTGACCTTCCATGGGGACTTGGGACGGGGCAGACTCTGGGCACTTTCTAAGTGCCCTTGTCAGCTGTCCCTGGGCAAAGGGGAGCTGAATGTGGGCAATTCCAGAGGACAGCTTGTGACTTGAGGAGTCTTGCCCACCAGGATGCAGGGCAGAGCTGGAATCCGGGCCCTGGAGAGTCAGGAACCAAGGAGGCCATAGCCTGAGAACCCTGAACAGGGACCAACGTAGGGCCCAGGCAGGGGAGTGGGTTGGGCAGTCTGGGGGATGGAGGAGCCCCGTGAATCAGGACAGGCATTGCTCAGGGTTGCCCTGGTAGCCTCCCTGCCCTTGTGGCATTTCAGAAAACGGAGCCAAAGCAGCCGAAATGATCTGTGCGGTAATGTGTGTGTGAATCCTTCGGAAGCAGAAGCACTGTGGGCATATGTCAGGCCCCAGGCCGACTGCAAGGCTGCCATTACTGCCTGGTACGTTGGTCCTAGCAGGAAGAGGTACATGCCCCCTCCCTCCCTCCTACCTTCTCCCTGGAGGTTGGAGATAGCCTCCTCAACCTTGTTCATACTGGGGCCCCTCTTGTTTCCTGGGGCACCCTAGTCTGAGCACTGAGGAGGGGATACAGCTCTTGGTTGGGAGGCCGGAGACCAAATGCCATCCTGGTCATGTGACTTCAGATGGCATTTGGCTCTCTCTTGGGCATCAGTTTCCTCATCTGTAAAATGGGATGGCGATCTTGTTCCAACCTGTAAACCAAATGGCTAAATGGAGGAATAGGTGGGACGCTGTTCTGGAAAAAGGAAGTAAATCATTTGAGCAAGATTCAAGAGCTGCTTCCACAAGGCCTAGGGAACCTGGCTGCACAGCTGGGCTGTCTCTCTCCTGGGCTCCAGCAGGTGGCAGCATTGCCCTCCCTATGTGTGGATCCCTTCTCCCCTCTCCGTCCCAACACCCGGCACCTTGGACCTCACTAAATTCACACCCCATAGTCCCACCTCCCCCCACCTCCCCGGGGGGAGGAGGGATCTGAGCAACCTCTGAGACTGTGGCCCTGGGGTGGAAGCCCAAATGCCGTGGACAGGAAGGACCTGGAAAGAGAATTAGAACCTTCTTTCCCTCAAAAAAAGCACAGATTAGCCAGGAGGAGGGGAGCTGGTGTGCATGAGCCCAGAAGGCTGATGTGTAAACTTGGGTGGAAGGGCGACCTTGTCCTGCTCTGCCATGACCCGTCCCACACGAGGCAACTTAGGATCCAGGTTCCAGGGCTTGTCCTCTGCCTGGGTCATTGTTTTCAGCTGGAAAGGCCAACGGCAGAGGTGGGCGGCTCCTCTATTTTTGTGTGTGTCACAGGGTTGAAAATTTAACTCACACTTCAGTTCATCTGGGCGGAAAAGAAGTAATTTATTTATTCATCTCTAATGAATCTGGCCTTTCTCCCCCCTAACTGATGATTAGTGAGAAAACCAATGAAATAGTCAACTTGATTTTAACCAGGACCCAATAGTTTAGCTTGTCCTATTCGTTGATGGTTTGTTTCTCTTGGAGAAAGTGCTCAATTCTCAGACCACCTTCCCTTGCTTCTCCCGCTAAGAGTGTCAGGGGCCGTCCTTTGTGTCAAGGCGTATGGGCACACAAGGGCAGTTTGTGTGAGCTGCACCCAGGCGCCAGACATGTGTGGTCTGGGGAGCAGATTGTTTCCAGCACAGGCCTGAAGAATTGAGACATAGGTGTGATCCTAGCCACACACCTCTGGCTCTCCTGGTCTTCAAGGAGACCCACAACTCCTGCCACATCCTCAACTCAACCTCTCTGTCCCCTAGTCTCTTCTTCCCACTTGACACTTTGAGTGAAAATGTGCATAGATCTTTCCCACCTTAGTTTTGCAAAGAAAAAATGAAGGTTTTTCAGATATAATTCTTGTAAGGAAACTATGGGGAAAAGGAAGCACAATTACCACTGTAAAAATGATTGGATGTAGAAAGCATGAATCTCAGATACTCGTTAGTAGAAAACTCTACTCATTTTGACTATAGATCTCTCCTGGCCTAGCACTAGGCCCTGGGCCTGGATCTGGGGGCCTCGGAAGGATGGGAGGAACTCCAGAACAAGTCAGGTTTCGGGACAACTCTGGGGATGGGTTTAGCTCTGTGGTGTTCCCACACCTGGTCCTAGGCCAGGCCAGGCCATTTAAGTTTGGCCAATGGAGCAGTGATTGGCTCTGCAGATGGGGCAGGTGGGCTTCCCGGCACCCCATTCCACCCCACCTTATGCCTGCACCATGCTCATTTCTGGTCTTTTCTGGGGTGGTTGCTCAGGTGTTCCTTCTGGCCGAGTTAAGTATCCAAGTTCCCTTCTGGCTATAGCAGTACCTCTGACCACTCCCTTTTGATCAGATACCTGTTATATTGGTTCTAGTGATATCCACTCCTAGGGGGAAGGGTGTAAGTATAGGCCCACAGACCATATGTCTAAATATTTAAAAGTTATAAGTCAAGCTAACAAACTATTTTCATTAGAGTATGTTCTATCCCTCAACCTTGATGAGTTTAAATTCAAAATGATAAAATTGAAACTACATATATAGTTATGATTTTTATATGACTGAAAGTTTGCAAAATATTGAAGACAACTAAATTGAATTATTATTGACTACATTAGGGGTTCTGTGGATGGGCCAGTGATGTTTGGGTGAATAATACAATAAAGACATTTATAATTCACAAATTAACATGTATTTATTCTGTGAAATTTATTTTCTTGTCTTAATTTCATCAGAATCAGTCATCATGCTTTTATTTATTTTTTTAGATTTTATTTATTTATTTGACAGACATAGAGCACAAGTAGGCAGAGAGGCAGGCAGAGAGAGGGGGGGGGAAGCAGGCTCCCTACCTGAGCAGAGAGCCTGATGCGGGACTCGATCCCAGGATCCTGGGATCATGACCTGAGCGGAAGGCAGAGGCTTAACCCACTGAGCCACCCAGGCGCCCAGTCATCATGCTCTTATAAGAAAGAACTCCTAGTCTGTGTTCTAGGGAACAGTAATGACCTAAAGGATTAAAAACAAAGTGTGATTGTATTCAAAGTTGTTTTAGCTAGCTATTGCCATGTAACAAAACACTCCAAAGCTTGGTGGTTTAAGCAATATTAAAGATGATTTTATTATCTCTTGTGGTCTGTGGGTTGACCAGGAAGAGCTTAGTATCTCCTCTGCTGCTTTGCTTGGAAATTCTCATGTGGTTGTGGCTGGCTGACAGATGGGACAGGAGTCCTTAAGGGCTCAATCTGAGTGCTGGGACAGCTTGTCCTTTCCTTCTTTTCATATAATCCTTGGGTCCTTCTCTGTCCACGTGATCCCTCTACTAGGGTAGCTAGATATCCCAGATGGTAGCAGGATTCCCAGAAGCAAGTATTCCAAAAAAGTGGAAGGGGAAGCTCAAGTCTATGTCTAAAACTTATGCAACATATATTTACTGTGTCCCATGTATTAG
Organism: Lutra lutra; assembly: GCF_902655055.1. NCBI lineage: Eukaryota > Metazoa > Chordata > Mammalia > Carnivora > Mustelidae > Lutra > Lutra lutra. The sequence continues at coordinate 76,601,469 of NC_062286.1, forward strand.
CATGAGTCACAGCCCGGCTTCAGTGTGGGGGGGACCACACAGGTTCCACAAACCACATAAATACCAGGAGGTTTGTTCACTGGGGCCTTCTTTGGAGACCAACTACCGCAGTGTGGGAAGGAAGTGTTGTAACAAAAACTTAAAACCTGTGGCATTTGCTTTGGGACAGAAAGCAAATGGGGAGCAGAAGCTGATGAACCTTGGGGAGAGAGTTATGGAAGTCTTGAAACATAGTAAGGAGCTTGTTATTGGAGGCTGGAAAAATAGATAAAATAGGAAAAGGTCAAAATGAACTAAAGAAGTTTTGGAGCAGAATTAGTAAATCTAAGGAGGCCAGGTCTATATTCCAACCAGCAAAAAAGCTAAAAAATCAATGACTGGCCTCAGGGCAAAGAAAATCCAGGTGCAGCCAGTACAGTGTGGTAGAGTCAAGGGTGTGGCTGTAAGACCCTTTGTGAAGACCTCAGAAATATTTAAGGGCCTGTCTTTAAGCCCCTTGCGTACACACCAGGACTTCTAAGAATGTAAGTGTGTACCTCTTAGGTCCTCTCTGGAGACTGAGAATCTCACCGCAACCTCACAGGCTTCAGGTAAGAGGGGCCTTTTCTCTCATGGAGTAGGCTTTAATTTGGCATATGAGACACCCACATATTAAAAAAATTTTTTTTCAGCTTAGATTGAAAGGGGCAGAGACTGTTCAAAATGAAGAGTCCTTTTTTTTTTTTTTTTAAGATTTTAATTATTTATTTGACACAGAAGTGGAGGGAGAGCACAAGCAGGGGGAGTGACAGGGAGAGGGAGAAGCAGGCTGCCCGCTGAGCAGGACCCTGGGATCATGACCTGAGCCAAAGGAAGATGCTTAATGGACTGAGCCACTCGGGCGCCCCTGAAGAATCCTTTATTATGGGCAAGAAAGAGGTTGAGAAGTCAATTTGGCCACAAACACTGACCATTTCTTCTAGAGAACGAAGGCTAACTCAGAGTAGGGCCAAGAGCCACAGAGACCAACTTTCAGAGAATAGGATTAGACGCTAATTAAGGAATTGGCTTGATACCAGAATTGCTTTCTGCACTGGTTCATCCCCTTTTTGAATGAGAGTATCTAAGGCAGTTATCCTGTGCCTACCTCCTTACTATCTGTGGGGTTTGGAGGGGGATGACAACTTGTCTCTTTTAGTCACAGACCTTTAATTAAGCCAAGAAGGGCCCTCTCAAAGCACCCACACCCGAGGGGCCTCTTCTGCTCAGGACCCGATGTAGATACTGAGGGCCTGGCCAAGACTTTGGGGGCCCCGGAGGGTGAGTATACGGTCATTCGGATGTGTGAGGGACGTGACTCATTGGGGGGCCAGAGGGCAGCCTGTGGGAGCCAGTCTTCAAAGCTAGCCCGCAGTAAACCACCTCTCCTGGTGTTTATGACCTTGTGCAGGCCTCTGTCTGGAATCTGAGCTGTCCCTGTGACCCACTTTGGCCAACAGAAAGCAGTGACAGTGATACTGTGTGATTCCTGAGGAGAGGGCCCAGGGAGCCTTTCAGTCTCCACCTGGGTCTGTTACAACACTTGCTCTGCAACAAGGCAACCATCATGTAAGAAAGTCGGATTCCTCTGAGACTGAGATGCTATGGAGAGGCCAAGCTAGCCATGGGGAAAAGTCACAGGAGAAAGCAAGACAGTCAGCCAGACTGTGATTGTTCTTGCCGTCCCAGCTGATACCAGCTGTGAGGGTCAAGATGCTGCCATCTTGTCTGTACAAATGAACCTGCATTTGACTCTCACCCTTTCCACCTTTTGACTGTAGCCACGTGAGACCCCTTCCACCGGCCACCAAGTGACCCCCGAGCTGGTCAATCCACAGAACTGTAATAGATAAAAAATAATTTCTTTTCGACAACTGAAATTTGGGCTTTGTTATACAGCAACAGATAACCGAAACGTAAAAAACATTATGTGTGTTTTAATTTAAAAAATGCAAATTAAATTGTAAAAGATCAAAACTCTCATATAAGTTTTTGACAAGTTACTTTTCTTTTTGTTTTTAACATTTTATTTATTAATTTGACAGAGAGAGAGAGAGAGAGAGAGAGATCACAAGTAGGTATAGAGGTAGGCAGAGAGAGAGGGGGAAGCAGGCTCCAGGCTGAACAGAGAGCCTGGCTCGGGGCTCGATCCCAGGACCCTGGGATCATGATCTGAGCCAAAGGCAGAGGCTTTAACCCACTGAGCTACCCAGGTGCCCGACAAGTTATTTTTCTTTAAAATATTCAAAATTATCTCTTAGAATTAAAAGGCACGTATTAACCAGTAATACAACCTATGTATTTTATCTAATACCAAAATCTCAATTAAATATTTAAACAAAGCTGAATTTTTAATTTAAGTCTTGCCAATTTATTAGATCTGATAAAAATTTTTATAAAAATAAAATCCTATAGTTGTTCCACATCTGTCTCGTTGCCAATGTAAAGAATCAGGCTCACCCTTTATGCATGTTGTGTCTTGACCTGCATAGGACCTGCAAATGTGGGAGAATTATGAGTGATTTACACTGGAAAGTGTTCTGTGGCTGCCGCACATACACCTGTAGCATTGCTAATTGGGGAGTACCTCTGGAACCACAAAGAGAAACAAGAAAACGCATGTTTGCTGCACTCCTTCTATTGTCTTCTTGCTCTGCGAGAGGAAGGACTTGGTGAATTCATCTGGCTTCCCCCGAGTGCTTCCACCACTGGGTCCTCCAGGGCGCAGGGCCCTGTCTGTGTCAGCAGCGGCACGACCCTCATGTGTTTATAGCATTTGAACACAGTCTCCTCTTGATGCAAGGATGCAACTCAAACGTCGTGGAGAAGCATTTTGCTGGGGCCTGGACGGTGTTACCCGTGAGCGTGGATGTTCAGGGTTAGAGATCATATTGTGCTCGCGCTGAGGGCCCTCTCCACAAGGACAGGGCCGTCATGTGTTTAACTGTGCATGTGCGTGCATGTGTGCATTCGTGAGTGTGTGTGTGCATTCGTGTGTGTGAGTGTGTGTATGTGTGTGGGAGAAATGTGGGTCTCCTGAAGAGTGGGGCTCAGAACAGAGGTGGGTCGTGTCCACCTTTAAGGGTGCTACTGCTTCTGGCCATCCTGTGTGGGTCTGGCAGCTGCCTCTATGTCTCTCTCCTGAAGTCCTATGGAACCCTGACCCTTGGGTGCCTCGTTCTTATTCTGATTTAGTTCTTTGGTTTGAAATGTTCCCTAGTCCATAATTAGCCTGGTGTATCAGATGAGACATTATCAGGAGCAAGCAACAGAAGACCAATCCAGGGGCGCCTGGGTGGCTCAGTGGGTTAAGCCTCTGCCTTTGGCTTGGGTCATGATCTCAGGGTCCTGGGATCGAGCCCCGTATCGGGCTCTGTGCTCAGCAGGGTGCCTGCTTCCCCCACTCTCTCTGCCTGCCTCTCTGCCTACTTGTGATCTCTCTCCATGTGTCAAATAAATAAATAAAATCTTTAGAAAAAAATAAGGCCAATCCAAACGGGCTTAAACAGAAAGGGAATATGGGGGCTCCCACAGTGAAGTCCGAGGGCACAGAGAGAGGGCTCAAACTCCGTTTTTAGGGGTGAGGCTTGGGGAAGAGCCCTGTGATGGATAAAAAGCCCACTGGGACATCTAGTGCTGGGAGGGTTGGGGAAGCATGCACTGTTCCCCCAAGGACGGGAAGTCACCAGAATGCACCATTCCCTCCACACCTGGTTATAACCTTTTGCGAAATTCAGTTTTCTGTCTGTTGTACTGGGCATCTGGGGCTGATTTCTCAAGCAGCCCAGGTGCTAGGCATGGTTTTCCTGACACCGGCCGCTGCCTGAAGCAGATTCTTCACCCGCTGCTGATGCAAAGCTTTCCATCCCTGGCCAGGCCCCCCTGAAGGTGTGACCGCCCCAGCAGAGCACAAGTGACTGGGCCCAGTGAGGGCAGAGGCTTTCGGGGTGCAGATCCCCTTTTTCTCGGGTCTGCTTGAACACTCAGGGATTCCCTCAAGGATGGCTCCCCCAGAATCATACCCTTGCAGTTGTGCGCAGTAGAAATGCCTGCACAATAAAACATCAAAGATACCATTGCTGCTAGGCAATTGGTGGGGGCGTTCCTCTCCCCCAGAGCCCTACTGACAGGCTCTCCATGGCTGGAGAGCCGGTGGACGGGCTCTCATAACATTTCACTTCACACCGCCATTCCTCCAGTGGAATCCCCCAGAATCCTGGTGAGTAGGACAGATCACCCTTCCCAAGGCCCCAGAGGGGCCCTTCCGCTTTGATTCGCTTTCCTCTCACCCTCCCCGCTGAATGTGGCTTCTGACCCCTCCTCCCTGCTCCCAGTGTTTTCTGACACCCACTCTCATTGCTTCTTGGGGGCGGCTTCCCCCTGACCCGGAGAGCAAAAAAAGGAAGGGCTGGGCGGCAGGGCTTCGAGGCCCCTCACTCAACTCCATACGGTGAGCTGTTAGCAGTGTGTCTGTGGCTATGTGGGGGTCACGCCTGGGGCCAAGACCTCCTGACCTCCTGCTCTGGTCTGGTCCTCTCCCATCTTCTCTATCTCCCTCTCCTTTTCTCCTTTCTCCTTCTTACATCTCCCCACAGCCTTCTGCCCTTCTCTCTCCCTGTGCACACTCTTCTCTCTTCAGACTAAATGAGGCTGATTGAACAAACCTTAGTACATCCAGACTATGAATATTGTAAACCAGATGATTTTATTATTTTTTTTTTATTTTTTAAAGATTTTATTTATTTATTTGACACAGAGAGAGAACACAAGCAGGCAGAGCTGCAGGCAGAGAGAAAGGGAGAAGCAGGCTCCCCAATGAGCCGGGAACCCGAAGTGGGGCTCGATCCCAGGACCCCAGGATCATGACCTGAGCCGAAGGCAGACGCTTAACCGACTGAGCCAACCAAGCGCCCCCAGATGATGTTTTTAAGAACGTTTGTTGGTGGTGACGGGTGGTGGGGTGTGCATCTGGGTGGCTGAGTCTGTTAAGCGTCCGACTCTTGGTTTCAGCTCAGGTCATGATCTCTGGGTCTTGAGATCAAGCCCTGCATTGGGCTGCATGCTGGGCATGGAGTCTGCTTCTCTCCCTCTGCCCTCCCCTGCTTCATGTAGGCACGCATACACACTTTCTCTCTCTCTCTCAAAAAAATGAATAAATCTTTTAAAAATATGTTCTTTGGATGAGACTACCTGCGATATACTATGCACAGAAAATCTCAAGGGTGTTTTACAGTCAGTATGAGCTCAATTTTCCGATCTCCACACCCGGTCCCCAAAGATGGTACAAATCACTCAACACAGAGTCATCCATATAATACCATAGTGTCCACTTCCTTTCACCTCTGTCCTTTGGGGTGTAGGCCCTGTCCCTGGGTCAAGGCCCTTTGAAGACCCACGGAATGGCAGGTCGGGCCAGAGCCAAGAATGCATTTCAAAGGCTGGCCCATCTCACCTCCCTCTTGCCCCACTATAGTGTTTGTTACTTCCTCCCCTTGGGAGTATCCGGAGGCCCTGGCCTAGGGGAGAGATGAAGGCAGAATTGTTGGATCAAAGTCCAAACACATAATAAAGGCATCTCCCTGCCCCACCTAAGGACATGATAATGTGGGTTTACTTACACACAAACCCAGAGCAGTGGGCTGGCCCGCCATAAACCTTCTCTTATTACAAAGCCAGAATCTTTTCCATCTGTGTTTGACTTGCAGCCTATGAAATAATGTCTATAAAAATAAGATTGGAAGCGAAAATATCGAATGCAATAAATTATGGCTACACTGTGTTCCCTCCCGAGGGATGTCCTGGCCAAGAAGCCTTCAATATTTCTATCTAGGGCTGTGCTTTGTATTTTCTCATAAAGCATTCCATTTGTTGATGGGAAGAAAGAGCCTGGACTGCTGAGCTCGATTCAATAGAGCGATGGTGTTTGGCTGTCTCTACCTGCCTGGCATCTTAATTTCTCTTCCAAAGCAACAACAGCTCTGTTCTTTGTGGAGCGGCAGAATGAAAGCCAAAAGGGAGGCTGCCCGGGGTGGATTTGTTGGCCAATTTCCATCACATACCCCCATCACCATCACGACCACGAATCCAGACGCCGTCCTCATCTTCCTTCATGGATTTAACACATCTACCATGTCCCAGGCGCTGGTGAGGGCCTGGGAGGGTGGGAAACCTGAAGTATTAATAGGACACAGATATGAAGGTTTAACATCTTGTGGCAGATGGGCCAGATAGACCAATAACTTAGAAGAAGAAGGAAACTCAGCAACAAGGAACAGAGAAAATTCTCTGAGAGGTCAAAGGAGGGAGACATAAAGAGGCGTTTCAGTTGAGTCTGGAAGGGTGGGTTGGAGCTGGACTTGCAGGACTGGAAAGAAAGGCTTTCTTGGAAGAGTGACTGAGGTACAATAAAGCACAAAATTCTAACACAGGGTTGAGGAGGGGAGGAATGAACTTGTCTGGCTGGACCACAAAGGGCATGAGGGGCAATGAGGGAAGTCAAGTTGAAGGCTGGATGGATCCAGGTCAAGAAATAGGAGGGCTATAGGAGAAAGTTACTCAGTCTACGGGTTTGGGCCTTTTATATGGTGGGATGTGAAGAATCAACAAGAAGTTACTGAGATGTGGTAGTGGAGCAGGTTTTGAAGCTAATCATTGTAGTGCCATCTTGGAGCCAGTGGACATTCTCTCCTTTCTCTCCACACTCACTTCCATGAAAAGATCACAATTCCTCCCCCTTCTTGGCTGATTCAAAAGTTCAGCAAAGATGATGAATGTTAGCTATTTGCTTTAAATCCAACCACTTCACACTCTGTCCCTCTGCCTTGAGCATCTGTGGCGGAGAAGAGAGGGAGAGGGATGAGAAGGGAGCACAGAGAGTGTTACTCATACCTCAGGATGAGTTAGTGCTTTGGATCCTTTCTAGAAAGTGGATTTGGCTTGGGAGAGGCATGAGGGATGAGGTGCTTGTTGGGTTGGCAGGTACCATAAGAGGAGTGGGGAGGACAGACGTGAGTCCACTCACATGGCCTGCTCTGCCCTAGATGTGGCTCTGAAGTGTTTGGCTCAGAGGAGAGAACCCCAGGGTGCGAGACAAGGGCCGAGAGACAGTGGGAGGAAGCCCAGACTCCGCTTGTGGATGGATGGACGAGGCAGGGGCCACTCTCTGTGGCCTATGTTCTTGGAGTGGGGGTGACGCTTCCCTCATCCCACTTTTCTGATGATTCTGATGGGCTCCTTGGGAGTCGTACTCATCGGGCATTTCGGTACTTTCTAAATTCCTCACTTGGCTTTAGTTAATTCCTCCCTCGGCCCCCAGGGCAATTATATCCCTTTATTCTCTCCTCTTGTTCTAGTCTGTGTAGAGGGAGGAAAGTGGACCAGTTGTCCCACTGGGGCTGGCCCTCTATTCTCATCCTCTGGCCGATGTTGACGATGGGGGCTTGGATCTCTCTTTCTACCCCACGGCACACGAGCATGAGTCTGAGGAGCTGGGACTGTGGGAGAAGAGGCGCTTGGGACTGGCCCCCGTCTCGCTGCCATGTTGTGCTCTGAGGAAGAGGGGAGAGGGCTCTTCCAGGCCGCACTGGCAGCCCGGCCAGCACTTGTGGTAGGCGGTGTTTATGAGAACGCACAAATGTTTATGCGAGATTGCCAACTGGTTATTTATGAGTCTCTCAGCCTTTCCCCAATAAAAGCTGTTCCCTCAATGTTCTGACAGGCCTTGCATCTGTAACTAATGTGTCACTTGCTCAGCTAATGCAGTTCACTTGTGTTTATTTTTGCAGAAAAGCAATTTATCCAGCCACTCTGGGAAAAAAAAAAAAACAACAAAAAAACAGCTTGTCAGGAGCCTTCTTTGGAGCAGAGTGTTTTTCCTCAAAAGAAACCCCAAATGTCTCTTAGCGCAGGGGAGACTTTTGGTGCGTCAGTGTGTCCGTGGGTCTGTCCTGTATGGGAGAGTGTGTGGCGTGGCTGGCATGGGCCCCAGCTCTGTCCCTAGGATCCAGAGGTGTGTCTTTGTGCCTCCATCTGTCCAGGTCTGGGTGGGCTTGAGATCATTTTTTAAAAAGGCGCTGGGAGTGGGGCTGGATCTCACTGTGCATTCCCTCTGGGGGAGATAAATCAAAGCTGGGAAAGTAGGTTATTGGCCGTTGAAGGGCCTGGAGGTGGCAGTTGGGGGAAGGCCAGGAGGAGGGAGAAGGTTAAAAGGGAGGCTGGCTGGCTTCATGGCAGACGGAGCGCTAGCGCTGGCAGGCCAGACCGGTGACTGTAAAGCCGCAGAGGAAGGCTGGCTTCCTGAGTCCGTTCATTTTCTCATTCCCACTCTGTTTTCCTTCAGGATTGGCAGTAAACCTTTAGAGCAGAAAGCCTGCTACCCGGGTTTGTGTGGGGATGTTGTGAGAAAGGGAGCCTGAGAGGTCATTTCCAGCTGCACAAGCGGATTTCTGGGGAAAAGGACCAGGAAGTGGAGTGTGTGTGTGGGTGGGTGGAGGGCACACAGACACCCAGGGGACAGGAGTCTGGCTGAGCTGGTGGGGTCTGCCAGGAGGAAACAGGGACACCCACTTGGGCCGGGGAAGGTCCTGGCTATCTCTGTGGTCCTCATTATCATCCCATAGATTGTTCTTCTGACTCTGGCCTGTCAATGACCCAGCCTGGGCTGGGCGGGAGAGTCCAGCAGGCTCCTGGCAGACCCTGCCGGAGGCTGGACGAGCTCCTGGCTGCCTGTGGCCCACCACGGCCGGTCGGCAGGAATGAGGGCATACTAGGACGGTGGGGCCTGTGCCCTACGCCAGAGGGGACTTGGCACTTGAGAGCCCAAATAAGATGTCTTCTCACAGCTTAGACAAAATCTTCGCTGCCTCATCCTGATTTGCAGGAAAATATGAAGTACACAGTTCAAAGTTTTCTCAACCTTGAGTTTTCTGCCAGTAAGTTTTCATTAAACCTTTGGCGCCCGCCGAGTGATAAATCAGTTGACGTTTGTATACCCACCGAGAGAAGGAGAGTTGTGCTCTGCCTGAAGCCTGTTTTTTACAGCCCTGGGTTTGTGGCAGTAGTAGTTCTGTCTGGTGTCCATAACCTGGCTGTGAGGTGGGACCCCACTCAAGGTTTCATTGGCTAGGTGACGTCCACGTCACCCCTTTGTGTCCCTGTGACCTGAGTGAATTTGACTAAGGAGTCTGCTTTTCATTTTGGCAGCGGCATGTGCTTGTAGGAGAAAGGTGAGGGGCAGAAAGATGTCAGGGCTGTACTCTAGTTTCCAGGGAGGGAATTCAAAGGGGACAGACAGAGTTGGGGGTCTGGGTGGTGGTGGAGGCAGTTGGACAGTCAGATTTGCTCTTTTGATCTTTCCATCTCCTTGTCCCTCGAGAAACCCCCTGCCCCTCCCTTCAGGGCCCCCAGAGGGCATGTGCCCTTGGCCCCCGTCCCCAGAGGGGCCCCCCCATCCCCGCCTTTCTTCTGCTTCAGCTTCCCCCTCCCTCTGGTCACCCTGGGGCTGAAAGCTCCTTGCCGCTGAAGTCCTTCCCACACTGGTGGCCTTTTCTCAGTGGTGAGTTGGAAATCTCCGGGGTGGGTGCAGGCATCAGTCCCACCCACACCTTCCCCGTCCGATGGACAGCAAATAGGTGGGGGGGAGCTTTGAGTCTGGGGGTGGGGACAGAAGGACCAAGGGGATGCTCTTGTACTAGGGAAAAGAGGCTTGCTTTAGAATCTGTCAAGGAAAACACAAGCCTCCAGCCCCCCTGGTTTGAGGGTCACCTCCTCTTCCAGCACAGTTGTCTGTTGGGCTCCCTGAGGCTCTCCCTCCTGCTCCACTGCAGGCTGTATGACAAAGCTGTCTTTTCTGCCATGGCCCTCTCTTCTATCCCAGGCAGGCTGGCACCTTCCACCTTGGCTGCTGCAAGCCAGGGACGGGCTGTCCTGTGAACATACACATCATGGAGCCATGTTAGTCCATGAGCAAGGTTATTCTCAGGTCCTAAAATGAGGATTTACAAACTCCAGCGTGCACAGGGACCCAGGAGGAAATGCAAGGGGAGGGGAGACAGGCCCCAGAACGAAGGTAAGGGCCCTGGGCCTGGCGGTTGGGAAGCAGGGGCAGTGGTAGGCACCGCAGCTACCATGCTCCATGCACAGTGGCGACCCCATTTGCAGCAGGGGGTGCTGCAGGAGGGCCATGCCCACCCAGGGAAGCCAGCGGTCCTATTTTCAAATCTGGACTTTAGTGTGAACTGTCCGAATGTTGTGTAGACAACAAACTTCAATCTACAATGTGGTGTCGGCCCAGTAGTACGGGCCTCATGCCTGCTGGCTGGCTGTGGCTAGTTCTCCTCTCTGCTGTTGTGAAGTGGGGCAGAGCTGTCATTCTGGGTGTTTCGAGATGTGTGCCCTGACTCCCCGGCCCTTGCCCCAAGCTAATTTCGGGATGCCTGCTTCAGGGAGCTACGACAGCTCGAGAGTTGAACACAGAGCTGGTTTGCTGAGAGCAGAGCTTTAACCGAAGCTGTCCTCTTTGGGGGACATAGGCTTACTTTTTCTCCAGGCGGGGACACAGACCCCTGTTCTTTCACTGAGTATGATCCTGTGGAAGGCCCTTTTGGACCTGGCCTCTGGGGAGCCGGGAGCAGGGAGGGAAGGCAATGGTCATCCTGGGTCAGGGCACCTTATCCGAGCAGGTGACAGATGGAGTGTCAAGGACGGTTTCTAGGTTTCTGGTTCGGGCGGTGGGGGATGTGTCACTTCCCCAGGGAGGGAACGCTAGAGAATCTCTGGTTTGGGGGGGAAGATCTGGACATCTCTGGATTCTGCCCTGTCTTCCTAGTTTGGAAGTGGGGGAAGGCAGCTTTTGGCCTCAGATGTGGCATTGGAAGTATGGCCATATGTAGCCCTGGGTGGGGACACGTTCTGGGCTCAGCTGGGCTCCCCATAGACACAGCCTGGCCATGACTCCCAAGCTCAGGAGCTCCACTCATATTGGCCCCAGGGTCACTGGGGCTTCTGGGATCCTCTAGTGGCATGGAAAGTGTTCAGGTCTCAGCTCTGCACTTTCAAATGTGACCTTGGGAAATGATGTCACTTCCTGGGTGTCCGTCCCTTGTCTGTAGAGGGTCTGGCTGGTTGATCTCCAGCATCCAAGCAGCCTGCAAGTTCTCTGACAATTACTCTGTTGCTGGCTGCTGCCATAGCTCAGTCTGACCCATCTTTCAGAGCGAGGATGGGACTTTACTGCTCTCACCGCAGTCAGTGCCCTGCAAGGCACAAGGTAATAGGGGCTTAATGTATGTGGAATGAATGAGCAAGTGAGCTCCTTGGCAGCAGGGAGCTAATCCCGCACACAGGAAATAAGCAAGCAGGTGACCCCTGGGGCAGACACATTCTTGCTGTGATTTCATCCTGGCTCCTGGTGGCCAGGGAGAGTGAGGGCACTATAGGCTGAGGGCCACTCAGGCCTTGAGGCTGGGGCCTGTCTCTCAGTCCAGCAACTTCTATAGACTGGCTGGTGGGTCCTGGGCCGCCCTACCCCAGAATTGCCTTTCCAAATCCTTCCATGTCTCTGGATGTTCAAAGCTTTTTTTTTTTAATTTTTTTTAATTTTTTTTTAAAGATTTTATTTATTTATTTGACAGACAGAAATCACAAGTAGGCCGAGAGGCAGGCAGAGAGAGAGAGGGAGAAGCAGGCTTCCCGCTGAGGAGAGAGCCCGATGCGGGGCTCGATCCCAGGACCCTGGGATCATGACCTGAGCCGAAGGCAGAGGCTTTAACCCACTGAGCCACCCAGGCGCCCCTTTTTTTTTTTTTTTTTAATGCTCATGTTTTGCAATGCACCAGGCTGGTGTATTTGAGAATGAGGCAGCCTCTGGGCCACACCTGTGGCCAGTTCTGCTGCCGGAGGGCAGGAAGGGAGCCGGAGCCAGGCCCAGACTCCTAGTTCTCAGAGGAGATGGAGCAGAAGCAGAAGCTGGGTCCATCTGTGTGGCTATGGGATTTGTGGCTGCAGCTGTGGCCCAGGCCTGACTAGGCCCCTGTTTGGAGGAAGGCGAGAGTCTAGAGTCTAGGGTGGGTGAGGGTTGGGCCATCTGGGAGAATCAGTCTACAGGGTGACAGCAGAGCTTTTGGGACTCAGGCAGGAATCTTGGGGTACATCCCTTCACCCTGGCCTCGAGCACAGTGGGGGCTTTGTGATTGCTTGCTATTACCCCTCTGAGTGCCCTAGCCAGAGGTCTCCCCCAAGTGCCTCATGAACCTCATCTCTGGGTGATGCAGGAGTGAAGTGAGGGATCCAGATTTGGCTGTGGATGGAGGGCCCTAAGTGTTTCCAGATCCCCTGGCGCCAGGATCACTGGAGGGTTGGGGACGCTTGTCTAGCCAGGTGGGGGCCAGGTCTGTTAGTTGCCATTTTCAGGGCCTCAATTGTCCCCCATCCTGATGGGTTTATTTGGAGAGAATCTTGGGGATTTGGGGGATGGGGCAATTAGTGTAACTGAGGAAGGGTCTCTGGGAGCTGGGGCTGCCACTGACCCGGTGACTGAAAAGACAGATGTATTTGCTCAGGGTTCCGGAGGCTGGAGGTCCAAAGTCCAACTGCAGAGTTGGTTTCCTCAGAGTCCTCTCTCCTTGGCCCGCAGGCGGCCACCCTCTTGCTTCTCTTGCTATCTTCTTCACGTGGCGGTCCCTCTATGCATGCACCCCTGGTGTCTCCCTGTGTGTCAGAGTCTCCTCTTCCTGTCAGGACACCTGTCCGATTGGATTAGGGCTCATCTAACAGCCTCATTTTATTTTAATCACCTCTTTAAGACCCCATCTCTGAATACAGCCATCTTCTGAGGTACCAGAAGTTGGGGCTTCAGTGTATGGATTTGAGGGGCACACAGTTCAGCCCATACTAGGGGGCATGGAGACCACAAGCAGGGCCAAGCACAAGATTGCATGAGGGCACTATACCTAAGGGAGTGCTCTTCATATCATAGATACTGTTATTATTTGGAAATCTTTTTCGTCTTTTTACAGTAATCATGTTAGCTCCGAAGGTGGTCAGTGTGTAATGCTTACTGCAGATTTCCTGCAGGTGGCAGTAGAGTCCTTGTTCTAACATGATCTGTATGTTACAATAATTTCCTGACTAATAGAAATATTGAAGAAGGAGCACAGTTTTCTACATAGACATGTATGTTTGGACAGGTAGTGGCCAGGTCACATGACTGTCCAGGGTTCCAGGGTGGCTTGGAGGAGCCATGTGACCTCGGTTAGCCATACCGATTGAGTCTGAGCAGGGTCCTAAGAGCATCATGGTTCCATGGATTAAGTTTAAGGAGGGAGGTCATGTGACTCCAACCGCCTTATAGACTGGGCTGGTCACGAGGCTATGGCTTCTCTTGATCTTGTAATGGCCCTGTTCCTTCAAATATAGATAGAATCTACTCTCAGAGCCTATGGAGGAGATATGGGTGGTCTTAAACTATCCCCATTCTCACCACCCAGGAGCAGTCTGGGACCCTTGTGGCCAAAGTTGGCATGACTACCAAGTCTTCCTCACTGAAGGCTTCTGGGAGCCCCCTCCTTCTTTCTGAGAGCTCTGTCTCATGGCTCTGTGCACAGGGGGTTCCTGAGATTTCCCAAATGCAGGTCTGACTCAATCACATTTAGGCTCAAACACATACTCAGGCCTGATGCGCTTCCCTGGACCACCATGCTCAATCCCCATAGCTTTCCTGTGAGCTGGATTCTAGCATCCTCTTTTCATGGACATGCAAACAAAGGCCTAGGACGTTAGGTGGCTTGCTCCAGGTCTCGTGGCCAAGTGGCAGAGCAAGATTGAGAGCCAGGTCCTTCTGATTCCAAAGCTGAGAGCAAGGCTGTTTGCTTGGTTCTGCACAGACAGAGCGTATGTGACAAGTGTGACCATAGTAAATGAGGGTGTCCCTGCTGCCCTGTGCCCTGGCCCCTCACTGGGACTGCTGGCCGCAGGGTGGTAGACAAAAGGGTCCTCCCACCTCTCTTCTGGTTCTCCCCCGTCCTGCTATCCTGGGAGACAGCACCCCAACATTTTTAGCTCCAAGACTGGCATCTTTGAATCTATCTAACCAGCAGACAAGGTCAAGCTGCTGTCTCCATGTTCCAGAAGCCTGGAGATGTGTGGCAGCTTGACCTCTCCATTCCTTCCCTTCCCCACTCCCGGGTCTGTTTCTCCCACTGCACTCAGCCATAGGTGGGACTGGTATGATGGGAACTCTTCTCTTTTGTCTTTGCTAACAGGCACTCTGACTCTGGGGTTGAGGCTGTTAGAGCATGAAAATGATCTCGCCATGCTTCATGGATCATGTTTTTGCCCTTTCTTGATGCTGTTTCGGGGAGAGGAGGGATGGGCTTTGGCCAGAGGTCCAGCCCTGTGAGGGTGGCCAGGCTGCCCAGCCCACCTGTGGGGCCATTGCAGGGGCAACACGTGTGTGTGTCTCTGTCTCTGTATTTGCATCTAGGTGCATGTGTGCACCCTAGGTGTCCCGCAGGCTGGACACTAGGCCTGATGCTGTTGAGAGTAGAGTCTCAGGCTTGGTGTCCATTTTTCTCAGTGATCCTGGATGTTACCTTTCATCCTCCCCTGTAGCTGTTGGGGTCTTTGCCTTGAGACCAGAGAATTTTCCTTTGGAACCAAGCGGGCCTCACTACCCTGGGGAGGGCAAAAAGCTACTTCCAAAAGCAAATGGGAACATGGTGTTGCTGGGGAGCCCGGAGCTGATGGAACCTTGTTTAATTCTGAAGGAATGTGCGCGGGTTCTGGCCCAGCAGAGCAGGCCCTGGCCTGACTGGGAGCCGCAAAGCCCCTGGCCAGTGGGGGCTGCCTCTGGAACAGGGAGTTGGGCTGGTCAGAGGCAAGCTGTTCCAGAGATGACAATCATACGATCAGGTATGGCTGGAATGGGCCAGGGCTGAGAGAAGCCCGTGGTGCCTTCCTCAGAGCCTCTGGGTAAGTGTACCTAGCTCCGTGCTGGGGAGAAAAAGCAGGGAAGTTTGTACCTTCCCCCCTCACAGCCCAGTTCTATACCCTTGAGGGAGTGTGGCATTTAGCAGAGAAGAGCAAAGCCCCCAACATGGTAAGAGGTGTATCAGGGATGGGGTGGGGCAGCATATGGTGTAGAGAGAAGGAGAGAGGAACCATCTCTGTGGACTCTGATCATCAGGGAAGACTTCTTGGAGGAAGTGAAGGTTTAGCTGGGCCCTGAAGGATGGTGAGGATTTGGGGGGGAAAAGGACATTCCAGGAAGAGGAGAGGACTTTGCAAAAGATGCAGAGCTGGAAAAGGGCAAGACCTTCTTGGAATGACAGTGCCCACACTGGCCCAGAGAGGGCCTGGGAAGAGAGGAGTGGCAAACGAACAGGAAGGTCAGCTCTGATATATCAAGGGAGCTCTGGGTGCAGGCCAGAGTTCATCCTTAGGTGATAGGGAGCTATTGAAGGTTCTTGAGAGGAGGAGCGACCTAATGAAAAGAGTGAGTTGTGTAGGAAGAGAGAGACGGGCCAGGTGATCAGGTCAGCTGCTGGGTGGGGATGGAAGCTGCCAAGAGCAGAAAAGGGGAAGGCAGGGGACTATTTGGGATGAGGAAATATAGGGCTATGAGGGGTCAATAGCTGAGACCTGGGGAGCAAAGGGGGCAGAACGGAATTCACTCCGCATTTTGTGACCCTTGGACATTCTTCAGGTCCTGTTTCTGCGTTGGGATCCCCCTGAGCAGAGAGCGCCAGGTCAGCCTGAGACGGCTACTTGCTCACAGGACTGCGGAACCAGATGGGCCTTAGAGACCGAGACAGAGGCCAGGCCCTAACCCAGCCCACGACCTGGCCCGTCCTTTGTCTTCTTGCCCAGAGTGGCCCTGGCCTCAGCAGTGGGCTTCTTGTACCTCATCCACGGACAACAAGCAGCATCTGTCACCGGAAGCCGGTGTTAATCCATGGGGCAGAGGAAGGGAGCCCTAGAGCGTGTGTGAATGCTGCAGGAGTGTGATCTCTGTTTAGGCCTCGGGGGAAGCTGGGGTGCAGGATACCGCCCAGCCTGGGTGTGTGCACACTGTGGTCTGTGTCCATCCAGCGCAGTGCGAGGGCACATGCAGTCTGGTTCTGCTGGCCCCAGGGCCTGGCCTATAGTGAGTGTCTGTTTGTTGAGGGAATAAGAATGAACGTAGGCCCAACTCAGGCCCCTGGTGCAGACGGCCTTCCAGAAACGGCAGCCATAGCCAGCTAAAGGTGTCGTCCCTAGAGGCCTGGGCCTCTTCAGTGTATAGACACCATCTTAGCTGTCACTCCCACCCTGCCCCATACACCCAGGGCAAGCCTGATGGTGTCTGGCTGTGCCTGTGACTCCACCCTGTCCCTCCCCCATGTCCCTGGTCTCTGCAGGCTGGAACCGCAGCCCTCTTTGCCCATTCTGAGCTCAGTGCTTCCTGCAGTTATGAAGTAAAGCCTTGAGAACATCCCCGGAAAATGGGCTTGGCCTGGAGGTCGGGGCAGCTCCTGGCCTTGGGAAGATCCTGGGTGATGGGGCAGGAGTCTGGCTAAGCAGACAGGCTTCCCTTCTGGAGGTGAAGGTGATTATAGTCTTGTGGAGTCAGCATTATCTGCTAGTTTGTGGAGTTTTCCAAGCTGGGGATGGTAAACCTCTCTGGCAGGCATGATGTCAGGATCCCCAGTGACTGGCTGTGCCTGCACGAGCCAGAGGCCTGATGAATCATGTGGGCCAGGATCTGGGCTCCTACACTCATGGGCCAGACTGTGGGGCTCCTTGGCCAGGGCCTGAGTGGGCTTGGGGGTGCTGCTTGCCCTATGCCCTCCCTCAGCCTCTATATCCACTCCCTCACCCCTCTGCCTCTCCCTCCCTAGGCACCCACACAGGCAGCTCTGCTTGTGCTTTCCCAGGTTCTGGAAGCTTTCTGGGCCCATCAGGGGACCTGAGCTCCTATCTCCGATGGGTTTGCTGCACCCAAATAACTCGAGCCCCAGCAAAACGTACCGTTTGGCTGGTGGCAGTCTTCCTCAGAATGCCCTGAGCCGTACACCCCTTCATCCTCCTGGCACATTTGAGGAGTACCTTCCTTCCCGTGATGGTTTCATCCTCACGCAGACCTAAAGCAATACTGGGCCCCTCCACACTGCAGCCTGAGGCAAAAGGGAACATCAGTAACACCGGTCCTCTCTCTATTTAAAAATCTGGTATTTCCTTCAGCCATTATCAATATTTTGCATGAGTTTTCATTTAAAAAAATATTGCATTCAAATCTGATTTTCTTGCCTGCTGAGGCCTCAGGTGAGCACTTGAAGACCGACTCTGCTGCCCGTGTGGAACACCCCCCACATTTGTGCTCCTGCCAGTTTGGGGCCCCCCTTTGCTGCTAATGGCAGTTTCCCGTCCCTTGTCACATTCCATCTTCTGGCACAGCCTTCTGGAGTACATTTGCCATCACTGGTTTCTCCTTCCCACAGCTGGGGAGCTGAAGCAGAAAGGTGAGACTTGTCCTGAGGTGTTCCCTGCATAGTCCCAGGAGGTGGCTGGACTGTCCCTAACCCGGGCCTCCTGAGGACCCCCCTCCCCCAGTGCTGGAGCCTGGGGCTGGGAGTCCCTTTGCTGGGAGCCCACCCCTCAATGGGCTGTTTGCCTGCACGGTGGGAACCCTCTCCAGGCCCCTGGCCGCACACAGTCTTCCTTGTGGGGGTGGTCTTGCCCACCTCCCCGGGGACTCTGCAGGGAGAGTGTAACATGTTCCCGCCGGGGGCCGAAGGAGGGAGCAGATTTCAACGGTGTGCCTCCTGGAAACCACATCAAATGGGGTAGCTAGGAATTAATAAATAAATTTGGGAGACAAGTCAATTACCCTCCCCTTGTGCCCCGTCCCTGGGGGCAAACAGCAGCCTGTGGTTCTCAGCCCGAACACGCCTTCCTGGGGGCAGGCCCAGCGAGCCAGGCAGCTGGCTTCTGTCAGATTAGCTGGGCGAGATGTGACAGGCCTCTGTCCTCTGGGGAAATGGCTCCCTTCCTGGGAGGCGGTGAGGACATTCCCAGGTTGTTGTGTTCCTGCCCTCTCCCTGCACCCCTCCCTCTCTCCCTCCCCTCGTGGGTGGGTGTCCATATCATAGCCCCTCCCACAGTCTCTTGTCCAGTTAGTCACAGGCCCCAAGTCCCACAGTGATAGCTGTCAGGTGCAGTTGCCATGGCTTCAGGAGATGTCTGCAAAATTCACGGACCAGTAGGAGCGCTGCCTTGTTAGTCTCTTCCAGACACATGGGCACTATTATTTCAAAGACTGGACTACTCGTTGCCTTGGAAAACATTTATTCAGTCCGCAAATATTTTTAAATGCCCTGCTTTGGGGTGGTTTTTGCTACGTTGTGGAGATAGAGAAAAGAGACACACTCTTGCCCTCTAGGAGCTTAGAGTTGTCCTAGGAGGTCAGACCCTGCACAGACAATCCACCATGCAGGGCACCAGGGGGGCATCTAGCCCAGCCTAGGGGGTGTCCCGGGGGGGTTCCTGAGTAGATGTCACCTGGGCTACCTCCTAGGGGATGAGTTGTCATCCAGGAAAGAGGATGTGGAGTGCTGTTCCAGAAGGAGGGAACAGCGTTTGCTAAGTCTCAGAGCCAGGGGAGGGCCGTGAGCTGCACGGTAGCATGTGGAGGGGGCAGGGAGAAGGGCCCAGCAGAGAGGCTGACTCAGGTGTGGCCTTGAGCTACACCTATTTGTGAACAAGGTTGCATGGGGCAGGGAGGGATGGCCTGTCAACTTTCTTCTTTTGGCCTTTTTTTTTTTTTTTTAAAGATTTTATTTATTTTTTTGACAGAGATCACAAGTAGGCGAGAGAGAGAGAGAGAGAGAGAGAGAGAGAGGAGGAAGCAGGCTCCCTGCTGAGCAGAAAGCCCGATGCGGGACTCGATCCCAGGACCCTGGAATCATGACCTGAGCTGAAGGCAGAGGCTTTAACCCACTGAGCCACCCAGGCGCCCCCTTCTTTCGGTCTTTTAAAAGTGATTGGATTATGGATTCTTTTCAGCTTTCTTTGTGCCTTGGGCAGGTGGGGTGCTGGGTATTTTTCCTATTTAGGAACAACATACGACTCCATAGAACCCAGCAGACTGCAAAGAGAAAGGAATGATCCTCAAAATACCAGAGCAGTATCTTGAAAAAATGTGTCCCCCTTCGGACATACACTGCCCCGGAATGTTCTATGGTTGCCTTATGGAGGCGTGCTCTATAGGTGAAGGATTCTCAAGTCAAGATTTAGTAGGCACGATGATCTCTCGAAAAATTTATTGAAAATGTGGGTGCTTGGGATCTGACTCAGTGGGGGCTCAGCGGTGTGAGTTTTTAGTAAACTTCGTGGTAAATCAGATGCAGTCAGAAGAACATGCTTTGAAAAACCCATTCCAGCTTTGCGCAGTGGCAGTATCGTAGCCAATGAGGTTTATCCGAGGCGCGATTATTGCTAATTGAAAAACCCATTCCTAGAATCTGGAAGATTTGGCCTGGGGAATTTGCTTGCAATTCAGGAGGCTGCCACCAGATGGCAGTGGTGCTTTGCAATGGCTCTATGCAAAGCCCTCTTCTCCCTTTTTTTTTTTTTTTTTTTTTCGTCGGGGCTATTGCTGGAGACACAGTTCTTTACCACAAGAATGTATCGACAACAGGTAATTATTTTAGATAATTTCTAGGACTATTGGTCATGAAATCTGAAATGTCACAGCTTAGTTTTAAATTTAAATGGACGCTCCAAACATTAGAGCTGAACTTTTCCAATTCAGGGGCCACTGGCCTTGTGTAGCTTTGAGCGCCGGAAATGTGCTTCGTCTGAACGAGGATGTGCTGAAAATGTAAGAAACACGCTGAATTCCAAAGACCAAAAAAAAAAAAAAGAAAAAAAGAAAAAAAGAATGTATACATATCTAGCTAATAATTTCTATCATGATTACATGTTGAAGGTACACTATTTTGAGTTAAATAAAATTTTATTACTAAAATTAATTTCATTGTTTCTCTTTACTTTTTCAAAGGGAATACTAGAAGATGTAAAATTATATAGGTGGCACACCTGTTCTATTTCTGTTGGGCAGCACTGCATTAGAAAAGGCCCAGACTTGAAGTCCAAAGACTTCCATTTAAGTTCCAGTGTAAATACTCATTGCGTGCCTTTGGGCAAGTCGCGTACCTTCACTTAGTCCCCATTTCATCATCTGTAAAAAAAAGGCGTAATTACAGCGGGCCTACTTACTTAAAAGAGTTATTTAAAAGACCGAGTGAGATAATGGGACCGAAGGAGCTTGTGTAAACTCTAGAGCATCACAAAGGGATCAAATTACTATTGTGTGGTTACTGATAAACAGGAGAACCCGGGTCAGACCCTTCACCAAGGTCACTGGATTGGGCACTTCCAGATTCTTGAGAGTTTACGACCCACCCACCAAGATAAGGAGTTACTGTATGCCCTTTTGAAATGCAAAATGACAATATAGGGTTAGAATATGATTCAAGTTAAGTAATGGGAAGCAACACAAGGCATATAAATCTTCCTGGACTTAGGTCCTGATAAACCCATCGTAAGCTGAAAATAGTAAATCAAAATGCATTGAATACGCTTCACCTCCTCAAGATGATAGCTTATGCCAGCCCACCTTACATGTGCTCAGAACACTTACATTGGCCTATGGTTGGGTAAAATCCTCTAACACAAAGCTTGTTTTACAGCAGCGTTGCCCATCTCATGTAACGGATTGGATACTGTACTGAAAGTGAGACTCAGGGTTATTGCTGGGGTGTGGAGTGGAAGTAAGGCAGTGGGCTGTTGACCCGGGTGATCGCAAGGCTGCCTGGGAGCTGGGGCTGCCACTGCCCAGCGCCTCGAGAGAGGGTTGGACTGCATATCGCTAGCCTGGGAAAAGGTCCAAATTCCAAATTCCAAGTTTGGTTTCTACTGAATGGGCATTGCTTTTGCACCATCATCAAGTCAAAACCAAAACCAAAACAAAACAAAAACATGAGCTGAACCACCATAAGTTAGGGGCCATCTGTATATAGTTAATAGTGAGTCATTTCTTTTTCTACTTGAAAATGCACATTTATTGAACTGGGACTGTAGGATTGGAAGGTTGGGTTGGGGGGGAGAGTAGCATTTTGTCTCTGTCTGCAAAGGGGTTTATCATCTGAGGGAACAGACACAGGTGATAAGAAAGAGAGTGGAGACAACCGTGGAAGCCACCAGCCTGGGGGCCAGTAAAGGGAACACTGGTGTTAGGAATAAGAGACAGGACACCCAACTAACTCTCCCTTTTCTCCTCTTCCTTACTAACTAGAATCTTGACTTTTGGGGGGTTGGCAATTGGCCTAGCTTAAATACTACATTTTTGGGCCTCTTTCGAAACTAGGCGTCGCCACACAGTTTAGTTCTGGACAATGACCTATAAGCAGAAGTTGGATTGGGCTTCCACAAAATCTCTATAAAAGGGAGAGACGTTCATCCAGGGTGCACACAAGAGCCTTCGGCCCTCCTTGCCCGGTCTGTGGGTGTGATGGTGGCGACTCCGGCAACCATTTTGTGATTGTGAATTTAAAAGTCTCACCCTCCAGTAGCAAGGAGAAAGCTAGAATCAGCCTGGGACCTGGCTGACATTGTGCGGATGCTAGACTGCTCTGAATTTTCAACCTTTGCTGTTCTTATTATGTGAGAGAGATGCTTCTCTCTCATTGTTTAGGCCACTGTTGTTGGGGTTTTCTGTTCTATGTGGCCAACCTGACTGCTGAATGACAGTGAGCATCTCAGTGTTTATGTCAATGCTCCCCGGCTCCATTCGCCTATGATTTTGTTGTGGTCTGGGGCCAGAAGGGCACATGGGACAGATAGGGCCACTTTTAAGCCCTATTGCAGCAATCTGGGTGGTAGTGAAGTGTCCTTCCCCTCTTCAGGAGGACTAAGAACCCCAGAGAAGGAGAAAAAAAGAAATGCCACAAAAAGCCACATTTAATGGGTGCTTGGGTGGTTCAGTGGGTTAAGCCTCTGCCTTCGGCTGGTGCCATGATCTCGGGGTCCTGGGATCGAGTCCTGCTTCTGGCTCTCTGATCTGCGGGGAGCCCGCTTCCCCCCACCTCTCTGCCTGCCTCTTTGCCAGCTTGTGATCTCTTTCTCTGCAAATAAATAAATGAAATATTTTTTTTTTAAAAGATCCACATTTAAGAGAAGTGGATATTCAGGTGCTGACTGGTGCCAGCCCATTCTATTTCATAATTGAAAAGTGTAAGGGGAAAATTAATCGGCAAAAGAGAGTTGAATCTGAACTTATATAAAAACAATTATGAAAACACATGGGGCGCCTGCGTGGCACAGTTGGTTGAACGTCTGACTCTTGGTTTCAGCTCAGGTCATGCTCTGGGGTTGTGGGATCGAGCCCTATGTCGGGGTCCATGCTTAGTGTGGAATCTGCTTAAGGTTCTCTCTCCCTCTCCCTCTGTCCCTCTGGCTCATGCTCTCTCTCTAATGAATGAATAAATCTTAAAAAAACAAAAAACACATAATAGAAAACTTACCATCCTAACCATTTGAACTGATTTCTTTTTAATCTTTGTTTCCTACAGGTTTTCTTGCAGCTCCCACCTCAGAAGACCAGCCACAGGGAAGGGGTGGGTGGGTGGTTATCTTTGGGGCTCAAGCTGACTGTCTTGACCTCTTTATTGAGATGATAATATGGACATTGAGGCTTTGCAGAAATGGAGGGTTTGTTAAAAGACCTTCCTTTAACATATGTGGGGTCGGGCTTGGTGGATTAGATAGCAGAGTTCAGCACTACCTGGATGGGAAGGGCTCAGGTAATCACAAAGAAGAGATCAAGAGCCACCCTTTCCAAGCCCAGGGCCATGGAGGAAGCATAGTAGGAATAGCAAGGAGGGGGAGGTGTGTGCTCTGATGCCCCCCAGCGCCCCCTTCACCCCGCCGTCAGCTCTTGCTAGGTAAGGCTGCAGTAACAAACAGTCCCACAGCTCTGTGTCTCCAAACGGCAGTGTCTCAGGGTGCCTGGGTGGCTCAGTCAGTTGAGCGTCTGCCTTCGGCTCAGGTCATGATCCCAGGGTCCTGGGATAGAGCCCTACATCGGGATCCCAGCTCAGCGGGGAACCTGCTTCTCCTTCTCCCTCTGCGATCTCTCTTGCTTTTGCTCTCTCTCAAATAGATAAATAAAATCTTAAAAACAGAACAGTGGCGTTTCTGTCATTCATGTCCCACGTTGATGGCTGTGGTCAGCTGGGCTCTCCCCTGTGTCTTCTCAGTCTGGGGCCCTGACTGAAAGGACAGCCCCAGTGTGGAGCACACAGTTCTCAGGGCTGGAGAAACAGCAAGGGAGCTGGCAGACTCTGACATGAGCTCTCAGCACATCTGCTTGAAGGGAGCCCGTGTCCTGCGTTCTCATGCCACTGGCCACGCCAGTCTCATGGTGGCCATGTCGGTGGGGTGGGGAAGGAGGGTCCTCCCACTGAAGTCC
The DNA here is from genome assembly GCF_902655055.1 of Lutra lutra. NCBI lineage: Eukaryota > Metazoa > Chordata > Mammalia > Carnivora > Mustelidae > Lutra > Lutra lutra. The sequence continues at coordinate 76,624,993 of NC_062286.1, forward strand.
CTAAAAGCTGCTCAGCCACCAGCAGTGGGGTGACACCCTCTTTCAGGAAGGGGTCATTGCCTCTGCTGGCAGGATGGACCCATTGCAGGACGAAGGGCTAATGGAGACTAGGCCATGGCAGAGAAAAGCAGTCGTGTCTTCCGTTCACCTAGGTGCGATCACAGCAGGACAGGCGGCTGCCCTCACAGACCGGGGCCTCCCTGTCACCCCTGCCCCCTCCAGGAGAATGTAAACACAGGCGCCCACCGACCTTTCTTTGGGGCAGGAGTTGTTTTCCTGAATCGAATGGGATCAACCTGTTCTGCGCCTCAGACCTGTTTTTAAAAGGACTTTCCTGTTTGTTTGTTCCTTTTCTTTCTTGGATTGTCCAATATTTTTATAACATACCTTGCGCACAATCAACACAACCTAGGAAAACTGTTATTAAAGAGCCAGAAAACGCTTTCTTCACACTTGTCCTCTTTTATTTCTTCTTCCTTCGGATAGGTTGCTCCTGGTTGGGGCCGTGGCCGGTGGGTGAACCTGGGGGAATGAGCTGTGAATTCGGGACAGGACATCCAACAAGGGGCCTGGGGTCTACCCTACTTCTAAAGGAGCTTGGACACCCCTTCCCCGAGCCCTCCAAGCAAATTCTTGCTCAGCCCCATATTGTTAATTTATAGGCTGCAGAGCTCTCCCTTCTCAGCTCTTGGGGCGCTGGGCTGGGCTGGTTTGACAACAGGAGCAAGTGGTGACCACACTCAGGGGATGTGAGGGGAGAGGAAAAGCCTCTTTCCCGTTACTTCAGCCCCACTGTATCATCCTTGGCAACCCTTCCAAGGTGCCTAATACTCCACGTTGGAACTCCTGCCCTTGGGCCCAGTGCTGACATCAGGAAGGTCCCACGTTAAGCTGTGAAGGCCTCAGCACAATGAGTCCCTGGGGACCCCCAGAGCCAGGGCTGTAGGAAGGTGGTTAGGAACTCTGGGAAGCGAGTAGAAGTTCTTGGAGGGGGAATGGGAGCTCAGAAAGGGGTGGAAAGAGGGACCCAGGTGAGAGACCTACCTGCACAGCTAGAAGCCACTTCTGTGGCTGGCCTTGGCCGCCACGGCAGGAAATGGAGGAATCAGCCTGGCTTATGTCCATGGGTGGGTGGAGAACAGGCATGGGAGCACCTGGGGGACAAGCGGGGTCTCTGTCCTCCCATCCCTCTATGGATGGATAGGGTTTCTGCACTGCTCCTATAAGGTGTCCCTGGTGCGGGCTACTTGGTCAGCGGAAGGGCCCCAGGCAGCTTGGCATAGGTGAGTGAGTGGGGCTGGGGGTGTCTGGGGGACAGGAGAGCTCTTCCCTACTCTCTCTGTCAGCCCACTTTCCAGAACCCTCAGAGCGTGGAATCAAAAGGAAGGTGGCCAGAGGGGCCTGAAGACACCATTTTGACCATCTCTTGTGTGAAGTATCCTGTGGTGTTTGTGGAGGTGGGCCCTGGCCCCCTTCTGCTGTTAACTCTCCCCGCAGCCCTGGGTGTCTGATGGGCTCATTGGCTCGGAGGAACTCACGGCTGATACCGGTTAGAGGTGTGTCTCCTCCCAGGGGGATCTGACCTTTACTGAAGAGGAAAGACACACTAGAGGCTGGATCACCAAGGGAAGAAAGGACCGGGAGATAATTTGAAGCAGGGAGTGCTTCTGCTCTCTCCTGTCATGAAGGTAATACTAGACAGCACCCATATTGGTAGAATATACTAGAATTTGTGAAGCCCTTTCAGATATGGTGGCTTACTTGCCTCTCCATCAGCTGACAGAGGTAGACATTTGTAAACGAAGACACTGAGGCCCAGGGAGATCAGGGATGTGTCCAAGGCCACACAGCCGCATGCTGGCAGAGCTGGGACAGGGAGTGGATTCTTCCCCTCTGATCTAGGTCCTCTCTGGGGTGCCGGCCTGCAGGGGCTCCGCCTGGGAACAGGGGTGTGAAGACAGTAAAGCCCCAAGAGGCTCGTGGAGGTACTGATGAGTGAGAGATTTGGACTCACAGGACCCGTCTTAGGATCCAAATTCCATCTCTTTCTCAGAAGTTACCTAACGGCCCGGAGCCTCAATTTCCTTACTAGTAAAGCAGAGGGTACACCCCTCCTCCAGCTTCCCCTGCCAGGGTTACTGGGAGGACCAGCAGTGAGATCCCGTGATTGAAGAATGGTTGCAAACAGCAAAGGGCCACCCTCACGCTCGATTCCAGGAAGTGAGGGCTGGACTCTCTTTGCGCTGTTCACACATTTCCTTTTGGGGGAAGCAGAAGGCTCAGAAATAGCCTTTGCTTCTGTCCTCCCTGCATCCCCCCCGGGAATTGGGGCTGAGTGTTTTCTTCTTCAAATACAAAAAAAATCAAAGCAGATGCAGAAAAACCAAAAGCTCATTCCTGCTTCCCCTCAGTTGCCCTTCTGCTCTCTGGGGCCAAGAGGAGAGGATGCTGCGGGAGGCCTGGATAGAGCTTGAGGCTTCCAGAGTCCTCCCTGCCCCGCAAGGGCTCCCGGCAGAGACCTGGGCACTGTTTGTCATCTGTCCGGAGGCCAGTGCTGGTGGACCCTGGTTTCCTTGGGAGGTAGGGCACGGAGAGAGGAGCCTGGCTTTCTCAGACCAGGCTGGTCTTGCCTGAGAGTGCCAAGGAGCCACCTGGACACACCAGAGAAATGGGTCCTGTCCTCCTAACCCAAAATAGTGACTCACTGTAACGGACACCTTTCTGGCCATTTGCACACTGGTGTTCAGAATTCTGTGAGTCTCTTTTCCCCTCTGATAATCAGTGGATGAGTTTTCAGGGCATGTTTGTCTTTTTCTAGAAACAGGGAGAGACCAGTTGCAGCATACACATTGTGAGGGACAGCTAGACGACCAGTCCCAAATAGGAGAGGGTCACAGAGTGGGGGCTGCCGACACGCCCTCCCGCCCCAGACCCAGGGGCTTGCCCTGAGATGGTTAGGAGGGCTCACTGGTCTACCTGTGTCTCCTCAGCTGTGTCTGATGGGGATCATTACTCAGAACTTGGTAACGGCAGCAAAAGGGATTCGCTGAGAGGAAGCTAACCTCTATACAGATGAACCATAAGACAGACAAGCTGTTTTCTAGACAGGCAGTCCTATCTGTGGCAATCTCAGACAATATAAGGTTTGTGTCTGGTGTTAAGTGCCAATCCCTCTTTAACAGGAGACTGAGAAAGGAATGTTCCAGGCCACATTCTCAACCAGGTTTCCAGCAGGTCCAGGTTCTGAACTTTCTTCTGGCCCTCCTCTTGCTCCAAACCATTCTGAATCCCTCTTGGTTCCATGCCAGCGGCTCCCTTTCTTCTTAGGGCTTGCAGCCTAGGAAACTCTTAGTTTCCCTAACTTCTCAGCATTGGATTTACAATACAGAGTTCAGTGGGCCTATTTTCATAGGTCTGTTTTTTTGCTGTCTGCTCTCCCACAGGCTTAGCCAGAGACTGGGGATGGTGGGTGGGGCTCCGGGCCAGCACACAGTCTGCTAACGAAGGGGGCTGTGCCTTTGAAGATTTTATTTATTCATCTGACACACACATACAGAGAGATCACAAGTAGGCAGAGAGGCAGGCAGAGAGAGAGGGGGAAGCAGACTCCCCGCTGAGCAGAGAGCCCGATGTGGGCCTCGATCCCAAGACCCTGATATCATGACCCGAGCGAGCCAAAGGCAGAGGCTTAACCAACTGAGCCACCCAGGTGACCTAACACAGATAAAATCTTAAAAGCAGGCAGAGAGAAAAGACCCAACAGACTGGCTACAGACTTCTCAATGAAACAGTGGGAGCCAGAAGGCAATAGAAAGATGTCTTCAAAGCTCTGAAAGAAATTAACTACCAAGTAGAAGCCTACGGATCACAACTATCCTTCCAAAATAAAGGGGAAATCAGGACACCTTCGGAAAAGCAGTATCTGATCAATCTCATCACCAGCTGATTTGCCCCAAAGGAAATACTAAACAGTATTCCTTAGGCAGAAGGAATTTAAACTCCAGTGTAATCTGGGAGATGCAGGAAGGAATGAAGAATAGTAAAGGTAAATACGTATGTAAATATAAATGAATATTGGCTACCTTTACAACAATGATGATATCTTGTGGAGTTTTAAATAGGTAGCAAATTAAAATACCTGAAATAACATAAATAACATTTGTTAGGGGATGATGGGAGAGGTCCTTGCATTATCCAAGAAAAAAAAGGGGTAGAAGTACTAATTTGTGGGGCACCTGGGTGGCTCAGTGGGTTAAGCATCTATCTGCCTTGAGCTCAGGTCATGATCTTAGGGTCCTGGGATCGAGTCCCACATCCGGCTGTCTGCTCAGCAGGGAGCCTGCTTCCCCCTCTCTCTCTGCCTGCTGCTCTGCTTACTTGTGATCTCTCTGTGTGTCAAATAAATTTAAAAAGCTTTAAAAAAAGTACTAATTTGTTATCACTTTGATTAATCAAAGATAGATGTTGTAACCGTATGACACAAAATTTTAAAAACGCAAAAACACCCACTCGAAAGAGTGAGTCAGGTTGGCACTATAAAAATATCAAGTTGATATAAAAAGAGGCCAGAAAAGGATCATACAACATTCAGGGCAAGTAGAAGGCAAAGAAGATGGAAGACTAAAACCCAATATAATAGTAATAACAATCAATATGGGGCACCTGGGTGGCTCAGTCGTTAAGCATCTGCCTTCAACTCAGGTCATGATTCCAGGGTCCTGGGATCGAGCCCCACATCGGGCTCCTTGCTCAGCCAGAAGCCTGCTTCTCCCTCTCCCACTCCCCCTGCTGGTGTTCCCTCTCTTGCTGTGTCTCTCTTTGTCAAATAAATAAGTACCATCTTTAAAAAAAAAAAACAATATAAGGATTAAACACTCCACTTAAAATACATCATTGTCAGAGCAAATAACAAAACCAGACCTAACTATATCCTTTTTACAAGAGACATACTTTAAATATAAGTATACAGAAAGATAGGAAGGAAAAAAGTGATAAGCTGCACAAAGAAGTTAGGATAGCTACATTTATATCAGACGAAATCGATTTTAAGGCAAAAAGCTATTAGTAGAGTTAATGATACTCCATAATAATACAAGGTACAGTTAAGTAGGAAACTTAAGCAATTCTATAGTTGTATGAATCTAATATATTATCCCAAAGTAACCAAAGCAAAAATGAAAGAACTGAAGGAGAAATAGAAAAGCCACAGTTGGGGCGCCTGGGTGGCTCAGCGGGTTAAGCCTCTGCCTTCGGCTCAGGTCATGATCTCAGGGTCCTGGGATCGAGCCCCGCATCGGGCTCTCTGCTCGGAGGAGAGCCTGCTTCCTCCTCTCTCTCTGCCTGCCTCTCTGCCTGCTTGTGATCTCTCTCTGTCAAATAAATAAATAAAAAATCTTTAAAAAAAAAAAAAGAAAGAAAGAAAAGCCACAGTCATATACTGGGGAGATGTTTTTTGGCCATCTCTCTTGGTTATTGATAGATCAAACAGAAAAATATCCAGTAAGGACACAGAAAATTTGAACAAGATGATTAATAAATTTGAATTCACTGATATAAACAGAACACAGCTTCCAAAGAACTTCAAATATACATTATTTGCAAGTACAGATGGAATCTTTAAAAAAACTGGCCCAGTGTGACACCACAAAGCAAGTCTCAACAAGTTTCACAAGATGAAATGAATATGTTGACTGAGTACACTGGAATTACGTTTAAAATCAGCAACAACAACAAAAAATTTATTAAATTCTCAAATGTTTGGAAATTAAGCAATATTTTTCCTAAATAACTGATGGTCAAAGAAGAAATCACAATGGAAATTGGGAAATTTTTTAAACTAAATGATAGTAAAAAGAGTACATTGCAAAACATGTATGATGTAGTTAATTCCAGACTTAGAAAAAAATTATTTATTTTTTTATTTTTATTTTTATTTTTTTTCCAGACTTAGAAGAAAATTTATAGCCTTACATGCTTAAATTAGAAAAGAAGGGCTGAAAACCAATGATTCAAACATCCAGCTCAAGAGGTTAGAAAAAGAAATTCAACCCAAATAAACAAAACCCAAAGGAAATTAAACCCAAAGAAAGTAGAATGGTAAAAATAATGAAGATGTGAGCACAGATTAATAAAATAGAAAACAGACAAGCGATAGAAAGGAAACACAAATTTGGCCTTATGAAAATACCAGTAAAATTAACAAGCCCTTGGCAGATTCAATCATGGAGAGAGGAGCGGGGAGAGCAAGAGAGGGAGAGTAGGGAGGAGAGAGAGAGAGTGGCAGGGGTGGGGGTAGAGGGAGAGAGAGAGAGAGGAAGGTGGAGGGAGAGGAAGAAAGAATGAATAATTGATACCAAAAATGAGGCAGGAAATTTAGATTCTATAATAATAGAATAATGATTCTATTATTAGACAGGAAGAAGATATTATGGACAACTTATGCCGATGTGTTTGATAACTTAGATGAAATGGACCAGTTGCTTGAAACAACTACAACTGAAATTTCCCACAAGTAGAAATTCTGGAAACTCAAAACCCTTAGAGAAATTGAATCCTTAGGGGTACCTGGGTGGCTCAGTCGGTTAATTGTCTGCCTATAGCTCAGGTCATGATCTTGGGGGTCCTGGAATCTAGCCCATTGTCGGGCTCCCTGCTCAGTAGGGAGCCTGCTTCTGCCTCTCCCTCTGCCTGCCACTCCCCCTGATTGTGCTTTCTCTCTTTTTGTCAAGTAAATAAATAAATGAAATCTTAAAAAAAAAAGAGAGAGAGAAATTGAATCCTTACTCAATCCAATATGTGCTTTCTGCAAAGGGAACTCTAGGCCGAAACACCTTCAGTAGCAAATCTCACCGAACATTAAAGGAAGAAATAATGGCAGGATTACATGATCTTTTGCAGAGAATAGGAAAAGGGGAAACATTTCTTAATCTGTTTTCTGAGTCTCACAAACACTTGCCACCTGACAAGGACATTACAAGAAGGAAAATTTTCAGGCCTATTTGTCTCATGAATACAGATGCAGAGTCCCCTAAAGAAATATTAACAAACCAAATCCAGAAGTAGACAAAAGATATTAGATTGTGACTAAATTTGGCTTATTACGGAAATGCAAGTTCGGTTTAGCATTGGAAAAGCATTCAGTTTGGTTTATCGCATTCATGGGATCAAGGGAAAAAGCATAACATCATCCTAATTGGTGCAGGAACATTATTTAATAAAACTTGACATACATGAATTGAAGCACTCTTAGGCAAGAAGAAAGAGAACCGACAGGATGTGTGTGTGTGTGTGTGTGTGTGCGTGCGCGTGTGTGTGCATAAAGAGAGAGAGAGATTTAAGCAACTGGCGCATGGGTTCATGCAATTATGGAGGCTGATGCAACCCCAGTGTGTAGAGCAGACCAGCAGCTGGAGACCGAGGAGGAGCCGACGACATGTGGGGACTGGTAATGTGGCGTACAGGCGAGGACGTGATGCTCGAGAGCTCTTACACATTGCTGATGGCGGCATAAGTTGAAAACTGCACAAACAGGTGCATACCCTAGGCCCCAGCCAGCCCACACTTAGCTATACACCCCCCTAGAAATGCATTCATAGGACTTCCAAAGTCATGTATGACAATGGCCTTTGGGGCTTGATTTCGGATCCCAAAACCAAATGTCCATCATCAATAGAATGACTAAACAAATACTGATATATTCATACAGTGGATACTAGTCAACAATGAGAATGGTTATTTATCCCTGTCAAACAACACGGGTGAAACCCACAAACACAGTATTGAGCAAAGAAGCCAGACACATGAGTATAGGCAGCACGATTCGGATTATAGAATGCTGGACACTGGGCAAAACTCATGTACGGTGTCAGAGGTCAGGATGGTGACATTTGGGAAGGTGGGAAAGGGTAGTGTTTGCAAAGGGCGTGGAGAGGGCTTCAGGGGTATTGCTTATGTGTTTCTGCTTTGTGGGAGGGTTGGCTGCATGGCGCAGCGTCTTTGGGAAATCCATTGTGTTTACATTAATAAAAATTAAAAAGCCAGAAAGAACAGGGGGACGTGATCTGGAGATTGCACAGAGAGAAAGCTCTTTCCAGAAAGTTTGCTTTCAGGGCAAAAGGGGAGGCGAGTGGGCAAGAGGGATTTTTTTCGCTTCTGTCTGGCTTTGGAATTCCGACGTGTTTGTGCGGTGGTGGAAATAAAGCGATCAAGGCTGGAGCATGGATGAAGATGGAGGGGGTCCTTGAGCTGTGAGGGTGCAGGAAGAGAGCAGAGGCCTGAGGCACAGTCTGCCCAGGCCCTCTGATCACCCTGTGAGGTGTGCAGGGAGCTCACACAGGCCCCTACTTCCCAGGGCACCTCTTGTCCTCTTGCCCTGGCTTCCTGTCCCGCAGGGGGCCTGCTCCAAACTCACACCACCCAAGTAGAGTCTCTGCTTCCTGAAAGGGAGACAGGGACCGGAGGGTGCAAGCTAGTGGCCAGCAGCCTTTGGACAAGGTGAAGGAGAAGCTATGGCTGTGCAGGAGGTGAAGGTCCCAGTCCGAAATGGGCTTTGAGGGGTATTCTGCGGATTTCTGCCTCAGGAGCTCCTGTCCTGATTGGCTGGATCTGGGTACCCCAGGGGATGGCCACCAGGCCCTGGCCGCCTGCGTCTCTGCCCTCTGTCCCATTTCTGACCTGCTTGAGGCAGTGGCTGTCTGGCCACTCACCACTCTCAGAGGACCCCAGGGCTCTCCCAGCAAGCGGGGGGGTGGGGACCTTGGCTTCAGGAAGGGCAGGAAGTCAGCTTGAAAAAGCACATTCCTTGGCAGGTTAAAAAACTTTTTTTTTTTAAGTGTAAAGGCTTAACCTTTGCTAGGAAATGGTTGCGGTATTTTCTTTAAATGAAAAGAGACCATTGTAAGTGGAACTTTGGAAAATATACAACATCCTGGTGCCTTTCTTCAGGGCGGTCCTGGGCAATCCTTGTCAGGCCGACTCTGGCCTTTCCTCCAGATGGTCTCTCCTCGTACTGTGTGAAGAGCCTGGACCTGTGGACTGGTCCCTGGAAAGGCCACTGGAATGCCGAGCCGGCAGGGGACCCCACGCAGAAGGGGCTTCTTGCTTCCTGCAGTTGTCTCCACTCTGGGCCACGTGTTAACGTGTAGGCCAAGTGCAAAATAAAAATGCAGGGCCCCTGGTTCAAAAACGATTAAGACCTTTAGGATGGTGACAGCAGAGCATTACATGGAGTGCAGACCCTTCTAGTGAAGGACCACGTGTGACCCCCAGGTCCCAGGCCTAGCCTCAACTGGACTCTGATGGATCATATCACTCTCATTCTGGAGACCAACTTGAGTTTTTGAAACTTGTCTCTTAGGGGGGTACCCCCAGGGCCAGACAGGGATGCCAGAGAACACAGGGCAGGGCTCAGGGCTTTCTTCCAGGGTCCCACCCCCATCCCCTGCTCCCACATACCGCAACTGGCAACAATTTCCCAAGCTGGCATCCGGCTCAGATTTCTTTTGCATTTCATAAACTGCGTTCCTGGGTCATGAGAACATTCTGGATTGAATCTGCGCTTGCTGGTAACCTGGGAGTCTGGGGTAATGGGGGAATACAACTAGCTGCATCCCGTGAGTTCTGGGTTCCTTGATGCTCCTTGAACTGTTTGCAAGCCTTCCTATAGGGCCTATCGTAAATAGGAAAGGGCAAACACATGCCGACCTTGCCGCGAATGAAAACCATCCACTGCTTTCCCCGAATTTTAACACATACTGGTCTGTGTTGGCAGAGAAGGTATTACCTTACTTGCCACTTACAGACTTGTGTAGCTCTTGATGAGGTCAGGCCTAAGCATCTGGGTCTTCCTGGGTCTGGGAGACCTACCGTGCCCTAGAGCCTGGTTCCCAGGGGTTGGGCTGACCTCACAAGCCCGGACCCTCACCAGAGCTTCCCTGCCCTATGCAGTGGCCAGGAGCCACTCATGGCTCCAGACCACTTAAAACGTGGCTAGCTTGAATTGAGATGTATCATTCATGTACAATAGATACCCACTTTTGAAGGCTTAGTTCAAGAAAAAGGATATAAGATGACTTGTTACTAATTTTTTTACGTTAATTATATGTTGAACTTATATAAGATGACTTATTTTTTTAAAAAAGATTTAATTTATTTATTTGACAGAGATCACAAGTAGGCAGAGAGGCAGCCAGAGAGAGAGAAAGGAGGAAGCAGGCTCCCTGCTGAGCAGAAAGCCCGATGCGAGGCTCGATCCCAAGACCCTGAGATCATGACCTGAGCCAAAGGCAGAGGCTTTAACTCACTGAGCCACCCAGGCGCCCCTATACGATGACTTATATAATGGATAACGCAAAATATGTTATTAAAGTTAATTTTGCAGGTTTCCTTTTCCTTTTTTAATGTAACTACTAGAGAATTTTAAATGATATTTGTGGCTTGCATGGTATTTCTATAGGCCAGTGCTGTTCTGAAGCCTCTTGTGTATTTCTATATCCCAGTGTATGCGAATTTCATACACACACACCCCTGATCAATCGACAGAATCTTGGAAGGAGAACCAGGCCCAGTGAGAAGATGTGATTTGACCTGAGTGCTGCCTCCTCCCTGAAGACCTCTCAGAATGTCCTAGGGTCACATAACACTACGGAGCCAGGGGCCTTTATCTGGCCGTGGGTGATCTGTCTGTCTTGTTCCATCATCCAACACACATCTATTGAACACCTACAGTCGTGAGGCCCTATAGCACAATGACATCAATGTGTAGGCTCTGGAGTCTACATGACCTGGATTCAAGGCCTGGCCCTACCACCTTTGAGCTGTGTGCCCTTGAACGAGTTACTTACCACTTCATGCCTTGGTCTTCTCATCTGTAAAATGAAAATTAGAGCATTGATGCAGAATCAGGATGGTGATCCAGGTGTCTCCCTCACAGGCTCCCTGGGAGGATGAATTAGAACAAGGCACAGAGAGAGCCATGGACCCATCTGGCACCTGGACTTTCCCAGGGCTCAGCTAACTCTGAGGAAGGAAGGGACAGGAATGAGGGCTTCAGGTAAGAGTGGCACATGTGATCCTGTTGAGGCTCTGAGGCAGAGCAGAGAGACCCTGTACTGGCCAGGACATGGTGCAAAATGTGGGAATCCGGGAAGGCGTCTGCCCAGAATGCTCACCTAGAGGGCCCGGCATAGGCAGGCTTTAGGTGGAGGGCTGGAATGTGAGTGAGGAGTGGACAGTCCTGAATGCAGACCATTCCCCCAGCTGGAGTCAAGCTAATGGGCAGGGCTGAGGGAGTGGCCCCAGATCACACTCCAAATCCCACACTGGCAGATCTGTGGTGTTGAACCCCTCTTTTCCTTGCAGTCTTGTTCTTCTAAGGCAACTTAATTTGGGTAATGCTCATTGATGAAACTCATCTGAAAACATCAGTGGCTGAATGCAGTAAACTTTAACATCCCCCCACAAGGGGCTGAGGAGGTTGTTCGTGCTGGCCGGCAGGAGGCCTTCCATGCAGTGATTCGGGGATCTAGGCTCTGTGTGTCCGGTGGCTCTGCCCTTCATTACGTCCCCGAGTTCTCTGCAGCTGTCCAATGGGCAGACAGGGAGGGGCAGGTGCAGCGATTATGACCTCTTCTAATCAACCTGGCCTGATGGGACCACTCACGCTTCCACTCCAGCCCCGAGAACAAGTCACACGGCCCCTCCTGGATGCAAGAGGGGCTGGAAAATGAAGGCTCTACACGATGGAAGAGAGAGCCCTGGTTTCTGGTGGCCGTCTCTGCCAGCTCCCACTCTGGGGAGAGTCAAGCCACAGGCCTCCTTTCCCCCCACCAGGCCCCCACCCTTCTGCCACCTGTCAGTTGCTGTAGCTGAGTCCTGAGAGGGTTCCCAAAAAAGAGTAGAGGAAAATAACCTTGACCCTCCCTAGAGAGTGACCCAGGGAGACACACTCGAAGGGACAGTGTGCACCATGGGCTTACACTTAGCCCACTCCAACCAGCCAGGCTTGACCTGGAAGAATAGAGCTCAGTGTGTAAGCCAGGCCTGCAGTCTGGATCTGGAGAGAGTGTGGGGAGATGGACCAGCTAAGGCTTCCTGGAGCTGGGAGTGATCTCAGAGGGATGTCGCAGGGTCCTATGGACAGCTCTCCCCATGTGCTTCATCACTATGCTGGCGAAACCCAAAGTCCCCGATGGTTAGGACTGGACCGAGGGCAAGAGGCATGGGTGGGACTGGGGGCAGGACATGTCTTATTATCTGACCAGGCTTCTTACACACCTGCTGGCCACTGAGGAAGATATGAAGGAGAACAAGGCCAGCTGGGCCTCAAGATATTTGTGAGTTTATGGAGAAAATGATCAAACTTCTGTACTTCGGTCTGAAGCAGAATATGCATCAGGCCCTTCCAAGAGGAGAGGTAGATGGTGAAGGCCAGAGGGGAGGGGCTCACATGAGCAAGTCAGGCCTTCCCTTTGGGGCAATCATGGAAGGCTTCCTAGAGGCTGAGGCTTGTAGGATGCAGAGGGAAGAAATAGTGTTCCCACATGTGTGGTGCTTTATTATTTCCAAAGCCACAGAGGAAGGCAAGGTAGAGAGGGTGGCAGGGACAATGACTTCCATTTGACAGGGGAAGAAGCAGAAGACCAGAGAGGCTAAGCTCTTGGCCCAAAGTTGCACAGGAGTTTATGAATGAGAAGACAGATGTCGGCCTAGCGGCTCTGGGTTCTTTACATGAGTCTGATAAGCACGTTTCTCCCTCAAGGCTGGTCAGGCTAGGTCCTCAGGTGTGGCTGGGCAACTCCCATCCAGGGAGCCGATCCTCCCTGGGGGCTTCTCAGGGCTGGGTGCTCAGCCTCCTCTACAGAACATGTGTTTCCTGTTTTCCTTTTCCCCCTGGCTTAGGACAGAGAATAGGGTTTTCCTGAGCGGAAGACCCTCAAAGACCTGGCCTGCTACCAGCTAGCTCTGGCTGAACTGCTTGCTCATGGTTCTTGTTACTCAGAATGATGACCACCCCCCTCCCTCCCTCCCAACGGTCTTTATGGCCATTATGTATCCTCCCCTGCCCCACTCCCAAACTCCCAAGACCTGGAATTCAAATCCAGAGCTGGGACTCTCCCCTTTGTATTCTCAGAAGACCCTTCGCTGATCAGCCGAGTTTCCTGGGGAGACCTGGGGAATTGCACTGCTTTGGAACCTAGGAGCCGGAGCCCTGGGGCAGGTCTTGGCCCTGGGACTTGGGCACTGAGCCAGGACTCTGGCCAATCCTATAGTCATTAGAAGTTCAGAGCCCCTGAGAGCTCCCCCAACTCCTCACCCCCACACTGTTTCCCACTGTCCTGGGGCAGAGGCTAGGGCCAGTGGATGACATGACCCAGCTGTCCAGCCTGCGTCACTTGAGGTGAGGCGGGGGAGACCTAGGGCTCACTCTGCTGAATCAGACTCGGCATCTTGTCCCACAGTAGGGTTCAGGGCACCCCCCTGTTCCTCAGATGCAAGAGGGGTGCAGGATGAAAGCGGGAAGGGCAAGAGAACATTCCAGATCTGCAGAGCCTTGGCCCCTGGGCGTGGGCATGAGCTGTGAAGAAGAAAGGCAGGGTTTCATAGAAGCAGAATACAATGCTGGCTACCATTCTGTTGGGAGGAGAGGCAAATGGGGGGGTGCGGGATGTAGGTAAAAGGGAACACTATTTTCAGTGATAAGAAGAGTATGTTCTGAGGATCTAAGGTAGGGCAAGGTGATTAGTTCATAACATGGTTTTGCAGACTAGAAAGTTGCTGAGAGTAGATCCAAGTGTTCTTATCACACGAGCCGGAGTTCACTTACCTGTGCAAGACCACGGCTGTATTAACTCTCTTCATCTTAGTACTAGCCCTACAATGTACATGTGTAACAAATCATCACATTGTACACCTTAAATGGATACAATTATGGTTGTCAAGTATTTCTCAATAAAGTTTAAAAAAAAAATCGGTATTGGCTACACTCCCCAGCGTGGCTCCCACCCTGCCTCAGAAAAGAGGAGGAGAGGGCCTTCCCATTTCCTCACCTGCCCCACCCACCCCACCTCACCCCTGTGAAGAGGGACCTCCCCTGCTCAGCACCACCTCCCCCCACCCCCGCTCCTGCCCCTCAATCCCAGGAGACCCTGGTCCTGTGTTTGAGAATGGCTCTTGGGGAGGTGGTGTGTGTTTCTGTCAGATGAGGTGCTGGGTTTGAGAGGACTTTAGGGGGGCAAAGGTGGGTCTGGGTATGTGACTCAGTGTGGGTGCTGGTGGGGGCTGGTGAGATGTGACAGCCAGGCCCTGCCTTGGCCTATAGCTGGGAGTGGGGAAAACTGCCCCTGATGACCCGGCCTTGGGGCTTTGAAATCCCCCTTCCTCACCAGGGCTTTAGGCTCGTGGTGGACAGCCCAGTTTATTAACGACAGGTTTATCTGGGGCTAACTTAGCTTGTTAAGATAATTGTGGCAGAGGGAGGCCGCAGCCCTGGGGGCCCCGCCTTGGATAATTACTGTCCTTTCTCTTTCATCTCTGAGGGCTGTGCCCCTTCGCGCTTCCTGGGCCCTTTCGCTGGGGTCCTTCCAAGGCCTCGGGAGGGGCCCTGGAGATGCTTTCGTGTGGTCTCATGGTTTTGTTACACTTGCAAAAGCACGTTATTGCGACTATAGTCACCAGAGGCTGCTGTTCCTTTTCATCCCGACATCCTCTCTGTCCCGTGCTCCCTCCTGTCCCAGGGTGGCGGGGTAACTGGTGGCATCTTGGGGACCCTTAGGGAACCTGAAGTTGGGGACGCATTTGAAGCAGGCCCAGGGCCTGTAAGTGTGTGGATGCAGCTCACGTGTGTGATAGTTCACGAAGGAGGCTGTGGGTCCCTGCTGTGTAATGTGAAGGTTATTTGAGGAGGAATGGTTTCCAGGAACTCTCAGATGACCTCCGGTGCTAGCCCAGCTGCCGCGGTGGGGCCTGGGTGGGTCCTATGGGCTCTCAAGAGGGGAAGCATGTGGGAAGCGCTAGAGAAACAAGATCTGAAGTGTCCAGAGCCGGAAGCGAGTCCCTGGGGAAGTTCTTTTCATCTTACAACACATATGAAACCTGTTAAGGGTTTACCCCCAACTGACACCAATCTTAAGAATTCACACGACGTCAGTCTTGAGGCTTTTCTAAACTCTGCATGACAAAACACATATTTCCCTCAGCCATGGTAGAGAAAAGGCCGTTCTGTACTCTCCATGGAAAATGGCATGAAATCGCGGGCATGTGGTGAGCCCATCAGAGAACACACAGCCAAAAATATAAAAGAGCATTGTAAAAGTGTGTCAGGGAGTTAATTTATTAAAATATTATTTTTCTCAGGTGCCTGGGTTGCTCAGTCCGGTTAAGTGTCTGCCTTCAGCTCAGGTCATGATCCCAGAGTTCTAGGATCGAGCCCTGCTTGGGGCTCCCTGCTCAGTGGGGAGCCTGCTTCTCTCTCTCCCTCTGCTGCTCCCTCTGCTTGTGCTCTCTGTCTTTCAAATAACTAACTAACTAACTAAATAAATAAATAAATAAAATCTTTAAAAATAGATAGGGGCACTTGGGTGCCTCAGTCAGTAAGCAGCTGCCTTTGGGTCAGGTCGTGATCCCAGGGTCCTGGGATCAAGTCCTGAGTCAGGCTCCTTGATCAGTGGGCGGCCCTCTTCTCCCTCTCCTTTTGCCTGCCACTCTGCCTGCTTGTTCTCTCTCTCTGTGTGTCAAATATATTAAAATCTTTTTAAAAAATAAATAAAAATAAATAGATAAAATATTATTTTTCTGGTGTTTGCTTATTTGTCACCTTTTAAAAATGAAGGAGTTGATGTGACTTCTAGAAAAGAATGAGAAGCATTTTAAAGAAATAAATGTTCACTTTTTTAAAAAAAATTTTTTTTAGAGAGGGAGAGAGAAAGAGAGAGAGAGAGAAAGATGGGGCGGGGCAGAGGGAGAGGGAGAGAAAGAATCCCAAGCAGGCCCCATGCCCAGTGTGAAGCCCGGTGGTGGACTCGATCCCACAACTCTGAGATCATGATCTGAGCCAAAAATCAAGAGTTGGATGCTTAACCCACTGAGCCACCCTGGTAGGTGCTCCATAAATGTTCACTTTTTAACCTAGTTTTGTAATTTTGTGTTTGACTTCTTAAGGAGAGCCCCCTATACTGGGTAAGTTTCTGGCCCCACAAAACTTGGGTCCACCCTGGTGCTGCCACCATTTGTCTGTGGGATGAGGTGAGGGAAGGTGGGTTGCCTTGAGATTCCCCTGAGGGTGCCCTGAGTCAGAGAGGCAGGCATGAGGAAGGGCCTATTGAGCTTGGCCATTGCCTACATACTCTCCATGGCCCCAGAGGACATGCTCAGACAGCTGGGCTCCTTTGCAAGGCCCCTTGGGCTGTGAGAACTTCTAGAAGGGAAGATCTGGTATCCTAAAGGCTCTTAGATCTCACTTCTTGTGTATATGGAGGGCCGCACAGAAAGGAAGGGCGTTTTTACACCATTGTCAAGTTCAACAGAGTGATTATTTTATCATGTTCATCATCTCTCCTACTACACTGTAAGCTCCTTGAGGACAGGGCTCTTGTTTGTCTCGCTCACCACTGTATCCTCAGCACCTAGCACAATGGCATACAGTGGTGCTTAATAAACCTTTAGCAAAAGGATGCATTGAATAAATTAATAAATGCACCAGGGGAGAGGCACGCAGCCAGGCAGGACCCTCTCTCATCTCTAAGCCCTGAGCCACAGGAAGCCCTCTGCAGACTTGCAGATAGTGTCTATGTGTCCCTGAACGCATTCTTCTTGGGGATGTCTGTGCCACCGATGGGGACTGTGGGGGCTGCAGCAGGTAGGGTCCAGGGGTGAGGCTTGATCAGTGCTGATGAGGAAAGAAGAGGGGTGAGGTAGTGAGGATGGATGGGAGAGCTAGCCATTGTCATGAAATCAGAGCCTTCACCCTAGAAACCAGGAGGAACTGAGAGGTTTTGATGAGGTTGGCATGAGCCCTGTGGCCAGAGTGACTGAGCCAGGACTTGCCTGACCTTGTTGAAGTTCAGAGCTGGAAAGCGCCCGGAGTTCACCTGGAATGCTGAGTTCCTCTCCACCAGAGCCCTTCGGGTATCACCCCCTCCTGTGTTAATGTGCATGAGTGTGTCTGTGGGAGGGGGGTCGTCTAAGGGAGGAGGAGAGTAGGGCCCTTGGTTCAAAAGGCCTGCTTTTGCTGGTATTCTGTATTCTAGTCCCTCAGTAGAGTGTCCCAACAGCAGAAAAGACTTGGAAGCTACTTACCTAGAACAAGTCATCTTGTTCTAATAAAGCCAGTTTTTGTTAGTCTCTCCATGTTTTTAAAATATCACATATCCACAGTTTTTAGTGTCATACTATTAGTTCATATTTTTAAGAATCTAATATCAAAATAAGTTCTGTTTTGAAACCACCCAGATAAGTTATATGCCACATTGTAATTCCAACTAGAACAAAGGGACACTCATTTACAAAGCTTTGTGTGTGTTTCCATACTTCTCAAGAGGGGTAAGAAAATGCCAGTCAGCATAGCAAACCTTCTTCTGAAGCTCTAGTTCTAGTTCAAAGAACACAAGAGCATTGAGATGGACACAACCAATGGTGTGGCAGTCTCTGCCCATCCCTGGTGAGCGTAAAGAAGGCTTTTATTAAAACAAACAAAAAATAAATGCTTACTATCAGTTAAAAGGTCTCATTCTTTGTCCACTTCTGCCAGAAAAAAAATTTGAAAAGCTTTTCTCAAACTTATTAAACAAGAGATAGATTCCTCCCCACCACGGTCATGGTGTCAAAAGAACATATTTGCTGTTAGTTTATAACTGTCTCCGTGTGCTGTTGCCCCAAATGGTATAGAGTCAGAAAGAGTTTGCAGTGGGAAAACTTTGCATGCAAATTGTTAATGTTCAGTTGTTAATGACATAACAAGGACATCTTCAATTTTTTTTTTAGGGTAGTACTAAACAAGATCAAATAACGTTTAATTTTCACAGTTAATTACCTTTTCCTGTTATCTTTTGAATAAGTCCTGTGAATAATTATTTGGATAATTATTTAAAAATTTTTGTCTCTTAATCATTTGTTCTGATATATTAAGTTTAATGTTTATATTTCTTTGAATGTTTCACTTAATGTTTTATATGTTCATTAATTTTTGAAATGAAGATAAATGTAACGTTTGGCTTCACTGATTTAAAAATGTATTAGTAATCTGAGCACTTAAAATACACATGTTAACTCAGTGTTTTGGGGTTATGCGAAAGCTAAGAACCATTCATATTGTGATCACTATGTGAAAAATAACCCTGTTTCACGCAAAGGACAGCACCAGTATTCAGAGAAATTAAGGGGACTTACTTCAAGGTCACAGGGCTATTTAGTGAGTGGCGGAGGATGGCATACGAATCCAGCTCTTCCCATGCTAAGTCTCTAGTTTTTGTCTGCCTCACTCTGCCTCTGACCCAGGAGAAACGGTGCAGGTTCTCCTCATCTGTGTCCTTGGTCATGTCTCTGTTGAAACCCCAACCCTAAGGTAGGAACGTGAGGCTGGTCCCACGGCTGTTAGAGATGCCGAAACCACAGGACTCAGTACCCACTCTCTTTTGCTCCCAGGGACTCTAAAGGCCACATGGAGCGGGGGAATGGCAGGGCCCAAGAAGAAGGAGAAAAGGGGGCTAATAGCCAGTAAGTCAGAGAGGCAGCCTTTGGCCTTGAGGGAGGAGGCCATGCACAAGCAGGGGGTCTCTGGTCTCCCCGCACATTGGAGTGTGTTTGTGGTTGTGTCCCACATTCTGCTTGCTGTGGTCTTTGCTACGGGGTGAGGTGTTGCAGGGGGTAGTAGCCATCGCTCACTGCCCAGACCCTGGGCATCACTGTGTGTCACGTGTGTCACGTGAAGGCCCCACTTAGGATACTTTCCCAGAGAGACCTCACGGTCCGTTCTGGGGACCCTGATATAGCCCATAGCTTCACACTGGGTCTGACTTGCTCACAAACATCTCACCTTCCCCATCAGAGAGCGGAGGGCCCCCACTCCTGGGCAGGCCCAGCTGCTGACCGCTCTGCTAATTAATGACTGCTGATTGGCTTGAGAGGCGCACTCATTATGCCCAGCAGAGATCAAAGCCAGGCCCAATAATCTGCTAAACGAGATGTCAGATTAGGGCATTCTTCTGGGCTATTAGAAAGATTTTTCTCCCTGGGTAAAGGCCTGTCAGGATGTATGACCCCATCACCCACCAGGAGCCAAGCCTCAGGGAAGCTCTGCAGCCTCCCTGCTCCTCTTACTTTGAATGTGGCCATTTAATGGGACAGTCCCCCGCCACCCCCCCCCCCCAGGGTCCTAGGGATGATCCCAGGGGGAGGTCACAAAATGGGGAGCCATCCCCCTAGGAAAGTCATGTTTGGGCACAGTCACTTCTGCTTCTTTGTCCTTGGGGGTTTTGGGTGATTAGGAAGGTCTAGCCCTCCTTGGGTCCCTGTGCCTTCAGCTGTATTAAGACATGCTACCTCAGTTTGCCTCCCAGGACTAGGGGCTGGGGGTCGAGTTTTGTGTTGACGCCACCCCTTTTCCTCGGAAACCAGTCCCCAAGAACCCCAACCCAAATTTCTCACCCCAGGGGTGGGAATGGAGCCCTGCTTTTCAGGGTTAGTGCTAACAGCCATTCACAGCTCCCATTGATAAATGCAGGGTTGACCACAGAGCTAAGTGAGTAAATACTAATTTTATTGACCGCCTGAAAGTATTACAAGTTAAGTATATTAACATCCTCTACAATATATGCGCAGAGAAGGCAACTCTGTAATTGTCCAACTTAATTTAACAGCAGCTCCAGAGGTGAACCCTGATTGGCTGAAGTCAATCGGCATGTTGATTGGGCTAGAGACAAACACATGACCCATTTTCAGCCAATGAGAGAACACTAAACGCTAGACTTGTAAAGGAGGCCTGGAGGGAAGGAGCTCTTTTTCTCCCTGGGGGTGTGGGTGAGAATGGGACGTGTGGAACTGATAAAGCCATTTCTCTCACCAGAGAAGAATCTGGAGCTGTTGGAGAGATGGGTAGCATAAGACCACATGGGGCCAATATTGTGCATCTTTGGAGCCATAATTGAAGTTATGGGTTAGAATAAAGCTAAATGAGGGACTGTGTTTTCTTTATGGTTTAAACCAGTTTGAGGTGGCTTCCTGGAACTTGCAAACACAAGCCAGATTCCACATCACCTGTCCCAGAGGAACCAGACCTGCCCAGTGGGCCTGGCCTCCACAAGATGAGCCCATTTGGAAAGCCAAGAGACTATTGAAAGTAGTCATGGCACTGGCTGCAGTCACCACTTCTCCTCCTGGCCACTGTCCAAGCTGCCACCTTAGCCCAGCCTGGCTGTGACCTCACCTGTCATTTCTGCTTCTCAGAGACAGCTTCACCTGATCATCCATGAGACAGGCTCTCCTCCTTATCCCCCACCAACCTCATCCTGCCTGGCGTAGTTGAGATGACCGGACACGTCCATGCCCAGCCTAGTCCTCTGGGTTGGTTGGGAATAGTTTCCATTGTGAGAAACAGACACCCAGAGCAACAATGGCTTAAACAAGATAGAAGGCTATCTCTTTCCCACCTAACATTCTGGATACGGGGTCCACCATTGGTGTAGCAACTTCGTTCCACCAGTGTTCATTTGTAACTTCACTTTTTTTATGTTGATCAACTTTTCCAGAGATTTATCTATTTTGTCAGTCTTTTCAAGGAACCAGTTTTTGCTTTTATTGATGCTTGCTATGCCTGTTTTCTATTAGTCTCTGTCCTCATCTTTATTGCTTTCCTTCTACTTTTTTTGGGTTTACTTTGTTGTTTCTCTCCTCCCTAATCTCTTGAGCTGATCACTTAATTCTTTTTTTTTTTTTATCACTTAATTCTTTATAGGTTGTGACCTTTACATCTGTTCTTACAGGAGCCATAAATGAAAATGGATTTTTCTCTTTAACATTCTTGTACCTGCATCAAGAAACTTCGAGATGTCATTGTTTTTCATTGTTAGGTTCTAAATATTTTCTCATTTCTCATTTCCTTATAATTTTTTCTTTAACACATGAGTTATTAGGGGTGCATTTATAAATTTACAAAATTATAATTTGAAAGTTATTTTTGCTATCAATTTCTAATTTCTAATTTGTGCATAACACATGGTCAGTTTTTATATATGTTCCAAGGGAAAAATATGAATAATACAATGACTGAGTGAAGGGCCCTATATTTGCCCATTAGACTAAGACTGTCAATTTAAGTCATTTCTAATTACATCTCCTTGATATGTCAGTTACAGAGAAATCTGCAATGGTTGTGGAACTATCAGTTTCTCTTTTGTAATTCAAAAGAGAAACTTCTGAACTTTATATATTTCGAAGTCAAGTTATTAGGTATCTACATGTTACAGATTTTCATCTCTTTCTGGTGAGTTTCCTTTCATACTATGTATTGAACCTCTATCTCTAATGATGTCTTTGCCTTAGAGCCTATTTTCTCTGATACTGATATTATTCTACCACTTTTCTTTCAATTTTTATTTTTCTTGCTCTATCTAACTCCATCCTTTTACTTCACTTTTTTTTTGGGTCTGTGTATTTCAGTGTGTCTCTTATAAATAGCATATAGTTAGACTAAAAAATCTGATTTAACCATCTCTGGCTACATTGGCTCATACACATTTATTGTGACTTCTGTTGTATTTATTTATCTGGGAATATCTTAATTTCTCTTTCAATTTTGAAGGATAGTCCTAATGGATATGAAATTCTTGATTGACAGTTTCTTGTATATGATGAGTTATTTTTCTCTTGCTTCTTTCAATATTTTCTCCTTGCCTTTCGACAATTTGACTATAACGTAAATAATACAATGTGATAAGTCTGGAAATCAGATTCTCCTCTCCTTAAAGGGGTTATTGTTGTTATTGTTGTGACATTGCTGCTTTTTCTGTTTAGTGACTTTGCTGGACTAATTGTGTAAAGCCTGTATTCCCTGTATGCAACCACTGAAGTCTCTGCTTGGTCAGCCTAGTGCTCAAGTAATGATTGGTCAGAGATTTCCTTATATGCTTTGAACAGAGCTTTCTAGATTTTCCACATTGATACACAAAGCTCTAGTACATTCACCTCAACCTATGTGTAATATTCCATTGTATGGATATATATCTCAATTTACGCATCCTTTTATCTGTTAGTGGACATTTAGGTCATTTCTAATTTTTGACATTACATAGAAAGTGGCATTGGATGTCTAGTTCATGTGTAAGAGGTTTTTTGGTTTGTTTTTTACCATGTATACTTGGATGTATAATTGTGGGTGATGGAATGCATATCTTCAACCATAGGAGATCTTGCCATACTGTTTTCCAAATAATTGTTCTCATTTGTGTATCCATTATCATTGTAGCCTATTTGATGTTTTGTTTTCTTAAATTAGCTTTAAAGGTTACCTCAAGAATCTCCTTCATAAAGCCTCTTGGGGTTTCTGGCTACAAGTAATCTTTTTCTTTTGCACCAGTTCTGTTCCCTCTGTCCTTCACTTTACCTTGTGCCATTGTTAGAATGGGTGTTACCTCTCACCAACAAGATTCAATTTTCTGGGACTACATAGAGCCTGGCTGGATCCTCAGAGCATGTGCCCCAGGAATCCCTGAACTGAAATATTCACGATTTTAATACCTGATTTCTGGATCTGATACAGGACCCGTCCCACAGGGGAGCCTTCAGCCTTTCCCCTTTCTCCCCTGCGTAGTTCAGCTCAGCTAAGTTCATCCACTATCGTTGAGTGCCAAAGTCTGGGGATGCTCCCTCTGAGATGGGCTGGGGCTGGGATCAAGGTTGCCTCCACGTGGAAGTTTTGGCTAAACTCCTCCTCTAGGCTTCCTTGTGAGGAAGTCTTTGCTGCCTACCACTCAGGCAAACATATTTGATTGTGGGGAACTGTTCATCTGAGATTTGGAGTAATTTGGACAGGGCTGGGAGGAAGTTAGTCTTGGCTTAGGCAATCTCTTCTCATGGAAATACAGAAATAGTGAGAAAGTGATGTGGGGAGAGATACTCAAACAGGACATTTAAAATCACAGACACTCACCCATTCATGTATAAACAACTACTTTGCTGGTTACAACTTATTCTTAGCTAGTTTTTGAAGCTGCTCCCCCAAGGACCTCTCCTGGTCACATCTGGTTCCCATTACTGTATCTACTTGAAAGCAGTAAAGCTGCCTTTTCTTCGAAAGTACCGTGAAGCACGGTAATTCGCTCTGACCTGCCCCGGGGTTGTCCAGAGCAGCTCTTCTGACACTTTCATGGGATTGGTTATCCACAGCTCCTCATTGAGGCAACATCTGTCTATCCAGACAGAAACAAGGAATTGGCCCCCCAGTTGAAAATGCCATTGGGATTCAGCACATAGCGCCGTGAGCTTTCCACCTGCCCCGCACACTTGGTGGGCGGTCTTACCTCGTGCACCATGCTCTGTATGCAGCCACTTTCGCCTTGGGCACAAATGGAGCTGTCCGTCCTTGCCTGGGCCCCTGGATGGAAGTCCCACACCCTTGGTCAATAAAAAAGGACCGGGGAGAGCTGGGGGTGGGTATGCAGCTCTCATAAAGAAAGGGGCTGTTCTTTCCCTTCCAATGGAGAAGAGAAGGCAGCCCTTTCTTGTCCTGAAAGCCTAAGGAGGGGGACACCGAGTGGTCTGTTCTTAAAGGCCCTGTTTCATCCATGTTTCATTGTTCAAAGATCATTTGCCCACATTTGAGTCTCTTCCAAAAGTTTAAAAAAAAAAATCTTTTGAAGGTGCTTGCAAAATGCTTTTTAGATTTTGAAGGGGAAATGGGAGGACGGACTTGCTGGTGTGCCCTGTGTGAGCCAAGCAGGAGAGAGGAGATTGAGAGAATGCTGGCAGAATGGAGAGGAAGCAGCCCCTCTCCCCCAGTTTGGTAAGGCCAGGACTCCTGCGTTTTCTGTGGGTCGAGTGGATGCCAGATCAGGTAGCTGGAGTTGAGTCCCCTTGCTGTTAGCCCTCTTCCCGTCCCCTTCCTTCCTTCCTCCTATCCCTCCCCATACCAGTCTGCTGCCCACTGAGTGAGAGGCACCAGTGACAGGAGGCCCTAGAGTCAACAGACTTGGGTCCTTGCAGGGCCCTTCTGAGGCACCCAGACCTGCACCCATGGGGGCGCCAGCCCGTGGATGTCTGCCCCACCAGGGACACCAAAGGTCGTTGGGCTTAACCAAATAATGAGCTGTAGCAACCACCCCTGAAAGGATTTCATTCTAGGTTAGAAGATGTTTACCTTTCTCCCTGTCCATCTTCTTTGGGATGAGCTAGCCCTGGAGGGAGGGGTGGGAAGAAAGTATGTGAAGATTCGATCAGATTCCTTCTCCAGCTCGAGCCACCACAGCTCTGGCCTCTCCTGGGAAAGGAGGGAGAACAAACAAATAAACAAACAAGCAGAACTGAGTCCTAGATGGTCCTAGAAACTCAAGGAAATGGACGAGTATGGACTGGACCATGGTGTAGACAAGGGGACTTTTAACCAAGGGGAAAAGGAATTTGTCATAGTATAGACAGGGGAAGAGAAAAGAAGTAAAACCATTTTTATCTTTATTTCCTATGGAGACTCTACAATAAACCACCTGGATTTGGGAATTCTTTAAGGATCAGCCCCCAGTTCTATTGATTCATCAGCCCCCGACTTGTTAACGGAGCCACAGAGGTGAAACACAGCTGAGAGTCAGGACAGTTTAGGGCTACATTTTAAAGATAAAGCTTCCAAAAGGAGACTTCGTACTAGGGAAACGATTTTTGAACCAGGAAACATGGAAGCAACGAGACCGTTCGCAGTGCACACTCCAGCAGAGATTGTCATCCTTGTGGCAAAGGGCCAACGAGATGCCACGGTGGTCACGGAACGCTGTGGGCGACAGACATGGGTGCAAAGGAGCGGGAATGCCGAAGCATGAAGGAAGCGAGGGGGTGAGTGGAAGGAAGAGAACATGACACCGAGGACAGCAAATGTGTCTGGGAAGGAGGCTGTTCGCTGCGCCGCATTCTTTCCCTCATCCACCCTGGCAAGGGGAATGCCCACAAAACAGTGACTCATGTGGTCCAGTCTCAGCGGCGTTGGTTCAAAAGAACAGAGTTTGGAAGCCAAATGTTATGTCATTACAACATTATAACTTCAGTTCTTTCTTTGCGTTTCTCAGTCATGAGACAGGGTACTTTCTAGCCTACCCCTCATTTCTCTAGCGGCCTGTGTGCCTTCCCCGGCGCGCGGTTCTCCTTTCTCCTCTGCCCGTAATTCCTCCTTACAGCCACCCCAGGCCTAGCCCAGTGCCTCTTGGATCTTCCTCTCTTCTCCCTTTTACTTCCAATTCTGCTTGTCAAAGTCCCAAAGAACCACTTTGCAGGCAGGGGTGTCCTCAAGGGTGGGAAGGAAAAGCAAAGACATGGGCCAGCTGGACCCCCCCCCCTCCCCGGGGCAGGAAGGGGGAGGAGGGAGGCTTGGAACAATCACTGGTGAGTTATTTTATCCTGTTAAACAATAAGTGTGTAGGTTCTTTACAGCCAAATGACCCTGATGAGGACACTGTGAGACCCAGACTGAGTTATTTAACCAATCTGAGCTGCAGGTTCTTTTAGATTCATCTGGGTGTGATGATTTCTGCCTCATGGGGGTAGCTGGGAGAGTTGAATGGATGACCCGTGAGAAACACAGTGTCCCTTTGAACCCAGTGGCTAACCACATCTCTCTGTGGACCCCGGGGAACATGGGAGAACGGAGCCTACAGCTCAGGAGATATGATTTCTTCACAGCCCCCTAGGATTAGGGGCTCCTCTGGGGCTAGGGCCTTCTCTCAACTCTCTCTGTGGGCTCTCTCTGACTCCCTGCTCTGCCCTCAAAACCTGCTCAGCTGTCAGGGGTTTCTGTTTTCCTCTGATGTCAGAGGAAGCCTCCATTTTATCTGATTTCCTGGTTAGTGTGATTTGGTAACCAATGTGTGCCCATTGAGCCTCAGACCTTGCTAGGGGAACCTCTGGCATTATTTTAGAGGTGTTGGTCTGGGGGGCTGGTTGGGCAACATTCCTTCTTGGACACCCAGGCAGAAGGGCTTCCCTGTTTGGGCCAGCACCCTAAATCTCCAAGCCAACGCCCCTCTCTGGGCCCAGAGTTTCTTTACTTGCCTCATTCTCTTTTGCTGCTCTGACTGGGCTGAGTCCCCTGGGTCCTCTCAGATGGCTGAGACCTTCCCTCCTGCCCTGGATGGGGTCCGCAAGGCCAGCAGTCCTCCCCGCTTCCTCCCTCCCTCGGATTGTGTGGAAATGTGGTGTTGCGGATCAAAGGTGGACATCTGAGGGAAGGCAGGTGGGCAGGATGGGGGTCACCGCTCTGTCACTGTGGGCTGTGACGTGAGGCTCCCCGGATTCTGTCCATGACACATAGTGAACGCTCCACAAAAATGTGTTAGGTGGCTGTTGATCTAACATGTTGGGCTTTCTTTAGCCCTGGGAGTCAGAAGGGGAAAAAGGCCTGCCTCACTTGCCTCCTCTGTTCTGTGACAGGGTGCGCACAACTGCGAGATAAACAGTCAAGGCTCAATGTCTCTGTGGGTGCTCACCCAGCCTGGGGGGCTGTTCTGACGGGGGGGGGGGGTAAGGGGCATCGAGTCACCTGCCCACTGTCTGTGGACAAAGCTGGGCCAGTGTCCACAGGACGGGAAGAGCTGAGGAGTGGGGAGGGAGAAGCTCTTTAACACACTTAGCCAGTCTGCTGCTTGGAAACACAAACAAATAACGACTGGGTTAATTACTAATGATAACGAGGTTTGAGGGTTTTCAGCATGTATCGGTTATTTCCTTCGGGTCTCCTGGCAGTCTGCCTGGGAGACAGGACCAGCATTCCTCCTGGATAAGTGGACTATGAGGCAGAGAGGTGGGGGAACCTGTGTAGGTTTACCCAGCCGAACTCGGATCCAAACCCGGGCCTGAGTGTCACCACCTCCAGGCAGGCTGCCCTTGTCCCTGCCCCGTGGGCTCCCTCCAGGAGGGTGTGGGCCAGCGAGGAAGCTGGTGGTCACCCCTGCTGGTAAAGAGGGGACCACACTCTCAGCACCTGTGGGAGGAGAGACTCGCCCCAGATCTCTGAAAATTCCTCACTCTGGCCCTGGACAGGCCCCTTGGGCCCAGGAGACATTCTGCCTGCGAACTGGGAAGTGGGATGGGATGGGGCAGGGGCATGGGCCTTGGAATGCGGTGGTGCTGGGGTTCCAAACCCAGGCACTAACATGCTGTGACTTCAGACAGATCACCTATATGCCTGGACTTCATTTCCTCCAACTGTAAGCAGCGGGTGGGGGACGGCTGGGGAGGGGCAAAAGAATTCTAATTCTTATTTGTGCCGTGAGTTTCTTATACCTGCCCCATAAATGTTTTTCTATCTCTGTGGACACAGAAACCCCTCAAGACCAGCCAGGAAGAGACCGTGCAGAGTGGGGGAGGCCTTACAGCCAATGGCAGGTGGGAGACACGCCAAGGGGACTGGGGGTTGGAAAGGAACTAGTTTCTCAGCAGCCTCTGCAGCCACAGGCCTCTTGCACACCTCTAGAGGCCTTTGCAGTCTTCTGAGCACTTTACACACCTAACCATGGGGGTTGGCACCCCATTTTACGGTTGGCGAAGCTGAGGTCTGGAGGAGAAAGGAATGCTAGTGAATTCCTAGTCCCTGCCCAGTTTGCTCAAGGCACTCTCGCACCTTATTTTGCCCAATACAAACCCTATGGGATCATCACGACTGTACCCATTCGCTGCTGAGGTAACTGAGGCTCCAAGAGCAGTAACTAGACCACAGTCACGCAGCTCCAAGGAGGCAGAACTAGGCTGATCCCTTGGGGGGATCTGATTGCAATGCCTGCGCTTCACTCACCACGAGGCCAGGACAGGCCAGGCCAGGTGCCCGCTCAAGGCCAGCCTCTGGACTCCCAGCCTAGTGCTCTTTCCTTGGCCCGCATTCCCCTTGTTTTGCTTTGAGCCTTCAGGGGACGCTGTTAGGAGCTAGTAGCTCTGGGTTTGCCATCCGTTTCCTGTTGGTTCCCACTGGGCACTGGCTTGGCTTCTTGGAAAGAGAGACCCGTGGGAAGTCCGTGCCTGAGATCTGCTCTCGGGGCCGCTGAACTCCACCTTCCTCCTTCCCGTTTGGAAGAACCAGGTCCTGTTAGCATAGTCCTGCTTCCTGCCTAGGCGCCCTTCCCATGGCAAGTGCTGTCAGGACGGTAGGACCTCGTATGGCACTGGGACTTACACCGGTGCAGGAGGCTCCCGACCTGTCCAGCCTGCCTGGGGTGGCCACGTGTCCCTCAGGGCCTGAGAGCCCCTTCTCCAGGGGGCGAAGTTGTCGCTTCCCTCGCCGGTCCGGTGGTTCAGCACTTATGTCTGTGGTCCGGGAAGCAGGGGGTGGTGGACAAAGGATTAGGCAAGGGTTAACTTAATTTTGGCTGTTATTCCTCTTTGGCCTCTGCAAGTCAGCTTAATAGGATCTCAGCTTTCCTGTTGCCTCACCAATGAAACAGAAACCAGACCACAAGGGGGTCTGGAGATAGTTAAACGGTGATGCCTGCCGGTGGGCTGCAGGGCCTCCTTGGAGATATGGCAAGGAAATGACCGCTCCCCTGTTGGCAGGGTGAGCGAAGGGGCAGGGAAGTGGGGGCTCCCGTCAGAGGGAAGGAAGGTCATCGTGGGGTCCACAGACCTCTACTGGGGCCCCCGGTACACCACCTTGACATCTATGAGTCTCAGCGCACCACTTGGGATTCCGTGTATAAAAAGTGCTACGCTTGGTACAAAATCCACCTAACTCAATAATTGTCAGCCCTACTGAACTCCTGATTTTTCTCTCTCCCACTCCCCTACTTCCTGGGCCTTTGTAGTTCCTCTTCTTACTTCCTGAAGCAACCTTCCTTCTGCTCATTTCCTGGACAGCTCCCCCTTCAGGTATCTGTCCAAATGTCGCTTCCTCCAGGAAGCCCTCTGAAACTGGGCCTCATGGTGCCTGAACTTCCCCTTCCAGTCTCATCCCGGGCTTTCCCCGCCTGCATCACATGTCTCTGGTTTCCTCAGGGGGCCCGGTCATATGTGGCTCCTTCATCTTGGAGCCCTGGCAGTGGGCCCTGCAGAGGGTCTGAACCATTCACCAGCTTGGGAGGGAAAGAGGAATGGGCAGGGATCGGGGAGGGACAGGTCACCAGGGCTCTGACCCACTGCGGAGCCCTCTGGGAACCACGAGCAAGGGGATTTAGCCAATCCCGAGGTCGGGACTCTCCTGCCAGGATCATATCACTCTCCACAGTGGTTTTCATTATTTTTCATTTCCAGACTATTTTGGAAGCTGGCTGCCATGGGAACTGAGTCTTTGGAAAGCCCCGGCCGCTTTTCCCCTCCTGCCCCCACCCCTCCTTCTAGCTCCATTCCCTCTTAATTGGTTTTTAGTTCCCTGGCTTTCAGGCTGGTCTGTTTATTTTGATTGCAACTCCACAGAACAAATCTTTAATGAAGCAGCTTGTGGGGAGAGCCATTAGCAGCTGCCTGCCCCAGGGAGCGGGGGAGGTGCTGGGCAGTGGGGGGGGGGGGGCAGCTTTGGCAGCCCGGGGAGGAGGCAGTGGCCAGGCGTGGGGTGGCAGTGGGCGTTTGGGGCCGAGGATTCCTCTGGGTGTAGTCCGGAGATGAAGGGACAGAGCTTGTCCTCTCCAGGCTGTCTGCAGCCTTAGCCAGGAGGACCCCACAGCCCTTCTCAACAACCCAGGGGCCTTCACAGGGCTCCCCCAGTCCTCCCAATGGGCCTGAGGGGGTGCACTCAGGGGGTGCACTCTACAGATGAGGGGAGAGGGTTCAGAGAGAATGAGAGACCCTGGTCACCCCTGGATACCCCCAGTTTCTAAGAAGTGGCACTCATCCTTACACCCGACTGGCAACTATGGTCCCGACCCGGGTTTTGTGGGACAAATGTCTCTTTGATTTGTGCCTTGGTTTCCCCTTCTCTATGGCTCTAGTGTAGAGCAGTTTGGGCTTTTTACTACTTATAGGGCTGTTTCTGGGACTGGATGAGATCATGTGTGCCCAAGAGCCTGGCAGACAGGGAAACTTCACATAAATGTGAGTGGCTATTAGGAGTGT
The DNA here is from genome assembly GCF_902655055.1 of Lutra lutra. NCBI lineage: Eukaryota > Metazoa > Chordata > Mammalia > Carnivora > Mustelidae > Lutra > Lutra lutra. Next base: position 76,655,209 of record NC_062286.1, read on the forward strand.
AGTGTAGAATGGTCCATATAGTTTCCTGAGCTGTAGCAAGCCCAGAGGAAGCCCCCAGGGCTTTGAGTGGCCTCATGTTCAAGATGGCCTCCATGGACATGGGTAGTTTTCCCTTTCTCATTGACCTCATCCTGCCATTCATCTTAGAAGCAGAGACCGATGGGATGCTGGGGGGAAAGCCGCCTTAGAACTCAAGCCCAGTGTTTTCATACTGGTGAAAAGAGCTCTAGGATTCTGTGACTGGGACTCTGAAGATGATAGGGCTGGGCTCCAGCCCTCTCCACATCCTTAATTTCAGTCCAAAGCCCTCTGCCTTTATCTGCTCGGTATCATGGGGTTTTGGTAGCAAGGAGGGCTCCCTTTCTGTACTGGTCATGGTTGGCTCTGCAAAGTACATTCCCAGCAGGTGGTGATCCTACTGTCCTTTTCGGTGACGGCTTGGAAATAAGCACTTTGGCCAATAAGAGGTAAAGGGAAATCTGATAGGGAAATGTGGGGAAATTTCCTTGCTCCTAAAAATGAAACACAAGAAAGATGGATTCTTGGGGCACCTGGGTGGCTCAATGATTAAGCGTTTGCCTTCAGCTCAGGTTATGATCTCAGGGTCCTGGGATCGAGCCCCACATCGGGCTCTCTGCTCAGGGGGGAGTCTGCTTTTCCCTCTGTCTCTGCCCAACTCCCATGTGCATGTGTGCACTCTATTCTCTCTCTCTGTCATCGATCAATCAACCAAATCTTAGAAAGGAAGAAATATAGATAGAAAGAAAGAAAGATGGATTCTTTTCGTTCTTGGCTGGGAGTGTGCCTGGTTATGATGCCTTATACTGGGGTACTCATCCCTGTGCCCCTGCAGGAAGTCAGAACGAGGACAAGACGAATCCCTGGAGAACTGCAGGGTATCTGATGACACGAGTGAGTGGCTGACTGTACCATCCCTGGAGTGGTCTAAACTCCCTTATTGTTGAAACCATTTGAATCTGCTATTTTTGTGTTTTGTTGGTTTTCTCTTTTATAGCTTAACACAAGCTAATTTGATATACTGCCTCAGTCTCCCCATTTTATTTTATTTATTTTTAAAAGATTTTATTTATTTATTTGAGAGAGAGAGAGAGAGTGAGAGAGAGAGCATAAGAGGGAAGAAGGTCAGAGGGAGAGCTGGGAGCCCAATGTGGGACTCGATCCCAGAACTCTGGGATCATCATCTGAGACAAAGGCAGTCATTTAACCAACTGAGCCACGCAGGTGCCCAATCTCCCCATTTTAAAGAAGGGGTGACTAAAGTCCCGGGGGGAGTGGGGAATGACTGGGTCAGGGTCGTGCCCTGATTAGTAACACAGGTCATCCTCCAGGGTCCCAGGACTCTTGACGGCTGGTCTAGGGCTCCTTCTTGGATTCACAGCTGGAGATCTGGTATGCTGGGTTTGTGCCAGCTGGCATTGCCTGCTGGTGTCTGGAGGGTCCAGGCAAGCCAGGGAAGCTTACAAGCCTGAGAGAGTTGGAACCAACCAGGTAGTATAACCTGGGGGTATCTTTAGATGTTCCTGGGGGAAGCCTCTGAAAAGCATGTAACAGATGCATTATTCATTCATGCACCAGGTTGTGGGACCATAGAAAGAGGGAGAAACTGAGCTATTCAGGTTGCCACATATACCTGTTAGAATTACACTGGGTTTCTTAAAATAAACCTTAAACAAGTAGGGGGTATTTTTCTCACATAATAAAGAGTCTGGAGAGAGGCAGTATAGGTTGGTAAGGGAGAAATTAAGAAATAATTTTCTTGCTGTCTTCCTGCTCTGCCATCCTTGACCTGAAGCTTTTGTCTTCATGGTCACAAACGGCTGTGCCACTTCCAGCCATCACATCTGAGTTCCAGGCCAGAAGAAGGGAGTAGGGAAGAAGTTTGGCCTGCTGAACTTAAATATCTTTTTATCAAGAAAACAATACCTCTGAAGAAGCCCCTCTATGAAATTCTTTGTACACCTCATTGACCAGAAATGGATTACATGGACATGTTTAGCTAGGTTTGGGGGAGGTGAATATTTTCGGCAGGGAATTTTGCTGCCCTAGATAAACTCCAGATTTTGTTAGAAAAGAGAGAGGGGAAAATGGGTTTTAGGAAGCAAGCAGAGGTCTTTTGTGGCCTGCTATGGAATTACACAGTCTTTACTTAGCAGGGCAACCAAAAGCCAGGAATAACTCAGAGGGTGTGAGCCCCTCTCTGAAGGATCTGAAGCCACTCATGTCTCTCAGTTTGCTGCTTCCAAGGTCTTGTTCATCCCTCTCAGGATGCCAGAGTCATCTTCCCACTGCTCCTCAACATGATCCAAATTCCTTAACTGGTATTTATGGTGTAGTTTTTTAATATAGGTGAGGTTTGGTCGGGTCTGGAGCCCACCTCTTACACATAGAGAGTGCTTGATAAATATTCACTTTCCTTCAGAATGATTCATCTTGGGCAGTCTCAAGCCAGGGGTTCCAGGAGTGCCCTTGAGTTCCAAACACAGAGTGAGAATGTGCTCACCATTATGCTCATGGTGACTTAGAAAGTTGACAGAGTCTGAGTTCACTTGAATGGCTGTGCCCATTTGAAAGCCAGGGATCCTATCTGTCTTGTCCACCATGGGGTCCCTAGCTTACAGCATGGTCCCTGGGACTCAGAGGCACTGAACAAGTACCTGTTGGAAATGACATAAGGAGGCATTTCAGAACAATTCACAATTGGATCAAATGTACCAGCTTCCTATTCTCCCCCAGGACCTGTTCTGCAGCCTGGAAAAAGCTCTGTCATCTCTCAGTCCTAATGGGGGAGTTGAAAAAACAAACCCTCAAGGACAAGTCCTTTAGGAGAGGCCATCCAAGGTCTCTCTATCAGTCCCAGCAGTTGTCCATAATCAGGGTTCCAAGGATGACACTGCAATGTTCCTCAAAACACAAGTGCCCTCCTGTGCTTCTGTTCTCTCATCTTCCGTACTCCCAAGGGTCACACACTCTTGCTCCGGCAACTAGAGAGGCTGGCAAGTCACAAAAGTGGCATATTCAGTGGCAGTGGAAAGCAAAGAAGCAGGACGCATGACTTTGGAGTAGACGGTGACTAGCACCTGCTTCCATTCTGTTTGAAGATAAATGAATAGGAGTTTGGAGACATGAAGTGACTTGCCCAGTGCTCCGTCGTAGGTAAGCAGCAGATCTGGGGTCTGTCTGATTTTAAAGTCCTGTTACTACCAGACAATGATTTTTTTTTTTTTTTAAGATTTTATTTATTTATTTGACAGAGAGATCACAAGCAGGCAGAGAGGCAGGCAGAGAGAGGAGGAAGCAGGCTCCCTGCTGAGCAGAGAGCCCGATGCGGAGCTCGATCCCAGGACTCTGAGACCATGACCTGAGCCGAAGGCAGCGGCTTAACCCACTGAGCCACCCAGGCGCCCCCAGACAATGATTTTGATGGTGCAAGACAAAGGTGGGTGCTGCAGAGTGTGTGTGAGGCTGGGTAGGTTGATAAGACACTAGGAACCTCCACCCTAGGGACCATGAGTATGGCATTTCTAACACAGTCCCTCTGGATTCATAACTCCTTCTCTTTGAAAATGGACCTTAATGGGTAGAGAAGGAAAGGGTGGGATGCTAAGGAAGGGCTATATAAATTTATCTTTTTAAAACTTCTGTAAGTATAATATATATTCAGAATAGTACGCAAATTATATAAGAGTGTAGCTCAATTAATTTTTGTAAAGGGAACATGCTTGTATTCAGCACCTAGATCAAGAAACAGAGCATTACCAGTACTTCACAAGACCTCTTCTTGTCCTTCCCAGTCTTTACAAGGCCCTGCTGAGGATACACAATATCTTGATCAAAACAATTTTGATTGTCTGTTTACCTCTTATAAATGAAGCCATCCCATGCATATTCTTGTGTGTGAATTCTTTGTTCACAATTCTACACTTGATGTTAGCCAAAAGGCCGGGAAACAATTTTGTTCACTATTCTGTTTGAGATTCAACCATGTGTTACGTGAGTTGTGGTTCATTTTCATTACTGCATATTCCATTTTGTGGGTATAGGGCAATGTATTTCTCCATTTTTATTGATGATGGGTATTTGGGGTAACTTTTTTTAATTTTTAATTTTTTAAAGATTTTATTTAATTATTTGACAGAGAGAGAGAGATCACAAGTAGGCAGAGAGGCAGGCGCGGGCGGGGGCGGTGTGTGAAACAGGCTCCCTGCTGAGCAGAGAGCCGACATGGGGCTCAATCCCAGGACCTTGAGACCAGGACCTTGAGACCATGACCTGAGCCGAAGGCAGAGGCTTAATCCACTGAGCCACTCAGGCGCCCTCCTAGTAACTAAGTTTTTAGCGCTCACAAATGGCTCTACTATGAACATTTTGAGCATATAGCCAGTTCTGTTGGAAATACATCTGGGAAGGTATGTATTTCATCTTAGCAGATGTTGCTAAAGAGTTTCCAAAGTGGTTATACCCATACACATCCCCACTGTCACATGAGTTCCAGTTGCTTCAAATTCTTGCCGACATTTGATATTATCTGTGCTTTTAGTTTGAGCTCTTCTGTCTGCTTGGTATGTAATGGCGTCTCATTATGGTTTGGTATGCATCTGCATTTCCTGCTTGATTAATAAAATCGAGCACCTTTTAGTGTGTTTATTAGTCATCTACGCGTTTTTATTGTTTAACTTTGAGTGAGGAAGGTGAGAAATGGGGAGAGGCCTCTTGAATATGAAGGCGTGTGGGGATGGTCGAGGGGGACATCTCTGCTTTGTGCAGACCAAGTAGAAAGGGAATCCTGGGAACAAGGGCTGCCGTGTCCACGGAGTCACAGTGCTAAGAGGAGCGGTGAGATGCTGATGTGAGAAAAGACTAGCTTTGGCTCAGGCATTTAGTAGCTGACACATTTGGGTAAGAGCCCCAATGTCCACCTCTGTCAAATGAAAAGAAGAAGAATACAGACTAGATGGTGTTGCTGTGGAGGTTTAAACGAGAGGAAATGTGGACAGTGTCTGGCACACGAGTACGTGGAGATAAATTGTCTACAGTCCCTGCCTGATAAGTGACAGCCATTATTCCTCTGATGGGGGAGTAAGGACCAGTACAAGTGCTCCATAGTTGTGGGAACAACAGCAGAACACCCAGTGACTTGTACAAGACTTGGTTTTTGCTGAGAATTCTTACATCTCATACACGGACCCTCACCTTAAGAAATTAGCCAGTTTAAGTGTTTGCCCTCTTCTGCTCTCCTGCCCTAAGAACTTGCGAGCTCCACAAAGGACGAATAAAATAAACCAGCCAAAACCAGCCTCAAGGACCAACCAGTTTGAGGTCTGGCTTTGCTGGTGGCCTTCAGAGGATGAATTTTATCTTGGGTTGTCTCTGAAAACGTTACAAGCTCTGTTTTTCCTCTGTCCTGATTTTGTCAACCCAGAGAGTTGACTTGAGACACACAATCTCCAAAACGCCTTTTGCTGAAGACTGCAGTTATAGATAGTCACCTCTGATTGGGAGCCCAAGACAGGAGGTGCAGAAGCAACACAGGAGACCGACTGGGATCAACTTGCATGGGGTCACCTCGGTCCAAATCTACCCTTTCACCAGACCGGTGGCCCACTCTTTTGTAGGATATTCACTGTAACCCAACTTCTTAGGCATATTTTGCAAAATGGCGCAACTCCACAGAGAATAGTCTGGAATTACAGGGTCCAGGTCGGGGAACTTTCAGCATGACCAAAATGGCCCATCTTAATGGTGCCTTAGACTGGGGATTGACAAACATTTTCTGTAAAGAGCTAGATAGTCAATGTTTTAGGCTCTGTGGGTCTCACAGTCTCTGTTGCAACTCTTCCTCTGTGCCGCTGGGTTGTAAAAGCAGTGATAGTCAGAACATAAACAAACAGGCATGACTGTGTTCCAGGAAAAACTTATTTACAAAAAGAGTCCACGAGCCAGATTTGGCCTGTGGGCTGTAGTTCACTGAACCTTGCTCTAGTGTATACCTCACCTGCCAACAACACAATCTTGGCAAAACAGTAAAGACGGGGCATGGATGGGAATCAAGACCTCAAGGCCCATTTGAAAACCTCCAAATGAATGTTATACAATTATCCCCTGTGAGGGACTATGAATATATTTGGCTGTTTTTGTTTTTGTTTGTTGTTGGATTTTCTTGCATATTTTCCCCCAGGTTTGTTGAAGCCTTTCGTTGTTGAAGAGCATTAAAACAAGCCATTCAATTTTATGTTTCTTACTGGAGCCCCAATCTACTGCTATAATGATGAGTAACCTTATTTTACTGAGAAGATCATTAAGGGACTCTGTCCATGCCACCCTGATCCTTCACGCAAAGTAGAAGGGATGGATGCAATTTTCAAATTAAACCTAGCCCAGCTTTCAGAAACACTCGAATTTCCCTGGTCCCAAATCCTGCCCTGGCCAGTTGCCATTCTCCTTTGAGAATGTCAGTTCTCTACTCACGAGGGTAACAAGCCTACCCAAGCACCTAGGACTTCACCTCTAATCCTAGATTCTGCCCTGTTAGAAGCAATAATAAGCACATACCATAAGGGATCCATTCAATCTGCTAGATTAATCCTTAATATCCTCCTAATCCATCCTTGTATAACCTACGACTTGGTTTTCTAGAAGAGATGTCCTGGAGAGACAGCCCATGGTCCACGATGGAAAAAGGCTTTATCAGTTATTGCTGACACCCAGTGATGGAGTGAAACTTAAGGAGTTTGATTTTTTTTGGATCTGTGCTTCTCAATTAAAGGAACACAAATCATCCCTGGCTACTGGAAGGCCATCCCAAACAGAAATTTCCCAGTGAGGACTCTTAAGAATCCTCCAGCAGCAGAAGATCATTAGGAGATTCTAGCCTGAGACCTTCATAAGCAGAAGACAGCATGGCGTAGAGAGTTTATTCTTCCAAGTCTTCAGAAGAAGGGTGTCCAGATATCTCTGGAGACACAGGTGAACATATCCTCCTTCATCTAATGCTCTTACTTTAATTTTTGCCTATTTCTTTCCACTTCGCAGTTTTGCAGTCATGGTTCTCTGAGAGCATCGCTGCTGCTCCGTAATGTAGGTCTTAGTGAGGAGATGTCTTTGGTCACTGTCATGCCTTTTGTTCTTCTTCTTCCCAAAGAGATGTCAACAGATTCTTCAACTCTGTTGATCCACACCTACACCTTCAAGGCAGTCTGTACTCCACTGGGGTACTATTTTTTTCTAATGTGGAAATCAAGCCTTAACTTGTTCAAAATGTGTAGGTATTTAAGATCTCAACACCCTCCATGAAACATATCTCACTGAAACATGCCTCCAGGAACTTACAAAATGAAACCACATAGGCTATTCTAGAAAATTACCTGGAGGAAATATTCTTTCACTTTTTATGTGGAACATCTAAATGGTGATTTCTATAATGAGGGCTATGCCATTGGAAAAGGATAAGAGAGATGTATTATTAATCTTAGCTGAAGTTATAAATAATCTCCCAAAGCTTTTGAGGTTTATCAGACAAATCTAAACTCTTTGGCCCAGTTGGAAATTGACAATCAGATAGCTTTAGATTTTCTGTCAGCTACTCAGGGAGTTATCTGTGCTGTTGCCAACATTTTGTGTTAGCCTTGGATAAATCTTTCTGACCAGATATGACAATCTCTGTCAAAGCTTTTCTCTCTGAGGTATATCCTAATGGACTCTGGAACACGATTTTTAACTTGGGTTCAGAGATGTGGGATCCTACCAAGTCTGAACATCACCCTGATTTTCAGCTTCATGTGCATAATGGCTGCCAAGGGTAAGCTGTCCAGAGTCAGGAATCTGGGTACACAGGTACAGTCACATCACATGACTCAACAACCCATCACTTGACAGAGGGAACAGGGAGGCCAGGTTCGTCCAGCTCTAGACTGTTGTTTTAAGTTGAGATAATTCACCTAGAATTCTGACAATTATGTAGAGGCTGCCTTCATGGCCTTTAGTTTGGCTAGGGAATGGCCGTGGAGGGAAGGGCCAGGAGGGTAAGAACCCATGTCCCACCCACACTCCCCCACCCCGTCTCGCCCTGTCCCATCAACTGTGCAGTCCCCATCACAGCAGTCTTTGACTCCCCTAGCGTTCGGTCCTTCGCTCATCACCTTACCTCACTGGAATTGATCTTTGCCTTAAGAAACTAACTGGGCCAAGGACTGGCTCCAATTCTGATGTCTACCCTCTACTAGAACGTTAAAAGCCATGGCCTCATTTCTCCCAGTGGGACATCATGTCAGGGCCCTCCATGTGGTGTCCTCCCCCATTATAGTAGGTCAGGAAAATGCCATTGGCTCATGTCTGCATGGGTTACTTTCCACGGAGGAGGCTTTTCATATGAGTGATGTTGGACCCATTTTAATATCGTACACATTTACCAATATCTGGCCTAGAGTCCTCCGAAAAAATTCACATTAGATGTTCTTAGAGTAGAAATACATTTGAAAAGAGCTATTTGAATTCTTTTAGAGACCCAGCATGCATGTCCTTGTAACTGGTTAATTAATTCACCCATTTATTCAACAACCATTTTGGGTATCTGTTATGTCCAAGGCCCCATGCTAGGTGACAGGAATAGCAGCAGTGAGCAGGACAGATGTGAAGCCACACTTGGCTAGCTCGCAAAGGTATTTCTCGAAGGCATGAGTAGCATTTGGCTTCCCTTATCAGTTCTGCCAGCTCTGCCCCATCTATGGCCCAAGGTGGAGGGGGTTCCTGAGGATTACCTGAGAAGAATAGTCAGTATTTCATAGAATTAAGGAGCTGGAAGGGAACTTAGACATGGTCATCCAACCCTTTATTATGTAAATTATATTTACTATGTAAATTAATAAACTGAGGCCCAGAGATATTGAGAAACTTGTCTGGAATCACAGTGTGTGTGTGTGTGTGCGTGTGAGAGAGAGAGAGAGAGAGAGAGAGAGATTGTGTGTAAAAAAGGGGCATAAACATCATATATTTTAAATAAAAAAGAGTCAGAATTAAGATCCTTTAAAAATGAGCTTTCTGGGGCACCTGGGTGGCTCCGTGGGTTAAAGCCGCTGCCTTCGGCTCAGGTCATGATCTTAGGGTGCTGGGATTGAGCCCCACATTGGGCTCCCTGCTCAGCAGGGAGCCTGCTTCCTCCTCTTCATCTCTGCCTGCCTCTCTGCCTACTTGTAATCTCTGTCTGTCAAATAAATAAATAAAATATTTTTTTTTTAAAAAAAGGGCTTTCTGAGAGAACCGCCATTCATTATGAACTCTAAGAACTTTATTTTAAAAACAAAAGATTGTTCTGTTTGAATATTGAAGTATCGGTGTTTCCTCTGTTTTGGAACATCAGGATTTTTAAAACTTGGATTAAAAAATATCACATAAAGAGGTGCCTGGGTGGCTCAGTCAGTTAAGCGTCTGACTCTTGATTTCAGCTCACATCATGCTCTCAGGGTGGTGAGATCAAGCTCCGGGCTAGGCTCTGTGCTCAGTGGGAAGTCTGCTTGCGATTCTCTCTCCCTCGTCCCCTGCACCATACCCCTGCTCATGCACACACATGCCCTCTCTCTAAAATAAATAAGTAAGGGTTCCTGTGTGGCTCAGCTGGTTAAGTGACTGTCTTCAGCTCAGGTCATGATCCCGGAGTCCCTGGATCGAGTCCCATATTGGGCTCCCAGCTCCATGGGGAGTCTGCTTCTCCCTCTGACCTTCTCACCTCTCATACTCTCCCTCACTCTCTCTCAAATAAGTAAATAAAATCTTTAAAAAAAAATAAAGTAAATAAGATCTTTTTAAAAAATTGCTCAAAAATTGCTCATCCACTCTTTATGTAAACATTCCCATCACTGCGGGAATCTTCTATTGCCATCAGTAGAAATGGCACCTTATAGTCCAAAGCTGGTTTCCTGGGTAGAGAGAGTAAGACCCTTTTGAGAAGCAGCAGCCCTATTTCCTGGGGCAGACAGACAGGCAATCCTGAGACAGAGGGGTCACTCAGAAACGGAGATTTCTCTGCCTACCTCTTCAGTGTGGAGCTGGGCTCTGTCCTCCCAGACTTGCTGACCTCTGTGTCACCCTTCCAAATCCACATAATCCTGTAAAGGTCAGCCCACAGACCCACCACCTGCTGCTCCATCATAGCCTGAAAACTTACTGGGCTGGGATGAGGGGACACCAGGGCCCTTTGAAACTGTCCCCACTCCTTGCCACTAGAGATGGTGTTTTAGGTTTGATGTGAGGGTCCTACACTCCAGGCCAGGAGTCAGGAGGCTCTCCTTTTCCTTCCCAAGCAGGAATTGTTGAAGGAAGAGGGAATTCAGTTAAAACAAGATTTGCTTTGTTCTCCTGGGATCTCTTCTGCTTTGCAAAGGCATTCCAGGGGGACTGTTGAGCATGATGCGAGGGGGTAATGGAAAGGGAATGGCATATGGGGCAGATAAACCCGAGGGAATCTGAAGCTGGTTCCCAGACAGGAGAGTTGACCAGAGGGGGATCAACAGAGACAAACTTAATCCCTGTCCTCAGAGAGACCTGCCGACCGGGCTTTAGCAAAAGCCTCTGTGCTTTTTTTCTGTTCCTGGAGAATTTAGACAAAATAGCCCTGAGCCCCATGAGGCAGGGGAGCAAAAGACCCTCCCCGAGCCAGATTGGGGCCTTCAGGGTTCTGATGAGTTCTGTGTCTGGAGTGATTGAGTGGGGCTGGCAATTGGGAACAGAGCCTAGTGTGGGAAGGAGACCTCAGTGTCTTCAGAGCTGGGGAGACTCTTAGGGATCCTCTAATTCAATTCCTTCTTTTGAGGGATGGACAATGAGCAACAGAGAGGGAGCAAGATCAGCCCAGGTCACACAGCACCTGTTGCATTTCAAATGCGGAACTCCTGACTCCCGGTCTAACTCTCTTCCTGGATCCTCCGACCGAGTGGGAGTTCAGGCTGTGTCGTTCATTCATTCATTGGTTCGGTCGTTCAGCTTTGTGCCTTGCCTTGTGTAAGATCTGTGGAAGAGTCCGAGGAAACTCACCATATTATCTTTGCACTGCAGGAACTTGAACTAGAAACACACATGCACACACACACCTGCATGGGAACAGTTCATTGGAAATAGAGAGCAGTACATAGTCTTTTCTGTACTGAACCACATGGACAGAAAGAGTTAGAGGAGATCAAAGGATAAGGAACTGGGGTGCGAGGTGAGGCCACTCTAATTCTTAAAGAATTCTTACCCTCCGCCTCAGTGACTGGCTGCCCACCTCCCCAGGCCTTGACTGGCACAGCGTCAGAATTGCTGGGATGCCATCGAATTGATTTGAATTGAGCTGACATGGGTCTTGTTTGGGGCAGAACTGGTTCCTTGTAGGTATGGGGTGAAGGCCATGGGGCCATCTCTGCCTAATGCCTTAGAATTTAGGTTCTGCCTAGAAGGCTGAGGGCTTCCTCTGGGGCCCCCAGGCCCTGGTGAGCTTCTGGAGGGACCGAAGGATACAAATCCAATGGCGCCAATCTCTGTTCCCCCATGGTGGCAGGGCATCCAGCGATGGGCTTCTCCAGAGCATAGCAGAGCAGTAGGGGGGAACAGGAAGTCCCTTCCCAGACATCTGCAAGGTTCCCTTCCTGCTTGCCAAGTGCTTACTGAGCCCCGGGTCTCTCACAGAGCCAGGAGTGCAGGAGGCAGATTTATTTCCCAGCTGGAAAGACAAAGAAACCGCATCTGGCAGAGAAAGAGCAAGTTGGAGATAACTAATGAAATGAGCTTTGGCTTAGGGCATGGGCTGTGCGGAAGGTCAGTTGCATCTCGACTTTTCAGCCAGAACGAGGTCATCTGCCTAGACTGACCATGGAGGAGCCACCAGGGTTGCAACCACCTCTTTACACAGTTTGGGACTCACCTTGGGGACTTGCCTTTTGAGACTCAGTGCACCCTTTCTCTTTTAAAAAAACTGATATATATAATATGCATATATATATAATATGGGGCTCAACCCCAGGACTCTGAGATCATGACCTGAGCCGAAGGCAGAAGCTTAACCAATGGAGCCACCCAGGTGCCCCGAGTCTCAGCATGCTCTTTTGATGATTCTCAGGGGGGCAAATCTCTACCATTTGTGGATGAATAAGATTCTGGAAATAATCAAAAGTCACTCCACATAATGTAGAGAGAAATTTAATCACAACGTGGTACCCCAGAAACTAATGTCAACTGTAACTGTTGTGGGTCAACTCTATTCCAGGAAAAAAATTAAAAGGGAAAAAGTCATCCATTGTTGATGCTGGACATTCCATTCAGTTTAGTTCTATTCAACCAATGTTTGGGGTGTCTGCAGCCGGCAAGGCTCTGTACTAGGTTCTGGGAATTAGATAAACCCCAACCTTGCCCTCCACTGCCTGGGAGCTGACAGCTTAGCAGGCAAGATAGACACTAAATTTAAAGACAAATAATGACTGGGGTAGTGAGTGCATCAAAAAGGAGGGGGGAAAAGCACATCAGTAGGTGGGAAAGAGTAGCGTTCTGGGCTGAAGGAACAGCAGAAAGGATTATAATATTAGCCATCATTTCTCGAGCCCCGACTACGCATCAGACACTATACGAAGTAGTTTATATGGATGATCTCATTTAATCCCTAGAACAAAGGTCTGTGGTGGGTGCCATCATTATCCCCAAATTATAGATGGGAAAACAGGCACAGCCAGAATAAGTAGCTTTCTCAATTAGTAAATAGCAGAGCCAGCTCTGAACTGCTAAGCGAGAGAGCCTGTGTGTGTTCAGACGGGCTGGCATTGTTTGAATAAAAAATAACAAGAATTCTTCTCAAGAAGACTGGAAGGGAGAGCTTTGCAAGCATAAATCAGGACAATCTCAGCAAAATGATGTGGCAACATGTGTCTAGAGAGTGTTAAGGTGTGCATTCTCTTGGTCTCCACATTCTGTCTTCTAGAAACCTAGTCAAAGGAAATAATCAGGAATGTGCATAAAAGTGTACCGGGAGAAATAACTGAAATGGTCTTCCACAGGGATCGGTTAAATAAATTACAGCACAATTAGCGCAACAAAATATTATGCAGAGTTTAGGGCGCCTGGGTGGCTCAGTCGGCTGAGCATCTGCTTTTGGCTCAGGTCATGGTCCTGGGGTCCTGGGATCGAGCTCGAGTTGGTGGATCCGTCCTCAGTGAGGAGTCTGCTTCTCTCTTTGCCTGTGTCTCTTCCCCTTGTTCATGCTCTCTCTCTCTCACACACACACAAATAAATAAATAAAATCTTTTAAAAAATATTTCACATAGTTTAACAATTCAAATTTTGTTTGTTCCTCTTGTTTGATGTCTTCAGGGTGCTTTGAAGAAGTGTGAGAGAAGTCTGCAAAAAGATGGAGGGGGGCCCCCCTCTGTCCCCATAGCAAGGAACTGTAGCTAGGACCCCTGGGTAGTTCTGGAGGAAGCAGGGAGGCCAGGCTGAGGTGAAGCCTGCTGGAGGGGAAGTGAGACTTGGCTAAGAGTAACCGTGACCCAGGGGAGGAGGTGTGGCCAGCCGGCGGCCTGCCTGAGCCCTGGCACTGGCTCCAGGCTCGGTGTTTAAAGAGCTTTAAAAGCTTATTAAAAGGGTTCCTTAGACATCAAATGGCTCTTAAAAATCAATATTTTGATGATTTAAGTGCAAGAGAATCAGAAACATATGTATTAAATTGCCCTCAAATTATACACACTTAAAAAAAAATGTGTTGGTCTTTAGCAAGCCCCCAATATTTGAAAAACAGATAGAGATGTTTTCCTCATCTTCAGGCAGAGCTCTGCTGGGTCAGCTTGAAGAGTCCAAAGAGGAGGTAAGTGGGAATGGGGCAGGGCTCAGAGGCCAACGTAAGGAAATGTCCCCAGCCAGTCTTCTTCTGTAGGCCGGGCCGTGCGGGGGTTATGGGGGATGGACTGCTTGTGTGCGCACCTGTGTGCACAGGCATGTAAGGGGGAATGCGGGTGCACATTCTCCTCTGGGCCTGCTTGGGCCCTCCTGAGCCCGCTTCCCCCAGCTGGCCTCGTTCCTCTGTGTCCTGGGCATCTGGGTCTGGGTGTTCAGTGCTGCTGTCCATCCGAGGTTCAAGGAGAAGGTCCTTTGTTTCCGCCCGCCCTCTATCCCCCAGCAGCCTGGGCCCTCACGCACCGGGTCCAGTGCGGCTCAGCCCTGGAAGGTTCGAGCGGGGATGGATGCAGGCAGCACCCAGCCCAGATGTGATCAAACTTCTCTCAGCTCTGGGCCTGTTCTGCAAATGAAACCTTAAGAACGAAGCCCCTGAATGAAGGCCGAGGACAGGGTGGCTCCTGAGGGACGGGGTGGGGGTCAGCTGGTTGCTCACCCAGCGCCTCCAGTCTGTGATTAGGTTTCTGCCTTGCAGGTGCTGTCCCACAACCTCTTCCCCACAACACTGTCCGAGGCAGATTCTGGGTTTGCTGCCTGTAGGGCGGGTGAGAGATCAGTGCCTTGGAAGGGATGGTTGTGACTCAGCAGGCCCCTAGGGGCATCTCTTGGGCACCCCAACTCCCTGACTAGACCCATTTCTGGGCTGGGAGTTGACCTCTCCCCATGCCTCCATTGCTCTCTCTCCAGGGAACATGCTGGGTGCCAGGCCTTGTGTCACCTCTGAAGGACAAGGGGCTACTAATTCTTATTTCAGCCCCAAGAACAGCTTGGGGATCCTCGGCCTTTCTCTGGGCTCTTCATTGGCCCATGGAGCTGGCTCTGTTGTCTCCCTCCTATTCCTCTCAACCCCCGCCAGTGGCCTCCAAGGAGGGTTGTTAATTACCACAATGATTTCCACCTCAATGGGCAGGTCTCAGTGGCCAGAACGGAGCTGTGGACCCTCCTCCCACCCCATAGATGCAGGGGCAGGAGTATCAGAGGTGGGAATGAGGGTGAGGTGGATGGGGTGGGCAAGGGTCCCATGGGGCCCTCTGCTGGCATCGGAGGTTGGCTGGGAAACAGGTCCCCGGGACTGAGGGGACTGCTAGTGGCTGGCCCCTGGCAACGTTGCTGTCATTAAGAGAGCCAGAGGAGAAAAACTGGCATGTCTTCTGGTCTTATGTATTCTTCACAGCCCTGTCCTCTGGGCCTTCTTCAGGGAGAGCCTGAGCCAGAGTGGGGGGACCAGGTAAAAGGTGGGGATACACTGGAATCTGGATAGAGTGGGGGAGTAGGGAGTGAGCTGGGGTCCCAAGGCCTCACTTGACCTCAGGGAAAGGGGCTGAGGGCTGGTGACGGATTCCTGAAGACCACGGCCACCTTGGCTGGGATAAGCTGGCGTGCAGCCCACCAAATGGGCCCAGCTCAAGGTTCCTATTTCCGGATGTGCTTCTCCCTGTCACCTCAGTGTTCGGTCCCTGGAGACGTCCCATGGGAAGAAACAAGAGACTGGAGATCCCGCACTCTGAGTTGGACCAGGCAGGCCCTGGGCTAATAGTACCCTGGTGAGGCACTGACCCCACAGCCTCTGGCCACTAGGTCAGATCGGGCTGGGTCTGTCCCCACCCGGAACCAAGGGAGACCATTGCAAGCATCCAGCCCTTGCACCTGGGACTCCCAGTGGGCTGCTGGGCCTTAGTTAGGTCTGGACCAGGGAGATACCTGTCTGGAACCTGGGCCTCATCCTGACTCTGCCCCTTCGTTCCCCCACCTGAGGCCCTCCATCTGTCCTAATCTGTCCTCCCCCAGGCTGTCCTCCCCCAGGCTGTCCCTAGCCAGCTCTCTCACACAAAGGATGGGTGGGAAGACAGGAAGTGGGTCTGGAGGGACCCTGAGCTTTGATCTGGCCCCAAGGTAGGGGCAGCTGTCTTTGGTCCTCTTTTCCTATTTGGCCCAATTTCCTTGCCTCATCCTCTACCTCTGTATATGGATGTCTGGGTTCAGACAGTTCCAGGGGCTCCGGGGTGGTTCATTTGGTTAAGTGTCTGCCTTCAGCTCAGGTCATGATCCCAAAGTCCTGGGATCGAGCCCCACATTGGGCTCCCTCCTCAGAGGGGAGTCTGCTTCTCCCTCTGACCCTCCTCTCTGCTCATGTTCTCTCTCACTGTCTTGATCTTGAGTTCTCTCTCTCTCTCTTTCAAATAAATAAACAAAATCTTAGAAAGAAAAAGAAAGAAAGGAAGGAAGAAAGAAAGAAAGAAAGAAGAAAGCTCTAGGGCTCTAGGCCAGCACTTCCCCCCACCCTCCCTCTCCACACCCAGTCCCTAGTAGCCCACTAGGCACATGGCAAGGCCAGTACATCATCCTGTCCCCCGGATTTACTGCCTGACCCCTCCACCCAGCTGAGCAAACTAGAATCCTGGGGCTCACCTTTGACAACCCCTGTGCCCTTGGCTCCTCATGTCACTTCATCATAAGCCTCTCCCACTCCTCCCTAAATAGCTCTCACATCTGTCCCCTCACCTCTATTCCTGCCCCCAAGCCCCGGCCACTCGTGTTCACCTGGACGGTGGCCACAGCCCCTCAGCCTGCCCAGTTTTACTTCCCACCAGCCCTCTCCACAGGTCCCATAGAGCGAGCTTTCTAAAATGCAAAGCTGCTCATGTCTTTCCCCTCTTAGAAGACCGGGTGGGTTCCCCATTGCCTATCCAGTGAAGCCCTGGTTTCTTGAGCCAGCAGACCTTGCCCTCGGTGACCTGGCCCATTCCTCCCCAGCTCTTTCCCGGGCTCCTCCCTGCCTGAACCTTCTGATCCAGGCCTAGGGAACTCCTCATGTGTCCCAGGCCCACTAGGCACTCCCTTACCTCTGTGGCTCTGTAGATTCTATTCCTAGTGTCTGGCATGCCCAACCTGGTCAGTCCCTCTCTCAGCCCACACCTGACCTCCTCATGACATTGTCCCTGACCTCTCCAGCCCTGCTGTGGCTCCCGGAGCCTCTCATGTTAGGCTGGGGCTGAGCACCATTCAGCAGTATTGTTCTTTGGTAGCTGGAAAATTCTAGGTGCTCTGAGGGCAGGCACGTGTCTCAGAATCCAGCTCAGCACCTGGTGGAAGTCCATGGACGGGAGGAGTGAACGAGCATGTCCAAATGGAACCCAACAGCCAGCCCCTGACCTGCCCTCCTTCTGCGGGAGGCTCCATGGGGTACAGGCCTCTGGCACCCTCTATTCTCCAGGTATATCTGGTCCTTGCAGAAGCAATATTCAGCCCAGCTGTGGGATCAGATTCTTTTTTTCTTTTTTAAGTTTAAGCTGTTTTAGATACAGCCCAGGTGTGGAGGGGAGAGGCTCTGTGCCTCCCGCTCACCTCCACCCTTGAGGGAGTTGGAGAGAGGGAGAGACACACAAATCTGAGGGGGGCCTAGACGTTGATCTGGCTCTACCTCCCTGACCTCAGAGCCACCCGTTTCTGTATTCATTCCACAAATGTTAACTGAGTACCTACTGTGTGCTCAGCACTCTCCCAGGTGCTGGGATATACGCAGTAAATAAAAGAGCCCAAGTCCTTCCCTCCAGGAGTCAACAGTCTGTTGGGAAGAGAGACCTCAAAGAAACACATTTGGAATTGGCATGTTCCCCAGGCAGAAGGGACCAGAGCAGTGGTGGGGAAGCAGACTGCTTCAGACTTGGGTCAGACAGGCCCTCTCAGAGGGGCGAGGTTTAAACTGAAATCTCAAAGATGGGAATAATCTTTTAAAAAGGTCGGGGGGAGGTGTCTGGGTGGCTCAGGTAGTAAAAGGTCTGCCTTTGGCCCAGGTCGTGATCCTGGGGTCCTGAGATTGAGCTCCTCATCAAGCTCCCTGCTCAGAGGGGAGTCTGCTTGCCCCTCCTCCCCGCCCCTGGCTTGTGCTCTCTCTCTCTCAAATAAATAAATAAAACCTTAAAAAAAAAAAAAGATGGAAATGAGTTGCTGGCTCAGAATGCTGAGGAGGGAGATCTAGGGAGGAGGCAGCCCAGGCAACGGCCTGAGTGGGGCCCTGAATCCTTCTCCAGGCCTCAGTTTCCTTCTTTGTGGTGGGAAGCCTGCCTCCTCCTAGGGCTTTGGTGGGAATCAAAGGAGAGGGATGTGTTCAGACAGACTTCAGAGGCTATTTGATTCTATTCCTGTGTTTATAGCAAGATGGCTGCCCCCTCCTGTTCTTCCTTAGTGAGGCCCCACCACCTTCACCTTCCTCAAAAAGTACCTCACCCTGGCAGGGTCTGCTTCAGCCTTATCAGCCTCCTCATGTCTCAATATGAATCCAATAATCAGACTCTATCAGGAGACCGGATTTTCGTAGACGGAGGAGAGATTTGGGACCGAGATGGGTAGAAGACACCACAGAGGGGTCCACGGGGAGACGAGGGCTTCCTGACCATGAGCCCCTCAAGGATAAGCCCAGCGCCCGCCCATGATGCTCGGAGCACAGCAGGGACTCATCCATGTTTGCCGAGTGAATCAACAAATGTCCAACCTCATCCGCAGGTGGGAGCCTTTAGGGTGATGAGTTCTCCGGGCTGTGTTTCCTACCACGGTCCCCTTGCTTGCTTCGATTCTTCTTTCCAGCCTCCCCTTCTCGTCCTGCAGGCTTTGGGGGTATAAATGTTCTCACTTTCCCAGTGGACATTTGGCAGAGCCAGTGGGACCGCGTGTGCATGTGGGGGGGGGGCATGCGGGCTGTGAGGGGGCTGGAGACAAAGGCCCCAGAGTGAGATTCAGGGCACAGCTGAACTGCCCTGAACTTTCCTTTTTGTTTTCAAGGAAACGAATAATCCAAGAACCACCCCCGGCCTGGCCGGCCCTGCTAAGCAGGGTTGGAATGTGCTGCCTTTCCCGTTAGTAATTGTTTTTTCTGGTCAGCCTGTAACCCTTCCCCTGCCACTCCCCTGCCGCTGGGGAGAGGCCCTCCCTTCAGGGCATCAGTGGAGCAGGGGAGGACTCGGAGGCTGGCGTCCCCAAGGTTCCCTGCACTTTCCCACCAGGCTGCCGCAGGGAGTGGCCAGTGGGCTTCAGGATCTGACCTTGACATTGCATCACAGACCGTCTGCCTGCACTGTGATTCTTAACCCCACTGGGCCGTCAGCCTCGCAAGAAGCACTGGGGGCTGCCAAGGACTGGGGGACCCCGGAAGGCGGCCCGGTCTGGCATGGGTCCTATGGGCCTTTGTTAGGGTGTCTGAGTCTGACTGTTGCTGCATCTGTGACTGTGAACGGGGGTCAGCATGAGCCTGTGTTGGAATGTGAGTTTGGGGATGGCTGTGATCTGGGACACTGAGGACCCATTTGTGGCCTCAGTGTGTGTGTGTGTGTGTGTGTGTGTGTGTGTGCACCCGCACGGGTGTGTACACGGTCAAGTGTGTCCTGAGAGGGAAAAGAGTCTTGTTCCTGAGCTGACTCGTGCTCTCTCTTCCGCCCCACCTCCCTCTGCCGAGCCCCAGGTGAGGGCCTGAGCCTTTGCTCCAGGGAGGAGGCAACACCCTCTGCCGCCATGTTTCTGTCATTGGCTGCCCATCCCCACCAACAGGAGGGAGCAAACATGGCACCCCGGGCGCTATCCCGGTTAAACTCCTTGTCTTTAATCCATAGGAATTCAAGAGGTCAGAGGTTTGGACTATTTCCTGACCCCCCCCCCCACCGACCTCCAGCCAGGCCCTATATTCTCTGGTTTTGGGGGGAATAATCTAGAGCCCTCTGGTTACATTTCCTGGGGTGGCTGTAGCTCAAGGCAGGCTTAGGTTCAGATGGAAATTATTTCAGCAGAGTCAGGAGGAGCCCCGAGGGTGTCCCTCACTGTCCCTCTACACCACCCTCTCTCCACGTTGACCACAGCTGCCTCAGTCTCAGATAGGCCTGAGATGCAGCCTTTAATTCTTAGAGTGAGTGCAGCCTCCCTGGTCAGGGAGTGGGTGCTGGGTGGGCTGGGTGCCCCCTTCTCTTAGGGAGGGGCCAGGAACTCAGGAGGTGGGGAGAGCCGCTGGGCCTGCTGCCCCAGCCTCAGCTGACAAAGCTCTGGGTCCCAGGCTCCTGGGCAGAGGCCTGCCTGTGCCCTGAGCAGTTGGCAAAAGAGGCCGTGCCAAGGCCCGGTCCAGTGTGGCCCCTGAACATTTGGTGTGAATCAAAGGCTTTTCCAGCCTGGAGAGGAATGCTGCCAAGTGGGGTCTGGGAATGGGCCTGGCAGGGCAAACACTGCCCTAATTGAGGCCCTTCTAGACTTTTAATTACAAGCAGTGTTTTCCCAAGCTTCCTAAATTGACCGTGGAGACCCGCTGGTGTTATTGCCCATGCGAGGGACAGGAAAAAAAATTGTTGTGAAAGCTTTTTCAGTAAGGTTTATTTTAGCCATGTTTTGAGGTGGAAAAGCTCACACAGTGGAGGCAGGAGCCATTTTCCTCTGAGGGCCTCCTTCAGACACAGCCGTGGTCAGACGCTCAGCTCGAACACGCTCGCACACAGATAGACAGCTGCAGAGAAGGACTCATGTACATCAGACACGGTCGTGGACGCGGCTGCCGGTGCTGTAAACAGCAGGCTGGAAATCCAGCCCAAGCCCCCGGAGTGTTTTAGAAAGGAAAACAGGCCCTTGCCTGCTCCCCACCTCCACCCCACCCCCTATGCCTCTTCAGACAGGCTGGGCCCAGGGCCTGCTTCGGACCCCCTGTCCCCTTCACAAGGCCTGTTTACAAGGCCCAGGACAGATTTCAAACCCCCCAGCTAGGAGTTTCTTATGCCAGAAACCTTTGTCCTGCTCTTGTCCCAGTCCCTGGGGAACGCGACTGTCTGGGAAGGAAGGCCATGCCCTTGTCTGTGGAAGAAAAGGCCCCGATGTTCAGCGCCCCAGCTGAATCCTTGGGGGCACTTTCTGACAGAAACTCCATAGGGTTCTGGGGAGTGGTTAGGATACAGAGGCAGAAACCTGAGGTGTCTCTGGATGCCTGAGCGCTGAGCCCTGCTTGTCTGTGAGAATCACCTGGATTCCAGGACTCTCTAAGGGCAACAAAATCTGGATCCCCGTGGCTTGGGCCCCGGGGTGTGTATGTCATACCACCGCTCACCGTTGCAGCTGGAACGCTGGAAGCGCTCAGCACACGTTTGTTGAATCAGTGGGTGTTTAACGGCAGGCTCTGGGTGCCCCATGCCTGCCCCCCACAGCTCTGAAAGACTGCAGTTTTCCCTGACAAGGGTGATGCGGGAGGAAAGCCTCAGAGGAGTCCCTCACCCTCTTTTCCTCTTTCCCTTCCCCTGGTGCTCAGCGCCTGTGGGTCCAGACACCCAGGCAGTGTCCAGAACTCCTACCCTGTGTCCAGCTGGGACCCAGCAATGGTGCACAGTAGAAACGGGCAGGGAGGGAGGCCAGACACAAGAATGCCTGCTCTGCCATTTTGCCAAGGGTTCCTTGGGCTTGGGCAGGACCCAGACTCGGAGCAGGAGACCAGAGGAGCTTGGGCAGGGTGAGCCTTGGTGGCCGTTACTGGCCGTTGCTAATCCCTTATCTGGGGCTCCTGGCTCTTACACCACGTTCCTAACCGCCCCTGGAATCGGGGCCCCTGCTGCTCCCTCCCCAAACAGACCGTTACTGGGTTTCCGTTGTGTGGGGGAGGGTGTGAGGGGCTGTCTGCTTAATTAATCATTTCGGGCCACCCTGGGAAACTCATTAAGCCACCTCTCAGGGCTGGGAGCCGGATGCCACTCTCTGAGTTGGAACTTTCTGGTCTGCCAGGCAGGGGTCCATGTTTCCCTCCACCCATGTGCACACACGTGCATGAGAATGTGTGTGTGTGTGTGTGTGTGTGTGTGTGTGTGTGTGTATGAGAGAGAGAAAGCATGTGCGCCAGCGTGCCCTCGTGTCTACGATTGTGTGTGTGTTTGCGTTTCCTAGATTCTGCAAGGAACTTCCCCTGATTCTTCTTAATTACCAGCCTAGAAGAAACCCAAGATGCTTAGAGCAAAGGTCAGACTCCACCTGTTTTCCCTGCACTTCATTTTCTGGCAGTTCCCACAATAGTACAGATAAGTACAAGATTCAGGCAATCTTTTCTAATTAAAGTAATTAAAAACCGGTGATGATTGCACCTTTCATCTGAACGGGAAAATATTTACTCATCCAAACTGCAGGCCCTTCAAAGCATTCAGGAGGTCTATTTTGACAAACAGATCCTCCCCCTCCCCCAGACCATTCTCTCTCCTCCAGGACACACACACACAAAGGCTGGTTTATTTGGCAAGAGGCGGCTGCACGGGGCCCCGTGGAAGACGTGCGGGAGGGTGGGAGCCTGTGACAGGTTTTGAGCAAGTGCACACTTCAGCCTAGTCCCTGCCAGGCCCTCCCGAGAGGGTTTCTGGGGACTTTGGGATTTTGATTTGACCAATGGATGCTTTGCTGTTGCTCCTTCTCCTTCCCCCAGGGGTGCTCCCCCCAATAGCCCCCTGCCTCGCTGGTACAGCTCCCCTCTCTTTAGGCCTTGCCCTCTGAACCGGCTGGCATAGAACCTCAAATGGAAGAACGTGTTGGAGGCTCAGATCTAGTCCGTCCCACTGCCCCTCTTCCCAGGCTTTGACCCAAATCACTTGTGTTAGGTTGCTAATTTGCAAAAGCCCGTGTGCTGGACACAAAAGCCCTTCATCAATGCTGAAGAACATTCTGGGAGTGTGGGGTATGGCCCCCTCCCCTCAAGAAACACAGTCGCACAAACTTCTGGACAAACTGCCCTTGGCTCCCCCAGGGGAAATCAGACAGAATGCAGGCTGCGCTATTTCACTTTGAACACTGGAGGCAAGTCTAATCACCCAGTTTCCTGGCAAATGGGGTTTGGTGTCACAAACTGCAACTTTTCCCTAACGAGGAGCTCCTCCTGTGACCCCTACCAGAGGTGCCCTGACATTCCAGGGCCAGGAGTCCAGGGGTTGGGGTCTTTGAGGGGGTGGGGGGTGTGAAGGCACAGAAGCCTGAGTGCCCAGTCCCATGGCCTGAAGATGACCTGATCTCTGTCCCATATCACCCCCCTCCCTGTCCCCACTGCCAGGAGACAGGACATGCTTTGGAGCTGGTGCAGCGAGAGCTTGAAGCAGTCTCAATGGGATTATCCACTTAGAGGCTGTTCCCAAATCCTCAGAATATGACATGAAGGAAAATTCTAGGAAACAGTTCCAGGAACACCCTGGCCCAGCTGTCCCCCAAGAAGGGCCTGGTTGCCTCTGCCTGCCTAGGCCAGGCTGGACAGTGTCCTCAGCATGACCCAGAGCCCTCAGCTGTCCTCCCGGCAGAGCCGCGGCCTCAAAGAGCCCGTGTGGGCAGATCTGTATCTGTAGGAAGCGTGCTGTTCTAGGGGCTGGGTAAGAGAACAGTCGGCGTGGGTGCTGCGTGCCTGGCCTGTTGGTAGATGGATGGGCTTACTTTGCGCCCAGAACAGCCTCATCAGAGAGTGGGGGTGAGCCTATGGGGTTCTCCCAGTCTGCAAGCTCACTCCGAGTCAACCATGTTTGGACTTTGGACTCCGGCAAAACCATCTCCAAACCCCCCTCCTTCCCAGCCTTGCCTCTCCAGTCCCCGGCTCTAGAGCCATAGTTCTCATTCGGGCCACTCCCAGAAACACACTGGCACAGCTAAAGCAAAGGGTCCCCCAGGCCCACCTCATATCTCAGGGGTCTTGATTCAGACCTGACCTCTGTTGGACTCTTCTTGCTGGTCCCAAACACCCTGGGAGACCTGAGAGAAGCCATGGGACCGGGGGATTTGCCCCCAGTAACTCTATCAACCTGTGTGCGCATGTGCCTGGCACACAAGGGCTCAAGTAGCCAGGGTTCCTGGGGTCCAGAAGTCCCTAGCCAGAGCCCAGGTGGGGAGCTTCCGTCCCCAAGGTCACCCACACCCTGTCCTCCTTCCAAGCTCAGTCTAACCCTCCTGCCCAGGAGGCCTGAGCCTGCAGGTGGCCCTCAGTGGGCCTGGGCTCCCTCAGTTGGACTCAGCGAATTGTGTTTGATCAAACCTAAGCATTGGTGATTAACTTGCTTGGTGGAAACAGTCCCCAGGGGACTGGAACCCTTGTTGCAAAAATAAATTTTCCCTCTGGACCTAACTAGCTTTTGTAATCTTGCTTTCCTTTGCATTCTAGCTCCTTTTTTTTTTTTTTTTTTTTTTTTTTTTTTTTTTTTTTTTTTTTTGTTCTTTCTAGTATCCCAACCGGCTTTTATCTTCTTCCTTTCCTCCCACGGAGACCCAAACAAACAGTCCCAGTAAACAAACTTTCAGGCCATGCTCTTAAAGAGACATTGCATGCTTATTGCCAGCGAGACTGTTCGCCCACCCCTGGGCTTGGGGGTGTCAAAGATCACCATGGGACACTCACAGGAAGAAGCTGGCTTAAGGCAGTTTACCAAAAAATTTCCCTAGGAGACATTGCTCCTTTCCCACACCTCATTAGAAGACAGAACAGGAGGGAACACTTGGGTTTAGCAGAGGTCTCTGAGTAGTACTGGTGAGGTATGACTATGAGACAATTATTTTCTTTTGTCTCTAGAATCCGAAAGGATTCCTTTCTTTCCAAGTGTGATTCAAAAAAAAGTATTTTCCTGCCAAACTTCCTGCTCCCCCCACTACCAAGCCAACACATCTCCGAAGTGATAATATCGAACAAAGGGAAAATATGAGCCGAATCTAGTTTGCACACAACTTTCCTGGAACTTGGCTTCTTGTGACTCGGAGAGACTCTGGTCTTAATTTGTATTGTTTGTGCACAGCTGGGCTGATGCGCTGAAGTCACTGTGGGGTGGGGGCTAAGTGTGTGCGTGAGTGTGAACATGCATGTGCGTTAGTCTACCCATGTGCCAGGCTGCTGGCTGGAGGGTCTCTGCCCTGATTGGAGGGGGGGGGTCTCCACAGCACTGGGTATGTGGACAAGGTGAGGACGTGGGTCACTTCCCACCTGAATTGTCTGGATTGAAAGGATCCGCAGTTCTTGGAGGGGCTGCGGGATGCTCTGGTCATGTCCACCCCCAAAGTGGCCCAGTCTAGCAAGGTGGGTGTCCAGGCCAGGATCCCACGCAAGGCAGGAGGCACCGCGGCTCTGGCTCTGCATCTGTAATAGGTCCCTGGAACGCTGAGCCGCTGTTCCCAACCCAGGTCTGAGCCAGGCGTGTGTGCGAGAGGACCGTGGTCCTGCTGCCCCCTGTGAAGACAGGGTCCCCCTGCACCCTTGCCTTGTCTCCTGCTTCGAGGGCTGGCCTCCACCTGGCGCAGGCAGAACCCCCAACACCCCCAGACCACTGACTTCTGTGGAACAAAGCCTAACTAAGGTGGCTTTTCCCCTTTAAGAGAATACATTCCTCAGCGGGATGGCGGCCCCCGGGGCTCTCTCCCACTCCCACTTGGAAGCCAGGCAGAAAAATTGCCTGGTGGGCAGGATTATGGGATTAGTCAACTTTCCCAAAACAGGCCCAGAGGCTCTGGGTCCGAAATGAGTTTTGGTCTGAGCCTTTCCCTGTGATTAGTGACAGATGTGTCAGTGGGCCCTCCCTCCTCCCTCTCCCAGCCTCGCTTCTTCCCTCAGTGCTAGTAACACACTGTGTTACCTTAATCACAGGCTCCAGAAATCTGGGGAAAGCATGTTTCAGTGAAAATGAGCCCCATGGTTCAATGGCTCCAGGGCCCAAAGAGGAAGATATTACCGACTGGACCGACAGTCTCTTTGCCAGTCCTTCCCTATCGCCACCAGAGAGCAGCCCCCCGAGCCAGCCTGAGCTAGAGGAGCCAGAGCCAAGGGGGCTGGTTAGGCCTCGGTGGTCTGTAGCCCCATTTAGCTTCTGCCTCCCATTCCTGCTGGCCCTCTGTCCCCATCAGCTCTCTGGGCCCAGCTCCCAGGGTCCCCCTACACTCTGAGACAAGCTGCCCCCGAACCCGCCGGTCCTCCTTGACCTAGGCCTGCCCTCAGTCCATCTGTGAGCCGGCCTGCACTGTTTCCAGAGCTAGTGTGTCCCAGGAAACAAGCTCCAAAAGACCAGTCAGTGGAGGCCACCTTGCTGGGACAGTGGGATGTCCAAGGACGTCTCTGTGGCAGAAGCGGAGCCTGGGATCTAAGCTGGGGAGGGGTGCTCATAACTCCCCACAGGGACCCCATGGCCTTGCCTGCATTTAGAAGGTCCTTGCAGAGAAACTATATACTGACAGCTGCTGTCCCTCTTCAGGGCACTCTCCCTGGGGCTTTTAGCTCTGTAAAGGCTAGATGTAAGGAAATTGAATTTTGGTTCTTTCACTGATGCCAATGGTCTCTAGAACTTGCCTCAAAAAACTCCTGGTGGAGCTCACCCGGTGGTCTGGAGGTGAGCCTTTCCTGCCCTGTGCCAGCTGCTGGGGGCTGCCCGGCCTTGGCTTCTCTGGGCTGCTAACAGCCAGGCCACACCCGGGATCCAGAGTTCGGAGCCTGGGGCAGATTCCAGAGCACAAAAGGACCCAGGGCGGAGTTCCAGCGGAGCCCAGAGCTTGGGCGATGCTAACCCCTGACCAAACTGGAATGGGCGACAAGTCTGAGCTCTCTTTCTCAAAGGAAAGGCTGCTCCTTCTTTCAAGGGTATAATATAACCTGTGAATAGTTCTCCTGGGTAAAAGAAGTATGGCTCAGGAAAATGTTAGAGCAGACAGAATATGTAGACCCCCTAACATCAGTGGTCCCCGAGTCACAGATTTCTGGGTCCTGCCCAAGAGCCTCTGATCCAGTAGGGGTGGTGCCTGAGAATTTGTATTCTCAGCTAGTTTTCAAGTGCTGCTACTGCTGAAGGTAACACACTTTAGAACTGCGGTAATAGTCCTTCTCTCCCATTTTACAGATGCAGAAACTGAGGCCGGTGGGAAGAATCAGCTTGAGGGAGGCCAGGGTGATGGTGTCCCTGAGAGCGAAGGTCTCCTCTCTCCCTGGAAGGAGAACTTCCACTGTCCAGCCCTGCCTCGTGGCTGTAAGCCCAGGGCCACATAACTGGTAGCTGGCCCTCCCTGCTGGCTGCTGTGGCCCACTGGGCACAGTTCAGTGCTGGCTGTGACTTAGAAAATGTGCCTGTGGCCCCCTGTGGGTGCTGGAAATGGAAGTGGCATGTTTTGGCGTGTCTTGGCCTCCGGGCTGAAAACTGTTTATTTGGACTATTAAGAATACGACTTCAGCTGAACCACAAAATCAGATGGAAACCTTTATCTTGGGTGGCACGCTCTGGGCTTCCTCCCACCCTCCTGCGGGCTTGCAGAGTGGGGCCACATTGGACAAGGTGCCTCTGGGAATGATTCCAGGGCCTCTAGTCTCTGCTCCGGAGAGATTAGTCAAGTGTATGGGGGGGCTACTCTTCTCGGTTGCCTCTGTGCTGATGATGGGAAGGGAGGTATTAGGAGAGGACCCGAACTCTTTAATCAGAGACTGCAGGGCCTCTGGGGTCTCTTGAGTTGAGGGTGGGGCTTCTTCTGTAATTGGCCAAGACATATCTTCTGGGCCATCTTCTGCTACCCCAGTGATCACTGTCTCAAATTATCTCCTTGTCCTTCTCCAGCCAAGAAACGGGTGAGTTCACAACACCCACTGCCCAGTCCAGCACACTGAGGGCTTGGCTCTGAAACCACCCGATTCCCCCTTCAGTCCTCACCCCTCTGGGCCTTCCTGGGCCTCCACCACCATGAGGGTCCATGGGTAGATAAATCAGGTGTGTGCTTATAACCCTCCTTGAAGTTTAAGCTTCTTGCCACACAAACCCCAAACCTCAGCCTCCTCACGTAGCTCCAAGAGGAGCCAGCCCTCTTGGCCTTAGCTGGTCATGGCTGGTCACTGTGTTGAGACACGATCTCATGATTGGGTGCTTGGGTGACCAAGATTGCTCTTTCCTCCAGCTGCTCTCCCTCACCCACTCCCTCCATGGTTGCTGAACAGGCCCTGCTCTCACACCTTCCAGGGCTCTGCCAAGACACTCACTGGGCCCCTGCAAACACTGATAAGACCCATTTCTAGAACCTCAGATTTTAAAATTCTACATCTTATTTTGTTTCTGAATGATTCCAATTGGCAATCTTGTCTCCCTAGCTACACACTATAGACACTTATTGGGGTAGGAACTGATTCTTCTGCCAATCACAAGCCCCTCTACCCCTACCCCTGCCCCTATGACCCACCAGGAGTCTGGGTTGGAGCTGATGAGTGATTTTGGCATTCACCACCTTGGCTAATGACCTTGTCACAGAGTGTGCGTACATAAGGGTGGGAGGAAGGGGGGCACTGGGACACATCTGACTTCCTTTGTCTGCCTCAGCAGCTACCTTGGGACGCACCCCCACTCCAGCGGGCCCACCCATCCCCAACACACACTGGAAATGGGGTGAAAGGGCCAAATACCCAGGAGGCAAGCGGGTGATGTCTCCTTTTGGGAAATGCCTTCTCATACTCTGCCCAGAGTAGATTCCAGCAAAGGGGGTGGACGGCCAGAGTGTCAATGGAAACAGTGAAATCTCCAATCTGTTTCTCCATCCTGGCTCCAATCCTAATTTTTTATTTTTTTATTTTTTATTTTTTTTAAGGATGTACAGCAAAGAAAATAAACCTGCCTGGGACTGAGCTGAGGGAGGGGGGAGCGAGGTCAGCAGTCCAGGGAGTTAAAAATTAGGCAAGAGCATGAAGAATTCTGCATCGTTTCATAATTGGTTCCTTGCTCCCGCATTTATACAGACCAGTAAAGATGATGGGGAAAGTGGGATTATAATGATAGAGAAACAGCAGCAAAATACAACGTGAAGCTGGGGAGGACGCCGTGGGTTACCTGTTAGCCTGCCAGGCCAGTGGCTCAGGGAGGCGAGGGCCCTGGCTACTCCGTCACAGGCCTGATGGTCCAGGTGGCCTGCCTTCAGCTCCACCTGGGCCACTGGAAGTTTCTGACTGGGAGCAGGCCCTTTCCCAGGTTGGGCCCTCACCGTGCCCTGTTTTCTGGAGAGGCTGCAGCGGTTTTCTAAGTTGCTAGTTGAGGGGCCTGGGGCGATGAGGGAGACCCACCTGCGAGTGGAGGCTGCCTCTTCGAGGCTGGGGAGGGAGGGCCTGGGGCTGAGGAAGGAGACAATTTGAGGGAGGTGGCTCAGCAGTTCTTGTGCTGGGACCTCACACTCAGTAGACATTGCTTTCCTCTCTACAGAACCGGGAACTGTCTCAGACCAAGGAGTTTGCTCAGGGTCACACAGTTCTTAATGGGTTGAGCTAGAGGTTGATGGCAAAGCCTTGCTCCCCAGTCCTCTGTGAGGCCACTGGGCCCCGGCCCTCCTGGGAGATACGGCCTGCCTCACGGAGCCCAGGACAGACTGGGGCGCGGGATTGCCAGAGGCCTTGCCTCCATGTCTCTGGGTGGTGTGGAGGGGGTGGCCCCGGCTCAGAGGGTCGCCTGGCCTCCTTCAGGGGGTAGTGCTGCTCCCCACGGAGCTGAGCCCACACGCTAATCATCTGGGCAGGCCTGACTCCTCACCAGAGGTGTGAACATGCCCTGGTGTTGGGACCAGAATGAGGCACTTTCATAGACAAGTTGGAATCCGTCTGTGAGCAATAAATTGCTCTAGTCCCTGGGGCCATTTTCCATCGTAAATCTGAATGGTTTGATGCTGCAGATCCTCTGGGCTGGAGCCATTTCCAGGGCAACAAGAAAGCTTGTGGAGACTCTCCCAGGGCAGGGCCAGCAGGGAGCTGAACCCCTCATCTACCTCCTGCTCTCCTGCTCCCCACCGGTTTTGGCAGTGGGGGTCCTGCCTTCCTCTTTGAGAGTCTGTTCTGGTCTTCTAGGGTGTGCACATGCCTGCCTATTCTCAGATCCCTTAGCCGGCTGCCTCCCAGCTCCTGGCTACTCCTTCTGTGGCTTCCCAGCAGGTTCTGGGCAAGGGTCTCTCTCGGCATGTCGTCTGTGCCCACAGCTTCAGGGAGCACACTGTGAATCTGACCTCAGAGCTGCGTTTCTAGTTCAGGCTACTTTTCCAGTTTCTGCCGGAAAGATTCTCCACCAGCATGTCCCAGGGGCCCCTCAAACTCATGCTGTCCAACCAGAACTCATCTTTCCCCTGTCCCCTGCTCCGCCCTCCCAGTAGGCACAGAATCTCTCTGGAATTGCCTTGGGTGTCTCTCTCTCCTTCGTATCCAGGCACCCCCGAGTTCTGCTTCTTGACCCCAAGAAGTCACATCTCCATCTTCCCTTCCCTATCCCTCTTGAAACCCCATGTATTGGATTGTTTATTGTAGGAGATTCCCGACTGTCTTCCCCCTTCAAGTCACGTAGCTCATATTCCTGAGCCATCATCCCAAAACCAGGCCCAGAGCGTGTTCCTTCCTGATTCCAACACCCTCAATGGCTCCCCAGTGCCACCAAAGTAACCCCAAACTCCTTAGCATAGACTCACAGCCTCCACCCTGAACTGACTCCCAACCCCGCTTTCCGGTCTGGTTGCCCACTGTTGCTCCTTAGAAGCTGTGTGTTGCAACTGTTCCAGACCTCTCCCTCACCCCAAATCAGCCTTGCACTTAAACTGACTCCATGATGTGCCTGTCATGTGCCTTCTGCTTGGTGTGGACAGTTCTGCCTCTGCCCCTACACAAAATCCTGCCCTTTGTTCAAGACTCAGCCCAGACACTGAACACCGAAACCCAAATGATGGTCAAGACCATGGGAGCTAGACCCAGACTGACTGGGAAAAGACGCACTTCTATTAATTCCAGTGTTGGACTTTTTGTCACTTAACCCCTCTGTGCCTTGGTTTGCCCATCTGTGAAATGGGTATAATAGCAGTAGTGGCTGCCTCATTGGGTATTGGAGGACTAAATGAGACTATGTATAAAGCGGAAGAGTGTCTGGCATGTGGCCAGCAC
Organism: Lutra lutra; assembly: GCF_902655055.1. Lineage (NCBI taxonomy): Eukaryota > Metazoa > Chordata > Mammalia > Carnivora > Mustelidae > Lutra > Lutra lutra. The sequence goes on from NC_062286.1 coordinate 76,685,999, forward strand.
TTTATGTGTCTAGGAATAGCTACAATACCCCAGATTGTGAAGCCTCCTCTGATTGCCTAGGCCAGACCTCCAATCTTCACAGCATTTCCTTGACACTGGTAGCAGCACTTACCACATTTGCTTGTTGTGGAGTCAGAATCCTTTGATGGCAGGGACGCCTGGATGGCTCAGTCGGTTAAGTGTCTGCCTTCTGCTCAGGTCATGATCCCAGGGGTCCTGGGATTGAGCCCTGCATCTGGCTCCTTGCTCAGCGGGGAGTCTGCTTCTCCCTCTGCCCCTCCCTGCTGTGCACGCGTGCGTGTGTGTATGTACAAATAAAATCTCTCTCACATAAATAAATAAAATCTAAAAAAAAAACCAAACAACCCTTTGATAACAATTGGGCAATTGTCAGAAACGGACAAGGGAATAAGGGAACTTTTATCACAGGCTTTGGGATGGGTCTTATAGCACCAAGGGAGGAGTCACATTAGACAGAATTATTGCTGGGATGCCTCACCATGGAAGAGGGAATGAAATTATGGGGATTCATACCACAAACTTCAAATTGGTCCCCCGAACCTGTTTCCCCACATTTCTTAGTCATACAACTCCCAATTTTTTTGCTGTCATGAATAAAGACTACATTTCCCAGCCTCCCCTGCAGCTGGATATGGTCACTTGACTAAGTTCTGGCCGAAGTGTCATTAAAGGGTAGGGAATGCCCTTCCTTGCTAGTAGCCGGACTCTGGAGCCAGACTGAGTTGAAATCCTGGCCCTGCCACCTAGTTGTGTGACCTTGGGCAAGTTACTTAATCCTCTCATACCACAGCTTTCTTAGCAATAAAATAGAAATGAAAATAATATTGACATAATAGAGCTATTGTCAGGATTCTAGAATTAATATTTGAAGAGTGATTTGAATGGCTCCTGGCTCATGGTGTGTGCTCTCTAAGTGTGGCTCTGGCGAGGAATGAGGATGTTGATGAAGAGGAAGGTGGCCAGACTTGAGGACCACATGGGGCAATGAGGGAGACCCCTCCACTGGAGGCTCCCTGAACCCTTAACACTTGGTGGGCCCCAAAACCAGCCTGGAGTGCTTGTCTCTGACTGCGTTTATGGGCGAGAACAAGGAACTTCTGCCTTGGTGAAGCTGCTGTCATTCTGGGTGATTCAATTATTTGCTGCCTAATGGAATCCTAAATGATACGAGGCCACGTAGGTCCAGAATACAGCTCTGTCCACTGTTTCAAGTTGAAGTCTCTTGAGACTGTCTTTTTGTGCCCATTGAGGTACATTCTTTCAAGACAGGAGAGCTTTCTGTGCTATGCTAGTGTTTATATGTCTTGTAAAGTCCTACTCATGATAAGTGCTCAGTAAGTAAGTACGGAATGATGGGGAAAATGCGGCTAAAAAGTGTTGTTCTGGCTAGGCAGTCTTCGTCATAGTCTGAAACCTCCAAGGGAGTCTTTATTGGCTAGTTGCAGAAAATCGGTGGTAATAAGGAAGAATAGTGCTTGATTTTCTACGGAGAAGTGCATTACATTGTTTAACCCTTATGACCACCCTGTGGAATAAGTCCTCCCATCAGCCTCATTTTACAAACGAGGAAACTGGGCTTCGGAGACATGGGGATCAAGGTCTCAGATCCAGACGGGAGAGCCAGGATTCAAACTCAGGCAGTTTCACTCCAGAGACTGGGATCTTAGCAATTCTTCCATGAAAGTGTCTCCAGGTGAGCCCTTTGTTGAGGAAGTTGAGAAGGGAAGAGAAGCCCTTGCTTCTCTTTCTACTTTGGAGGTTTGTCTGGAGGGCTGAGCTTCTAGGTAAAAAGGTCAGCGTTTTCCTGAGGTCAGTGGGGGTGAAGATCCACACAGACCCTGACCCCCTACATGAACCCAACCTCTCTCTCTCCCCTTCTGGGATATCATTTTTGTGGCCATGACCATGACCAGCGGCCTGTCTGACCAGCTGATCTTTGGCAAATGGTGACAGTGACCCTTTGCTTCATTCTGCTCCTGCCTACTGTGTGATTCTCAGTGTCTTATGTGCTATTAGGGCCCTTCCATGTTGTCTTGGCAAAAAAAGCTTCATTTTGAAAGATAAAAATAAAGAATGAAAGACTGTCCCCCCAAATGAAAAATTCAGGGCGAGATTTTAGGCAACAGAGATTTTGGGGTTGGAGAATTTCCTGCTCCCTCTCAAATCACTCCTTCTCCTTCTGCTTTCCCTCCTCTACTTCCTCCTTCTTCCCCTTCCTCTTCCTCCACTCCTCTTCCCCTCCTCCTCCACCTTTTTTTTTTTTTTTTTTAAGATTTCATCCATCCATTTGACAGAGAGAGATCACAAGTAGGCAGAGAGGCAGGCAGAGAGAGAGAGTGAGGAGGAAGCAGGATCCCCGCCAAACAAAGAGCCCTATGCGGGACTCTATCCCAGGACCCTGAGATCATGACCGGAGCCGAAGGCAGAGGCCCAACCCACTGAGCCACCCAGGCACCCCATCCTCCTCCTCCTTCTTCTAACCACTTCACATTCCCCTCTCTTTTTTCCTGATCCCAGAGCCCACATGTCCTTCATGGCCCAATTTTAGTCTCTGGTCCAGGAGGACCTCCCTGCTGGTTCCCATGCCCATGGGCCATGTGTGTCACCCTGGCCACCCCTGGTTCAGGGTCCCCTGGCACTTACAGTCTGGGCTGTTCACTTTAGCACCTCTTCATACACTGGGCCAGTCCTCCAACTGCTGCTTATGTTTTTAGTTTTGTTACACAGCTTGCTCTCAGAGGACCAAGGTCACATTGAATTTAAATTTCCAAGGATATTTTTGCAGGAATTTCTACCTTGGGAAGTCTTCTTCAGTCTCAGGGAAGTCTCCATGACCTCTTCAGTCTCTTCCTGTCCTGAGTTTGAAAGATTCTCTACGCCTCCTTGCATTCCTCCATGGTGCCTGATTCAGTGTGGGTAACAGGTGTTTAGGAAGGATTTACTAAGCTGTCTTCCTCTTCCTGGAAGCAAATGCAAAGGGCCATTGAGCAATGGTGGAGAAGCTCTCCCGTTTTCAAAGATCTCCCAACGAGGAGGCGACACACTTTCAGGCTTCAGGGATCAGTGCTTTTTTGAGACCACTTGGTCACACTTGGTCATGCACCCACTGAAGCATCACCCCTCTGGTCTGGTTGGCCTTGACTGACATGCCTCTGGTCCAGTTTCTAGGCTGGAAACCACAGGTGGCCCTTCCTGAAATGACTCAACAACCAACTTGGACTTAGCACCAGCCCCCTCCCTGGGCTCCAGGTAATCAGTCCTATAGGACCAGGCCAGGACTATAGAGGTCCCAGCTTTTCTCAGAAAGATCCCATTGCCAACCAGAGACAGCCATGGCAAAAATTCGGCAAAATTCGAGCACATGCACTTTTAAGCCACATCTTCGTGGCTTCCTGTCCCCATGGCCTCATTCCACCACACTTCATGGTACCCAGAGGGAGGGAGTTCATCTCAGACAGAAATATCTGTTTCCCCCAGTGACTTTGTCCAGGACTCAGGTCTACAATACCCAGGAACCTGTTTGGAAAGGGGCTAAGGGAGGTGTATCTTACCCCGGTGGAACCTTGACCCCTGGAAAATGTGGCCCAACACAAGCCCATTCTAGACAAAGCCAGAGGAGGCATTTGGGCTTGGCTTTGAGTTTGCACTGTGACCAAGTGTTCAGAGGCCCTCTGGCACCCTTAGAAATGGCACCCATGTTCCCAGCATTCAGCTCAGTACTTTCTTGCCTGCCTCTTTCTTTCCCACAACACTCTGGGTCACAGGGTAGAATGAATGGAGTTGTGACTGAAGGCACAAGTGGAAACAAAGACCCTTTCCTTCACATTACTTGAGACCCCAAGACTTTTGCATCTTGTCAAGCCTGAGTTAGCTGTCTCTAGGCCCTTTGTATCCACTCCTGGAATGGCCTCAACACCCTCACCACATCCACATGCTCCCCAACCTTCAGGGTGTGATTCAGTTCTGCCTTCACTACCTTCCTTTCTTCCTTCAGAGACCTCTTTTCATCCTTTGAGCTCTTAACTCTTGACATGAGCACCACTCTTGAGTGGCATTCAACATTGTGACATTGTTTATTGCCTCATGTGGCTATGAAGTGTGTTGTGAGTTTATTTTCCATCCACTCTCTGCACACTTTAAACCAGCTCTGTCTAACAGACATATAAGGTAAGCTACATATGTGACTTTAAAATATCCAGTAATCACTTTAAAAAAGTACAAAGAAACAGACCAAATTAGTTCTAATAATGTATTTTATTTAACCCAATGTATCAAAAATAAGTGGGGCCAATATAAAAAAAATTATTAATGAGATATTTTACCTTTTTCTGGTACAAACTCTTCAGAATCTGGTATGTATTTTATATACATAGCACATGTTAATTTAGCTGCTCTATTTCCACGGAAAACTCTTTATCTGTATTTAGATTTAATGATGACCTCTCCTCTTCCACCTGCCCAATATGGAACCAGGGCCTCATCTTGGCAGCTCTAAGATGGAGCCATACAACCAAAGGAATTCTGGGAATTGTAGTTCCCAGCCTCTCTTGGTGCCACTGATGAGAACGGAGTAAAGGATGGTGGTGATACCTGAATGGACAACGGGCAATCTGGCTCTTTATTCCTTGGATGAGCACTCCTAGGAGTGAGTGGCAAGAGTTGCTAGTTGGGAGGAGCAGCAGCAGAAGATCAAACCCTGGGAGGGAAGGCAGTAAATCCAGAAGGGCTCCTGACTAAGCCCAGAGGAGGGGAGTCTCTGGTAGTGGCGGGGGAAGCAGAGAAGGAGGAAAATGGAAGGAGAACAGTGGGCTTCTGGGAGGCTGTGAAAGCGTTCTGGGCATCCTGATGCTCCCGGGTCACAAGGTGGTCGGGGTTCTAGCTCACTGACATCCACATGGTGGGGCATTCACGTTTGTCTCTCTACATGACTCTGGGCATTAAGATTTGCTGGGACAAAGGTGTACTTCCAAGGCCTCAGAAGCTCTATGAATTCAGAGGCTGTGTGTATCCCCCCTCCTCCAGGGAGGCTTCTCAGTTAACAACCCCCTTAGCCTGAACCCCTTATTTTGACTTGCTCACCCATACAGTGCCATGGCTTGTTTGCTATTGTGCACGTGCCCTGTCCCTCCAGGTAGCCCTTTGGGGACAGAGGCCCAGCCTATCTTCCATATCCCACCCATCCTGGAATGTGCTCCACATAGTGGCGCTGGCCTGAGCTGGGGCAGAGGCCAGCAGGGAAGAACTCTGGCATCACCAGAGTCCCCAGAGCTGCTCCTGTCACCAGTGGGCAAGGGTCTGGAAGAAGGGACAAAAGTCCATCGAAAGCCACTTTCTTTTATCCCGGGGCAGCCAATCTGACTGAGGACTTGGAGGAGCAAACTTGACTGAAGGAAACCAGAGAGCACTGGAATCAACCCTCAGGCTATTGAAAGGAGTAAGGCAAACAAAACCTGGGTGTGTTGGGGGTGGGGCCCAGTTGCCATGACACTGAGGGCACTGGGCCACAGTCACCAAGGCTGGGCCAAGCAGGGGTGAGGCTCTGTGGGGGAATCTCCCCTCAGCTGCCAAGTCCTCTTGGGGAGAATGGCAAAGCATTAGAACAACTACCTCATAAAGAGGAGACCCCCAAGTGAGGACACCAGCTTCCGACCAGTGAATGAGCCACTCACCTCTCTTCCTGGGCATCAACTCCAGATATTGAAACATAGTAACTATGACCTTTCCGTTCCTTCTTAAGAACTTTAGGGCTGGGCTAAAGAGGGGCTAGAATCCATGTAGTTAGGGCCCTGATCTTGCAGATGAGGAAACCAAAGTGAATTTGAGATGAGGCTAGAGGTGGGGTTTAGTCTCCTGGCTCCTCCTCAAATGCTTTTCCTTCTTCCCTTGGTCCTTTTTACTCGCCTCACCTCAGATAGTCTCTCTTTCGTCCTCCCTCAGGACTGGGATCTCTTTTCTGATACTTCAACTTCTCAGAGCAAGCTTTGAGTGCCAGGTGCATTTGAGGACGTTATAAACGGTTCGTCAGGTCTCATCTAGTGATCTGGAGGCAGGAAGTCAGACCCCACGGGGCTGTTGAGGAATCCAAATAGCCAAAGTGAGATCATAGTGCTTTAAGCAACGAAACACGGAGGATTTGACAAGACTTGTCTTCAGAGACTCCCCACACTCTGAAACTAGTCATACTTTGTGCTTGCAATTCCAGTGTCTGGCACCAGATGGCAGTATTGTTCTGTTAGGAATTTAAGACCATTTGCTAGTCTGAGAAAGGTTTTCAGTTTCATCGGTTCCCTTCCGTTGGTTCGTTTGTTCATTCATTCATTCGACAGTTATTTACTGAGTGCTTACAATATGACAAGCACTTTCTAGGTACTGGGAATACAGCAGTGAACTAACAAAAAGCTGTGACCTTTTGGCACTTATATTCTGGTACAGGCAGGGGATGAATAAATGAGAAAAGCATTTGGTATATCATAGGTGCTATGAAGAAAGATAAAGCAGAGAAGGGGAAAGGAGGGCTTGGATGGGGGTACATTGTGAAGTTAAAGGGAAGGTCAGGACGATAAGAGCATAGAGACTGATAGCTGGGAAATGCTTATGGGGCTTTTAGGCTGCAGGTGAAAGGCAGAAGCAGAAAACGTTTGCATAGGAAGGGGCTGTAGAGGGGGTTATGTTATATTTGACAGATGGGGAGACTGAGGCTCATAGAGGAAACCCAAGGACAGTCTGGAGGGCAGAGGCTGGCAGCCTTGGCTCCCAGGCCCGTTGTACTCTTCCCTCCCTTCTCAAAACCAGTCCTGGTCCTATGGGAGCCTGCCCTCAATTTGGCAGAGACGATGAACTCATGAACTCACCAAATGCTGTTTGCTTCTCTTCCTGAGAACATTTTCCAGCCTACTTTGCAGTTACCAAGTTCTGGTCAATGCATACTGGGCAGGAGTGATAAACCAATTTCTGTGGACTTCCTGCGTGACCTTCCACGTGCTCCCCTTTCCCCCTCTGTGCAGCTAGAAGCACAGGAATCCAGAGCCTTGGAGGATGAGAAAGTCACTAAAAGGAGGGAGACTTGGGGAGCCTGGGTGGCTCAGCTGGTTAAGCATCTGCCTTCAGCTCAGGTCGTGATCTTAGGGTCCTGGGATCGAGCCCCGCATCAGTGGGGAGTCTGTTTCTCTCTCTTCCTCTGCCTGCCCCCAACCAAATAAATAAATAAAACCTTTAAAAATAAATAAATAAAAGAAGGGAGACTGGGCCCCTGGATGACTGCATGAAGCCATGGCTGGATAACCCTGTTTTGGACTGTGGCATGAGCGAGTCCCGTGTGGACAGCACCAGGGACAACCATGGACTGACAAGCCATTGAGATGTGGGGGTTGTTTGTTATAGCAGCGGGCTTACCCTAACTATTACACCCTCATGATTGAATCTAACTGAATATACGTCCCCCCCACCATAGCTGCCTACATTGTCCATAGGGGCCACCCTGCTGTTTCTGCCTGCCTGTGCAGAAAGCCCTTTTCTCTCTGTTCATAGCTCCCATTTTCATCAGAGGAGCCATCCCTCTTCTTGGTGAAGCTCTCTCTCATGGAGCTTCCCTACCATCACCCTGAGGGCAGCATGGGACCCAAGTGACCATTCTGAGTACACGGTCCTCTTGGCCAAGTAATTGGTTCAGGGGCAGATACATAATGTGGTAAATCTTGCCTGAGATGCAAGCCATGGATGCTGGAAAGAGGGTCTCTCCTCCTCTACGGTACTGAACAATGAGAACCAAGAGAGCCTGAAGCTGCTGGAGCTGTTTGTTGTCCAAGGACACAAGAAAGAAGCCAATGGAAGATGAAACCAACACAGAGAGGAAAGAAGGCCAAAGAGCCAGAGAGAAAATCTGACTCTACCACATGATTCCAGTCTTGCCAGAAGTCATGCCGACCTTCAGTTTTCCTGGTTACAAGAGCCAATTACCTTAAACAAACAAACAATCAAAAACCCCCCCAAAACCCCAAAACTGATCAAGTTTTGAATTCTGTCACTTAGCACAGAAAGAGTACTGATTAATAAGTAATTATAGAATGAAGATGTATTGGGACCACTGCTCATGTTCGGAGCTACAGACCACGATCAGGTGGCCAGTAAGTCAACACTGGCCACGAGGACCTCCTGGTTCCACATACAGATGTGTGTGGCAGGTGGGCTCGAAGTCTACGTGAAGAGCAGAAAGACCAGTTGACAAGCTGGGTCTTGTTTGTCTGCATTTGAGATTGCTGGCTTATCAGGATGTAAGAGGAAATGTGCACCTTTTCCTTTAACCTTCTGGAAAAGCTGGCTTTTCAGTTCTTGAGGTCTGAGCTTTCCTTATCACTGCGAGGGAAGTAACAGTCTTTGGTCTGTGTTTCCGGCCAAATGGAGAAGCTGTCAGGCAGGGGTGGGCTGCCCTGAGATTTGGGGGGCCCGCGCCCATCTGGTGGTTTAACAAGGTGTCTATCAGGAGGCCCAGGAGAGAAATAGGACTTCGAGAAGTGCGAGAAGGCGAGAAGTGTTGGAGATTCTATGAGGCCGGGGACATGGACAGCAGAGATTGGCCCCCATAGGATTGCTGAGGTGGGCAGGGGCTGCTCTGTGCCTGTGAGAACTGGACCCCGAGAGCGCAGGCTCAGAAACCTAGAGGAAGGTCCGCAGGTCAAGACCGTGTCAGGCTCCCCCTCAGCCTGGACCACGTGGGCAGTGCCAGGCTCTGGGAGGGTAGGTGGGTAAGCATTGTCCACATCAGAGAATTTTAAAAGAACAATTCGTTAACTCAGTCAGAAGGCAGGGGAAAGTCCTGACACCCCAAACATTGGATTTTTAACATTTTCACTTTTGTTGATTACTAAAATGCACGCTTAGTGGCAAAACACGAGAATATTGAGAAGGGGGGTGAAGAAAATGAAAACGCCCAGAGTATAGATGAGACCCTGAGAAGTTGGGGACTTGCCTGAGGCCTCCTGACATGGAAAGGCATGCTTTCTGGGGGTAGCTGAGTGAAGGGTGGGCACGGGCGTGGGTGAGACCGAGGATGATCTAGAACACCAGGAAAGGAGCGGGGAGCTTGAGGACAGGGATCTTATGGCCCGAGGAGTCACAGGGTGGGTTTGGGGCCCTTTGGCCAGAAAGCACGCATGCAGATTCACAGGCGAAACAACAAAGGGCAGCTGGCCTTCCAGCAGGGCCTTCCTCGTGCTGTCTCCAGACAGCCTGCAGGAAGGAAGGAAAGGCAGTGGCTAGGATTTGGTATAGACCAAAAGGACCTAAATTTAGATCGGACATCCAAGGAAGTGCTAGGAAATCCACTGGAGATTGTCTCGCCCTCTGCAACATGGCCTTCCAGAAGCACATCCAGGGTCAGCGTCTTATGTGACACCCCTCCCTCCCACCCCCCACCCCCAGGAGGCCTTGATTGTAGGCAGGGGTGAGAACATGTCATTTACAGGTGAGGCCACCAGGGCACAAAGCCATTCCTGGAGTAAAGTCTAGAACTCTGGTCTCCTGGGCCCTGATCTCAGCCATGTCTCCGGGAGGGAAAAGAAAAGTAGCATGGGTGAGTCTTCACAGTATGAATGCTTCCCCTGTGGCTGATTTTGCCACAGCTCCCTGCCCCTGCTCCCCACCCGCTGACTTGGTTCAGGCCCACAGGCCCCTCTTTCTGGTGGCAGGCCGGCCCCTTTCCTGCCCTGCCCTCGGCTGTTGTGTTCCAGCTGTTGGCCCACAACCTGAGGCCGCCCGTGTGTGTCTCTGACCTCATGTCTGGTTTGCCAGCTCTGCTTTCCCCTAATCCTGACCCCAAATTCCTGTCCCTGGTCCCTGTGGGTAACCTGCTGGATGGTTTGTCGTGGAACCTATTCTCCCCTACCTCAGCCACAGCTCCCCCTTGTCATTGCCAGCCCGTCTGGGCCTCATACTGGGGATGAGAGTTGACCCCACAAACTGGAAGTGGGTATCTGGATAAAAGGGGCCTGGACACTCACTCTGAATTTATTCCATCTTCCAAATGTCACACCTTTCCCTCACAGGGCTCAGAGACCCTTTCGAAGCCTGGATTCCCTCCTGTCCTCCTAAATTCACGTTCTCTCCTTCACTGAGCAAAAACACATGCCTCAAGTTGACCCACGGCTCCTCCGGCTCTGTCCTTCCAACCATCGCCCTGGATCCTGACGAGCTGGCCATCTGGTGTCTGCTGCTTCTTCTGTTCTGTGCCTAAAACCTACTCCTCCGCGCCCTCTCTCTGCCTTCTATGAACGTCTTAACAACGTCGCAGGATGCAACCCTAAGCCCCGATGCCGCAGTCGAGATCAAGGCTCACTTTCCCACCCCTGAAGTGTCCCTGCACTTCCAGCTGAGCTTCTCAGCCAGTGTGAGTATTACTTCCTCCAGGAAGCCTTCCCTGATCTCCACTCCCCTTTCTCTCAGGATTGGCTGTCTTATTGTTCTGCATCTGGAGCAAACCTTGATTGCAACTCTCCTCCCACTGTGTTAGAACCATTTACTTGCTGGTCACACCCATTAGGCCCTGGTTTCTTGGGGAGAAGGAACAACGTCGCTCTGCCCTGGAGCCCACAGGGTGCCTGGCAGGTGGCAGGTACCCGTAAACACAGGTTGCTCTGATGACTTTGGTGGCCATTTCTTGAGGATCATTCTAAAAGCACTTCCTGTTGGAGGGGCTCTCAGCTCCTCTACTAGACTGGAGTTTCTGAAGGCTGGGAACCTGTCCTGTTCCTTGCGGTCCCTCTCAACACGGAGATGCTGGCAGGTCCTGTGACTGGGACACAATACAGACTCGGAAGAGGACTGTGGGCAGAATGAGGTGTGTGCCTCAAGTTTCTTCAGGCACACCCAGCTGTTGACTAATGTGTCCCCAGAGGTAATTAAGTTTAAGAGAGAGGTTTTTACCTGCTTGCAAATCCTGACTACGAAGACCCTTGGAGAGTCAGGGGGCAGTGAGCTATCTGTGGAAGCTGGGGGGCCAGAGAGCCACTGTGAATGAAGGCAGAGGGCTGGGTGCTCAGCAGGTCAGTTTCCAAATAGCCCACCCCTGTCCTGGAAAGGCCAGAGGAGTGTCTGAATCTATCCGGGGGACTGGGGATGGTTCATGAGGGTGGGACAAACCCTCTACTCCACCGCTTTACCTACATGCCAGCCTCCGGAGCAGGGAATATGGACTCCAGCTCCCAGCTGGAACTCCACTAGCAGAAATGTTCTTTTGGTTTTCCTGTTGGAATCCTTGGAGCAGGAATGTTCTCGTGGTTTTCCTGTTGGAATCCTTGGAGCAGGAATGTTCTCGTGGGTTTCCTGTTGGAATTCCATGAAAAGCGCTTTTATTCTTCCAGCCTCGTGCCCTTGAAGTTTCGGGGGCGCGGGGTCCTGGGGGATTCCCAAGCCTGGCCGCTCCAAAGCTTTGCCCACAGTCTCTGGGCGTCTAATTAGCATGGAAATGTCCCAGAGGAGAGACTCTTTGCCCGTATGCAATGCCGCTGCTGGGCTTTCTGAGTTAAGCTCCGGTCATTGCTGTTCTGCTAATAAACAGAGTCCAGGCAAGAGGGCCAGCCCTGATGTGGGGTGGTGAGGATGACGGCGTAGTACTTCGATGGAGCCTTGCCGCCTGAGTCTGGATGGTGGCTCTTCCTCGGCTTGCTAAGGAATTATCCCAAACTCTCTGGGCGTCAGGGTCCTCAGCTGGATGGTAACCCAATCTATGTCATGGAGTTGTTGTCAGGGCAGTAAAGGAGATGACCCTCCCTCTTTCCCTTCACAGAGCCTGGGACCGGGTCACCCTTGCTACAGCCTTGGCGTGGTCCAACCACCCCAACTTTGCAGGGCAGAATCTCTCCTTTTCTTCTGCTCCATCTCACAACGCTGCATTCCTTGGGCCCCTTTCTGCTCTCAACAGCTCTGGCCAGATGTCAGGGGTCACACACAGGTCCCCATGGCCCTGCCCTTGGCCCCACCCATTTGTAGCCACCTCTCCTGTAGCCCTGGGAACCCTCTAGCAGACTGAGGGGCCTCCTTTGCACCTGGGTATGTAAGGAAAGAGTACAAGGCCAAGGCCAGAGCACATTGTCCAGGTGCCATGTTTAACTTTACTGAAGCTCAGCTCCTGGGACAATTGCTCTGTGATTCTCCTATGGAGCCCATGCAGGAAAGAGTGACAGGGAGAGTCCCCCCTATCCACCTCCTGTCCTCTTTATTCTGCTTCTTTCTCCTCCTCTTCTTTCTCTTCCTTCTCCTCATCCCGGCCTCTTTCTGTCTCAGGACATTTGCACATTCACTTTCTCTCTGAAGCCCTACAGACCCTAGTTAGGCAGGTGGAGCATGGGACCCCATTCCTCACTTAGGAATGAAGTTCAGACAGAATAACAACATTAGTAGCTCCTGTTGCTCATGTTAACTAAAGATTTTTTGGAATAAGAATTCGCTCACAAGGTTGATGAATCAGAATTATATGGAATATGTAGTCAGAAGCCCTGCCCCACTGCATCCCCTCTCAGCTTCTCCCTTACAAGGTAACCCCGTTTACCAGTTTCTTAGGCATCTTTTCAGAATATTCTTAGGTAAATGCCAAGCAAATAGGGCACCTCGTCTGATTTCCCCACTCCTTGCCCAGATTGTAGCATGGGACACGGGCTGTCATGCCATGCTTTCCTACTCAACATGGATCTTGGCAGTTTCTCCCCCTCGGTTCCTGGACAGTCTTCCCATTGCACGGCACCTGTGCTGAGCATTTGTTGGAGCTGGGCCTTGTGCGAGAGATCTATGTGGCTCAATTTAATCATCACACCAAACTATATGCCTGGTGTGTTCTTATCATCCCCCGTTTACAGATAGGAGAACGGAGGTGGGCAGAGTTAAACTAGTCCGTCTGGTTCTCAGTCACGGTGCTGCCTCAAGGTTCTAGAAGATTCTAGAAGGGCCATCTTCTTGATTTTATCCACCCCTCCTTCAAGCGAGTGGTTTGAATGCAAATGTTCACTGGTTCTGCTGGAAGCCATGGGCTAAGCTGCCAATAGAATGCACTCGTGTGTGCTGTTCTCCCACCTACAAAGGGAACAGGTCTGAATGTCCTTCAAATGGTTATTTAGGTGCCATTTTCTTGTGGAACCCCCACATGTACAAATTAGTATTCCCATTTTCTGGTTGAGGAGAATGACGCTCTGAGAGTTCGAGGTTGACTTCTGTAAAGGACTCAAAGCCAGGATTACGGCACAGGCCTCTGGGCTTCCTACCAGCAGCCCACACAGTCCAGGGCCCCTCTCTGGGATGGAGATGGGGGCTGTAACTGGCCCCCAAAATGACAGCTGTGGAGGCAGAGCAGGCTCTGGGCCATCCCAAGGGATGGAGAGAAAGTGCTTCCTGAAGACGGGTGAAAGGGAGGGAGCATTGTCTTCTCAGTCCAACCTGAGTCTCCAGAGACAGAAGGACCAGATCCCACCCACTGGTGCTGGGGGCGGCTAACACAGCTGCAGAGAGCAATTCTTCCCAAGGAGCTAGCTTCTCTGAGGCACCCAGGATGATGCGGTATCCTGTTGTATGTGTTGGGGGGCCAGTCTTGGTCCCGAGTCCCAGACTATTGACCTATCTGGGTGCTTCTGCTCCTCTGCGCTCTTGGCTTTCCCAAACGTCACATTCAAGGAAAGACATGCCAGGGCAGGGCTGTTAGAGTTTGGTCGGAGGCTGAGCTGCTCTCATAGTGGGGGCCTGGAACCCAGGAAACGTGGCCGTCAGCAGCCCCCATCACAGGCCCTTCGTGGTGTTCCTGGTGGCTTCTGCTCCATGAGGCACCCCTGCTGGGCCAAGGTCTCAAGGCCCATCCTGCTGGGGGCCTGTGCTTCTGTCAGCTCTGCATTGCCTTCCTCTGGCTACTTCTTGCTAGACTCTTCACCCTCCCCCTCCTGCCTGCCCCTCTGCTCTCCTTCCCGGCATCTCCAGCCCTACTTCACCCCGAATATTAGCAACAGCAGCCACCGCTTACTGACCACACACCACAAACATTCGAGATGCCCTTCACCATGTGTGTGGGGTGGGCACAACGTTTTACACACACGGTCAATTCATCTCCGCAGTACTCAACTGAGGAAGGTACAGTTACTATCTCCATTTTATTTAGACGAGAGAACAGAGGAAGAGACCCTTCCGAGGTCACTAGGTCAGCTCAGTGAGTGCAGGCAAGGCCTGGGTGGTTCGAGGCCGGCTCGCGTGGTATGGGCTGAGCCCAGAGCTTCACTTGTGCGGAAGGAGAGAGGTCGCTAGGGCTGACATCCGGGCAGCTGGAGGCCTTCCCCACTCTCTCCCCCACCTCCAGGCCCTGGGCCATGGGGCTGATGGAGAAAGGAATGGCCTGCTCTGGGTGTCCCTCTATTCTGGTCCTCTTGAGTGGTTACCCCTCCTTCTGTCCTGAGACCTGTGGGCTCTCGTGGGATCAACAAAGAACCTTCTCAGTCTTCTTCCCACTTTGTGTTTCTGTCTCTCTGCACCTTTACGCTTTGGTTTCCTTTATCTCTGTCTCACTCACTCTCTCTCTCTTTCTCTCTCCATCTATGCATCCAACCATCCAACTATCCAGTCATGCAACCAGCCAGCCATCTCTCTCTCTCTCTTTGTCCTGGCAGGAGGCTGGGGAGGCCTTTAAAGCCCGGGTACGGTCCTATACTCACAGCTGAAAGCCCTTAGAAGCCCCGAGAACAGAAAATCTCCTGTTATTACAGTTAGACTCTTTCAGCCCAGAGTCCAGGCTCTTCCCCAGCCTGGGCAGACCTACCTGGGGGCTTCCTCTTAGCCCCTGGACACATCCATTGCATGCTTCCCAACCCATTGGATTTGGGGAGCTGCATGGCTATTGGGAAGCCGGTTTCTCTGTGTGTGACCTTTCACCTTTTTCCATGAGGGGCCCCATCGCCCCATCACACTGACCCCCCAGGGCAGGTCCTGTGCCTCCCTTACCAGGTGGGGGGACCCTACCCCTCCCTGACCGTAGCTCGCTCGCTTGCCCTCTCTCTCTCCCTTGCTCTTTCCTGTTTCAGTGGCTCTTCTTTGAGATCTCTGGGCCTAATTCCACTTGCCTGGGCCCTAGGCCTGGGGGTCTGTGCTAGCTCCCAACAGGCACTGAGCAGTGGGGGGTTCCTTTCCCAGACACACCCAAGAGAGTATTCCCCGTAGGGCAGGAGGGCCAAGCCAAGCAAGCATTCACCCTTGGAGAGCGTTGCTTTCTGGGCTTTTCTGGAAGTTTCAAAAATATAGCTTTGTCTGAGCAAGTTAAAAAAAAAAATCAATGCCACCTCCCACAAACGATACCATTTCTCAGGCCCAGGGAGCAGCGGTTGGTAGACAAATAAGACATTAAAAATAGCCTTGTGTTTCCCAATCTTATGGCCTCTGGGGGCTGCAGGGAGAGGCCCATTGTCTGCCTGCCCTGTGTTAGGGGTGGGCGTGGGGGCTGTTTGTGAGGGAGGTAATTCCCGGTCAGAGAAGGGAGGAGAGGCCGTTCTTGGCCAGGATGAGCAAGATAGCGCCCACTTGAATGGAGTAGCTGTTTGGTGTTTATTTTTCCTTTCCCAGGCCAAGAAATAGAGCACACTCCATTTGGAACTTTGGTTTCCACCAACTTTTATTTTCCCCCCTCTGCTTTTTCCTTTTTTTAAAAGTGTGCAGGGGAGACTGAGATACAAGGTCTTATTTCCATCTGGGCTCTGGCCCAAGCGCCTCAACCAAAGAGTTATTAAGTCATATTTCCATCCTCTGCAGATGGCCGGGTATTTATTTCTCACCAAAGTAAAATCCCAAATGGACTACAGATATATGCACAACTCAAAACTGCTTCCTCCTGGCAGGGTTGGGATGGGGCTTTGATCCTTCTGAGAAAACAGAAATGTTGGCCTCAACCCGGCAACAGTGGTGCATTTGGGATTCCCAGAAGTACCCCAGAGCTCGGCCCTGACAGGGTGGGATGGGGGCCCTGGGGTCCCCAGGGGGCCTATCCCAGAGATGGGTGCAGGGGTTTCAAAACCCAAAGAGGGCAGAAGTCAGAGCAGGTAGGGTCACTGAGCAGGTGACTGACCCAGAATAACCCTCTGGGGGATGGCAGCCACCATATGAACTCTGTGAGCACGACTGTGCACAAAGGGAAAGGCAAACTGTGGAAAGTTACTCTGGGAGAAACCGCCACTCCTGGACACAGAGCCCCGCTGTTAGGCCTATGTCAACTGGCCCCCATCTCTTTCTTTGCTCTCTTGCCCCAGGGTGCTGAGCTGGGCATGGTAGCTTCCAACAGGCACTGAGCAGTGGGGGAGCTGGCCCCCCTGGGCTGAGTGCCTGGCTGGTTCAGCCCTGGGTCTGGAGGGCCAGGAAGTGGCCACAGTTGTGCATTATAAACCGCGGGTGTGTCCCCAGGGCCCTGTGAGGGTGGGCCTACGAGCCCCAGGTGGGAGTGGAAGGCTCTGTAGAGGGACAGAGCTTAACTTCGAAGGAGGCAGAAGATCTGCGAGTGCCTTTGTACCACTTCCAGAACTTTCCTGGCTGCCTCAGGGCTGTCCTTCACTCCACTCTTAGCCTAGGCCCATACCACATGGTCGTGGCCTGGGCGCTCTTGGCACCACACGCTGCGGGGGCCTGAGCAGGACCATGTGCCCCGGCTCAGACCTTTCTGGGTACACTGAGCACCCCTGCCCAGGGGGCTGGGCATCAGGCCTCCACGCCTCAGGCCTCCACTTTGATTCTTCCCAGCTCATTTCTCTGGCTCCCTTGGGCTCCCCTCAGTCCTAGTCAGTCGCCGAGCCCATCCCCCGACCCGACTCCTACCCTGCCACCCCCCAAGCTTGGCTCAGCGCTCTGTTTTCCTTTGAGACTTTCTTTCAACAGAGCGCAGTGTTGGCCACCAGAGTCTCTGGCCTGGCCCACCTCGAAGCCTGACCCTGACTCATAGTCCCGGGTCCCGACAGGACGTGGTTCACACTGGTTTAAAAAACTCTGGACGGCAAAGTCACAAGCCATCTGCACCCTCTTCTTCCGCTGGAGACGTTATTTATGTGTGCGGCTTTGTACTCATTGCTAAATGCAGCCTGTGTGAAGGCTGTTAATTAACCCTTCGAGAAATGAGCTTCCCATCAGGGCAGGGACAGGAACCAGGAACGTGTTTGTAATCAGGTAGTTAAACGCAGAAGATTTATCCTGTTTCGGAATAACGAAGCCAGAGGAAGGGGTAGAGGAGATACCCTCCGAAGTGGTTTAAAGAAAGCCCGTTTTGTGCACGCATATTGTCAGAAGGGCAGGAAATTCTAAATCATCTGGGCTCCTGGGACTTGGTGAGGAGACAGGAGGTATGGAGGGAGGGATTGGGGGTGGCAGCCACCAAACCCCGCCTGGGTGAGGTGTAGTGGCAGCGGCTGGCCGTCAGGAGACGGGGGGACAGGAGCTCCCCCAGGGGTGAATTGTGTGGTCACTTCCTCTGTTTGGCCACATGTGAAATGGGAGCATGTCTTGCCTTCCCTTCCTCAAGGGACACTTGTGGAAGGGAGGGGATGAAGAAGAGTCAGAGGTGTTACCCAAACATAAGCAGCCATCAAAAGGATCCTTATGTCATGGAGGCATCCTGGGGGAGTGGCTTGGCGGGTGACAAAGTAGGAGGTGGGATTTTTGTTCCCAGTTGCGGGGAGTTTGTGTGGGAAGAGGACATTCAGAAATTTTCCACAGGGGGCCTCTATTCCCTCATCTGTGAAATGAGGGTCATTCTAGAATCTTCACAGCTGGCTATGTGATTATGGTTTCCCAATGCTGAAAACAGTCCTTCTCCCGAAAATAGGAGAGGCCAGGTTTTGGGTTTCACTCATCCTTAGTTTCCCGACTCAGGGTCCATAGTTCCCCACCCTTCCCAGATGAGCGAGGGCGGTGCTGGCTGGGGTTAGGGGGAGGTGGGAAGTCCCACTCCCACTGGCTGGGTGGCTGGGTGTGGGGCTTGGGGACTGAGTGGGCCACTAAGGCCTGCCAGTGTTTGTAACCGCGACTCTTTACATTCCGTGTAAAGGCATGCCTAAAAAGCACCATTGAACACCAGAGTTCAGCGACCCACACTCAGCTGAGCTTTCTGTCAAAGCCAAAGGAGCCCAGAAAACCAAAAAAAAAAAAAAAAAAAAAAAAAAAAGGTATTCACAGCTCTGAGCCTTCCCCACTTCCCAGGCTGATTTCGTTAGAAAATATTCAGAGTTGGAGAGAGGGAAAGAAAGAGAAATGGAGTGCAGTCTGGGTTTTTCGAGATTCTGTGTCAGCTGTGGGGTTGTGTAACTTCTTGGAGCCGCATATCCACACAACTTAGAAGGGCGTCATGAGGATAGATGAGATAACGCACAGAAAGAACAACCTTAGTAAGGAGAAGCCCCCAAAAATGCTCCCTCCGTGCCCCTCCTCCTGCTTCCCTCTCCTCCCACCCCATCTTCTCCTCCCTCCTCCCCCATCCAGTCTTTCCTGGGGCTTGCCAGGTCCCCTTTCTGTTGCATCCTTTAAAACGTGCCTACCTGAAACCAAGCCAGCCTCTCTCAGTGATTTGAGCCAGATGGTCCCAAATGATAATGAACCTGAAGGTGAACAGAGCCCAAACACCTATGTTTCAACCTGACCTATAGACAGAGTGAATATGGACATGTGTAGAGTGTTCACTGAGTCAGCTGTGCTTAAGCAGGCTTCCAGGTGCTTCTGAGGTAGGCTAGTTTGAGAGCCATTATTCTAGAGAGTGCACGTGCTCCCCAACCCGGGATATGAGGCAGGAAGGAGGGGTGACACATCTCATTGGGCTTCTGGAGTCCTTTTCTAGGAAGGGCACCTGCTTTGGCCACTGCCTTCCTCTTCTGGGGCCCAGAAGCCTGTGCTCCACTGGGGACGTGGCTCCTCGCCCAGTGAAGTTTGGTTCCTGACTCCCCTTTATGGTGGGAGTTTGGTTTCTGGGCCCCCTTTATGGCTGGCCTGCCTTACTCATGAAGTCCAGAGAGACTGAGAGTGCTTCTCAAACATTCCCCGCCCATGGCCTTCTCCCCGACCTCCCCACTGGAGGTCCCTAAAGGTACCTGTGTTCCCAGAACTCTGGCCTTCCCAGCTGGCAGGCACATCTCAACAGACCTTTAAATCAATCTGTATTAGTGCAGATGTTCTAGATTGGTGCTGTCCAATATGGCAACCACAAGCTACGTGTTGCTCTTGAGCATGTGAGATGTGGCTAGAGTGGCTGAGGGACTAAAAGCGTGATTTTTCCTTCTTAAATTAATTTAGATTTAAATGGCCACTGTACAGTGAAGTTCTAGAATCTCTCTCAATGCCTTGGTCCCTGAGATCTACCTTCCATGCACCTTTGGCATCTGTGCCAGCCCTCCAGGATCCTGTCTTATGACACACAGGGACACTGAGGCCCAGGGGCGGGGGAGGGTCCTCTGCGATGCCTAGGAACCCATCCCTCGTCTGCCTTCCAGCCCCGGCCTTTGGCCAGCGGCCCCATCGGACCCTGGCCTCTGGCCGAGGTGTGGGAGGTTGAATGTGATGAAACCTTAGCCCCCTTGGCAGACACCCAGCTGTGGTTTCACACTCGAGCTGCCCAGTTGGGCGGAGGCGGCTAGAGAGGACCGTCAGAGGATGGGAATTTGAGTGGCCTGGCCAACAAGCCCTGGGAGCAGGAGCTGTCCTGAGGGGGTTTCCAGGGCAAGTCCACTTTCAGATTCTGTTGGTACATCCTGGGGGCTGAGGGCCTGTGGGACCCAAGGCGTCCCAGATGTCCTACTATGGGCAGGGACAGAGAGGGGACAGTGGAGGTAGCGGAGAAGCAGGAAGTCTGTATGGCCATGTGTAGTGAGTGGGGGTGAGCATGGTAGTGGTGGTACCAACCTTTCTAGGGAGGAAACCAGCCAGCTAGTACCTTCCCCACCCTGGCCGCAGGCTGGATAGTTTGCGGGACCCAGGGCAAAACGAAAAGGCGCCCCCTATTTAAAACTTATCAAGCACTGCAAGGAGGTGACATCAGAGCCTTAAACCTTTCTGAGCTGAGGGCCTCGAGTGACTGCACAGGTTGTAAACTCATGAAGCTGGCCTTGCCACCAGTGCCTGAGACAGACCCGTGAAGGTCTCAAGAGAACAGAGGACCTGTGTTCTTAGGGCCAGGATTAGGGCAAAAGCTAGCCCATTCCTCTGTCCCCAGCCTTGCTGGGGCTTCTGGAAGCAGACCAAGGACTTTAAGCCTCCTCCAGCACTCTGTCACACTTTCTCAAGTCTCCTTGTATGTGGGCTGGCTTCAGAGAGACCATCTCCTGATCAGCGCCTGTCCCCAGCCATACCTCAGCCCCCAGGAGGGGACTGGGCGGCAAGATGCCATAGGAGGTCGTGAAAGCAATGTATTTGCTCATCTTTATCAGGTGCTTGCTTCATGCCAGGCGCCTTGCAGAGTACCTTGCTGGTATCATCTCATTTGATTCTCCTAACACACCAGCAAAAGCAGGAATTCCTGCTTGCCCCTCTCACAGGTGGGAAAACCAAGCACAGAACCAGAAGCTTTCTGCGGTACAGGAAATAGTTCTAGATCTCGACGCTGCATGCATGTGTGTATCTGTCAAAATTCATCAATCTAGCACTTAACTGGTGCATTTATTGCTTGTAAATTATCACTCAGTGCGATTTAAAAAAACTCTAATTTAAAAAACCGAGGCACAGAGACTTGGAGAACTTGCCCAAGGTCACACGGCTAGTAAGTGACAGAGCTAGAATTTTTCACCACAGGACTCAGGAGGACCACCATGCTGGGGCAGAGATTACAGGCTCAGGACGGTGAGGTTTCAGCCCACTGGCTGGTTTTTGAGCAAATTACAAAGTCTCTCTGAGCATCAGGCGCTCATCTGTAAAATGGGCTAACCCTGGTGCTGTCAAGGATGTGTCGGCCGGGTGAGGATCCCACAATGTCCCCAGAAGCTGCATGCAGTGCTCTTGTCCTGGGGGTTGGGGGCAAAGCTAAGTGGTGTCTGTCAAGCCAGGCACCCTCTTTTTGTCTCCACCAGCCCTTCATGGCTTTCTGCTCAGGCACTGCCGGATTGCTGGGAAGCAGGAGGCATGGTAGGGCATGGCCTGTGCAAGGAGAAGGTGGCAGGGTGGCACCAGTGGTCTCAGAGCACCCCCCTATGTGGGAAGTCTGTGTAGACCTCCCTCTGCTCATCTCTGACAAGCTCCCACAGGGGGAACGGATTGGAGGCTTAGAAATGTGGAAGATGGGAAATGGTGTCTGGAGGGTGTGTGCTAAGGTCCTTTTCTTTGTTGGAAGGAAGATGGAGTTTGCTGTAGGCTTTGTCAGAAAAAAAGTATCAAATTAAGAATGCCTTAAAAATTGGGGCACCTGGGTGCCTCAGTTATTAAGCAACTGCCTTTGGCTCAGGTCATGATCCCAGGATCCTGGGATTGAGCCCCGCATCGGGCTCTCTGCTCTGCAGGAAGCCTGCCTCTCCCTCTCCCACTCCTCCAGCTTGTGCTCCCTCTCTGGCTGTCTCTCTCCCTATCAGATAAATAAATAATATCTTCAAGGGAAAAAAAAGAATGCCTTAAAAATTAAAGGTCTCCACTAAAAGACTAGAAATAGAATGTGTTACTTCTAGCCTCTGGCTGCACTCTGTCTACACCCACTCCACTGTGCTGGGCTGAAGTCATGTTTATCACTTTGGTCTCCTGACCCTTGCTGGGGGCTGGACACACACTAGGGAGCTGCTGGGAGATGGAGGACTGAGAATAGGGCTAAGACATGCCCGTGTGAGGACTGAGGTCCAAATTCTACCAAACCACAGAGGGGAGGGCTCCACCCATCGCTCAGGGAGGAAAGTGGCCCTGGGTCCCCACCAGCTTCCTGACATAGGCCAGTTCCCTGTCAGTTCTCTGTTCGCGAAAATTCTGTTATTTCTGTCTCCAAAGAGCCACCATAGTCCCCAAATCCTAACAATGCCTCCATCAATAGAGTAACACATTCCATGTCTTCCTCATGAGAAAGCAGAGAAAGCTGAGGCTCAGAGAGGTGAGGAGCTCCCCTAAGGACACACAGCGAGGTCTTGACTGGGGCCAGCCCAAGCACACCGGCCTCCCGGGTCCCGTCCAGCCCCACAGCATACCATGCCACCTCTAATGCTCTCTCAGCCTCCACCCCACCCCAGTAATGGAACCCGGCTGGGTGGGGTTGGCCACTGAGAAGCTCCAGGCTTGGCTTGGGCCAGCGGCTCATGGAAATTGGGCCATTTTCCTGGGCCGGAAATGAGAAGCAGATGTGGTTCGGGAGCTGGGGTGCAGACTCATGCGGTGTCAGGGAGCTCAGGTTACATGAAGAATCACGTGACTATGGTTACAAAAAGAGCCTGAAACCCCCAAGGCTCGCATGGGGGGTGGGTGGGGTCCAGCCCAGGCCTGGGGAGCCAAGCCCCACCCCCGACCTTGCACCTCCTTGGGAGCCCCTGAGATTCTGGAAGGGACAGGGTGAACCGGAGGAGCCAGGGGCAAGCAGGTCCCTGGCTGCTATGCCTTCCCTCTTGCACCAGAAATGTGTGGAGTTTGGTTTCTGCTCTCAGCTCAGAGCCCTACCCTTAGGAGGTTGCCCAGGCAGGGCAAGGGGCCCTCTCCAGGGGGCTGCGACAGTCTTCCGCCCAGGGTGGGCCTGATACCCCCACCCAGGCCTGCAAATACCTTTATAGCCGCATACCACACCTGATCTTCATCACTCTGCTTCCTCTGTCCTTTGGGTGAAGGGATTGGCCCCTGGCGGCGACGCCCACCTTTTCTTGGGAAGCATCTGTTCTCACACACTGTTGAGACAGCAATCACCTGAGTGGAGATTAACCGATCAAGTCCTTCCAAAGACACAGTCGCTGGAGGAAGGGAGATCCTGGCACAGACGAGGAGCCCGGGAAAAGTTTGGCAATGGCTGTGGCTATGTGTGGAGGGGGGGTCTCTGATCTGCTTAGGTCTCTGATTTTATACAATGGGCCGGGCCTCATTCATTCATTCATTCATTCATTCATAGGATAAATGGTTCTTGCCCACCCACTGTGGTCCCAGGGCAGTGTGGGGGCTTGTGTGAGGAAGTGAGGCTGGAGGAGGGACTCGAAGCTGGCAAGGGAGATGAGAATGGGAGTCTGGGGAGTGTCCAGAGGCCCAGAAGCAGGGGGCAGCCAAGGTATTCAGGGTCTCCAGGAAGGAGGCCAGTGTGGCTCAGGCGGAGTGGGAGCAGAGTCCTACAGGTAAGGGGCCTGGGCCAGGAAGATCGCATAGACCTCTGTGGGGTTGCAGCTTTTCCCGTGAGTGATTTGGGAAGTGCTGAAGGGTTTTGAGCAGACAGATGTGTTATGATCAGCCTCATCAGATGGTCACTGGGCCATTGTGTCCACAGTGGCCTGGAAGGGACAAGGGCGAGGGCAAGGGCAAGGGGACCAGTCGGGAGACACATACTGCTGTCCAGGTGGAGGGGCCGTGGTGCTGTAGCAGGATGATGGCTGTGGAAGATGGGAGAAGCGTCCAGAAAGGAACCTGAATAAGGAACCACGGTGACTCGGAGAAGGGAGTGATTAACTCTGACTAAGGATGCTTCCCGGGGGGGGACTCAAGCAGGATCTTGAAAACAAAATGAGCAGCTCAGTAGGCTCTGGAGGGTTGGAGTATTTTCCAGCATTGTGTGTGACGGGGGCCAAGTGAGCAAGCCAGGCCGTCTGGGGAGCCGTGAAGTGACAGAAGGAGCAGAAGGCCTGGGAGGGCCAGGTGGGCCAGGCCAGATCAGGAAGGAGCTGGTGGCTCTGCAGTAGGGTGTCATCCTGTGGGCACTGGGAGGCTCTGAGGGCTTCCCAGCCAGGGCTGGGAATTCATAATGCCCAATTTCTGGTTAAGAAAGGTCCTGAAGTGACCAGGAGGGGTTGGAGGGAGGTGAGGGAAGAAGGCCCAGGTGGGAAGTGGAGGCTCATGCCTGGTGCTCTGGGAGAGAGGGAGGGATGAGAGCTGTTTAGGGAGAACAGAAGACAGTGCATGTCAGGCTAGGGAAGGGGGAGCAGGCCGTCTGAGGAGGAGGAGGGGTCTGTCTGGGAAATCACACAGAGAAGCCCCAGAGCGGTTGATGGAGGGGCTTGGAGCCTCTGGTTGTCCTCTGAGAGCCCTCGAGGGGCAGGAGACAGTTTAAACCGTGCCTGTCTACCAGCCAAAGTTTACCTCCAGATTTCTGTCCTTAGAAAGATCCGAGTAGGGGTGCCTGAGTGGCTTAGTGGGTTTAAGCCTCTGCCTTTGGCTCAGGTCATGATCCCAGGGTCCTGGGATTGAGCCCCGAATTGGGCTCTCTGCTCAGCAGGGAGCCTGCTTCCTCCTCTCTCTCTGCCTGCCTCTCTGCCTACTTGTGATCTCTGTCAAATAAACAAATAAAATCTTAAAAAAAAATATATATATGTACATATATATATATATAAAAGATATAAAAGATCCGAGTAGAGGCATAGCTCCCTCCTCTTTGCCTCTCTCCCAAGGCCTTTGAGAGATAGGTTTAGAAAAATAATCTTGGGAGGGAAAAGAGAGGAAGCAGGAGGGGTATATCCCCCTTAACCCCTGGCAAATGCTGGGAAATCACAGATGAGTTCTCCCTGAGCATGTCCCCGTTCTCCCCCCGCGGGGGTCTGTGGTGTATCAGCCTGTCTGTCTGCCTCTGTCTGCAGATGCGTGAGGTTGCGGGGGAGGGAGGGTTGGGAATCTTTCCTCCTCCCTGCGGTTGTCCTTCTCCTGCAGCCCCTTCCAGTAAGGTCTAAGGGGCAGCGTAGGACCCAATGAAGTGGAGGGTGGATTCAAAGTAAGGCATCAAGGAGAGATGAAGTAAGATGGGATGCTCTCTGCTCTCGCAATAGGGCAGTAGGACAGGAATGGAGGATTCAGAGAAGAGGGAAGATGAGAACCAAAAAGGCAGTGCCATCCTTCACCCAGCCGGGGAGCCTTGGCAGGCCAGGTTTGGGAAGCCCCAGTCAGGTCCAAGGGTAACTGTCATGGCCATGGGGCAAGTGGGGCTTGACTCTCAAATTGCAGCTGTGGGAAATGTTAGTGAATCTCCTTAGGAAAGCAGAGATTCAGGGCAGTGCCAGTGCAGTGAGGTGCTGGCCAGGGAAGGGGGTCTGGAATCGGCTTCAGGGAACCCTGCCTCTTTTGGGGTGGCTGGGGAGAATGAGGCTGGGTGGTCACAGGTCCTCGGGGTCACAGGGGGAAGACCTGCACCAGCAGTCATGTTCAGGGACCACATACTTCAGCAATACCTACTGCCCTCTTGCCTTGGGGGCCTCGGGGGCCAGGTGGGACCAGCCCTGTCCCACCCACATGTGTGGAAGAATGCAGAGACCTCCACACAGACCTTGGACCCCCTCTACCCTCCTCCACAAGGTCACACGCACGTCTCTCTGCACCAGGAAATTATCTGGACTAGGAGGAGAGGCAGGAGGTGAGAAAACCCTGGAAAACTAAGCATCTAGGGCTCTAGGGAGACTAAGTTAACATTCAGAAATGGAGACATTGTTAATGGGCCAGTTAAAGATTTCTGTTTCTTTTCTTTTCCTTTCTTTCCTTCTAATTTCTTTTCCTTCCTTCCTTCCTCCCTCCATCCATCCCCCTTACCCTCCTTCCTTTCCTCTCCTTCCCTCTCTCCCTCCCTCTCTCTCTTCCTTCCTACCTTCATTGCCTGCTAACAGTAGGAGCATCTCATCAGATCTTATCAGATCAAGAAGAGAACAATACAAGAACAATCTGGAAAGATGCCGGTGTCTTCCATCTGAGTTGTAGCATATAGATTTCAACCTGGGCACACGTGTGTCTGTGCAAGTTTGCCTGGGCAGCTGGGGACTTTTGATTCTGGTTTTCAGACCTTTCTTCGAGACTCTCTACATTTTGCCTTGACCAGGATAAAAAAAAAAATGATCAAACCTGTATTAATTATCTATTGCTGCATATTAAATTTCTCCCAAACTTAGCAGCTGAAAACACATATTCTTTCTCGTGCTTTCTGAGGGTTAAACCTTTGGAGACGGTTTAGCAGGGGGTTTCTGGCTCAGGGCTTCTCACGAGGTTGTGGTCAAGACGCCAGGGGGCGCTGTGGGCATCTGAAGGCTCGACTGGGGCTGGTGGGGCTGATGCCAAGGCATGTCTACCAGGCTGGTGCTGGTTATTGGCAGAGGTCTCCGTGCCTCACCTCAAGGATCTCTCTACCGCTCGAGTGTCCTCCTCACACCAGGGGGGCTTCCTCCAGAACAATGTTTTTATGGTATCCTGGCCTCAGAAATCATACTTTCCCAGATGGTTCCCACTCTCAAAAAGGTTATGGTATCACAGGGTAGATGAAACACACCTACCAAAAAAAATGTTCACATAAAGTGATCCGGCTTTCTGAGGACACAAAGAGTGACCTGGTCTGGCAGCAAGAGGATTCCTGAGAACCGGCAGAAAAACCCCCTGTCCGGAGTGGCTTCCCTATGGAAGGAAGCCTGCTGCCTGGGGACTGGTCGGATGGGGAAGCCTTTAGGGGCTCAGCCAAGTGAAGGGGCTAATCCCTGCCCACTGGACAACCTGGGGTATATGGAGGGGGCGCTCTGAGACCGAGGAGAGGATGCCAGGGAACTTCTGTGGGGTAGGCAGGATAGGGCCCCTGAGGGACTTAGAGGTGAGGTGAGGAAGGGGGTGGTCAAGTGAGGTCCAGGGCTGGGGGATGAGGCAGGGAACCCAGGGCTAGACCACATGGTCCTTTTCCTGAAGTCTATGTCCTCTGGCCACAAACAGCCTGTGATCCTCCACCCCAAATTCTCAAACACCCTCAGTGGAGTTAGCTATGCTGTTCTCTCCCCACAGCAGGTGGCACCATCGTGCCGGGATCGGTGACAGGGGGCCAGAAAACCCAGCCAGAGCAGAAGCCAGGAGGCAGCACCCCACTCCAGTCCTACCTTCTGGAGGACCCTGGGCTCCTCCCTCGTTCCTACATCTTCCATTCCCTCCTTGCCACTGGTTGGCCTCATCCCAGTCTCTTTCCATCTCTCCCCTCTGTCCCTGTTCCCCTTGCCATCCGCCTCCCCACCATTCCTGCTTTTTGCTGGGGTCCACTCTGAGGCAGCATGGCAAGATAAGGGAACTCCAGGTCCAGGCCAGGGTAGTGCGTGTGGCAATGGGACTGTCACTGTGGGGGTCTAGTCTGAGCAGCTCCCAAAGTCTTGCCCACCTTTCACACCTTTAGGAAGTATTCCACGCCCCCCCCCACGCCCCCGGCTAGGGGAAATCCCAGTGGGTTCCCAGGAACATCTGGTAGTGATAAGAGGGGCAGGGTGGAGGGAGTATTTGCTCTGACAAAAGAAATTACAGCAGCTCCCAGGGTGGTGAGAACCCTTACTCCCCTAATCTGAGGACTTCAGTCAACCAGAAAAACCAGAGGAGCCCCTTCTCTCCCCACTTCTTCCTTTCCTGGCCTTGGGCAGGTGGCCCACTCATGGCAGGGTGAATGGCAGCTGGCCCAGGTGGGCTCCAGTGGGCAGAGGGCCGCAGAAGCAGGATTCCCTTCTGAAGGAGCAAGTGAGGACAGGCCGGCCCCCCAGGGAAACCCCCGAGGGACCCCGAGTCCCCAGGCTGAGGGTGTCGGGGCACAAGGGCCTGGGGGAGAAGAGCTGGAAGAGGAAGGCCCTCCGGGGCCATCTTCCCTGCACAGCCCCCAACTGGCCACTCCCTCAGCCTAGATTTTTATGGATGGCTGCTGTGTCTTTTCGGATTCTAAATTGATGTCATTGATTTGGTCAGGGTGAGGATGCCTGGGAGATAGCAGGGCAGAATAATTTAAGGAAGAGCTACATGGTACCAAGAGGTGTCTGCTCTCTGGGCCTGCCTTGGACACCACCACTCCCCTGGCTGTCACCCTGGTCCTTACTTCCACTGGAGGTCCCTACATCCAGTTCTATTTCAGCCTTAAAAAAAAAAAAAAAAAAAAAAAGCCAGTTTGTCATCTTCAGTCTTCCTAAGGATGGGGTGCCCTCTCTAATCACTTCTGGTTCACCTTGCACTTTGAGGTGTGTGGCGTGGTGGAGAGGGGAGTGATGAGAGGGTATCTGAGAGGGGAGGCCTGCCAAGAAGGAGCCATGGTCACTGCTTGCGAGAGGATATGCACAGCGTCTGGGGCAGTGACCAAGGGCCGCCGCCGGGAGGAAAGGGCCGGGAGGTGGTAGGGACTGCTCTTGAGGCTGGATTGGGTGGGCAGCCACAGGGTCAGCAGGAAATGTCCTTATCTACTCCAAAACCAGCGAGAGAGCGAGAGGGTGCACTGGGCTGGGAGTGGGGGAGGGAGGGGATGACGACAGATGTCTCAGATGCCATGGGCATCGGCTGGGGGAGGTCTGGGCTGGCAAGGCCGACTTTGGGAACTCCAATGCGTGTCTGGAATTTTCCGACTGATGTAGAAGTTGTCTCCTTCCTTGTTGCTCGGCAAGAAAGTAATTTCTTGCTTGATTTGCGGCTGGAGGCAGTATTGATGAGAAACCTGCTAATTCTCCTCAGGGCCCACGGTGTGGGGAGGGGGACGTAAGGGTTCCTGGGCCCCAGAGAGCTCACGGTGCAGGTGTTGCTGCCGGTGAGATAAGCAGCTGCTGAGGAGCATCAGAGTAGGAGGGGTGGGGAGGTTGAGATCAGGGCCGGTTCCAGGAGGACTTCTTGGAGGGGGAATGAGATTCAGATGGTGAGAGGGGAAGAGTTTCTGAGATCGTAGCTGTGCCAACAAAGGCACTGAGAAGGGGTAGAAGTTTGGGTGGATGCGGAGAGTTGAGGAGACACTGAAGAAGGACCCTGCATACAGTAAATGACACTCAGATTTTTTAAAGAAGGAACAGAAGGTGGGGGGAGTGGAAGGGGAGGAAGGAGAAAGGAGGGGCTGAGAGCTGCTCTAAGAGGCAGGCCCTCCCAGCCCTTCGGCTCTGTGGCAGACAGCTACAAAAGCACCCTACTTAGACGGCCCTAGGGCAGACCCTCATTTTACCAGCTCCCCTCCTGGGCTTGCTGGGAACATGAAGCTGAGGCTTAGGAACAGGCATGCGGCCAAACCCCACCCCTGGGCCTCCTCAGGGCCTATCTCCACCCCATTTCTTGCTGAGCAGCGGCTCTTCTAGTGTCCTGCTGGAGGCGGGGGTGTTTGTCACCCTAGGGGTGACTGACCGGCCAGTAACCCCCTACCAAGATGGCAGCTTAGCAAGACAGCAGGGCCTTTGTCTGGTCCTGACCCTGCTGGGAGGCCCAGCCAGCCCGAGTTTGCTCAGTGTTAATTATTGACCAGGTGCCCAGGGACAGTGCCCCTCTGGCCAGCTGGATGGAGGGTACTCAGGGGCTGAGGGCTTGGTCTCCCACGGAATCAGGTGGGGCTCACCTGGGTCCAGGGGAGGAGAGGACCTTGGCCTTGGAGGAGGATCGAGGAAACCCGAATGTTTCCCCCACTGCTCCCAGGGCCCAGTATTAAGTGAGGCGCAGGAAGGGCCCAGTCCAGAGCGGCTGAAAACTCCGTGTGTGGAACTTCCTTGCTCTGACCCTCCAGAAGGACAGGAGAGGATGATAGAAACACCTTTACCCCCAGCAGGAAGGAAACAGAGGACAGACAGAGGGTGAAGGTGTGAAGTTCTCTGAGGAGGACATAGCGGGGACTCTTCCACCCAGCGGCTCCCCCCGGGGCAGTGCATGACCACAGCCCCTCTGATGGGAACCACTGGCCTGACAGTGTTTGGGGGGTTGATGCATTCTGGGCCAGAGGGAGGAAGGCTAAGGACCCCAGCCCTGGCTCCCAGAGTGAGAAAGGAGCATAGCCCTGGGGGCCTGGGCCCCTGGGGTGGAAGTGGGTGGGAATCTGGCTCTCCCCAGGAGAAGGAGGCCCCAGGGTGCTGTCCCCTGGGTGTCAGGCAAGTGTGACTCAGGCCCTGAAAGGAAGGGGCCGCCAGCCTCACCCCCTCCTCAACCCCACCTCTCCTTCCCCTTCGACTTCACCTGTGAGAAGTCAATATTGATGTTTTATGACCCAGGATAAACACACATTTTTTCCTCCCATGGAGGGGTTATCTGGTCTGGAGGGTTAATCAGTGACCGCTGGGGGTGGGGGAAGCACCTTTCCTCTCTGAGAATAAAGCACCTATTCAATTCAATCCCTTCAGCCGGGCCCCTTCCCCCAACCCCCTGCCTTCCCCTTTCACCCTGCCCCTCCCATGCCCAGAGACTGACCCGGCCCAGCCAGTGGGGCCAGACAGGGCTTTTGGAGATCTGAGGCAGGAATCTGAGTTTCGGGGGGTACCGTTAGGTAGGGCGCGTCCAAGGAGAGCATTGTTGATGGTGTTTGCCCTGAGCGTGGTGATTTTCACGGCGATGACCATTTTAGTCTGTTGGCAGGACAGGAGGTGCCAGCACGTGGCTGCCGTGGGCCCAGACAGGTCAGGCGCTGTGAGAGGAAGCTGCCTCTTGGGAACTGCACAGAGGAAATACAGCCCGTGTTGCAGAGCCCATAGAGATGACCCAAGATGGTGCTGTCTGCTTCCCAGTATGTGCACCAGCCCTGATTCACCTGTTGCGTGGCCTTGGAGGCTGGGTTGACTCCTTTGGGCCCCAGGTGCCTCACCTCTCTTTCCGAGCAGGGGCGGGTGTTCAAAGATCAACTGAGACCCTGTACTTAGAGTGGGGAGAAAATAAAGTGACTGTAATTCAAGTGGGTTGGAGCCTTCTCACCTTCTACCCTGAGGGAGTAATTTACCTCTGGGTGTGATGGCCCTTTTGCTTAGGGAACCATCTCTTTTTTGGGGTGGGGGAAGCATCTCTTGATGGGCCCTTTGGGTTTGGAAGATGTAATGCCCCCTGAATATAGCCTGAGGGGCAAGCTGAGAGGAAGCAAGCCTGAACCGGCTAGTGAAACGTGAGGGGAGAGGAGTTGCTGTGGCAAAGGACAGTGGGGTACCCCTGGTACCCGGAAGGGGCAAGAATAGAGACAGCTGGCCACTGGGAGAAAGGTGAAAACCGCCATGTGGGGCAGACTAGGAAGGAAGGAGGCACACCTCTGAGGAGACATTCCTAGTGGTGGGGAACGACCAGCACACTCTGAGGAGGTACTACGTGACCTTCGATGGGAAGCCTTTTTCCACCCTGTGCTGTCATCACTGACCATTAGTCCTGAACTTGAAGAACATCTGCCGCCCACCCGAGCCTTGGTTCTTGGGACCCTGGGAGGGAGGAAGGAGACCGGCATAAGCTCAGCGGGATAGTTCTGAGAGGGGATGGCAGGCACAGGGCTGAGGACCATAAGACCTTGGAGAAGCACACTCCATCAGGAGAAAGAAATTGCCCACCTGGAAAGCCCTCGGGAGTATCAGGCACAGGACATGATTCCACAAAGCTGGAAAGCTTGAAGACACACAAGCTAGGCATACCTGGGTCACATTGGCAAAGATGTCTTTTAAACATAAATCATGCCACAAATGTACCTTATGATGGGACGGGTCTGTGGTCTGGGAAAAGACAGGTTGAACCTATCTAGTCACCGGCCCTGGGCTCAGTACTTCGCTGGGCCTGTGGAGGATGAAGGTGGAGAGAGAAGGTCCTTGCCCCTCAAAGAGTTCTCTCAAAGGGAGACGGGCTGTGACAGAGGGGAATAATTGCCCCCTTCCGTCACTTCCTCCTCTTCTCTCTCGCTGTGAGAGGGCTCTCTAGTTTTTAGCCGAGCACGTGGCAGCCCAGTAAAGCCTGCGTTTCTCAGCCTCCCTTGCAGCCAGGCATAGTCAATGTCCCCACAGAGAGGCAGACTTGTAGACTGCATATTGCCCTGACCCTTTCCCTCTTCTGGGCCACTGGAAAGAGATGTTGGGGAGCAAGCCAGGTTGGACTGTGTGGACGGGGACACCCTCCCAGGATGGCAGAATAAGACAAAGAAAGCCCAGCACCCTGATGACTTCGCAGAGCAGAGCCATCACACCTGCTCTCAGGAGAGAAGGATGTACTTCCATATTGCTCAAGCCGCTGTTAGATCGGATCTCCTGGTTAGAGTTAAGAGCTGCCAAAACCTATTCCTTGACTAAAATTGAGGCTACCCAGGATGTAGAGTAGTGTCATAGAAAATATTCACGTGTGGGGCACTGGCTTCCCAGTTAGGCGTGGCTGACGCAGATCTGCAGACTGGAAGAAAGCTGGCGCCCCTTGCGAGGCTCTGGACGCAGACCTGGTAGACCAGTCGTCTGTGAGCGATACTGTGCTAGGAAGACCACGCGCCCTCTGAATGGTTGAGTGCTGATTGCTTCTTGCTTCTTTCAGCAGATTCCCAGAAAAGGCAGATGAGCCTTTTCTAACTCAAAGTGACTTAGTTGGTAAGCAGCGATGGAAGGCAGTACCAGTCTGTTAAAGGGTCCCTCCTGCGTACTGCCTGCAGTCTGGGTTTGCTAACTTGGAGCCCTACAGAGTGCTGAAAGCTAACTGCTTCTCTACCCCAAATGGAAGAGGTGACCTAAGTTGGCTTTGAAAAGACAGCCTTAGTAGGAGTTAAGACTATGGCCCTGAGCCCTTCCCAAGCTTTTCTGGTGAAGAACTTGCTCTCTGTTCTCTCTCATCCCAGGCGATGGGAGCCTGCCCAGCAGCCAAGATCAGATTAAGGGTGTTCCCTTCCCACCCGAGCCTATTGTCTCAGATGGCCTGAAGATAGCAACCATTAAGCTAAGAGAGGGGTCTGGGCAGAGCCCAGAAGCCAGTAAAAATACAGCCAGAGTCTTCAGCCTGACAAACTCTGTCGGGACAAGACCTTTGGCTAGAGTTACCTGCACATGGAACCGACTAGAAGCAAATAGTCCGGAAGCCTGAGAGAGGCATATTCTTTAATGCCCACTTCAGATGTGATGATGGAAGATCATGACCCTAGTAAGAGCCTTCCAGAGGGCATAGCCAGGAGCCAAGGAGGACAGTGACAAAGGAGGTTACTTCTAGAAAACAGAAGTGTGGGAAATCTTTATAATTTCTCACTGGCCTCGTTTGCTAATTGCTATGGACTCGTGCCATCTGCATAGTTTCCATTATTTTCTTTTCTGAGTAAGAGTTATTGTTTTTTTTTAATTGTGGTATGTGGTTCTTGTCCCACCATCGTGTATTGGAAGAGGTGGGGAGGGGGGCAGGTAACTTTCTTTTGGTGTGTTGGTCTCCGGGCTGCAGGTAACCTCATCCAGACCTGATTGGGGTGCTGGGTGCAGGACAGCAGGGTACTTGGGGTTGTTGGCTTCAAAAGGTGGGGTTTGAGTTTTATATGTAAGGAGAGGGTAATGACAAATAGTTGGGTTGCTAAAGGGGTGGACTGGCAGAGGTTGCCAGTGGAGCCCAAGACCCATTTTCCTTTTCCCTCTCATCATCATGTAACACCTGACTTGTAGTGAAGCACCTGGCCACCCAGGATAAAACTGTGTTTCCCAGTCTTGCTTGAAGTTACATGTGACAAAGCTACTAAGTTGTAGCCAATGGGATGTGAATAGAGCGTTGTACAAGTTCCAGATGATACCGTGAGAGGCCGAAGGTGCTTTCCCCTCCCTTTCCCCTGTCTGGTGGCTGGAAGACAGAGACGTTAGGCAGCCATGTTGGTCCACACACAGGAGGGCGGAACTTGAAGGGTGGCGGAACAAGAAGACAGCAAAAGCTTAGATCCCAACACTGGAGAGCTGAGCTGGCATGCCAGTTAAGACTTTTATGTGAGAGAGAAATAAACTTGCTAAAACCACTGGTATTTGGGTGGGGACGGGGGGTGGGGGTTGGTTCTGTTTCTGTTTATTTGTTTTTGTTAGAGCAGTGGAGCCTCTAAGCTACTATAAATGCCCCTCAATCATTGCAGGACAATGGGATAAGTGATCCAGTAGAGGCACGTGTAAGGTGCCATGACAGCACAGTGGCAAAAGTCCTTATTTCTGTTTAGGGGAAATCTGGGAAGACTCCCAAGAGGGGATGGTTGAAACGAGTCTTGAAGGATGACAGACTTTTTGGACGCATGAGTGAGATGAAAGAGAAGGATATCCTTGGTAGTTGGACAGTTTGAGCAAAGGCTCAAAGTAGTGAAAGCACCAGACAAATGGTTCAGATACGTAAAGAGCGGGGAAATCCAGGGAGATGGGGCTGGTGAGGTAGATGGGGACAGCTGTGAAGGACCTTGAAAGCCAAGACGTCCTGAGGGTTTTAACAGGGAAGTACCATGATCTAATTTTTGTTTTGTTTTCAAAAAAAGATAAATCTGGCAACAGTGTGTAAGATGGATTTAGAAGAGAGAGCTTGGGGGCAGAAGGGAGGAACTTTGTAAATATAAGTCAATTCTGATTTTCCCACAGAAACAGTATTATAATGGAGGATTATGCTCCTGGCCGAGGGCCTGATATACAAATTTTTATAGAACTGACTACAAGACCAAACGCAAGTAGTGATAATGGTATACCCATAATCTGTACATTACAAAGTTTCTAAATAGCCTAGGAAAAATTAAATAGGGCCGCACAGTAACCGACCACATAGATGTGTACATATAATACAATGCAACGTCCTCAGTCTCATTTCTGCCTTTTAAGAAATTTATTGCGCCACAAAAGCAAACTCTGTTTATTTTTTAATGGATTTATTGAGGTATAATTGACCTGTGATAAACTGCACATTTTCAAAGTGTACAATGAGTTAAGTTTTGACATGTTTATATCCCCCTTGAAACCATCGCCACAGTCAAGAAGACAAACATTTCCAACACTCTAGAAGCTTCCTCCTTTGTAATTCCTTCCTCCCACCCCTTCTCCATCTCCTCCATCCTTAGGCAATCGCCCATCTGCTTTCTGTCACTAGAGATAAGCTTGCATTCTCTGGAATTTTATATAAATGGAATCATACAATATGTCCTCTTTTCTGTCTCCTTTCTCTGAGCGTAACTGAGACTTATCCATATTACAGTGTGTATCAATAGTGAATCCTTTCTTAATGCTGAGTCATGTTCCATTGTATAGATATACCACAGTTTATCTGCGCCCCTAGTGGTGGACATTTGACTATTACAAATAAAGCTGCTATGTGAATTCATGAATAAGTCTTTGTACGGACACATGCTTTCATTCCTCTGGGTAAATATCTAGGAGTGGAACCGCTGAATCCCACGATAGGTGTATGTTTAACTTCTTAAGAAACTGCCAGCAAGTTTTCCTAGGTGGCTGTGCCATTCTGTATTCCCCACCAGCAGTGCAAGAAAGGTCCAGACGCCTGACATCTTGCTTAGCTCTTGGTGCTTGCAGCCATTCTAACTGGTATGTAGTGGTGACTTTTTTGGGGTTTTCATTTGCATTTCCCTGATAACTAATGAGGTTGAGGATCATTTATGAGTTTACTTTTTATCCATGTATCTTCTTTGATGACGAGTCTGTTCAAATTTTTGGCCTGTTTTTAAATTGGGCTGTTTATCTTCTTGCTAATGAGTCGTAAAAGTTCTCTATAAACTTTACCAGGGACTGTTCCAAGTACTGCTTTCATATTTGCTTTGCAAATGTTGACGAATTTAATCTTCTCAACACCCAGAGGATGTAGGAACTGTGATTTTCCTTCACTTACAGAGGAGAAAGCCATGGCACAAGAAGGCTGAATCACTGGCCCCAAGTTCGCTTCACCGGAAATTGAT
The DNA here is from genome assembly GCF_902655055.1 of Lutra lutra. Classification (NCBI taxonomy): domain Eukaryota; kingdom Metazoa; phylum Chordata; class Mammalia; order Carnivora; family Mustelidae; genus Lutra; species Lutra lutra. Next base: position 76,721,691 of record NC_062286.1, read on the forward strand.
CTCCAGGGTTGATCTCTGAGATTGACCTCTGAGAGTCTGACCCCAGAACAGCTGTGCTTTTGCTATGATGTTTCACTGCCTCTCCATGTGCATATCCTGTTCTTGCTTTAGTCCCGCCATGATTCATAAGGTGTGAGATTACTCATACTGGAGTGGTGGCATTTGGAAGTCCTCTTCTGGGCAAATTGTCATGGTGAACTTTTGAAGAGATTTTGAGGCCATGAGTCCCCATTGCTGGGTTGATGCACAGGCCCAGGCACGCTGTCAAGGTTCTTTCAATTAAAATGCTCACTCTTCTGTCCAACTGAATGTATTCCATTTTAAATCTTTTTTAATACTTTGTGATACAGCAATCTGAATGTCTGCTCCAATTAATTTTGAGTCTTGGTATTCACGATGGCCATAGCTATAGGACATGCCTACCAAGTGATGGGCATGCATCATGGGTCGTGGCCATGAAATGACATTTATTGTTCACTCCTGTCTATCCATGGTGCAACTTAATTGACATTTGGCTGGTAAATTTCCACCTTTCCTGATCTGAAACAGTTACTCTTGCAAAATAATTGGAAGGTTTTGTGTTTTCCTATTTGTAACAAACAGATTCAAAATTCTCTTAAATTCTTTATTTGAAAAATTTTCCAAACTTATTTCTTTAACTGTGTAGAGTGAATTTTAATAGGTGACATATTTACAGAGTTTTCAGGAAAACGTATGGTGGAAACCTTATGATGGAAATATTTCCATGCAATTATTTTCAAAGCACCCTCTTCTTAGCATACATTTGATTTGAAAAGCAGTTCCTCTCTTACTTACCATTTAAATATTCCCTAAAGCTTGTTAGGGTGGATTAATGTTGTCTGAAATATCTGCTGAGGTCCCACATTACTAGTAGTCGCTTATGGTAGAAAAGGGCAGAGAAGCTAGGGCCCACTCATATTTCTGTAAGAGAAAAGTGCCCAAGTCATCCTTAAATTTGATTCCCAGAAGACCCGTGGGCTAAGGAAGAATTTCCTATTTATACCCCTCTCATTTACAAGTATGCAAATATTCTTGTCTAAGGCATCGTTTTTATAAAACCAACCACGCTGATGAGATGCGGGAGCACGTATACGGTAATAAATGAAACCATTCATTGAACGTGGGCCCAAGGGGAAAGGTGTCCCCAGGCCCACCACGCAGAGGCATTTGCCCTCATCCCCAGGATTCTTAGACAACCTTCCCGGACTCCGAAAGGCCTGAAACTGGGACTGAGGGAGGGCATCATGTCAATCTACTTATTAAATATTTGATAAGTCTTAAATTTCCAGATTAAAAAAAAACAAAACACTTGACTCAGTATTTCTATGCCTCACGCAAAGGATCGTATTGCACACTTTACTTTGGAGAACAAGATATAAGGAATGAGTTTGCATGGGATCATCTGAGAGGTGCCTGCCTGCAGGTTGGACTGTGAAGGCAGGAGGGGCCCCTTCAAGGGACTCACAGCTTCTCCTTCGAATTAGAAGGAAAGCCCAGGCTCCCAAACTCCTTTACCCCCGGTGTCCCCTAATAGGGGCAGAGATCAACTTGTCCCCTGCCCCCTCCTTCCCTGGTGGGGAGAGGGCACCAGGGGTGGGAAGGGGCTGCCTGTGCTGTGGGGCATTTTCTCTGGGGGATTCCTGGGTGCACCTCTCCCCCTGAGGGGCCTCCTGTTCATGGCCAGGTGAGGGGTGTGGACTGAGCTGCAGGCAGCAGCTATGGGTGTTGATAGAGAGCAGAGCCCTACTGTGGGGCCTCATTGCCCCGAACCTGGAGCCAGCCCAGGAGGCAGGACTTGGCAAAGGGCTTCTGTCCACGGTGGCCAGCTCTGCAGAGCCTTGTGCTTGGACGATCCTCTGTAAATATTTGTTGGATTTACTCGAATGGAGCTGAAATCTCATTTCCTGATTCCAGCAAGAATGGAAGTGCAGGCTGGGTGGGCTGGGCTCTGATTCTTGGGAGGTTGTGTTGTCGGGGGAGGGAAGCAAGGCCCCTGGGGCAGCTGAGCCCTGGCGGGGGTGGGGGTGGGGGCTGGCCGGGGCGGGGGGGGCGGTGGTGCGTGTCCCAAATCTGGAAGAGCTTCAGCCATTCCTTCCTTTTGCCTGCCTTTACACGTCTGAGGGTGCCCAACCCAGATGAGGGTCCCTAGTCATCTTGGACGCAGGGAAACGGCAGGAGGGAGAGGCCGGGAGGGTCAGGGAGGAGCCAAGTGAAGGGGACAGCCATGCCCAGAGCCCTAGGGAATGTGTGTGCATGTGTGCGGAAGCTGAATTTCCACCAGACAGTCTTGGTCCCATCTTCCAGCATTCTTCTCCAGAGGAAGCTTCACAGCCGGTTCCACCCTCCTTGGCCCCATGCTTGGGGCAGGCACCCTATTTTGACAACGAGGGAGACCTAGGCATGTGTGCTCCTGCGTGCTCGGAAGCCTTACCTGCACTCCTGCACATACCTGCATCCATACTTGCAGACTTGCCCAGCCAGCCCCACCACAGGCACACGTGAGTTACCACGTGCAGACATACACGCACACATGTCATCTGCACTCAGACCCACCGGTATGAACACATGTATGCGCACCTCCAGAGCAGCCAGTGCCCCCCAGACATGTGTTGTCCCTCAGGCACAGAGGGCCACCCCACAGGTCCCACTTGCAGGGCCATGAAACAGACGGGGTCCCCCGGGCTGCGTGCTTCTCCCAGGCCGGTGTCCACCACAGTCAGAGTCACATACAGCTGCTGGCGTGACACAGGCTCCCATTGTGCGCCCAGGCTCAGGGGGACAATGAAGGCCTGTTTCCTCCAGCTCCCCACAACACCGCCTGGCAGCCGGGGGCCTGGGAGCCCAGCCACCTCTCCCAGAGGCTTAGGGAAACTCCCCGGAGGCCATGTCCTGCAGGAGGACTTCTTAGGGAACCCCAGGCTGAGGGACGAGATGTAACTCCTGCACTCGGGGACTCAGAGAGTGGGAAGGGAGATTTGGGATTTGCACTTGACCTGCCTGAGGTGGGGCGCAGACCCTTGCATTTCCAGGAGGGGAGTTCCAATTGCAAAGTTCCAATTGCTCATCAGATCAGGATCTGGCCTCTCTGTGAGTCTGAGTTTTGAGGGTGTGGAGGCTGCTGCTGCCTGTGGGCCACACTGGATTCCCCCCGACCCCAAGGTCCCCATGACCAAAGCCACTGTCATCACTGCATTTTTGTTCAGACATCTTCATTACTTTTTCTGGCACTTACTACCCCCCCCCCCCAACATGTATCCATCCATCCAGTCTCTCACCCCTGACGACGGAGTACTTCCCCGGGCACAAGGCCCTTCTCTGAGCACGTGGGTGCAGGGCTTCTCTCCTTTTAGCCTCTGTGATGTATTTGCACAAGTCTTGCATTCCCAGGCAGAATGATTTTTCTTGCTTTCTTGCAAATACAATGCCTTTTCCTTTCTCCCTGCCTTTTGCTCATTCACAGACTAACGAAATCAACAAACACTTACTGAGGTTAGAGTTACAGACAAAATAATGCAGGATTCTTATTCAGTGTTATTAATACTCATTGTTTATCTGAAATTCACATTTAAGTGGGCATTCTGAATGTTTATTGGCTGAATTTGGGGACGCTACACGAGCACCAGCTGTGAGCCTGATCTGGGGTCTGCTCTCAGGGAGCTCCCTGTCTAACAGGGAAGACTGACAAGTAACACAACCCTACCAAAAGGAAGGGCAGAGCTCCCATAGGGAGATTTCGGGCTACCGTGGGTGCTCAGGGAAGGGGGACCCATCTGGCTTTGTGAGGTCCGAGAAGGCTTCCTGGAGGAAGGGCACTTGAGTTAAATCTCAGTTCGTTCAGGCTGCTATAACAGAATACCAGAGACTGGGTGGCTTACACACAAGAGAAATTTATTTCTTCCAGTTCTAGAGGTGGGAAGTCCAAGCACGAGGTACCTGCAGGTTCGTGTCTGGTGACAGTCCCCTCGCTGGTTCATAAATGGCCATCTTCTTGCTGTGTCTTCACATAGCAAGGGAGCTTTCTGGGGTCTCTTTTATTACAAACTATAATAGAAGTATAAACTATAAATTATTACCCATGTCTAAATATGGGTACTAATCCCCTTTATGATGGCTCCATCCTCATGACATAATTACCCCAGAGGCCCCGCCTCCTAATACCATCACTCTGGGGTTAGAATTCCAACATATGAATTTTGGAGGGACACAAACGTTTGGTCTATGACAAGTCTTAAAAATTAAGTGGGGAGAAAGCCACAGTGAGCCCCGCAATGTGAGAGATGAGGCCCTATTCTGGGCAGTGGTCCATGAAGACCCACCTTTCAACGGGCGTCTACTGGGTACGGCCAACTGAGAACGGGCTGAAGGAGTCTGGAGGAGCCACAGTCAAGGCCAACATGCCAGTGTGTAGGCTGGTGTGTGGAGCCTCCACTTTCTAGGAAAGCCTAAGGCAAAGGAGGACCTGTGCAGATAGATTGAGTGCTTGGTGCTGGGAAGGAGAAAGGGCATGTGTCACTTTGACCTTGGGCCAGGGACATCCTCCCTTCCACCGGATGTTTGGTTTTGCAGGGACTCCGGGCGTCAGCTTTGGAAACACCCAAATTTGAATCCTGACTCTGTTGCTTACTTAGCTGGATGATCTCCACGGAGTTCTGTAACCTCTCTGAGACTCAGCTTCCCTCTTCATAAAATGGGGACAATTCCCCCTAACCTTACCTTAAAGCAAAACAAGCCAATGCTTTAGCGGCACTTGGCTGATTTTGCAAGGTTGGTAAGATGACATGATGTATATAAAAATCCAGGTGTGTAACAGGCTCCATAAAGTTTTAATTTTCTTTCCCTCCTAGCACCACACCTGCTAAGTCATATAGCAGTCACACACGAATGACTACCACAACAACATTTATATAATGTAAACCGACCAGTGAAGATCTTCTGAGCTATTCTTCATTAAAAGACCCAATATGGTACTCTATTTTTCTATCCTCATGAGCTTTTCCTGTGATTACAGCTTTTCCTAAAAAACAAAACAGAACGATTTTTCCTAAATGGGGAAGCGTGAAGACTTGTTACTCACTAGTGTTTAAGATTTAAAGAAGTACAAATAAAATTAACTGATTTGCTAATTAATTAATTTTTTTAAAAGCAAACAAATACAAAGATCTGGGTACAGTCAGCATTTCCATCACGAAGTTTCTACAGATAACCGATGACCACAGAAGCTGTTTCGCTTGTTCTGATGGAAGCATTTCCTTGGGCACTGTGGTCCGAGCCCCCAGGAAGCGGTGGGCCCTCTATGGCTCCTCCCGGGCCTTCCACCTGAATTACCCGAAGAGGAGAACTGAACGTGGGAATCGGTTCTTCTAACCCTAGGTAAACCTGGTTTCCCTGCACACTTGCCCCTGCTCTGCACACTAACGACGTCCTCTGTTACAGACTGAAAGTTAGGGCCCCCCAAAAATCACACACTGAAGCCCCTACCACCGGCTGTGGCTGTCCTTGGCAATGGGCCCCCTGAGGAAGGAATTAAGGTTCGGTGAGATCACCAGGGTGGGGCCCTCACCCAATAGGACTGATGTCCTTGCGAGAAGAGGCAGAGACGCCAGAGATGGATTTCTCTTGTTCGGTCCCTGCCCCGAGGAAAGACCACGCAGGCCGTGGTCCACGAGCCATGAAGGGAGCCTCTCTCAGTAGGAGCCGAGTCAGCAGGCACCTTGATCTTGGATTTCCAGCCTCCAGAACGGGCAGAGATAAACGGCTGTTGTTCGAGCTAGCCAGTGTGTTGGTGTTCTGTTCTGGCGGCTGGAGGCGATTAATGAGCCTCTCTGTTTCTCCCCAGCCTTGCCCGCTTACAGCAGCTCTGTCTCAGGCCTGCACAGGCGCACCACATACATGCCCAGGACGGGAATTTGCCTTGCGACCCTTTCTAATCAGTGGGTCTCCCCAGCCACCGGCCTCTGATCTTCGCTGAATGGGTTTCTTTACTCATTGCTCTGAGGGCCTCAGATTCTACGAATTGACATTTTCTAGGGACTTTTCATCCTCAAAGTGCTCTTTTCTTCCAAATCTCTATTTTAAGGCATGCCCCAAATGGCATTTTCTACGGTGATCCCGGTTACCGCCTTATAATGGGGGAGATGGGGACGACGCTGCGGACCATCTCACCCCGGGCAGTCTCCTCTGGGCGGCTGTTCCTTCGCTCACGCTCCTCCTCTGGAGCTGCCTTCCCGCCCGCTCCTGACCCGCTAACCCAATCCTGGCCCACCACCCCTGCTTAGGGGCATCCCATCTTTTCCACGCCACCTACCCCGTTGGTCAGCAGCCCCACCTGTGTGTGGGGGGGGGGGGGCGGGACCAAGGGCTCGCTCTGTGCTCAACACCTACCTTCCTTCTCTCTTTCCATCCTCAGTGGTAACCCCTTTGGGTATTTTCTCATCATCCCCAGTTTGCAGGTGAGCAAATTGGCTCACCGAGAAAAAGTTCCTCTCCCAGAACCAGCCAGCAGAGGAAGGAGCTGGGTTCACACCAGGTCTCCTGATAAAATCTGCATCACTCCTCACCACCCCTCAGTCATGCCCAGCCCTCTGTGCCTCTCCGGACCCATCACCCCAGAGCCATCTCCCCCTTGTTCTGTCTCGCAGACCATTTGCTTCCCTGGCTCCCGGTCTTCTGGACCCTTCATTTTCATTCCACAAGGACATCACCCCGGGAATCCCCAGCACCTACAAAAAGCCTGCACTCAAATATTTTGGGTGAAGTAATGAACTGTTTCAGGGCACCTGGGTGGCTCTGTTTGTTAACGATCCAACTCTTGATTTCGGCTCAGGTCAGGATCTCAGGGTTGTGAGATACAGCCCTACATGGGGCTCTGAGCTGAATGTGGAACCTGCTTAAGATTCTCTCCCTCCTGGGGCGCCTGGGTGGCTCAGTGGGTTAAGCCCCTGCCTTCGGCTCAGGTCATGATCCCAGGTCCTGGGTTTAGGCCCCACATCGGGCTTTCTGCTCAGCGGGGAGCCTGCTTCCTCCTCTCTCTCTGCCTGCCTCTCTGCCTACTTGTGATTTCTCTCTGTCAAATAAATAAATAAAATCTTTAAAAAAAAAAAAAAAGAAGAAGATAAGAAAAGAAAAGACAACAACAACAAAAAAGAAATGAACTATTTTTTCCCAACTAGGAAGCAGACTGTTCATGCCTGGCTTCTGTCCCTACCCCACAACACCCAGCATGGGCCTGGGCACATTGTGGGACCTCCTCCCAACCCACTGGACACTCTGGAGGGTCCCACTCCTGCCTCCGGCTGCTTGTTACAAAACCCAGAGCTGACTCCCACCCCTGTTGCCGAGACTGACTTTTGCCGTGTTTGCTAATACTCCATTCCTTTTTTCCTCAGAATCAACACTAGCTTTGCTAGCTCCCGTCCCTGGGCCTGATAAGGATGGGCTAACAGCATCTGGACAAACTTGGGGTGTGCTTTTCTCGCCTTGTCAGAACAGCAGCTCCTATCTGGCTGGCAATGGGCTGGGAGCCAGACCCCAACAATGGAGGCCTTGTGAGCTGGCCCCAGGGGTACACTGGGAGCCCGCGGTTTAGCACACACACAACCTTTCCTGGTGCCGCCTTCTTATCTCCTGCCACCGAGCCCTTGCCAATGCCGAGGCTGCAACCCCACCCCTGGAGTTGCGTGTCCCGATAAAGTATTCCTGGGCTCCGGCCACCACTAAACATTGACCTAAGATGGGGGGCAGTCATTATGACTATAGGGGCTCCTAACTGGGGGCTCCCGCCTGGGTGTCCAACACTTCTCCTCCCAGGAGTCCTGGGTTGACTGAGAAAGCTTCAGCACAAGGCAGGCGGCCTTGGGTTCCCATACCTCTGAGTGAGTGTGTTGTGGGAGCCCCCGGAAGCCATTTGGAAAGGAAGGTCTCCCCCTCCCCTTTCTTTTTCAGGCTCCCTCCCTATTTGGGCCCAGCCTCTCTTCCCATCTTCCTCTTTCTCCCTGGGTTTTGTCCCATGGGGGGAGCTCAAGGGGAGGCTCTGCAGTCCCCTTCCCGTCCAGGACTTGTCCTCTCTGGGAAAGCCAGGGTGTGGTAGGGGAAGCCAACGGCCCCAAACCCGCTCCCACCTGTCCCAAGAGCACCCTCCTGGCTTCACCAGCCCCCCAGGGCTGTGTGCTCCAGGCGGCAGCAAGGACTTGCTGGGGTATGTAACTGGCAGACCCCTGCTATCCCGGGGCTTCCAGTTTAGAGGAGGACACAGGTACTCAACAAGCCTTCTGGTGGCCAGTGTCGTGGTAAATGATGGGGGAGTGCTGATATGGGACTCTCTCAGTGGGAATAAGCATTGGATACTTTGCAGTGGGGTCCATTTGTTCCATGTACACCTCCGATCATTGTGTTATATGCTGCTTGCCTTTGCTTGCCATGTGCAAAGGAGCAGCAGGAGGGAGAGTGAACATGTTGAGCCGGGGCTGGGAGGAAGGTGGTGGTATTGTCCGAATAGCACAGAAAGAGGTGATGGGGAGGGGTGGGCGACAGGCTAGCAGTGGAGACGCTGGAGAAAAGGAACTGATTCCAAGCTGACTGGTTGGTGGACTCTGAAGGTGAGGGTAGGGAGGCTGGGTGGAAAGGGAGGAGGTTTCTGGCCTGAGCTGCTAGATGGGAAGAGGGGACACAGCACATATTTGGGGAAGCCAAGGTGGAGGAAGCCAGGGGCTGGGGAGGGACAGCCAAAGGGGACAATGGCCAAAGAGGGACATAGAATCAAGGGACATGTGCCCAGAACTCGCAAATGATTCCAATATTCACTTTTGCTTTCTTTCTCGAGTTTTTAGTTGAGCACATGGCCCTTCCAGGTTAAGTGTGACCACGAGGCTAATCTGTTCGAAGAGACGTGCACACAAGTGTTTTTGGGGGCTCTCCATGCCCCACTGGATGGTGAGAGACTTTGGAGCTCCAGTGCCCAGCGTGGCAGTGGACACCAGTGGAGCCTGGCCAGTACCCGGTCCGAAACCAAAGCACCCCCTCCCCCATCACAAGAGTGTTGTCTGCTCGCACACAGTTCAGTTGAGTCTTTCCCTAGAAAGCACTTTGTCCAAAATTATGCCTCCTCCCTGGGGTACCCAATGGAGGTCTTCATCCAATGGGGTGGGATGACAAGCCCAGCTCCCGGCCTCCATGGGGGCAACTTGGAAGGCCACCCTAGCTCCAAGTGCTCCTGCGAGACTGGCTGGCTCCTGTGCTGGGGCTGCATCACCTTTGCCCAGTCTTGCTTCCGTCCTCCCTTCCATGAGGGTTCATCCCAAGATCATCCCTAAAACACCTGTCTGCAAATGTCTGCCTCAGAGTCTGCTCCTGAGCAATCCAACTCAGGGCGGAAGCTGTCTTATGCTGTGATGGGAGCAGCCTGGGGACTACAGTGACGTGAACAGTACAAGAAGCCTGAGTTCTCCAAATCCACTAACGACTATGTTAGCCCTGAATCCTCAACTCCCACCGTACAGAAACAAACCTGCAGTGGAGTTTGAACTCTCTATCGTCTAAACACGTTCTGACGGACGTAGAATTCGTTATCAAGACGTAGAATGTTGACATGGCAAAACTGTGAGCACGAGGCACTGGGCAGCTGGCCGATACCCCAGGTGGCAAAGCTGAGGACCATGTCATGCAGAACAACTGGAAACACCATCTCCCGTGGTATTTGAGAAGACCAGTCACGTGTCTATGGAGCCTCTCGTCCTAGAGCAAAGGGGTTGGAAAAGGTGCAAAGGCTGGTGGGGAGAGTCTTCCCCGCACATTTAGCAAGGACTTTGTGAGACGTGGGCTCAGAATAGAGACAGCCGTCTGCCAGCAGAGGGGAAAGGGGATGGAGCTCTGTTCATGGAGACCAGTCCTGCCTGTGGCCGGGCGTCTAAGTTGGTGAAGAATCCAGTATTGGAAGCTTCCACGTGCTGAGAAAGCCAACTACTCTTGTACCCCGAACTGAAGCGATGACATGAGGGGCCCCTCAAGAGGCGGCTTCCCCAGGAGATAAGACCGCGGTCTGAGCCTTTCCCGAGCAGCTCAGTGAAGAACGCCCCTCCAGATGAGAGTCAGTCCAGCGGTCCAGATCCCATGAAAGGTGCTGCTTCTCCCCTTGGGCCTACTGTGTTCAGTAATCCCATGAACCACCATTAAGTTAAGAGAGGGTAGGATGCACTTGGTGTGCAGGCTGGTAAGTAAAGATGCAGAAATGTGTCTTCAGGCTTAAGAACTGGGTCTAGATCAGCTTTTTGGGTGGGATTATGGGTGCCTGGAACAGACTGGAACTAAACTAATTTTCTTAAAATAGTTTTATTGAGCTCCAGTTCATATGTGATAAAGTTCACCATTCTGAAGTGTACAATTCAGTGGCTTTTAGTATATTCACAGAGTTGTGCAACCATCACCACCAGCCAGTTCTAGAACATTCCCATACCTCCCAAAAGAAACCCTGTACCCACTGGCAGACATCCCCATTCCTCTCTCCCCCAAGCTCTGACAACCACTAATCTACTTTCTGTCTCCATGAATCTGCCTATTTCTGGACATTTCACGTAAACAGAAATCATACAAGATGTGGCCATTTGTGTCTGGCTTCTTTCATTTAACGTAATGTTTTCTAGTTTCAGCCAACCAGTAACATGTACCAGTATTTCATTCTTTTTTGTGTCACTGTATAGATATATCACATTTTGTTTATCCATTCAACTGCTGATAGAATTTTAGGTTGTTTCCACCTTTTGGCTATTACAAATAATCTTGCTATAAATATCCATGTGCAAAATTTTATGTAGATGTATATTTTCAGTTCTCTCTCATACACATCTAGTAGTGGAATTGCAGGGTCATAAGGTAATCCTGTGTTTAAATTTTTGAGAAACTGCCAGACTGTTTTTCAACCACAGTATCTTACTGTGGTTTTTATTTGAATGTCCTCCTCGGCTAATTATGTTGGGTTCTTTGTCATGCGCTTATTGACCATTTGTATGTCTTCTTTAAAGAAATATCTATTCAAATTCTTTTTCCACTTTTAAATCAGATTATTTGTTCTTATTGTTGAGTTGTAAGAGTTCTGTATATATTCTAAATTCAAGTCCCTTATCAAATATAGAATTTGCTAGTATTTTTTCTTCCAATCTATGGGATGTCTTTTCACTTTCTTTGTAGTGTTCTCTGAAACACAAAGGCTTTTTTTTTTTAAGCTTTTATTTATTTATTTGAGAGAGAGAGAGATCACATAGGTGGAGAGGCAGGCAGAGAGAGAGAGGAGGAAGCAGGCTTCCCGCTGAGCAGAGAGCCCGATGCGGGGCTAGATCCCAGGACCTGTAAGGATCGTGACCTGAGACGAAGGCAGAGGCTTTAACCCACTGAGCCACCCAGGCACTCCTGAAACACAAAGGTTTTAATGTTGATGAAAACCAATGATTTTCTTTCTTTCTTCCTCCTTTCCTTCTTTCTTCCTTCCTTCCTCCCTCCCTCCTTCCTTCTCTCTTCTTTCTTTCTTTCTTTCTTTCTTTCTTTCTTTCCTTTTAAGATCTTTATTTACTTATTTGACAGAGAGAGTCAGAGAGCACAAGCTGGGGGAATTGCAGAGGGAGAGGAAGAAGCAGGCTCCCCACTGAGCAGGGACCCTGACTCAGGACTCAATCCCAGACCCCCAGGACCATAATCTGAGCCTAAGGCCAATGCTTAAATGACTAAGCCACCCAGCCACCCCATCTTTCTTTCTCATTCTTTCTTTCTCTCTCTCTCATTCCCTTTCTTCCTTTTTTTTTTTAAGATTTTTAAAATTTTTTATTTGACAGACAGAGATTACAAGTAGGTAGAGAAGCAGGCAGAGAGAGAAGGGGAAGCAGGCTCCCTGCTGAGCAGAGAGCCTGATGTGGGGCTCAATCCCAGGACCCTGGGATCATGACCTGAGCCGAAGGCAGAGGCTTTAACCCACTGAACCACCCAGGTGCCCCTCTTCCTTCCTTTTTTCTTTCTTTCCTTCCTTCTTTCCCCCCTTCCCTCCATCCCTTCCATCCTTATTTCTCCTTCCTTCCTGTGCTCTTGGTGTCATATCTAAAACAAACAAACAAAAAGAAAAAGACCCTGAGATCATGACCTGAGCCAAAATCAAGAGTCAGACAGCTAATCGACTGAGCCACCCAGGTGCCCCTGGTCTTCTTTAATTTCTTTTAAAGATATTTTGTAGTTTTCAATGTGCAAGCCTGGAACTTCTTTTGTTCAATGTACTCCTATTTTATACTATTATATATGATTGTAAACAAAATTATTCTCTTTATTTTATTTTTGTAGTGTTATAATAAGGTTTTGTGAGGAATTAATTGACCAACGTCTACAAGCCTACTCTGTGCAACTTTGGGATTGCTCAATGAGTAAATAATACCATGAGCTCCCAAACCTGCAGCCCCAGGAAATGTTGTGAAAGCTATATCCTCACTTCTCCCCAGAAGAACATATTCCCCAATGCCCTCTTCAGATGTGGCCCTAGAGACAAGGAAGGAACTCACAGAAGGCAAAGCCAGGGGCCACAGAGAATAATAGATAAAGGAATTGGTTTCAGGTAATCGGTACCAAGGAACAAACTCCTCAGGGATGCAGGGAACCTTTGGAATTCTTGCCCCGGGGGAATCTACTAATTGCTGTGCTCCTGCTCCGTGTTTTCTAATTTTTCCTTTCCACGAGGCAGTTTTAATTGTTGTTCTCCTGTTCTTACCTCCTCTTGCATATGCATCTTGCTAGTGGAAGGATCAAACAGATAACTTGCTTTTTGTTTATATGTCACTGGACTGATACCTGAACTTCATACCAAGATCTGACAGTCATCAAGAGGGCCTGGGCTCTGAGCTGGTTGCAATAAGGGACAGGACTGGGGTGCCTAGGTGGCTCAGGTCATGGTCATGGTCTTGGGGTCCTGGGATCAAACCCTGAGTCAGGCACCTGCTCAGCAGGGAGTCTGCTTCTCCCTCTCCCTCTATGCCTCCCCACTGCTCATGCTTTCTCTGTCTCTCTCTCAAATAAATAAACATCTTTCTAAAAAATGGATGGGACCTAATGGGTCTAGGGCATGGGCAGGAGATTAACATGTTCTGTGTGGGGAAAAGAGTTTATTGTGTTTACTTGGGTGGCCAGAGATGCAGGCCACGGCAGGGAACGATAGCTTTTCTTTGACAGCCGCTCTCCCCCTCTTGAATAGTAATGGGATGTTTATGTGGACACATTGCTGCCCAGCAAAAGACTATACTTCCTAACTTCCTTTGCAACTTGGTGTGCATTTTGATCAAGTCTGAGGGCAATGCAATGTGGATGGACATGATGCATGGCACTTTCAGGCTGTGCCCTTCAGTGGAATCGGGACTCTCTTCTCCTTCTCCTTTTCCCTCTCCTTCCAGCTGGGAGGTTGCAGTGCTGACAAGCGCCAGAGCCTCCATCCTGAGGGGGAACTGGGACTTAAGGATGGCAGAGCTACAGAGGGGTGGAGTGACCATATCTCCCCTATCCTGACTTCCTAGCCTTCTCATGCAGGAGTGAAACTTCTCCTTACTTGATACACCATCTTTGGGGAATTCTTTGTTATAGCAGCCTAACGGTTAACCTAACTAATACAGGAAGTTTGTCTGTTTTTAAGATGGGAGAGACTACAGGATGTTTCTGTGCTCCTGGAAATGACCGATTCGAGACAGGGATTGATAAGCAGAGACTGGGGGGTTAGCCAAGGAGCAAAATTCTTGAGGAGATGAGAAGGGACAGGATCCAGGGAATAGGGGATGGGATTCTTCTTGGGCTAAAGAAACTGGGATGCTTGTTCAATTGTGATAGGAAGAATAAGAAAAATTGGTGTAGACCCAGAGATCTTTGGAGATTCGGTGGTGGGAGGACGAGAGAGATTCAATATATTTGCAAGCAAGTAATGTCATGATAACACATGGAATCTTTATTTTATTGGATGCTTCCACACAGCACTGGTTCCCTGACACACTCACCAAAGATCCATGCATGGTTTATTTTTATTTAATTAGTTATTTGGAATGATGTAATAGGCACCTGCAATATCACCACCCGAACAAAAGCCTTGGCAATGACCCACATCCTACATATGGTTCCTCTCCCTATCCCATCCCCCTGCCGCCTCTACCCGCAGTCACTATCATCCTGAATCCTGTATACCACATTCTCTTGCTTTCCTTTTTATATAGTTTTATTATGTCTGTGTATATTTCCAAATATGATATACATATATTTTATATTAACTATAACCTCAAAAAAAATTATCATTCTCTATGTGATCTCTGGGGATTAACATTTTTCAGTTAATTGTGTATTGCTAAGATGTATCCATTTGCTTTATGTTGCCGTGGCTCTTTACTTACTGCTGTATGATATTCCATTGTGTGAATATACCACAGTTTATTCATCCACAAGCCAGGGAATCTGGGAAAAGAAAGTGAAGGCACTAGGGTGCTGATTGATAGAGAGAAAGTGAAGGAATTGGCAAACTGGAGAGTTCTCTGAAGCCAGAGAACTATTTAGGGGCTCTTGGGCCAGGGAACTGAGAGGCTCAGAGATGATGGAGGGAGAGTGGGAGGTAGAATTTCTGATTTCAGAAGTGGTGAGGCTTTGGATGACCATAAAGTCTTCAGGGATAAATGTGGTGATGGAGAACAAAGGCAGCAATTATTGGAGATGAAGGTGAAGGAAGCGAGAGGTCAGGATGTGGATATGTTTGAGGTTGAGGGTGAGGATAATGTCAGGTTGGGGAGTGGAGAAAAAGACGAAGAAGTTGGACCTGGGGGTCTTCCATGGGTGAGGGAGCACACCTAGGAGTCTGGGAGATGACAGGGATGAGGAGGGAGGAGGGTGGAACTGGGAGCAGAAGCGTCCAAGGTGCAGGGTTTTGTGAGGGGCTGGAAATGACCATGAGGAATAATAAAGACAGACTCCACCTGTCAGTCCTCAGGTGCAGAGAATATGAGAATAAACAGCCTTCCTTGAGAGGGCTGCAGGGAGATCGTGGCTCAAGACCAGAAGAGGAGGAAACATTCCAAGAAGAGGTTGAAAGCAGGGGAGTGTGCTGAATGGTGCAAGAGCTCCAGAGCACGCTGCTCAAGAGAAGAGGAGAGGGGATGGCTGGCGAGGCCAGCAGGCGGGCCGGGGCTCTAGGGAGACAGGCAAGCTGTGATGGGAAGGGAGACCCTCGCTCTCACGGAAAGTCAACCTTGGCTATCCCTCCCAAGCTAGGAGCAGGGTCATTGCTCAGCCTGATGCCTCCCATGCCACTGTGTCATCAGTCTTGTTTGTCCCTCAATCTTGATGTACCTCATGGGGGTGGTGGGGGGGGGACCAAAAGTCAATATCTTTCCTTGGGTCCAATGCTGGGGTCAGGAGAAACCAATGTGAACGCCCTGGGTTAGACGTGGGACCAGAAGTCTTGCTTCCACCTGTAAGGGGGTCCAGAGATGCAGCCTGAAGACCTCATACCATCTTCTTGCCTGTTCATGTAGAGTCTGCTGGTTCCCATGCCCAGGGCTAGTCCAACTTGCCCTACGAGAAGTTTTCTGACCCTAGTATGATGGTAGAGACTCCATCTCGGCTTTCAGGGAGGCCTCTCTGAAGGAGGAGGTTTGGAGGGAGGGAAGAAGGGGTAAAGCCAGCCGCTTGGGAGCCAACGACCGCTGTAAGAAAGACAGGGGCCTGCCTGCCATTGTTCTTAAACATAATCAGTACAGAAGAAAGTGAAAGAGCCCAGCCCAGCCCCTGCCTGTGTCTCTATGGTCTGAAACAGTGTTTCCTTCTGGACTTCCCACATGGGCTCACCTCCATTATCCTTCAAGTATAAAAGCTTGGCATGAGGGTGTGGGACCGTCAGACACAAAGTCCTCTGATTATTTTCTGTGCCTCACCTCCTACCTTAACCTCAAATATGACCAGCCACTGCCTCTTCCCCATCACAGAAGCCCAGAACCTTCCAAACTGATGCTTTCTTTTCCCTCCCCTGGGACCATGGGCTATAGGAGTTCCGAGTAGGAGCCCAGGGATGGAACACTCCCGTGTGGAAGGAGAGGAGGCAGTTAGGGGCAGTTTTTCCTGTGCCTCCATTGGTTTGCTTTCAGTAACTCTGTGCCCCCAGTTCTCCACCTGAGGGGGACATGGACTATCTGCTGTTCTCACCCACCCTAATGCAGGGCTGCAGCTCCTACCATGGAGACAGGGAGAGGCAGTGACTATATTTATCTGTGACTCTAGCTCTCAGAAGCCCCCAGTCTGATGAGGGAGCCATAACCTCCCCTCTATAGGAACCCCATACCAACACATTCTGGTCTAACCCACATGCAAAACACTTTGGAACATGGCCCTTGAAAATGGAGTCAGAATCTAGGGAGAAATAAAAAATAACTTTGTAGGCAGGGAGAGCAGATCTGGCCCCACAATGTGTCTTGTCATATTCTCAGCGAAGTGTGGGCTGGTCACAGGCAATGTTTTTCTGGGTTTGGATGGAGGAATCTAGGTCAGGGGACAAATTCAGTGCTGGACACAGCATGGGTACCAAGAAAAGGTCCGAAGACACGTTACTTAGAATACTTAGATGTTAACAGAGACTCAAAATAAGAGCAGCTCAAACAGGACAGATGTTCATTACCTCTTGTGTAGCAGTCCAGGCGTAAACAGTTTTGGGCCAAAATTGTACTAAGGACTCAGGCTCCTCCTGACTAACTTGCTACGGTGCCATCTCTATGGTCCTGTTCTTGCCAGAGGATCCAAGGTGGTTCACCAGCACAAGAGCTTCCAGAATATGGGAAGTAGCAGGGGAAAGGGTCAAGAGGGACTGCTCCCATCTTCTTAAGAACAGCCTCTGGAAGTACCCACCTTGCTTTGCTCACACCCTACTGGTCAGAGCTCTTAGATACCGGCTAGCCTTTGCTACAAGGGAGCCTGGGAAATGTAGTTTTTATTATAGGCAGCCATGTATACAGTAAACATTTTTTGTTCTATTGGAGAAAAGGAAAGTATTGTGATGGGGAGCCAACTAGCAGTTCTGCCACATGAGACCCCAAGTGCACGGTATTCCTATGTCTGTCTGTGCTGTACCTCATTTCCCCTGGCCACAGGGTTGGGCAAGTGACTCAGTCTGAGAAAATCATAGTAATGCATCCCCCTGGCCTCAGCCATTGGTCCAAGACTGGGCACATGACTCAAGCAGAGCCAATCAGAGTTCTTCCTCGGGACTTTTTCCTATCCAAATCTGGTAGAAGGGTGCAATTTTCTTTCTGGTGGTGAGACCACGAGAAAGCAATCCTGAGCTGCCCAAGGTGAGCAAGACAAAGCCTGTCTGCTGAAGAAATGGGGCCGCCAGCCTCTGAGAGACACAGGGAGGAGAGAATCACTGGGGAGGGGGATTGGGCCTTCTTCTAGACCTCCCTGGGGCCTACCTTTCATTCTTGCCCTAATTGAGCTGGCTGGTCATATACCACCTTTTCACCAAGCTAATTCAAGGTGGGTTTGGGCTATCTGCAACCCAGCATCCTGACTTATCACAGTCCTGAAAGTGATGTTGCTTTTGTTTTGTTTTTGTTTTTTTCTCCCTGGGAGGGGTGGAAGGTAGACACAACTGAGATTGACAACCTGGAAGAAAAGTATGCGGGCTCCAGACAAGCCCTATCTTTCTCCTGCACATTTGCCTTGAAGCATCTTAAAGTTCCCACACAGCATCTCACAGCATTGGCTGCTGGGTTTCTTTGCATTTTCCAGGCAGTCCTGTTTCCTGTAAGGAGCCCGTGCAGCTGTGAGGAGGGGGCCTCAGGAGGGCAACCCTCACAAAGGGCCCTTTCTCAGCTGGTCTGGGCTGTTATCAGCCAAACCTAAACTCTGAATCACCTGAGTCCGTGGGCAGCGCCGTGGGTGGGGCTGATGAATCCCCCTCTGGGTCTTCCTGTGTCAGGACCTGTGAGTGGGGGCGGACTCTCAATAAAGGTTCATTGTTTTCTGTCCTCTCATGCTATCAAGGTTCTGTCCAAGACCTTCCTGAGCCTCCCCACCCCCTTCTCTTCACTCATCCCCTGGCCCTGGTCCCTCTGGGCACTCACCCACCCCCACCTCACCTTGTAGACCAGCATCGACTCCTCAGGCCAGATGGGGTGGAGGCTGAGGAAGGACAGGAATGTGGATGAGGACCAAATCTGAGAATGCCTTGTATTTCTGAACCTGTGACACGACCACCCCCTACCGCCCCCAGTACCCTGAGTCTCCTGAGTCCCTCTACCCCACAACAGACAGCAACCAAGCTGTCCTGGGCCTGTGGTGTCACCTGGTGGCCAGCCTTGGAACTGTCGGGCTCCCCATCTCTCCTCCACTTCATTTTCTTTTGGGGGTTTTGTGGTGATAGGGACACATAAGGTGCCCTAATCTCCATTTTTCTCTCTGTTTTTGTTCTTTGGGGTTTTTTTTTTTTAAGATTTTATTTTTTATTTATTTATTTGACAGAGAGAGATCACAAGTAGAGAGGCAGGCAGAGAGAGAGAGAGAGAGAGAGAGGAGGAAGCAGGCTTCCTGCCGAGCAGAGAGCCCGATGCGGGACTCGATCCCAGGACCCTGAGATCATGACTTGAGCCAAAGGCAGCGGCTTAACCCACTGAGCCACCCAGGCGCCCCAGGGGGTTTTTTGTTTGTTTGTTTGTTTGTTTGTTTTGTTTTTACCACAGTTCATTTCAGCTCATTTTTCCTCAGGCCGTCTTGAAAACCCAAATCACACACACACCCTTGAATCTGTTTCTTTCATCTCCTTTCTAACAGCTCTACCCCAGTTACCTCAGGAGGTCCTTTCCCTACCGTTTACTCTGTCTGCTCAAACAATCCCGGCTGAGTGTCAGGATGGAGCCAGGCCTGCCCCTGTGTCAAGAAAAAGGCAGACTGCAAGTCAGAAAGATTAATTAGAATGATGAAGAACAAAGGCTTTCAGCCTCTAAAGCCCTTGAAGTACAGCTCGAAGCTCCCTCCGAACGTCCCACCCATCTCCATATACTCCTGTTAAGAAACCTGCTTTCCTTCAAGCACCAGCTTTCAAGAGAAAATAAACAGACTTTTCTAGATCAGCATTATTGTTTTTCCATTTCTGCCTACAGGTCTTGCAACAATAGGGTTGTCTTTTTTTCTGCTTGTGGCAGCCCAGTTTTCTGATGGGCAATTACCACCTGACCTGGAAAACAGCCCTGTTCGTGCCTGAGTCCTCAGTTTTCTATTGGCTCATTGTCTGGAAAGCCATTCCATTTCACAGAAACAAGGTTTTGAAATATAACTCCTTGGTAAGCTGGGACTGCCTGATGGTAGACATTTAAGATCATGAGACACTTTCCAGGGCAAGATGGTGGCTGCTTACTATTGTTTTAGACGGGCTAATACAGGAGAAATACCTGATTTCCCAAGATATGGAAATCTTGACACACACACACCCCCCCAAGAAGCCTTGTGGCTTCCAGAATGGGTTGGGCCAGTGGGTTACAGGAAAGGGTGTGGAGTGAAGAACTCAGTGATGCTGTGGGCACAAAGACCAGGTAGAGAGAGTGTGAGAAGAGCTGAGCTGAATGCAGAGTGCTGGAGAGAAGTCTTTAGGCCGAGGACTGGAGAGACACACCCAACCAACATTTATCAAGCACCTGCCACACATCAGGAAGGACCCAATGGGGAAACATGTGGGTGCCCCAGGCAGGCTATTAATTTTATGTCCCCTCAAAGTGATATTCTTTTACTATCAGTTCAATTTGAATGCAGTGGAATTGGCCTCTGCTTATAAGAAGAGGGGCATGGACGGAGAAGGGGATCCCCGATGGCAACACTCCATCTTCCCTGAGCGGTTCAGCTCTTAACCCAAACTTGCACGCTACAATTAGACAAAAAAAAAAAAAAAAAAAAAAAAAAATCTTTTTAGAAACCCCACCACCCCCCACTTAGGAAACAGCTTAGAGACCAACTGCTGTTATTCTAGCTTGCTCTTTTTGAGGTCCACCCACCACCTCACTGAAAGTAGCTCATTAAAACAGAGTATGCAACTATTTCTTAGAGGAGTTCCAAGCATGCTTTTCTTTGCCTCCTTACATTTCTAATGGTGTCCAAGTGCCTTGTAAAGATGGCACCCTAATTAGCTGTATGGCTGCCTGACCACCCCCCAACTTTTTTTTTTTTTTTAGATTTTTATTTATTCATATGACAGAGATCACAAGTAGGCAGAGGCAGGCAGAGAGAGAGGGGAAAGCAGGCTCCCTGCTGAGCAGAGAGCCTGATGCGGGGCTCCATCCCAGGACCTGGAGATCATGACCTGAGCCAAAGGCAGAGGATTAATCCACTGAGCCACCCAGGTGCCCCCACCCCCCAACTTTTTTGGAAAGATTATTTACTTATCTGTTTGTCAGAGAGAGACAGCACAAGCAGGGAGAGCAGCAGGCAGAGGAAGGAGCAGGCTCCCTGCTGAGCAAGAAGCCCCATGAGGGAGTCCATCCCAGGACTCTGGGACCATGACCCAAGCCGAAGGCTGATGCTTAACTGACTGAGCCACCTAGGCATCCCCCTGCCGGACTCCTTAAACCACCCCTAGTGCTGGATGCTGAGGGTGCTCTCACCCTGCCATATAAGTCACATGATCTCCTTTCTACCTGCTGAAACTGAGGCTGAGGGAGTTTAAGCCAGCCGCCCAAGATGCCCACAGCTGTAAGTCCCACCTTGGAGTTGAGATCTGAATTCAGGTTCACCCATGTTATTCCAAAGCCCAGATCTTCTTCACTTCCTCCCCTCCCCTAGGAGAAAATGGAAAGAAAAAGCCACTGAGAGCGAAGAATGGGCCCTCTGAGCAGAGACAGGAGGCGGAGGTTTGAACAGGGAGTTGTGAAAAGCAACCCAGTGGGTGCGAGGAAGCTGGGAGCCCAGCAGCACTGCCCCATGGCACAGGGTGGGTTGAGCACAGCCAGTGTGGGCTCCCAGGGTGGGAGAAGGTGAAGCATGGTGGGGGGAGTGTGGGATCCAGTCAGACCAGGGTCTTTCCTCCATAGGCAGGCCCACTAGCACTGCCCACGGACAGGACAGAGCCTGGAAGAAAGGGGCCGGAGCCCAGGGGGATCTTTGCAGGAGAAATCCCTCCTTCAGCCCTGTATCAGAGGCTGCAGAAGGTCATTTGATTCAAGTGGAGGTGAGATACCGAGCGCCCTGGGGCTGGCCCCCGTTGGTCCCTATACCCTCCTCATTTCCCTTCCCTCCAACTCCCACCACCCCACCTCCCCCTCCACCCCCCCACCCCCGCCCTGCCGTGCAGGCGGGCACAGCTCCAGGACCTGGCAGTCTATTTCTGGCCTCCCCGGCAGAGGGCTCCAGAGCAGAGCTCAGGAGGGTTGGGTAGGGAAGGGACTCTGGCCGCCCTCCCTGAACCAAGGTACCCGGAGCTCTGGGCCTTGCACTCGGCTCAAGGGCATCCAGGTGTCCATATCCGTGGGTGGTCTTTCCTCCTGCATGGTGTGTTC
Source organism: Lutra lutra (assembly GCF_902655055.1). Classification (NCBI taxonomy): domain Eukaryota; kingdom Metazoa; phylum Chordata; class Mammalia; order Carnivora; family Mustelidae; genus Lutra; species Lutra lutra. The sequence continues at coordinate 76,743,227 of NC_062286.1, forward strand.
GCACTTCTGTGCACCAGCGTGGGTGTCTGTAAGTGTGTCAAGGGCGTGTATCTGAGTTTGTATGTATCTGCCAGGGCGTGCACACAACAGCTTGTGTATAGGTCTGCTGCGTAGTTGGGTTATATGTGTGTGTTTGTTCATTTCCTTTTTGCACGCGCCAGCGCTGCTCATGACCCCATGGGTCTGCGGGTGCACGTGTGATTTGTGCCTAGGTATCTACACTTGGGCTTGTAAGGAGAAAAGAGAAAAACAGGTGATGGGGATGTGCTGGACAATCTCAACATTCTCTGGGACAGGGTGCCCTCTGTCCCATCCCAGATGTCCCAGTGTGTCCACAGTCCCCTCTGGCTGGTGGTGCCCAGTCCTCCTCAACTTTGCTCCCTGCCTAGGGAAAATGAAAGACTCCCGGAGTAGGTGGGGTAGTTCATTTCTGTCTAGGACTCCCAAGTCCATCCATGTGGGTGCATGTACATAACTGTGACTCTTTTTGGATAGAGATTGAGTTATTTTTTTCCTGGAGAGAAAAATGTTGACATGCCTTTGGAGAATCGTCTGCCCAGAAAATCCCCGGATGCATTGGGGAAGGCGTGTTCTTCCCGTCTCTCTAACACACGCGCACACACACACACACACACACACACACACCCCCTTCTCAGAGGCCTGGGATCTCACCAAGGGTGCCGTTTGGGCCCCTCGGGGCCTCACCTGCACGGTTTGCCCAGTTCTGTCCAGAATGGGGCAAGGATTCCCTAGAGCTGGGCCGCAAGAGGGGAGCACAGACTCAGTCATGTGTCTCCAGGCAAGCTTGATTTCCTGTGGTTGCTGGAACAAATCAACACAAACTAAGTGGCTTAAAACAAAACAAACGGATTCTCTTAGAGTTCTGTAGGTGATATGTCCAGAATCAGTCTGAGTGGGCTAACTGTCAAGGGGTTGGTGGGGCCGGATTGTCCCTGAGGCTCTAGGAGACTCTCGGTCCCCTTGCCGAGCTCAGTTTTGAGAGGCTGCCTGCAACCTTTGGCTTGTGGCCCCTTCCTTCGTCTTAAGAGGGCCTCACTCTGGTCTCTGCTCTGTCAACACAAAGCGTTCTTCTGTTCTGAGCCTCCTGTGTCTCCTGTGCTTGTCATTACTTTGTGGCACCCCCCAACCCCCCTGGCTGAGCCCTTTCTCAGGAGCCTTAATTTCATCACACCTGCAAAGCTCCTCTTGCCATGTAAGAACATTCTTGCTCGGGTTCTGGGGATTACCTGGCCATGTTTGGGAGCCGTTGTTCAGCATGCAGCCCTCAGCTGTAGCTCAGAGGGTCTGTCTCCATTGGCCTTTTCCAACTCCGATGCCAGGACTGAGGCCTGGCCCACCTCTCCGCTCATTCTTGAGTCTCTGGGACTTGCGCTGTCTCGTCTGCTTTGTCAGAAAGGAAGCTATGTCTACCCCACATCTGGCACCCCAAGGGGGGATCTATACTTAAGGGCCATCCTCAACCCATGAAGAATTCCTCCAGCTCCAACTGAGTTTAGGATCTGAATTGTACCTTTCTGCAAGGTGGGGTCTTCGACTGTCCACCTGTGATGTGGAGACAAGAATCCTGGACCCAACTCAAGGACTCTGGGTCAGTTTCCAAAATGCCTGAGTGGTAGAGGCAGAGATGGGGGAACCCACTCCTTCCATTGTCCCCACTGGACGCACCTCCCAGAGCTCAGGCCATCCCAGTCACAACCAGGACTTAAAAGGTTGAGAGAGGGACAAAGCTGAGCCAGCCCAGCAGTCCCAGGGGACCCAGTGGGTCAGGCCGGTGCCCTCAGAGGCCTCCGAAGTGAAGTGCCGCTTTGAGCCAGACCTTCCTTCCCTCCTTCCTTCCTTCCTTTCCCTGACATATGTCAGACACAGGATGCAGAGCTAGAAGTGGTCAGTACCCCCTGCCTGTGAAAAGCCAGTGGGGAGACAGCCTTGTAAACACCCCCTTCCAAGTGGTGTGCTGGGCACTGGTCTCTGGAATTCCCCCCAGAGCCCTGGGGAAGCCAAATGAGGCTGCCTAAAGTATCAGGAGGGCTTCTTGGGGCTGGTGGTGCTTCATTACACACCTCCAAACCCTGAGTCCCCCTGCACATACCAGGCACGGGAGAGGCAGACACGGTTCGGCTCCTGCTATTCCCACTGCTTGCTATTTTTCTACTCCTCTCCTGGATAGCTGACTTAGGTGCCACCTCTTCCAGGAAGTCTTCTGTAAAGTCTGGGGAGGCTAAATCCCCTCCTTGATGCACCCCACGAGAGGCTTATGGTATCTAGATGAAGGACTGATCTTATCCTATAGACAAGAGAATGCCACTGCCCTAGAGGGTCTGAGAGTGGGAAAGAGACAGCATTAGGGAAATGGTGCTGGGCTCCACAGCCTGCTTTTGAAAAGCAGATGGACCCCTACAGTTTGCCCAGTCCAGCCCTCTCTCTGCCAAGGGGATGCTGAGGCCGCTTTCGCATTAGTAGGAGCGCGAGAGTAGAGTAGCGCTGGGAGTGGAAGTCCCCTCCCCTGCTTTTAGCTCAACGCTCTTTCCATGAGCCATCCTGTCCTGAGGGTGGTCATGTCCAGGCCACCTCTGTGTCCACAAGGGCTTGGTGAACAGACACGAGGGAAAGAACACGGGGTACCTGATCCCACCAGACACAAGTGCCCAGAAAGCACATTGTGTTCATGTCACAGTTTGGTCTCATACTGGCCTAACTCCCAAGGGGGTGCCCAGGTTTCCCAGGATTCCTTCCACGGCAGAGATGTTCAGAGAGAGATCTGGATTGGAGCCCTGGCTCTGCCTCTTATGGCGCATATGACATATGGAGCTCCCGTTTCCTCATCAGCAAAATGGGGACAGTAACCTAACTACCTTGGGTGGTTCAGTCAGTTAAGCATCTGCCTTCAGTTCAAGTCATGATCCTGGAGTCCTGGGATCAAGCCCTGCATTAGGCTCCCCATTCAGTGAGGAGCATGCTTCTCCCTCTCCCTCTGCCCCTGCCCCTCACTCATGTTCTCTCTCTGTCTCAAATAAATAAATAAAATCTTCAGAAAAAAAATAATTGCACAAACCTTGTGAGTGTGTTTGGACCACTAAGTAAGTGTGAGAAGGCTTCGGTGCCCTGGCTGGCAGCAGAGATCCCTGGGAATGGTGACTCTTCGTAGGATTCTCCATCATCGAACCCCCACTATTCCCTTACCATGCTCCCATTCTGTGGGTTCAGACTTTTGGACTGGAGGACACAGTCTGATTAAATGGATTCCTGTGGTTTCTAGCCCGAGCCTGAGCCCAGCCCAAAGAGATTCTGATTGATTAGGTCTGGGATGGGTCCCCAAACTCATTATTTTAAACATTTTTTTTTTTTTTTTTTTTTTTGGTCAGAGAGGGTGAGCACAGGCAGACAGAGTGGCAGGCAGAGGCAGAGGGAGAAGCGGGCTTCCTGTTGAGCAAGGAGCCCGATGTGGGACTCGATCCTAGGACACTGGAATCATGACCTGAGCCGAAGGCAGCCGCTTAACCAACTGAGCCACCCAGGTGTCCCAAACTCATTATTTTAAACTAATCATTATTATTTTTAATAAACATCCTGGGTGAATCCTGAGGTTTAGCCAGGTTTAGGCACCCACTAGAATAAGCAGTGATGAGATTTTATTTTAATAAAGCCCACACTGTGCTCTCAAAAATGGAGGGTTGGCTGAGAGATACCATCCCTGGCCCCTGGGACCCAGCAAGCGGGACAGTCTCCCTTCCCAGGGGGAGGGGTGGCTCTCCTCCAGAGCAGCTCTGCTGGAAGGGGTGGGGACACGCCAGCTGTGTCCCCTCCTGCAGCTGTTCCAGTGCCCGGCCCAGTGGAAATGACTCTGAAATTCATTCTCCACGTCTCCTAGAGCTGAGCCAGGTGGCTTCCGGCTAGAGGGGCTGATCCCAGCTGACGAGAGAAACAGGCCCACCCACCTCCATGTAGCTGGGGCTCTCCCCCAAACTCTTCCTTCCCGGGCCAACAAGTGTCTTTTGTCCCAGATCAATCCATGCCTTCCCATGGGGAGACTCTCTTTACCCCGTGTCCAGAAACACCCCAGTCTTGCATTTCTGCAGGTTCCCTCAGAACCATGTGGCTTTGGACAGCGTTTGTGCCTGGATCTCAAGCCGCCTCAGGGATGTCCTGAGGCCTGGGACAGAGCTAGCTGCTCTGGGAACGTGTGAAGGCAGGAGAGCTGCCCGTGAGGACGACAGTGGCCCCCGCAGACTTTGCTCATCCCTGTGAGGGACAGCGAGGGACAGCGTGGTCGGGGGGTCAGGGGGATCTCATCCCTCATTGAGGGAACTCAGCCTTTTTATTAGCTGTGGGGAGGTGCAGGAGCAAGGCTTTGGCCGAGGAAGAAGGGAAAGGCCCATAATGAGAGCACTGTCCTCTGCCAAGGACACAGGACTGTTGACGTGGGAGAGATGGGTGCAGCCTCTGGATGGAGTCCATGCTGAGGAGGAAATGGTTTTCACTGAAAAACAAAGTTGAAAAACAGTTTACTGAAGGGAAGAGAAAGAGGAAAAAAGAAAAAAAAAACCCTCAAACTGTCTGATCATCAAAATCACCTGGGTAGTTGGTTAAAAATATAAATTCCGAAACTGGTTCCAAGTCAATAAAATATTATTCTTGGTAGCTCTGGGTTTCTTTTCCTTGTGGTTGAAAAATGTAGATCCCTTGTCAATGATCTCTCCGTCAAGCTGGGGAAAAAACGAAGTTACCCATAAAATCTGTAGAAGAACTAAAATCAGTTGCACAACAACAAAACTTTTCAGAAGGTTGAGTGGAAGAGGAGGCTGGGAACGAAATCTTTACCTTTCTAAACTGGGCATCGCTACCTAAACTTGAACAATGCTGGCTGTAGGAAATACAAAGAGAACCAATCTTTTTAAAAAGGTGGATTTCGACTCACGTAACTTGGAAGGCGCCACGGCAGGTGGGTGTCATGGTGAGGGGAAGCCATATTTTATAGAATTGACCATGTGAATTATGTTTCTTAATCTCCCCATTGGGCTTGGGGGAGAAGGGAGGGAAGGAAACACAACAGGATCAGACAAAAATAAAATCCTAAAAGGAACTTGTCTCCAGCCAGGCTGGACTTTCCTCTAGAAGCATTTGTCCTCCCCTCCTTCTAGTTCAAATTTCCTGAGTGTGTTGTCTCCCCCCTTCCCCAGTGTCTCCCTGCCTCACTGGCAGTGTGACTGTGTGCCCCAGCATCCTCTTTTCAACCTTCTTCTCTTCTCGTTGTCTGCTTTCCAGGGCTGGTCCTGTCCCAGTGATAATCCCAAATCAAGGCCGTGGGCTCCATGCCCCAATATCCAGGGGCCAGAGGGTCTCCCTGCTTCCTCCTCAGCAGGTCAGTATTTCTCTCTGTAGTGCATTTTTCACCTTCCCTGCCTGCTGACCACCTTTCATTTTTAAGGCCCAGCTCAAATGTCACCTCCTCCAGGAAGTCTTCCCAGTCTGTCATGCCATATGCTTGATTTTTACAGTTTTGTTTTGCTTTTGATTAATGAACTTTATTCTTTAGAGTGGTTTTAGGTTCATAGCAAAATTAAGCTTAAAGTACAGAAAGTTCCTGTGTAGCACTTATTTTTCATAAAATGTTCTATGACCAGGTTTTATTATATTATTTACTTATATAAGATTTATTTATTTATTTGTTTATTTGAGAGAGACCACGGGGAGGGGCAGAGGGAGAGGGAGAGAGAAACTTTAGTAGACTCCTTGCTGAGCTCAGAGCCCAACATGGGGCTCGATCTCATGACCCCGAGATCATGACCAGACGCTTGACTGTGCCACACCCCGACCAGCTTTTTTGGAAATTATCTTATTTCCTCTTCCCAACAACTCTATGAGGTAGGGATGCACTTTCTTGTCTTTTCTTTCTTTCCTTTTTCTTCCTTTCTCCAGGTTTATTGAGATATAATTGAACAAATAAAAGTTACATATATTAAGGCATACAGTGTAATGTTTTCAAACGTGTAAACATTGTGAAACGATGATCGCAACAAAGCTAATTAACATATCCATCACCTCACACAGTCTCCGTGTGTGTGTGTGTGTGTGTATGTGTGAAAACAATTGAGATCTCCTCTCTTAGCAAATTTCAAGCATATGTCATATAGAATTATTAACTATAGTCACCAGGCTGTATGTTAGATTTCCAGAACCCATTCATCTTGCAACCAAATGTTCGTACCCTTTGACCGGCATCTCTCCATTTCCCCCGCCCCACAGCCCTCGGCTTTAATGAGTTGGGCTTTTACAGATTCCACATCTAAGTAAGATCTGTGATATTTGTCTTCCTCGGCCTCTCTTATTTTACTTAGCATGTCTCCTCCGGGTTAAGCTGCGTGGCCACAAATGACTTGATTTCCTTGCCAGCTTGTTAGCTCCGCCCATTTGTTGGCCTCAGGGGGTTGTGAACCTCTAGGAGGCAGCGCTGTGCCCTGGTCAACCCTGGACACTCAGTACCCAGCACCGTGGGACAGAGCTCTAGAACGTACCCTCCTTCCTCACAGCCTTGAGAAGCCTGCCTTAGCACTCTGCTACTCTCTCGTCTTCCACCACAGCAAGGTCCCCTAACCTTGAAGGTCCATGACAAGAGATGACAGTTTCCTGCCTGATGCCTTCGGCCCAGGGGGAGCTTCCGCAGCTAATGGGGATGCTGCTAGCTCTGTGACCTCAGTTCCTACACTGTCCCTGGTTCACTCTGTTCCAGCCATATTAGCTTCTGATGTCTACTCAAAACATCCCAATCTTGCTCCTGCCTCAGGACCTTTGTACTTGCTGCCCTCTGCCTTGAAGGGCTTCCTCCAGGTAACCCACAGGGCTTATTCCTTCTGTTCATTCAGGCCTTTGCTTAAATATCAACGCAGAGAGATCTTAATGGATTATCCTACCTCAATGTCTCTCACCCTTCTGTGTCACTTTCTATCCATGTTACCCTTCTTTGTTTTCTTCTCAGCTCTTGACCCCATCGGACATGATTTTTGGGAGTTTATTACCTGTTTTCTCGACTAGCATGCTGTTTCTTGAGGGCAGTAGCTTTGCCTGTTGGGTTAACGCTATTTTCTCAGTGACTGATACATAAGAGATGCTCAATAAATCTTTGTTGAAAAGGATTCTAGCAGGAGCCCAGCCTCCTTGCAAGGCCCCTGCCTCTGGTTGCATTGATCCACTTTCCCATGGGATGCGCCCCTCTGTGGCTTGGGCAACATTGGTTGGTGGAGAGAGACCTAGAGCCATGTCTCCAAATCCCCGGTCCCATCCTATCTCTTGCATCCTGCTGGCTTCTAGGCCTCAGATGCCCCATATGAAGAGGGGGTGGGTGACCCTTATCCTGTATAATCCCCAGGGGACCACGGCAATGGGCAGAGAGGAAATGCTCAGAGAGGGGCTTTCTGAGCGGTCTCCCTCTGCTTGGCTTGCCAGGGATCCCCCATGGATTTGGGGTGTTTCTGAGATGCTGAGGGAAATAACTGTGTAGCAGCAGCAGGGGCCGGGTCTAGCCAGGGAGCACCAAGGACCGCTGGCTTTAGCTCTGCCCAGGCTCCAAAGGACAGTCCCACAGGGTGGGTGGAGGGAGTGCACCTGGCCCGCTGGAATCTTCCACGGGTCTCAGAACTTGTAGCAAACATGGTAAAATGCTGCTCTGGAGGTGTTTTGTTTTGTTTTTGTTTTTTGTTTTTTGTTTTACTACTTTTGTTCCAATTCATATAATTTAACAAGTATGCTTTGATTGGAGACACCAAGAACCCTGTAGACATTCACATCCTTGACTTGGCAATTCTATTCCTAGAAATGTATCCAAAAGAAATAACCAGAGGTGTATGCTAAGATATATGTGTAATGATGTTATTTATTCTTTCTAATAGCAAACAATTTGGAAGTAGCTTAAATATCAACAGGAGATTTGTTTGAGAATCTGTGTGCCAGTCAATGGGATAGCATGAAGCCATTTAAAATTTGTTTTCAAAGACTACTTTAATGATCCAGGAAAATTCTTAAGATGCAATTTAAATGGAATAAAATCAGAATTTTATATATTTATGTGTGTGCAAATGACTTTATATCTACATATAAAATCAGAATTTTATATGTGTGTATGTGTGTGTATATACACACACATACACACAATATTTTCCTGATTTTATTGAAATGTGTATATACCCCAATAATGTTTATTTCCATTCAGTGTGACAATTATGGGATATTCTCATTTTTTAAAAATTTTTAAATAGTTTTTATGATGAATCTATTCATATTACAAATGACTCTTCTAGAACACGTTAAAAAACCAGATAAGCAAAACCAAATTAAAAACAAAAACCTAAAATTACCTTTTATCTTATAATCAGTCAATGTTTTGGGGTATGATCTTACAGCATTTTTGATGAATCAATATATTTCCAAAGTCAGGTTATTTTATTTATTTATTTATTTATTAGCTTTTTATTTTTCTGCCTTTTATGCTATAAACTTATTTCCAAGTCCTGAAGTGTTCTTAAGCATCGTTTTTTTTTAATTAATTAATTTATTTGAGGGAGTGTGCAAGGGGTCAGGGGGGAAGGTCAAAGGGAGAGGGACACAGAGAATCCCAAGCCAACTCTGACCTGAGCATGGAGCCCAACAAGGGGGGGTCAATCCCAGGACCCTGAGATCATGACCCAAGCTGAAATCAAGAGTCGGAGGCTCTAACATCTTAGCCACCCAGGCGCCCCTTAAGCATCCTCTTTTAAAGACTGCATTGTGTTTTATTTTCTGGATGGTTCAGAATTCATTTAGCCAATCCCCTCTTGTTGAACGTTTAAGTTGCTTCCAGTTTTTCAGGCTTATAAATAGCACAGAGCAGAGAAGTACAACCCTATAGCTAAATCTTTACACATCCTTGTGTATTTCCCCAGAATAAGCCTCAGAAATAAACTCCTTAAATTAAAGGATGCTGGGTTTGGTTTCCATCCCTGCATAAGCCCTGGGAAGGTGGGATCATTCTGAGGGTCTTAGGACTGAGCCTGGCACATGGAGCTCCAGGGCCTGCTGGCCTCCAAGTCTGCATGTCCCACGTGGGGACTGTCCCCATCCACCTCTCCTCTCCCCACCCCACCCCCAGGCTTGGGGCTCACCCCAGAGGATGAATGACGCCTCCCTGCCAGACGTTGAGGCCATTTGTCTTGTGCTCCGGAATCCTGAAGAGATAAAATCTGGGCAGAGCACATTTATTTATTCAATGTAGTTCTGGGCAGGTGAGCCCTACCCTTGGGGATCCCCTCCAGCTCAGGGTTAAGAGTTTACAGGGAGAAAGAACAGGTCATGGGATACAGACCAGCTCCAGGATATGCCCTATATGGCTCCGAAGAGTCCCCATTCCCCACCTGGGGCCCACCCTAATCCCAGCTCCAACCACTCAAATGGTCCCCTTGAGGCCCCATAAAGATCCAAGTTCTCTTGTCTTCAGACAACTAGAGCACACTTCCTCATCCCATCCCCCGCCCCCCCGAACTGTGTGACACATCTCAGACTCTCCTCAGCTATGGTGTCTGCCCAGATAGTGTGCAGAGTGTGCCTCCTCTATGCCAGGGCTCCTGACCCCTGACCCCCACCAGATCACCAGGGGAGCTGGGCAAATATTCAGAGACTCAGATTCTGCAGGGCCTGAGAGGTGCCCAGGAACCTATATTCTCACAAAAACTGGTTCTCCCGACTCTTTCCACAGAGCTGTCTTCTCGTCCCTCATCTCTGCTGATGTGAGGAGGCAGGGCATTTGGCCCCTGGGTCAAGCAGGCCCCCGGCCTGCGAAGCAAGGGGAAACAGATGGCTTCAAGGCTGCTTTCTCAGGTAACGTAAGTTCAGGAGGCTTGGCAGTCAAACTGGCCTCTCCTGGCAGGGGGACTTGGCAGGGCCAACATGAACAGTCTCACAAAGCCATCCTCACAGCCTCTCCAGCCATGAGTCCCCAGGCGCTTGCTTGCTGGGATGCATGGGCACATCTCTGGCCGGCCAGGCCTGCAGGGGTTTGTGGCCGGAGAATCCAAGTATAGTCTCGGGCTCCTGTGGACGCTTCCTCTAGAAGGTCCTGGCCGCAACAGCACACCAGGTCTAAGGAGAAAGGGCCTCTGTGGGCCAAAGGTGGGTCCGTGTAGACAGTGGCCCACACACGTCACCGCCTTCCTGGGCCCCGGGTCTCCTGGGCCAGCCCAGCGGACTCGGGAGGGTCAGACCCTTTCCCACCACCACTTCTCTCCCCCATACCAGAAGCAAGAAAGTAAGCCTCACTGTTTCTGTACCAGGGCCTCTTGGGAGCCCCTAGGCCTGCGGTGGGTGGTGTGATGAACCAGAGGTCCCTGTGGGCAGGGACCCCACAGATGCCCTGCTCAGTTCCAGCCATTTCCAATTCCTGGACTTTCATAATAAAAGCAATCTGTTAAATGTACAACAAAATGCATTCTCCGTCTCAGTCTGTGGTGACTCTAGCCCTTCTGTTGGTCTGACCAAAACCTTGGAGTGGTCCCTATGTCTTTTCTCTTAGATCCCATGCCCCATCCATCAGAGAATCCTGTCAGCTGGATTCCAACTTATTCCAACCACCTCTCTCGGCACAGGGGCCTGACAGGACCGGGTGGCGACGGGGCGGGACTGGTCTGGGGTCAAGCTACTGTCACTGACCCGCATATGTGCTCCGCCCCCTTCTGTCCAGATTCAATTTCATCATTACTATTCTTAGCAAGAAAAGCGGTTCTTCCGTCACATAGAAAATGTGGATTTTTTGTGTGTGTGTGTGTGTCTTTAATATGGCATCACAATCCCCCCAATTCTTCTTCAGATCTCGTGTCTGGTTGCAAAGTTCTCATGGAGGCTCCTTTTCGGCATAGGGAGCCAGAGCAAGACACTCAAATATCTGGGAGACCCCCTGAGATGCTGAGACCAGAGCCAGTGGAGCCCCAACCCCACAGCAGCCTGCCCTGCTTGGACTCTGCCGTGGGATGATTCTGCCACCACCACAGGTACGATGATGTGACAGATATGCACGGATGACATGGAAAGCTGGGTCCCCTCCCCCAGGGGACACTTCTGCCTCGCTCTGTCAGCAGGAGAGTATTCCTCCCTGGAGCACGTGTCAGTACCTGTCTTCCTGTGGGACCCCAGGCTCAGCGCTGGGTGAGACGGACAGACATGGGTTTTTCCTGGGAATTGGGGGTGTGTAGGGTGTATATGTGTGTATATATGTGTCCCCCCTGGAGGGGACAGTAACCAGGCACAGCCTCCCCCAGTAGTCCCCTCTCCTATCCCAGCCCCATTGACATTCCAGGTCAGGGCCTACAATGGGCCTTAGGTGGCGGTTCTCCCAGACCGGCTTCTGCTGAGCCTTGCTTTGCAGGCTACCACCATCGGACTGGACTCCCCAAGTGCGGCCGAGTAGCCCCACTCAGGGCTTAGAGGAGCCGGCCCATCTTGTCCAAGTGAGGACTGGAGCCTCGGAAAGGAGGAGGCCCCAAGCCCATGTCACCCGGCAGGTCCACGGCAGAAGATGAATGGAAGCCAGATGGGCTTCTTCAGCTGAGAAAGTGGGGGCAGGCCCAGGGAGGAAGGAGGAGCAGACCACTCCCAGGCCTGGATGCTAGAGCCAGCAGCTCTCCTCAGCCCCAGCTCAGCCCTGAGGCCTACCCAAGCCCACTCACTTCCAGCCTGGCCTCCTCTGTCTTCCTGAGCCCCCAAAGCCGGCCAGAGGCTTCTCCCCTTCTGTGGCCTTCTATCCATCTTCCGGCTCCTCCTTTGGTCTTGCTGCTTTGGCAGACTCCAGGCAAGGGAGCAAAGCTGGTGAGGAGAAGGGGTCTATGCCCGACTCAGCCAGACTCCCTTCCAGCCAGTCAGGCTGCCCTCCCCTTGACAGGCTGCCTAAAGGCACCCTGCCCCCCAACCTTCCCCCACCCTCGCCCCCATGCTCTCCCTACCTCTATGGCCCCTGGCCCTGACTCAGCCCATAAATTACCTGGGGATGGTCGCTGACTCAGCCAGGAAGCCCAGAGCCCTACTCCTCACCCCCAGGCCTCAACTCCACAGCTGGCTCTCATTCCGGAATGCTTGGTCCCCTCCCTTCAGGAAATTCCTGGAAAATATCAGGCTTCTTCTAGGGGAGATCTAACCACAGCCACAGCGGGGAAGGGAGCCACGACAGCCTCATCCATCATTCTGCCGCGCTGGCCCTCCTCCCCAACTGCTGTGTTTGTGTGGGGCTGAGCATGGAGGTGTCGGTCCCCACGAAGTGACAGGCACATGGCCACGGAGGGACCACAGGGCAGGGGAGAGGGAAGAGAGGCCAGCGTGGGGTGGGGCAGTCAGGGCAGGCTGCTGGGAGGCAGGACCAGTCCTGGGCTAGGAAGGACAGTGACAACTGGTAAGTAAAGGGATGGAACGGGTGCTCCAGGCTCAGGGAAACACCTGAGCCAAGGTGAGGCAGGGACAAGAAGCCTGATATGTACATGGGGTTGGAGGGAGTCGGAGAATTACAGGCCTGAAGGAACACTGGTCCCTGTAACATCTTGGGACCTTCCTTGGGCTCTTTAGGGCTGCTCAGGCCTGGGGGATGGGGCAGGGTCTCTGCACCATCATGCTCCAATCAGAGGGTAGCAGCAGGGCTCCCGCCCTCCAGGAGCCCAAGCTGAGGCATGTGGTTTAGGCATTAGGGCACTGTGGGCCTAAGGGAAAGCTTCCTCCCTCCTCTGGACTCCTCCTTGAATACTTTCTTTGGAAATCCCATTCATTTATGAGGGAAAGCCAAGTCCAGTGCACACATAATGCATCTCTTTATTTTGGCTGCTTCCCCTCAGACAAAAACAACTTTTTTTTTTTTTTTTAAATTTGACAGAGAGATACAGAGAGCATGCAAGTAGACAGAGCAGCAGGCAAAGGGAGAGGGAGGAGCAGGCTCTTCACTGAGCAGAGAGCCCGATGCGGGGCTCAATCCCAGGACCCTGGGATCATGCCCTGAGCCAAAGGCAGATGGTTAACCGACTGAGCCACCCAGGCATCCCAGACAATAACAATTTTTTTTTTTTTTTAGATTTTTTATTTTTTATTTGACAGAGATCACAAGTAGACAGAGAGGCAGAGAGAGGAGGAAGCAGGCTCCCTACCAAGCAGAGAGCCCAATGTGGGACCCGATCCTAGAACTCCGGGATCATGACCTGAGCCGAAGGCAGGGCTTTAGCCCACTGAGCCACCCAGGTGCCCCAATAACAACTTTTTTAAAGTTCGAAAATTCCTGCTCAACTTCCCCTGAGGAAGGATGGCTGAGTGATGTGGCTGTAGCCATAGTAACAAGGGCACTGAAAAGAGAAACAAAGTAAGCCAGGGGACCTACGGGGTGGGGAGTGGGGGCGGCTGCCCTGAGGCCCTAGGCCCTGGGGGCAGATGGTCTTTCATTCCCAGTCCAGACTAGACCTTTCCACAGACTCCGTGCCCGTCAAAGCCTGAAGAGGTTTCATCAACATTCTCAAAATTGTGTCTTGGACCACCTGACCGGATTCTAGACCCCCAGAGACAGATCTGCCCACAGACCCACCCCTTGCTGTCTGTTCAAGGTATGAAAGGAAGAGGAAAAAACTGTGGGGGAGAGACCTGACAGACCCACTGTGGGATTCCGCCTCTGGAGAGATGCTCCAGTGCACCCACCCCTGCTTCCCAGCCCTGTGCAGGGGTCTGTCCTGTTCCCGGAGCCCAAGGTGGGGCTGGGCAGGCAGGGAGGCTTACCTCTGTGAGCCCCAGCCCTGGGAGGGGGCAGGGCTCTGCCTGCTCCGCTGGGCTGGTAAGGGGGATGGGCATTCTGCCTCATTGTCACTGGCCCAGCCACACTTCCAGAAATTCTTCCTGCCAGTAAGAAGAGGAAAGAAAAGCCTGGGCAGCCTTTTGGGCTGCCAGGAAGGGGGTGGGCAAGTGGGAACCAGGTTTCCCATAGCTCTCATGGGTCAAGCCAGGGCTTTGGGGCCTGCTGCCTGGGCCAAAGGGTTGGCTCAGCCCTGGGACAAAAGTGGGCCCCAATCTGAGGTGTCAAAAGAACTGACCAGTGAAATAGGGGCTCACTCAAGTCCATGCCCAGGCAGGCTGCGTTTGTGGCTGCAGAAGAGAGATGGGAAGAAAGAAGGCCTGGAAATTGCTGGGCTTCCCACAGGTCTTTTCTAAATGGCTTGGGGGGCGCGGTCAGAAAAGACTAAAGCTCATATTCAATCCAAAGTAATAATGGCCTCACCTCTTACTTCAGTGTCTAGTCTTATAGATCTTGAAGGGGGACATAGGAAAAATTACTAATATTATTACTATTATCCAATATAGCATTTTTCTGGTGTGTTCTACACAACACCAGCCTACAGGGGTAATTTTTTTTTTTTAAGATTTTATTTATTTATTTGTCAGAGAGAGAGAGAACAAGCAGAGGGAGCAGCAGGCAGAGGGAGAGGGAGACTCCCCATCAGGCAGAGAGCCCAATGTAGAGTTCGATCCCAGGAACCCAGGGTCATGACCTGGGCCAAAGGCAGACACTTAATAGACTGAGCCACACAGGCACCCCTGCGGGGTAATTTTAGATAAAACAGTAGGTTTGCAGAACTCAGCACATCAGTTACCCTCTTTAAGACTCCCAGGGCTCAGTGTAAGTATTAAATTCTCAAAGAAATCCTTCAGAGACTCAATGCGCTTTGGTTAATCCAGTGTTTCTCAAATGTATTCAACCACAGAACCCCTTTTTCATGGGACACTATGAAGTAGGGTTCCCAGATACACATTTTGGGGAATGCCGCTTTAAAGCTTTTGAGGGTGGTTTTCTAACTTTGTTCCAGCCATGGTGCCACAGGGGTGGTATAAGGGAAAGGGGGAAATGAGTCAGCTGAACTCTGGGTCTCCATCCCACCCCACCCACCCCAATTTAACCAGTGGTTCCTTTATTCTGCTGGAACTGGGTCTCCAACAATATATTTTTATTTGATGAAAGGCCTCTGCTGCTAAAACTAGATCTGAGAGCCAACACTTTATGGTTCTTCATGAATATATGCTTTTACTTTTTTTTTTTTAAAGATTTTATTTACTTATTTGACAGAGAGAGAGAGAAAGAGTACACACAAGCAGGGGGAGCAGCAAAGAGAGAGGGAGAAGCAGGGTCCCCACTGAGCAGAGAGCCCGATTCTAGGACCCTGAGATCATGACCTGAGTTGAAGGCAGACGCTTAACTGATTGTGCCACCCAGGCGCCCTTTCTTTTTTTTTTTTTTTTATTTTTACTTTCTTTTTTTCCCCATGAATATATGAAGAAAAAGAAAAGAAGAGGCAGAATTGATCAGGGGTGGGGGGTAGAATCTAGAAATAAAAATAGTGACATTAAAATGCTATTATAGATTAAACAGAACAGGAACACAGTGTGGGAGGAAATCACCCCACGTGTAAATCTCAGAATGCTTTGTCCAAGTATTTCTAATTCCATTTTACAGATGAAGAAACTGAGACAGGAGGAGTTGAGCCATGGGCCCAGGACTATCTCTGACTAGGTATTTTGCCATCCTTCCCCAGGACTGCAGAGTGGGCCTGCCTTCAGAAAGCTCCTAGGTTCATGGCTGAGGCAAAACTTGCCCACCAAAGAATGGAGAGTGGAAGCAATACCATTGCAAATGCAAAGTCACAGTGGTTTGGCCTGTCAGAGAGCAGAAGAGGAGGATTTGGGAAGCAAGGAGCTCAGGAAGGCTTCTCTTTGTGATCTGGAATTGCCCCATGATATGCCCCAGAGTTTGGCATGATTCTGCTCTATGAAAACTCATTTCTGTCTTCAGTTCTAGAATTCCTTAGCCATTGTCTCTCTGAATATTGCCCCTCATTCTTTCCAATCTCTCTTCCTGGGATTCTACTTGGCATAGGTTGGACCTTCTCATTCTATCCTCTCTCCCTCTCCCTCTTACCTCTTTGTGCTGCATTTTGGGTAAATTCTCAGATCTCCTTCTCTGGCTCTGTTTATCCCACTGAGTTTTAAATTTCAACGATCACTTTTTTTTAAAAGATTTTATTTATTTATTTTGACAGACAGAGATCACAAGTAAGCAGAGAGGCAGGCAGAGGGAGAGGGGGAAGCAGGCTCCCTGCTGAGCAAAGAGCCTGAGATCATGACCTGAACCAAAGACAGAGGCTCAACCCACTGAGCCACCCAGGCACCCCACAATGATCACTTTTTATTTTGGAAGTCCTATAGTCTGGCTTATGAAATTCAAAATCCAAGAAGAACTTCCCACCTGGAGTCCTAAAGCTGATGGTCATTGGGTCCCCTCAGTAAACCCAGGGGCCACGCAAATGTTCACATTCTCCTTGTGAGTCTCAAGGCAAACTAGTTACAAGAAGTGGGCAGAGCTAAGGAGTACAATAAGATATTGGGGAAAGTCTAGTTTGCAACATATTATCTCATAATGTGGTCGATATTACTTCTACCATAATTCTGATGATCCTTATTATTCTGCACCATCCGTGTAACCTTGGGAACGTCCTCCTCCCTCCCCAAACCTTGGCTTCTCACCTGAGGCTGCACCAGATCAGCCCATTCTGACTGTGATTCTTTCCCACATCAGTCCCTGAAGCTTCCCCTTCCTACTCTGCCTTGTCCTTCCCCTTTTCCTGGTCCAGTGAAAGATCTAGGCGAGCAAAGGCCAGGCACTGATAACAGCTGAACAATGACAGCAGAAGCTCCCCAACTGAGGGCGTGGGAACCAGCTGAGATTCTGGGAGAGGGGCCGGAAAAGAGGAGGGGGGAAATCCAACAGCTGGACAGGCGGTCCCGTCCGCCTCCAGCCCTGCCCTGGAAGTTCTGCTTGGCAATGGGGGTAAACCAGGCTGTTTCTCTTGGATGCTCACCTCCTGGGCCACTCATTCATTCAATAGCTATCTACTGGACACCTACTTGGTAGCAGGCCCTGTGCCAGGAACAACCTTGCCCCTGGGGACTGTCCCTTCCACTCAGCAGAAACATTCATGACTGTCATTATAGGGCTCACAGCATAGTCCTAGGAAGCTAGGGAGCAGGAAGGCCTCTGCTCCATAAATCTTCTTTTTAAAAAAAAAAAATTTTATTTTTTATTAACATATAATGTATTATTATCCCCAGGGGTACAGGTCTGTGAATCGTCAGGCTTACACACTTCACAGCACTCACCATAGCACATACCCTCCCCAGTGTCCATAACCCAACCACCCTCTCCTACCCCCTTCCTCTGGCAACCCTCAGTTTGTTTTATGAGATTAAGAGTCTCTTATGGTTTATCTCCCTCCCAATCCCATCTTGTTTCCTCTTTTCCTTCCCTGCCCCCCAACCCCCCCATGTTGCCTCTCAAATTCCTCATATCAGGGAGATCATATGATAATTGTCTTTCTCTGATTGACTTACTTTGCTAAGCATAATACCCTCTAGTTCTACCCACGTCGTTGCAAATGGCAAGATTTCATTACTTTTGATGGCTGATAGTATTCCATTGAATATATACACCACATCTTCTTTATCTATTCATCTGTTGATGGACATCTAGGTTCTTTCCATAGTTGGCTATTGTGGACATTGCTGCTATAAACATTCGGGTGCAGGTGTCCCTTCAGATCACTACATTTCTATCCATAACCCTTCTTGACAAGAAGTTGCCTTTACTTTTGCAAGGGCAGAGGGAAAAGGGATCTTTACTCCCCACTCTGCTACTACCCACCCCCCCGGGCCTGAGGGAATGAAATCCTCTGGGAAGTTTGCCTGAATACAGTCAAAAGAAATAGATTGGCTGCATTTTGTGGCCTCCAATATGCTGTTGGACACACGACCCTTGCTATCAACAGTTGTGCAGAAAGCTCTAGATGTCTGTTAACCTTCCCTTTGCTACCACAGGATTTACTTCTTTAAAGGGGGGGAAAGAGTGTCCCAAATCCATCTTGGAAATTGCTCGATTTCCCCCAGAAAAGGCCACTGGGAACGCTTTCCCATCTTTGTTAAAGGGGAGAAAAAGTCTGAAAAGTTTGGTGAGCAATTTTTCTTGGAAACTGCGAACGGTAAGCTTTTTAAGCCCACCTTCTTGAGCTGGCCACTGGGTTTCCTTGGGACTGCAGTCACTCTTCTGCTGGTCTGGATTTCAGTAGGTAAAACAGGCCCCAGCAATTCCCGATTTCCTCTCGGAAGAGCAAACACGAAAAAAGACTCAAGATTTTTGGCTCTCAGTCTCTGTTGGGCTCCACAGGGAGGTATTTCAAACTCTGATGTTATGTGACGTCATCACCGGGCTCTGCTCAAGGCCAGCACGTCACAGAGCAAGAATGCCACGTGCTTACCTGGCATGCACGTGTCACAGGTCCCGCACATGTATATAACGTACACATACCCTACCCACATATACACCATTCTGAGGTCTGCTATATTCAGTATGCATACAGCATAATTCCCCACACAGCATGGACACAGAATACAAACATACATTTCTATGCTCTACAGACATCCCTACTGCACAGACACAGACACAGACACACACACGCACACACACACACACACACACACTACACACAGATCTGTGCCACGTTTATATCACACATGTGAACATAAATGCACTGTACACGTATGCCACATTCGCAAATGCATGAATGCTAACATACACAAGGATGTGACCAACATATCCTATTTTCTGATTAAAGTTCTTAAGATTTTAGTTTCTTTGTAAGCCCAATTATATAACCCATCAACTTTTCTTGGTCTCTTCTCTTCTTTCTTGACAATATTTATGGATTTCTTTTTTCTCTTTCAGCAAAAACCAAATCAACAACAGCGACAGAAATTTTCTTCATATTGGCTATACAGAAATGCAACCAGGTGCAAATTTATCCAAAATTCCAGAAAAACAAATGAGCCAATAAATCAGATTTGGGCTTGTTTACCCTCTCTCTTCTTGCTTACAAAACTGTGGTCATGCTTTTGTCTGTTCACAGACAAGTGGGAGATGCTTGGGGACAGCTGTCTTCTTCTAGATGTTTGCCCTGGGGGAACACACACAAGAGTTGTCACAAATCCTTGGAGAACCACTTTTCACAGAAGGTTGGTTCTCTTCCCCACCTCTCTGCGCACCCCCCCCCCATTAAAACATAGCCATCGAGACAGTGAAGACGGGAGGTAGGAAGGCATGTGTACCGTCGCCAACACCAGGAAACCACAGCAGACATTACTGATGGATCAAGGCATCTATCCCTCCCAGCCTGGACTTGGGGTCACAATCCTCCAGAGCCTTACCAGTTAACCAGAGCTGGCAACTAAGGTGGGAACGACGTGAGATCCCACAGAGCCCAAGCCCCTCAGTGTATAGATGACGACACCAACAGCCCAAGAACAGGGAGTGATTCATGTGAGATCACACAGCACAATTCCTAGCAAAATGAGCCCTCTGCTCAGCTCTGTGCTCCAACAGATGTGACTGATAGGGGAACGAGGGCCTCCCCTGAGGCTGAAGAAGAGGGGCCAGAGGAAGGTGAGGCCAGGCTTGGATTTCCCTAGAGGCACCAACCTGTTTCCCTGGTCTAAGCCCTGTGCACCCTCACTGGCACGAGCCGAGGGTCCCTGCTCTCTCGGTGACAGCACAACCGTACCCCCCAGCCCTGTGCCTTGGGCCTTCAGGATCAAGGCAGCAAGTGGAGAACCTTCCAGGGTTCATGGATGTCATCCTCCCTTCTCCCCCATCTCAGCCATCCCCTCCTTCCTGAAGACTTCAGCCCCACTACCTCTTGCCAAGGCCCTCTCCCTAGAATCACTGCTGCTCACAAACAGATGTCCATCCATATGCTGGCCTCACCAGGGGTCCCACAGCTAAACCAGAAGTGCCTTCTCCCAATGGCCACTCCTTTGCTCTTGCTGTGCCTTTTCCAGAAGCCCTTTCCACCCTCCCTGCTGCCTCCAGCCCATCCTTGAATGCCAGTTGCAGATGTCCCCCGCCTTCCCCAAAACATACATGGGCTTGCTCTAAGTCAACAAAACTGTGTTTCTGGGCTTTTCTAACCAGTCTGATCCGAGAGTGGAAGGTGTCTGGGTTTTATCCCCTTAGTGCAATGAACTTTGGACCTTTCATACCCATGGCACTCTTCTCCAGAAGAAGCCCTTCCTCCCAGATAGCACAGGCCTCCTGTGGAAACTTCCAATTGCTCACACTCAAGCTCCTTGGCTTGACCCCAACTCCCGGCACATTGTGGGTGCTGAGGACATATCTGTTGAGGGTGCACAAGGGACACATAGGTGATGGAGCCCCGGCCTCCGGGCAGGAAGGTTCCTGGCCAACCCCACTCCCCTCAACAGAGCACGAGGCAAGACACAGCAAGTTTCCCATGGACTGGTTCCCTGGCCTCCAGGCACTTCCTCTCAGGCCAGTCCTGTCTCAGGGCGACAGCTGCTGCAGGCAGCACTAATGGGGGACCCTGGAGGGGAGGCTTCTCCTGGGTGGCCCTGTCACAGGGCCAGTTGGACACAGTGTCCCCACCTGTGCTGCAGCTTCCAGCCTGGGGTGGGCATTGCGGCTGCCAGGGACATTCTTTCCCAGGGGTCAGGATACAGCTGCTGGGAGCTGGGGAGGGCTAGAGAGGGCCTGTGAGCCTCAGCATTTGAGTCACATCACAGCCAGATGGACAGATGCCTACACCGACCAATGTGCCACCACACATTCTCATCACATACACGCGCTGCACACACACCCCCCCCCCCACCATGTGATGACCAACAGCACAATGGCGCCCCTGGCATGGCCACAGCCACCAGGGGGGTTGCACAAATCCAACACTGGGAGAGGCTGAAATGACTGCAGACAAGGAAGGAGGAAAATAGAGCAACCAAAAACAGAAGTGGAAAAAAGGTACTTTATTGGTGGGAAAAGCCTCAGGTCCTGTTGCTTCCACCCTGGCTCAACCCCAGAGACTGGAAGGACTATCTTGGTCTTTTTTGGACCCCAGAGCCCACCGAGCACAGAGCTCAGCCCGGTCAGCCTCACTGGCAGCCCCTAGGAGGTATGTGGTAGGAAAAATGTGGGATGGGGACCCGGGAAGTCTGAGTCGCCAGGTTAGGCCAGGACCAGCTGGGCGACCTTGGACCAGTCCTTGGACTTTTCAGTTTTCTGGTCTGTGCGTAAAGGGCAGTTCCAAGGTCCTTTAAGCTGTGAAAGTATGTGAGAGGAGGTGGGGTAGGGTGAACCAGAGGGGATGGGAGCTTAGGGAGGGGAACCCTTCGACTGTGGAGTCTGGGGATCTGGGAGCCCAGCACAGATAGCCCCTTCAAGATTTCCCAGAGAAAGGGCAGGAGGGGCAGCATGGAGCCACAGTGAGGGGGTGGGGAGGCAGTGGGGCTGCAGAGAACTAACCTGGAAGGGAGGCCAGGAGGCCTGATCCTCCCTCCAGTGGCTAAGAGGCCCCTCCCTGAGGCCAGTGTCCCCTCCCCACCCTCGCAGCCCCACAGGGCTGAGCCTACTTGTCCCTGCTTCTAACGGGCAGGCCCCTGTCTGAGAACCGGGCTCCCCGGCTTGTGACGATGATTCAAAGAGACAGCGTGTGGAAAGGACTCAGGAGTGCACCTGGAGTGCTAATGTCGGTGGTCGTATTGTTGTCCTCGCACCTATTAATGCATGTCTCTCTGTCCTCATCCTAGGTGGAGACTCTCCTAAGGCGAGGACCATTCTTTTGTTCATCGGCAATTTACCAACATATTTCTAATCATTTGCTTCATTGATTCTGCCAGCAACCTAGCATGGCAGGCGTTAGCAGTCCCATCTCGCAGGTGATGAATCTATAACTCAGAGAGGACAAGTGACAGTCCCAAGGTCATCCTTCCACAAGGTGGCAGCGTCAGGACCAGGACCCCAACCAGAGTTCAAATGATGTCCTCCTTCTTCCTGCCAAGAATCTCATCCACGGAAAAGAGAAAAAGAAACACGTTTCGTTGTTAGAACTGCCTGGAGGAGGAGGAAGAGAAGGAAGAGGCAGAAAGGAAGGAAGAAGTTTCTTTGAGGTTCACCCATGTAGCTGTAGATCATTCTTTTTCATTGCTGTGTATATTTCTACCTTATAAACATACCCCGCTTTGTTACCCATTTTTCTGTTGACATATATTCAGAAATGCAGATTAAAACTCCAACGCAACCCCTTTCCATATGCATTAGAGAAGCTCACACGAAGCAGGCCAAGGAGGCCGACAAGCAGGCGGACAATACTAAGTGTTGGTGAAGGTTGTGGGCAGGACCAGTGGGGCTCCCAGACACCGGTGCAGGTGAAACGTGCTAGAACCTTCCCTCCCTGTTCAGCAACATCAGCTCGGGTTGTACGTACTCATATCCTCTGAGCCAGCAACCTACCCTGGGTATATACCTGAGAGAAAGGTGTGCTCATGTCTAGGGCCTGTCCTAGAATGATCATGGCGGCCATACTGATGGTTCCGTCACTGTGTACATTGTTGCCAGGCTCTCCACTGTGGGATTGTACCATCTCTCATCAGCCGGTATCAGTTGTAAGCGGGGCTGACAGAAGTGTCCTTAGGCACATGCCTCGTGTGAACTTTCCATTATTTCCTGACCACCGTTTCCCAGCAGTAGATTGCTGGGTCAGAAGCATGTCCGTCTTCAAGCTGTGAGAGCCACATCGCTAGGCTCTCCCCAGAAGAGCTGCCCCGGCTTCCCCTTCCGCCGGCCCCATGTGCCTGTGGCTTTGAGGCTTTCACCAACCTAGAAGTCACTCCCTGTTCAAACACACGCCACCATCCCCTCCCGGGAGCCCAGAGAGCCAAGGCTTTCCAGACTCCTGGCAGCGAGAGGAAGGAAGGTTTGGGGTAAACACTCTGGAAGCACAATGGCCACAGCTCTCAGGCCAGGCCACCGGGGGCCGTGGGGCCACCAACCTCCTTCCGCCGGCTGAGCCCAGGCTTATCAGAGCGGCCATTGGGGCCAGTGTGTCTGCTGGTGCTGGTGGCGCCCAGCTGCACCACCACCCCTCACCTCCAGGCAGAGCACCAGAAGTAAGGGACCAGGGGCCACTGGCCCAGGAACACCAAGGAGGCCTGGTCTAACATGGGAGCTTCCGTGAGTGAGGGCAGCCCCCAGCACTTCCTTCTCCTCAGCCCTACAGTTGGGCGCTGGCTTCTCTCTGAACCGCTTCTAGATTTCCCTTCCCTAAATGCCCAGGGGCTGTCTCCATGTGGAGGTAGGCAGGGGTGGGTGCAGGGGCTTGGGGGAGGAGGCAAGAATGGCCCGGGTGTCCAGGCCCTCCCCACTCTTTGAGATCAGGCAGGGTTTCCCTGAGGTGATGGGGGGAGCCCCAAGAAGTACCCCACTTGGCCAACAGGCAGGGCCTGAAATGCCCCCATTTGTATTCAGTGCCTTTGTATTCAGTGCTGGCCCACCTGCCCATCCACCCAGGGAGTGGCAGGCAGCCCAAGAGAGGGAGGTGATGAGACCCGTTCCTCCCAGCAGGGAAGGGGAAGGAAGGTTGCAGGAAGCCCACTTCCCCAGCTTCACAATTCGGCTGCCAGCTGCATGGGTCAGGCCAGCTGTTCCAGCCATTCCCACACAGTCAAGCCCTTTCTCCACGCCAGGGGGAGACCCAGCCCTCCATTTCCCCTGGGTTCTTTCCTGCCAAGGGTCAGCCTGTGCCAACCCCCGGGGCAGAGACTGGGCATCTGCAGGGGATAGTGAGCTGGACATGGGCTCTGGAGTGGGCAGAGGACCCAGCTTCCCCGGAGACAAAGGCTTAGAGAAGAGGGGACTATCTGGTCTCAGCTGCCACATCTATAAGACAGGACTAACAATATGTGGCTCCTAGAGGCCAAGCTCAGGGTGGGGACCAAGGGAAGAAAGAAGGTAGGATGAGCAGCCCTCACCATGGCCTGCCTCAGTACCCAGACTGGAGCCCCCAGCTCCTGAGTTCCCCCCACCTTCCCACTGTCTGCTCTGAGCTCCTGCCGCCAAGGACCACCCTGCCTGACCAGCTTCATTCCCACACCACAGCCACAAGCTCCGGGCACCTGGTGCTCTCAGAGTTGTTGTAGGCCAGGCTTCTGTCACTAGTTAGTTTCCTGCAATAGAGGAAACTATTGGGGACCTCTGTGGAAAGAGTTAACGGGGAGCATTCTCAGGAGCCAGGCGGCGAGGAAAGCAGGATAGGGAGGGAGTGGAACGAAAGCCAGGATGTAGCCTCTAGCTCCTGCTGGATCCCAGGAATCCCACGGGAGCTCTAGAGCGGGGACGTGCAGGCAGCATTAGCCTGGCGTGTACCATCCTGTATCAGCTGGGGGCTGACTCTCAGAGAGGGGTACCCCACGTGGCTGGGCCGGCACCGTTCTCCAGAGAAGTGGGCAGCATTGAGCCTCAGCAGCCAAGTCTCACAGCCCCCCGGGGAAAGAGATCTGGACAGGAACCCGCAGCAGCCCCCACACCCACCCCATTCAGGTGGGGAGCCCCCAGGACGCAGTTAGTTTTCCTCTAGTCCCGTCTGGGAAGCGAAAGATCCTGGTCTCCACATGAGCACACGGAGGCCCAGGGAAGAGGTCATGAAAGGGCAGCAGAGAGCCAGGGCCAGACCCCAAGCCGAACACCCCCACTTTTAGAGCAGAGGCCTCTAATGAGGGGTCACAGACCTGTGCCTCCCCTGAATTTCATTCTGTCCGTGCTACGTATCTAAGTGGGTATTTCAGGAAAGAGAGTATTATGGAATCTCCAAGGCAAGGAACCTAAGCATGGTTGCCAGCCTCACCTGGTTGTTCCGTCCAGCGCATCACTGACTGAGGGGTGTGACAGGGATTCCGGGCTCAGGAAATGCCTGGGGGAGCTGAGAGATGCCACAAAGAGCTATCTACTCTGTCCCCTCCTGGGCTCAGCGAGGGGCACCGCACCAGCTTGGAGTCTGCGAGGACAAGCTGCTGCTTCCTCTCCTCATCTTGGGGTGGGGCTGGGCCAGAGTCATAGGGCTGAATCCCACAAATTGCCAGAAGGGAGTACCCAAACCAGGCCACTACCAACATATCTGACACTGCGGTGCAAATTTTTTAAAAAAGCACCGTCACCAGAAGAGACCAAAAAATACCCCTTCTAAGGTGCCGCATTTCGGAAACGGCCCCTTGGTCATGGTGGGCTTGCCCGGGCTCCCACCCCTCATGCCTTGCCCAGTAATGCAGGGCTTCTTCCCACCTCAGCCGACAAGCCCCGGGAGGTGAGCTCCCAGGGAACAAGCCTGCCGTCCTCTCTGGATCCCCAGAGACAGAGACTTGTTTCCAGGGTGAGAGAGAAAGCAGGAAAAGGCCAGAGTGTGTGCCTTAAGGCTCAGCAATCCTGAACTAGGGCAGAGCTGGGGCGGCATGTCAATGAAGCTGCCGACAGATTCTGGGCCTCCAGCCAGCGGCACACCAGACCCATGAGGGGGACCAAGGCCGCCTGGCCACCATGGCTACGGAGGGACCCGGAAGGCCTCGGAGGCTGAGGGCCACGAGGGTCCTGGGATGCGGAAGCCTGCCCCTCCGTTCAATGCCATGCCACCAGCCAGGACTGCTGAATTGATCATTAGCTCCGAGAGAGACTCCTCTCTCCAGAAAGGGCTCTGAGATCCATTAGATGTGGGGAATGTGTCCTATACTCGCTCCTCTTGGTGACTCCATGGGACACACTGACACAGCAAGCAAAGAACTTTCCAAGCAAAAAAAAAAAAAAAAATCTTTGCTCTGGAAACGGTGGTGTGGTGGTGGCGGTATGTGTGTGCATGAGTGTGCGATACAGTCCCTGTTTTATAAATGGGACTCGAAGAGGCTAAGGAATCTGCCGGATGTTATCGCCACGGTGGGTGGCCCAGTGCCAACTCAGACTCGGGGTTCTCCCACATATCGCCCCTATTCAACACATCCTGATCGCCTCCAGAAATGGGACTCTTGGCAATTCCTTCCTGGGGGAGGCAGGTGGTCCCAGGTAGAACTCTAGCAGACTGCTTTGCACAGCCACCTCTCCCAGCTGGGCCTGTCTCTCCCTGCAGTCAGACCCCAGTCCTGCTGGAAACCGGGAGCCTCTTGCCTCCCATCTAGCCTGTCCCAGAGCAGAGCAAGACGAACCCATGTTCCCTGTGGGGAGTGCTTGGTGGCCCCCCGCATGCACCCAGACCCTCTCCCTCCAGTGCAGGCTCTCAATCCTCCCCCCCCCCTGTCTTCCCTGAGGGCATGGAGGGAGGGCTACGGCTTCCAAATTCCATTCCTGCAGGTCAACATCATCAGCAGGACTCTTCAGGTATTAAGAAGTGGGTCCCTCTTCCAGGCACCATGATGGAATTAAGACCCCAGGGAAGGCTCAGTGGGAGATGTGCTGAAGGGTTTGCATAATCATCCTTAAGCAGGGCATTAGGACCAGCAAGTTCTAGAATTCAGGCTGCTTTTTCCTGTGCCCCATCAAATCCCTGCTCCCTGCTCCTATGGCTGGGCAGCAATGCTCCTTTTCAAAGGAATTTCAAAGAAATTCCCTGCACTCCAGGCAGTTTCAAACCCTCCCTCAGTGCCCACCTTGGTCTGAAAAGCTCTAATGAAGGACCTTTGCATTCCTGCCACGGAGGGAGCTCCTGGAGCTAGTGTCATGTGAGTCCTGGGACGCCACCAGGACGCAAAGCATTTCTGGGTTCTCAGAACCTGCATGAAGATATATGTGAGAAAGCCATGTTCGCTTTCTCTGCTAAATTTAATTAAGACAAAACACTAGCCTCCTCCGGAGTCTGCTGCCTGCCTTCAGGCAGTTCCAGAGAAAGACTTGGTGAAAGAAAACTGGCTGGCTGTGGCAAGGTTCACCCACATTGTGTCCCATTCTGTCTGGACTTACTTCAGCATCAGATCAATGTCTTCCTGTGAGATGCACGGATGATACGCTTCTGTTTCCAAGTGAAGCTTATCAGCTAGAGACTTTCCCCGTCAGTGTGTCATCCCCACCTCCGATTGTGGGGGACCCTATGTGCTCCTGACAGCTCTTTCTTATTCCCTCAACAGCCCAGCCAAAAGCAGGTGGTCGGAATCAGAAAGGTGTAGGAAGAACCAGGCAACCAGGACAGCTAGGTTCCAAATGCCATTAGAGTGAGCACGGCATAGACAGAGCAAGAACTCATGGTCCAGAAGGGCAGTCTGGTGGCACCTGCGAAGTCTGGCTGGGGACCCAAGTGGCCAGGCAAGAATGACCTTGAACAATAAGCCTCCAAAGTGGGGAGGAGGCCTGGCATCTCGTGTTGGTGGCATAATTGTGCCACGTGCTTTTCTTTGGGTTTTATGCTTATTTAATCTTTACGTCTACTGTTATTATCCCCATTTTACAGATGAAGTAACTGAGGCACAGAGAGTGAATAACTTGCCAAGAGTCATACAATTGGTATGTGGTAGAGTCAGGATTTGAACTCAGGCAGTCTGGTTCCAGAGTCTATGTACTAGACCTCCACACCACACCTAACTCTCAGGGAGGAAGGTCCGGTTATTGGATATTGAAGTTACTATGGTTGTGCAACCCCCAAAGTTTAGAGGCTTAAAGCCGCACCAACCACCTATCTAGCCCACGAATCTACAGTCTGGGCAGGGCGTGGTGGGAACGGGTCAGATGCTGCTCCACAAGGTGGACACTGGGGCAGCTCATCTCAGGACAGAAGGATCCCTTGGCCCCATTTCTCACATGGTTAGCAAGCAAGAGCTGGCTGCTGGCTGGGAGGCCAGCCAGAGAGCCAGGGAGCGTGTTCCTTTCCGCATGGGCCCCTCCATGGCCATTCAGGCTTCCTCACAGCATGGTGGCTAGGTTCCAAGAGTGAGAGTTGCAAGAGACCGGAAGTAGAAACTGACAGGTTTTTGGTTTTTTTTTTAAGATTTTATTTATTTGAGAGAGAGAGAGAGCACATGAGCAGAGGGAAACGCAGAGGGAGAAGCAGGCTCCCCACTGAGCAAGGAACCTGATGTGGGACTCAATCCCGGGACACTGGGATCATTACCTGAGCCGAAGGCAGACGCCTAACTGACTGAGCCACCCACGTGCCCCCGTTTCTTAAAGTCTAGACCCAGAAACTGGCATGGCCTCACTTCCACCACGGTCTGTTGGCTGAAGCAGCCATCCATCCTTCCCAGGTGCAAGAGGAGAGGATAGAAACCTCATCTCCAAATGGAAGGATTTGGGGATCTTGTTTTAAAAACTGTCACTTTGGGTCTGGCATCCAGTGGAAGGACAGGATCCTAGGAATGAAAGAGAAGCTGTTGACTGTTAACTTTTGCTCAGGGCAGATCAGAGGGAAGGCAAATGGACCACGGCATATGAACCAATGAAGTCTCCAGTGTGCGCCAGCTCTTGGCCCTGCTGGGCGTTACCTCAATTTACCTTTCACACATTTTCTCACTGCCCATTATAGATGAGCGCTCTCAGGCTCAGTGACAGAGCTTCTCTGATTCCAGAGCTAAACCCTTAACTCCTCTGGTGGGCTGCCCCCAGATGAGGAGCGGGGTTGGACTCAGAAGTACGACGAGGTCAGCTGGGAAGTGGTAGGAGGGCAAGGGGCCAGGCTTTCACTCCTCACCCTCTCATTTCCTCCAGAAGCCCCACCAGATCAGGGCAGGGCTCCAGAACACCTCATCCCAAGGCATCCTCTCCTTCCGGGGCCTCCTCTCAGGCTGGGACCTGTACAGACCTTCCTCACAGCCCTGCCTCCCAAGCTGTTTCTCAACCCTGGCCAGTTCCCGAAATCCTCCCTGTACTTCCTAGAAACCTTCCCAGAGGCATTCTCTCAATTCCACCTATCTCGGCCAAAAGCTGGGAATACTTACCTGCACCAGGCCTTCAATTTTTTTTTTTTAAAGATTTTATTTATTTATTTATTTGACAGACAGAGATCACAAGTAGGCAGAGAAGCAGGCAGAGAGAGAGAAGAGGAAGCAGGCTCCCTGCTGTGCAGAGAGCCTGATGCGGGTCTCAATCCCAGGACTCTGGGATCATGACCCGAGCCGAAGGCAGAGGCTTTAACCCACGGAGCCACCCAGGTGCCCCTCAATTTTTTTTTAAAGCAAAATTTTTTATTTTAGAATACTTTGAGATGCAGAAAAGTGTGAAGATAACACCAAGTTCCCATATTCTCCACCCCCGATTTCCCCTATTACCATCATCTTGTGTGGGGATGGGACGTTTGTCACAATGAAGAAACCAATACTGATACATTATTATTAACCTTACAATATCGCTGATGTTATCATTAAGTATAAGTCCATACTTTCTTCAGATTTCCTTACTTTTTTTTTTCCCCCTAACATCCTTTTTCTTTTCCAGGACACCACATTGTGGTGTCTCCTGATGGTGACAGTTCCTCAGACTTGCCTTGCTTTTGATCATCTGGACAGTTTTGAGGAGTATGTGTCACGCACTTTGTAGGACGTCCCTCAACTGGGACTTATCCAGTCCCACATTAGACTGGAGTTATGGGTCTGGGGGAAGAGGACCCGAGAGATAAAGTGCCATTTTGATCCCATTGAATTCAGGGTATGTTCTACCGACAAGACTTACCACTGTCCGTGCCTACCACGGTCACCTGCTGAGGCGGTGTTTCCAGACCGCCCTGTCTGAAGAACGTCACCATGCCTAGCCCATGTTTGAAGAGCAGGGAGCTATGCTCTTCCTTGAGGACAAAGGGTCCACATCAATCACTTGAAATTCTTCTGCACTGGAGTTTTGCCTCACTCCCCCCTCCACCCGTTCATGAATATTTATTTTCTACTTTGGGTAATAATCAGATACTACTGTATTAATTTTATTGTTCAAATTGTTCCAGCTTTGGTTTCTGCAGCTCTTTCAGTTGGCTCCACGTCCCTCTGACTTTTTTTTTTAAAGGAAAGATGCTCTGTGCTCATCTTGTGTATGTCCTGCCTCCATCCTAGAATCAGACATCTCTGCAAGGAGCCCTGGTTCCTTTTATCAGAAAAGGGTATTAGAAACCAAGATCTGGGCACGGAGTGTGCTTGTTGTTCCTGGGGTGTCCTCGCTTCCAGGCCCTCCCAGGTGATAGAAAGGGGATATATACGTGAGTTCCCTCACCTCTGTGTCCATCAAACTATCAAATAGACACAAATCTGTATTTCTATATGTAACCACCTGTGTCTATATTAAGGTAAGTCTGACTTTATACTAATGTCTACAACTCCTATCCATTTTCATGAGGGTCATTTTAGCCTTCTCCCTTCGCTTGTCTGTAACCTCCTACTACCCACTCCTTCAGTGAGAGGCATGGCTCTTATCACCCACCATCCATTTACCTACTTGTCCAATTCCAATATACATGAAATCACAAATGCTTTTGTATTCCATTCCATGGTTTATGGCAGTGTTTTCAAACTTAATTTGAGACCCAAGGGGTCATGACTTGACACCTTTCATTTTTTTAACTTTTTTAAAATAATCTTTTTTGTTTTTGTTTTTGTTCTGTTTGTTTGTTTTTAGAGAGAGAGAGAGAAAGAGAGAGAGAGAGAATGTGGGGGTAGGAGGGGCAGGGGAAGAAGCAGAGAGAAAAATCTTAAGAAAAATCCATGGCCAGCATGGAGCCCAACGTGGGGCTCAATCTCACGACCCGGAGATGACGACCTGAACCGAAATCAAGAGTTAGATGCTTAACTGGCTGAGCCACCCAGGTGCCCCAACTTACAACCATTTAAAAATAGAATGAAATAATGTAAGATAGAACAGATCAATGCATTCAACAAAATAAGGGAAGAATAAACTTTTGTTTCAATAATCGTGTGGGTAACGGGTCAAAATGAAAATATATGGATCTGGAAAGCGTGGAAGTTCCTAGCTGACACAGTATATTGACATCCTCACTTCATTTTATCTTTACTGTAACCCTGTAAGGAGGGGTTATTATTAACCCTACTTTCCTAGTAAGGAAGCTAAGGCCCAGAGAGGTCCAATGGTGCACTCACAGCCTCCCAGTTAGTGAGGGGCAGATTATGAAGAAACCTCCTGGCTCCCAGACTTAGCTGGGTTTTCCTACACTTGATCCCTGCCTCCTTCCAAAGTCCAGAGCAACACGGCCCATGGGAAGGAGGTCCAGGGTGGATGGTATTTGGGTCCCTAAACCTGGCCAGCCCCACTTTGGTTTGGTGAAAAGAGGGGTTGTTCACCATCCACCGACCATTGCCCCCCACTCGAAAAGCTGACTCAGTGGGAGTTCAGCCAGGACCAGGCTCTGCCAGGGTAGGCAATTCATGTGGGCATGGGTGAGGAGGTAGGAGAGGCTGAGAAAGGTCATACAGGCCTTCTCCCTCCAGGCAGATGCCACACACACACCACATACACCACACTTTACAAACACACTAACAAAAGCATGTTCTAGCTGGGGCTCCAGACTCCTTCAGGGGCCTAGTTCCCAGCTGTGAGCAACTGTGGGTCCTACAGTATATCTGTCTGTCCTGCCTCTCCTCCACAGGTTCTCCTTCTTTGGCTGAGACCAACATGAGTCCCCTGGGGGCATTTTCCCCACCGTTTCTTCTTTCTTATCCCCCTGATCTGAATACCCACAACACTGTGTTGTCCTGTAATTTATGAGCTCCCAAAACTCACTCATCCCTTTTCCTTAATTACTGGGATGTAAAGAAGGCCTTGATTTTTCAGCAGACAGGCGGGCCCTCCTTTTCCTTTGGACACAACCCACCAGGCCCTGGCCAGGATCCCTCCCATGGGGCTATGTGGTTTATCTGTGGTCTGTTCATTCAAAGGTCACCATTGTCAAGAAACCCCTAACAGTGGTGAGAACAAGGCAAGAGAAATGAGGAACAGTAATAACTTTTCTGTAGCATACATTCTCTAGCCAGGCCCTTCCCAACCACTGTCCCCTGGTGAGCTGGGTACCTCCACCAGGAGACAGTGGGTCTCAGCATCTCCCAGTGAGGGGGACTGAAGGCAGAGGAAGTGTCCCCTGGCATCTGTGGCAGGAACTTATCAGCAAGCCCAGCAGCACTTTGACCTCACTTCAAGTCTCTGCTCAAGTGTTATCAACTCATGGAGGCCTCCTCTGCTCCCCCCAATTCCTAGCTCCCAGTGCACCTTCCTGGTTTAGCATTTTTCCATAGCCATTCCGGCCATCTGACAGCTATCTGTTTTCATTATTTGTTTACCTGCAGCCCACCCCAACAGAATGTAGCACAAGATCTTTATTTTATTCATGACTTTCTCCCTTGTGGCCTAGAACAGTTTCTGGCACACTGTAAGCACTCAATAAATCTTTGTCAAATGAATAAATGAATGAATGAGTGAATGAATGAATTTCTTGGGCCTTAAAGTGGCCAAAAGGACTCATTCCGTGGCCTGCCCAGAACCCTTTGGACATGTACTCCCAACAAATTCTAGAAGAGCGGTTGTCCACACTGGCTGGTCCAGACCCATGCCAAGGACAACCTAGACCCTCTCTGCAGCCAACCCCACTGGGGCTGGTGGCTGCGCCTAAGGCTAGGGTTGCTTCAGAGTTGCTCTGTCTTGGTGGCAAAGCACCTGCCTCCCACCAGAGAGAGCCCAGAGCTCCCCCCACACCATGCAAGAGCCATGGCTTGGGCCCAGAACATCCTTGGTCTCCTTACACTTGAAAGGGCCAGGACTGAGGGTCCCCAGGAAGGAGAGAAGAGAAGGCCTGAGGCAGCTGTGGCCCCCAGTAGACCCAAGGTATGCAGACACGTTGAACCCTGGCATGGGGGAGATACAGGGAGCAGAGAAACAGCCAGAAGGCCTCCGAGGGGACAGGCAGAGGGGGAGACAGAGAGGGAGAGACCCACGGAGGAAGACAGAGGACAGAGAAAGGGCCCGAGAGCCAGCCCCGGACGACAGGCGGAGAGAACCAGAGGACGAGAGCGAAGACGCCGCAGCGAGGGGGCGGCGGAGGGGCGCGGGCCGGCGGCTGAATCGGTCTCTGTTCTGGCGCCGCACTGAGGGGCTTTCTTCGCGGCCGTGGGAAAGCGGTGGGCGAGCGCGCGCCGCCGCCATGTGGACGGTAATTAGCCGGATTAGGGCGGGAGCCCCGCGGACTCGGCGGGCGGCCCGGGAACAAAAGGCCCCTCTTTGCCCGCGCGAACGCAGGGTCACGGGGTCAGCGGGCAGGGTCCCCCCGAGGGGCGAGGGGCCGCGCGTCCGGAGAATGGGGCCTCTGTGCAC
Organism: Lutra lutra; assembly: GCF_902655055.1. Classification (NCBI taxonomy): domain Eukaryota; kingdom Metazoa; phylum Chordata; class Mammalia; order Carnivora; family Mustelidae; genus Lutra; species Lutra lutra. The sequence continues at coordinate 76,776,423 of NC_062286.1, forward strand.
CTGGCGGGCCGGCTTTGGGGTCCAGTCTCGCGTGCTGGAAGAGAGCGGGGGAGGCCAGAGGGAACAAGACTCCCCAGAGGGCAGGTAGCTGACCAGCCTTAGGAGTAGTAGCACCTTGGACATGGATAACATTGATTGAGCGCTTCCTGTATACCAAGTCCGTGCCAGGACAGCATCGTGTCATTTCATCTTCCTAAGAGCACTGAGGGCGAAAGCTAGAATGACCTGACTTTACACACAGGGGCCTCCTGTGAGGAGAGAGTAACTTGCTCAGTGTCACACAGTCTGAAGTCGTGCCTCACACATTTGCTGACCCTGAGTGGGCACTCCACAAGTATGAGTCGAATGAATGAATGGATGAATGAATGACAAAGTTGGCCCTGACCTCCCTTGAGCGGTCACCCTCCGCCTGAGAGGTTTGGGAAGTGTGGACCCCCAGCCTGACCCGTAGGTCCACTCCCATCAGGGAAGCTGTTCTGGCACATTCATGCAGGGTTGTGTCAGTACTGACAACCACCCCCTAACCCCCCTGCCCCAGGTAGTGTGGGAGACTGGTCAGGAATTCGAATAGCAGAAAATGAGACCATTTGGTTTCTTTTCCAACAGCCCCCTCCCGCCCCAGAATGGTACCTCCCTCAGGGATCTATACTTGCAGCCCCCAGGCCCCCCTGCAATGCTCAGGGCAGCATGTGGGGCTGAGAGTGACCCATGGGGACAGGAAGAGGAGGACCTGGAACCTTCCCCTGTCACCTTGCTCTCACTAGCCACTCCAGAGAGTAGAAAGTGCTCCAATTTTAAATGAAGAGCTCTCTCTGGGCAGTGGGTGTCGTGCTCCAGCTGACCAAACGTCTCTCATCATGGGAGATGCAGTCAGAGCGCACACTCTCCCCGCGGCAGCTGCCGGCAGCTGATGGGAATGGGAGAAGTAGACAGGTGGGCCTGGGGTGAGGCATTAAGGGCAGTGGGGACTGTGGCAAAACCTGCTGTAAATGTGGCTGCGACTGCTTACTCTGGCCTATTAGTGTCATGGGTTGAACTGGTTGGGCCTGAGCTTTTCAAGAGAAACAAATTCAGCTTTTTAGGTGGGTTTTCCAGGTTTTTAAGTATGCTGGGGGCCACACCAACATAGGTAGGGTCCAGATCCAGCCCACGGCTTGGCAGTTCACAGCCTCCTTCCTATGGGCAGCACTGGGAATGCTCTGGGTACTCTGAGCCACAGGAAGAAGGAATACCTCATCCCTTCCCCCAAGCTCCTCTCCCTCCGGCTTCTCCAGGGTCAGTGATGGAGGAAGGGGTTAGGGATGGGTATTGGAGGGTCCCCAGCCCTGTCCATATCTCTGTGTCCTGAGCCAGGCTGTCTCCATGATGGAGAGGGCTGAGGCAGGAAGTCTCCGAGTCATTGAGATCTGGGTGACCAGGCACATGGCCAGGAGACAGAGGTTGTCACACCCAGCTCTGCCGGGGAAAGCCCAGTGAACCATTAAATGAGAGTTTTCTCCTGGGACAGCAGCACTTGCCTGAGAACTTCTGGCATAGAAGGAGGAAATGCCTGTTTCTGTCCAGCTCTTCGTCACAATCCCACCTCCACTCACCCTCACAAACTCCTTGTCGAGTACAGGAGTATTGTTATCCCATTTCTCAGAGGAAGAAACTGAGGCACAAAGGGCTGGAGTATTTGTACAAAGGGAGTAGAGAATGAACATCTGAGAGTCAGAGCTTAAAGGGGGCTCCAGGTTTAAGCTTCATTTGAAATGTGTTTCCTTAAAAATTAATGTGAACGACGCTTCCTGCTTCATAACATACGTGGCTATTTCGATAGAAAAATGGTGATTGTTTTTCCTTCCATAATCTGGTAAACCTGACCTTGGGAAGATGAGTCGTGTTTATCCTGTAGCCTCTCAAACCCCTGGCACTTCACCAGGCAGTCTCTATCCACAAGAGAGAAAAGCCCTCCAAAGACAGCTCACGACGTAGGGCCCTGACTTTCTTGGTGGGGCGTGGTAGACATAAAGGAGGTTTGGTTGCTGTTCATGTCTCTCCTCAGCTCCCCATTTCCACCTCATGGAAAACTGAGGTGAGAGGCCTCTCCTGTCTCCTTGGGACAGGCATAGCAAGGGCTCGGAGCCGGTGCCTGAGGCCCACTTGTGTAGCTGCGGATCCCTACACCTGCAAAGCCCGATGCCGTCTCCGTTTTCCTCCTCCCTCAGCTACATCGGTGTTCTGTCCTTGTCACAGACCAAAACTTCTGCTGCCGCAGCAGCTGCTGCCTCTTGCTCCTGACGGGCAGGCCTGGATGGCACAGTGCTCCCAGACTCTGGGCTGAAGTGTAGGGAGGGCGTCTGCCCACCTCAAGGAATGGCTAAGAGGTGACCACGCTCACTCCTGCGCCTGTAAGAGCACAAGTCAGGGAGCCAGAGGCCACAGGGGTGGCAGCCGGAGAGACAGGGGTCAGTCCTGAGACAGCTGCCCTCAAGGAGCATGAGACAGTTCTACAGGGCTGACGGACGACCTGACCCAGGGAAGAAGCTCCAGAACCAGAAATGGGAAGAACTGCCTCCTTTACCAGGAATACCCAGCACTGCACCTCACCAGCCCAGCGGAGTGCTCTGGAGGTGCTGGGGGGGTTCTTCCACCTCTTCCCCAACACCCACCCACCTTTCCCTTCAGGCAGCTGATGGTGGTTTCAGAGACCCACCTGGCCAGAACACCTAAGGCATGGAAACGCTTGCTTCCTGACCCCACCCCCACCATTAGATTGGCAGACACGCTTAAAATCCTTAGAAGGATTCTCAGAAGAACCCCCAGTTCCCGTAAGAAAGCCCTATGAGAAATGTGGGAAGTGTCTGGCATTCTACACTCTCCGATCAAATTTCCAAGCTCTGTCTTGGCCAGGCCCCCAACACTGAAGTCACCAGAGCCCCCTCTCTTTCCCTTTTTCCCCACATCGCATGTAACCAGCTCAGGGGCCCAAGTTTCCCTTAGGAAGCCCAAGGCTCAGCCCCCTCCACCAGTGGGAAAGGAGGAATTTCATTCCAAGACTTCTGGCTAATTGTGTTGGCCTCTTATCGGAGCCTCTTTCTTTCCTTGGGGAAAACCGAATTCTCACAAGTGTCCCCTCTCCTTCTCCCCTCCCTCCACCTACCTCCACTCATCTTCTGGGTCACAAACATGGACGTAAGTCTCCTGCCCGCCTAGACACTCGCGATGGCCAATGGCAGCATGGAGGCCAAGGCAGGCTGGGACCTCAGGAGGGGAAGCCCTCAGGGGACAGGCCTTGTGGCCCATGGCAGCAAGGAGAGAGCTTTCTATCTAGCCTGGGCCTGGCCCCTTCACCATGTTTGTCGGGGATGAGGATGTGGGTGGGAGAATTCTCCAATCTGCAGACCATCCCAGCTGAGCAGCGTAGGAAATACGCTGAATAATAAAATCCAAAAGGTTTGCTCTGGCTGGATGGAAAGGACACATTTAAGAGGTGAGTGTGAAGAGAGTTTAATGTTAGGATCTGTTTTGGGGGGTCCAAAAGACCACCTGCCTTGGGGCGTGCAAAAAACTGAAGGATTTCGGGTACTTAAGCCTAATTCCAGTCGGCTGAATCAAAGCAAGACAGTGGTGTGAGCTTCAGGTGCATTAAGGAAAGGCTTGTTTTGGGATTTCTGTGTCCCAGAAAACCCATTTAGGGATTTCTTGTTAGTCCACTGACCACTCACATCAAAAACCTTTAGGGCTTGCTTAAAAATTCAGATTTCCAGGCACACCCAGATTGCTCAATCAGACGCAATAGGGAAGGAGACCAGAATATGCATTTTCAACAACCTCCCAGGTGATTTTTAGACCATTTAATCCCTACCTCCCTCTTTAGCCCACCGTGGGCTCTCACCAGGACTGTCCTACCTCTTAGCAAATAGGAAGACCCGTCCCCAGCAAAACTTTCTACTACACTAGCAATTCCACTCCTGGAGCTTTGCTCCTTTGGGTTAGGACCCTCCCCCTACAAATGGCCTTATCAGTGAAGATTTTAAAAGATGAAGACAGCTGGTTTATAGCAAAACTGTGGTGGGGGCACTGGCTGGGGATGCAGGCTGAACTTCCAGACAAAGAACAAGGCTGAATCATCCTGCTGGAGGGTCACGATCCAGCTCAGCCTGAAGCTGTGGAGAGATCGAGAAATAAGCCATTTGTTCCTCGCTGACATGGAAGTGTTCTGGCTCTGGAGAAGCAGGCTGACCTGAGTGTAAATCCCGCGCAGGCCCTCAGCAGCTGTGCGACCCTGAACGCGGACTTTGACTTCTCTGAGGCTCAGATTCCCCCTTTGAGGTAATGAGGCGTTCCTCACCCAGATGCTCTGAGGTGCAGACGAATAACGTATGTTATATGAAGGTGCTTGGTGTGGCTTGTTGAATGCACGAATGGGTGAATAAATAGCAGATGGATAGACGGGTGGATGGGGTGGATGGATGGACGGATGGGTGGATGGATGGATGGACAGACAGATGGCCTCCGAAATTTTTCTTTCTTTCCAACAATCAGCCTCTGCCTCTGAATCGATTCTCAGCAGTTTCCCTACCCCAGCATCATTCCCTGATGTCTCCCAGACATCTTGATTTAGGGTCTAAGTCATGCCTCCTAGGAAAATCCCTCTCCTTTTCCTGCCGCTTCCCGGGTGGATGCCCATCTCTCAGCCCCAATCCAACTGCCAAGGCGTTCTTAGTGGCACTGGGTCTTAAATTCACAACCGTTCTCAGTTTCCCCCTGAGAGAGTAGGCTACTGAGTTTGGCTCAGTTCACCTTTCCGGACAGCCTCCAGGAGCAGCCCACCTTCAGGCTGGCCAGGACTTGTAGGAGAAAATCAGTTGTGTACAGCACAAAGCCTGCTCCTCCTGGAACGTGGACGCAAGGAGGAAAAATAGGAGACAGTTGGAAGGTGGTAACTGCTGAGGGAAAAGAAATGCTTCCAGCCAGCTGAATTAGGGAGGATTTCACAGAGGCATACATTTGGATCTTAAGGGATGCATAGTTCTGGACATGTCAGGTTGGGGAAAGAACATTCCAAAGAGATGCACCAGCCTACGCAAAGGCCAGAGAGGGCAGAGTAGGGGAGGCTCTGCCTGGCAGGAACACAGGGAGAGGTAGAGGAGGGGATCCAAGCCACTGGATGGGGGAAGGCTATGTGCAAGGCTGGGAAAGTCAGGCCAAGTTGTCTACTCAACTCTCCACTTGTGAATTTCGGGCAGAAGCAGGGGCTGTGGTCTGGGTGTGACCCCTCTCCTTCTCCCCTCTAGGTTCTAACCCACAGCCTCTTTCTGTACTCTGCTATGTGCTCTCCTTGCAGGTATCTGTGGGCTCTGGCCTGGGTGCCTTCAGTAACTCATGGCGGCCTGGTGGGCCACCCCCAATTCCACCAACCCTGCCCATCCCTCCTCCGGAAGGAGCGAGTGGAGGAGTTCAGGCCTTGTGCGGCTGGTGGGGCTCTCCTGATGCCCATGCAGGGGTGAGAAACTTCTCAGCCCCAGACACAAGCAGCTGCCCTTTTGGTTATAGGTCACCCTGCCCCACCCCTGCCCTGCAGCCTGCAAGTGGCGGGTCTCACCCCTGTACTTTCCCCCAGCTAATCCAAGCCACACAGAGAGCTGCAGCCTGCCAGCGGGTCTTGTTTCACTGGAATGTTGGCATCAAACTTGAGATCGGAAATGAACTCATTATCTGATTGTTTTTATTTATGAAAATGTAACTGCTCTGGGAGAGGGCTTTCTTGAACAGTCTTCTGAGTGGATGAGTAATTCTCTCCCCTTCATATACACATGCTCAGACACATATGTCCGGGCACAGACACACACACACACACACACACACACACACACACACACACAGAGGCAATTACATTTTCCAGCAGATACATACCTTTAGGTATACACAGAATCACTTGGAGATATCTGTTCCTTTGAGGAAGGGGACCTTGTCTCTTTTATTCATTGCAGAGTGCCTAGAGGCACATAAGAAGCCATCAGAAACTACCGACTGAATCAATGGTAATAGTAGATGGACACACACACACATGCACACACGCCCAGCCTCTCTTCTTCTTGGAGAAAGACAAAGTCAGAGAATACCTAATTCCAAAGCTCAAAGTCACCACACCATGAACCGCACCCTGTACTGGTTGAGAATACATCATCTGGAACCTGCCAATGGAGATGGCCATTGTCAGTTCCCAGGAAGCCAGGGCAGCCCTTCTTCTGACCTGCCAAGGCCTCAGCGGATGCCCAAAGCCATCCCACCAGCCTTGCTAACCTCAGCCCTAATACGCTGTTCTGGCCAAGAAAGCCAGAGGTGATTCTGTTGGGCAGACGGTTTTCCAGGAATGTTCTCTGGGAGCTGCCCCCTCTCACCCACAGATGGCTCAGCTGCAGGTCCTGGCGCAGGGTCTTGGGCAATGCCAGCCCCCAGGCTCTGTCTGTCTTTCCTTCAGCCCATGGCTATGACTCAGGCAATGCAAGGCCTGTGAATGTCTCCCTGGGAGGAGACTAGGCCAGAGGCAGGGCAAGTAGGCAAGCAGGGGAAGCCCAAGAAAGGGTTGCTTGAGTCGGATCTCAGGGTGGAGCACTCAGAAGCACCATGACCCTGATCCCTGAATGTCCCTAAATGCCTCCTCCATAGAGAAGGCAGCCTGCTGTGGTTGCCAAAAGCTCTTGGCTGGAGTGAGGCCCAAATGGGTTGACAACCCTCCTAGCCACATACTGCCTATGTGACTTTGGACAGGTGGCTAACCTTGGAGCTTGACTTCTCCTGGCACCTTGGGTAATGCAATCACATCTTTTCTGCCTGGCTGCCTGAGGCCCCACCCTCTCCTGACCTTCTTTCCAGCCTCCAAAGGAGAGTCTATTATGCCCTCTGCAGCACTGAAGCCCTCTTCATGTGATTCTTTAAAGGTCAGAGCCCTTTGGGTGGCTCATCCAGTTCCTCATGCCTGACAGTGCATAAGACCTTCCCAAGAATCAGCATGGGGGAGGTGGGAGGGCACTGGGAGAAAGGACAGCCTATTTGGTTAACACTGCTGTGTCCCATGGCCTCGCCACTGGGAAGTAAGGACTGTGATCTCTCAAAACTCTCAAAAACCACCCAGCAAGTCTGCTCCTGGCTCTCTACCCAGGAGACTCGAGGGCACGTGTCTATGAATACACATGCACATGAATGCTTAATTCACAGCACTTTGAATTGGACAACCCACCTATCCCCCAATAGGATAATGCCGAGACAGACTGCAGGGTGCTCGGGTGAGGGAACACTTACACGGGGAGAAAACCCAACAAAGAACTTCTGCTCTACACGGCAGGGTGGACAGATCTCCCAGGCATTGAGTAAAATAGGCCAGACACAAAAAGGCCATATGGTACCACTGATAGAAGGGGAGGAACAGGCTAACTGATTCTATAGGGATAGAAGGTAGACCACTGGTCACCTCTAGGGGTGGTATGTACTGACGAGGGACACGAGAGATCTTCCGTGGAACTAGGATGTTGAATACCTTAATCTAGTGGTTTTGTGGGCACAGGCACATATGTGGCAGTCCACCCAGCTGTTCCCCTAAGCTCTGTTGACTCTACTGTGTTATACAAGGGGAGTGGCCCAAGTCATAAGGAGTCTCAGCCACACTAGAAGGAGATGTTCTGAAGGGAGCTCACAGGGTTTGCAGGAGGAAGGTCAGGCATGAGACCTTGTAAGAAGACCATGAAGCCAATAGTGGAAAAGAGAAGGCCTAGAGCATTCTCTCCAGAGAAACTGAGAGACCTGATTAAGGACGGGTTGCCATCAAGGAGAGGGTAGTGGACTACCCAACATGTGCCAGACCAGGTCAGGGTATCCTTCCGTGGGTCTCTGTACAGGGGTAATGCCCATGCACTTGGCTTGGAACCCGAGGTGGAAGCCAGTCTCGGATCACCTATCCTCCCCACATTTCTGCCCTTCCAACAGCTTTGGGGCAAAGAAGGGACTGAGCACCAAACCTCTATTTTAGTCCCAGTGAATAGTATGGATGAATCTCTCAGGTGTGCTTAGATAAAAGGTGTAAGGAGAGATAGCTCTCTCCTTGTTGTGCCTTGCTTTATCATAAACTAAACTCCAAGATAGAATCTCTTAAAAAGCATTCCAGGGCACCTGGGTGGCTCAGTGGGTTAGGCCTCTGCCTTTGGCTTGGGTCATGATCTCAGGGTCCTGGGATCGAGGTCTGCTTCCCCCCTCTCTCTCTGCTTGCCTCTCTGCCTGCTTGTGATCTCTCTCTCTCTCTCTGTCAAATAAATAAATAAGTAAGCATTCCAGAAAACTGCATGCTGGCCCCCCACCCGCCTCCTGATGCTGGTCCGTGGGTCTGTGAGTGGGCCAGAACGTGCGTCTAGGTGTGCATCTGTCTCTGCATGTTGTGTTTCCTTGTAAGAGAGTCCTCTGGTTTGACCTTCATAGACCACAGCCCCTCCTCGTTCTGCTCTCTTGCTCCTGTTCAGCACCCCCGCCCCTCCTTACGGATAGCCTGGTCTTCCTGCCCTGACAGTGGGCAGCTGATTGTCTTTTCACAGTGGTGTGGAGAAGCTAAGTCCTTGTCCTCCACGGACCTTTTTTAAAGAAACCCTGAGAAGGCAACACTTAACTTTAAGACACTGCTTTCAAGCACAGTCACAGGCAACTCAAAATCTCGTCACACTGTGGGCCTTAAAGACTGACCACGGGTAGCTGGTGGCATTTTCAGGACCTAGGGATCAAAGGGCATGGCCCCCTCCTACCGCTGGAGCCCCAGCATCCGTGTGAGTGACCTGGTAGGTTCAGTAAAGACAGTTGCCAAACCTTGGGCAGCTCTGGACACGTATGCCACGTTGGGCTCTCTGGAAGGATGGAGGACACCAGGGACCAATGGTCCCAAGCACTGGGGCTCCCCGCTCCCCCAGGCCCAGCCCCTGTCCCCTTTTCCTTTCCTGGACAGTGCCTACTCCAATCATCTTCTCACATAGCTCACAGCAAGCCACCCGCAATCCTCCTCCTCAATCCCCACCCCACGGCAGACATGGGGAGCCCACTTACTGCACAGCTCTTGGGCGCTGTGCCAAGCGAGTCAGGTGCCCACGAGGTAGGTGGTGTCACTAGGCTCACCCCACAGAGGAGAAAACCTCTGGTGAGGAATCAAGGGGATTCCCTGAAGTCACACAGCTGGTAATGGATGGAGGCGGGATTTGAACTCAGGCAGTCAGACTGCACAGCCCAGCCCGACCAGCCCCTGACTGTTAACTCCTCCCCAGAGCCAGTCTAATTCCCTTCACCATCCCTTCACCAGAGGCTGTGGAGGGTGTTGGTGGAGGAATCAGACCTAGGAATCTGGCCACCGGGTTGATGTCCCAGCCCCTTCTCATCCTGTGGGGACCTTAGGGTGTTACCTCACCCCTCTGTACCTTGATGGTCTCACCCCTGTCCCCTGGCTGGGGATTGGACTGGGTGGGGCAGCTGTTCCTGCCTGCCCAGAACTCTCACATCAGCTACATCTCTCACGGCTGTCTTTGGCTCTGGCCCCATGCTCTGTCCAGTCCATGCAGGCCAAGAGCAGGGAATGGTACAAACCAGGGCAACCCTGTGTAGGGCCTGCTCCCAACACAGCCATGGAGCCCAAGGCTCGGTAAGAGAACTCACCCTTCTGGCTCTCAGGGACCATTGTCCAACACAGAGGCCAGCATGTATGAAGCCCCGTGCCAGGGACTCTGGAGCTCACTGTCTATGCTCTTCCAGCCCCTCCAAGTTCTGAGCCCTGCTCCCAGCACCCCCAACACCCCCATCAGCTTCACACCCAAGTGGACTCTGGTGAACGCTTTCCCCGGATTCCACCTGTGAATTTTGTTACCCCAGCTAGTCTGTGACCACCCTAACAGTAAGAACTCTCTTTTCCCTGGCTTCCATCCCCTGACAACTCAGATACAGGGCTGGGCAGACACCGGGTCCTCAAAACACACTTGAAATGGATGGAATTGGGTGGAGGGTGTAGACACTACAATCTTGGAGTTGCTGGTTATTTAGTCCAACTAGAGGTGGAAAAAGAAATAGTATGGGGTGGCCTGATGGGCGACTGAAATGCAAATGAATGAAAATCATTCTGCAGTGATATGCAGATGCTCATGTTAGATTTGTGGGAAGGAGTCCCACGGCTTCAGAATCCTCATTCTGGTGGGCTCTGCCATCCCAGGGACGCCATGCCTGTTGGAGATCTTGTGCGGCAACGCGGGGAGCAGACCCCCGTGTGAGTCTCCAGCACCAGTGGAAACCAGCCGGGGAGTTGGGGGGTGCTGCACCCACCCACCAGGGCAGGTGTGGGGTGTTTAATGGCAGAGGCCTGTCTTGGGAAAGGGCTGGAAGTATAGCCAGAGCTGGGGATCCCTGGGATCTGCAGATGTAGCTCTGGGGGGGCACAGAAGGCTGGGCCAGGAAGGAAGGACTAACTTGGTCTCACTTCCAGGTTTTCAGACTGACCCAGCTCTCTGACGTGACCACCACTGGGGAGCCCCTGGCTGCCTGCCACTCACCACTGCCACTCCCAGCCCTACGCTGGGCTGCCCACCAACCCTCAGCCCATACCCCAAGTGAGTTAGCAGGCATGGGCAACTGGGGCATCTAGGGGCTTCCCAACACTGATGGATGGGCACCTTCTTTGGCCAGGCCCTGTGACTATGACTGTCACAGTCAAGGGCGCTGAGGCCCAGAGAGGTTGTGAGTTACCCAAGCCACACAGTGGGTCAGGGCAGACCCAGATCGGAACCCATATCTCTCCAGTGGGGGTGGGAAGTGGGTGCAAGGACAGTTGGCATGGGCGGGGCCCCCGTGGCAATCCCAGCCCAGAGGGCCACCTCCTTCAGGGGAGTTGTGGCCAGGAGGCTAAAGGAGAAGGAGAGAATGAGCACAGGGCCAGAGAGCGCTAGGCTGGGCCAGCAACTGAGAATCTTCAGGGGGTTTGCAGGGGAGCCCAAAGCAGGGGTTCCCACAGCGGCAGGTGGGCACCCAGCGGGCCAGGCCCAACAGGCCTGGCACCCACTCTAGCGGGGCTGGAGATGCCAGCTCTCATCCGCCAGCCGGCCTGCCAGCTGGGGAAGCTTCATTAGAATTCCTCAGCCCTCTAACCCATTTCCTTCCTGGTGAACGGGACAGCTAATGGCCCCCATCGCCTGCTGCCAGGGCGAGGTGGGCCGGGCTGGCAGCTTGGGGCTGGGTTGGGGGGTGGGGATGACCTAACAACCTCAGGAAGTGAGCTTCTCCCTGGCCCGGAGTACAGAAAGATGACCCTAAATTTCCCCAAGTCAGAGACCATCTGCCTGTCTGTCTATCCATCCCCCCAGGGCCCAGAGGGCTGGTGAGTGTGGACAGACAGACACAGGCTGTGGGAAGCTTCGGTGATTAATGGGTGATGAAAACCAGACTCCGTCAGGATGGGGGTGGGAACAGAGAGGCGGAGAGAGGCTGTCTGTTTTATGCTTGGCTCAGCTTTGAGCCCACAGCCCCGGGGGAGGAGGGCGGAGGCAGCTGAGGGCAGTGCCTGGCCCCAGCCTCGGTATCCCAGCCTGGGCAGCCGGCCCCACTTCACCGAGGCCCACCCGGCACGTCCTCAGCAGGAAAGAATGAACACGGTCACCCCACTCTTCCATCCCTTTATCTTCCTCCCTGTCCTGGGGGCCAAGGGTCCCGGGCCCAGACCCTGAAGCTCCTTTTACCTCTCGCTCCCTCCCAAACACGTGACAAGCCCGTGCTCTGTTCTCAGGACCTGCTCAGCCCTCACAATGGAAACTTTGCGAAGTTTCAATCGAGCAGATTCCCCCCACCCGGAGATTCCTTGACAGCAAAACCTACATCTAAGAAGATTTAGATCAAATCTCCAAACTCCAAACATGCCGTTGAGATAAACCAAGCAGGAAGAAGCCTTGCCTAACCAATCCTCATAGTCACCACCAGACAGACATCTGGAGGGACCTGGCAGCACTTCCACCCCACCCCAAAGTGTCCTCCAGCTGCCCGTCTTTCCCCCGTGCCTGGGATTCCACCATTAGATGGATCCCCGCAAGGTGAGAGATTGCCCTCCCTCCTAAATACTGAGCTGTGAGAGTTTTTCAAAGGCTTCCCAGTGTGTCCACCCCTGGAGCCCTGGGATCTGGCCAGGCAGAGCCCGAAAGAAGGAAACGGGATACAGATCGAGGAAGTGGCTTGGAGAAGGCGGAGTACACAGGCAAACTTTGCTGACGGAAGATTTTTGCTGCTGGCCGACCAGGCCTGCCTGTCATCAGAACAAAAAATATCTTCTAGTTGTCAAAAAATATTTCCAAGGGAGCTATCGTGTTGTGGTAAGGCCACAGATAAGGAAAGCAATGCTGACTCGTTCCTTCTCGTGTGTATTTGCGGACCCACTGTGTCTCAGAAACGGTCTCTCTGAAGAAACCGAGGCCTGCGTGCGAGGTTGCCTGCCCCCCACCATCCCTCAGGGGGGAAGTGACAGAACTGAGATCCCATGTCTGCCAGACCCAAAACCCCCACTTTCAAAGCCCCACCCTACCAGTGGCTTTGGGGAAGGAGCTGGACACCATCTGGGAAGAATCAGAGATTTTTAGAAAAGGCCTCATGTGGAAATGAGAAAACCTTCATTAGGGCTTTTTAATTAATAAAGCAGAAACATAACCTTCCTCCTTGCAAATATTTCTGGATTCCCGGGGGTCCCCGATTATGGGTCCAACAAATGATTAAGAAAGGAAGGGTAAAATTTAAAAATCCCCATACCAGTTAATCAGAGAATGGTTCTTTTGGGGGTGGGGAGGGGCGCAGCCAAACTTTATGGCTCCTTGTGTCCCAGCCCCTGTCTCTTGCCTTGACAGAGCCCAGACTTGTCATCTGAGAAGCAGGGGGAGGGGGAGGTCATGGCCCTTCCCTTGTTTCTGCCCGGAGCTCTGCTCTTGTGCAGGGAATGCAGGGCTGGGACAGCTCAGCAGCCTGGGTGCTTCTGTAAACGGAAGTGGAATAGGCAGCCCTCTTCCTCTGCCTTGAGACCCCGTTGGCCAAGGCTGAGTGCCCGAGGTTCTGTGGAGCTCAGACATGAGCTCCAGTCTGGACACGTGCAAACAGAGCGGCTCACCCAGCCAGCCCCGTCTGCAAGAGGGGAGTCGTCCTACCCTCCTCATGGACTTTCTTGGATGAAACAAGAAAGGGAGAGTGGCTTCATTCTTTCTTGCTTCATAACAAATTAGCACAAAGTCAGTAGCTTAAATTAGCCCCTGTTTATTACCTCACAGTTCCGAAGATCGGAATTCTAGATGGGCTCTGCTGGATTCTCTGCTTGGGGTCTCACAAGACCAAAATCAAGGCCCGTGTCTAGAAGCCCTGGGAAAGCATCTGTTCTGGAGCTCATTCCAGTTCGAGCAGAACTCTGCTTCCGCAGCTGCTTGTCCCCTGAGCCCCTCTAGGATCCTAGAAGCCACTGGGCCCTTCCCTTCCACATGGTCCCCTGCATCTTCAAGTCATCAGTGGTGCACGGAATCCCCTCTTACACTTAAAATCCATGACCTCCTCTCCTGCCACCAGCCAGAGAAAACTCTCTGCTTCTAAAGGGCTCGCGTGATTAGATCAGGTACACACCACTCCCCAGACAATCTCCCTTTTGATTAACCCCAAGTCAAGGGATTCAGAACCTTAATTAGGTCTTCAAATCCCTTTGCCGTATAATGTTACAGAATCAGGCGCCTGGTATTTCATCCTGCTCAGGGATTAGGGTGGGAAACCGGGGTAGGGGGGCATGTTTGTAGTTCTCCCTACCACAGGGAGCAAAAGCATGGTGGCATTTTTTTTGTCCAAGTGCTGGGTGAGACTCCTTCCTTCGGCTCCCCACGCTCAGAGGAGAGAGCGACTCCCCCTTCCTACTCCTGGACTAGCCTCTAGGGCTTTTCAAGACCTGAGAAGGGATTCCTGCCTCAGGACCCCTGGGAATTTGCTGGTGTCCCCTTCTCCCTTCCAGATACTCAGTTGCCCTGTGCCTGGGCTCTGCCCCTCCCTTCTCCTGCCTCTGCTCGGCCCCATCATGCGTGATCTATGGTAACGTCCACACTTGCCTCCTCTCTGCCCACCAGAATCTGCTGTCTACCACTCCCTGCCCCCTTAACCTGCTCTCTCTCCCTTAGTCCAGTGGAGACCTTCCAGGCCCTATCTCCCAGGTCTTATTACAAGGCTGAGAGGGAGTCTGTTTTCTATACCCTTTGTGTTCCCAATGCCCAGCCCAATGCCAGCAGCATAACAGACTCTCTGCACACATTTGATGTGGTTTCTCCAGGTTCAAGTTTCTGTGGGGTCCATTTACTAAAGTGCTGCTCTTCCTGCCCCAGAGCCCAACACTCACCCCTGCCGCAAATGAAGCCCCATGTTACACTCTCCCTCGGCCCAAGGGCAGTGAGCAAAGTGAGGGGAGTGTGAGAATGTGAGACCCTCAGAATGAAATGCCACCACCAATCCCATTTTATCTCTCGCACGCATGCACGCACACACACACGTGCCAGAAACTGCATCTTCCTTGGCCCGTGGCTGGCAGGTCAAGAGTCACCACCCGCAGGCTTCCAGCCCTCACCAAACCCAGGCCTCAGCTCGGGTGATCTCTCTAGGAGTTTACTTATGCTGGCCTTAATCTTTTTTCATCCTGCCCCTGAATTTGGGCCTGTGTTCTCATCCTCCAGGGGACCCCCCCCCCCCACTTCCTCTTGGGATTCCAGCCGAGGACAGTGTGGTTTGAACGTTCTAATCCCAGCCCCAGAGCTCTGAGAGAAAAAAAAAATGACTAAAAGCCCTGGAATGTGGAGCCTGCTGCTTCCTGCAAAGCATTTTGAATGAACCACGAACCAGCAGCTGCGGCGCAGAGAATGGAAACTCGGGGGGACTTTGAGGCTCCAGGTCCTCAAATAGCAGGCTTATGAGCAGAACAAGCTCTCTATTTCGGCCCCACTTGGACGCCCTCAGTACCAACTCTCCCCCCATTTCCTTCCAGGAACCAGGCCCATCGTGCCAAGGATATTCTCCCCTTGCTCATTTTTTCTGAAAACCCTGTGGCCCACCCAAAGGCCCAAGATTCTTTGTAGGGGGGTTGAAAGACCCCCTTCCCACTCACCAGCCCCCAACGGCTCATAGGATCCCACAGCCCAGACCTCTCCAGAGTAGGAGGTTGGCACGGTGTCCCAGTCCCATCCTGGAATTAGCCCCAAACCAAGCATGGCAGTGCCCCCACGTCATGCAAGGCGCTAGGACAGTGTTAGCCAAGGCTGCTGTCCGGAGAGGACTTGGGGTGAAGAGGGAAGGACAGCCAGCCCCAAGGGATATACTGCGCTGGTTTCAAACATGGGTCAAATTTGTTGACATATTTCCTATCGAGAAATGGAAGAGATGTCCCCTCCTTCGGTACCCGGTAAGCCTTTGTGACTGCCTTAACAGAGTATCGTAAAAATGACATTGCGGGACTTCCAAGGCTGGGTTAGAAAAGGGAACATGGCTTCCGTCTTGCTCTCTCTCAGGACATGTGGCTTTAGATCCCTGAGTTGCTAGGAGAAGAAATCTGGCTGTTCCGAAGCTGCCATATTGCCGTTCTCACGTGGAGAGGCCACACAGAGAGAGAGATGCCCGAGGAACCCCAGCTACGTGAGTGACGTAGACTTTACCTCAGTCACAGCCTGACTACAACCTCATGAGACCCCAAGCTTGGGGTCAGGTATGTAGTAAATACTTTTTTTATTTAAAGATTTTATCTTCAAAATACCCAACATGGGGCTCAACACCCAATGTGGGGCTCAAACCCACAACCCGGAGATCAAAAGTCGCACATTCCTACCAACCGAGCCAGCCAGGCGCCCCATGTGGTAAGCACTTTTTGAACATTACTTACCCTTCACAGAGCTTCTTGGTGGCTGTTCTCCCGCAGCAAACAAAAGGGACATGTTGTTTAAGTGTACTCTATTTAAGAAGGAACCGTGTGCTTGACAGAGAATATTTGTTGAATAAAGGAAAAAGGGAAAAGGATTTTTTTGGTGGTAGCTAGTCTCCAAAGATGGCCCCGGGAAGCCAAGCCTCCTGAGACTCATTCCCTTGCAGAGTGCCCTCCCACGCTGAATCTCGTCTGGGACTGTAAGTCACCCCAGCCAGCAGAACATGGCCAAAGCGATGGTGTACCAGTGAAGGCATTCTTCTCACATGCAGAACACACTCACGCTCTTCCGGCGAGCCCCAAAAGTCTCATCTATGATGGCGTTGGGCTGAAGCGAGAGGAAAAGTTTCCTCAAATGCAATTTCTCAGCACAGCTGCTTGAGCACTGCTTCTCTTTATTTAAAGACTTGTCAACTAAGAAAAAAGTTATCTGCTCCATATACACCCAACACAGAACGATCGGTCAGGGTCTAGGACAATCACTGTACACATTCCCTTTCAAATGTCATGGGGGAGGCACACAGCAGTCACTGGTCCGTAGTCACTGTGAAATCCAAACAGGCACATAGTGCCTTTTTTTGGTTAGGGTTCAGTCCTACTGCCTGGGAATGTCTCCCAGTGGTTCTGTTTTCTGGGCTCTGGGTTCTACCTTCTGAATCACCCTTCCTTCACTATAAAAACCTGCTGGTGTTTGGGGCGCCTGGGTGGCTCAGTGGGTTAAAGCCTCTGCCTTCGGCTCAGGTCATGGTCCCAGTGTCCTGGGATCGAGCCCCACATCGGGCTCTCTGCTCAGCAGGGAACCTGCCTCCTCCTCTCTCTCTCTGCCTGCCTCTCTGCCTACTTGTGATCTCTATCTGTCAAATAAATAAATAAAATCTTAAAAAAAAAAACAAAAACAAAACCTGCTGGTGTTTACAACTGAGTAGCTTTCTCAGCTTGCTTCCTTCTTGGGGGTCCAAAGTCCAAAAAATTATGGAGCTTTTTTCATTTTGTTCTACTCTGTACCTTTCAGTCCAAGCTGATGGTGCTTCTGACAATACAATTCGTTTTAAGACTTTGTAGGTTTCCCATGGATCCTATTGAGCTTCGCTCCATGAACCAAAAGCTATAGTACAAACCTCATCAAGATCAGCTCTTCCCAGGGCAACCTGGGTGGCTCAGCTCTTGATCCCAGGGTCCTGGGATCGAGCCCCGCATCGGGCTCCCAGCTCAGCAGGAAGCCTGCTTCTCCCTCTACCTCTCCTACTCCCCCTGCTTGTGTTCCCTCTCTCGCTGTGTCTCTCTCTGTCAAATAAACAAATAAAATCTTTTTTAAAAATCAGCTCTTCTCTACCTTGAGCCTTTGGTGAACTTGTTGAGGGACAGTCCCCTTAAAATTCTTAGAAGCCTGGTTATTTAGTAAACAGAATCTGTGAGGCATGCTCTTATAATACTCAGTGGTCTTTGTCTATCTGAAAGATTTTATGAAGCATCTGATTTTCTGAGGTTTTAACGAAGGTTCTTATAGTCCCACCCTGGATTTTGTCTTTGTTTTGAGGACCTTTCAGACTTTGAGAATTTTTTGCCATTTAGGGAGGCTGAGAATGAGAAACCATATTTACTTTCAAACCCAGAAAAATCCCTGGCTTTCTAATATTTTCTATACAATTTCTATACAATTTAATATTTTCTATATAATTTCTACACAATTCAATACAATTTTAATAATTTCTATATAATATTTTATATACAATCTATATAATTGCTTGAAAATTAAATTTTCCTTTTTTTAATTTTAATTTTTTAAAAGATTTTATTTATTTATTTGACAGACACAGATCTCAAGTAGGCAGAGAAGGGAAGCAGGCTCCCCTCTGGGCAGAGTGCCGGATGCAGGGCTCGATCCCAGGACCCTGAGATCATGACCGGAACTGAAGGCAGAGGCTTAACCCACTGAGCCACCCAGGCACCCCCAAAATTTTCCTTTTTTGAAAAAGGCATCTCCTTTTTCAGAGAGAGAGCTCAAGCATGAGTGGGAGAAGGGGCAGAGGGAGAGGGAGAGAGAGAGAGAATCTTAAGCAGGCTCCACACCCAGCAGACGAGCCCGACTTGGGAATCTATCTCATGACCCTGAGATCATGACCTGAGCTGAAATCAAAAGCAGACACTCAACTGACTGAACCACCCAGGGGCCCCCAAACTTTCCTTTTTAACTCATCTTTCTCTGTCTTCATCATATGCATCTAAAATAATCCAACTGGCATTTTTGACATTCTGCTTAAAAATCTCCTTAGCCCAAACCATGAGGTCATTAGGTACCTTCTCTGTTGTCTACATCACTCCGAGTGACAGTGCAACTAAATTTCCCTCCCCTGCATCATAAGGGTCCCCTTGGCTCCTGCTTCCAACATTGTTCTCACCAGCAGCCTCTTTAGGGGCCATCAGGCTTCCCCTTCCAATATCTTCAAACCCTTACAATTTCTGCCCACCTCCTAGTCCTAAGTCAGAGATTTGGGTTCTCTTATGGCAGCTGTCCCCCTCCAGGTCAGGAAAAGCCTGGATCCGCTATCTACTACATTATAACAAACCATCCCAATACAATGACCCCAAACTAATAACAAGGATTTATTTTGCTCATGAATTTGGGAGCTGACTGCAAATAAGCCAGGCAGCTCTCACTCAGGACTCT
Organism: Lutra lutra; assembly: GCF_902655055.1. Taxonomy (NCBI): domain Eukaryota; kingdom Metazoa; phylum Chordata; class Mammalia; order Carnivora; family Mustelidae; genus Lutra; species Lutra lutra. Next base: position 76,795,046 of record NC_062286.1, read on the forward strand.
CCATGAGTTTTCAGGTCCTTCTGGGGCTCTTCGAGCATCTCTCTCTGTGCTTGAAGTCTTTCCACAAGCAAACTCAGGGTGGCTGGATTTTGTTATAAATGAAATCTGAAGGCTCCCAGCATGAGTGTCCCAAAAGGAGACATCAGAAGCTGCATGGTCTTTTCTAACCCAGCCCCGGAAATGACACATGTCACTTTTGCTGCACTCTGTTTGTCTAGGCACTCCCAAGCCTCTACCCAGGTTCAAGGGGCAGGGATGTAAACTCCAGGGATGGGAGCAAGGGGAGGAGAATCAAAGGATTGTGGGCATGTTTTGAAACCATCATCAAGAGGTTGAGTAACATGTCTAAGGTCACACAGCTAGAAAATGACAGAGTTGAGGTTTGAACCCAGGCATTCTGAGTCCAGACTCACATTCTTAACTGCTAGTCTACACTGCCTGCTCTACTCATAGACACAGCAGCTGATGGCACAGTCTCCAAGAGTGGGTAGGTGCCCTGTCCTGGGAAAGCTCCTGACTTGTTTTCTATACTCAGCTTGCTCTCAGAAAGGTCGTGGGACTCATGTGACACACAGGATGGCCGGATGAAAATGAATGAGCAAATCAGAGCTGGGGCAGCCTCTCTTCAAGGCATTGTCTCCTCCCTGCAACGGCTGGCTTCCCTGTGGCCACTGGTGCCTTGTGGTTTCCATGTCACTCCCACCACAGCTCTAGACACCTCCTTGACCACTCGCTCCTATGCACTTGATCTTGCTAAGTGCATTCCCATGGGGGAAGGAGAAGTGCCCCTTGACATTTCAAGAATATCTGCCAGGCCGTTTGGTGGGAGGTCTGTGCAGATCACTCATCAAAGAAGATGAGGCTTCTGTTGACTTTACCAGGCCATGGAGTGTTCCTAAATTTCCTTTAAGGCTTGACTTGCTATAGATTTCAACACACAGAGATTAAAAATGATATTTTGGATCATGAGCATTAAAGTCCTAAATAGGGCTTACATGATAGACCAACATTTCCAATGAATCTTATCTGAAGCAACGTTTCATATTGTTAATGACACCTTTGGTGCAGAGGACAAATCAGCCAGGATACAACGGTGGGCAGGTAGGGCCACAGCGAATGGTTATGTAGTCTGTACGCTGCACCAAGGGGCCTTTAACCCAGCCCCACATTCCACTGGCCAAACATTTCACCCCAGTGAGGGACTGTAGCTGCCTGGAGCAAACAACAGCCTTTTCTAATTTGTCTGTCCAGCGGGGCACCTTTTTCTAACTTAACAAAGTTACCATATGTATTAGAAGCAGCACTAGGAGACAGCTGGAAGATATAATAAAATATTATATTAACCTACTCCACAGGACAAGTAATAGACATCAACCCTGGCAAATAATAATAATAATAAACGTATTAAATTTCAAGAAAGGATTGAACAACTTAGCCTCAGGAAAGACCAGAGGCAGGACGGTTCCAAGGACCTCAGCATCTGGAGTCAATGAACGTCCTCCTTAGAACACTTCCATTAAAGCAGCCTCATCCCCACAGTGGCCAGTCTCTACCTCTTGGTTCAAAATCCCGGAATCTTAACAGAAAGAATCTGATTGACCCAGCTGGATTCAGCTATTCCCTCCAGACCTATAGCTATGGCCAGGGATGGGAACAGTCATCAAGTCTAGGCCATAGCATAGATTGAGTTGCTGAGCTCCTTACTGTTTTGGGGGGTTCCCAGAGCCCAGGCCTTAACTTTGAGCCACACAGCCCTCCCAGAGTCACCCGCGGCAGCTCTGTACAATGACGAGCTAGGATTTGCCATCCCCAAGGTCAATGGCTGATCAGTCGAACCATTCCAAAACAAATGTTCCTGCGGCTGCTCCATGCATTGCAGGCAACAGCATTCTCCATTCACTAAGATCTTATTTATGAGCACGTTTAGCTTTTAAAATCAATTCTTCATGTTCTTCTCCTTATTGGGACTTGGGTCACTGACAGACCAGAACAGCTAATCAGCTCTATAAAACTATTCAGAGGCCAGTCTAGGCAAAAGTCACAAAATTATCTTGCCGTGTCTTGTACAACAACCTCTTAAAAATTTTTTTTTTAATTATCACACATTTTAAAAAAATCAAATGCAGGTGACTGGGTGGCTCTGTGGGTTAAATGCCTGGCTCTTGATGTCAGCTCAGGTCTTGTTCTCAGGGTTGTGAGTTCAAGCCCCACGTTGGGCTCCATGCTGGGCATAGAGCCTACATACATACGTACATAAAATCAAACGGAGTGGTATTGGCTGGCTCAATCGGTAGAGCATGGGACTCTTGATCTCAGGGTCGTGAGTTCAAGCCCTACCTTGAGTGTGGTGCTTACTTAAAATAATAATAATTGAACAGAAACCCACATAATCACTCCCCAGATTCAACAGATGTTAACAGTTTGCCATTTTGCTTCAGATTTCCTTATCTTTTTTTTTTTAATTTTTTATTTTTTCAGCATAACAGTCCTTATCTTTTTTAAAGAAATAAAGCATTACTGCTACAGCTAAATCCCTGCCCATATTCCTGCTCCCTCATGCATGCGCAGATATGAATGCCGTCCTAAAGTTGGGAGGATCATTTCCAAGAGTGATTTTGGTTTTGACTTTTCTTTCTGTCTGGACCTCGGTGCACAAGTTGAGCCAATCATTCTCTCAATGGCACACTCTTGTCACTGTTCCTTCTGCACAAAGGCCCTCTCTCGTTCTATTCTATCCCTCCGATCCTTGTTCACTACCCCAGTGCACCCACCCCTTAAGGCAACCACATTAAAGTCTTTGTATGTGTTCCTCTAGAGCATACATTGCCCTTCTGTGCACATGTATTTTTAGTTGAGGGTTGTTGTTGGTGTTGTTTTAGCTTTGAAGCACTTTATTATAAAAGGCTGGGACTTATATCCATAAACTAATAAGAACTTAAAAGCCATCATACATTTCCTTCATTCTTTAGTTTGACCTTCTAGTAAATCGTTAGCTTTATTGATTGGGACTGCTATTTAAAGAGATCCTCCCTTGTCTGGGAGCATCATGGAAATTTAAAAATATCCTTTGTCAATGAGTATCTCTTTTGTTTCCTTTATTGCTTATAATTATACTCAGTACTAATACTGTTTCCCATTTTGCGATTTGGGGTTCAAACCGACCTCTGTAATAGCCACTGCTGACAGAAGATTCTGGTAGATTTTGAGAAATGTGTTTTGTTTGAGGCTCCACGTGCTCCACGGCTGGCAACACAGAACAGCCTGCAAATTCTGCAGCTTCCACGGTGGAAGCTCGGCTCCCCACACCTCCACGAGCCCAGAGGCCACAGCCACCATCTCCACAGCTCTCCCAGCAAGGAGAGCGGTGACCCCCAGCAGACACTGTGTATTTGTAGCTCACAGAAATGACATGGTGCTGGGGATTTTATTCTGTTTCTTGCTTTCTTGGCCAACACTATGCTTTTAAGTTCCACCCGTGTCGCTGGGTGTCCATCTAGCTGCCTGGGCACCCACTCCACGTGACTTCTCCCATTCCTCCGGCAAGATGGAGGAGAAAGGAGATGCTTAGGACCAGGCTTGTCCTCGAGACACTATCCCCAGAGAGAGACATGTCAATGCATGCCTGTGCACGCGCGCGCGCGCACACACACACACACACACACACACACCACTTCAGCAGGGGCCCCAGAGAGCAGAGGTGGGGGGAGAGCAAGCCGAGAGTCATATCAAAGGAGGACTTGTTTCAGAGCTCTGCTCTTACATCCAAGGCCTTGCCCCCCTCCAGGAAGCCTGCCCTGACCACCCCATTCCATGCAGGTCTCTCCCCATTCTGGGGACTCTGACTCTCATTTAACCATACACTAGTCTCTTCTAGTCTTTCTCTTTTTTTTTTTTTAAGATTTTATTTATTTATTTGAGAGAGAGACAGTGAGAGAGAGCATGAGCGAGGAGAAGGTCAGAGAGAGAAGCGGACTCCCCGCAGAGCCGGGAGCCCGATGCGGGGCTCGATCCCAGGACCCTGAGATCATGACCTGAGCCGAAGGCAGCGGCTTAACCCACTGAGCCACCCAGGCGCCCCTCTTCTAGTCTTTCTCTTACTCTTTCCCTCATTAAACTGAAATCCTCTGGAAGGAAAGACCATCTCTTGTCCTTTTTGTCTCTCTTGCTTGAGGTCTGGCCCTGAAGAAAGGAGAGCAGGGAGTGGGAAGCAGAATGGCGACTTCCTTAATTCAGGCCCCACTCCCTCCCGTGCCATTTTTCAGCAAACACTTCAGCTCTTAGAAGTCCAGAGAGGAAACATTTGCCGTTTCAGCTCTCAGGAAGCCATTTACGGGGGATGCAAACACCCAGACATGAAGTCATAGGACAGCACTGGGAAGGCTAGGACGAGTAGGTATACTGGGGGAGCCGAGGATGATATCCCATTGCAGCTCAGAGGGAGGTGGGGGAAGAGGTAAATTGAGAATGGGAGTAGGGCGAGGGGATCATGAAATAAGATTGAGAGGATACAAGGAACACCAGTGCTGTGTGCTTTCCAGTTATTGTGGCCACACAGCAAACAACTACTTATTATGTTTGCAGAGTCTCTGGGTCAAGAATCTGGACAGGACACAGCAAGAAGAGCTTGTCTCTGTCCTGTGTTGTCTGGGGCCTCAGCCCTAAGCATCCACGGCAGGGCTTTGAACTCACTGAAGGCTCACTCACTTGCAAATCTGGTGACCGGTGCCGACTCTAGGTTGGGTCCTAAGTGCCTTTCCACGTGGTTTTCTCATTGGTCTCTCCAAGACGGCTGGTTTGGGCTTCTTATATAGCCAGGTGGGTGGATTCCATCTTTTGGGTGAGCACCCCCAAAAAGAGAGAAAGCCAGGTAGAAGTTCTATGACTCAGTATCCCCAAAGCTTCCCATCTGCCGTACCCTACTGCCCAGAGCAGTCACAACCCCCTGGCCCAGAGTCAAGATTTTATTTATTTGACAGAGATCACAAATAGGCAGAGAGAGAGGAGGAAACAGGCTCTCCGTGGAGCAGAGAGCCCGATGAGGCGCTCGATCCCACGACCCTGGGATCATGACCTGAGCTGAAGGCAGAGGCTTTAACCCACTGAGCCACCCAGGCACCCCTAAACAAAATCTTAGGAAAAAAAAAAAAGGTGGAAGGCGAACAATGGATGGGTAGGCATCCAACACTGCTGGAGCATAAGATGTAAAAAGGAAGCAACCTAATACAGGGCTACAAGGCTAGGTCAGGCCAAGTGCTGGAGGGTCTTAAAAATCACCCTTAGGGGGCGCCTGGGTGGCTCAGTGGTTTAAAGCCTCTGCCTTCAGCTCAGGTCATGATCCAGGGTCCTGGGATCAAGCTCTGTATTGGGCTCTCTGCTCAGCAGGAAGCCTGCTTCCCCTCCTTCTCTCTCTGTCTGCCTCTCCACCTACTTGTGATCTCTGTCAAATAAATAAATAAATAAATAAATAATCTTAAAAAAAAAAAAATCACCCTTAGGAGAATGTTTACAAGTAAAGGAAGATTTTGGAAGCCCAGGACTCCTTCCCCCTCATTCCTGTCACCCAGCACCTCCTCTGTGCCTGATCAGAAAATACCTAAGGCTCTCTACAGCTGACCAAAGCAAAGGAACTCTCAGGATTGGTCTGTGCCCTTGAAGTCAGTGTCCAGGACAGCTAGACTGCAGCCCCTACCCTTGTCCCTGGGTGTGCATGCGTCTACACCTACCTGGGCCCAGTCTCTTGGCTCCTGAGTCCCACGGGTGCTACTGCTTGGGTAGCAGAGAGAGACCCTTCAGAAATGCCCTTCCAATGGCACCTGGTTGGCTCAGTCAGAAGAGCATGGGACTCTTGATCTTGGGCTTGTGAGTTCAAACCCTACCCTGGGTGTAGAGATTACTAAAAAATAAATAAACATGAAAAGAAAAGAAAAGCCCTTCCACATCCATTTGGAATGGTCCTGGGCAGAATAAGACCCACACTTCACACACATGCCCAGAAGCACACGTGCACAGGCCCACTAGGTGTAAGCCAAGGGGACAGCATCATAGCAAGAAGAGAGCATTTGTTTGGTAACTAGGAGTCCTGTGTAATCATCTGGTCTCTGCCCAATGAGCAATGGGCTTGGGGGTCATTTACCCTTCTGGAACTTGCCAGCAAGGGCAAGAACTGCACCAGACAGGAGTTTTCCCCAAGTGTGGTCACAGGAGATCGGCAATTAAAATCCCCTCGCTTGGAAACTACCATGAGCTCTCAGCACACACACAACAGGAGGGCTCTGATGACAAAGATGGGCAACACCAAGCACTGACTGGGAAAGAGAGCAACTGGAACTCTCAGACTTTGTGGGTGGGGATACAAAATTGTATGCCCACTTTAGAAAGTCTTTTGGGAACACCCACTAAAGCTAAGTCCCTTCCCTATGACCCGGCAATTCCACTCCTAGAGATCTCCCCCCCATACATAAAACATATGTCCACAAAAGGGACTCCTACAAAATGATCATAGCAGCTTTATTTATAACAACCCCAAATTGGAAGCAGTCCAGGTGTCCATCAACAGGTGAACCGATAAACACAAAGAAACCAAATTACTGATACAGGCAACATTGATGGACATCAAAAACATTTAGGCTGAGTGAGAGGTCAGAAACAGGAGTGAATGCCATTTGACTCCACTTATCACAATCTCCAAACAGGTGAAACTCAACATGATGATAAAAGTCAGAACAGTGGTCTCTTGGAGGCCAGGGACAGGTGCCTGGCGGCAGGGGTGCAGGGGGGAGCCTCGGAAAGAGGATCCATGGAAGTTTCTCAAATGTTAGATTTGCACTATAACTTCATAGGATGTAGGTTACACAGATGTATACGTTTGTCAAAACGCATAAACCTGCAACACGTAAGATCTGGGCACTTCACTGTTCTACTTTAATTAAAAAAAAAAAAAAATCAGATCATCTGGACTGCCTGTTAAAATGCAGCCTGGGGGGAACGCCTGGGTGGCTCAGTTGGTTAAGCAGCTGCCTTTGGCTCAGGTCATGATCCCAGCGTTCTGGGATCGAGTCCCGCATCGGGCTCCTTGCTCGTCAGGGAACCTGCTTCTCCCTCTGCCTCTGCCTGCCTTTCTGTCTGCCTGTGCTCGCTCTCTCTCCCTCGCTCTCTCTGACAAATAAATAAATAAAATCTTTAAAAAAAAAAAAAAAATGCAGCCTGGGCACCCAGACCGACTGAGTCAGGGAGGCCTCTGGAGTGGAACCCGGGAATCTGCATTCTCCACAGCCTCCTGCTTCAGCAAGAGCCTTCGATTGGAGACCCATGTCCCCAGGGCCGATTTCCCCCCACCCCAAGCGCCCCCAGCCGCCCGCGATCCCTCCCAAGCCTCCCGCTCTCCCCAAACCCCCGGCCCTCTGCCCAGTCGCCCCTGGTAACCAAGAAAGGGCTTGAAAACCCTCAAAGTGCAGCCGCCCGGGGAGGGCCGTCCGCAGTGTCAGCGAGACAAGGGCAAATACAAAATGCGGGGTAATTGGCGGTTTTCTAATTCTCGGCCCTTTGTGGGGCTGCGCGGAGCCGGGGCCGGGGCTCCCAAGCCCGGGCCTTTCAGCCGCCAGGGCCGGGCCTCCGCGCTGCCCGCGCTCCGCAGCGCATAATTAATCGGGCCCCGGACAAAGGCGCCCATTCACCCCGCCGCCCCCCCCCCCCCCCCCCGGGGATATTGTTATTTCTAAAAACTGCAGCCAGCTGGGCCGCAGAGAAACGTCAGCTCTGTGGGAGAGTGAGCGCTCAGGCCTCGAGGAGAGAGGGAGCTCTGTCTCTGCGCCCCGAGAGCGAGCGGGATTAGAGCCCGCCAGCGAGCCTGGGGTGGGCAGGGGGCCCGGGGTCTTTTCTGAAGTCTGCACAAGTCCTCAGAAAGCCTCTGAGATTTCCATAGGGCCCTGGAGAAGGGCGCCATGGAAATGGTAATGGGTGCATTGAGGCTAGTTCTTAGGGAAGGAGAAGGGGGTGCGTTCCGGCGCCCCCTGAGCGTGGCACATCTCCCAAGTGGGAGGGGCAGGTGGCTGGCTGGCAGGGGGGGGGGTGGGCAGGGTGCCCCCACTTGTTCTAGGCCTTCCCAGATAACAGGCAGAATGAGTCCATGAATAAAGGCCCGCGTCTTCCTCTGCCGAGCCTGGGGTGAAGTCAGGGACCTCGGATGTGAAGACCTTCTGGTCACCTGGCTTCCGCTCCAGGCAACACCGGGGAGCTCATTCCAAACAATACCTAGGCGGAAGCAGCCTCAAAGTCTGGGCCGGGGCTTCTTCTCCTAAGTCTCTGAGCACTCAGAAGCCCACCCATGCCGGATTCCCGCTCAACATGCCACGGGGAGCCGATGCAATCGCCCCACTTCCCATTTCATAGAGGAGGAAACAGGCCCAAGGAGGTAAACCGGCTCGCCCGCGATGGCAGAGCAGGGCTGGGACTGGGTGTGCTGGTGGTGTGCAAAAGCAGAACAGAAGGGAGAGACAACTGGAAGGGGAGGCTTTACCTCCTCCCCAGAGCAGTTCTTGACTGTACAGGCCCCGTCTGTTCTCTCCTTTCCCTGGCCTCTCCTTGAGTGAGACTGATCTGCCTCATTGAAAGCCTCCAGCATGTTCTGTTTCGTGGGTTCACTGAGGTTTCTCCAACCCGCTCCATCCCAGGCACGCTTGAGTGCCGGTCCAGAGAGCACACTGGTTTTGTGTCCAGGCCCAGGGTCGGTAGAGCTCCGGCCGAGGCTCACTGGACGTGAGCAGCTTCTCATGACTCCAGGGGCGAGGCCTTCGGGCTGTGTTCCCCCTCAAAGCTCAGCGCCCTCCCCAGGTCTCTCAGAGGGCCTGGTCCCTAGCTCAGCAGTGCTGGGCTTCCCCTTTGCCACCGGACACCATGTGCCAACAGGCCCCCGTTCATTCCTCCTCCCGAAGCTGAGAGCAGTCGTGAACAACCAGCATGGATTTCCAAAACCTCAGCATCCTGAACACCTCCCAGAACAAGCAGGGCCTTTCCAGAGCCCTGGCCATCCCAGCCCACCTCATGGAGACGTTCTGTCCCTCAGCTGTTCTTTGGAAAATGTTCCCTGAGCCTAAGACTGCCAGTCCTGAACAGGGCCACAAACCAAGCCATCGGGCCTCGTCTTGCGAAGGAGGGAAAGGAAGCCTCCCTGTATTTGCAGAAGAGCCCGGGCTGGCCTCCAAGGCCCGGAGAGGGTGCCCAACCAAGCTCCCTCCGCTTCCGCCGGGCCATGCTGCACACTAGAAAGCCAGTGTCCTCCAGCGTTCACATCTGTGGCTGGGAGAATGTACAGAAAACTCAAAAGCGAAGTGAAGGAGAAGAGAGCAGCTCAGCCAAGACCTGGCCAGGCTTCTCAGGGGACCGACAGGCTGTCGGGTTGCAGGTTGACTCAGGCATGGCCAGTAGAGCTTCCCTGGGGGACCCTGTGACTGAGGCAGCCCTGACCGGCCAGACCACCAGCAGGGGCATCAAGCAGAAAAAGAGGCTAGCTGTCTGCCATTCAGTAAGCTTTATTTAGGGTATAGAGTGATCCGATGGAGTCTGGAAATAAGGCTCAGCCATAAGGGAACCACTCGATGTCAAACAACGTCCTTGAAATACACACTGAAGTATTGAAGGACAAAGGAGCAAACATGCCTCTAATGCGTTCTCAGATGAGTCCACAAGATGTAAATAATAGGTGAGAAAAGGCTTACAGAAATTACTCGGAGCATTCTTATAATTTCTCTGAAGTTTGAGATTTAAGCGCGCACACACAGCACAGCGTCTGTATTCCAAATCCCATACCCAGGGCTTGGCGTCAAGTCTCCTGCGGTCCCCTCCTCCCACTCAGGTGCATGACAAGCGGCTTTCACTATCTTCCATTATAGCGGTTTGTGAACCCAAGTTGGTTTGAAAAGTCCTTAAGGGTAAGGCCTGTGCTCTGTATAATCCAACTGCAGCTAGCACCGGGCTTTGTGAACCGTAAGCATTCAGCCAAACCTGGCGTCCGCCCATCGGCCATGGAAGGTTTCCAGCTCTGAGTGCAATGGAAGGAGAAAGAGAGGGGCTGGCCAATGGAAAGAAGAAACAGGAAAGATGGCCGAGTCCAGACAGACTTCCCAGGCCGGCACACTCATGTGATTTTTTTCAAGGTCAGCAGTCAGACCCCCCCTAATCAGATTTTTCCATCCTTCTACAAAGCTTGGAAAGTGCCTCACCTCCAGTGGGGCTGCCTGGTAGGGTCCACCCAGAGCATATACATACACGGCCTGAACTTGGCCATGTCCAATTCAATGTGTGGTTAGAAGAACCAGGCAGGAATGCATCTATTTTGATGGTGCCTTGTTCTCTGAGTATTTCTTGTGGGTGACTCTTGTCTCTTCTCTCCAATAAGACCGCAGGGGGAAGGGCCGAGCCTCCTCCTCCTTCCCCCAGTGGGTGCCCTCATGGGCTCAGGAGGAGCACGGACCCACACGGGCCCTTCTCAAGTGCCTGTGCCCTGGACTGTGTCTAGGTTTGCACTCTCCTACATCCCTAGCACTTAGCACAGTGGAGGGCCCAAATCTGGTGCTCTGGACACCCATGAAACACTCACTAAAAGTCTTGTTGAGCTGAGTCAAGTTGCCTGCTGTGCCAAGGGCATACTGAGCAAACTCTTTGAGCGTTGCGCTTCTGACCTTGGATGCTCACCGTCAAGGCAGCAGAGTTTCCCCGGGGGACCCTGTGACCTAGGCAGCCCCTAATGGCTCCCCCTTTCCACCCATCCTCAAAGCCAGTCCCTCAGGCTGCTGACTCTGCCTTGTCCCTGAGAAGGCATTGGCACTGTCTCTGTGGCCCGTGTGACACAGTCCGTGTTAGGACGGAGAGTCTCTGCTGCTGAGTCCTCTTCTCATGGTCCCATCAGTTGGAGTCACTTGGGACAAGAAGCTTTGTTCGGCAAATTTCCTGTGGGGGCAGGACCTTCTGTAAGAGAACTCTGGACCAAAGTCGGAGCCCCCCAACCCCCACCCCCTTGCTGCAGCTTCACATACACACATGGACAAGGCTTAGCGTGGGGACAGCAGAGTGTTGCATCCTGTGGGTGCCAGAGATTAAGAGGGAACAGCGGGCTTGGTGGGGGCAGGGGGAGTGTGACCAGAATGGCCATCGGGAGCTCTGGTTTTCCTCCTGGTACCTGGGGCCGGGACACTCGTTACTGGATAGTGGGACTGCTAGCAGGAACAGAAAACCGAGGCCCGGGCATCTTTAGTGGGATCTGTGGAACCCTTCCAGGAGTCCAAGCCCGGGGCTGGGAGGCTTGTGCAGTATTGTTCCTACTATTGCCATGGGGCTGGTCAGTCCAGGGAGGGGTCAGATGCATTCTTGGCCTCAGGGACAGAAGGGCTCAAGCTGCCCAGAGATCTCTACGCACCTTGCGGGGAGCGGGGAGCATCCCCCACCGTGGGGCTGGGCCATCTTGACAAAGCTTCTCCCTCTGTCTCTGCACCTCTCACCATCTCCCTGCACCCCTTTAGAGGAAACCATTCACTGGGCCTTGGGGGCAGGGCTGGCCATGCTCCCAGCACACTCAGTGTTTGCTTCCAATTTAAGAAAGAGCCGGGCTCCCGGGCTGGGAACTCATTCTCCCTGCCCCCTCCTTTTCTTTTCTTTTCTTTTCTTTTCTTTTCTTTTCTTTTCTTTTCTTTTCTTTTCTTTCCTTTCCTTTCCTTTCCTTTCCTTTCCTTTCCTTTCCTTTTCTTTTTCTGTCTCCTCCGTTTTACCCCCAACTACTCCCCCGAACCCCAAAAGCTTCCAAAGTGACACCATGTGGGCCCAAATCAAACCCTTGTCTTCAGGCCCTTGCTGGCATCTCTCCCAGATCACCCACCTTCCTCCTCCCACTCTGCAACACAGCCACCCTCCTCACCCCCACCCCGGCCATTCCTCTTTGTGGACAACTTTCTAAATGCAGCCAAACTTCCCCTTTCAGTCCATGGGCCCCGCAAAACAGCTGCAAAAAGTCAGCAGCTCTGCAAAAGTTCTCTTGCAAATCGAGGCTGAGAGCAACACCCTTTGGCTCTAGCCATTGCTTCCCCCTCCCAGGTTCTGGAAGGCTAGCCTCCTCCCCCAGTAAACAGTGGGGAGACCCCCTGGTACACGCTCTCAGGGACACAATCTCCCCGAAGGTCTAATCTAGAGAGAACTTCCTGAGGGGCCCTGCGGAGTGTAGTCAGCGGGAGGAGACAACCCAATCCTTGCCTACAGGCCTGACCTTGCAGAGCCCCGTGGGACCCCTGGCCGTCCACTTACACACTGCCCACACACGTCCACACACACAGGCTTCAGGTTTCTAGAATGAAAGGATGGATTGGCTGGTTTTCCGGGCCCCTTCTGAGTCTAAAATGCCATAGATCTATCATCTCTCCTTGGGGTACTCCTGCCCGAGAAAGAAGGGGCTTTGCCCAGGGACACAAGGCTAGCCGAGGGCTGTCTGATGGAACCCAGCTTTCCTTAACTCCATCCCGTGCTCTCTCTGTGACACGCAGCCCTCACTAAAACAGTGGCTTTCACTCCTGGCCACGCATCAGAATCATATGGGAAGATTTCACGTCGTTATCAGTCACCAGGCCTCACTCCAGAACAAGGAGATCAGAATCTCCAGTCGGGGCCGGGTTATCCGTCTGTTTGGAAAGTTACCCAGGCGATTCTGACCCAGCAGTCAGTTTAGAACCATTGCAGACAAGTCTTCTAGAAACTGAAGCTGAAGCTCTAAGCCAGAAGCACCTTCCTGCTCCCTTCCAGGTCCCCTGAAGCCTCCACATGCACTCCAGGGCACACGGCCCCCAGGACCAAAGTCCAGGAACTGGAAACCAACCTCAGCCAGAGGCAGGGGGCCCCGGGGGGCTGCTCCAGCCCTCTGAGGGCTTTGTGTGGATTGAGAAAAGAAAAACAGAGAAGGGAAACTGTAGCAGAGCCAAATGCAGTGAAGGAGAAAAAGACAAGAGAAAGGGGAAGAGCCCTGAGGTCAGAGTCATGTGAATGGCATTTAGGGAACAAAGCCCCTCCGCAGTGCCCTCTGTCCCCACTTCATCAATCATCAGAGCGGGCCTGGTAAAATGCACTCTTCCTCCAGCACTCAAGGCACAGAGGGCATCACAGCCCATAGAACCCGGGACGGTATGTGCACAGCCAGAAATTTGCCCCTTCCGAGTCTGTGAGCCCTGCCAATCCTCTCCACGGGCAGAGCTAGCAAAGAGCCCTCACTGTACCTCCTCCACTCACCAGAGCCGGGGGCTCCTGTCAGACATTTAGGCAACATCACTTGGCCATTTCTAGACCCAAATAAAGGCCAATCCAACATCCAAGACACCTGGCATCCCATCAAAGGGGTCCAGGTGGCGCCATGTGACCTCCAGCAAGCCGCCTCCCTGCCCTCACTGGGCTTCTATGCCTGATCTGCAGGCACATTCAGGAAGATGCAGAGGCATATTCGGAAAGAAGGGATATGGCTGGAGGCGGGGTGGGGGGGGAGGGGTTCAAGGGCCTGGGCTCCAGGGCCAGAGGCCTGGGCTAGTGTCCTGGGTGCTCTGACACACCCTAGCATCCTGCACTCTGGGCCTGCGAGTCCTCAATTGCACGGTGACAGCTGACAAAGAGGGAGAAGGCCGAAGAAGCCCAAACCAACATGGCACCGACACCTAGAATGTGCAAGCACTGCCCTCTGCTAGTCAGAAGCAGATGGCAGCCCCAAGAGAAAAGTGGGCCCGGAAGGTGAGCAGGCAGTGAACAGAGCGGTAAGAAGAAGCACAAACTGGATACCGAGTTGGGACGCCAGAGAGGTTTCTGTCCGGGATGGATGTCAGCGAGGAACGGCGGAAGGGACGGCCATTCCCAGCCCGGGGACAGTGCCCTGCCATTTCTACTAGGGGACATTTGGCAACGTCTGGAGACCTTTTTGACTGTCACGGGGTGGGGGCTGCTCCTGGCATCCAGCTGGCAGAAGCCAAGCATGCTGCCAGCTACCCTACAAGGCACAGGACAGGCCCCACAGCAAAGGAGTTTCTGCCCCTTCCCCTCACATCGACAGCACGGGAGCTGAGAAGCCTGTCCCAGATAGACACACAAACAGGTTAGGTGATGGGGCCTGGCGGGGACAGCACAGGAAATGTGCCACCAGCTGCTGCGGCACAGGACCCCCGACATAAATCAGATAAATGGCGGCCACGTTGGTTCCTAAATGTGTGTGGCTCAGAGTAGAGTGTTCAGTTAGTGGTGGCTTCCCCGCAGGGGTCCAAAGTCCTTGCCTCCTCCGTTTGCTCCAGCAGCACAGCCACAGTAGGGCCCGGGGAGGGACTGAGGGCCGTGGTCACTGGAGGGGGCAAGGAAGGGAAAGGGAAAAGGCGGTGGGAGGGCCTCCGGTAGGGAGGGAAGAGGAAGAGAAAGGAGACACTGTAAGTTTCGGTGTTTCACAACATCACAGAAATACCCAGAAAGCCAGAGGGGGCTTCAGGGAGAACTTCAAATTGAGCAAGGGCTGCAGTTCTCTTCTCAAATTCATGGAAAAATCCCTCTTCGCACCCTCTGGTTCAGGAAGACCAGACCTCCCTCACCTCCACGGTGGCCTAGAAACCACTTTCCCCCCTCCCCCCGCCGCCACCAAGCTTGTGCCATTTTCAGCCCTTTGTGTCCTCCTCCCTGGTGCTTCTCCCACCCACCCCAACCAGCTCTCCATTTGTTGCTTTCCAGGAACTCCGGTCCCACTCTGGTCCCACCAGAGCCCGAAGCAACTAACGAAATACATACAAAATAATCATAATAACTCCTAACAATCCCATCTGTTAGAAATCAGTGTCTGGATAGAAGTCATCTCCCTTGCGTCACAGGTCAAGAGATCCCTGAGGGTTCTTCTAGTTGAGCCCCAAATCCGAGCTTCCCGGCAGCCCAAGTAACATGAGAATGGGGGTCAGTTTCCCGAGTCCCCTTGCCCAGAGGTCAGAAGCCCACCAATTGCTCTGAGGATACGGAGCTTTACCAGGAACTGGAACCTAAAATATATTTCCCTCTAGGTCTTACAGAGAGCACTGACTGGGGCAGCGGGAACTAGCAACAACAGCATCCCAGAATAAACGCAGCAGCCTGCCTCCTCCAGCCATTTTTCCACAAAGCCCCATCATAAGGGAGGGACATAATAAAGATTTTGTGGCAGCTGAATCATGTGGTCCAAGAGCAACTCAGCTTCATGAGAGCCCGACTCGATTCAGGGATAAGTCTCATCTGGAAGAATGGATGGAATGCATGGCCTTTAAGTAACCCCCATGAACTTTATTTCTCTCAACCGAGCTTTTGATAAAACTCGGGCAGCGGGAGGCAGCTGCTGGTTGTAACCGCTGACAAGGGGCTGGCAGGCAGACTCTGGCGCTGGGCGAGGATGGGGCTGTCGGGTCCTGGCACCTGCAGAAGCATCATTCACAGATTCAGCCACTCAAAGACTCCCCCAGAGGCCCAGAACACGCACAGCTTTCCCATTTTGCTCTGGCCCGACGTGGAACTGGACTGAGAGGCTGGTGGAAAGAGGGGCAGGATTCGGAGCCCGCAGGGATGCTCACCAGCCCTGAGCCCTGCCTCGCTGGGAGTTATGATTAAGGACAAGGATAGCTTTGCATAATCGTGGGTCCAGGCACAAAGTCATACCCCAGTTCATCGTCACAGCTGAGCTCCTGGAGAGATACTATGACTGTGCTCATTTTACAGACGAAAAAACTGAAGCCCAGAGAGCTTCTCGAGGAAGAATGGAAGCTCTGATGCCCACTCAGGTCTGTCCGGTTCCAGAGCTCATGGGTTTTGTAACCAATACACCGTGAGCCCCTGCCACACAGGATGAGGGAGAAACCTGTGGGAAAAGTGAAATGGCAGTTAATTTGTGGCATGAGAGCACAGGAAACCCATGACTCTCAGAATGCGATTTTGGAGAAAGCCGGAAGCCTACAGCAACGTGCTGAATTTAAGGCTGTAGGGCTTCTCGAAGCCCTCTCAAGTCCAAGGGCTCCTGGGTTGTAAACATCAGTTGTACCCAAGTTCCTGTACAAGTCAGGGGCGGGGGAGGCAGCGGTGTTGCAGGGAAGGGCCCAGATTAAACAAAGCCTGCCACAACCAAGCTCAAGGCACCCGCCCCCACCCCCTGCAAAGCCACTGGGGATCCTACCCACAAGCCAGTGAGCAAGCAGTGTAGAGCCCAGCAGTGTGGGAGCCCAGGGCCAGGCTGCTTGGGGCCCAGGATCGCTGCTGGACACAGCCCTCTGTGTATCCTGTCACATCCTGGGAAGTCAGCAGGTGGGAACATCCAGGAAAAAATAGAACCCGTGAAGCTGTCTTCCCAGCAGGTAGCTCTGTGAGCTCAGGGCGGGAAAGCCCCATCTCCTTCCACTGGACACACTGACCTTCTTTAGAAGGTCTCCTTAGACTGGAGTCAGGAGTGTCTAGACCACAGGAAAGCTTTTCCCATCAGTGAGCAACATGCTGACAAGCAGGGCTTCGGCTCAGCCCCGTGAAATCTGATGACTCAGGAGGACGTGCTGTCTCTCCACAGGCTTGTTTGCCGGGCGCTGGCACTGGGCCCTCTCCGGGCCAGGTGTGAGGGTAGGGAGAGAAGCCAGGCCCAGGCCTTACCCTCAAAGGGTTTACAGTCTAGAAGAGTGCACAGATGTGGAAACACCTCAATGTGTCTTCATGAGAAAACTGAAAAAAGGAAGGAAGTGAGGTAAGGAGGGATAAACATACAAAATAGATCAAGAATCTAACCACTTCTTCCCCTGCCCCCGCTCACTGTCACCACCTTTGTCTCTCGATTAGCCCAGATTATTACAGCGGGGTCCTCAGCACTGCAGGCCTGCTCCTACCCACAGGGGTTTGGGACTTGCTGCTCCCGTTGCCCTCAGACAGGTGTCCTTATGATTCAGCATCTTTGTGTCTCTGTCCAAATGTCCCTTCTCAGGGAGGCTTCCCTCTCATCAAGGCCGCCCAGTCACAGTTCACAAGGCTCCTCTCTCTGCCAGCTCACAAATGTTGTGGTAGGTGCAGTCCAGGTGGTTTCTCTCACAAACTCCTCACAGCCTGCTCTCCTGAGGCCTTCAGGACAGGTTTTCCGTTGGCCTCGGCTAGAGACTGTTTTCATAGCCCTTGACCTTGCTAATGGTCAGCCAGTGCCCTGGGATCAATCCTGGCTCCTTCAACTTACTTACCTGGAGCTGGTCCTCTCCTGTATCGGGGGGTGGGAAATTCCAGCAGAGCCTGGGTGCACCCTGCCCCCTTGACCGAGCTTAGTTAGCCCTGACCTACTGTAGCAGGCCTGGGTACCTGGTCACCAAACTCATGTCCTCCTCTTCCTGGGCACCGAGCACTTCTACCTCCTTCGTCATCAAGGGTGGCCAAAGGAGTGTGAGCAGAAGCCATGCGTCTCTCCTCTGGGCTGAGGACATTAAGAAACACACGTGGCTCGTCTACCTCTCTTTCCCCTGCTGCCGTGATCACGTGGCCTAGGAGATGGTGGAGTCCTGGGGACAGAAGGAGCTGGAGTGCCTGGATCTCCCCTTGGAGTCAGGCTGCCTGCCAGTCAGAGTACCCACCTTGGACTTCATGTGAGTAAAGACTAAACCTTGTGACCAGCCTGCGTGTTGGAGTTTGGCTCCTCTATGAATTTAGTGTTTAACGGCCCATCTCTCTAGGGACTGTAGGCCTGCCCTCATGCCAGCGCTCCCTCATCCCCTTTCCCCCACCCCTCCTTTTCCCACCTGAACTTTGTCCTCTCTTCCTGCCCCATCCCAGGCCTCCAGGGATGACTGAGCCGCTGATGAGTGAACGCTTTCTGCTCCGGAGATCTGCGTGCTGCTGTGGAAGGCAGCCTGGCAATGCAGGAAGGCTCTTCCCATGATCTTTCTGGAAGCCTGGATCCAACAGCGTGTGACTTTGGGCGAGACTCCAGCCTTACCGAGATTCAATTTCCCCATCCTTAAAATGGGAACAGTAGCCTCTGGCCAGACCATGTCACAGAGGGAAAGGCGGGAAGCCCCGACCTACAGGAGCAGCTACTCTGAGCGGGGCTCTCCATTACCTCACGTTTAGTACTGAGGTAGGGAAACCGGGGCACACAGAGGTTTCAAAGTAACCTGCTTAAGTTCACCCAATTAGGTAAGTAGTTGCCCCCACTCCTGATTTGGTCCTCCCCATCTTCTCTCCCTTGTGAGTGGCACCACCACCCACCCAGGAGCTCAAATCCGAGAACTCAGGTTATGGCTGACTCCTTGCTTGCCTGCATCTCCCAAAGCCCAGTTACTTTACCCCTTGCCTCCCCAGATAGCTGCCCAATCCAGCCCTTCCTTCCATGTCTGCAGCCACCAGTCTGGTCCCAGACCTCTGCACGCCTCTCCTGGGCCCCTGTGTTAACCCCCTCAGTGGTCTCACCCTCCACAAGCATCTTCTAGAAATGTAAATCTGAACATGCCAAATCCCAGGTTAAGAGAGCTCAGTGGCTTCCTACTGCTCCTGTGACAAAACCTTGCTGCGGTCCAGCCAGCAGGAGAGAGCCAGTCTCATCTTGAATGCCATCTGCCCACCCATCTCCTCTCCATTCCAGTCAGGGCAGACTTCTCCTAGTTCCCTGAACACTCACCAACTCCCTCCTTGGTGGGAGCAGCCTTTGCATATGCTGTTCCTTCTGTGTGCGATACTTTTCCTTCCCCACTTCACCTAGTGTAGTCTTGGTCACCCTTCATGTCTCAGGTCCAGTGTCACTTCTTTGAAAACTTGTCTCTGACCTCCTTGATGAGGTGACATCCCCTTATAGCCCTCAACACCGTTACTAATTTCTGTCTATTTGAGCTGTTATTTGGTGAACATGCGTCCCCTTTCCATGACTTTAAGCTCTGTGAGGACAGGAACGGCAGCCATTTTGCTCACTGTTGAAACCAGTGCCTGCATCGTGTCTGACCCATAGCAGAACTTCTGTATTGGCCGAGTGAGGCAATCCGTGAAAGTGGAACTTGAAATCCAAGTGCGCCTGGCTCCTCGCTCACCAACGTTGTGAGGAATTGTATTCTTCTGCTCAGGCCACCATGGCAAGAGACCGCAGACTGGGTGGCTTAACCAACAGGAATGTATTCTGTCGTAGTTCTAGAGGCTGGAAGGCCCAAGTTAAGGTGCTGGCAGATGTGGCTTCCAGGGAGACCTGTCTCCTCAGCTTGCAAACACACATTCTTGCTGGGCCCTCATGTAGCCTTCTCTGTGTGCACCCAAGGAGAGAGGGAGAAATCTGTTGTCCTTTCTTATAAAGACACCAGGAGGGGCATCCGGGTGGTTCAGTTGTTAGGCATCTGCCTTCAGCTCAGGTCATGATCCCGGGATCCTGGGATCGAACCCCACATCCAGCTCCCCGCTCAGCGGAAAGCCTGCTTCTCCCTATCCCACTCTGTTTGCTTGTGTTCCCTCTCTCTTACTGTGTCTCTCTCTCTCTGTCAAATAAATAAATAAATACTCTTAAAAAAAAAAAAAGACACCAGTACTGTTAGAGAAGGCCCACCCTTGTGACCCCATTTAATCTTAATTAACTCCTTCAAGGCCCCATCTCAAATACAGTCCCATGGTCAGTTAAGTCTTCACCATTTAGGGGGACGCAATTCAGTTCATAACATTCTGCAATCTTGCCCCACAAATTCACATCGTTCTCCCATGCAAAATACATTCACTCTGCGATACTTGGGTGACTCAGTTGTTAGGTGTTTGCCTTCGGCTCAGGTCATGATCCCAGGGTCCAGGAATCGAGCCCAGCATCGGGCTCCCTGCTTAGCGGGGAGTTTGCTTCTCCCTCTGCCTGCTGCTCCCCCTGCTTGTGCTCTCTCTCTCTCTGACAAATAAAAAATAAATAAAATCTTTAAAAAGAAATACATTCACCCTATTCAACAGCCCCAAAGTTGGCCCATCCATCATCAAGTCAGAAGTCTCCCTAAATGTCATCTAAATCAGGGTTGGGTGAGGCTGAGGTATGATTCATCCCAAAGCAGATTTCCTCTCCAGCTTCGAACCTGTGAGACCAGACATGTTCCGTGCTTCCGGATCACAATGGCGGGACAGGCAAAAGACAGACCCAAAAGGGAGAATTGAGAAGAAGGAAGGGTACCAAGCAAGTCCGAAACCACAAGGCAAATTCTATTTGATCTTAAGGCTCCAGGTCAAACTTGTTTAGTTCATTGCTCTGCCTTCTGTGCCCCCTGGGGCAGCAGCATTACCTCTGTGGCCCTCAGCAGTGACCCTGCCCCCTCCACTCTGGGCGGGCCTCCTGGCCCCCTCACTCTGAGGAGGGGCCCCTCACCCTGAAGCCAGGAGATAGTGGCATCCCCTGGACTTATGGTAGGAGTGACAGCTCTTATGATCTCTGAATAGCTTTCATGGTCTCTTTTCCCTCTTCTGGAAGGACAACTATGTTTGAGGCTGGATCCTCTAGTGCCCTGACCTGCAGATCCAGAAATCTGAGCGGCTTCCTTCATTCCATTTCCTCTGGCCCCTTCTGTCCCCACTGGCTGTGCCTTGTTGCCATAGTCCCAATCCTATTCCTGGCTTCAGCAGAGGCGACTGATTAATTCGTGGGTCATCTTTACAGAATGATCATCCAGCCAAATCTTTGGTGTTTCTCCAGAACACGCTTTCTCATGTTTTGCAATATGGATAGGCTGAGGATTTTCCAAATCTTCAAGTTCTGGTTTCCTTTTGCTGAAAAAAATTATTTCAATTCCTCCCCCCCCCCCCGACCCCCCACCCCCATCTCTCACATTTTATTATCAGTGGTAAGGAGGGACCAGGCCGCCCTTCTAACACTTTGCTTAGAAAAAAAATACTCTGCTAACTATCCAAGGGTGACACTCACAAGATCTGCCTTCCGCAAAACCCGGGAATACAAGTCAGCCAAATCCTTTGCTACTTTATAACAAGGATTGCCTTTCCTTCTGCTTCCAAGAGCACCTTGGGCATTTCCACCTGAGATCTTACCAGAAGCATCTCTACTAGTCATACTCCATCAACGTGCTAGTTATCACAATGCTGGATTCTCTGCAGTTTTTCCCCTTCCTAAGCCCTCGTCAGAATGGACTTTGATGTCCATATTCCTGCCAAATGTCCCCTCGAGGTGATTAGGATTTTTCTAGCATGGACCTCAGAACTCTTTCAGCCTCTCCTTACCACCCTTGTTATACTTGTTATAGCAACACCTGTTTTTGCTATTGTACTTTCCATGACTCTCAAAAACAACAACAACAAAACAAAATAAAACCAAAACCAAAACGAATAGGATCTCTCTAACTGTATCTACCCCTAAAGAAATATATTATAAGGAATCAACTTACAGAGAGACTAGCAAGTCTAGAACCTGCAGAGCTGCTGTCCTCGTTCAAGTCTGAAGGCCCAGCAAGCTGGCGTAGAAGCACGAAAAGCCAAAGCCCCACTTCCGAAACTGTCAGGCAAGAGAATTCTCTCCTCCTCCAGGGAAGGTCAGCCTTTGGTTCTATGTAAGCCTTCCACTGACTGGTCCCTCCCACTATGGAGGACAATCTACTTTACTGGTCTACCGATTTCATTCAAAAATACTTTCACAGAAACACCCAGAATAATGTTTGACCTACCATCTGGGGACCCCATGGCCCCCAGTCAAATGGACACATATAATTAGTCATTCCAAGAATCACAGCAGGTGGTACATGTGATCAAGGTTCCATGAGTGTACAGGACCAGCGCAAGGGACTAGCACTAGAGCCAACACTGTGGTTTGCCATTCCCTCATTCCATACCCATTTATTACACACCTACTATAAGCATCTCAGTTATCTATTGCCATGTAACAAACTACCCCAAAACTTGGTGGCTGAAAACTGAAACAGTTTATTTATTTCTCATGATTTTGTGGGTCAGGAATTTGGGCCGGGCTCTGTGGGATGGTTCTTCTAGCTGGCCTTGACTGGAAAGTTCAAGAAGACCCTCTAAAGAGTCTGGTGCCTCAGCTACTCCACGAGGCTGCTCACTCTCCAAGTGCTGTACCATCATTCATCTGTCTACCCACGCTTCTTTACAACTGGATGGCTAGCTTCCCCAAGAATGTTCCAAGAGTGGGGCACCTGAGTGTCTCAGTTGGTTAAGCGACTGCCTTTGGCTCAAGAGATCAAGCCCCAAGAGGAGAAGCAAGCATTGGTCAGATCTATGCTTGCATCACACTTCTAATGTCACATGGGCCAAGGCAAGTCACATGCCCGAGCAAGTCACATGTGGGGTCCCCCGATGTCACAGTCTACCAACAGAGGAGAGAACACCAGTCCTGACTCTTGTCCTCAAAGATCTCACCATCCAGCACTGCTTATTGTGACAAGCAAGCCCCGGAGGGAATTCCTGGCATCTCTGAGTAGAGAGAGCCCCATTTTGTACTGGTCAATGCTTCCAACATCATATGATGCTAAGAGCATTCATAGTTTTATCACTTTTCATGCGTATATTTTTTCCAAATGCATTTTACAGGAAAATATTGCTAATTGTGTATGTTTGTGGGAGGATGTTTTATTACATTCCTTGACATACTAATGTTGCCAGAAGACAGTTTTGGAAATGCTGGCCTGGTGACTCCCAGTAGGGAGGCCCACAGACACGGGTAGGGGGCCCATGGTGGATTGGAGACAGCATGTGCCAGAGGGCGAGAAGGCCCAAGTTTTCTGTGGGACCATCTGTTTCGCATCTATGGCCATGAGTGATGGGAGGAAAGAGTTCAGGGAGCATCATTCCTGTAGCACTCAAATATGGGCTGGAACGCCACCTGTCAGGTGACTCCAGCATGTCCTACTGGGTCGCCCTGTGCCCTCAGTACACCTGGCACCAGAGGGGGTCACATGTTTCACACACCAAACAACACCCATCCCATTACATGTGACCTCACTTCAGAATGACTGGAACATCAGGTGGCAGTTCTCAAGAGCTCGAAAGTTCCATTGCAGAGGCTGGTCTCCGAGGCAGTGTGTGAGAGAGGCTCCCAGCACCCACCAGAGCAAGCGGGGCCACTGGCTAGCAGACCGAACTTGCTCAGGTTGTCTGCAGCAGAATCCCCAGGGGCTTCTAGAAAATTCCAGTGTATTCAGCTGGAAGGAAGCCCAGGAATCTGCAATCTTAACCTCCACCATGGGTCACGGGGTGCTGGTCCCTCACCCGATTTAGAGTTGCCCTGTGGTTATTTCTGAAATAGCTGTATACACTGAATACTGAATACACTGAAAAGTCCCCATGGGGTGAGAACAGGAGAGATCCGCCAACCCCAAGATGGGGCCCTTGCTGGTGTCTGTTGCAGGGAGGACACAGGTGGCCGGCAGCCAGAAGTTCAAGTGGCCTCACACACCACATGGACTTTTTATTTTCAGATGCTCCAGATATATATATATTTCTCTTGCAAGTTCAGAGACAACTTGCCTCTACAGGTTTCCTTCTCAGAACAATCCCCAGAGATTAAATCTGTTTTGAGTTGTATTTTGAGAAAAAGAGGAAATTGGATCCTGGTTTTGGGTGGGAGGAGGGGTGAGAGGAGGAGAAGGGAAGTTCAGAAAGAAGGCAAAAGGCGCAGATTTCCAGAAAGTTCCTCATGCTTCCCCCTCCCTCACCCCGGCCTTTTTTCCCTAAGCACTCTTACCCTATCTAAGATAAAGCCCGGCTCTGGCTTAGACACACCCTCCTCCTTCCCAACCTCCCTCCAAAGGTGCCCACAGCTCTCAGAACTAGGGCCCGGCAGAGAAAGCCACACAGAGAAAGACAAACACCGCATGGTCTCACTTATAGGTAGAATCTGAAGAAAAACAAACAAAAACAAAACCAGAACTCATAGAAACATGGAGAGATCTTTCTTACCCCAAGAAAAAAAAATATGCAGCTATGTAAGGTAACGAATATCAACTAGCCCTATTGTCATAGCCATTCTGCAATCTATCTAGATTTCAAATCACTGGGTGCAACTTAAACACAGCGTGAAACTAATACAATTATATCTCACTCAAACTGGAGAAAAATAAAAATAATAAAAGCGTCGATTCACAGGGAGTTCAAGATTAATTCTAGAGTCAAATATCTGGAATGTAGATATTCTGGATTAGCTCAGCCTTATGCTTTAACAATCAGACAAACTGGGCCTAGCATTGATATCCTCTGAGAAGGCCTT
Organism: Lutra lutra; assembly: GCF_902655055.1. Lineage (NCBI taxonomy): Eukaryota > Metazoa > Chordata > Mammalia > Carnivora > Mustelidae > Lutra > Lutra lutra. Next base: position 76,819,245 of record NC_062286.1, read on the forward strand.
ATTTATGAATTCCAAACTGTCCTCATGATAATGTCCTAATTCCTGTGACAATATTCTTATCAAGTTGCTTATGTACCTTCACATCTGCGTTTGTGTTTGTATTAGGTGAGTCCTTCCCACACTTAAAAAAAAAAAGAAAGAAAGAAAGAAAGAACCAGGGCTTGCAGCTCAGCAGTTCCCAGCTCTGCCTGCAGCCCTCCCCTTGGACCTTCTGCCCAGAACCCAGGCCTCAGGCCCCAGGCCCCAGGGCCCCTGGTCTGACCACACACTTCACACTAGCGGAGAAGGACATCAGAGTGTAATGTTTAACCTAAGAGCTAAGAGGTGGTTCAGGCAGTGTGGGTGGGACCACACTTGGGGGGAGGTGTCTTCCCAAGGGGTCCCAAGGCAGACACAGCCCACCCAGGCACTGACCCACAGCCCATCACGTTTCTACCTGCTTTCTCCCCAGTTCTGACGCTGGCGTCTCTACAGACGTTCCTTTTGCTCCTCAGCGCCTCAGTCTTCTGACGTGTAAATGGGCATAATAACAGCAGCTACCTGATGGGTGGCTTTGAGGGTTGAATGAGGTGGTGTCGGCAAGGCACAGAGCACACAGTCCCTGGGGGATAGTTAGCACGCACTCAGTGCTGGTGATCGAGGCTGTCGCTGCCACCACCACCGTCACGGCCATCACCCTTGGGGGTGACAGCTCTCCCGAACCCAGCCGTTGGGTAATCAATCGGTTGCATTAGCCAGATGGGAAGAAACAAAAATCTTTGGGAATGCTTTCAGGGCGGTCGTTGGGTGTTTTTTAGCTGCTGGTGGAAGCACAGTTGGGAGAAGTTTTCGCAGAACTGCCTGGGACATCTGGGGCTCAGGATGAGCACCCAGATACGGCAGGGCCGGGGGTGCAGCTGAAGTTGGCTGCGTCCCCTCTGCCTTGAGCCCGTGTGCCTGATTCACGCTCAGGTGGGAGTGTGTGTGGCCTGTGGTATGTACACTGGGCGGGGCTGCTGAGTGCAACGTTTTCATGGTGGAAAGTCCTGATGGGGTGCTGTCTGGCAGAGGTTTCAAGTTAGTTTTGGTTCCTGCTTGTTGTCCTCAAAGACCAAGCCTTTTCCTGACAGGTTTGGATCCTTGTGAGGCGGATCTGTGAGCTCTGGGGAGACACTCGCTCAGGGGCCCCTTTCTCCCCACTCACCAGATGCCCAGAGGCCCTGTGGGATGAAGGGGGCTGGAAGGGATGACTTGGCCCACCCCCCCCCTTGTGGACCCCTGTCCCAGGGAATCAGACTCGGGTTGCTCCTGTGAGAGAACTCTGCACAAGAGGAAAGCTGCCACCCCTCAAAGGCCAAGGGCCCTGGGTCCCCTAAGCCCACCCAGGGAGGGTGCAGAGAAGGACCCCGAAGAGCTTTTAGAGAGGCCTGCCTCGGGGTAACCAGTCTTGGGACATTCTTAACCCCAACCAAAGTCGGGGGCACCTTTCATAGCCTCCACCTCTGCATGGGGGCCTGGATAACAGCTGTTCCCAGCTGAAAGCTCCCGCATGCCCCCCACCCAGGCAGTCCCCAGGAGACATGGAGCAGCTTTGATGAAGCCTATCAAAGCATTCTTGTGCTTACAGCTGTTTCCTGGGAGGGCAATTAAAGCCTCAATACCCCCCCCCCCCCCCCCCCCGGTCTATTTAAGGGGCTGATGGCTGGTACTCCACCCTCAGCCCTGAGGGAGGTCTCTTACCAGGCAACATGGCGGTGGTGGTGGGGGGGGTGCTGCGGGGAAGGACTTGTACAGAGCCAGAGGCAGTTGAGAACCTCTGACCATTAGGACTGGAAGGAAACACTCATCCCCATTTTACAGATAACTAACCTGAGGCCAAGCTACCCCTTGCTCCCAAAGGATTTCCCCACACAGCACCCACTTCCCCATGGGTCCTCTAGACAGGCTCCAGCTCCTCCTCCTCTGGCTAAGATCAGCCTCCTCTTAGAGAAGGCTTGACCAAGCAGTGGGGGAGGCTCAGGGGACTGAAAAGGCCATGGGGAGGGGAGGCTGTTCTGAAATGCCAGCTCTGTCCCCTTCCCCTGCAGCCATTACCCACTTCGTGGCCACTATTTTAATACTCAGTCTGTGAATTTATTTAAATCAGGGTTTCTTAACCTCAACACTATTGACATTTTAGGCTGGCTATTTCTTTGCCACGGGGCTGTCATGGGGCTGTGTTGTAGGTTGGTTTGCAGGATCCCTGGTCTCTACCCACCAGACACACCAGTGGCACCCTCCTCTAGTCATGACAAACAGAATTATCTCCAGACATTGCCAAATGTTTCCTGGGGGCAAAACCATGCCTGGCAGAGAATCACTGATTTATGTGGGCTTCAAGGAGCATGTATGATCTTGTCAGTGGTACAGGGAAGGAGGTGACATAGGTATTTCCTCCTGTGGCCTGGAGCACCTGTGGGGCAGATAGAACAGCAAATGTACCCAGGACACAGCGGATCGGGCACAAGGTTGACATCAGCGGGGCGGGGGAATTGAAGCTGGGATCCATCCAGGAAGGCTTCCTGGAGGAGGAATGCCATCTTGACCTTATATAGGCAGTCTGGGAAGATCACAGTTTGAGAGAAAAGTCTTAAAAACAGTGAGCAGAACCCAGGGTGGGGAGTGGGAGAGACTTTCCAGGGAGAGGTGGCCACAGCCCGTTGGATCTCAATCTGGGGGATGTTATGGAGGGCTGCCTTCCTCCAGAGCAGGCCCTCAAGGCCCAGGCAGGGAAGATGCTGGCAAGGAAGGGGCGGGGGCAGATGTGGGAAACAGCGGCATGTCTGTTCTGGAAGGCCAGTGAGGGGTTTGCTTCTCCCTGAATCGGCAGCACCCGTCGCAGAATCAGGTCAAGGAGACGCGGAGACAAGGAAGCTGCTGCTGGGGAGATAAGGCCTGGTAAGAAGGCGGGCAGCCCTGGGCTCTGCAGCGCTGTGACGACTGTGTCTGGATGGTGAGGCTGCCGATGAGGGGTCCAGCCCAAGCGCAAGCAGGGGACCAGCACCCCCCTTTGTTTCTCAGCGTCCACCCTCCACTGAAGTCTCCCCAGAGGGTCCATGGTTGGAAGTAGCGGGCGGTGGGAGGGAGCCTTAATCAAGGGCTAGCGGCGGGGCTTGGAGCACACCATTTCCGACTCCCTGCCGAACTGCGGACCTTTCTCTCCTGAAGAGATTTCGGTGATTTATGGGAGAAGAATGGTGAATTCACTGGCCCAGGAAGCTCCCTTCTCAGACAGAGGCGCTGGCTCCCCACCACCAGCCTGGGCTTCCTGAGCCATGGGTGCATGTTGACCCTCAGCCTGAGCTCCCTGAGGACACAGACCAGGCAATCCGGGTGGTCATCTTAGGGAAAAGCCCAAGTGCGGGGCTGGTGCTGCCCACAGGGAGCTTCAGGGATGACTCTCCAGCAGGGGGCACTGTGGACTCACACAGGGGTAGGGCCGCTGGAAGGGTGCAGGCGGGACTCACCTCCCTTACCTCCTGTTGTGTCCTGTTCTGTGCCCCACCACCCAAACACCTCAGCCAGGCTTGCCTGCCTTGAGCACAGCAGGGTCTCCAGCTCCTCACATCTTCCCAGGCTGACCCCGTTCTTCTCCCTTCCTCCAGATGACGAAGAAGGAGAAGGAATTATTGTGCCCATTTTGCAGATGAGGAAGCTGAGTCATACAGAGGCAAGAAAGACGGGAAGGGATGGGAGCAGGGCTCGGTACAGATGACCCGCTGTACCAGCCTGCCGGTTCAGCACTGCATTCCCTGTGTGGTTGGGGGCACATTTCCGGGGCCTTGTTAAACAAGCCACCGCACCTGCAGTGCGGGACGTGAACAGAGCAGGCCACGCTGAGAGCAGGCTGACAATAGTCTGACACTGAGCACTGCAGCCCCGTGTGGACAGCACTGGGCAGTGGCCAGGGGGTGGGGGTGGGAGGAAAGGACTGTCCTGGGAGGAACTGTGGGGAAAAGGGAACCAGGCAACCTTGCCCAAGACCTTATCAAGGTGGGGAGAGCAGACAGCCAGAAAGGGGATGAGCAGAGGTGTGTGAATAAGGGCAGAGGGGACAAAGGGGCTGAGCTGAAGAACTCTAGGGAAGAGACGGGGAGGGCTGAGGTGTCAGCACTTTTTCCCTTGTCCTGGTAATTAGTAACAACAGTGGAAACCATCTGTACCATTTGCTACATGGTTATGGTGTGCCAGGCTCTGGGCCAAGCAATGACTGACTCAGTGACCCATCCTGAGAAGCAGGTAATGGTATTAACCCATTTGACAGATAAGGGAAGGAAAGTTCAGAGATAAATAACTGTCTGAAGTCCCCAGTGGGAAAGGGGCAGAACCAAATACCACCCAGGCCTGCCTGGCACGTGTTCTCTTGGTGGAATCAGGGTCCAGGAAGAGAGAAGATAAAGATGAGTCTACAGGTGGGGAGCACTGCAGGGCAGTGCGCACTCACTATGCAATGAACAGAGTAGAGCTGGGAACTGGGGAAGGAGCAACCCACATGTACATGTGCTGTCTGGGAGGCTTCCTGGAGGAGGAGGTTACTCTCTAGGCTGACAAGGAAGCGAGGGGCAATCTCAGCAGCTTGAGCAAACCTAAGCAAGCACTTCCCAAAATCCGCACGTCTGTCTGGTTGGTCCATATCCCGCAGTGCGGGGCCCTGAAGCCAGGAAGACTGGCGGGAGCCACCTCACCGGGAGGGGAGGGTTCCACTGCATCAGCAGAGTCCCCCGTGGCATCCATGGGGAGGATGGCTCAGGAGGTGTGACTGATTATACTGCCTGTTCTTTTTTTTTTTAAAGATTTTATTTATTTATTTGACAGAGATCACAAGTAGGCAGAGAAGCAGACAGAGAGAGAGGAGGAAGCAGGCTCTCTCTGAACAGAGAGCCCGATGTGGGGCTCGATTCCAGGACTCTGGGATCATGACCTGAGCCAAAGGCAGAGGCTTTAACCCACTGAGCCACCCAGACACCCCTCTACTGCCTGTTCTTAAGGAAAGAGATGAGTATCTAAACTAGTACAGAAACGGAGCGGAAGAGGGGGAGAGTAAAAACTCAAGATACCAAAGTGTTAGAATCCACCAGATGAGAGACCTAATCAGATGTGGTGGACAGAAGGCAGCGGTCAAGGATGACTCAGCCTCCGGCTTGCGTGATGAGGAGTCTTAACTGTGAACTACGATCTAGCACCCAAGCGGAGAGAGGGCTACTGAGAAAGACAGGTTGTCTAGCATAAATGAGTCTGAGATATGTATGGATATGTAAGTGGGAGTGAGCTTCGGGTTCAGGATTAAAGAGGATACAGTCTCACGCTACAGCCAGACTCAGGCCGTACTCTCCAACTGAGGAAAGCAGTCTCAGTTGACTAGAATCTGAGCTCACACTGTGGCCTAGGAGGGAAGGACTACAGCAGAACGCCAATAGACTGCACTGAGGATTCTGTATTCTCAAACTTAAAAAAGGATCCGGGGGTCTTAGGTGACCACAGGCTAAGTTCAGCAATGGTACCCATCATTCTCAAGGTGTGCAGTTCCCTGACAGCATAAATAAGAACTCAACTCAGGGCTTAAAGGGAAGCTAAAAGATTTGAGAGTAGATGGAGTCAACCGATTTAATGTTCTTAAATTATTGAGGTGTGGCTTCTTCTCTGAAACTCTTCCTGACTCCCTTTTCCCTTCTCTGCAGGACCTCCCACCCCCACCCACCTCTTGGCTGGCTAGTGAACACTGCTAAGCACTTTCACATTTATTATCTCATTGAGTCCTCAATGGTTTCCTCCATTTGACAGGTGGGGAAAGAGGCCCGAAGAAACTGGGGTGCGTAGGGCTGAGCCTGGGCTTGCTCCTCCGTGCCTCCCTCTGGGCTCACCCCCTTCTTACTTGGAATAGCCAATGCTTGGGTGTGGAACAGCCAGGTCAACTAATGGCCTTGTGTCCACAAGAATGAGTGGGGGAGAGCCAGCCATGGCCCAGGTATGCTATCTGCTTTCAGGATCTGCTCAGGAGCAGCTGGGGGTAAGAGGAATGACCTCAGTGGTAGGTTTTGGGGTTTTCTGTTTGTTTTTCCTTTTTCCTTCTAAGAACATTCATTTCGGTTACCCAGCTAGCATAAGAGTGACTGGTGTTGAGCAACCTCCCCCTGCCCTGGCCTCAGGCAGTGACATTTGGGGACTGTCTCCTGGGGCCACAGAGGATGCTACTTGGGCAGTTCAGAGGGCTGGCTCTTCTCCCTGCCTGGCCCCACCCACTTCCCCCGCAACGCCTCCCTCCCTGCCAAAGTTCAGGCAGCCTCCCATCAAGGACTGAGGTCCTGCCCCTGTGGCCTGAGCAGAGTGACTCCTGCACCTCCCTGCCTCACCCCTCTCACCCCTGGGCTATCCACCTCAGATGGTGGGGAGGGGCCGGCGGGTGGCCGGACCCAACCCTTCCTTCTCAGCGCCCCCTGGCCAGCGGAGACCAGGCTGAGGCTGACACAGAATGGGCTGTATCTCTGGTCCTTCCTGCTAGGACTCTGCTGACTCCATGGCTCCTTCCGTGTGCCACTGAGCACAGGGAGGCCCTGAGAAGGGTGACAGAGAAGGGAGGCCAGAGAGAATACTAGGCAGGGATGGAGGAGGAGGAAGGGGAGGAGGAAGACAGGCTTCTGCTCCCAGGAGGCAGCTCCCCAGGGTGGGGTTGGGGCAGCAGCAAGGAGCCAAGGCCTCTGAGGGAGCTGGGTCCCAGGACAGAGGGTCTGGACAGGGAGGCAGGAAGAAGGCCAGCAGGGCAGCCTAGTGGAGCCCTGGAGAGCCTTGGATCCCAAAGACCCATCATGGAGGCTCGGAGGCAGAGAGCCCTGCAGGAGACAGAACTTAGAAACACATGCCTGAGCCAGCAGAGGGCTGGACTGGGGGACCACACCCCAAGGATGCAGACTCCAGAAAGTATTTCCTAAGAGGTAAACTGAGGCCCCTGTCCAGCGAATCAAGAAACTAGGACAAGCACCTTGAGGCTAATAGCCACGTGACTGAGGGTCCCGGTTTACCCGCTCTTGTAGCTTCTGGCAAGAGACCTCCACCGCCTTCCCTTCCAGGATGTGCCAGCCCGAGGGCTGCAGTGCCGAGAAGGAGACAGGGCGGTGGTGATGTCAACCAGGGAATTAAGTAAGCATCGGAGCTGATAACATCACCCCAAAAGGCTTGCTGTGGGCAAGGTGACTCATCGAGGACAGGCCCCACAATCATAGGGTGATTGTTGTTGTGCCCAGTCTGTACGACAGGGGAGGAAGAAGGCGGCCGGGACAGGCTCTTCATCGAGTCCTCTGCTCAATGGAGAAGTCTCAGAACACAATGTCCTCCGCCTTCAGAGTTCACTGCTAGCTCAGGAAACAGCCCTCCCTCCCTCCCGCTGTTGTGATCATCTCTGTCCGCAGCCTTTGGTGTGTGCTTGTGGGGTGTGTAGGGGTGATTTCCCCACCCGCGTACCCCTGGGTCCTCCAAGTACTAGAGATTGCTAACAGCAGAACAATCGCTCCCGCACCACCCCACCCCCACCTTGACAACTGTCTGTGGAGACAATGCCACCGGATGGCAAACTGCTAACCGCGACCACGTGGCGTCCTCATGGTGGGTACAGCCTGTTCCTCCTGCGGCAGGCACCTGTAGAGCTGCCTCGACTCATCACTCCCTCACCCCCTTGGGTCTGCTGAGGGGGCCAAAACTCTTGTGTTCTTCCCACCCCCAGGGTCGTCATGTATTGTTGTCCAAGTTGAGAACTGCACAACTGGGGAGGGGGCTCTCACCACTTTACAGTCTGTGTGCCAAACCTAGTATCCGTACATGCTGGCCTGCCCCTTCTCTTCTCTAAATTACTTCTCACTCCCCTCTTGCATCTAGAATTATGTATCTAGCTTGCCTTTAATAAGTTCATCTTCACACCAAACTTTCCCCCATAAAACAGAAGCATCGTTCTTGGCCACCTGACTCCGTTCATTCATTCACTCCACACAAAAATTGTTGAGTTTGTGCCAGGTACTGTCCTATGCATGGGAACAAGACAGACCCTCCCCGAGCTCGAGGAGCTCACATTCTAATTGGGGGAGGGGTGAGGGAACAAGAAATAAATAACGTGATTCATAAAACTGCAAGAGACAGTAAGTGCCATGAAGAAAAATGAAGCCAGGCCAGTAGATGGAGGATGATAGAACCCTCCTTCATCTAGGACTGTCTGGAAAGACTTCTCTAAGGAATTGGCCTCTGAGTGGAAATCTGGAGGCAGTGAAGGAAGAAGCTTTCCTGGCAGAGCCCCTCCCACCGGGCATCCAATGCCAAAAGAAAGTTCCCCAATCCTGCCTGGTTCTGCCAGCAGCCTGGGGCACTGCCTAGGGCACTCACTTCCCAATGCTGGGTGTCGACTTCCTCCTTGACAAACAAGAGACCTAGCTGCACTGGCCTTCCAAGGGCTCCTCCAGCATGAAGTCTGTCACCTGTAGGCATAGGGAACTTCATGACAGGAGCCTGCCTTGGAAGGCCAGCTGGGTCACCTACAAGCTGTGTGACCTCAGGCAGGTTACTTGGCCTCTCTGAGCTGTTTTCCTTATCCATAAAATATTCACTTCAGGGTATTGTGAAGGATTAAATGAGCTCGTGGATATGAAACCCCCTTGTATACAGTAGGTGCTTAATAGATATCTTCCAGGGCCACACTTGAGAGATGTGAGGCAGTGTCGGGGAGTAAAGAGGTGCTGTCGACGGGGTTGCCCTTCATTAAATGAGACTGGAGAAGGCAATGCGGACCTGAAGACACGAGGTTCTGTTGGCTGCCCAGCTGTGCAGAGAGTAGCTGTGGGAACCCCAGGCGGGACCCTACCTCACAGATCCAGGGCCTGAGTGAGAGATGGGTGGGGGCGACAGGCAGGGTCTTGGACTCCCCACCAAGGTCAGTCAGCAGGTGAGGCGGCGGGGCGGGGAGCTGTGGTGTGGTGCGGGCCCTTGAACTGTCAACTTCCTCTGGGGCCCAGGGTGTACTCAGCCAGTCCTCTCTTCCTTCTTCCTTCAGTCAAGCTCCGTTTGGGGTGAGCACCGACCCTAAGGCTTCAGTCATCAGGACCCCTTGTCAGCTCCCAGGACTCCCAGTTCCTTCCAGCCCCCCCTCAGCAAGAGCTCCTTCTCATGAAGCCTGCCGTGAGTCGAGGCTCCTGGACACCTCTGGAAGCCCAGCAAAAGCAGGACCTGCCAGCCAGGGGAGGTAGCTGTGACTGGCTGCCAGGGCCATGCACTCTTCATCCATGACCTCCCCTGACATGCGACCCGTGGTGTAGGAGTTTTATCCCCTCTCCTACTTGAGGAGCCAAAGGCCCTGGGAAGCTGGAGCTGTGCGGGCTCAGGAAGCAGGTTGACAGGCATTCCTACTGCGGGAGATGGCCTGAAGGGCGCCCTCCAAGGCCAAGGGGCTTAGAGAACGGGGAGGCCGCTGGGGGCGATAAGCCTGAGGGTGGGAGATTGGGGGATTGCTGTCCTCCAGGTAGCTGCATGCTGAGGTGTGAGCCCCTTTCCCAGGCCCACCAGCTGCCTGGCCCTCTAGCGTCTCCAACAAGCTCCTGGTGGGTCTGAAAGCCACTGGCTCGGTCTGGGGGGGCCAGCCCTGGGCTGCAAGTCCCAACCCAGGCCGTTTCTCAGGCCCTCCTGGCTCCAAGGCAGGAAACCATCAGAGCATAGCTCACATCTGATGACTTCCCTGCACAACAGGTGCTGGGCTAAGCACTTTGCATATATGAACCTACTTCATCTTTACAACAGCTCTGCCAGGGAGGAAATTGGGGCCCAGAGAGCTGAAGTGACTTGCCTAAGGTCTTGCAGAGCTGACATTCAACCCAGGAGGCCTGGTTCTGGAGGCCACACTCATCTCCCCCTCCCAGTGGGGATTCCTGGAGCAGCAAAGGTGCAGGCGCACGGGGGTGGGAGGGTGGAGGGGGTGGGGAGGGGGTGCTGGACCTGGCAGGAGCTGGGGGACCATGGCAGTCTAGCCACTATGGGTGCTATGGAGCCCAAGAGCAACACCCCACAGAGTGCTGAGTGTAGGCCCCTGCTCCAGGGATGTGGTTTTGACAGGAGAAGCCAAAAGAGGTTCTTCCCTTTCCCCAAAAGAAAGAACTGGTGAATGTGGCTGCGTAGCCAGGCTGGGTGGGCACAAAGCATTAAAGGTAGCAGCTCCCATGTGGGGGAGGGAGCTCTCAGCCTCTTCCTCTGACCCCCCCTCCCCAACTGCAGCAGGGTCGGGTGCAAGGTCTGGTGCTGAGACCTAAGAGCAGCCCGTCTGCTGGGCCACCTGGCCGTCCCCTGTGTGTGTGTCCCCGCGTGTGCATGGGTGTGGAGGAAGGGGAGGACAAGGGGCCTCTGCCTGTGCTTGTTTGCAGGGGAGACTGTCCCCCACCCCCACCTGCCTCTGCAACCGCAGAAAACAGGACACTGTCTCTAATCTGCACCTCTGGGGCCTCGAAACCACAGCCACGTCAGCGGTGGTAGGTGGTGGGGCCACAGAGGCTGGCTGTGCAATTGTACGCCAATACGCATGTCCGGGGCCAGCATGGGCGGGGGCAGGAGGCTCCTTGGCCCAGTGGCCTCCCCCGACCCAGGAAGGTGGATAGGGTAGAGAGAGCTGGATCTCCCCCACTGGGCAGGCACAGAGTCCAGCTCTCTGACCACAGGCCCGGGGGGAGGAGCAGCCACCTCTCCCACAGGTTCTTTTTGCTCTCATAAGCCATGCCACCAACCACAGCAAATGTCTGTGGAGCGCCTCAAATGGCCCCACACGGTTCCAGGCACTTGGGAAATATCGGGGAATACCACAGAGATCCCAGCCCTCCCAGGGCCAATATTCTCGGAGGGGACACTCAGTAGACAGCACAGACTCTGTTGTGTGCAAGCGGGTGATGGGTGTGATGAGACCTCGAGGAGGCAGAGCAGGGCCAGGAGATGGTCAGGAGGGTGCTAGGAGGTGGGGGTGGGTGGGTGGTGCCTGCTCACAGGCCACAGTATGAAATTGGGTGGACCAGGTAGGCCCCATTGGCAAGATGATAGGTTGACAAATGCTTGGAGAGGGAGAAGCCAAGCAGGTCTGGGGAAGAACATTCCAGACAGAAGAAAGGACTAGAATAAAGACCCTGAGGCTGGAGTGTGCCTGGGCCAGGACTGAGGGAAGGGAAGGCCAACCTGGAGGATGGAAGTGTCCCCATGCCTCTAGGCACCTCCTCACCTTGCTCCAGGCAAGGGTCCAATTTCCAGTGAGTTAAAGGAAAAGGATCGTCTGGTACCTGTAGGGGAAGCCAAAGGGCTCTCAGAAGAACCAATGTCTGGGGAAGAAGGGATCAGAGAAGGAAAGGGGCTTAGACCAGAAAGAGCCTAGGAATGCCCCGGGGCTGGAGCTATGGAGGAGGCCTGAGGACCCTGGGCCTCCTAAAGGGAGAGTGGGAGCAGAAGAGGCCAAGTTGCCCTGGGGCCCACAGACCTCCCTAAGTGGGGTCAAGTCTCTGGGGTCTCAAGGCTCCAACCAGTGGCCCCTGAGAGAGCACTGAAAGAATGTAGTGCGGACTTCCAGCTTCCCACCAGGAGGGTCAGTGGGCCACCCTCAGGGCAGAAGGAAGCCTGGGGGTGCAACCACTCTGCCCCACCTGCCTCGGCCAGCTAGAGGCCACCAGGCCTGCAGGCCAGACCCTTTGGAGGTCAGTGTCCCTCCCTCCATTAAAGAAACCCAAAGGGGAGGTGGAGGGAGGGGCCATTGATCTGGGGGAGACAGCTGAAGGTTGACTAAGGGAGGGGTAGGCACGCAGGCCTGCGCTGCCCCGAAGTCTAGGAAATGGATTCCCCTCTAAAGCAGGCAGACCACCAGCAAAGGACTGGAGGTTGGAGTGCTCCTGCGGGGCAGTGGGAGGTTGGGAATCAGTAAGGGGAGGAGGTGGGCATGGCCTGTGTGTTTTAGGATGGGAGCAAAACTGAATGGGTGGAGGGGAAAGAGAACACCTCCATATGCACACGTGTGTTTTGCACACACACCTGTGCACCTCACATGCTCACACACACTCAGGCCCCACAACCCCCTCTCACGTAGGTTCTCAGAGCCAGGGACATGCATGGACACCTTCACACAGCCAAAGTAACACTCAGACACCAGGGACATTCACGGTCACGTAAAGCACATGAGCATGACAAGAGTCTCACACAAACTTACACACTCTCATAGACACGGATTGGTTCCCCTGGGCACCGGAAGTACATGGGCCCTTTGGAAATGGGGGGGGGGCAGGATGAAGATGTGTCTAAGAGACATAAAGAGAACACAGAACGGAAGGTGGCAGTGGGTCACAGATGGAGATCAAGGGATAAATAAGAAGACCCAGAGAGAGGCACCTGGGTGGCTCAGTTGGTTAAGGGCTCCATTCTTGATTTCAGCTCAGGTCATGATCTCCTGGTCAGTAGATTGAGCCCTGCAGCCCTGCTCTGCACTGGACCCTGCTTAAGATTCTCTCTCTCTCTCTGTCTCCTTCTGCCCCTCCCACCTCTCCCTTTGCCCCTCCCCACCTCTCAAGTCCTAGCCTGAGCTCTTTTTCTCTTAAAAAAAAAGACAACCCAGAGAAGGCATGTCATAGATGCACCCACAGGCAGACCACACATATCCCATTACCAGTCAGCCTCAGACAGATCCCACAGCCTCCCTGCCTGCCCAGGGACCCCAGTTAGCAGCTCTATGACATTGCGCAAGTCACTCAGAAGATTTCCTCTTTGAGAGTTCAATAATACCTGCTTTCCATACTAGATTAATTTACTGAGAGTTGATAGGTACATCCCGCCTGCTGACCTCCAGGAAACCATTCAGAATCCGGCCCTTTCTCCCACCTGTACCACGACTGCCCTGGCCAGGCCACCATCCCACTGACCTCCATCCCCCTTCCTTGCCCCCACTGCAACCAACCGCTACCCTCTCCTCCAAACCTGCCTCTGTGTTTTTATCTCCTCCATAGTAAAAGGCAGGATCTTCCCTATGGCCCATGAGGAACTACCCTCACTCTCCTGCGGCTCTCAGCTCCAGGCACCTGGGGCGCCCTGACTATTCCTCAAACACCCCCGTCATCCCCTCTTCGAGACTTGGTGCCGGGCCCCTCCCTCTGCCTGGAATGTTCTTATGGCCCCACCTTCAGGATTGACTTGGAGGACTTGGCCACACAGCACAGCCCCTCCGTAACATAGTCTATCCCCTTCTCCAGCTTTTTTCTTCTTAGAATCTCTCACCATCCGAACACCACCGACTTAACGGCAACCCTTGCCTGTCTCTCTAATCAAAATGTAAACTCTGTGGGGACAGGGGCTTTTGTCTATTGTATTCTCTGCACCTAGGGCAGTACCTAGGTCATAGGACTCCAGAGATAACTGAATGAATGAATGAATGGATGGATGGATGGAAAGAGATAGTGAATAGGTAAGCGTTTATAAGGCAAGATTAAAGGGGAGCAGCCAATCCTGAATGTGCTGTCCTCCCTGTTCTGAGAATTGCAACCACAATGTTCCTTTATTCTCAAATGACCCTGGGAAGTAAATAGAATTATTCCTGTGTTATAAATGAGAAGCCTGAGGAGGAGAAAGGTTTTGACCTATGGCTGTTGAATATTGCCCTCAAGGATGGCCACCAACAGTTCCTCTCATCGCTGTATCAAATATTCCCTTTAAGACGTGGAGTTTCGGGGGGGCTGGGGGGCAGGCTCAGTCAGTGGAGCTTGGGACTCTGGATCTCAGGGCTGTGATCTGTTTGTTAAACAACAACAACAACAACAATAAAAACCAGACCTGGGGGTCTGTTTCCCTCTCTCACCCCCTTGACTCTGAACTGGCCTTGTGACAATGCTTTGGCCAATAGAATGTGACCAAAGTGATGCTGCGTGGGTTTTGACCCAAGTCTGCCCTAACTTAAGAGACCTGGCCCCTGGGTCAGCTACATCTGCAGAATCCAGAGAAAATGAAAACGTGGTGCTTCTTGTTGATAAATTTAAAAAAAAAGTCATTAAAAATACTAAAATAGAAAGCTCTCCTTTCTTCCATAGTCTCTCCCTCAAGTCATCATGGTATTCTTAAATTTTTAAATTTAAATTAAATTTAATTAACATGTAGTGTATTATTAGTTTCGGAGGTAGAGGTCAGTGATTCATCAGTCTCATAGAACACCCAGTGCTTGTTACATCACTTGCCCTCCTTAATGCCCATCACTCTGTTAGCCCATCCCCACAACCCCCTCCCAACATCATGGAATTTTTTTTTGCTACTTAATGTTGTTCTAAGAAAAAAAAAATTAATTTACATATTAGCATGAATTTTAATGTTCAGCTTTACATTATTGTCAGTTTCAAATGCAAATGTAAGAGCATTTAGCTCATATGTGGAATCACAAATATTATGCAATTCATAGTCATATATTCATATGCATATAATATATATGTACTTGGTTGTTACCAGAACTCTGGAAACACTGCACAAAATACTGCATAAAACTAACTCAGCTTTAGTACTTTTTTTTTTAATGTCTTTACTTTTATTTGCATTTATTTTATGTTCAACTTATTCCCAGTCATAAGCCTTTGTCTCTTCAGTTTCTTTTGGGATAGCTTTTTCTTCTGTGCTGTCTCCTCTCCTGCTTTGGGAGGAATCTGGTCCTGCATTTATTTACAGAGCAGCACACACTGTTTCTGTAAGTGACATCTTTCAGACACACGATGACTTTTCACAAATGCATATCCAGGATGGCCTGGGCAGTTTCTCGGATGTTCTTGATTTGAGAGATTTGACTCTCCCCACCCATTTATGTGATTTCATGGAGTTTTCTGGGTCAAGCCAATAGGGGACCATTTTCAGAGATCACTGCAGGCTCCTTATGGGAAGGGCTTCTCTTCATGGCATGCACACATGCCACCAACATCTTCTACCTTCAACTTGCTGATGAGTGAGGAAGAACTGAAAGGAAAAGGAAAAGGGTCCACATAGGGACAGGGAAGCAGAGAACAGGGCAGACACATGAATTGTACGGGTCTCCTTCACTTGTGCGTATGCTGCATCGTCCCATCTGACTTCACTTCCAAAACACACACTATGTGGAGAACAAATGAGCTGTCCCACCAAGCCCAGCCCAAATTTTAGAACTATGAGCAAATAAACAGGTACTGTTTTAAGCCACTGAGTTTTGTGGTGGCTTGTTACACAGCCGCCGTTGACTGTTACAATGGTTGCAATCACGCTGTTAGTGTGATTCGGGACTGTGGTTGAACCCACGTCAGTCTGCTTCTCAAGTGCATATTCCTCTGTGTCCCACCCAGGCTTCCTTACAAATGTTTCATAATATAACTCCTATTTTTCTTCTTGGAGAGTTTAGGGTTGAGGTGGGGGGCAAAGGTTACTTAACTGCAACAAATCAAAATTATTATTAGAGCTTGGAAGAAGCCACATCTGGACTCGATGTGGGGAACAGGGAACTGGTGGGCGGGTCAGGATTGAGAACAGGCCTAGCCTCTGTCCAGGGTGAGCCTGGGCCCAGTGGGGTGCTTGGACATCTGTTTTCCATCCTGATTCAGTAAATAAAACTGCTTTCCTCTGCTGACCCTACAGGAAATGGGAGTCAGAAGTTCAGCTGGCCAGGAGTGGACCTCTCCTCTGATAGAAGCCCTCCCACATGCCTGGACAAGATGCAGAACGCAGGACCTATGCAATTCATGTTGCAGAGAAAGGAAGACATTCTTAGGGTCTCCTGTGGTCAAGGAATCAGACTTTCCACATTTAACCAATGGCTGTTGTCCCTGCCGTCAGCTATAAGCATATCGGATTATTATGTCAGGCGTTTATTCTTTTGATCCCATGGTTCATGTACTAGTAAAGATGTTTTCAGTGGCCAGAAACAGAATTTCTATTCAGTTGGCTTAGACAATAAGGAAAGTGTATTATCTCACAGAACAAAAAGTCCAGAGGAAGGGTAACTTCAGCAGAGCTGCAGCTCAACATCATCATCAAGGACTCAGGCTATTTCCTCTTTTCCTTCCCCTCTGCCATTCTCAGCATATTGCCTTGTCCTTGGCTAGCGGTCACAAGATGGCTGCCGCTACCCCAGACATCACATTGTCACACAATGTCCATAATGGTAAAACAAATCAAAACAAACAAACAAACCAAAAAAAAAAAACACAAAAACAACAACAACAAAAAAAAAAACAAAAAAAACCCAAGCCAAACTCAGGACACACTTCACCCTGTGTCCCCTTTTAAGACCCAGGAAAATTTTTCCCTGAAGCTCCTAAGAGACTGTCCCTCACTGCTCACTGGCCAGAATTGAGCCACATCCCATGCCTGAATCTATCCCAAGAAAGGGGGATAGTTCCACTATTAGTGCCACAGTACTAACCCTGAGTCCAGAAGGAGATGGACAAACACCTAGAACAAACCTGAGCTCAGGGGGTACTGGGGGGGGGGGTAGCAGGAGGTGACTGATCAGCCGGGAGGCAACCACAACCAAGCCCGAGTGCTGCAGCTCATTTTTTTGGACCTGAATTTTTTTCCTGGTGGGGGATGAAGGGAGGATTGGTGTTTATGAAGTGAACCAGGCCCCCCAGATTCTATTACTTGTCCAAACTCCCTTACAAAGTACTTACAAGGAGTATATGTTACTTAAAGTACATGCCGGAAGCATATAAAAACTCAGGGACAGAGGCAGAGGCATTGGTCCATCATCTGAGCATCTGTTTAGGTTCTTAAGAGCCTCATTGTTAGAGTTAGGCCCAGGTGTAAATTCTGGCTCTTTCCCCTTCTGTTTTTCTGATCTTGTACCAATTAATTCATCTTTCTCTATATGTACAATGAGGATAACAATATCCACCCCCAGAATGTTTTATTAACCAATACACTGTGTGACATATCCAAGAAGGTCAAAAAATATCGTGGGTGGATGGAACCGTGTGACCCAGCTCAGCTCTCTGCTCCTACAAAGGCACTCCCACCCTCCTTCAGCTCATCTCCCTCCTCCCAGCCCCATTCTCAGGCTCCAGGCTCACTGCTCTCACAGCCCTATGGCCCCTCACCCACAGCACTTCCTGCCTGGGCTGTCCCACCTGATACCTAGACAGGGTGTCCCATCCACATTCCTGATCAGGAAACCGGATTCCTCCATGGCTGCCTATCTCCACGGGATCACGGCCCAGGTCCCGATGTGTCCACACTCCAGGTCCCAGCACCTTTCCATTCCCATGAGACTGACTTCTCTGTATTTACTGGTCAGGGCTCCTGCTTGCGAGCAATGGAAAGCTCAGGGACTCCTCAAGCCTGCTGCAGAGCCAGGTGCAGGAGTCGGAGGGACTGGACTGCAGCCAGAACCTCAGCCCAAATCACAGCTCCAGGCCAGAGCAGGGAGGACCGCAAGGGCCTCTGTAGCTCCACTGCTCCCTGAAAACTCTTCCTGCTGCCGCTGCCACCCCCAATTCTGTCAGATACATCGCATCACTGATGCTTTGCATCACCAGCTCGAGAGTCAGTTCATGGGAGGGTGTATCTGATTGGCTGAGCCTGGTCACACGCCTGCAGTGCAGCCGCAAAGGAGGCTGGGAGGGCGAGCTCTGGTTTCTGGACCCGGAGGACGGCTCTGCCTCCGTGCAGGGCTCCCAAGGTAGGGGATGCTCCATACAGATGCTGGAGAGCCACAGAAAGGGGAAGGGTGCACTCTGCTGAGTGAGAGACCATTTGCTCCGGAGGGATAGGGCCTGGGGTTGCCTCTCATATGCCGGCTTCCAGAGTTGGGAGCGGTTGTGCTCTCAGCTGGGCTCCAGGGAAAGTCTCTGGTGATCTGACTCACCTGGAACCAAGGAGCATTAGCCCTGGGGCGGGAACCACACCTTGGGATCCATGCAAAAGAAATCGAAGGACTAGCAGAAGATCGCCCATTTCTTATTTTGCCAAGTAAGAATCTCAGAAGCAAGTAACAGCCCACTCTCTGCTATCACCATCATTAAGAGGGGGCAGCCTAAGCACCAATAAAAGCAAAACCACAGGGGAGAACCTGATTTTAGAGGTAAGCACAGTCCTCAAAGCTAAATACATGTTGGCTTTAAGAAAAACTTGTTCAGGGGTGCCTGGCTGGCTCAGTGGGTTAAGCCTCTGCCTTTGGCTCAGGTCATGATCTCAGGGTCCTGGGATCGAGGCCCGCATCGGGCTCTCTGCTCTGCAGGGAGCCTGCTTCCTCCTCTCTCTCTCTACCTGCCTGTCTGCTTACATGTGATCTCTGTCTGTCAAATAAATAAAATCTTAAAAAAAAAAAAAAGAAAGAAAGAAGGAAAAACTCGTCCATATTTTCCTATTTTGGCTGGAAATCTATGAAAAGTCTGACCCAATTGACTTTGAACATGGACCCAGTGGTTGGGGATAACAGGGTTTTATCAATGTTGAGTTTCCTGATTTTGTTAACTGCAGGAGTTTTGTAAGTCCCACAATGGAACTTGGGAAATGCACTCTTAAGCCTTGAGAGGTAAAACAGCATAAGACCTGCACTTCACTCTCACATAGATTGGGAAGAAATTGTAGACACACACACACACACACAGGGATTCAGACGGAGAAAGAGCAACAAAGGGATAAAATGTTAACAAGTGATAAATCTGAGGAAAAGGTCTACCAGAATCTTTGCACTCTTCTTGTGACTATTTATACATTTGAAATTATATCAGAATTAAAAGTGACCGAAAAAAAAAAAGTTAGCAGTGATTTTCCAGAAGTGTTGGTTTTGAACTTGCACGAATACATGTGATGCTTGCAATCAGAAAGAATGAAACACAAATGACAGAAATTAAAGAGAAAAAGGAAAGGCCATAGCAGACTCTGTCCAGCATTTTGGCACTCGCTGACTTGGCCTAAGCACCCGTTCTACAGAGAAGGAAATCGAGGCTCAGGCAGGAGCTGGGGCTTGCTACTAGCACACTGTGGCTATCATCAGAGTCAGGACTTGACGAGGGCTCCTGCTCCCTGCACGGGTTCCTTTTGTTCCAGGATACTGCTCTGTATGCTAAATAAAAGGCCCAAAGATGTGGAGAGCAAAGCAGAACTGGGCAGGGTGTGGGGACTTGTCCCCTCAGAGAGTGCCATATCCCATAAAGATGCATTCCTTCAAACTTTTATCCCCAAGAGCTTCTCCTTACACATGTACTCATTTCTTAGGTGGGAAACTGAGACCCAGAAGGGTTCTGGAACTTGCCCAAGATCACAGGGCAAACTCCAAACTCTGTAGTTGAGGGACAGAGTAATTGGCCAGATTTGGCTAAGTCACCTTAAACTCAAATGAGAGAGGAACAAAGGAAGGGAGGGGCCTTAGGAATTGGAGGGGGATATTTCCTCCCCTCCTTACAGGGGAGGAAACCCTGTAGTGTCTGGATTAGAAGAGTCCCCATCCCTTTCCTCTCCTACTCTCAGTGTGGTTTCAGTTCCCCTGGGTTTGAAAGAAGAAAAAGAGTTTTGCAGGTACGCCATGTCCTATAACTTCAGAAGGCATTACTCACATGCCAGTCTATGAAAATGGCTCTTCCTGGAGTTGTGCAGTAGGCAGCTTGCACAGCAGTACACAGCAGCTCCACGAGAATCATTTGCTATTGTTGTTGTTCAGTGGCAAAGAGGTGTTTGGGGTAGAGACAGGAATGACTAACACTGTGGTCTAGAGATTAACCAACAAGTGATTCCATCCATTCAGTCAACCACTATTTATTGCCACAGATTATATGCCAGGCATCAGCTAAGGACTGGGACTTCCCAGGCTTGAAATAAATGTAGTCTCTAGGGAGGGGCTGGGGGGTAGTGACAGGGATAGAGAGGCAGCCCTCCCAGGACAAAAGACAACCTACCCCCACCTCCTCCCCATCTGTCCAACCTTTTCCATCCTTCAGGCCCTCCTGGAGGAGACCTCCAGACCCCTCCCCTCCCCCACCTCCCTCTGCAGAATAGACCGGGGTTTTCTGCCTTTTCTGTGGGTCTCCTTCACTGGGTGGCCAAAGCCCCTGGGGCTCCAGGCTACAGTGCAATTCCTTCCTCCATGTAACTTAGAATTTATTCATTCGTGCCTTTGTTTGTTTTACTTCATTAATTCCACAGGCATCTGTCTGTAAACTAGATTCTTTTTTCAATTAAAAAAAGAGAAAATGTACCAATTATTTAAAAAAAAAAACATTGAATGTAGGGGTGCCTGGTGGGCTCGGTGGGTGGAGCGTGCCCTCTTGATCTTGGGGTTGTGAGTTCAAGCCCCACGTCTGGTGTACATTGGGTATAGAGACATGGGGCTCGAACTCACAACCCCAGTATCAAGAGTCACATTCTCTGCTGATGGAGCCAGCCAGGTGCCCCCCAAATAAATTCTTTAAGAAAAGATTAAACAGGGCAGGGATGCCAGGGTGGCTCAGTCAGTCAAGCATCTGCCTTTGGTCATGATCCCAGGGTCCTGGGATGGAGCCCCATTTTGGGCTCCTTGCGCAGTGGGAAGTCTGCTTCTCACTCTGTCTGCCTCTCCCCTTGCTTATGCTCTCTCTCTCTGACGAATAAATAAAAATCTTTAAAAATTATAAATACATAAAAATTAAACATAGCATAAGCAAAAAATAACTCTCCCTCCATCCTCCAAGTTCCCCTCTCAGAAACAATCATTCTTCTCAGTCTCCTTCCAATGATTCCTAGGTGCTTCCTAGTGTATAAATCCACGTATATGTATATTGTTTGCCTTCTTACACACACAAAAATAATGCACCTACACACTGTTCTGCACCCTGATTTCTTTTTGCTCAACATTGTGCTAAGGTTTTTGCTCTGTATCAACACTTGCATGCATTCTTCCACGGCTGTAAACGGTTCCGGGATGGAGCCATCCTACCATTTTTTTTTTCATCCTACCATTTTTATCAGTCCTCTCTTGGTTGACCTCTAGTCCCTTCCCAGTCTTTCATGGCCACAGAAGTATTTCTCCATATATCTTCATATATTTGTAAGGACCCAGATTCCTTGAAGCATAATTCCTAGGCAAAGAGGCTGTGCACTTTGCATTTGGATAGATATCAGCCAGCAGTCCTCAAAAAAATTGCACCAACTTGTATCAGAACACTTTTCGATGGGGTGCCCAGCTGGCTCTTGAGCTCAGAGTTGTAGATTTAAGCCACACATTGGGTACAGAGATTACTTAAAAACAAAATCTTAACAAAACCAAACAGAACCCTGTTTTTTGGTCTTTGCCAATCTGAAGGATGAAAATAGTATCTTTTTTTTTTTTTTTAAGATTTTTATTTATTTATTTGACACAGAGAGAGAGATCACAAGTAGGCAGAGAGAGAGGGGAAAGCAGGCTCCCTGCTGAGCAGAGAGCCCATGGGGGACTCAATCCCAGGACCCTGGGATCATGACCTGAGCCAAAGGCAGAGGCTTTAACCCACTGAGCCACCCAAGAGCCTCCAAAATAATATCTCTTTTTAATTTGCTCTCTTCATTATATTTCCAAATATATTCCAAAGGAAGTGTATTCCTTTCACTTACTTCTCTCCAACAGTATTTAAGGAGCTGATGGGCCTAAGGCTGCCCATCCTTGCAGTCACATGAGCAAAGTGTCTGGGACCTACAAAATGTCTTAAGGGCCTACAGAAAGATTTGCGATCTGGGATGGGGACATGTATTGGCTTCAAAATACTTTTTTTTTTTTTTTTTACAATTTTATTTATTTTTGTGAGAGAGAGAGAAAGCATGAGGAGGGGAGCATCAGAGGGAGAAGTAGAAGGGAGCCCCCTGTGGGGCTCCATCCCAGAACCCTGAGATCATGACCTGAGCTGAAGGCAGACGCTTAACCAACTGAGCCACCCAGGCGCCTGGCTTCAAAATATTTTTTAAAGGCTAGAAAATAGAAACTCTAATGATATTATTTAATGTCACCCAAACAAAATATTTTTTTAATTTTTTATAAACATATATTTTTATCCCCAGGGGTACAGGTCTGTGAATCACCAGGTTTACACACTTCACAGCACTCACCCCAGCACATACCCTCCCCAATGTCCATAACCCCACCCCCCTCTCCCAACTCCCCTCCCCCCAGCAACCCTCAGTTTGTTTTGTGAGACTACAAGTCACTTATGGTTTGTCTCCCTCCTAATCCCATCTTGTTTCATTTACTCTTCTCCTACCCCCTTAGCCCCCCATGTTGCATCTCCACTTCCTCATATCAGGGAGATCATATGATAGTTGTCTTTCTCCGACTGACTTACTTCGCTAAGCATGATACCCTCTAGTTCCATCCACGTCATCGCAAATGGCAAGATTTCATTTCTTTTGATGGCTGCATAGTATTCCATTGTGTATAGATACCACATCTTCTACCCAAACAAAATCTTATGGCAAACTTGTTAGCTGGAAAACCTGGAACACGGGAACATTTCATTACATTTAAAAGCAATTCGTTGATTTAGATGTTTTCATTACAAAAAATTTCCAAGTATTCTTGATGCTTTTGAAGAAATTAGAGTTGGTTTTATTTTTATTTTGTTTTTAAAGATTTTATTTATTTATTTGCCAGAGAGAAACATAGCTAGAGAGGGAACATAAGCAGGGGGAGTGGGAGAGGGAGAAGCAGGCATCCTGCCAAGCAGGGAGCGCGATGTTGGGGCTCCATCCCAGGACCCTGGGACCATGACCTGAGCTGAAGGCACATACTTAATGACTAAGCCACCCAGGCACCCCTAAAGTCGGTTTTAAATTAAATGCATTGACTCTGGTTGGATAATTTCACAATCATAATCATTTCAATATCTTTTTTTAAAAATGCCCATAGAGCACCTGGGTGGTTCAGTCAGTTAAGCATCTGCCTTCAGCTCAGGTCATGATCCCAGAGTCCTGGGATGGAGCCCCGAATCACATCAGGCTCCCTGCTCAGCAGGGGGTCTGCTTCTCCCTCTGCTTGCTGCTTCCCCTGATTGTGCTCTCTCTGGCTCTCTCCCTCTCTCTCTCAAATAAATAAATAAAATCTTTTTTTTTTTAAATGCCCTTAAAATGACATTTGGTGTGGGATCAGTGTGAATCTTAGTATGTTTCCTGTGAATTGGGTGGGGTCTCCAGAAGTAAGGATGAATTTAATTTGAATTTAAAAAGCCTGCCAGCTTGGGGCGCCTGGGTGACTCAGTGAGTTAAGCCTCTGCCTTCAGCTCAGGTCAATGATCTCAGGGTCCTAGGACTGAGACCCCATCCGGCTCTCTGCTCAGTGGGGAGCCTGCTTCCCTGGCCCCTTTGCCTGCCTCTCTGCCTGCTTGTGATCTCTCTCTGTCAAATAAATAAATAAAATCTTTAAAAAAAAAAAAAAAGTCTGCAGGCCTGTGAACCAGACAGACAAGGTCTCTGTCCTTGCGGAGCTTATGGTGTAAGAACAAGCTGAACGTCTCAGCAAAACTCAGAGACAGTAGAGGGGTCAGATCGAGTCCTGGGCTAGTCAGGATCCTTCGGCTTCTCTCCCAAATCCCTGAGTGTCCCCAAGAAACTATCTCCTGAGTCACCCCTGGCCCCAGCCTAGGGCCTCAGCGTTAGAGCTGGAATTTTAGAACACCAAGGAGGTAGCAGAACCCGGGGAGCGAAGGATAGGGGTGAAGGCGATGCAATCTGTGGTCCCAGGACCAGCCTGGAGGGGGGTGTGGAGGAATGGGGGGACAGAGATAGTAAGAAAAAAGGACAAATTGTCCCCAAATGACTTCTTGAAACATCAGAACAAAATGTTTTTTTTTTTTTTCCTTTCCTACTCTTACCCCCTTTTAAAGGGAAATAGAGCTCATTCCTTGAAAGGGACCAACTGGGTGTCTAAGTCATAAGTGTGAAGGTTTTAAGACTGGGAGGTGAGCAATTCAGCACCTCTCCCCTCCTCCCCATCTGCCCCCTGTGCGTGTGTTTGTGTGTGTCCCCTCCCCTAATACTGTCTCCAGTTGCTGGCATAGGATTTGGTGCTGTTACCCCCAGTAAGGATCTTTTACATTCCAGCTGAACCGCATGGCCCAGTGGAGACAGATGAGCAGTTCTGAATCCCGCTCTCGGACTCTTGGCCTGCTCTGCGCCTTGAGCAAAGCGTTGCCCTCCTCTGAGCTCTGTCTCCTCCTCTGTGCAAAGAGGGCAGGAAAACCTAGCTCACAGGGACATTACGCACATGGGATGAAATGAAGTGAGTAAGACAGTCAGTTCTGAACACGGCCTTTTCATTCATGCCCTTTAGCTGCCCTGGAGGGAAAGCAGAGTGCACAGAAGCCGGAGGCAGAGCCGGAGCCTAGTTGAGAGGGTGTTTCTGGGGGAGTTGGAGATGGTCGCAGTGCAGGAAAGATGGTGCACCAGCCTGGAAGGGTTCGGGGTGGGGGAGGACTGGCTAGACCACTGAAGGTAGTAGCCGGGAAGGGCCCAGAACAAGCATGGGAGGTGGTACCAAGGGGAGGATGAGGAGCCGTCAGAGGCAGGGAAGGGACACCGAGGCAGCACCTTCCACCTTCAGGCCTGGAAAGAAGCCTGTTGGAGGGAAGAGGTGTTAGAGGGCCCCAGCTGACTTCCCTCCTCTCCCCCCACTTTCAGCCCAGCCTGGCCCACCTTTCAGAGCGACTACGCAGGGCATGGTGGGCCAGCAGCATCCTGGAGGGTTCCAGAGCTGGGCCTCCTGCAAAGGGGGGCAGGGGTGGGGCGTTCCTGGGAGTTGGGAGGAGGGGCCCCCTGTGTAGGGCTTGGGGAATGTGATTCCCCATCAACTGTCAGAGCCCCAGGCCCAGCCCACCCTGTTGAACTACAGGCCAGAGGCTGCTCAGTTTGAAGCACGGGCCAGTGTGGCAGAGAGCCGGTGGTGCTGGCTGAGACAGGTTCTCCCCCCAGCAGGCCAGCTGGGCCCTCCCCGGCGGCTGGGCACCTGAGCAGGTGTGCAGAGGGATCTGTAAGCTGTCCCTTCTAAAATTAGAGCCCCGCAGCCTGGGAGTCAGCCAGGTGTGGCTGGTGTGTGTGGACACGCCAGTTCCGGGCCTGCGTGGACACATGCCAGCTGCCAAGCCCAGACCCCAGGGGACCATGGATATCCCCAAAGGCACACACTCTAGTTCACATGCATACGTACTTGCCTGGGCCTGACCCTGTTCCCTTGTAGACCCCTTATTCACACACACACACGCTATCACCACCCTCACAGCCCCACCACTCTCTGACACTGCCCCAGCAGCTCGTGGGTCTCCCCTTCTAGAACACCAGCCTCCCCAGCCGGTCTTATCCCCAGCTCTTTCCTCAATGCCTGCAACAGTGGGCGGTACACTCCAGGAGCTCAGGGAGTGTCTGCTCTCTATGCATGTGTGTGCATTCATGTGCGCACACACATTACACACATATACACACATATTCTATAACTGATAAACCCCACCTTCACCTCATCATCCTCCCAGTGTTCTAGTTCTACTAGGTCCTGGAAAGAGCAGCACCATGAAGCTGGTCCTTCCTTGGTCGGGCCAATGCGCCCCACCCACAGTCTGGGCCAGGGGGAGAACTCAGGCCTGAGGAGGGTGGTGGAACCAGGGAAGCAGCATCTAAGGCCCCTGTTCGGAAGGGTGTAAGAATCCCCATTCTCTACAGGAGAGACCTCCCTGGGGGAGCCCTAGCACTGTGCTGGGGTTCGGGGTGGGGGAGGACTGGCTAGACCACATCCAGGGAAATCCCTGGGGCAGGGGACATGGGACCTGTCCCATGGCCCTTCCCCGTCCCCTGCACCAAGGGAGCGCCCCATTTTAGGCTGCCCCCTCTCAATCTGGGAGCTCTCGGCTCTGCTCCCTCAGGGCTCTGGCCAGGCTCCCCACAGCCTGCACGTGGCTGAGGCAGAGGAAGGCCTGAGGGACCAGGAGCAGAGCAGCATGCTCAGAGAAGACTCCCTAGAGGAGAGGAGGCTTGTGTAGGCCAGAGATAGGAGAACCTTCTGGAAAGAGGGCCACAGGGGGCGTCTGTGCATCTCTGCTTCCAGGACTGGCGAATGCCATGTCTGTGCTGGGACCTTGTGACACCCGCAGGGTGAAGCGGAGGCCAGCTGAGCAGGCCATGCACACAGGGTGAGGAAGGTGTGCTGTGACCCCAAGAGCTAGCAAAGGTCAAGGTGACGCTTGCCTGCATCAGAGGAATTGAGAGTGAGGTACCTGAGGGAGGCAGGCTGATATGAGGGGAGAACCAAGAACACATAGATGGCCAATGGATGGACAAATGGACAACTTAGCCAATGGACCGAAAGACATGGGAGGTTGGATAGCCTAATGGAAAGCTAGAAATGGGCAGGTGGCCACTGGACATCCCTCACTCAGTCTCTCTGAAGCCCCCGAAGAGACCCTCCACCCCACTGCCCCCTTCCCTGTCTCCTTCCCAGGCCAGGCTCTTAGGGAGGCCAACACCTGCTTGGCTTGATGCCCAGAGACACACCTTCCAGCGAGGTACAAGCCCAGATGTGGAATCACCTCCAGGTGTTCTCATCTGAGCAGGTGTGCACACAATGAGGTGGGGGCGGAAGCCATATCTACCAGCTAACACCTCCAAAAATAGCCCCCCAGCTGCTGGATAGCGCCCCAGTCATGGTGCGTACACACGTGCATGCGCGCGCACACACACACGGCTGCAGGCTGTATCACATCCCACAGGCACATGCTGATTCAGACACAGGTAAGCACCCATTCACTGACACCCAGACACCATGCCCCCAGATGTCACAGGGCCACTGCATTGCACAACTCCAAATCAGGCACTTGTGTGGTCTGCAGCCTACGAGGCAACCTGTAGCCCCCACCACACCCCGATGCTACACTGTCATTAACGGGCAAAGAGTCCTTGAACAGCTCCAGGACCCAACCCTGGGGGACGTCAGGAACACCTCCTCACCCTCTGGACATTTGAAGTCTCGCCTTCAATGGCTGTTTCCAGAGAAAGCCGGGAACCCCAGGGCCTTTCCTGTCCTCACCCTCCCTCCCAGCCTCCTGCCGCTGCCTCCCCTTTGTCCTCCCTCCAGCCACACGGCACAGGTCAGTCTCAAGTCTCTCGGTCTGATACACCTTGGTCCACACTGTTCCTGCAACCAGGAACCCCTTTCCCCACTCGATCCTGGACCCCACGTATGGGTCCTGGCATCCAAGACAGAGATCTCTGTATCCCTGAAGTTTACTGGTGTGACACCCAGCGGGGCCCCGGTAAGTGCCATTGACAGACTGCCTAACTGTGTAGCTGGATGAAATCATCAGGAATACAAGGCAGCTAAGAATTATTTTCGGATGGGCTGCTGTGGACTTGCTGGTATGGAATTCTAGTCAGAGTAGGGCAGCACCCAGGGGCTATAGGGCTGTGAGCCCCTCTAAGCACACATTTGTCACCTCAGCCCCCATGGAGTGAGTCCTGAACCCTCGGAACTTCCCCTTCCCATAGACAAGATGCCCGACTGACCCGTCGGCCAGTCCCAGCCCTACAGCAAGGCCAGGACAGGTCAGCAATCCAGGGACGGAGTCTTCAGCCAAGGCCGGGGCTCAGTCCTCTGTCCCCTCCACCCATGGACACCTTGGGAAGCCCCGGGCACTTTTCTAGGTCTTTCTTCAGGGCCAGGGAGTGCCAGGGCAGGCTCTCTGCCAGCTCAGCAGGTCTGGGAACTTTGGATGTGCTCACATGGGCCGCCTTGCCCCACCCCGTGTAGGCCCAGCTGGTCAGAGCTCAGCACTGGCCTGGGTCTGGGCCTGGCGTTGATGGACTGGCATGGGGTTTCACTTCTTTGGCAAGCACCAAACCTGGGTACATGTGCAGTCTGTGTAAGACCAATTTCAAAGCACTTTATTGATTTTTGCTAACTTCATCTTCACAGTGACCCTCTGAGATAAGATATAATTCAGATGCCAATTTTACAGTTGTGGAAACAGACACAGAGACGGATAAACCAACTTACCTGAAGTCATAGCAGCTTGGAGGGGGCAGCGTAGCTCAGGTTCAAACCCTGGCTGTCTGGCCCAGGCCATGCTCTCCACCACGGAGCTATACTTTGTCTCCTCTTAAAGGTATTTTTTAAAAGAGTTTATTTATTTAGTTGAGAGAGAGAAAGAGCACAAGCAGAGGGAGGGACAGATGGAGAGGGAGAAGCAGACTCCCTGCTGAGCAGAGAGCCCAATGCAACGTCCCAGGACCCCGGGATCACAACCCCAGCTGAAGGCAGATGCTTAACCGACTAAGCCATCCAGGTGTCCCTAACTTATTTAAAAAAAAAAATAAAAGATGAGGGGTGCCTAGACTGGGTGGCTCAGTTGGTTGAGTGTCTGTCTTCAGCTGGGGCCATGATCCTGAGGTCCTGGGATTGAGCCCCACATCTGCATTGGGCTTCCTGATGAGTGGGGAGCCTGCTTCTTCCTCTCCGTTTACTGCTCCCCTGCTTGTATTCTGTCAAATAAATAAATAAAATCTTTTTAAAAAATAAATAAAAAATAAAAGATGATAGGGTACCTGGCTGACTCAGTCAGTAGAGCACAGAACTCATGATCTCACGTTGAGCCCCACATTGGGGGTAGAGTTTACTTTAAAAAGTAAATTAAAAAAAATTTTTTTAAAAAGAAAAGAGATTACTTGGTCCAGGCTGCCTTTGGCATTAGGGTCCTGAACATGGGACATTTCAGGTCATTCCCAGCCCTGTCTGTCTCTCTCTTCCCCCTTCCCCCCCCCCTTCATACACACATACGCACACACAGCCAGCCTTGTCCTGGTGCCACCAGGCACATCCCTGTGACCTCCTGTTTCCTCCATGGCCAGCCTTCAGGCCCGTGGGAACACAATGCTCTTGGGTTTGGGTCCAAATCTATTCTGGAACATAACCACCCCACTCCCCTCCTCTCCCCTCACCCCAGTTCCACCCCAGGCCAGCATTCCTGGAAAGCTCCAAGACGGCTTCCTTTAGGGGAGATTTTTCCATGGGGCTTCTGTGGCTGCAGTTGGGATAAACTGAGAAGGGGCCCACCCGCAGCCTACAGAGGCTGCATCTTGGGCCCAGGAAGCGTGGAGTGGCCCTGGTGCATCAGGGCTACTCCTTGTCCCGTCTCCATGGCAGGGGCTTCGTCAGACATGAGATACAGAGAGTGCCCTTCCCTCTCCCTGTGTGTCTCCCAGGCTTGCTTCTGGACTCTCAGAGGAGCTCTGGCCTCCAGCACTTGTTTTTCACTAGCTCTACTCAGTCTCACCCCATTAGCAGAGGGTGAGCTACTGTGCCCCCAGCCTGGGGCCGGGATACCGTGGAGCCCGCCCCTGATGAGCAGCCATAGCCTTCCCACACGTAGTCAGCAACACGGTCGGCCGTCAGCCCTGGATTCACTTCCAGGATGTCCTGCTGCTGCTGCTGCTGCTCTGGGCCCCTCCGGATCCCATTCTCACCTGTGTCCTGACCCCTGGCCTCAGCCCTGGCGATTGTTTCAGGGGCAGGAAAGCCCAGCAACGCTGCCCCCAGCCTGGGGCTGCATGGGGCCTGTCACTCAGCAGATGACTCCCTGGACTCCTCCTTGGCCCAGCACTCCCGGCCCCTCCTCCTCGCCAGCCTGAGTCAGAGGCCTGTCAGCTCTGGCTGCCCCCAAGACCCAGTGGATTTGGGTGGGAAGGAGCTGCCTGGGTGCCAAGGTCTGAGGAGATGGGCTAGGCCCTCGATCTGCACTGACCTGACCTTTAGGTTCTAAGTGTTCTTTGGTCTAGAAATCACACATGTACACACACTATGACACACTATGACACATAGCCACACTATGACCGAAGGTGAAACAGTGCAGGTGTGAGGCCGAGGCCAGCCTGTGAGCATTGGGCTAGGCTGGTATGGCGGAAGCCTGAGCGCCTCCTGGTACTGGAGAGCAGAGAAGCCCAGTGTGGGGGAGGGGCTCCTGCTTCCTGATCCCTCCCCAGTATCTGCACAGCTTCTTGCTGCCTGGGGTCCTTGATGCTTAGCATATGCCCTCAACCCTACAGCTCTAACTTTCTCTCCCTCTCTCCGTCCCTCCCTCCCTCCCTCCTCCTCTAAAAACCCCTCCCTAACACAAGCCCCACAAAGCCATGGGCCAGACTCAAGCCCTGGAAGCTGAAACCAGGCCTAATGGTCCAGTCTGGGGATTTCCCCTTCTGGGTCTGCCCCCTTGGGCCCCACTGTCCTCTGGCTAGACTAAGCAACAGTTGCAGTGGCCAGGCCCACGCCCTCCCTGTCCCCACTCCTGCCCTAGCACACAGAGGTCCATGTGCAGCTCCACAAAGCCTCCCAGGGCTGCTGGCTTGTTTAAGTTCGGGGCCTTTTGTTCTCTTCTGTTTTTGCCCCCATATCCATGCCCCAAATGCCCTCCTTCTTTATCTTCCTGACCATAAAGTCAGCAGTCAACACTTAAGTACTAGCCAGGCCCTGCTATAAGGCTTCCTGTCCTTTCATTCACTTGATGCTCCCAAGAAAGTGCCATAAGTGATACCCATTGTTCAGATGAGAAAACTGCAGCTGAGAGAGGTTGAGGAATGCCGCCTTCCCATCCATCTTTCAAGGTTCACCTTGGTCCTTTCCCTGCCCTCCTTACCACACCCCAGGGCAGGAGAAGTCGCTCCCAGCCGAGAGCCACTGCCCCTGTAGTGACTTCTGGCCCCCTCAGGCATTGTTGTTTGCCCTTCTCTGCCCTGGCCCCACTGAGGGTCTCAGTTAGCCCCCTGCCTCGACATCCAGCACTGAGCCTGATGAGGGGCAGCACAGGCAACTCTCTGCTGCCCGGAGAAGGATAGATGGTCAGGAACCCCCTCATCTCCCTTCCAGCCCCTGTCTTCCCCCTCTCTTCACCCCTGCATTTACCCCTGTGCAACCCTGTCTGCACCTCTTCCACCAGTTTCTAGGGAAAATGGCAGGTCCCTGCCCTGCTCTCAGGCTGGGCTTTGCTGATGGGAAGCAGAAACCGTGTGGGCTGAGCCTGGGAGAGTGGTGGGACCCCAGCAACTCCACCAGCTGGAGGGGAGCTCAACACCCTGTGTCACCTCCCAAGTGGCTCTGAGCAGCCACTTCAGAGTGTGTGTATGTGTGTGTGTGTGTGTGTGTGTGTGTGTGTGTGTGTGTGTACTGTGGTGGGAGGGCAGGGAGTGGAATGAAGCACTGGGCCCAGTGCCACGTTTATTTAAGGGGCACCAAGTTAAAAATAGACCCCAAGTGCCCCGCTAAGCGCAGGCAGCAGGCACGCCGACCTCTAGCTCCGAAAGGCAGAGGGATTCCAGGAGCCCTGAGAACTGTCCACAACTTGCAGCCCTCTGCACGGCTCCCCTTCTGCAGATGGATTTGTGATTCTGTCGAGTGTCACCCACACCCGGGCGTTGCTGGGTGGCACCTGTGATGTTTTCTGCGCTCCAAAGATTACAGTGTTTGTGGCAGAAGAGAATGAACTTTAGACTGAGAGGGGACCCCAGCAGGGGATTACTGGATAACTGCCCCCTTTATACTCCCCATTTTATAAAGGGGACTGACTTAAGTTCCAAGAGAAATGACACTGGGGCACCTGGCTAACTCAGTCTGTAGAGAGTGTGACTCTTGGCCTCAGCGTTGCGCACTGAAGGCCCACGTTGGGTATAGAGATTACGTTTTATTTTATTTTATTTTATTAACGTTTTTTGAGAGAGAGACAAGAAGTTGGGGGCTAATGGCAGAGGGAGAAGGAGAGAGAATCTCAGGCAGGCTCCAAACCCAGCAGGGAGCCCCACGCAGGGCTTGATTCCAGGACCCTGAGATCATGACCTGTGTTGAAATCAAGAGTCGGATGCTCAACCGACTGAGCCACCCACAAGCCCCGAGATTACTTTAAAAAATAAAATCTTAAAAAAAACAAAAAAAAACCACAACACTCCAGCTTAT
This sequence comes from Lutra lutra, assembly GCF_902655055.1. Classification (NCBI taxonomy): domain Eukaryota; kingdom Metazoa; phylum Chordata; class Mammalia; order Carnivora; family Mustelidae; genus Lutra; species Lutra lutra. The sequence continues at coordinate 76,851,154 of NC_062286.1, forward strand.
ACAGAGCACGGCTCGAATGAGGTCTCCCAGCTCCCAATTCAAGACTCTTTCCACTGTGACATCACGCTGATCGTGTTATATTGCACAATGTTCGAATAGATTTTGTTCTTTTGTTGTTATGTAATGTCATGTAAGCAGGGGTTGGGGAGGGTAGTCGTTGGAAGGAGGAGGGGACAAAAAAGGTCATTAGGCTGAGTTCCAGGCAAGGGCCCATATCTTCCCTGACCCAGAAGGAGCACCCCTACCTGAGCTTTCTCCCCACGTCAGGTGCAGTGGGTGTGGCTCGGCTCCCAGCGCCCTAATTAGCACCTGTTGACAGTTTCTGGTTTGTGTGTTATCACCTTGGGTCCACTTATCTTTATCAGAGCCAAAGGTTGATTGGAGCATTTTGGCGAGGGCTCAAAGCAACTCCACTCTGATTCCACAAAGCATTTATGACCACTGTTATGGATAACAGCTCTTTTCCCTCCAGATAGCAACCCAAATGTCAGCTTGTCTGAGAGCTGTCCTCTGGAGTCATGGTTTGATCTCCACCATGCCCACCAAGAACACAGTGCAGGGTTCTCCCCTCTGTCGGGGAAGGAGAGTGCTGCCGGGATGAAGAAGGCTGCAGGAACCCAGACCTCCCGATCTCCAGCCTCGATCTCCAGCCTCGGGCACCCGCAGAGATGCCCTAGCCACCTGCCGTGCCAGAACCCTCTCTACCAGAGGTCGAAACCCCTTCCCCTCCAACCTCTTTGTCTGGGACAAAGTTCCAAGAGGCAGTTCCCAAGTTCCAAAGTTCCCAAGAGACAGGATGTTAATTGGGCCGCCCGTGCTCCAGCCTTGCCCCCTCACAGCCGGCCACCCCTCCTGTTGGGTGGGCGTGTGTACCCATCAGGACAGCAGGCCCTGCATGCCCCCCCACCCAAGGGGCTCATCCTTGGTCTCTCCACAACAGTAGCCTCAGGGTGACCCCAATCCTTTTCTGACACCTGACATTCACACCTGTAACCCCTTGGTCTGGCCATAGCAGAGACGACCTGGGTCCTACCTCTGACTCGGTGGCTGTCTCTTTCCTCAGGACCCAGGGCAAGGCACTGCACACCCAGACTTCAACTGCCACACCTGTGAGATGGTAATGGACTTGAATCTGTTCTAGGATACCCTCATTCCCACTGGCACCTGGTCCCTAAGTCTGACCACGCCACCCCCTCTTGCATACACCCGCCTGGGACAAGCTCCAAGGCCCTGAAGGCAGCTCTTTTGTGTCTTGAAGCTCACTGGGCACCACATACAGCCACCCATAGCCCCTCCGCTTCTGGGCCAAGTCTCCAGGGACCACCCAGGGGAGACGAAGTGCCTGCATGGACATTCACAGAGATCTCGGGCAGAGACAGGTGCCTGCCCCCGGCAGGACTGTGTGTGCCTATGTGTGTGTGTGCGTGCATGCGCGCTCACCAACCACACTCCCTGGGCATTGTCTGGAGGGGGCATTGTCCAGAGGGCTGGGCGGTTGCCTTTATGACCAGGCATAAAAGGTAATCATTGACCACATCAATGCCGCCCTGCGCGTCAGTGCCCGCCCAGGCTCGACCCTGCCAGGGCCTGGATTACTTTACAGTCACATAAAAGGAACCTCCAGACTGGCCTCTGGGGACTTTGGCCCTTAAGTGAGGACTGGGAGGGAGCCCTTCCCTGGAGACTGCTTTTTCTTATAACATTTATTTGGCCAAAGAGCCCCCACCTTTTATCAAACACCCCTGGGATTGTCTCGGCCCAGCCTGCCTATGCCACAAAGTCACCCCTCTACCCCTCCCTCCTCCATCTCTCCTATCAGGACCCACCAACAGCTCGGATGCAGCCAGCAGTGGCCTAGAAACAGAGATAATCCCCATTTTACAGACAAGATCACTAGGACTCAGAAAAGTCAAGTAACTTTCCTAAGCCACACAGCGGGTACATGCAAACCTCCACAATTTCTCATAGCCTCTGTGACAGCGATCTCCAGGCCTGTTTGATCGTCTACTGCTATCAGTAAAACAGAACTCCAGGCACACACCTTTGATATATTTATACACACCCATACCTCATATATACATACTACTAAAAATCTACATAAAATAGTAGCAAATACCTGCAGCCCAAGGGAACGACCTTTTCTCATCCCAACATTCAAATCAGATCAGGTCAACTTCAGAGCTGCTCCCTAAGGCTTGATTCCAGCAAGAGCCCCTGGGGCAGAGAGTGAAGGTAGGCAGTATACTGAACTGTGAAGGAAAAGTAGGCCTCAGGCAGGTGAATATTTTGGGGAAGGACACTCCAGACTAATGCTTGAGCTTTGTCTAAGAGGCAGAAAATGGCAGGAAATGTTCAGACATGGAGAAGAGCTCTGGGAACAGCCGGAGACAACAGCCAGGGACAAAGATCAGGAAGGACTCCAAGCAGCCGGCCACACTGCAGCCCTTGTCTAGTAGGCAGTGGGGAGGGGTGCCTGTCCGGTGGATGGGTGTCTGCCTTCAGCTCAGGTCATGATCCTGGGGTCCTAGGATGGAGTCCCAAATCGGGCTCCCTGCTCAGCCAGGGAGACTGCTTCTCCCTCTCCCTCTGCCCCTCCTCCTGTTGTACTCACTCACTTGCTCTTGCTTTCTCTCTCTCACTCTTAAAGCAAGCAAACAAGCAAGCAAGCAGGCAGGCAAGCAGTGGGGAGCCACAGTGGGTTCATGAGCAGCTGTGTGACTTTGCCAGAGCTGTGTTTTGGAAATGTCTCGCAGGCCACAGGGTGGAGTATGGATTACATTCTTATAACACTGTCCTTGGAGTGTATCCTGTGGCTCTTTGAGAGGCACTAAACTGAAGGCCAGTTAAGAGTCACCACACCTCTTCATCCTTGTGCACACTCTGCCCGACTTGGGCACCCTCGCTGGCTTTGATTTTCTAATCTGTAAAATGGACATATAATAGTACACACACCATGGATGTTATTGTCACTCTGACAGTAGGGCTGGTGTGCCCAATTCAGTGTCTGGCGCATCCCAGACAAGGGCAGCGGTTCTCATTGTTAGAACATACCATTCCCTTTCCTCAGCCCAAAGAAATCAAACACCACCCACCCCACCCCCCCAAATCAGACCTTACTTTTGAGAAGGTCAGTAAACTTATTACTCCCTCCCCTGGGATAACTGAGCTTGGGACTCCTGGCAGTGCAGCAGGTGACAGTTCCCTGCATAGATACTTGTCACCCCATTCCAGACACTTAGTGGGTCTGACTCAACTGCTGTGACTTGGTGCAAAGCATAAAAAGGGAAATAACGCAGGGCGCCTGGGTGGCTCAGTGGGTTAAAGCCTCTGCTTTCGGCTCAGGTCATGATCTCAGTGTCCTGGGATCGAGCCCCATATCGGGCTCTCTGCTCAGCAGGGAGCCTGCTCCATCCTCTCTCTCTGCCTGCCTCTCTGACTACTTATGATCTCTGTCTGTCAAATAAATAAATAAAATCTTAAAAAAAAAAAAAGGGAAATAACAGCAGAAGAGGAAGAGGAGCACGACGAGGAAGAAGAGGAGGCAGCATGCTGGGGGGCACTGTGCTAAACGCTTGGTGTGTATTATTTTCTGAATTCCCTCATCAACCCCTTAAGGCAGGTCCATCATCGGGAGCAGATCGGCTACTTTGCGCTGTAGTAACAAACACCCCAACATTTCAGTGGCTTAACACAGTAAAGATGTATTTCTCTCTTGGGCCAAGTGACTGTCGCAGGTCACCTGAGGTGTTCTGGAGGGTGTCTTCCTTACTCCAGGTACCCCCTTCCCACCTGCCACCACAACGCCACTGTTCACCATTAACCATGGCGGGCCAGAAGGGGAGAGTTCACCTCAGCTTTCATTCTTGTCACCTGGAAGTGACAGGTGTCAGTTCTACTTACATTTCATTGGCCCAAGAAAGTCAGTCAGCCCCACTCACCCCCAGGGGTTAGTTTAGTGCAGTCCTGCCAGCCTGTTCCCAACTCTGTCACCGAAGTCCACACAGGCCTGCCAGGTCCTTCCCTAGCTGTGCGAACAGCCACTCCCAACAGGGTGACTCAAAGCCCCCTTGTAGCAGAGTCAACCCCTCCCATCCAAAGACTCTCCACCTTGCCTCTGCTCTGGAACCCCCTCCCCCCATTACACCCACACACAAGAATCTGGGTCAGTCTTTATCTTCTTCTTCAGCAAAAATGGACTTCAGTGAGGAATCAGCTTTGAGTTTGGTTAGGCACGAAAATCACAACCACATTTCACATCTGACACTGAGGCACTGTGGGTCTGGCAAGCAGCACACGAGAGGGGGAAAAAAGAAAAAAACAAAATAGGGACAGCTGGCTTGGGGTTGGAATTCAATTTCTTACCAAATAATTACATGCTATCTGTGGGCTGGGATCACACACTTGAGTCTGTGCCATAAGGAGTCAGTCCCATGCATTTCCCGGAGCCCATTACCTGTTTTTTTCCATCATCATTTAGAACAGGGATTGTGTAGGCTCTTGGGAGGCAAGTCGGCTATGGTGTGTTTGTGTGTATGTGTGTGTGCAAGACAGCATGCCAGAAAGGAAGCTACAAGCAGACAGGGAGCGTCTCCTATGAGCACTCTGTCTAGCTTCTAGTCCAGACTTCAGAAAAAGCTTCCTCACTGAAGTGTGCATGCTGAGCCTGGCTCCCAGTGAGATCAAGATCATAAAGAAACACCCTCAATCAGGGGGCCACGTCATTCTGCCCCCGGCAAGTTAGAGGAGACACACTCAGGCAAAGGGGTGGGAGCTTAGGGGAAAGATAAGGGAAGAAACAGGCAGAGTTTCAGGCAGACAAAGCAGAGCAAAAGTTCAAGGTCAGAGACCAGCAACATTCAGAGGGCAAACTGGGGACAGAGGCTGGACTGCTGAGGGGCAGGAAGGTATTGTGAGGAGGGGGAGGGCAGAGGCTCCAGGGCTCTGCTGTTTACCAGCTGGGTGGCCTGGGAAACTCCCCAGCTCCTAGAAGCCTCAGTTAGCAGAGGCTAACGAGAGCCCCCATGTCACAGTGCTAAACAGGGGTGCAGCAGATGAGGCCCTGGATCCGGAAGTGGGGTTCCCGGTGAGAAATCCTGCCTCTTCACTGTCCCAGCAGAATGGAGCGCTGGCCAGGAGAATCAAGTCCAGAGGGAAACCAGTTACCTTGTTGGGTCCTTGTCTTTCAACCCTTCTTCCACCCCTTTCCGCCATCGCTCAAGGCCTTGCTGGGCCCCTGCTGCTATCCAGGGCCCTGCTGGTAGGGGTGGGGACAGGGTTCTGGAGGCAGAAGAAATTCCAGAGCCTGATCTTTAGGAACTCATAGTCTAACTGGAAGGAGGAGGTGGCTCACTAGCTCCCAACGAGGACTAGAAACCATGGTTTGCAGCAGGAAGAGCTCAGGGCTGGGAGGAGCATCACAGAAGGAGCTGGGGCCTCAAGGATGGCGGTGAGGAGTATGGGAGCACCAAGAGGCATGGCAGGCAGCAGACATACCTTGAAGACAGGTCTGGAGGGACTCGTGGGGTGCAATTGGGTGGCGAATGTGGGATCCTAGCAATAGGAACTATAGGCCAGGCTGTTGATTAGGGATGGCTGAGCCCTGGAGCTGCAGTGTGGACACAGAAGGCTCTGGGGTTTTGTTTGGTCAGGGATGGGGACTGCAGCCAAAGCATCTAGAGAAGGGTACTGGAGACAAGCCAGGTGTTGGGGATGTGGGATGCTGAGTTCACGCCCCTCCCACCGGCCCAGGTGCAGACAGAGGAAGAGCGATCCTCTCTGGATGGAGTCCCCACCTCCTCTGTCCGGCAGGATAGGACCTCACTTTATGGCCCCACAGCCAAGCGGAGCCTGGGTTGGCAATTGGGCCCTTCCCCTCCACCCCCCCAACTGGAGGGGCTGAGATGTAGCATTGTTAAAGCTGGAAGTGAGTCACAGAGCTTTTCCTTCCTTCTCTTCCTCTCCACTTTGTTCGCCTGACACCTTGTGCCTTCTCTCTCTCTCTCTCTCTCTCGCACATACACACCTTTCAAAACCCATGCACTGTAAATAAGCTGTCTATCTGCACAAGCCCCCGATCCAGCCCTCCAGCACTGGGGGAGGTGAGGGGCTTCGCTTGGGGTTCCGGTCCACGTGTGTATGTACAGAGCACGTGCTGGGGCGTGTGAGCACACAAGTGCTGCAGACTCTGATGTGCTCAGTGTCTGAATTTGTGAGCTCATCTGTGTGGTTGAGGTCAAGAAAGGGTACCTGTGAGAGAGCACAGGGTTCCTGTGTCTGTGAGGTTGGAGGAAATTTCCATGGGGGCAGGACTCTGGGCTCCTGGGCTATGGGCCGGGCACAGGTGTCTGTGCTGTAGGTCTCTACCACTGAGGGGCAGGGCATGGGTGGGGAGAGTGTATTTGTGCCCGAGGTGTGTCTGCATGGATATCCGTGTTGTGAAGGGGGTGGGTGCTGGGCGTGGAGGAAGTGTTTCTGTGTTTGTGTGGGCGTTGAGGGTGTCTGTGCCTGGACCGCCTGACTTGCCTCTGGCCCTGCAGGACGTGAAGGGACTTTAGGACTTAGGTTTGTGACTGAGGCTGGTGTCATACCCTTCAGGTACATTTCCCTCTGCCTGGTCAGAGGGCCAGAGAGAAACCCAAAGTCAGCACTGGTGGCCATGGCGGTGGCGAGGTCCCATTCACAGAGGCTATTCCCGAGGTAGGGAAGTTTATCAGCCTGAGCATTTGGCCTCCGAGAAGAGTGAAGGCAGGGCCTTGCCCTCTCACTCTCTCACTCCCTCCTGCCGTCCCTCACCTGGGCCCAGCCAGAGAGAAGGGGGCACCAAAAGCCCAGGGCCGCCGGGTCACCAGCAGAAGGACTCAGCTCAGGCACCGCAGAGAGGGTGCCCCTCCACCAGCATGCAGCTCTGTCCCCCACCGACGAGACCCTCCCATCTGAACCTGCTCCCAAGCAGATTTCAAGCCCCACAAGGCAGGGCTTCTGTCTCCCGAGCGTCCCCCTACATAGAAGAGACACAATGATATCTACAGAAAAGGGTTATCTGTACCCCAGGTAAGCTTGGAGTATGGCCATAGGAAATAGAGCTCAGCATCCGCTCCCTTGTCCGCCCCCCCCCCCCCCCCCCGAAATAGTTCAGTTGGATCCTCCCCCAACACCAGGGGTGGGAAGGTGGGGAGGGTGTGAAGATTCTTGGGCCGTCTCTAGGGGGCGCTGACAGGCAGGCAGCACCTGCCTGCACTAGTCAATGGATCAAATGAGCAAAAGACAGGGCAGGCAGGGGTGGGGGCTTGAGGAGCTGCGAGTGGGGGAGAGAAGTTCAGTGGGGCCTGACTGAAGGGCCTGTCTGTGGGATGTGTCACTCCTGTCACCCACTGGCGGCAGGAAGAGCACCAGGGCGCCTCAGAGGATTCGATCTCAGACTCACATGGACTGGGCTCTTTGGAAGGGGTGCCCAGATTGTCCTGGACCCTCGATGACATCCCCGCTCGCTCACTGGTCCTGGGATGGATGAGGGAGGGTGAGGTGGGATAACCATGGTGTGCCTGCCTCCTTCCCTCTCCTCTGCAGGCCTCCCTTGGGCACACTCTCCCTCTAGACCTCTCAAGGACATGAAAATCCCTTCCTTCAGCCCCAGGGGGTGGCAGCAGGCAGGATGTGGGGACCATCGCACACATGCACACACGCACACACAGGGCATGGGCCCCGGAGGGGAGCGTGCCTGAGGAACCCTTGACCTTCCAAACCTGGCTGCCTTCTCCTGGGATGTCTCCCCATGACTAGCTGTGGGGGCAAAGCCACGCCCCTCTGTCCCCCATGACCAGGCTCTCCACGAGCCTGCATCAGCAGGAGGGAGGCAGTTCCAGGGTCAATTCTGAATTCTGAGGGGGTGGTCCCCGTCCAAGGAGGTGCCGTCTTCCTCTAGCACAGCCATCCATAAAGGGCATTTGTGCCCAGGCTATACCGCCCACCTGGGGCTGGAGGCAGGGGCGGCTTCAAACACAGTCCCACAGTGAAAGCGGGACAAATGCGCCTGTGTGCACCCTGGCCGAGGTGCCAGAGGAAGCGCGGTCAGGGCCCAAGTGTTAATGGGCCTCCTTCCTGCCCTGCCCAGGCCAGCTCCTCGGTGCTCATCCCTCTCCCCTGAAACAGCCGCTTCCGCTCAGTCTCTGCACACTCACTCCACATCCCCGGCCACAGACCTGTCCCACTTTAACAAACATCCCTCTCAGGCTTCTATTTTATGGCTTTTCCTCGCACCTTCCCTCATGTGGTCTGGAACCAACGCTCCCTGTCCCCAGAGTAGAGGCCAGGCCTGGGGTGGAGGGGGCTGGGGCTGGCCTTGGGGGCTGGGCCGGGCAAAGCTACCGAAGGGAGGCCTGGCCAGGCAGTCACACAGGAGGGATGAGCTCTGTCCTGAAGGAGGTTGTGCAGGGGGGAGGGGGGGTAAGGCAGCTGCAAGAGCCAGGACAGTCACCCGAGAGGACAGGGAGACCACCATCCCTGAAGGGGACAGCACCAGCCCAAACAATGGCAAGTGACAACAACCGCAAGAAGGTGAGCAATGGTACTTGTGGGCTTTGTTTTTATTTGTTTTTAAATGGAACATTTCTTCAGCACCAACTGTGCCGGGGCTGGGGAGCCCTGTGGCTTGATAATCTCATTTCATTTTTACAGAAACTCACCAGTACTGTCAGCCCTATTTTACAGGTGACAAACTGGGGCCCAGAGGGGCAAAGTAGCATGTGCCCAAGTCCCAGAGCTGGCTGATTAGTGGCAGAGAGAGGACTCAAGCCCAGGCAGCGTCCACACGTAGAAAAAAAGCCACGACACAATGGGCCTTTTGGTGGGACACTGTTGGGCTTTTGCGTCTGGGCCTGCGAGGGCCTGCTAGGTAGGTGTCCCCGGGTCTCTGGGTCAGGCTCAAGAGGGCCAACGAGGCAGCATTCAACCCCAGGGCTGTCTGTGCCCTCGCACACTGGAGCCTCAAGCTTTCGCAGATGTCAGCATCCTCTTACATGCTATAGCATTTCCCACATTAAGGGGCCACATTTTTGAATGTGTGTAGAAGCTGTTAAATAACACATGCATTCATTTAAAAGTGAGACCTAATGTATACTTTGCTCCTGGTCATTTCTATTTTTTTCTGCAGTCTTAGGATTTTAAAAGTACCACTGCCATCACAGGGAGCAGGGATATGGTCTGCAAAATGTTTCAGTTCTATGAAAGAACGCTTGTGTTCAAAAAGTTCAGAAACCACTTTACAGATTGAGACACCAATGCCCAGAGGTGGCACATCCTGGGCAAGTTTCAGAGCAAACTAGGGCCCAGGGCCCTATTAAGTAGGGTGAGGCACTCCTTTTATCAGGGCAGCCCCCTACATCTCATCAAAGAAGGGGGGCTGAGCTGCAGGGGTTCGACCCCTAAGGATCCAAACCGGGGGTGGGGGGTTGCACCAGGCTTGAGGGACTAAGGGACTAGGATAAACTCAGGAGCCTCCCCTTTCTCCCTGCAACGCGGGGACAATTCCAGCACCCAGGAAAGAACCCCAGCCTTACCAGTCATTTGCTTCTCAAAGCCCTTCCCTAGGTGGGCATTTGCAGATCATGCTGGGGGAAGAAGCCAGCTGTATTTGGACAAGTAGGAAGATGGAAGGACTTTTCCAGTGGGGAAGGTCCCGGTTTTCCACACAACTGGACCAAAGGAAAAGATCCCTCCAACTGCCACTATGGAAGGAAGCGAAGGAAAACATTTCTGGGGCATATACCATGTGCCTGGGACTGTGTTTTTGCGTGTTAGTATTTTTCTTTTGTTTTTAATCTCAACAGTCCCGCAAAGCGGATCTGACAATTCCCATTTCTACAGTCGCACTTCAGAGAGGTTAAAGGCTATTAAAAGGCAGAACCAGCACCTAGACTTGACACCACGTGGTTCTAGGGGCTCAGAGCTGGGGCAGAGAGGCCTGGGGTGGGAGCAGAGGAGGAAGGGGGCTGAGGCCCAGCCCCCACAGTCCCGGCCCCACGAACATCCTCTCTGCTTGCCTTTGTTCACAAAACCGAAAAAGTGATGATGGTTTTCCTTCCTCTCTTTAAGAAAACAACAGAATCAAAACAAACAGAGAAGGGGAACTCCCCTCCTGTAGCTTTTGCCAGAAATAAAAGGAAGAAACAGTCCCCTGTCATGCTCTGGGCAGCCCTGCTGCTGGGACAGGGCCTGGAAGGGGAAGAGAGCGCGCCCCTCGTGAAACTAAAAGCTTCAGCGTCCCCGCCTCGTGGTCCTGCTCGGCGCGCCTCAGCCTCACCCCTGCAACCCTTCCTCATTCGTGGCCTCACTACCCCATTCTGACACACACAGCTGAAGCAGCTAAACTTTCCGGAGGGCTTCAGTAAATCCTAAGGAGGGACAAAGAGGAAATAAAAACACCCAAGTCCAAGAAATAAAAAACAGCTCCCAGGATGCACACTGGCACTGTCGACCCGCACAGTCAGCTCCCACTTAGCGCCCCCAGGCCCTGCCCCATTTCCAACTCCTGAGCTTCTGGCCCTGTGGTCCCCACTGAGGCGGTGTTAGCCTCACTGGGTCGCTCCCTTCCAAGAGTCAAGAACCTCTGTACCTTAGCAGCCACCAGCGTCAACATCGGGAGAAGCCCGGGGTTGCAGATCCTGCAGGATGCCTATCCCGACCCTGGCCAGGGCCCTCCCATTCGCGCCCAATGCAGAAGCCAGTTCCAGATGTCTTGTGCTGATTGGCTCCCTTGGGCTGACTGACAGCTTCAAAGATCCGCTCCCTGCGTGTCAGTCCGCGGCCTTAAAGGCTCAGCAATGGCCTCAGGACCCAAAGGCTTTGGCCTCACAGAAGCGGCAGGTCAGCCAGCCTCACACTCGTACAGGGGCTCTGGAGCCAGCAGGACCGTTTGAACACTGCCGGGGTCGACTGAGGAATTTGCAATAAGATTCAAGGTCCGACTGTAGCTGGAGAATGGTTTCTTCCCATTGAGACCAGTCTCAGCAAATACGAAATGAGCACTTAGTCATGTACTGAGTACTGTATCTGGTCCTGGGGGGGGCGGATGTGTGAAAATAGACGAGTCTCAGAGTGTCCCAGGGACCTGGGAGAGACGGCGGTGGCAGACGGTTGTTCTAAACAGTTACAAGAGACTCTCGATGGAGGCGCCTGGGTGGCTCAGTGGGTTAAGCCTCTGCTTTCGGCTCAGGTCATAATCCCAGGGTCTTGGGATCGAGCCCCACATCAGGCTCCCTGCTCAGCAGGGAGCCTGCTTCCTCCTCTCTCTCTCTCTCTCTCTCTCTCTCTCTCTCTCTGCCTGCCTCTCTGCCTACTTGTGATCTGTCTGTCAAATAAATAAATAATCTTAGGGAAAAAAAGAGAGAGGGACTCTCGATGGAAACTCCTCCCTTCTTGGAGCTGTGGGAGGTCGGAGGGAGAAATGCGCAGGTGACATTGCCGACTGTGGATTCCTGCGCCTCGGGCTCCGGGCTCCCTCGTGTACCCCAGGGCCGTTGACAGGTCCTGTACTTAGTAGGTCTTCAGTTGGCGGCTGTGGGATGAACAGCCATTGTCTGGGGGTGGTGTGGGTTAAATGAGGTGCACCCTGCGTAGCACTTGCTGGCTTTCCTCAGCTTTATGATGATGGTAGTGTGTCTTCCCACAGGCCCAGGAAGCTTTTGGAGGGCAGGCACTGTGTGATAGCTACCCCGCATCCTCTCCCAGGTCCCAGCTCGGCGTTGCGCCGCTGGAAGAGCTCAGTAACGCTAGCAGACCAGCACTGAAGGATTTGGTTTCTCCCCAGCCCAGAACACCCTCCTCTGTCCTGAGCACACTCTTACTGTCTCTAATGCCTGTTCTATCTGCCTCCTCCAGGAAGTCTTCCCGGTCACTGAGCTTGGGTCAGACCCCTCCACCACCCTGCTGTGTGCATGGCCCATAAGTCTGGATCAACGCATTATGATAGAGCCATTTCTGGTTTGGGCAGCTGGCCTCCAGGAGAGTGCACCCCGCCCCCTTCCCGGGTCTCAGCAGCAGCCCAGCAAGATTTTGATGAATGAATTCCTGAATTTGCCCTGTGATCTTCAGCAAATTCCCTCTGTCCCCTTCTAACAAGGGGAAAACACTCTTTCTTGGATAAGTGGGAGAAAAGGGTTGGGAGGCAAAGGAGGCAGGGCCAGGAGGAGAATGGAGGGGCTTGTGACATCCACCATGGGAAGATGGGATCTGAAAGGGGTTCCTCCAGTGAGCGCCAAGGCAGAAATGGCACCACACTTGGATGTGCCCCGGGTGGGGGTCTCTTCTCACGTAGGGATGGAAGGGTGTGGTCCCTTGGCAGAGCCCATTTTAAAGAGGAGATCTGTGTCTCCAGGCTTTTCCCTTCAGGTAACCTGGTTCCCGAGACCTTCCCGTGGGATCTGCCCCACCCTCCTGGCCATCAACACCAGGTGTGACCTTGAGTCAGTCACCACTCACCCCTGGTCTTCCAAGTTCTCCTCTCTCCTGAGCAGGGCTTAAGAAGCCACCATGCGCAGGTGCCTGGGAAGGAGCCCAGGGATGGGATCCTGGCTGGCTGACCACCCCCCACTGGGGTGTTGGCCCAGGCCCGAGGGTTTCAGGTTTCAGCTTTCAGAGTGTTTTCCTGTCTAGGGCACTTTCTATTTTTCAATACTTTTCCTATCACAGCCAAACAACAAAAAAGGAAATTGGTGAGCCTTCTAAGGCCAGGGAGACTGGGGGTGGGCAGAACCCACCATGGGAAAGGCCGGAGGCAGGCCTGGAGGGGGAGAGGCCCCTCTACCCCCATCCCCCCACCCTTCCACTCCCCTCCCCACAGGGCTGACTCATTGTTTTGCAACAAACATCAGACAGTCAAACCCTGGCAGTTTCTTGAAGTCCAGGCTGGGTTCAATCCCAGCCCTCCCAATGGCCAGGCCCGCCCCAAACGATTGGGTTATCTTCCCCTGCATCCCTTTTGTTTGGGGGCAGCCACTTGCTCCCCCGAGGTAAACAAACTCTGGGCAAGTGAGAAAAGGAGGCACCCATTTATCTCCTGAGGCCACGGAGGCCTGGCGGGGTGCGAGATACTCCCCTCCCCCAGAGAGGCTCCCCACTGGAGGGGAGGGATTTCAGAGCATGACATCCACAGCCCAGTGCCTGGGTTCAGATCCCCCAGCTCTGCCACTTACTGCTGGTGACCTTGGGCACTGATCCTACCTGCTTCCATCTCCCTGTCTGCAGAATGTTGGGATAACTGAATCTACCTGATTGAGTTGTTGTGAGCATTGACGAGTTCATATATATAAAGGGTTATATAAATAATGTTGATTTTTTAAGAGTTAAATATAAGAGGTGTTAACTGGGTTGGGGAGGTGGTCTATAAGTAATGTTACATAAAATAAGCCCAACACCCAAGGCCAGGCTCTGAGAGAACTTCCTAGCCCCAGCCCCACTTCCTCCAGCAGGCCAGCTCCTTCACTCTGCATCCCTGAGCTGAGGGCATTGATGGGCCCCAGCAGGATAGGCAATAAGACCCCAAGCTCCTTTTCAAATGGAAGCTGTGGGGGGGTGGAAATCCTTGGGGAAGGTAGGCGCCAGCCTGGGAGGGTCTGACCACCTGAGGGGTTACACAGAGAGGCTTTTTGATTTCTTGCAAGAGCTTTTGGAATTTCATAAAGATACCTGCAGGGATGGAGAGCCCACAGCGGGTGTGTGTGTGTGTGTGTGTGTGTGTGTGTGTGTGTGTGTAGGGATGGGGGAGTGGGGGAGGGCTGCAAGCTCTCTCTGAAATCCCAGCAGTGGGACCTGTCCTGCCATTTTCTTTTCTGGGCTGATTTTCCCCAAGGGCTTACTTCTTGGGCTCAGTTTCCAGATTCAGATCTTGATTCTGACACTTACTGGCTGGGAGACTTTGGGCAAGTTACTTCCTCTTCTCTAAAGCTCCATTTCCTTGTCTATAACAAGAGATAATAATCCTGCCTTGTATGGCCAGCAGGGAATCCAATGAGGCAACACAGGCAAAGCTCATAGTGAGGTGCCTGGGTGCAGGACCAGGGCTCCATCAGTGGGGCACTGGTAACCCACTCTCCACCCCTGTCCTTATCTGGGACCTGAGAATCTCCTTACCTCCAGTCTGACTCCATTTGGTAGTGGATGCCCACCTCCACCCTTGACCCCACCCTGCTTCCTGCATCCTTTCCCATGAGTCTAAGAGCCCAAGGCTGGCTTCTTAGCCTCTTCCTTCCTGGTTCCCTAGTGCTGCCAATATTGCAGTGTTAATAGTGCCCAAGAGATTGGGACTGACGTCCACTCTCCTCCATCACCAGCACTAGGATGCTTGGTCACAAGTCATGGGTCTTCTCCAAGCTTCTGTCCTTCAGTCACTCATTCAGCAAATATCCCTGAGCACCTGCTCTGTGCCAGACACTGTATGGGGTGCCGCAGGTACACAATAGAATGGAATAGAGAGTCATTGTCTAGCAAGAGAGGCAACTATTAAATGTATATCCAAACCCATTCCTATTGAGTGCTACAGAAGAGTGAAGGGTGCTATGAGCTAATATTTTCTGGAGGACTCAAGAGAAGGTATTCCTGAGATTTAAGCCAAGACATGAAGGATATCTAAGAATGAAAAGAACTGGGGAGGTAGAGGGAGGAAACCATGTATAGACAGCAGAAATAGCACAAGTACAAAGGCCCTGAGGTCACAAGATTTTGGTACCTGAAAGGAGTCCTCAAACTGAGCTTGGAAGGTAGAAACAACCAGGTCTGATGGGACCACACAGGTTTTGGGAATGGTTTTGGACTAGAACCTAGTCCTTAACTAGGACTAGGACTAAAACCTAGTATTTTTAAGAAATGGGCGGATGTGATAAGAGCACCTTCAAAAATGTCTCCAGCAGCTGATTGGATAATGGCTGGGGTGGATTCTGGGAGATCAAGGAAGAGGCTATCTTTCAAGAGAGCTGGATGAGAGAGAGCAGAGGTGGAGAAGAGGGGGCACAGCCAGGGTTTAAGGAGTAGATACAATAGGAATTGGTGATAGGGGAGGTGTGGAGGCTGAAGGAAAATGTGTCAAAAAGGACTCTCAGGTTTCTGTCATGGGAAGCTGGTGGAGGATAAGGCTAGTTGCAGAAGGAGGAGGTCCCAGGGGAGAGGCAGATTTGATGGGAGGGAAGATAGCAGGAGTTTAATTTTAGACATCTATGTCTAAAAGACATTTAAAATTTGTTTTAATTAAAAATATTTCTTGGGGCACCTTGGTGGCTCAGTGGGTCAAGCCTCTGCCTTCGGTTTGGGTCATGGTCTCAGGGTCTTGGGGTCGAGCCCCATGTCGGGCTCTGCTCAGCGGGGAGCCTGCTTCCGGCTCTCTCTCTGCCTGCCTCTCTGCCTACTTGCGATCTCTCTCTCTCCATCAAATAAATAAATAAAATCTTTTAAAAAATATTTCTTTAAAGATTTTTAAAATTTCATTTATTTGACAGAGAGAGCATGACTGGGGTGGGGGTTCTGGGCAGAGGGAGAGGGACAAGCAGACTCCCTGCTGAGGGGAGCCCAACACTGGGCTCCACCCATCCCAGGACCCTGAGATCATGACCTGAGCCAAAGTCAAATGTTTAACCGGCTGAACTACCCAGGCACCCTTAAACATAAAAAATTTTTAAGAGGAGCGTCTGACTGGCTCAGTCAGTAGAACCTGTGGCTCTTAATCTCAGGGTCATGAATTTGAGTCCCACATTGGGCGTAGAGACTACTTTAAAAAAAAAGATAGAAAGAAATAGAAATCTCGGTATCAAGTAGGCAGCTGGATACATCAGGCTTAAGTTCCAGATTAAGAATTGGAAGTTGTGGGCATGGGATCATTCTGACCCGGGAATGGACAGGATTGCCTGGGAGAGAGGAACCTATGCTAGTCAAAGAGCACCAAGCCCAAGGCCTGAGGGGCGCCCCAGTTAAGCGTCAGGGGAAACTGGAGGCTCCGTTTGATCAGCTCCAAAATGGGTCAGGGGCTGCCGCTCCCAGCGGGACTGGGGATTGTATATTAAGCAACGGATGCCGGCACTTAGAGCCAGCACCCCAGCATACAGTAATGATGGGTGGGAAAGCTGTGAGGACACTTTCAGCAGCGATTCTCTTCATTTGCAAGTGATAGAAACTCAGAGAAGTTGAAGAACAAGAGGAGCTTATTCAAAAAGATTCAGGATATCTCTGACAGACAGAGGAAGAGGGGAATCTCCCAGCCCTGCACAAAGGCCAGGATGCGGTCCTTTGGGGGACTCCCTGAGCCTCTCCTCTCAGCTTCCTGTTAAGTAACTTCTTTTTTCATGGATCCTCTGACTTCCCTTATGTGACAGGGAACACGGCTCTGCGGCTCGTGTCATGATGTTTCCGCCACCACAGAGGGACTTACTCGTATCCTGATCCCAAGTTAACAGCAGCTCAGGGAAGAGCTCTCAGCAGCTCAGCCTCATTGGGGAGCCCGCCCCTGCACAACTCAGCTCAAGGCAGCAAAGGGACTGGCACCTACAGCTGCGTGAGGGGGCCTTATGGGGCGTGGGATGGGGAGGCCTGCTACCAGCAATCAGTAGGTGGCCCCCTCAAATTAACCTGGAAATGCACTTGGACTCAAGAAAGGGGCTAATTGGGGCACCTGGGTGGCTCAGTGGGTTAAGCCTCTGCCTTCTGCTCAGGTCATGATCCCAGGGTCCTGGGATCAAGCCCCGCATCAGGCTCTCTGCTCAGCAGGGAGCCTGCTTCCTCCTCTCTCTGCCTGCCTCTCTGCCTACTTGTGATCTCTGTCAAATAAAAAAATAAAATCTTTTTAAAAAGGGGGTGGGCTAATTGGGGCGCCTGGATGGCTCAGTCAGTTAAGCGTTGCCTTCTGCTCAGGTCATGATCTCCAGGTCCTGGAATGGAGTCCCGCCTTGGGCTCCCTGCTCAGTGGGGAGTCTGCTTCTCCCTCTGCCATTGCCTGCGTGTGCTCCCTCTCCCTCAAATAAATCTTAAAAAAAAAAAGAAGGAGAAGAAGAAGGAGAAAAAGAAAGAAAGAAAGAAAGAAAGAAAGAAAGAAAGAAAGAAAGAAAGAGAAAGGGGCTAATTTGGTTCCTACTGATGATTAAAAACAAAACACAACCGCCTGTTGATCTGACACTCCCCTCATAAGCAGCCCTCTCCCAGTCGCCAGGACTTACCAGTTACCCCATCACCCGCCTCCCATGCCCATGGTGTTTGCCCACAGACACCCCCCCCCCCAGCCCACTCAAGCAGGCCTTGCAGGTGGACAAGCTGCCCTTGAAGGGTCCCCTCTTCAAAGCCTTCAGCGGCCATCCTGGACCCTAGGACTGGGACCAGTTTCCCAGGCCTGACCTCTCAACCTTTCCCCTCCTTCTACAATCACACTTCTCTTATCAGCCAAGGCCCAGCTAACCCCAGACCTCCTCCAGGAAGGAACCCTGACCTTTCCAGCCTCACGCCTCCTCCCACTGACCTCCAAGGGCCTGCTGCCATATTCACTGCTTACATTTCAAGAGCTCCTGCTGCCTGTCGCTCACTGAGATTACGAAATGTTCTTCCATGCTTCTTCGAGCACCACCCCCATTACACAGAGAGGAAGCAGGCTCCTTGAGACTCAGTGACTTACCTGGAGTTACACCGTTGGTAACCAGGTAACCAGATAACCAGGGCTTGAATCTGACCAATGACCCACCTCAAAACCCTTGCTCTACACCGGGGGTCAGCCAACTTGTGGCCCCCACTGGTCAAATTCTGCCAACCATCTGCTTCTGAGCAGCTTCAGAACTATGAGGGTTTTTACGTGGCTGGGAAAAAAGATTGCCAAAAAGGGTGGCTCAGTGGGTTAAGCCTCTGCCTCTGATCTCAGGGTCCTGGGATCGAGCCCCATATCGGGCTCTCTGCTCAGCAGGGAGCCTGCTTCCTCCTCTCTCTCTGCCTGCCTCTCTGCCTGCTTGTGACCTCTCTGTCAAATAAATAAATAAAATCTTTAAAAAAAAAAATGATTGCCAAAAAGGGTAAAAATTTTGGCACGTGGGAAAACCACACAAAATTAAAATTTCATCATCCATCAATAAAGTTTTATTGGAACACCGTCACACCCATTCGTGTAGATACTGTCTATGGCTTGTTTTTTCACTGCAGTGGCTGAGTTGAGGAGTTATGAAAGAGACCAGCCTAAAATTTTTACTATTTGGCTCTTGGTAGAAGTTTTGCCAACCCCTGCTTGCCCTAAAAGGCATCACCAGCCTGCCTTACCTTGTTGTTACCTTACCTTACAGCTCCAGGAGTCCTAAACACCCGCCTGCCTCTAGGGCTTGCCGTCTTTCTGTTAGGTTGAGCCTGCCGTGGAATCTTAGAGGGAAAGCAAGGTGGATTTTGGCCCTTTCTCATCCCCCAGGCACCCAAGACTTGCCCCAGATGGGACTGAAGTTTCAAGGCCTGAGAACATCCAGAAAATCTCCCTTAGCCAACCTCTACTGGCATCCCCCAGGGCTGAGCCAAGTTGTCCATCCCAGAGTGGGCCTCAGGAGACCTTTGTTCCAACAGGATCTGACTCATCTGGAGTATGCTTGGGTCTTGTTTGATTTTGCAAGGAACCAGCTTCAAGGAAAGAACCAGAAAGGAATGGGTCTTATCCAGAAGAATGTGTCCAAGAGTTGTCCTAGGAACTAAATGGAATCATGAAAGAAACCACTAACCCTAAAGACAGGCATGTGCTTAATGATCTGAAGCTCTTGTGAGGAGGAGGAGGAGGAGTGAAATGGGGAGTTCTGGAAGCTCCCAGGTTTTGCTGGCCGGTGTGGGTCTTTCATGTAAATTAGAAAAAGGCTCCCCTACCTCTAGTGCATGGGGCTCTGCCCACACCAGGACACCCCTGGTGAGTGGAGTGAGAGCTACACTTCAGCCCTCACTCCCACCTCAGGCCAGGCACCTTTGTGCAGTGCACATACTTCACAACTGTCTGTGGCAGCCCTGCTGGACCTAGAGTAGGGAGGCCCTGAATGGGGTTTTCTGAATTCCTCCTTCTCCCCTCGCAATTCTGGTCACTACCTCCACAAACCCTCCTGGGCTTCAGTTTCCTCTTTTGTATAATGAGGATGCTAGTCCTGTCTTCCTCAGGCAATTCTGAGGACGACATGAGGGAACAGATGTGGAAATCAAGGGTGGAGGGTTTTGATGTTAACCGAATGACCAAATGGAAACCTGCCATTTGGGGTCCTCTAGAAGCTGCTATTTACAGAAAGTGCTTTGTTTGTTGACATTTTTAGAAATTACATGTTGTATAAAGTTTAGAAAGCAGAGGGCTATATTGCCCATAACCTCCCATGGTTAATACCATTTCTGTACTTTATCTTGCTTTTGGGAGGAAGGAAGATGGGGGAGATCTGAAAAGGGGAAGATACTAGAGCAGTTCTCAAACTTCTCCTGGGGGGTTTGTTAAAAAGCAGGCTCTGGTCCAGTAGGTCTGGGATGGGGCCCGAGAGTCTGCATTTCTAAGGAGCTCCCAGATGATGCCCATCTGGGGGCTACACTCTGACACCAGGGCCTAGAAGGCCCTAGCATCCTGCAAAGGCAAAACCATGGTTTCTTTGCTCCAAGGGCACAGTAGGAGCAGTGAGAGTTTCTACCAGCCCAGCAGACCTGCTTCCGGAAGTGAGAGGCAGGTACAGGCTCCCAGGACCCCAGGGATCAGCTTGGCAGGCCGAAGATCTGGAAAGTGGGACTGAAGGCCCCCAAGGCCCCCCACCCTCAGCAGGGGGACTGAAGCTGAGGAGACCAGGAAGGGCTGGGTTTCCCCAGATCAAAGCAAGTTCTCCAGCCTTTGATTCGCAAACAAGCACCCTCTTTGGAGGCTGACTGGGGTTTGGGGCTGGCCGGCCTTGGGGGCCTGGGGTGAGTGGTCAGAGGCCCCAGCCCCCTCTCTTTTTGCATAACAGCTTGGCTGCCTAACAAAAGGGCGGTCCTTGAAAGGCCGTATGGGGCTGTTAAAAGCTTCCGGCAATGGTTTAATTGGGGGCGATTAAAGTGTCCTCCCCAGGAAGACCTGCCCTTCAAAGGCCAACGAGGCCTGGCTCACCCGGCCCTCAGCACCTTTCCCCTTGGCCACGCCCCCCTGTGGTAGCCGTACCCCCCTCTGGTTCCCCCCCCACTCCGCTTCGACCCCCCACTTCCCTGCGGCTCCCTGCAGACCTCACAAGTCAGCCACTGGCCCCTTTGGCCAGCCTGTCTGGGAAGATTCCGTCGCAGCCCCAGGACCATCAGCACCATTTGCTCACACAGTTTGGTCTCGTGGCGGAGTCTGACGTGGGAGGGAGGGGAGAGCTGAGTTAGAAACACAAAGGGCTCCGAATGGGCCCACCCTGCACACTGTTGCTGTCTCTGCCCCTGGGACACCTAGACTGGCCTCTGGGCCCCTCCTTGAGCTCCCTCACTGTCCCGTCTCCCCAGGGCCCCCTCCTGTCTGGAACTTCACGGTCACCGTTGCAGGTCCCCGGGCCTACCACACATTCACCTTCCAGACATCTGCAGAGTGCGCTACCTGGGAGGCCTTGGTGGTTCAGAGGTTACCAGACAGGGACCATGACAGGGATGGGGGTTGGGGCGGCACTGCATAAGTGAACAGGCCAAAGCGATCCTGTGTGATAATGAGGTAAAATGAGGCAGGGAAGACTCCAGAAGCAACAGAGCCTAGAGTTAGAATGTGGTCAGCTGATTTGGCCCATTTACCCTGATGTCAATCACAAGACCACAGCTGGCTCCACTGACAGACTTCGCCCCACAAAAAACCCGGGATCCCTGAAAGGGGAGGCGGGGTAGACTTTCTTTCAAGTCTAGAAATAGTTGCTCTGTGGGCATCTGGTACAGACATTTCCCCAAAGCCCAGTGGAGTCTCTCAGTTACCTTCTTTGGCTGAGTCAACCTTCAGGGAGCTATGTGAAGGGATGCCTTCGAGGCTATTTTCCTCTCTTATCCCTTTAGGCCCATCCCCCAAGGTCCAAGGCCTTTTCCTTTAGGATGCTCTATTTCATCCCTCCAGGCCCTACTCTCATTTCCCCTGTTGGGCATTGGCCCCATTTTGACTGGCCAGAGCCCTTCTGAGGACAGGTGTGTTGGGCCGAAGGGTCTCTGGGATTTCCATATCCCAGGTAAGGAAAGTTCTTCCTTTTTCCAGGGTGAGTGTGGGATAAAACCAAGCCTAAGACTGAATGGCCTGCTTCGGGATATCCCTGTCCTGCCTTGAGACCTCTCTGTGGGGGTGTCCCTAATTATTCCCCCACACACCTGACAGCTTTCTTGTCCTGTGCCCAGAATGTGCTTTGGCCCTCAGAAACCCGTGCAGGGGAGGCCAAGTTAGCAGGGGCACTGAAAGTGGGGAGAGGGCTGAGGCTCTGAGCAGAGCCTTCTGACTTGACCCCGAAACCAGGTGCCCTGACTTCGGTTTTCAGCAATTTCTGACCTCAGAGATCCGACACCTGCTTATACCTGTAGGGCTGTTCTATCGACCAGCAGTGAGTGGTTCCGGGCCCCAACTCCACCTCTGAAGCTCCTCGCAGAGCAGCAGACCTCAAAGATTGTCGTTCGAACTCTCTTCCCAGGCCCCGCTCTGCTTGGTGAAGAAGCCGTCTAGTGAAGTGGTTCTGCCGGGTTCATGGACTCAAGGTCAGACCTCGGGGTATCCTCGACAGGCATGTGTGTGCTGAGGATGACTACGAGAGGCAGCTAAGAAACGGGCCTCTGGGCCCCCGGGGAAAGAGCTGTCTGCTCTCCCATCCTAGCCGCTCACCTGACTCACTCCTCTCTCCCAGGTGGCCAACTCTCCCAGTTTCCTGGGACTGAGAGGTTTCCCAGAATAAGGAACTTTCAGTTTTAAGAACCTGAATAGTCCCAGGCAAACCATCCAGACTGAGGGAATTTCCCAGGACAGGCTTTTGGTGTCAAAACTGGCAAGGCCCTGGACAAGTTAGTCACCCAACCTTGTCCCCTACCTTCCAGCCCCACCCCCCACAGCCTGGCCTCTGTCCCCATCAGTCCCATGAAACACATACAAAGGCCACCACCAAACTTCAAATGCCAGTTCCCGTGGCCTCTTCTCCCTCCTCCTGCCCCACTGGGGGGGGTGGTCAGGTTGGCGGAAGACTGGGGCCAAACCCCTGGGCTGGAGGGGGCGGTGGGGGTGGGGCGAGGGTCAGGAGAGTGACAGCCTTGCTTGTCCCACCCTCTCTACGCCAGTTGCTGGCACTGGCCTTGCACCCTTTATCACGCCCATACACTATCTGGACACTGAAGGAGTATCTCCTCCTAGCCCACCCCTGCCCTGCCCGGACTCAGATAAACTGAGAGGCCACCCCAGGAAGACAGAGGTAAAGCCGTGGCCTGGGTCCTTCCTTGCTCAACCCCTCTGCCCGACCCTTGGCCCAACCTTGGCCAGAAAAGCAGCAGGCCTCTCCTTGGGGTCACATACTCCATCGTGGGCATGAGTTCCTAGGCTCATTTGCAGATGAAAATAAAATGGAGGCAAGAGAAATGAAGTGACCTTCCCAAGGTCGCTGAGAGCATGCCCAAAGCCTCCTGTGCCACAAACCCATGGAGGCTGTGTTTATAGTCTCTCCCAGGGGAGAAAGACCCCCAGATGGAGATTTAGCCCTTCTATCCCCTGCTGACCTCAGGCCAGCCTCCCAGACCACCCAAGCCCAGGGCCTGGGGCCCTGCCTCCCACAGGGCCCCTGTCCCTCAGAAGGCCTTCTGCCTGGGCTTATCCTCACCACCCAGGCCAGCTCTTTGCTGCCAAAGCTCAGCCTTGGTGCTGTGGTTCCCATTATTCCAGGGTGTCCTGACCTTCTAAACCTTCCCCAACTACTCCCGGACTCCAACCCCACTTCTATCCTCAGACAGTGGCTGAGGCCACATGGAATTCCTCACCGTTCCAAAACATGTTTGTCTCTGTAGGGAATGTACACCTGTCCTTCACCTGGATCTGTGGAAGCTGGTCCTTCAAGGGCCTGCTTACATGTCTCCTCCTCCAGGAAGCTTCGCTGAATGTGTGAGTCCAAAACACAGTCTCCTTCTTCAAATTGCTTCAGCGTTTACCCTGTGCCAGGCACTGTACTGGGCCCTGCCTCACTTAACCCTTACCACAACCACAAAGAGCAAGTACTTTACTATTATTATCCCCACGATATAGAAAAGAAGCTGAGGCACAGAGAGGTTAGGTAACAGGCCCAAGGTCACACAGCTGGAAAAGGACAGAGTCAAGATGTGACAGTTTGGATACACAGGCTGGGCTCTGTACACCACCAATGGCCTGCCCCTGGTGGTGTTTGTATCTCCGTTAGGTTTCCCTTATACACTGGGTGGTACAGAGTCTTTTATGTCCTGTTCTAGCTAGACTAGACTAGAAGTCCCTCAGTGGCAGTGACCACGGATCAGGACTGGCTTCCTAGGGAAGTCTTACTCTGTGCTTAGAGAACACAGAGAAGGACCCTTACCTCAGACCCCTACATAGCTCTAGAGGCCCCTCTGGGAGGGAGCACAGGGATGCATAGAGTTCTGTTTCTGTTAGCTCTCAACCTAATTTCTCAGAAGTCTCTGCCTGGTTTCTTTTCGGCTCCAGGGGCCTGGGCCCAGCCTGAGCGTGAGATATGGGTGGGGCAGCCAGAGGGGCTGCTGGGAGAGACCCCGCCCCAGGACCTCTCTCTATCCTCTAGTCCTTCCCTCCTGAAGGCCAGCTCCATTCCCACCTCCCTAAGAAGCCATGCCTGCTGTTCCCAGGCCTGCCTGAGGCTAATCCTTCTGTCCCCTTCCTACCTGTTTCCTGTCCCCTCCGGGGGATGTGTCTGGATCCCCATCCCAACCGTCACATGCACCTGGAGCTCCCGCTGCACCTGGTGGGGAAGAGGGAGGGAAAGAGGGAACCAGAGGGAATGGGAAAAGCAACTGGGCTTTGGAGTGGACCCTGGGGTTTCTTGATGAACTGGGTGTCAGCGGGGCTCAGGGCTGGGGCCGGGAGAGGAGGCTCATTCCGGCCCGAGGGTGCACGCATGTGTAGGGGACTTTGCATGCATGTGTGAGCGTGTGTGTGTGTGTGTGTGTGTGTGCGTGTGTGTGTGATTCAGGGATGCCCTCCCACAGTCTGCTTATGTGCTTGAATGCTCCCAGCTACGTGTGAGGACCCATGCAGGAGGGCCCCCTCCCCCAGCAATCCTGACTCCAGCTCCTCCCTCAGGATGCTCCCCTGCCCTGCCTCACCCCTGAAACCTGCCTGCTCTAGCCCTCCAGCTCATGCTGTCCTCTCCCCACCCGCTCCCGGAGCGTCCTGCATCCCTGACCTACTGACCTACATTACAAACACTACCCATCTCATTCTGGTTCAGGCCTGGAGTTTGGTCACCCTTGCTCCCTGAGGGCAAGGCTAACTCCTTTTCAAATCACCCCAGAAGCCCAGGTGAGGGTGGGGGACCCAGGCTTCCCTGTATACACTCACAGACCTGGATTAAAACCACGGTGTTGAAAGGAGCTGCATTTAAGTGAATGGAAGCCAGAGCTTGCTAGCTTTTCTCTTTCATCTTTTTTTTTTTTAAGATTTTTTTTTATTTATTTGAGAGAGTGAGTGAGAGAGAGAGCATGAGCGGTGGGGAGGGGCAGAGGGAGAGGCAGAATCAGACTCCCCATTGAGCAGGGAGCCTGAAGTGAGCTCGATCCCAGGACCGAGGCAGACACTTAACGGACTGAGGCACCCAGGAGCCCCTCATCTTTAAATTCTTTTACTCTACCTTTCTACCTGTACTTTCCTAATTTGTTCACTGTCCCAATCTTCCTCTTATACAATACTTCCCTGTGTACCCATATCTCATTCGAATCTCTTCAAGATAAGAATACTTCGCCTCCTGGCACTGATGAGGAAACTGAGGCTCAGGGAGGCGACAGGATTCACTCAAGGTCACACAGCCAGGAAGCAGGGCCTGCCATCCTCATGCGTGAATGAACACCGCTCCCCACCCTGAAGCGCCTCCAGGGTCGGAGGGCGATCCAGACCCAGACGGGGTTCTTCCTGACCTCATACCCTCTCCATGTCTTGAGGTCACCATGGGCGGGACACGAACCAGGGCCCCCAGGGCCAGGGGTGACCCCACCCAGCCAGCACTCCCAGAGGCCGAGGCCATGAGATCTGTGGACATTGTTCCCGGGCCATGGTTACTGATTTGACAACAGTCTCGCTCCTCCTGAGCCAGCCCTGGAGTTAATGATTAAGGAAGGGATTAAATATTAACCACCTGTCGGCCCATGGCGTAATGTCTCCGTCTGCACCTGAGCCTACCTAAAAATACCTCCCACCTGCTGGGGGCTAACCCCATGCCCGGCTCTAAGCCCCTTGCTTCTGGTCTCCACCTCACCACCCACCCACCCCGGGCCCAGCCCGTCTTTTCCAGACCCATGACCACCCGATTATACCCTCCCATAACCACGGCACAGACCCAAGAAGGTTTTCTACAGCTTGGCATCTGCGAACCTCACCACTGGGAGCACTCCTGGTGGGCTTTCTGGATGAGGAAGACTTGCCTGCCACTAACCACTGGGTGTTCCTGGGGCTTGGAGGACAGCCTGGGTCAGTAGGTTACATTCCTACATGTGATCTCGTTTATCAGTGTTTTTATCTCCTCTCCCAAGTCCTTCCTCTGCCTAAAGACCTCTCTGGATCTACAGATACCAGGCCCCAGCACCCGGGGCTACAGAGGTTGAGTTCGTGGAAGAATCACTAAGGAGTGGCACCCTCCCCACCCAACCCATTTTTCTCTCTGAGCAGTCAGAATCTGGGGGCCGCCTCCAGGAAGCCTGTCCGACTAACCTGGCCCTAAGCACTGTGTGGCCCTGCTCCCCCAGCTTTCCTCTGCCCTGGGTGATTCAGAACTGGTGTGGGCTGTTGCACAGCTGCAGGAAACGGGCTGCGTCTGTTAGAACAGCCCTTTGAAGTTCAACGTGTAGCCCATGTGGCTCTCCCCCGGCGGGGAGCAGGGACAGCTCGATCACACCCAAGCCTGAGGCCTGCCCTCTGGTGAGCAAGCCCGTGGTCAGCTTCCCCACTGCAAGAACCACAGACCTATGACACATAGCTCGCTGCGTCTTTTTCTAGAAAAACTGAATTCTTGGTTCAAGTAACAACTCTACTCAAAAGCTCTCAGTTTCTGCTCACGGGGAACCCCCGAGTGAGCGTGCCTGCCAAGCATCACATGGGCTTCAATTACCCTTCCCATGTGTCCTGTACAGCCTGGGGACAGGCATCATCATCCCCACTGGGCGGATGGCCAGACTGAGGCCGGGTAAGATAAAGGGACTCAGCCAGGTTCAAAGCACCAGAAAATGGCAGAGGCCGGCCCACGTGACCCCACAGCAGTGTAAAATTTAGAAGAACCTCCGATGCTCTTCTTACAGTTGCCAGAACCCGGCGTCCAGCACTTCAAATCATTTACTGATGGTGTGTTTCCTTTCTCCTTTTAACTTTCTCTCACCTACATTGATACTTGTATTCTTAATCTCACGGGGACACCTCCTGTGGGACTCTCCCAAGCAAAGGACTCCCAGTCTCCTCAGGGTCGAGGATGTGACCCAAGGAGCCTCCACATGGGGACTCAGGAGCTCTGAATGGGGATTTCCAAGTCCATTCTAAAACGGGGCTCACCCCTTTAAGATGTTTTGGTAATGCTTTTCACAGAGACTTCTAGAAGGACCCACAGCCTTCCTTCTTTCTGCAGGTTATAAATCATCTTACCAGATCCGAACTGCTTACACTCAACATTGCACAATGGTTTCCTCACACCGTGGCTGGTGTTTACAGATGAGGAAACCCAGGCCCCCAGAGGTCAAGTGCCTTGTTGGCTGTGTGGCTCCCGCATGAGTTCCTCGGGACAGCGGGGTTGCAGAGTGCCAGGATGGCCTCTAGTTTGCACCAGTGGGGACTTCCAGGCCAACACCTGGGAGGTCTCCTTTGGGGGCAGCAGCCTGTGTCTTAGGCTCCAAGCTGAGCCACCCCGGGCTCACCCAGGCAGCTGCAAGCTGTTGCCCTTTGCGCCCCTCCCTTGGCCACTGCTCCTCAGACTCTTGCCTTCCCCCATCTTGGACAGTGACCCTGAAGTTTTCCCAGAGGCTTGGAAGCCCCCATGCACATCGCAGCCATAAAAAACCATCCTTTGGTTCAGGCCTCCCTTGCACCTTCCCTCGGGCTCAGAGACACAGATCCCTAGCCCACGGTCCCCAGGCTGGGCCCCCCGCAATATCTTTTGGCTCTGCATTCTGACTCTCCCTCTCACATCACAGCCCGGTCACAGACACACACTCACAAACATAAACATAGCGAACTGTGCAGGGAGGAGGCCAGCAGCATCAGGCCATGCCCACCCTGGTATTAAATGGGAGGTGACATTCCATTTTAATTTGCATCTCTTTTGCATATATTTGCATGGACTGCTTTGGGAGGTCTCCATTTTCCCAAAGAACACAGAAAAGTAACGGGTTTGCAGGCCCAGGGAGCACAAAGACCTCAGTGAGGTTCCCAAATGCCTTGGGTGGGTCTCAGGGTGTGGGTCCCAAGTTCAGGGAAGTAGAGAGAGGGCAGGGCACTGAGTTGGGGCTGGGGGGAGACAGTGTAGAGGGAGTAGGTGGGGAAGAAGCCGTCTACAAGACCTCATAGACCTTGACTGCTTTGCTGTGGCAGGGACGCCTGCCCTGTGCATCCCTCCATGTGTGTGCTGCTTGGCCAGGCCCCGGGCTAGCGGGTTCTGAGTTTTCCGAAAGTCCAGGGGAGTATGGCCCCAGGACTGAGGGTGTTGGGGAAGGTGGTCCTGCCTTTCAGGTGAAACAGACATTGGTGGCCTGCCACAATCTGCCCTTCTACCCTGCACGTCACATGTGTTTCCCACAGAACCCAAAAACAGGTTCTAGGTGAGCCAGAGCCCTGGCCTGACTGCAGCCCTGGCTGGGTGACCTTGGGCCAGCCTCTGTCCCTCCCTGGGCTTTAGATTTCCTCTTCAGGAAATCATCCATGAGCGGATGATTTCCATGCCCCCCCTCCCAAGTTATGATAGTCTCTTCCACCCTGGCCCAGCCTCTCCTGGTTCCCTGTGGCTCAGGAAACATCTATCCCTAGAATCAAGTTCAAATTCGATGGTTCAGGATCCTTCTGAATCCAGTACCATCTCAAGTAATCAGCCTCCCCTTTCCCTCTTTTCAACATACCAGCAGGCCCAGTTCCTCCAAGCCCCTCAAAGGCTTGCTCCAGCCTCCTGTCCTTTCCCCCATGAAGTGCCCCCTCCTGGAACGTCCGGTCCTCCCACAGGCCAGTTTCATGGACACATGTCCTGACAGGGCATAGAAGGGCCCCGTGCATGGTTGGTTGAATGTTCTGTCAATGCCATCCTGAAATTTAAAATTTTAAGCAAGGAGCCCCAAATTTTCGTTTTACACTGAGTTTCCCAGATGTGCTACCTGGTCCTGCCTTCCTGTCCTCTCACCTGCTCCTCCTCTGTCCCGCCTCTCTTGGGAGCCCTCTCTGACCCTGGAGAAGGTCTGGGCTGGGAGGGTTAGAACAACTGGCTCACGAGGAAGCATAGGAGATCCTTTGCACCTCACAGGCAAGGCCTTATGTCACCTGGGAAAATGGCTCAGTGAGGGGCAGGGAGCATAAAGAACAGGAGGCAGAGCCTCTGGCTCTGTCTGAGAAGGAAACCTGGCTTCTATTTCAGAAGGCCCTAATCTGATGGGGGAGGCCAAGCCTCTGGCTCAGGAAGACCTTAATCTCACTGGGGAGCTTGTTGTCAGGGCAGAGTGGGGGTGGGGCAAGCCCACATTTTTGAATCTCACTTTTGTCCTCCTTTCAACCCTTGCCGGGAACAAGAGAGGAGGAGATGTGGGGTGCTTCGGGGGTGGGAAGAGGGGTACCTATCTTTTCCTCTGGCCAGAGGCCCCTCCCAGGCCCCCAGGCCCCACCCTGTAGAGCTCTCTCTGCAAAGGCATCTCTCCTTGCATGTCCAAGAGAAGCCTCTACCTACATGCTCCACGGAGGGGTCTGGGGCAGCACCTTTCCGTCTGCAAACAGTCTCACTGAATGGGGTAAGTATGTCCCTTTGGCTGAAGGAGCCTGGACGGGCAGTCTTCCTGCTCCCCTTCCCTGGCCTAAGGACCTGTGGTCTGACCTCCCCAGGGCCTTATGAGTCAAGCCCCACCCCTCCCTGAAGCCGGGGGCAGGGCCAGAAGGAGCCCAGTTGCTATGAGTGTGGACATGGGGCCATAAGGCCCTGCAGGAGCCTGGGGTCCCCCTGAAGCCCCAGGATAGTCTTAGTCCCCAGAGACTAGAGGAGAGGAGGTGGCAGGAGCAGGCTAGACAGCCCCAGCCTACCTCTGGCCTCTCCTCCCAGCACCATCTTCCACCACAACCCTGCCCACATCAGGTAGCTGCCACCCTCTGGGCCTCTGCTCCTGGAAATACCATCCTGCTTTTCTTTGCCAGGCAACTCACCCTTGAACTTCTGACATGAGAGTCTCTTTTCCCAGGAAATCTTAGGATCCCTGACCCGTAGGACCCCCTGGCCTTCCCCATGCTGTTCCGCTGAAAGTACTTGCCTCAGTATGTCTCTAGCCTCATCTGTTGGGCTGGGGGGCGCTTCCCGAGGATGGGGATGTGACTCCATGCAGCTGGAGTCATGCTCATGGGTGTGTCAGGGCAGCCAGCCTGGGGCAGAAGGTGAGGGGCAGGTAGGAGCTTGGGACAAGGTGGGATTTCTTCCCTTCCAACATGTGCCTTGTAACTTCTGAACGAATGCACCTTCGGAGTGGGCATTCACAGGTGATGAAGCTGGGCCTCGTCTAGGTAAGTGGCCTGCTTGAGTCACACGGTGAGAAGGTCCGCCTGCATGGGCTGGATTTGGGCCCAGTGATGTTGGAGACCTCTGCTGTCTGGCCCAGTATGTCCTGTACCAAGGCAGGGGGCTGAGCTAACTGACCTCTCAGGGGCCTCCAAGTCACGAGCTGAGTATCCAAGGGACCACAGGCAGAGGCTCCAACCGAATCACAGCAGCCCCACTCCAAGTGTGCCACCCACCGACCCGCACCCTGGCAAGACAAAAGACAAATGTCTTTCCTCCCACCAGCCAGCCAGCTCCCAGTTCAGCTGCACAAACGGCCCAAACGTCGCTCTGGAACCCAAACAGGAAGCTGGGGAGAAGAGGGCCAACGGCTGGGGATCTCTGAGGCTCCTCCAGGAAACATGTGGGGAGGAGGGAGGGGCAGAGACAGGCCTGCTCACCCCACTGTCTGGCTCTGGAGCCCACCACAGGCCCAGTCCTCCTGCCTCAGTGTCCTACGGGAGACACTGTGGAGAGGGTATTTTGCCCCTCTCACACCTGGGTCACTCTTTTCCTTTTTTAATAGACTTTATTTATTTATTTATTTATTAATTTAAAAGATCTTATTTATTTATTTGACAGAGACATAGCGAAAGAGGGAACAGAAGCAGGGGGAGTGGGAGAGGGAGAAGCAGGCTTCCCGCCGAGCAGGGAGCCTGATGCGGGCCTCAATCCCAGGACCCCAGGATCATGACCTGAGCCGAAGGCAGATCCTTAATATCTGAACCACCCAGATGCCCCTTACTTTTTTTTTTTTTAAGATTTTATTTATTTGTCAGAGAGAGAGAGAGAGAGAGAGTGCACAAGCAGGGGGAAGGGGCAGAGGGAGAGAGAGAGAGAAGCAGGCTCCCTGCTGAGCAGAGAGCCTGATGTGGACTGGATCCCAGGACCCTGATGACCTGAGCTGAAGGCAGATGCTTAACCAACTGAGCTACATGGGTGTCCCACAGGCTTTTTTTTTTTTTTTTTTAAGATTTTATTTATTTATTTGACAGAGATCATAAGTAGGCAGAGAGGCAGGCGGGGGGGGGGGGGGGGTGGGAAGCAGGCTTCCTGCTGAGCAGAGAGCCGATGTGGGGCTCGATCCCAGGACTCTGGGATCATGACCCGAGCTGAAAGCAGAGGCTTTAACCCACTGAGCCACCCAGGCGCCCCCAGGCTTTATTTTTTAGAGCAGTTTTAGGTTCACAGCAAAATTGAGTGGTAAGTACAGAGTTTTCCCATCTACCCCACCCTCCCCCACTATTAACATCCCCCACCAGAGTGGTACTTTTTAAATTTTTTTTTAAGATTTTATTTGTTTATTTGACAGAGAGACAGCACAAGTAGGCTGAGTGGAGGCAGAGGGAGAAGCCGGCTCTCCACTGAGCAGGGAGCCCGACTTGGGGCTCGATCCCCTGAGCCACCCAGGCGTCCTTGAGTGGTACATTTGTCACAAGGAATGAGCCTACACTGATACATCGTTATCAACCTGGGTCCATCGTTCACGGGAGTGCTCATTCTTGGTGTTGTATGCTCTGCCCTTCTAGCCTCCCTTCCCCCGCCAATCCTCCGTGCTTTGCCCATTCATCCTTCTGTCTTCCTTGTACCCAGGCAACCACAGATTTTTTTTTTTTTACTGTTGCCATAATTTTGCCTTTTCCAGAATGTCAAACGGTTGGAATTAAATGGTATGTGGGCTTTTCACACACGCTTCTGTCTTTGCATCCATGTCTTTTCATGGCTTGAGAGATTTTTTTTTTTAAAGCACTATGTCATTGTCTAGATGTGCCACGGCTTACTTCCCCATTCACCTACCGAAGGACATCACGGTTGCTTCCAAGCTACGGCAAGCTGCAGTAAACATCCATGTGCAGCTTTTTGTGCAGACAGAAGTTTTCAATTCCTTTGGGTAAATACCAAGGAATGCAACTGCTAGATCATAAACAGTATGTTTGTTTAGTTTGGTAAAAAGTGGCCAAACTGCGTTCCAAAGTAGCTGTACCATTTTGCATTCCCACCAGCAACGAATGAGAGTTATTGTTTCTCTGTATCCTCGCCAGCATTTGGTGTTGTCAGTATTTTGGATTTTCGCCATTCTAACAGGTGTGCAGTGGTATCTCGTTGTTCAAATCCACAATTCCCTCCTAACATATGATGTTGAGATGGGTCACTTGAAAGACAGGTCTTTCTTTAAATAATCCTGAGATCATATTAAATTCATTTTTTTTTTTTTTTTATCAGCTCATCCTAAAGGGTTGAGCACCCAGGACTGGAGATAGGCCTTAATCTCAGGCTCTGTTATGTCACTAGCTTGCCATCGGCCTTGGCAAGTCACTTAACCAACCTCGACCTCAGTTTCTGAGGCTATGAAATGGAGCTCACGGCATTCTTCCCACTTGAGGGAGGTATGGGCCGGGGGATGGGGGAAGGTCTCTGCCCTCTAGGATGTGGGTAATGGCTTGGTATGGCAGTCAGTGGTGAGTGAAGCCAGGTGCTGAGCCAGCTGTGATTGCAAAGTAGGGAGCCCCGGAGGCCAGGATGGAGGAGAGAGTCAGGGGTGTCTGCTATGGGGCCCTAGGAGGCTCCCCGTGAGAACACAGGAGGGCGGGGCTCGGCAGAGAGCTCCTGGCCACAGAGCACACTGTGCTCCCAACTTTGGGGTGGGGTAGGGGTGGGGGAACTAGGACCAGAGGTTCAGAAAGCAGGACAGGCTGTGGTGTGTCATGCAAATTGCAGGCAAAACCCAGACAAACAGAAGAGGTCCTGGTTCTTGTCCCCATAGAAAAGGAGCCTTTGCTCTTGCAAGCGTTAGCTCAAACAACAGGAGAGAGGGCTCCAAAGCATCAGTTGCTGGCCTGGGTCCCTCAAAGTCCTCCTGAGCTAGTTGGGAATGGAAAGGGAGAGTCGGTAAGCAGAGCCCCATCCCACCCTCCTCTCTCTGGGGTCCATGGGCCCTTCAGCCTCTTGCTCCCAGCCAGACCCTGCCCTCCACAGCCAAGACCCCAAACAATGCTACCCCCCTCCCAACTCTGAGTATATATATATTTTTGACACTCCAGAAAAAGAGCAGAATGGCTCATATCCCAAGTACTCCGATCACATCTGTTGGATTAAAAAACTAATTTAAAAAATGAATAACATATGCATGTGGTGGGAAAGTCAAACAAAGGAGAAACATTTAAAATAAAACACGCCCTCCCTTCATCCTCTCCCCAGCCTCTGTCTGAAAGCAACCAGGTAACAGACAAAAAGGTTTCGTCCACACTAGCGTGTATAAGCATGTGTGTCTGTTGAAGGGAATGTGCAGGAAAGAAGGCTGAGCTGTCACGTGGATCTTCCCTTGCTCTTTTAACTTAAGTTCACAGCTCAACATCTCTGATCAACATGTGTGGCCCCGGCCCATTCTTGGGCCATGTGTAACATACCACCTCATAGATGCGTGGGGTGGGGGGTAGTTTTCTCTAAACAGACCTCTACTCAGTGTCCAGTCTCTTGTTAGCGCATCTGAAATGTTCACTCACCTCTTTTCTAATCACCCCAGGCCAGAACCTCTGTTCCCCATCTCAGAACCCAGAATTCAGAGTTGCAATGAGCCCAACGCAGGCAGAGAAGCTCCTGGAAGCAGAGAGGCCGGATGGTCCTGGGTGAGGCATCTGCTTTCTCTGAACCTCAATTTTTGTCTCTTTAACATGGGGCGACCCTCTCTTAAGGTGGAGGTGGAGATTTTTAAAAAGGTGGTACGGTCTGAAGAATGGGCCTCCTATAGGCCCTGCTGGAAAACGGATGCTATTTGATGAGACAAAACTTCCCTGGGACCTTCAGGGAACAGGAGAATAATAGATGAGGAAACCGAGGCACAGAGGGATTGAGGAACTTGCCCCAGGTCACACAGCTGGTAAGAGGGAAAACTGGGCTGGTACGAGTCAGTCGGGCTCCAGAAGCTGTGCCCGGAAATAGCGGGTGAACAGCGATTTGCTTCTGGAGGGCATGACCATGATGGAGTGTCCGTGGGTCACCCACTTCCATCCCAGGCCAGGGCAAGGGGGTCTCAAGCCCCTCGGCATTCCTCCTCCTCCATGGCGCCCCAGTGCCACAAAGTCCTTTGTGGACTTGCTAGAAGGAGTGACCACAGGAAGGCTTGTAGGGACAGTTCCCAAGGAGGGCCCAGAGGAGGCCCCGATATTATTCAGCGTCATTGTTTGCCAGGTGTGGTATATTTTATGCATTTAATTCTCATACAACAGACAACTTTACTGCTGGGCCATGGACATCCTGTCCCCCAAGGGTGGGTGACTGCATGGTCCCAGCATTCTAGGGGAGCAGAGGGAAGCAAGAGAGGAGATCCTGGGTCCTTGGGCCCTCAAGGGCCAGGGCGAGTGGGCAGGAGGCTTCTGCTGTCGGGTGGGGGAGTCGGGGGGTGACCACGGGGCCAGCCGTTGGCCCCCTCTCCTTCACTTGGGCTCCCCCTTCCTTCCTGCTGCCCTGCCCTATCTTTCACTTCGGCCAGTATCATCATTGTCTCCTGAGTCATCTTTGCTTTCTAGCTTTCTGGTTTTTACTCACCTGGACCCCTGGTGTGGTTTTCTACCTTAGTGAAGATAATTTTCTCTCTCCCTTCCCTCCAGGGCATTCACAAGGACACACAGCCTGCTTGGTGACAACTTTTCCAAAGGGTTCTTAGGGAAGGACCCCAAGGTCAACAGGGCCCTGAACCTGCCAGCCCACTGGAAGCCTACTGGAAGCCTCCAGCCCACTGGAGCCTTGGCGGTAGGGTCTGAGTCAGAAGCTGGCTTTCCAGGAGCTGACTAGCCACCCAGGTTACAAGCTCTCTCCTCCAACCGAGTGCTTTCCTGCCACAGACCTGGCTGGGTTGATCTTGGAGCAAAAGGCCCTGATGGTCAAAAGACAAAGATACAGGCCTTATCTCGTGTGCCTGGGCAAAGTCAGTAGGTATCAGGAGTCCCGGCCTCCTAAGATTCACTGAGACCATCCATACCTGCTTCTGCCATGACTCCTGCCCACATTTCCCAAAGGGCCTGAAGCTCAGCTGAGTCAGGATTCGAGGAATGACCCATTCTAGTGGCCCCTCGCCCAGTTAGAGCCAGGCTCCGTCTCTACCACCAGAGAAAAACTCAGCACAGACAGAGCCTTATGGAGGCCCAGGTCAAAACTACCTCCAAGTAACTGCAGCCTGTGCCCATGGCATCTTCCTCCTTTAAGGGTTAGAGTTGGTCTGAAGTCCACCTCTTCCTGGAAGCCCTCCTTGGTTAACCTCTTCCCTCACTGGAGTGGAAAAATGAGAGTGCCCATTTTTCCTAGAGGACACCGCCCTTGAGCTGGTCAGAAATTTCTTTAAAGTCTAGAAAGATGGGGTGCTTGGGTAGCTCAATCACCGTGTGTCTGCCTTCTGCTCGGGTCATGGTCCGGGAGTCCTGGGATGGAGCTCCACATCAGGCTCTCTGCTCAGCAGGGGGGCCTGTTTCTCCCTCTCATACTCCCCCTGCTTCTGGTTCCCTCTCTTGCTGTCTCTCTCTGTCAAATAAATAAATGAAATCTTAAAAAAAAAAAAAAGTCTAGAAAGATATCTTCACCACCTCTCCCCACACAGACCTGGATGAAAAATGCTGTCCTATCTCTTCAATGAGTCTGGGCCAGGAATCTTTTTTTTTTTTGCATTTGCAATCCAGACCCTCCAATATCTCAGCAAAGCTGTCTCTCTGGGCCTCAGTTCCTCACCTGTACCATGGCGGGGAAGAGGCTTGCCCCTGCAGTACCACTGAAAGGGGGAACAGTGGCGGCAGCTGGCGGCTGCCGACCACTAAACGCAGGTCAGGCACAGAGCGAGGCCCCCCGCACGTACAAGCTTGCAGGTGGGACAGCACCACATGTAATCCTCTCTGTAATCTTGCACGAAGGCATGATGGCCATTCCTGTTCTTCAGATGAGAAAAGTGGGGCTCATGGGGGTTCGTGCGTTGTGTAAAGTCACAGGGTTGTGTGATTCCAGAAAAACCCTGCTCTGAACATATCAGGCCCCATAGTTCCGAGGAAAAGATTCCATTCGTTCATTCTGTGCAGCCAGTTACTCAGTCAGCAAGCAGTTAAAGACACTGGTGCCATGGCAGCCACTGAGGAAAGCCCCAGCCTTTATTTGAGCGTCTTGTGGGTGCCCAGCTGGCTTTCTGCTGGGGAAGGTAGGAGGCAGAACAGGTTCCCACGTGACGTTGGTCAGATGCCACCTTCTAGGGCTGATGTGAGGGTGACCTCGTCATAACAAGGGCACCTTAAGGGACCAGGTTTGGCAGAGAATGTGCCGCACAAATTGTGACCATTAATATTAAAGTGAACAACCGGAGAACAATGCAGGGATGACTGTGCGTGGCCGGATGTCAGGTTGTGTGTCCAGAGGCGCCTCAGGATCTCAGAGCAGGAAGAGAGGACCATGGCCGGGAGCAGGCAGGAAAAGCTTCCTGGAAAAGGGGGCCTCGGTGTGGTGCAGAAGGGCTGAGCTGCTGGGAAGCCAGCTGGAAGGCAGGTGTCTGGCCTGGGTGAGGTGTTGAAGGCAGGGAGAGATGCATCTTTGTGTGTACATGAGAGACAGGCAGGCAGAGACGGCTGGTTCAGAGGAGGCCAGAGTGTGAGCATGCACGTGAGTGGTGAGTCTGCTGGTGAGTCTGCACTGGCTCAGTGCAGGGCAAGGGGATCCAGTGCTGGGGAAAGGCCTCTGGGACGTGGGGAGCCTCCAAAGGCTTTAGAGAGAAAGCAACTCGGGGGGTAAGGAAGGCAGCATGCCTCATTTGTGGGGGACGCATGGCCTGTGACAGACCCAGGAGAAGCCCAGGTAGACCCCAATGGGCTCTCCTCTCTGTCCTGCCCCATGGGCTGGGATCAAGAGCCTTGGATGTTCACTTCTGGAGAGTTCTTTGACCCCTGGCCTGGGCTCCTTGGCCTCCATTATCACCCCCTCCCAGGCCAGCCCCCAGGGCTAAGGCACAGGAATGGAGGGCGGGAAGAACCACTCCAGGGCCTGTTTGTGGCAGGCGAGGGAAAAGCCCAGAATGGTGTTTACATTTTCCCTCCTTTCCTTCTGGTGGCCTGGTCTGCTGGCGGTTACACCACTGCGGTTTGTTGGCCCCAGGGAGGGCCTCCATTACATAACGCCTCACACAACCGCCCCTAAAACACACACTCACACTGGCACGGGGTCAGGCATGCACACACACTCACCCACACGCTTTCGAAGAGACACACCTGCAGTCTTACACCCTCAGCCGGCAAGACCGTTGTCTTGGGGCACTTTCTGCCGCCTCCACCAACAAACCCGCTGGTGGGGCTTCCCCCCGTCCCTGGTTTCAGGGGGAGAGTTTTCTCAGCTCCAGGCACTCAAGCCTCAGTGGGACTGACCCAGGGCTGCTCCGGGGCTCCTGGGATCGGGGAATCCTCAGTCTTTAGCATCAGCCCCAGAGCGGGGACCAATCACAGGTTGCCCTCTAAGAGCCTGGAGGTGTGGGGAGATGGGGAGACAGAGAGAAACCCAACCCCAGCAGCAGCCTCTGTTATGCAGAACTCCAGAAATCCGGAACAGGCACACTGGGAGCAAAGGGGTGGAAATGGCCTCCGAGGCATAGCGTGATGGGAGGTCAACTCAGCTGTGCTGCCCTTCAGGGTTCATCTGATGGAAATACTCACACAAGGGTCTGAATAGAAGGAGGCTTGTGCTGCCATCATCCATAGAACTGCACTCGCGCGGAATCTTGGTGACCATCGCTAGGGCCCTCGTGCTGTGGAGGACCGTGTCACCACGGGGAGAAGGTGCTGGCCCCCTGAGTGTGCAAAGTGGGCCAATGGATAGGAGGCCCAGCAAGACCTGGTTCTGGGAACTAACACAATGCGCGAACGTGTGAGTCCGTGTTTATGGCTATAGGCTCACAACCAAGTCTCTGGAGCTCCTCACGTAAAGACCTTACAGAGTAGTCAGCTGTGCTGAGGGGGACTGACGAGGAAGGTGAGGAGGAACTTTTCCAAATGCCAGAAGGGCTGGGGCACCCGTGGGGAAGGGGTAGGAGTGGAGTGGCATCACGGCCCCACCCTTCAGGAGCTGGCTGACCTTGAGCGAGGGTCTCCATTTCCCAGAGCTGCGTTCTTCTCCTCTGTCAAGTGGGAGAGAACAGCGCCACTCTCATAGAGACCTCTGTCGGTGCTGCAGTTACTGAGGCCTTTCTAGAAGCCAGGCTGGAACGTACAACGAGGAACATGATGACACTCGGGCTCCAAAGGAACTTCCAGGCTAGAGAGCCCACAGGGCCCTAACCAGCTGGTGTGGGACAGTGTGCTCTGTGCTTGGGCAAAGGTTTTTTTCGGGGACCCGAGGAGCTGGGATGGATGGTGGAGGGGCCAGATCTGAGGCTGAGGCTTGGGGAGGCAGAGGAAGTCCAGGGACCTTGTGGTGTTCTCCAGGCAGCCAGGCAGCAGCATGGGGAGAGGGGAGGCCCATTAGCAATCATCAGCCACTAGCACTCACCGGCAGGTGAGGGGGACCCAGGGCAGGTGAGGGGCAGCCAGTGTCAAGGCAGAGACTCACAGAGCATGTTTGGAAGCCTGGATTTGAACTGGGGGTGAGGGTGCCCTGCAGGGACTTAGGGCAGGAGGGGCACAATTGCCTGTTTTACTTATTTATTTTTTCAAGATTTTATTTATTTATTTGAGAGAGAGAGAGCGAGCAAGCCCAAGCGGGGGGAGTGGGAGAGGGAGAAGCAGACTCTCTGCTGAGCAGAGAGCTTAATATGGGGCTTAATCCCAGGACCCTGGGATCATGATCTGAGCTGAAGGCAGAGGCTTTAACCCACTGAGCCACCCAGACCTCCCCATTTTATTTTTTTTTATTTTTTTTATTTTTTTAGATTTTATTTATTTATTTGACAGAGGAAGAGAGATCACAAGTAGGCAGAGAGGCAGGCAGAGAGAGAGAGGGGAGGAAGCAGGCTCCCCGCTGAGCAGAGAGCCCGATGCAGGGCTCGATCCCAGGACCCTGGGACCATGACCTGAGCTGAAGGCAGAGGCTTTAACCCACTGAGCCACTCAGGTGCCCCTCCCCATTTTATTTTTAAATATTTATTTAGGGAAAGAGAGAGGAGCAGAGGGAGAGGGAGAGAATCTCAAGCGGACTCTGTTGAGCAGGGAGCCCAATGCGGGGCTCAATCCCATGACCCCTGGATCATGACACCAGCCAAAACCAAGAGTCAGATGCTTAACTGACTGAGCCACCCAAGCTATGTGTTTGAGAAGCTGGCTCAGAACAATGAATGGTGGCTAGGAGGAGGAGCAGTGGGTGTGGTGCGGGGGAGGGAGGGGATGCTCCAGCTTCATCGCTGTCCTGGTGAGAGGAGGAGCCTGAATGTCTGGCCCTGGTGAGAAAGCAGAGTCATGAGCTTCAAGCAGCCGATGAGGAAAGGGGTGGAGGGAACTAGAGAAAGACCCCAGGAGGACACTAAGTTCTGGCATCAGTGACTGGATGGGTGTGGTGTCACCACTGTGGAGACAGGGACCACTGGAGGGGTCCATGACCCTGGGGTGTCTGAGAGGAGGCAGGTCCCAGGCTGTAAGGCAGGGCTGTGAGATGCCACCCCGCAGCGAGTGGTCCCTTTGTTTCTCCTCCACTTCCACAGGTAGTCTACTGGACAGAGAGGTGGTTTTGGAATATTCTGGACTCTTGGCTGATGGAGAGACCTCATGAGCATTATGCGTATGTTCCAGGACTGGCTTTGGAAAAGCCTGTGGCTGTCGGGCACTTGAAATGTGACTAGTCGACTGAGGAAGTGAGCTTTAAATTTTCATTAATGTATAGAAATTAAATTTAAGTTGTCACATGTGTCTAGTGCCTACCATTTTGGACAGGGCAGATGTATCTAGAATTTCTGAAGAAAGGCAGTTACCGCTCTTATCTTAAGGCTTGTGTGGTTGGGGGAGTTTGGCAGAGGCAGACTAGGGGGCCTTCCTGAACCCCCCCTCAGATTTGGTGCCTATTGTTTAAGTGTGAAAAAAAACCAAGAGATTCAGTAACAAATTGTTACATTGCATTTATGTAGGTATGTATGTATATAGTATGTATGTATTCAATTGGGTATCAGAAGTCTAGTTGACACACAATGATACATTAGTTTCAGGTGTACAACATAGTGATCTCTGTATGTTATACTCTGCTTACAAGTGTAGCTACCGTATGTCACCACAAGACACAGTTACCATACTGTTGACTATATCCCCTTTTATACCCTGACGTATTCATTCCATAACTGGAAGCTCGCCTCACCACTCCCCTCCCCGACGTCGCATTTTTGGTGTGCCAGGTTCTCTTCTCACTACAGGAGCTGACTCATGTAAGCTTCATGAGAGCCCTGGGAAATAGGCCCGATATTTTGTAAACGATGCCATCAAGCACCGAGAGCCTTGGCAGCCGGCTCCTGGTCTCACAGCGGGCAGCGGCAAAGCTTGGCTTTGAACCAGAAAGCCCGGGTCGGGGACCACTCTGCTCGTTGTCACAGTTTCACTGGGGGTGGGGGGGGAGACCCTGAACCAGGCCCTCTCCTGGACACTTCACACGTGGAATCGTATTTGACCCTCGCCCAGGCTTCGCGCCGCAGGACTGTGCCATCATCCCCATTTCACAGATGAGGTGACTGAGGCTCAGAGGTCTGCTCAGGATTCCACAGGGAGGGAGTGGCAGTGGGATGAGGTTTGAATGGAGGTCTGTGGGAGCCTCTGCTTGTAACCCCGTGTTACCAGACCCCTCGCAGAGTGGTGGTGACAGCTGCCTGGAGCCCTCCCTTGTCCTAGCCCCTGA
Source organism: Lutra lutra (assembly GCF_902655055.1). NCBI lineage: Eukaryota > Metazoa > Chordata > Mammalia > Carnivora > Mustelidae > Lutra > Lutra lutra. The sequence goes on from NC_062286.1 coordinate 76,891,878, forward strand.
GGCAGCTCTGGGCTCACAGGGCTATGCTTTGTAAGCTCCTGGCCACAGCCACCCCGTGGATCCTCAGGCCTTCCCTGAGAGCTGGAGGGACAGAACATCCAGAAACCAACTGCTCCCAGACTCTCAGCCCAGAGCGATTTAGGTCTGCTTTGGTGAGAGTTGATATTTACATTTTTACCAACAGCCCTACTGGTGCAGAACATACCTAGGGAGGACAGTGTCCTGGGTGGTCTCTTTTTCCAGGGCTCTTGTGGAAAGCCAGAAATTGGAAGGTCTCCAGAGGGGTCCCCCACCTGTAAGCCTTAGTTTTCTCATCTGTGGAATGAAAGGGATACACTAAGTCATGAGTAGTTTTTTTTTTTTAAGGTTTTATTTATTTATCTGACAGAGATCACAGGTAGCCAGAGAGGCAGGCAGAGAGAGAGGAAGGGAAGCAGGCTCCCTGCTGAGCAGAGAGCCGGATGGATGGATGTGGGGCTTGATCCCAGAACACTGGGATCAGGACTTCAGCCTAAGGCAGAGGCTTTAACCCACTGAGCCACCCAGGCACCCCTAAGTTATGAGTTTTTAAATCTTTTTAGCATTATAATTGTTTTTGTAAGTAATATGTATATATATTTTTCCCAGTCTACTCTCCACACAAGGGAAATCCTTTAAAAATGTCAATGTGGGAGCGCCTGGGTGGCTCAGTGGGATAAAGCCTCTGCCTTCAGCTCAGGTCATGATCTCAGGGTCCTGGGATCAAGCCCCACATCAGGCTCTCTGCTCAGCAGGGAGCCTGCTTCCTCCTTTCTCTCTCTGCCTGCCTCTCTGCCTACTTGTGATCTCTGTCTGTCAAATAAATAAATAAAATCTTAAAAGAAAAATGTCAATGTGGTTGGGGCACCCAATAGGCTCAGTTGGTAAAGCATGTGACTCTTGATTTCAGGGTTGTGAGTTTAAGCCCCACATTTGATGTAGAGATTATAAATAAGTGAACTTAAAAAAAATGTGAATGTGGTTCTCTTACTCCCTAGCTTAAAATCCTTCAGGGTTTCCCCTGCTCTGGGGACAGTGTCTGCTCTCATGAAGCTTAGAGTCGGAAAAGGATGGACAGTATGTTCATAAACAATGGCATTTAAAGTATGTCAAAGGATGACAAATGCTAGGAAAAATATAAAACCAGATGAGAGGGAAGGAATGCCAGATGGGCTGTTGTTTTAGAGAGGGTGGTCTGGGTGGCCCTCTGAAAAGGTGACGGCAGAAAACTGAAGGAAATGTGTTATGTGGAAGAGCATGGGTCGGGGGGAACAGCAAGTGCAAAGGCCCTGAGACAGAGAGCAGGTGCAGCACGATTGAGGACCAGCCAGGAGGCTTGTGTGGTTGGTGCAGGATGAGGGTAAGGGAGAGCCACGGCCAGAAAGTAAAGGGGTCAGGGAAGGGAGCTGGTGGGGAGGGATGGATAATGGAGGACCTTGTAGGCCTCCTTGAGATTGAGATTTTATTCTGAGTAAGGATTTTGAGCTGAAGGGTGACTTGAACTAATTGTGTCTTAAAAGCACAGATGAGGCAGGATATAGTCTTCTTGGAAATACGGGTTCATAGGCAGTATGAGAAAAGACAGGTAGAGAGGAGTCAGAGAAGTAGCCCCAGGTGATTTGAAGGAGCAACAGTTTAGATTCTTTAGAATTCTGTTCCAGCCTTCCCAGTTTCAGGCATATGACGATTCCTCTGAGCTCAGTTTTCTCCTCTGCAAAATGGGGATAGGAACAGTACCTCAGTCTTGGGTAGATATAAAGGACTGTCTTTAACCTATGTAAAGCTTTAGTATGTGACAGAAGCTCCATAAATAGTAACTACTAGAATTTTTAAGGCATTCCTACCAGGAGACCTGCGGGCCTGAGCAGGGGAGGAGGAAAAACAGAAGGTGATGAAGCGCGATGGTAATACGGTAGCCCCTTCTTATTGCAGGGGATATGTTCCAAAACCCTCAGAGGATGTCTGAAGCCACAAATAGTACCAAACCCTGCCTATACTATGTTTTTTCCTATTTATACATACGTATGATAAAGTTTCACTTATGAATTAGGCACACTAAGAGATGAACAATAACCAATAATAAGATAGAACAATTATAACACTAAAGTGTAATAAAAGTTACATGAACATGGTCTTTCAAAATATCCTCCTATACTGTACTCAGCCTTGTGATGGGAGATGATAAAACATCCCTGTGATGAGATGAATGGAAGTGAACGATATAGGCATTGTGAAGTAGCGTTAGGATAATATGAGAAAACATGAGTGTAGAAATCATGGAACCAAAAATATGATGTCCTAATAGAGGAATTGGTGGGAAGCAGAAAGCAGGCAAGATCTTCTGAGGGCTGAGCCCACTGCCCCAGCCCCAGCCTGTGCCACCTTGCTCTGTTCTCTACCCCATGGAACCATATCCTTCTTTCCTTCCCTCTCTGGAACAATGTTCCCTCTAACCACAGGGCCTTTGCACTAACTTCTTTTACTTGGAAACTCTTTCACTGGCCCCTTTTACCTTATTAGGTGTTACTTACCCTTTGCCCTTCTTACATTCGTAAGGGCTTCCTGGACCCTAAGTGAGGTTGGTTTCCCTGATAAAGGCTTTCTCCCTGTCCTTTCCTTTTGCAGCCTGGATTTCAGCTTGTGAGTATACACTTTCTAAAAGCAAAGATATCATTCACATACACTAAAACTCACCAGTTTACATATACACCCACACAAATTTTAATATGTCCATGAGGCTGTGTAACCATCATCATTATCATCATTCTGGAATATCTCCATCAACCCCAAAAGAAACACATCTACCAGCAGTCATTCCCCATTCGTTCCCTGGCTCCTGGCCACTGCCAGCCTACTTTCTGTCTCTACGGTTTTGCCTATTTTGAACCTTTCATGTAAGTGGACTCATACAATGTACGGCTTTTTGAGTCTGACTCCTTTCACTAAACATTATGTTGTTGTTGTTTTAAAGATTTTATTTATTTGAGAGAGAGAGGAGAATGAGCAGTGGGAAGAGGCATAGGGAGGGGGAGAAGCAGGCTCCCCGCTAAGCAGGGAGCCTGACGTGGGACTCTATCCCAGGACCCTGGGATCATGATCTGAGCTGAAGGCAGACGCTTAATGGACTGAGCCACCCAGGCGCCCTGAACATATTGTTTGTAAGGTGCATCCATGTGTCAGTACTTCATTCTTTTCTGTGACTAAATACTATTCTAAGGCTTGGCCATATTTTGTTGACTTACTTATCTGTTGATGGACATTTGGGTTGTTTCCATTTCTGGCTATTGTGAACAGTGTACAAGTTTTTTTATGTGGACCTCATGAAGGCTGCATGAGGTTGAGAGGGGGAAACTAACATTAATAAAACAGTTCTGGGGGCGCCTGGGTGGCTCAGTTGATTAGGTGTCAACCTTTGGCTCAGGTCATGATCTCAGGGTCCTGGGATCGAGCCCCAAGTCAGGCTCCTTGCTCAGGGAGTCTGCTTCTCCCTCTGCTTTTGGCCCTCTCCTCCACTCCTGCTTGAGCTTGCCTTCTCGCTCTCTCTCTCTCTAGTAAATAAATATAAATCTTAAAAAAAAAATCTTAAAAAAAAAACAGTTCAGAAAACCAATGTATCACTTTGGAAAATAGTATGACAGTTCCTCAAAAAGTTAAACATGGGGCGCCTGGGTGGCTCAGTGGGTTAAAGCCTCTGCCTTCAGCTCAGGTCATGATCCCGGGGTCCTGGGATCGAGCCCTGCATCGGGCTCTCTGCTCAGCAGGGAGCCTGCTTCCCTTCCTCTATCTCTGCCTGCCTCTCTGCCTACTTGTGATCTCTGTCTGTCAAATAAATAAATAAAATCTAAAAAAAAAAAAAAGTTAAACATAGAGTAACTATATGATCTGGCAATTCTACTTCTAGGTATATAATGCAAAGAACTGCAAACATGTTCACACACACACACACACACACACACACACACACACACACACACACACACAAACTTGGACACAGGTGACAGTAGCAGCATTATTTAACAAGAGCCAAGAAGCCGGAACCACTCAAATGTCTATCAACTAATGAGGGGAGAACCCAAGAGTGGCGGATCCACATAAAATGTTATCCTGTTCTACGAAGGAATGAAAGCTGGTTCGTGCTGCTTCAGAAACGAACCTAAAAGGTGGGGACACTCCACAAAGGCAGGAGACGACATTGGTGAGCCCAGCTCCGTTACTCCAGGGTAGGCATTTACTAGACAATCCACCTGTGGGACGGTTGAAGGGTCTCAGCCAGCAGCCCCAGTGCCCCAGCCCTCTGACGTCTGGACTGGATCTCAGGGCAGCGAGAGGACAGACTTGCCGGCAAGTCTGAATCCCACCCGGTCTGGTCCTTGGTGACATGAGCGTCCTGCTCACTGTTGTCCCGGGTTTCAGCTTCATAACATGCTGCCTTGGGAGTCTGGGGACCCTGTAGGTACCCAGTAAAGTCCTGGCACTCTGGCCTGACTGGACTGGAAACTTCACCAGCAGTCGGGCCAGGAAGAGGCCACCAGGTAGCGCAGGACCACCTGCCACATCCATCAGCTCAGTGTCCCCGCCGCCCCAGGTGCTGTGCCCCTCCTGTGCTCCGTGTTGCAGGCAGACAAACAGCTTCCCAATGACCCCATGCCTTCTTCTCAGGGGGTGCAGGGCTCAGAGACAGCCTTGCAAGCAGCCTCTCACCTGTCCCCGTGAGGGTGCTGGGATTTGGTAATATAAGGCCCTGGACCTGAATTTCCAAGCACCCCTCTCCCCGATAAAACTGACCCAGGGGAGGGGTCCCAGGTCATCCCACTGCTTAGCCCGGCCTCTTGAAGAAGGGTCATTGGGAATTCTGTCTCATCAAATATTGCTGGGCTATGGAGTTTTATTTAAAAATAATTTTAATTAGCTGGAAACTAGGAGTTTAATAAATGGAAAACAGAGAACTTTCCAAGGCCACGGCTGGGAAACACTTGCTTTTTTAAAAAAATTCCGCCTGGCTTCGTGGGCCAGCTAAGCACCCTGACACGAGGGCCCGATTGCCAGAGGAATCCACAAGGAAAACAAAGCTTATTTTTAGAGAAATATTTTAAACTCGGTTTCAGCGAGCTCAGGAGTTTTCTTGTCTGTCTAAAATCCTTAATATCTTTCCTTCTATTTCAGAGCTGCCGCTCACCACAGAGGGCTCCAGAACTCCTATCTGATGAGAGCTATTTCTGTGCGGAGGAAAATAAAGGGGTCCCCTCCCCCTCCAACTAGAGAATGAATGGTTTCTAAATATGTCCCCGCAGTGAGGCTCAGGCGGCCTGTCCTTGGCAGGTGTGCCGTGCAGTAAGGTGGGTTTGGGGTCCCTGCCGACTTGGAGGCCTGTCTGCCACCCTCCCAGCTCAGCCCTGTTCCGCCCAGCGTCCCGCAGGAAACAGATGACAGCCTGGCCACCATTTCCGGGTTTTGAAAGCAGTTTTTAACTTGAAAGAGGCCTGCTAAAAAGGGTTGCTTTTCCTCTGTAGGTGTTGTTAACACCCTCACCCCCACACATGCTTGTCCAGACCCAAACATACAGCAACACCCACGGAACCTTCCTCACACCCCATAGAGACACATACCTACCCACACAGCAACAGCTCGAAGACACACTCACCCACAGCAACAGACACACCCACACACACAAACACACACACACACAGCAGCAGACACACCAAACCCAGACCTCTACCCATACAACAGACCCTTGAACGTACCTACACACACATGTACGCGCACAAATACACATACCTACACACAGAGCAACGGACACCTCCCTACCCCCAAATAACCCTCCACACCACCACACACACACTCACACATACCCCCCCACCCCCCTCATACCCACAGCAACAGACACACCAAACCCAGACCTCTACCATACAGACCCTTGAATGTACCTACACACATGCACACACACACACACACACCCACACATACCTACACATACACACAGCAACAGACACACCCACATCGACACATACTCCCCACATATCCACACACAAAAACACACCCACACATACCTACACACACACACACACATAGCAACAGACACACCAAACCCAGACCTCTACCCATACACAGACCCTTGAACATACCTACACACATGCACATACACAGCAAGACACACCCAGCAACAGACACACCCGTATCCCCCCCACACCTACAAACACATCTACCTACACACACACACACACACACACACAGCAACAAACACACCTAAACCCATACCCACACTCACAGACTCTATGGACATACATACGCCACGCACATAGCAGCCACGCTAGCCAGTACTCCCTGCGGCAACAGCACACGAACACTGACCCCCGAACACCCACATATAGAATGATCTTGAACATGTGCACACCTAGCTAGCCATGCAAGGACACAGATACGCGCACACATACCCTACCTCCATATGGACCCCCAGACCTCTCTCCACACACAGACACACCCTTAGACACAGACACACTCATGTGCTTTCCAGGTTTATTTAGCAACATGGTCAGAAGAGGTTGGAGAACCCAACTAGGTGGAGTGGGGAGTTGGGGGGGGGGAGGGGAGTGGTGGGGAGGTGGGGAACCCTGGAGGGGCTGAGCGCTTCCTGCTGCTGCGGAGCTCCTCACCCAGCTCCTGCCCGCAGGACTCCTCCTGGGCCCCCTCCGGGGCCCCTCCCTTTTTTCCTCCCTTACTCCTGGGCCTTGCCAACCCCAAGGAACTGGAACTGTCCTGGAGGGTCACAGCTCAGCACAACCTGCAGCATGCACGGCAAAAACCATGGGGTAACAACAATGGAGGGTGGCTCCAGTCCTCTGACAGAAGGGGACCCTGGCTGTGGCTCAGCCTCCAGAGGCCCCTTTGGCTGCCCCAAGTCACCAGGCCAAGGACTTGGCTAGTCACCATCAGCAAAACTGGGAGACAGCAAGTGCCTGGGGATGGTTCCCTCCCTGTTCAAATGCTCTCTAGGGTTTCCTCCTCGAACAAGTCCAGCCTGGGGTGGGGTGGGGGGTGGTTCTTGGACCCCAAGCAGATTTTAATACCCAGCATACTCTTGATGGGACAGACCTGGGGCCAAGAGCTGTGCCTGTCTGTCCTTCCTTCTCTGGACCCTCCCAGGGCCTGGACCTTTCATCCAGGCTCCTGAGCCATGGTGGGGGGCTCGCAACCCCTGCTGCCCCCAGTTTCTTCCCACCGGCGGGTGCTGGGCTTTGGCTTTTTCAATCGTTCTGTGTGTGTTGCTGTTGTTTTTCCCTTTGTATACTCAGTAGTAGATTTGGACAGAGTGAGGAGCGGCAAGTATGTCCATGTATGCATTCCTTCTCCAAAATAATCTAGAAGATGGCACATACTAATTGGGCTGCTTAAAAAAATATCTTTGTTTTCAAGCAGCCAGTGGCAAAGCCACTACTGAGGCATTCTTTTTTTTTTAAAGAATTTATTTATTTGACAGAGAGACTGAGACAGAGAGATCATGAGCAGGGGGTAAGGGTAGAGGGAGAAGGAGATTCCCTGCTGAGCAAGGAGCCCAACAGAGGGCTTGATCCCAGGATCCCGGGATCATGACCTGAGCTGAACGGCAGATGATTAACCCACTGAGCCACCCAGGCGCCCCCACTATTAAGACATTCTCAGGACCCCTGGGTGGTTCAGTGGGTTAAGCATCTGCCTTCAGCTTAGGTCATGATCTCAGGGTCCTGGGATGGAGCCCTGTGTTGGGCTCCCTGCTCAGCAGGGAGTCTGCTTCCCCCTTTGCCCCCCCCCCCCACTCTGGCTTGTGCTCTCTCTCTCATTACTCTAATACATGAACGAAATCTTAAAAAAAAAAAATAATAGAAAAGACACGCTCAACTTCCTCCCATCCTGAGATCATTTTCACAACTGGCTGCGAAAGAATTTTATCTTGAGTGTGACACAGACTTGGACCCAGTAAGCTTCAGTTCTGCTCCACAGCCCGTGACAGGAATCCCGGCTTGTCCTTACTTGCTTGCAATTTTTACTTCTAGTCCCCTTCCCTTACAAGAAGACTTTCCTAAGGGTGACCGAGCAATAGCAGAAGAGTTTTGTGTGCTGCTCATTCCAGCCGCTGCAGAGAGACAATGACCTATATATACCCTCCATTGATCTGCAGCAAGAGGAAATTTCTGAATGATTCCCCCGCAGCTTGCCATGCTTCACTGGGTCTCAAACACAAAACATCAGATCCTAGCACTTGGGCTTTCAAACAAACCAATTTTTAAAAAATGAATGTGGCTTACCCCAACAAGTCTGACATTCCAGCTGATCAAAAGTACTTGTTTAGAAAAATAAGTTTTGGAATGAGGTGGAAACAAGGCCTTTGAAATGCAGCTTGGCCTAAATAGCACCGCATTTCAGACTTTTCCTCCCCACTGCACATTCTTTATGGTGGAGAGGCCCTGGAAGCCCTTCTGGGCTCCAGGCTTCCCCTCCCCCATGGCCCAGGCCTTTAGCCAGGGGCCCGGCATCTGGGAGAACTTTGAAACTGTTCCCCATCGCCTTTGGCAGCCAAGCACCAAAACGCTCCAGTTAACACCAGCGCAATCATCGCTAACGTGAAACAGCTGCCGGAGGCCTGAGGCCCCGCGGGCTCCAGACCCCACCCCAACCCCCCACCCGAGCGACTCAGCTGGGAGACGCAGGAGACCCGGCAGTGAGGCGCAAGCAGTGGTTGATAGGGCCCAGCTGTTGTAGATAAGAAAACAAACTATTGCTAAATCTTTTACCTACTTTGGAAAAGTGTCTGAACTGGGGGTGGTGGGGGGAGGATGGGAGAAGGGAAAAACATGAATTGATTTATGAACCTGATTTTGAAGTCTTGAAAGTGATGGTAGGAAAAAAAAGCAAAAACAAAAACCCCAAACCATACCAAGGTTTTGTTCATTTGTGTGCGAATCGGCAGACAAATTGGTGCTGTTTTTTTCTTCCTTCTTCTGGAGGCCTGGGTTGCATTTGCTTTCTGGCCACCTAACAGTCGCCCGAAGCAGACACTAATCCTCCTGTATAAATACCGAGTGTGCTCACTCCCAGAGGAAGCTGTCCGCATAAACAAACATTACCCAGATAGCCCAGATGTAAGCTTGACCTGTTTCATCTTCCTCCCTCTTCCTTCCTCTCCAGACAAGGACACACAACCAGGCTTCCCAAAGTCCAGGCCAAACTCTTCCTTCTCTAGCCCGAAAAAGGCTGGGCCTCTTTTGCAGTGGAGCATTCTGGAGGCCTGCAGGCCTGGGGCTGGCGATACCCTCCTGCCTTCCCCACCCCTAGCCGGACCGTTCCCCGGCGTCCCAGCAGAAAAAAAAAAAATCGGAACTTCAGCTGCCACTGCAAACACGTGACCCACTTGATGACTCACAGGCGGGCCACACCCCTCCAGGGCTTCAGCCAGGGCCTGCCACCAGCCAGTCAGCCAACACGGGGATGCATCTTATTACCAAGGGGAACAGCTAACTTAATGCCCTTGACAGTCCCAATAATTACTTTCTTTCGGCTAAAGAACTTGCTCTAAAATACATAGGGGCAGGCCCTTCTGAACCCTGACTGTGCCAGCTCCCCAGATCTTAGCCCCCCCACCCCCCCACCCCTCCCGAGGGCTCGGCGTTGCCTGACAAGGTGACAGTGAGTGAAAACGCTCAATGTTTAAAAAAAAAAGAAAAAAGAAAAAAGAAATTGATCTTACACATTTGTTTTTTCCCAAAAATTTTATTGGGGGAAAACTACAAAACATTTACAGTACAATGTTTACAGTCACAATTTGTAGTGAACTGATTCCCCAAAATATATTACAACTCAAGTTGACTTATCTTGTTACATTCAAAAACCTACTTCTGTCAAAGTAGTCGCGAGTACATACATACATAGTGCTCCAACTGTACCTACGTACAAACTAAAGCTACTGCTCATTCATCCGCTGTCCAGGAAAGCATTCCTGCCTTTCTACACACGCAAAAAAAAAAAAAAAAAAGTATAAGTTTTGGAATTTTCTGTAATGAAAACAAGGCATATTCATGTACTACATACCATTCTTAGCACTAAGAGGTGGCCTTTTCATTTTAGATCTATGTAAGAAAGTGGTAAATATTTTCTCCTTTTGTGCAGTTGAACCCATCCTACATTCAAATTCTCTCAAGCACTGATAGAAAAATACTTATTTGGTTGAGGAAGATATAAGGCAAGTTCTGGCCCTTTCCAAAGGCACTATGAGACTAACCCCCCCACCCCATTATTGCTACATGTCTTTAAACGCAGAGTATGTCACAGTAGAATTGGTGGGATAAACGAAAACAAAATTTTTCTTCTTGCTAATTTAAAAAGCTGGAATGACAAAAAGCATGCCACATTTAAGCCTGCTAGCAAAGTATGTGGTCAATACTTTGTGGATGGGCTACAACCATTATACATTCTAAGAAAACTCGTAAGATATTCCTCAAACTACTTCCACAGCATCAGGATAGATTTCTGTAAAGAAATCATGCAATCTTTCAAAATTTACGTAAACAAGGAAAGAAATTAATGAAATAAATATTACATACAATCTCTTAAATTAAGATTTTTTTACTCATTTACAATAAAATAACCAAGTGAAGTTACAAAAGGCATATATTACTGTGAAAAGAACATACACTCCACATTTTGCCGATTAATAATGGCAATCATAATTTAACATAATAAAAGAATATATATCTATTGCTTTTCATCATACTTGATAAATACAGTATGAACAAAAATTTCAATGTATACTTTTCACAAGATAATAAATAAGTTAAATAGTTTTTTCATATTGAGTTGTGGTGCAGTGGTGCGAATCAACTCAAAACAGCTAAAAATTCAGCAGTTATTCCCCCAAACGATTAGGAACTAAGCTCTGCCCAAGGCTTCCAGAAAGAGCAGACAAAATGGTTCTACAATTAAACATCCACTAAGTGGTGGCAACAAGGAAACTTTGGAATGCACGTTTGTTTTTTTTCCAGACATAAAGAACTTTGTGTCAAACAAAAACCTATGGAGCAAAGGACTACAATCAAGGCATATTCCTGGTAGAATACTGGATTCCAGAAGCTTAGAGGTTTAGCAAGGTGGTGGCTGGCTGTTTGTTTACACTGGTCTGAAGACAAACTGACAATTAAGAACTTCTCTCACATAAGAGTTCCCACATCTGGACTGTTAACTAATGCTTTTCAAGTGAAGATACGGGAATGGTGGTTGGTAGCTGCTGGTGCTGGGTTGATTTTTTCCACCCCCCCCAAAGTCCCAAACTCCTAGGAGACCTAAAAAAGTTTTAAGTGTTTGGTTTTTTGTTCTGTTCGCATCACAACTGCCCTGTTGTGAGTATTTTGTTCATCAATACAAAAGTTCGTTGGCTTTTTTTTTTTTGCTCAACAAGAATGAAACTTCATAATAATAATAAAAATAATAAAAACAAAAAACAAAAAGAGGAAACCGAAAGGGGAGGGGTGGGGCCCCTCCCGGCACACAAGTTCGAGTCCAAGTGCTCGGTGCGGCCCGCAGTCTCTGCTCATGGCCTGTCACCCCCCAACTCCCGCGCCCCTCCCTGCCCGTAACAGGGCTCCAGTGGCAGGGGCGCCCTCCAACAACCCCCAGAACAGCCTTCCCCCTTTCTCCTCCTCCTCGCTGGCGCCCTCTTGCCTCAATCGTCAGAGATGGACAGGCGGCTGAAGATGGGCAGGCGGCGGCCAGGGTCGAGGCTGGGGGACTCGGAGCCGCTGAGACTGCCCGAGCTTAGTGAGCCGCTCAAGTAGCTGTCACGGTCCGACAGCGAGTCCGGGGTGCTAGGGGGCGCGTCGAAGACGGGCGAATCCGACAGGCGGCGCGGCAGCTGGAAGTTGAAGGGCGGCGAGGGCGGCGCGGTGGCACTGGCAGGGAGGGGCGCGCTGGGCGGCGCTGGGGGCTGCGCGGGGGGCACCAGGCCCTGCTGCTGCTGCTGCTGGCTGCGATAGTAGGCGGCGGCCACGGCGGCGAAGTTGTGGGTCTGGATGGCAAGCGGCGTGATGAGGCTGCTCAGCTCCGGGCCAAACGCAAAGGCGTTGTTGGCGCACGAGGCCGACGAGCAGGCCGCGCACTGGGCGCCCGGCGCCAGCAGGTCCTCGGCGCCCCCTGTGCCGTACAGCAGCGCCGCCGCGGCCGCAGCCGCCGCCGAGGCACAGCACGTCGGAGCGCCCGAGGGCGTGGAGGCTGCGGAGGCGGACGAGCAAGACGAAGCGGAAGAGGAGCAGGACGAGGCCGAGGAGCAAGAGGGTGGCGGCGGCGGCGTGCGCGACGTGGGGCTGTCGAGCAGCAGCGGCGACTCGAGGCCCCCCGGGGGCTGGTGGTGGCCCGACGGGAAGCCAGAGAAGCTGAGGCTGTGATGCAGCTTGGGCCGCGGCTCCCGGGGGAAGCCCAGGTGCAGCGCGTCCCGCGCGCTGAAGGCGCGCAGGTCCCCAGAGGCGCCCCCCGACGGCGCGGGCCGCCGCTCGTCTGCGTTGTGGATGAAGTGGCAGCGCGGCCCGTAGGGGCAGAAGCCGATGGTGTGGAAGGTGCGGCACAGCTCGGTCTTGTACTTGGGGTGCCGGGTCAGGCTGCGTAGCTCGTGGAAGCCGTGCGCGAACTGGCACTTCTCGCCGTACTTGCACGTGCCGCTCTCCTCGAAGGGCCGGCACAGCTCAGTCTTGTAGCGCGTCGAGTTGATCTGGGAGCCGCCGCCCCCCTTCTGCTGCTGCTGCTGCTGCAGGTGCAAGAGGTGTTGGCTGCGCTCGCCGTTCTCGCTGAACGAGCGGTCCCGAAATTTGTTCTCCTTGTTCAGCAGGGCCGTGCCTCCGCCCCCTGAGGGCTCCTTGAGGGTGCCGTAGGAGGCCGGGCCGCCCGCCGCCCCGCTGCCACAGCTGCTGCCGTTAGCCGCGCCCGGGAACTTGGGCGAGCAGCTGCCCGGGCTAGGCGCGGGGTGGGCGAGCGCGTGCAGGTTGCTGGCCGAGTGCCGTCGGAGAAAGCCCGGCGTGAAGCCCGAGCTAGGGGCGGCGGCCACGGGGGTCCCCACAGCCTTCTTGTCCAGCATGTTCAGATTGAGATTGGCCAGGGATTTCTCCGTCTGCCAAAAGGAGGGGGGCGAGGACGGGATGAAATATGGAAAGGAAGAGTTGGGGCGAGCTGCAGAACTTCAGCCTTCTGAATTCTTCTTCCTTTCTGCAGATTTCGATCCGGCCCCCACCCTCCACCCGTACACGCGCGAAAAGAATTAAGTTCGCGTTGGGAGGAGCCGACTCCCACCCCAGGCCGCGCTGGGTTTCGACATGTGATCCTCAGCCCGTGGGCCGCCGGCTTGAGCGGCGCAAAGCCGGTCCGGGAAGCCCCGGGCAGCGTGGCCGCGGTCGGCGCCGGAGAAACTAAACAGCTACAGCGACTCCCTCCTGCCCGCCCTCCCTCCCTGCTCCTTCTCCCCGCCCACAAGGCACGAGCACACACCACAGCGAACTCCAGGACTTTTCCCGACCCCAAAGTCAAGGTGGGGAGGGGTGCCCCAAAGGCGGAAGGCAGAGGCAAAGTCTGAAAACTCGAGGGGCTTCCTGCCTGCCCGCCTTCCTCCCTCCTTGCTCCCTCGCGTACCTTGCACAAGAAGTCGATATCGTAGAAGGCGGACAGAAGTGTGGTCGACATGTTTCTGGATCCTGTAATGGTCGGAGTTGCAGGCAGGGAGGTCCGGAGGAGCCCTCAGGGAGGCAAGGCTGGGCTCGAGCCACGACGAATAACGGGTGACCGGTGGGGGAGGGACCGAAAGTTTGCCGGGGGACGAGACAAGGGGGAAAGGGAAGCAAGCAGCGCGGCCTGGTTTGAGGGTGCCCGGGAGTGCGGAGTGGGGGGAAAGACGACAGAGAAGCAAAGAGCGCTCCTCCGCGCCCCGGGGGTGCCCGCCCCCCCCCCCCTGCGCGGAGCCGGCGACAGCTCGCAGACTGCTGGAACTCGGCGGCCCGCGAGCGCGCGCCCTATATAGGGCCCGGGAGCGCGGCAGCGGCCCGGCGGGCGTGTCGGGGGAGGGGACAGAACGCTGACCCCGCCGGGGTCTCCAGGCAACGCCGCCCGCCGGCTCGCGGACGTCAAGCACCTTCGTGGCCTCCCATTGGCCGCCGCCAATTTTTTTCCTCCGGAGGAGGGGGCGGGAGGCCTCGGGGCGGGGCAGGCTGCCGGAGCGCCTGCGGCGGCGTGGAGAGCTGGTCCTTGATGGGTGCTGCTGGGTGGCGGCGGGAAGATAAGGCTCCCCTTCTCTGGGGCTGCACTGTTGGAAATCCCCTGCACGTTGAACGTGGCCAGGATTCTGCAGCCCTGGACGTGTCTCTCCCCGCCCGATCCTGCTAGGCGAAATTGCGGAGCTTTAATCTCTCACTCTCGGTTCTAGACTGGGCGCGGGAATTGCAAAATGCGAGAATATTGCAACCATCCGCGCGGCCGGCTGGCTCGCAAAGAGTGCTCTGGCCGGCGGGTGGGTGGTGGGGGCTCAGGGCCTGCGTCCGGTGGGTGGTGGCTCCGTCCCGACTGCACGTGGAGACGCGGTGGGGGTGGGGGCGGGAGTGGCCACGCGGGCGGCTGCCGCGGCAGTCTCGCCCGGAGGAGCCTGGGCGCGTTTCTCCGCCCCCCTCCCCGCCCAGGCTGCAGTAAACAGGGATTCAGCGCTGGGGCCTGCCGAGCTGGGCTGAGTGTCTGAGGACAAGGCGCTGGCTTTGCTAATCACATCACAAGACCTTGAGCCAGGGCCAAAGGCGCGGAATGGCGCGGAGCGTCCCGGGCGGGGGAGCCGGCCGGGAGGACGGGAGGAAAGGCTGGGAGAGCTGCGCAAGCATGGAGGCGACTTCCCGCCACCCCGTTGGTCCGCTCGTCGGCCCGGCCTTCCCCAGCCCTCCTGGGGGATGGGGTGCAGCTGCTGGCTGAGGCTGCCCGCCCACCGCAGCCTTGCCCCGGCGCGCCATCCAGGTCCCTTCCCTCCCAGGCCGTTAGGGGCGCCGCGCCCTGCCTTAGCTCGTTATGGGCCGCAGGCTGTGGCTGAGGCCGGCCAGCGGCCAGGCAGGTCTGGGCACAGAGGACGCTCGGGGTGAGCTCGCCCCCCTTTACCCCTCTCAACAGTCCCACACCCCAAAAAGTCTGCGCTAGGAAATGTCTTCGCCAACAGGCACCCTCTGGGTGCGGGACGGACACCCCCCCGCCCCCAGCGCCCAGTTCGGCTAAAGCGGCTGACACCCCGTTTCGGGGAGATCTGGGGGTCTGGTCCAGGACATTTATCACTCCGCATTTAAACACGCTGCCAAAAAGCTGGAGTGGGCGTGATTTCTCACACCTGGCAGCCTCAGCAGCAATTGGGTGTAAGTTGGAAGGCTCAGTTCCCTCTAGGGAAGGAAGCAACCCACGCCCCTTTCCAAAATTGATCTTATTTCTTGTTGTTTCCTCGTGGTCATTTCCACTCGTTAACCTGGAAGGAAAGGAGCGAGGTCTGTCACTCATGAAACTGACCCTTCAGAGCTCAGTTTGCACGCAGTTCCTCTTGCTGAAACTCCCACCACCCACCGGGAGAGCTTGAGACCGAGTAGAGCTGCAAGGCCTCTGAGATCTGAAACACAGGGCTGGAATTCAAGCCCTGCCCCTTCCAAGCCATGTGATCCTGGGCAAATCACATAATCTCTTTGGTACTTGTGTTTCCTTGTAAAACTAAGATAATTCCTGCTTTAATCACCTCTCCCCTTTGTCAAGGCGCACATGAGTTATCTGTTAAGGTGTATAAAAGATGAACAAGTATAACCCCTATTATTTATTAAAACAAGTTGACAAAGCGTAAAAACGGAGACAGGTCTCTGGGTTGTGGCTGGATGGGAAGGGAAATCACCGAATCATGCCTGCAGACCTGAGGGGCACCAAATCTTGGACAGAAGAGGTGACTCCTTCCCTCTGGGGGATGGTTGCACCCAGTGCTACACTGGTCCCCAGGAAGCTCTGGGCAATGGGTGGCTGACACTCACAGCCCAAGAACCCCAACTGTTCTGTTTTGTTCTTTGTTGAAATGACCCCAAACACAGGAGTTCCAGGGTAGCTCCCCCTGCCCCCCATAGCAGTATTCTAAGATGCCCCTGGGAACGCACCAGGCAAGTGTGAAACTGCCATTTCCTTAGCCACCACTATTGTAGGTCAGTAACAAGATTTCAGATTCGAAACCAGGAGAAATATCTATCCCTCCTGTCCTCCCAGGCTGGCCACAGCCAGCCAGTATCAAAATCTGGGGTAATTCCCAATGGGCAGCTATGAGAACACCCATTTTGCAGGCTGGGTAGAAGGATCCTGGAGATAACATGTAATAAATACACCATGCTTACATGCTTTGGTACGGAGTACCCGCTAGTAGAAAGTATTTTTTCTTATAATATAACTGCTTTTATTTCATTTTAAATGGAGAAAAAAGGAATGCTGGGCTTTTCCAGTGAGCTTGGCTTTGCCGGGGGCCGGTTTCACAGTTACTGAACCATGGTCATCACTGCATTGTGCCAACGATTCCCAGTCAGGTCGCCTTTCTCAGAACAAAAAGAAATGTTAGACTGGCCACTTTCCCTCATGTGTGGGCTACAGAGATGTCCAACCAGGTAATTAATTCAGGATCACAAAAAACACATGTTGAGCTGAATAGTGCAAAACCACCCAGAGAATTTCCTCTTCTCTTTAGGACAAAGTTTTGGACTCTAAGTTTACTTCATTCCCTGCCTTTTCCTATAGGCCCTTCCTCTATACTTCCAGTATGGCTGTTTTTTTAGTGTTAGGTGGTTTACTTTTAAAGAGAAACAAATTTGGATACGAGCCTTTCTGCGGGAGGAAATGATATCAAACCCTCTCTCCTCTAAGCTGCCCCTTTAACGTATTTCCAAGTGACTGTTCATCTGAGAAGTATTTTAAAATATTTACAGACCCTAAAAGCTGGACCAACTTTACATACTACTACTAAAATGGCTTTTTCGGATAACCAGGATGAAAAGCGAATATGGATGAGCCTATGACCAGTCCAAACTGTGAATTTCAAGACAGCCATCTGTGGGCAACGCTTATTCTGAGATTATAGGTAGAAAATGGCAAGCCAAGGAAAGGCTGGAATAGCAGCAAAATGTATGCAAGAGCGACACCTGCTGGGTATCAGAGGAAGAGGGCTGCGCCGGTCTTCCAAAAGGCAGAAAACCCGTTAAGATAGGTCTAGATTCAAACACTGAAGTGGATAAATGTGTTTTCTGACATCTTAAATGAGAATCTTGTTATTGCCACTGAGAAAATGACAGTGAACAGTGTAGGAAGTGAATAAATCATTTATTCTGGCTTTACCTTCCCTGGGCTTCCTTCTGACAGCCAAGGGTCTATGCTTTTAGTGAGTGGCAAAATCAGGTTTCCTGGCATTAGTTTAAACACTTTTGGTAGGTAGGAGCTCTTTTAATAATTCGGATGGCATGTGCAGGTCACTGCAGGACTCACACATGTAAATAGCAAAAACAAAACTATTTCTATGCAGTTGATCTAGAATTCTCCCAGTATCCAACATTCGGAACCTACTTCTGCCTTAGCTAAAATAGAATAAAATTTGGAATTCTGACCCAATGGGCTGTTTGCCAACGAATCCGGCTCTTCTATCCAATGGAAAAAAGGAGAGAAAAATCACGAGTTACAAACCAGTTCTGTATAGTTCACAGAAAATGCCGGCTGGCTATGCCTGGACGTTAGAGGTCATGGAAGAAGACAAAAGTGAATTCAGGTCTGCAGGTGGCCTGCACCTGGGAACAGAGTCAATATTCAATGTGGTAGCCTCACTTCCTACAGTAGCTGCCATAAACTGGGCTGCCCTGAATGGGGGAACTGAAGAAAAATTCCTCTGTAGGAAGGGACAGAAGACTAGCTTCACCAAGGGAAGGAAATATTTGCATTGATGTTCAATGTGTTCCCTGCAGATGCCGTGGGGAAACCGTCCACCCTTAGCCCACCCCCAAAAGTCTTCTTTCTTCAACAAGCCGTTTCTGTTCTTGCAAGAGTGAACGGATTTGCTTCTGCAGGAGAGTCGGAAGCACCGAGAATGGGGCTGTCTTCCCTTTCCTTTCCTTCCAGAAGGGCCAGCAGCCTCAGGCAAGCCAAAGTCCTTTCCTCCTGAATGCGCAGTCTCGTGAATTCCACTGTCTTCAAAAATTGAGCAGCTGGTGGCAGCTCTCTGAAGAGCCGGGAGAGGAGGTGGCTCTGCTCTGATGCTGTCCTATGAAGATGATGGAGGCTTTTAGGGCTGAGGGGATGGCAGCTGGACTTGGAGAGGAGCCGGAAGAGGTGTTCAGAGAGGTATTTCACAAAGATTAGGGTCTCAGCCCAAAAGTTGACCTCTGCTTTTTCAAACAGGTAGTCTTCCACCTAAATCAAATGACAAAGCCCAGGGTCAACATTGCAGGGGATGTTGAAAAGCTCCCATCCAGACCAGAGTCCTGCCGGATGTGGAGGAGGTGTGTCCCCTCCCCCTCCCTGGGGAGGGCCCACTCTCGCCTGTCAGCACCCACATACACTTGCCACTGGCAGTCTGTAAGGTCACCTTCTATTTTCATTTGCTGTACTTCTCTACCGGGGAGGAATTTTTTTCCTCAGACTTAACATGACCTTTGATAAAGATGTGTCTGCGGTTCCAAGCCAAGATTTGTGGGGGCCTGCTGCTGAAAAGGGAACCTCAACATGGGTGTGGCCTCTGGACCCAAAGGTGCATCTAGAAACCAGAGGGTGGGGGCAGGGAGGAAGAGAAATCTCAGTGGCAGAACAAAGAGCAAAAAAGGAGACCTTGCTCTCTGTGTACGAAACCAAACTGCTATAATGCCGGGAGTTTTCAAGGTTATTTTATCACAGACAATTTATCTTGTCTCCAAATTTCCCATAAACAGGCTGCTTTTTGAACTCTTGGCTTGCTGGGTATGTCAGAGACGACCAGCTGAGTCAGACACTAGTGGAATGGAAACAAATTTCAGTTGACGAGATGCTTCTGCTGCTAGTCTTGGTCCTCAGTTTTCCTGTCTGTTGACTGTAAGCAGCAAATACCCTGGTAGGATCCTGATTCTCTGGGAATGTTTCGCCTTCCGACTTAACCATGGGGAGCCTGTAGCTCTTCCAGTGCGGACTAATAAGCATTCTCCATAATTAAACCCTCAACTTCCAAGGGGCCTCTTCCTTTTTCTTTTTCTTTTTTTTTTTCTATTGAGGTATCACTGATATACAATATTATACTAGTCTCAGGTGTACAACATTTGTATCCACTGTGAAATGATCACCACACTTAGTTACCATCTGTTGCCCTACGAAGTTAATATAACCTTATTGCCTATAGTCCACATGCTATACATTCGTCCCCATGACGTATTCATCTTATAACTGGGAGCCTGTACTTCTTGATATCCCTTACCCATTTCACACGACCTTAACCACCCCCTCCCCTTCAGAAACCACCAAACTGTTCTCTGTGAGTCTGGGTTAGGTTTAGTTTTGCTTGTGTTTTAGATTCCATATATTAAGTGAAATCAGGTGCTATTTGTCTTTCTCTGACTTATTTCTCTTAGTATTATACCATTGAGTTCCATTTGTGTTGTCTCAAATGGTAACAGTCCATTCTTCTTCATGGCTGAGTAGTATTCCCATACATATATAACACACACATAATATACACACAATGCATGCGTGTGTGCGCGCGCGTGCGCGCACACACACACACACACACATCTTTATGTATTCATCCATTGAAGGACATGTTAAATTGATTCCGTATCTTGGCTACTGGAAATAAAGCTGCTGTGAACACAGTGGTGCATGTATCTTTTCAAATTAGTGTTTCCCTTTTCTTTGGATAGAGCCCGGGCTATGAAGTTGCTAGATCTCCTGTTCTATTTTTAATTTTATGAGGAACCTCCATACTGTTTTCCATAGTGGCTGCACAGATTTACATTCCCACCAACAAGACATGAGAGTTCTTCCTCTACATCCTCACCAACACTTACTTCTTGTCTTTTTGATACTAGACATTCTGACTGGTGTTAGGTGATACCTCATTGTGGCTTTGATTTGCATTTCCCTGATGATTAGTGATGTTGAGCGTCTTTCCAGGTGCCTGTTGTCCATCTGTATGCCTCCTTTGGGAAAATGTCTATTCAGATCCTCTGCCCATTTTAAAATCAGATTTCTCTGGTGTTATTGAGTTGTATGAGTTCTCTATATTTTTTGGATATTAACCCCTCACTGGACATATAAATCATATGCAAATATCTTCTCCCACTAGGTAGGTTGTTTTCTTTTTTTCTTTCTTAAAATTATTTATTTGAGAGAGAGGGCAGAAGCAGAGGGAAGAGACAGAGGGAGAAGCAGTCTCCCCACTGAGCCAGCAGCCCAATGTGGGACTCAATCCCAGGACCCTGGGATCATGACCCAAACCAAAGACAGAGGCCCACCAACTGAGCCACCCAGTCACCCTACAGTAGGTTCTATTTTCATTTTGTTGATGGTTTCCTTCAGTGCACAGAGGCTTTTTAGTTTGATTTAGTCCCAGTTGTTTATTTTTGCTTTGTTTCCCTTACCTTTGGAGTCAGATGCACAAAAACATCACTAGGACTGAAGTCAAGGAGCTTACCATCTATGTTTTCTTCTAGAAGTTTAATAGTTTCAGGTCTTACATTCAAGGCTTTAATCCATTTTGAGTTAATTTTTGTAAATGGCGTAAGAAAGTGGTCCAGGTTTATTCTTTTGCATGTAGCTTTCCAGTTTTCCCAATACCATTTATAGAAGAGACTATCCATTCCTCATTGTATATTCTTGCTTCCTTTGTCAAAAATTAATTGACCATATATATACGTGGGTTTATTTCTGGGCTCTCTATTCGGTTGCACTGATCTCTATGTCTGTTTTTGTGTCAATGCCATACTGTTTAGATTACTATAGCTTTGTAGTATAGTTTGAAGTCAAGACACATTATACCTCTGACTTTGTTCTTCTTTCTCAAGACTGTTTTGGCTGTTTGGGGTCTTTTTTTTTTAAGATTTTTAAGATTTTATTTATTTGACAGAGATCTCAAGTAGTCAGAGGGGCAGGCAGAGAGAGAGGAAGGCTCTGCTGAGCAGAGAGCCCGATGTGGGGCTCGATCCCAGGACCCTGAGATCATGACCCAAGCCGAAGGCAGAGGCTTCAACCCACTGAGCCATCTAGGCACCCCTGTTTGGGGTCTTTGGTGATTCCCTATAAATTTTAGAATAAATGTTCTAGTTCTGTGAAAAATACCATTGGAATTTTAATAGGATTTGCATTGAATCTATAGACTGCTTTGGGCAGATGGATATTTTAACAATATCAATTCTTCCAATCCAAGAGCAGGGAATATCTTTCCATTTATTTGTGTCTTTTTTAATTTCTTTCATCAGTATCTTACAGTTTAATAAGGTCTTTCACCTCCTTGGTTAAGTATATTCCTAGGGTTTTTTATTTTTTATGCAACTATAGTTAGGACTGTTTTCTTGATTTCATTTTCTGACAGTTTGTTATTTATGTATAGAAATGCACCAGATTTTTGTACATTGATTTTGTATCCTGCAACTTTATTGCTGAATTCATTTATTCTAAAAGGTTTTTTGGTAGAGTCTTTAGGGTTTTCTAAATATAGTGTCATGTCATCGGCAAACAGTGACAATTTTACTTCTTCCTTTCCAATTTATATGCCTTTTATTTCTTTTTCTTGCATAATTGCTGTGGCTAGCATTTTCAAGACTCTGTTGCATAAAAGTGGTGAGAGTGGGGATCTTTGCCTTGTTCCTGATCTTAGAGGAAAAGCTTTCAGCTTTTATCCACTGAGTATTTTCAGCTTTTATCCACTGGGGTTGTCATATATGGCTTTCATTATGTTAAATATGTACCTTCTACACCCACTTCGTTAAGGGTTTTGTTTTTACCATAAATGGATGTTGAATTTTGTCAAATGCTTTTCTGCATCTATTGTGATGATCGTGATTGTCTTTCATTTTGTTAATACTGTGTATCACATTGACTGATTTGTGGATGTTGAACCATCCTTGCATCCCTGGAATAAATTCCACTGGATTATGGTATATGATACTTTTAATGTGTTGTTGAACTCAATTTGCTAATAGCTTGTTGAGGATTTTGCATCTATGTTCATCAGGGATATTGGCCTATAATTTTCTTTCATTCTTTCTTTTTTTTTTTTTTGTGGTGTCCTTACCTGGTTTTGGTATCAGGGTAGTGCTAGCCTTATAAATCAATTTGGAAACATTCCCTCCTCTTCAATTTTTTGGAAGAGTTTGGAAGGGTAGGTATGAAATTCTTGAATGTTTTGTAGAATTTACCAGCAAAGCCTTCTGGTCTTGGATTTTTGTTGTGTGTGGGGCTTGCCCCCCTTTTATTTTTTATTTATTGGGAGGTTTTTAATTGACTCCCAGTAACTGGTCTATTCAGATTTTCTATTTCTTTATGAATCGGTCTTGGAAGATTACAAGTTTTTAGGAATTTATCCATTCTTTTTTGGTTGTCCAGTTTGTTGGCATGTAATTGTTCACAATAGTCTCTTTTTTTTAATCCTTCACAAATTTATTTCTCTCCAAATTCATTACAAATAAGAAATATCTTAGAAATACCTTCCAGTATTTCAGAAAAAATGGATTTGAACAATAGTACTCTAGTAACATTCATCAAACCATTCATTCATTCATTTATTAACATCCACCATGATGGTGGATGTGTTAGGTATTGGGAAACACAGTGATAAATGAGTAGCCCCTGTCCTTTTAAGGCTCAGTTTAAAAGAGGAGAAAATGTAAAGATATTCCCCTAAAGCTTCAGTTTTATCAACCAGTTTTTAGAATCATAATTTTTTTTTTCAAAGGTGTTTCTCCATAACCTTTACACACAAAAAACACACTAATTGCTAGTCAACTGCCTTCACTGACCAAGTAGGTAGGTCTACGGGAGAGCGGTTTTCACACCGCAAGTTGTAACATTTAAGAGGTCATGAAATCAATATGGATTGCAACCAGTTAAAAATAATAAGACAATGGTTCAGAAACATCAGTACTATGTGTTATAAAGTATTGTTTAGTGAAATGTTTGTTTCAGAAGTACAGAGTGAGAGGGAAGTGCTTCCCTGTCTTCCTATATACACCTCCCATCCTCCTTCCACCTGCCCCAAGACACAACCTTAGCATAGACATCCAATTCACAGTAGTCTCTTCTGATCTTTGTATTTCTGTGGTATCAGTTGTAACCTCTCCTCTTCATTTCACATTTTATTTATTTGAGCCCTCTTTTTCTTGGTCAGTCTAGCTAAAGTGTTGTCTATTTTATGTTTCAAAGAACAAGATTTTAATTTCATTGATGTTTTCTATTGTCTTTTTAGTCTGTATTTCATTTATTTCCACTCTGATATTTATTCTTTCTTTCCTCCTCCTAATTTTGGATTTTGTTTGTTCTTTTTTTTCTGATCCCTTGAGGTAGAAAGTTAGGTTGTTGAGATCTTTCTTGTTTCTTGATAATAGGCAATTATCACTTGAACTTCCCTCTTAGAACTACTTTTTCTGCATCCCATTGATTTTGGTATGTTCTGTTTCTGTTTTCATTTGTTTCTGGGTGTTTAAATTTCTCCTTTGATTTCTTCTATGACCCAATAGTTGTTCAGTAACATATTGCTTAATTTCCATGTATTTTTAGCTTTTCCAGTTTTCTTCTTGTATTTATTGAGACTTGTTTTGTGGCCTAACGTGTTCTATCCTGGAGAATGTTCCATGTGCATTTGAGAAGAATGTGTATTCTCCTGCTTTAGATGGGATGTTCTGTATATATCTATTAAAATCCATATGGTCTATTGTATTGTGTAAGGCCAACATTCCTTTATTTATTTTGATTGGATGATCCATCCATTGATGTAAGTGGGATATTAAAGTCCCCTACTATTATTACATTACTCATAATTTCTCCCTTTAGGTCTGTTATTATTTGCTCCTATGTTGGGTGTATAATATTCATAAATGTCATATATTCTTGTTGGATTGACCCTTTTATCAATATGGTGGCCCTCTTTCTCTTTTATTGTGGTTTTTGTCCTAAAGTTATTTTATCTGATACGATTATAGATATACCAGCTTTCTTTTTGTTTCCATTTGCAAGGAATGTAATTCTCCATTGCTTCACTTTTGGGCTGGATGTGTCCTTACTTCTGATGTCTCTTGCAGGCAGTATACAGATGTATCTTTTTTTTTTTTTTAATTAATTTAGCCAGTCTATGTCTTTTTTTTTTAAACACTTTTTTTTTTTAAAGATTTTATTTATTTATTTGACAGGCTAGGGAAGTTTTCAGCCATTGTTTCTTCAATTTAGTTTTCTGCTCCTTTCTCTCTCTTCTCCTCTTGGGACCCCTATGGTGTGAATGTCATTCCACCTAATGCTGTCCCAATAGCTCTCTTAAGCTAACTTCTTTTTATTTTTATTTATTTATTTATTTATTTAAAATTTTTTTTATATTTATTTATTTTTAAGATTTTATTTATTTGACAGAAATCACAAGTAGGCAGAGAGGCAGGCAGAGAGAGAGGAAGGGAAGTAGGCTCCCTGCTGAGCAGAGAGCCTGATGTGGGGCTCAATCCCAGGACCCTGGGATCATGACCTGAGCTGAAGGCAGAGGCTTTAACCCACTGAGCCACCCAGGCACCCCTAACTTCTTTTTAAAATTTGCTTTCCTTTTTGCCGCTCTGTCTGGATGAGCTCCATTGCTTTGTCTTCCAGCTCACTGAGCCATTCTTCTGTTTCATCCAGTCTGCTATTGAGCCCTTCTAATGTTTCTCAGGTCAGTTATTGTATTTTTTGGCTCTGTGCCTTCTATTTGATATTTATGTATATTTTCTCCTTGTTGCAGTTCTCACCGTGTCCATCCTTTCTTTCCCAAGTTCAGTGAACTATTTTTTTTAAGATTTTATTTATTTATTTAAGAGAGAGGGAGAGCACAAAGGGAGAGTGAGAGGGCGAAGCAGACTCCACGCTGAGCAGAGAGCCCGATGTGGGGCTTGATCCCAGGACCCTGAGGGCATGACCTGAGCCGAAGGCAGACACTTAACTGACTGAGCCACCCAGGCGCCCCAGTGAGCTTCTTTATGGACACTACTTTGAATTCTTTATCAGATAGATTCCTTATCTCCATTATCATTAAGGTCTTTTTCTGGAACATTTCTGTTTCCTCATTCTGCTTGACTCTGTGTTTGCTTCTGTGTATTAGGCAAAGAAGCCACCTCTCTTGGTCTTGAAGGAGTGGGTGACCTAATGGGTGATGAAACTTCTCCTTCAACTTTGCCCTAGCTCTTGGTTGTCTCTTGAACCCTTCTGATTGTCTGAACAGCCTGATTTTTTTTTTAAAGATTTTATTTATTTATTTGACAGAGAGAGAGATCACAAGTAGGCAAAGAGACAGGCAGAGAGAGGGAGGGAAGCAGGCTCCCCGCTGAGCAGAGAGCCTGAGGCAGGGCTTGATCCCAGGACCCTGAGATCATGACCCAAGCTGAAGGCAGAGGCTTAACCCACTGAGCCACCCAGGTGCCCCTGAACAGCCTGATTTATTCTTAATATGTCCCCATTGTTGAGGATGTGCCAAGACCTGTCAGTGTTCCAAGGGGAGGAATCTCATTTAGCACCTGCTTTTAGGCTGATTGGAAGCCAGATCCTTTGGCAGCAGCTTTTAAAATATATATAATACTGTGGGATGGCAATTGTGATCCTTCCTGGCCTCCAGACCAGGAGATCTTGAGGTGTCCCTTGGACAACTGTTGCAAAAATTGGGGCTCTGGATCAATGTATTAGGTTTTTGGGGAGAGGTCTCATGGAGCCGTAGCAAGGCCAAGGGGAGCATGCAAGGATGTTACCTCCTGCTTATGTTTCCTAGGAACACCTCCTGAGCCTCTAGATGTGTGGGAAACCTGAAGCCTATCTCTCAGGCTGAGGATCCAGGCTAAGTAAACAGCCTTTTTTCCATGAAGACTGGGGTTGTGTTTCAGTCCACTGTCTGTGCAGGGCCCTGGGGTGGTAGGCTGCCGAGAACTGTCTTCCTGATCACCACCTTCCTGCGGAGTTCAGGATGCCAGCTCCCTTGGCCACCAGGGCCAGGCAATCAAGGGGTGTCCTGGGTGTGGAACAGCCAAAGCTGTTGGCTTTAGCTAGGCCATCGGATAGTGAAGGCAGTGGGGCCTGCCCACGGGCTTCAGAAACCCAGGAGGCTCTTTGAAAGTCCTCTCCCCTGGTGATCTCAAGACTTACCACTGGAACCTCAAAAGTCAGCATGAGAGCTGCCCCTGCTCCCCCAGCAGCATCGAGGCAGCTGCTGTGGTCATTTGGAGACTTTCCTAATTGGTTATTGATCTGTATGTGAGCACTCAGAAGCACACTTTCAGCAGCCACGGGAAGCTGCAGCAAGCCTTCTATGCTGATCTAGTGGATTTGGGCCACCACTCTGATCCCATCGCCATGGCCCTGAGACCCTGGGGTTACCTGATGGGTGCTTTCCACAGGGACCGCAGAATCATCACCCTCTCCCAACAGCCATCCCAGCAGGACTGGGAGTCCAGGGGCCAGCTGGTCCCACTGCTGGAGCAGGTCACACAGAACAGCCAGGGCCAGAGTCAGTGCAATTGAAGCGTCCACCTGACAGAAGGCAAATTCTGTGGAAACGAGAAAAAGAGAGAGAGAGAGAGAGGTGAGCGTTGAATGTGCTGCTCAGGGCCAGCCTGGGGAGGCTCTGCAGGACTCCAGGAACATGAAGGGCCTCAGGTCAAATCACTGCCACCAGCCTGCAGGGAGGTGGCTAGGCTCCTCAGAGGTCATTAGTCCATTTCATTCTGCTGGAAGGAGTCAGAGGCCTGAACCTCACCATTTTCATGCCTCCCCCATCCCTGTGTGGTCAGAAGCAATTCCACCTATAAGATGAGACATTTAGCTCCCGTCAGCCCACCTACTGTAACTGGAAGGACCTCAGGAAAGCTTCCCACCCTGTGTCTCTTCTGCAGGCCTGTCACAACGCCTGAATGCCACTGGTCTGCCCCTCCCTCCGAAAGCAAATCCCGCTGGCCACGTGACACATTAACCTCTTGCCATTTTACCATTTTAGAGCAGGGCATCAGCAAACTTTTTCTTTTTTCTTAAAGATTTCATTTATTTATTTGACAGACAGAGATCACAAGTAGGCAGAGAGCCTGGCAGAGAGAGAGAGAGGAAGAAGCAGGCTCCTTGCAGAGCAGAGAGCCCGATGTGGGGCTCGATCCCAGGACCCTGGGATCATGACCTGAGCTGGAGGCAGAGGCTTTAACCCACTGAGCCACCCAGGATCCCCAGCAAACTTTTCATTAAAAGGTCAGAGAATAAATAGTTTAGACTCTGGGGGGTCTTCAGGTCCCTTTCACAACTCCTCAACTCTGCTGAAAGCAGACACAGGCAATATGGAAACTTTAATTTCCAGTAAAATTTGAATTTCATGAATTTTTCACTTGTCATAAAATATTCTTCTTTTGATTTTCTCCCCCCAACCATTTACAGACCTAAAAAGCACTTGTAGGGGTGCCTGGGTGGCTCAGTGGGTTAAGCCTCTGCCTTTGGCTTGGGTCATGATCTCAGGGTCCTGGGATCGAGCCCCACATTGGGCTCTCTGCTCAGCAGGGAGCCTGCTTCCCTCTCTCTCTCCACCCACCTCTCTGCCTACTTGTAATCTCTCTCTGTGTGTCAAATAAATAAATAAAATCTTAAAAAAAAAACCACTTGTAGTTCATAGGCTGTATGGCAGCAGGTGGCAAGCTGGATTTGGCTCATATCTGCTGCCCCCTTGTCTTCGAATTCATTTTTTCAGATCCTCGTCTTGCTAGCTGGCTAGGAAAGGGTGCGGAAAGAGTAGAATGGGGTGCAGAAAGAGGAAGCGGGTGCCTTGGGGAAACCATTGCTTACTTCATCTTTTGCCTTGGACAGTCCTAAATATAGGTTTGAAGAGAGGCTCTGGGTGTTGACACTTCTGCTAACAACTGGAGGCCTCCTAACCTGGAGGAGGTCTGAGACATAGGACTGCAATACTACCACCAAATGAACCTCTTTGGATCCCTCCATGCACCAAGGCCTGTATTTTGATGACCCACTTCTATTGAAGCCTCATTGTTCCCTAATCCCCATCTCCAGTTCCAGCACACAGACCTGGCCTGGACCGCTGGCCCTCACAGAGACTTGCTCAGCACACCGAGAGAAGGCTCAGAGTCTAGACTGAAAGCTTGAGCTCTCAGGGTACTGAACCGGTCCAAGTAGGATGCCCCTGCCCCCATCCCAGGGCCCATTATATGCCAGGCCCTAACCAACTACTTTCTGTCCATTCCTTTGACATCCCATGGACTGGGTATTGTCATCCCTACTTCACAGGTGCAGAACCCTGGGCTCAGATTAAGTTACTTGTATATAGTCCCAGTGCTTTAAGTCACTATAAATAATCAGAATGGGCACAATGTTTCATGGCGCCTCCGGAGCACAGATTTGAATTAGCATCAACATTCCAGACATATAGGTCTCCCCAGTGAGATAAGCCAGGCTAGTGACCCTGAAGCGGGCCCAGTACTACCTGGAGCCCACCCAGCAGAGCCTGGACTCATGGAAGCAACCCCAAGATTGATGTCACCATCCCCGAATCAATCTCTCAGGACCCTACCCCTTGGTGCCTCTGCTCCCCAGCCTGCTGCCTCCTGCTGCCTGGAACCAGGATTTAACCCAGGCAACAGAGAAAGAAGAGAGGGATGAGAGAGAAACAGTGAGCAAATGTGCATTTTGGCTCTCGGTCTGGGGCATGTGTTGGTCCGGCCCTTACCTACAGTATAATCTCTATTTTTATCTCTACCTAACTCCTCTGTGTAGTTCTCAGATGGTTTAGAATCTGTATGGGGAGATGGTACAATTAATTAGCATCTTTCACACCTAAAAGAACTGAAAATATACATGAAGATTAGCATAGGATTAAACACATAGCAGATGCTCAGAACATTCTAGTGTGTGGCTCCGGAGATCATGAAATCTTTTCCTTTGCCCCTAACTTGATTTAATTTGAACACTAACATAGGGACTGCCATAAAGAAAGCATTCACTAAATGGTTACCTAGGGTTACTGGTGATAATAATGAACACTGGCCTATCTAACCCTTATTGCTCCCACACGAGCAGGGAGGTATTCTTATTCAACCAATGAGGAAGCTATGCTCACGGGGAATGGATCCAAGTTTGCACAGTCAGCAGTGGCGGCAGTGAGCTAAGTCTGCCTCAGCCCAGACGCTGCCCCCACCCCATGGGGAGGCCATGCAGAAACAGCCCACGGAGATGAAGAAGTCACACTTGGCTTTATCACTTGTATTCATGATGCCACCAGGAA
The DNA here is from genome assembly GCF_902655055.1 of Lutra lutra. Classification (NCBI taxonomy): domain Eukaryota; kingdom Metazoa; phylum Chordata; class Mammalia; order Carnivora; family Mustelidae; genus Lutra; species Lutra lutra. Next base: position 76,921,369 of record NC_062286.1, read on the forward strand.
GGCCTGCTGCACTTGCCCCACCTGCCAGGACAGATGTCTCCCATCCTGTACCAATTTGTCATGAATTGTGCTTAGGAAGTGGCAGGTGAGTGACGGGCATGACAGAGGCACAGGGGAGTGTTGGTGTGACTTGGCTAGGAATAGATCCAGAGAGAATTAGAGCCATCCAAATACTGATTCTGCCAGATGAAAAAGGAAGGGGAAAGAAAGCTGGATGGGGGAGGGGGGAATTAGTTGGATTTAAATCTGCTTGAGGGGCCAGATGCACCCCACCAAATTTCCTCTTTTATTACTTTGTCTTGAACTAGGATGGCTTGGCCAGAACAACCCAGATCGCTACTGGCCACATGCCCTGTGAAGGGAGGCAGAAGAGTGGGAGAGGAGTTTTTTTTTTTAGCTCAGCACACAAGCCAACTAGGCTCTCACGGGCTGGCCAGTCCATCAGTGAAACAAGAAAGCAAGTGACCAAACCACCAGTGTGTCTGAAGAATCTGTTGCATGTCCAGAACAGCTAAACAATCTGGAAAAACACAACAGAACTGGAAGACTCACACTTCCCGGTTTTAAAACCTAACTACAAAGTGACAGTAATCAAGACAGTGTGGTGCTGGCATAAGGACAAATATACAAATCCATGGAATAGAACTGAGAGTCCAGAAATAAACCCTCACACTTACATTCCATTGTTTTTTTGTTTTTTGTTTTTTTGACAAGTGTGCCAAAAACAATTAACAGTAGGGAAAGAACAGTTTTTTCAACCAATGGAGGCAGGACACCTGGGTATTCATCCATAGGCAAAACAATGAAGTTGGACCTAATTCACAGCAGGTACAACAATGGACTCAAGATGGATCATTAAGAGCTAAAACTATAAAACACGCAGAAGCCACCTGGGTGGCTCAGTGGGTTAAGTCTCTGCCTTTGGCTCAGGTCATGATCTCAGAGTCCTGGGATCAAGCCCCACATCTGGCTCTCTGCTTGGCAGGGAGCCTGCTTCCTCCTCTCTCTCTCTCTCTGCCTGCCTCTCTGCCTACTTGTGATCTCTCTCTGTGAAGTAAATAAATAAAAAAATCTTAAAACACGTAGAATACAGAAGTGAAGCTCTGTGATCTTGGATTAGGCAGTAGTTTCTTAATAAGACATCAGAAGCCCAAGCAAGAAAAGAAAGGTCAGACTTCATCAGAACCGTAAACTTGTGCTCCAGAGGACATCATTAATAAAGGGAAGACAACTCATGGAGATGGAGAATATATCTGCAAATCCCATATCTGACAAGGGACATATATTTGGAATATATAAAGCACTCTTAAAATGAAATAATAAAAAGATAACCCAATGAAAACATGTGCAAAGGATCTGAATAGACATTTCTCCAGAGAAGATCCACAAATGCCCAATAAGCACAGGAAAAGATACTCAGCACCATTAACCATCAGGAAAATGCAAATCAAAACCACAGCGAGATACCACTTCACAACCATTAGATCCATAATACAAAAGACAGATAATAAGTTTTGGTGAAAATGTGGAGAAGTTGGAACTCTCAGACACTGCTGGATGTAAAATGGTGCAGCCAGTTTGGGAAACAGTCTCGAAGTTTTGCTCACTCCTAGGCACATACACTGAAGAGAAATAAAAACCGTATGTCCACATAAACATTTGTATTTGTGAATTTTCATACTAGCCAATACACAGAAGCAGTCAAGACATCTATCAACCAAGGGATAGATAAATAAAATGTATAACTGTATAGCGGAATATTATTTAGCTGTAAAATGGAATGAAGTACAGATACATGCTACACCACAGACGAACCCTGGAAACATGCTGAGTGAAAAGAAGCCAGACACAAAAGACCATGTATTGTATAATTCCACCTATGTGAAATATCCAGATCAGGTGAATCACAGAGACAAAAAGCGGATTAATGGCTGCCAGAGGTTGAAGAATGGGGAGATGGAGGAATGACTGCTGATAGAAACAGCGTTTCTTTTTTGGGTTGACGAAAATGTTCTGGAATTACACAGCGGTGATGGCTGTACAACCTTGTGATATACTAAAATGTGTATATCCGTAGGCTTTAATTTGGTGAATTTTGTGGCATGTGAATTATCTTGGGCCAGGGGGCAGGGGGAATGTGGCAGGCTGAAAAATGGCTCCTGGCCCCTGGAACCTGTGAATGTTACCTTATTTGGAAAAAGAGTCTTTCCAGATGTGATTTAGTTAATGGTCCTGAGATGAGGAAATTGTCTTAGATGATCTCTAGGTGGTGCCGAGATGCCATCACAAATGTCCTAAAGAGAGAGAGCAGAAAGACACCCGAAACCTGGAGGAGAAGGTGACGTGAAGCCAGAAGACTGGAGGGATGAAGCCTCTGGAAGCTGGAAGAGGCAAGGAATTCCCGAGAGCCAGATTCTTCCCTGGAGCCTCCAGAGGAAGCGTGGCCCTGCCGACACCCTACTTTTGGACTTCTGGCCTCATGAGGCCATAAACTGCTATTGTTTTAGGTCACCAAGTTTATGGTAATTTGTTAGGTGACAACAGCCCCAAGAAACGAATACAGGGAGAATAAAGGGGGAGTGCTAAAGGCATGGGTTTCTTCTCACAATGACGAAAATGGCCTGAAATCAACTGGGGTGATGGTCGCACAAGTCCACAAATATGCTACACCTGGAGCATTGTCCCCTTTCAGGGAGGTGACTTGTGTGGTGGTATAGGGCCTATGTTAGCAAAACTGTGACACTGAAAAATCTGCTACGTGTACAAGTCAGTTCCGACTGCCGGGCACACTGTGTGCCTCGAAATATCTTGCAGAACACTTGAGCCTAGACCAACACTGTTAGCCAGCAGGCTTGCTTGTGGGGCCCAAGCCTCAGGGGCTGGAGGACTCTGCAGAGGGGTAAGGTCGCTCAGCAGGTGGGGAGGGCACCACCAGAATAGGCTTCCTGGTGGAGCCGGGCCTCTGCCTGGCCCTTCCCAACTCAGGAAGTAGGTGCCTAAGGTCTTCTCTGTGGCCAGCACCATGCTGAGTACTGTGGAAATGCAAGTCAAGGAGCTGACATCTCCTGTCCTCAAGAAGGCGGTGCTCTGGGAGGGAGGTTAAGCTAAATATCAGGGAGCAATGAGACATCTGGTGCTCGATGGAGTGGTGTGGATCCCACGAGCTGCAGGAATCAGGGGAGGGAGGAAGTCAGTGTGCACGAATAAACCATTGCCTGCCAATCGCTACCGGCTAAGGCTAGAGTGAAATACGCCCTAGAGCCCTGTGAGAGGGCTTCAGGTGGGTGAGGTGTGCTGGTACATACTCTTGTCTGTGCTATGCCTATAAAAGGGGGATTAGCATTTGGTCAATAGGAAGTGAGTTGCACCGAATCTGCATTTGGAACTAGTTAATCCTTGCCTTCTCCCCTTGTGAATGGATCACCTGGGTGGTAGGGCTTCGGAGCCGATACAGTGTGGACATCCTCTTGCTACTGTTCCCTACCCCCCAGCATGGGGCTCTTCTGCCAAGGCAGACACCTGGCTGACGGAAGATACAGGCTGAGACTCCTCAGGCGAGCATGGGGAGTCCCACAGCCCTCCCGCCCATGTTCTTTCCCACTCCTGGGACGAGGCCCCCCTTGGGGTTGGCAGTTAGAGGCAAGCTTCACACAGGGCTGGACACACCTCAAGCCCCAGGCTTTGAGGTGGTCTTCAATCACACTGATGAAAATGAAAATGCCAATGTCGACTTGTTCTGGGTGCCAACCTTGAGCTTGAGACTGTGGATTCAAAGTGCACTGTCTGACTCTAGAGTTATCATGGGGGAGAGGTCTTCTAGACCAAGGCCATTGGTCAAGTCTCCTTTCCAAGAGGGGCCAAGTCAGCACAATAAATGCTGAGAAAATGGAGATGGGTTGAGTATTCCCTGCCCCTAGCTCAGGAGCATCCTATTCTAGGCATCTGTGGAACTCCCTCCAACTCGCCATCCCACCATCTCCCTGTCCACATGCTCACCCATCAATACAAGCTTCTATCTGCCCATGGTACTTATTGTCACCTGCTGTGTGTGTGTGGAGGGAGAGCGGTACTATGAGAAACTCGAGGAAAACTCCAGTCCCTTCTCTCTGAGAGAGGAGAGTGTGGTCAGTGGTGAGCTGACACATGAAGGGTCAGGAAATAATCCAAGACGGTGTATGACAGGGGCTGATAATATCATGAGTAGCAGTAATGAACGAACAGAAAAGAAAAAAAAATGTGGGGAATGGGAGGAGGGAGCTTTATGGAGGGAAAATGGGCAGGCTGAGGATAAGGGGCCATGCAGAGCTGGGACGAAAGGGAAGAGCAGGGAGCTCAGGCCTGCTCCTGAGGAGGGGCTCCTCCCAGGGAAACTGGAGGTGAAGCTGGAGGGCCAGACAGACTGGAGCAGGCCCAGGGAGGCAAAGGCAGTGTCTGAATAAGGTAGTATTACTGGGTCTTCTTCTTTTTTTTTTTTTTTTTTTTTAAGATTTTATTTATTTATTTGACAGAGAGAAATCACAAGTAGGCAGAGAGGCAGGCAGAGAGAGAGGAGGAAGCAGGCTTCCTGCTGAGCAGAAAGCCCGATGTGGGGCTCGAACCCAGGACCTGGGATCATGACCTGAGCCGAAGGCAGCGGCTTAACCCACTGAGCCACCCAGGCGCCCCTTGGGTCTTCTTTTTTGCTGAGAGAAAATATTTTAAGGTTGCACTAGGCTGCTTCCGGACAACTTCATTATTTTTGGTCTTCTCCACAGACTTCTTCACTTCCCCTCAGTGGAGCAAGAGCCTGTATTTTATTTGGTCATGAGAATCAAGTGTAGACGGCTGCTTGGTTCGGCTGCTGACTGCCGCTTGCCTCTTCCTGAGGCTGCCAGGGCCCCTTTGCCCCCTGCCTCTCCTGGCCCTCTACCCTGGAGCCCATGACTCTCCGCTCCTCAGGGCCAACACAGTCAGGACTCAGAGGTGGGATTTCCTGGCATGGCAATCAGTAACAGGACTTCAGGGTTCTCCCAAAGGTCACTGCCCTAAGGAAAGAAAAGGGGTGGCTTCTCCAGTTTTGAAGAACACAGCAGCAAGGCTGGGCAGGGGAACATGGGTATTCATGATATTAGTCTCTGTTCTTCGGCTGAATATTTTTAAAATTTTCATTCAAGAACCAAATGTGCTGGTCAGTGCTCTCAAAGGGCAGCTCCAGCCTCAGCCTCCGCGGACACTGGCTCAGATGCTGGGATGCTGACAGCACTGAGTCTTGGGTCCACCCACTCAGAGCTCCAAGCCGGTGCCTCTGGGCCGTCCTTCCCTCCTGCTCCCTAACCGAACAGCGCTGTTAGGTCTGGAGGGGATCTCTGACTTCACCTGGCCCAGGTGGACCCCTCCTTTTCCTTCTTCTTCTTCTTCTTTTAAGCTATTGCTTAAAAGAAAGTACGCAGGAGGCAGAACCCAATCAAACACACAGCTCAAGGGTTCTGAGGCCCCAGAGGGCCCCTCAGAAACATCTGGACAGGGGTCCAAATGGATTGTTGGGTCTGCACAAAAGTCTGGTATGGCTTGCATGGTTTTTTGTTTGTTTGTTTGTTTTTTTAAAAGATTTTATTTATTTATTTGACAGACGGAGATCGCAGAGAAGCAGGCAGGGAGAGAGGAGGAAGCAGGCTCCCTGCTGAGCAGAGAGCCTGATGTTGGACTTGATCCCAGGACCCTGGCATCATGACCTGAGCTGAAGGCAGAGGCTTTAACCCACTGAGCCACCCAGGCGGCCCTGGCTTGCATGGTTTTTTAAAAGTCAGGAGATTTCTCAGGGTGCCTGGTGGCTCAGTTGTTAAGCATCTGCCTTCGGCTCAGGTCATGATCCCAGGGTCCTGGGATGAGCCCCACATTGGGCTCCCTGCTCAGTCGGGAACCTACTTCTCCTTCTCCCACTCCCCCTGCTTGTGTTCCCTCTCTTGCTGTGTCTCTCTGCCAAATAAATAAAATCTTCAAAAAAAAAAAAAAGTCAGGAGATTTCTCATAAGAATCCACATTTCCAGCATCTTTTGAAAATTCAGAGAATTAGTACCTGGTGTTCCAGGGATGCACTTTGGCATGCTAACAGACGCCTGGAGCTGAGCAGTGGCCATGCCCTGTAGGAGGCATCAATGTATCCTACTGCCTCCCACCTCACTCCTTATAGCCGTTTGAGTTTATGACTCCTACACCTGAGTACTGAGGAAGGCGACGGGTCCCAGGCCAGCCGCTCATCTTTACAGATGAGAGAACCAAGACCCTCTACCAAAGCTGTCTGATCACCAGTCTCTCCCTGGAGCTCTCTCTGGGCCTTCTCTTTCCCTCCAATTTTTTTTTTCTAAGAATTTTTATTTATTTGACAGAGAGATAGAGAGCACAAGTAGGCAGGATGACAGGCTGAGGGAGAGGAAGAAGCACCCTCCCCACTGAGCAGGGAGCCCGATGAGGGGCTCAATCCCAGGACCTCGAGACCATGACCTGAGATGAAGGCAGATGCTTAACCAACGGAGCCACCCAGGTGCCAACTTCCCTCTTATAGCTCCAGGTTGCTCACCATCCCTACCACCTGACAGTTCCTGTCTTCATGACTTAGCCAGGCCTACTCACCCCTCAGGGCCCAACTCAGTCCTGGGGTCTAGATTTTTCCAGCCCGCTATGACCTTTCTCTGCTCATACCTGCACAGCACTCAGTGTGCTCACAGACGGTGAGAGACGGCATTCTGTGGCTGAGCCCTATGTCTTTGTTTTTCCCAGGATCATCCATAAAACAGCAGTGGGCATGCAGCTGATACCATGCGCTTGGTTAAAGCCGTGTACTAAGCAGTCTACGAGGATGTGCTTCCCCAGTAGGAAACCTCCAAGACTGCAAGCCTCAGGTCACATGTAGACAGAATTATTGCTGTCCTTCTGCACCTGAGGTTACTGAGGGTTAGAGAAGTTACTCGTTCAGTATCACACAGGTGAAGTGGTAGGGGCCGCACAGAAGCCTACATTCTTGACCATTTCGCTGAGCTGCCCATACAGGTTGGATGATCACACAGACGGATGAGCAGACTGATGGTTTGTCTTTGTCTGTGCCTTCATCCATTCTTTGTCCTTCTGCACCCCACTCAAGTGCCCCGGGGGCTGACCTTGATGGCCTGTGCCACCCAGGTTCCCTGTCACCTGGTTTCCAGCGGGCTGCATCTAACGGGGAGGGAATGCTGAGAATCTGGAGGACAGAAAGAGAGAGAAGCTGGATACTTCTTTGCTGCAACCTCCCCTGCGAGTCGCCAAGGTTCTGGCCATGGCTGCGCCGCCCCATTCAGTTCTCCCTGGGTGCAAGAAACCCCATTCCCTCCGCTCTCAGCTAGTCTCTGGGGCCCCAACATCATGTTGGCTTCCCTCCACCTGGTGGTTCCCAACCTCAACCAGAGATAATATTGCCCTGCAGATGTCAACATCTGGACACATTTCTGGATGTCACGAGTGAGGGGAGGACAGGCTGCTGGCATGGAGTGGGTGGAGGCCAGGGGTGCTGCGAGCCACCCTGCAAGGCATGCGATACCTCCCCCAAATGTCAACAGGGCTGACACTGAGGAGCCCTGTCTTACCCCTGAAACAGTCCGCAACCTTACACAACTGTATGAAGTCCCCATGGTGAAGTCCTCACCAAGCAACAGTTCGGCGGGTAGATGGATGGACCCTTCAGCTCATAGGACCCGGCAATAGGGGCCTATGTCTCTATTTGGGGCAGAAGAGAAGAAGCTCATCTCCTCTCAACATTTTTCTGCAAGGCAATCCCTAGCTCCCTGCCTCCTCCTCAGCTCTCTGGGCAGAGAGGTGGCAACAGGTGACAAACAGCCGCTTGAGGTGGACAGCTGACCACAGAGCCCTCTCTGTCTGGAGGTGCAAACATTTTTCCAAGTCTGAAGAGAAAGGATAAAAACACCACTTGAAATTCTAAAAATAGTTTGGGGAAAACCTTTCAAATATTAGTAATTTGCTTTTTCTTAATTTTCTAGCCCTTTTCATAAGGAACAAATGGCCTGGATTCCCCACAGTTCCTGTGGACCCAACTCCCCAAGATGGAGACCCCCCCCCACCCCTCCACTCCAGACGTAGTCAGATGCCCAACGTCAACATTTTCCTGGTGACCCATCACAAAACCAGAAAACATCTGGCGGAGCTTTTGTTTTTATTTTAAAGAAAAGACATATTTAAAAAAAAAACTTAAATTTAAGGTTAAAAAAGCTATAATTTAAAAAATGTGGGCCCACCTCAAATCACTGGGTAAATAGATGTAGATTTTCCCCTAATTTTAAAAATGGATACAGCTAACATGAATAAAAACAAATAAGCACTTCATAAGAGTTAAAAGTGTGCACTTCTCACTTGGGAGGGCCACACTTCACTGAAAAGGGGGTGATCGAATAAATTATAGCTGGTGAGTAGCACACTCAGCTTCGGGCTTATAAAAATGCTTGCAACTGTTCGCTTCCAACCACACCAAAGAATGAGAAATGGATCAAAATCAACGTCACTCTCAGGCAACAATGGCTGCGAAAAAACCCAGGTTCTCCTGGGCCATTGAGCCTGGGGAGAAGAGGAGCACCCCCCCACATGCTTAGACCTTTCAAGGTACTCAGTTGTTCTGGTGTTGGGTGCAACTCACTGTCCTGTTCCTTGTGGCTACCTCCGAAGCCCAGCGGGGAAGGGTAAGGTGCACGTGAGCTTTGTTCATGGCTACTCCACAGCAGGCTAACAAAGGCCTGGTGTGTGATGAGGTCACAGGGGAAGGAGTGAGTTGGGTCCAGACCGGAGATGCTCTGGACAACAGCATCTGGTCCGCCCGTGATGCCCTCGTGCAAGGTGCAAAGTCAGCCCCTCCCTGCAGATGAGCCCTATGCTCTTCAGTAGCTCCTCCCTACGCTCTGCCCTGCTCCCAGGTGATCGCGCTCTGCCAAGCCTCCCCAAGTGTTCAGTTACCTCCTCCTCTTCATGATGGTAAGCACCTTGTACTTATTCCTTTTTGCTAGGTCACCCACCCCAAAGCACTCCTCCTGGAAGGGGCAATCAGAGCCCTTTCCCCACATCTCCCTGAACCTGCCGAGGAGCCAGTGTAGTGGGGTACAATGGGGGTGCCTACAGACTGAGAAGCCCTCCTGGGGATGGGAGGTGGGCAGCTGGGCAACTTGAAGTCTCCTGCCATCAGCCTCTTCTTCTTCTGCTTGGGCAGAGTTCAAGGGCTCTACAGACACATTCTACATTCCTTAGTGACCAACTTGGATCTTACCATTTCTCTTTTCCCTTTCCTTGAAGTCATTCCAGTTTTCTTTAGTTTATTCCACTTCTTTCTCTTACAGGAAATTTCTCCTCCACCTGAGCTCTGAAAACTGACTAGCTCCTTCAGAGTTGTTCCTAAGCTTCTCTGACCCTCAGCGCCACTACCCACCTGCCTTACTTCTCCCCTCCCCCTCCCCCAGCCCCTGGCCTCCGACTCCTGCTCCTGTTCTCAACCCTCTCAGCATATTTGGGGCTTTAAGTGGTAGAGAGGAAGAAACCAAATGACTGATTCATTTCAGCAAAGCTGTCATGAGCATGAAGCGCTGTGCCAGCCAGAAGCCAGAACTCCCCAGAACAGTCGTTCAGGTAATGCATGGGACACACAGTGCAGAGCACAAGATGGGGGTTTGCCGGGCTCTGCCAACACACTAGTGGACTATGGAAGATAGTGGTATGGATGGTCCTGAAGTATACCTGAAGACTAGAAATTAGGAGTCAGAGAAATGAAGAAAGATAATTCTGTCACACAAGGAGACAAGGAATTCAATTGGCTTGACAGAGTTACAAATAATTTCTTGATGAAAATTAATCAGTGTTGGTATAATCCAGACAAAACCTGTATTATTTAGCTAGCATTTCAGACTTCAGTCATCTGTCAAGAAAGGGTAGCCTGGTCTGCTTCTCCAACCTCCCTGTCCCTAGACTCACTCCTCCCGCCTCTCCCCTGACTGGACTCTGCGGCGAGAGCAGTGCTCTGAAGTTCCTGGTGTCTCCGCAGCCCTCCCCTGCCCCCGCTACTGGCTGCCCTGTCTTCTCAGGAGCATCTGGTCCTCGGCTGTCTGGATGATGGCACTCCGTCTCTCCCTCTGCACTGCCACTCCTAGGGACCACCCTCACCAGTCTTTCTTCAAGAGCAATGGTAACCTTCTAACCACCCTCCCTGGTTCTAGTTTTGTCTTCCTCCCCTCCAAGCCACCCTCCACCCTGTAGTCAGGGTGATCCTTCTAAAGCCTCCTCTCATAAAAGCCCTTTGGTGGACCCTTGAGGCTGAGTGCCCTAACTGCTCAGCCTGAAGGGCTCTTTCTGCCCGGCTTCCCTGCCCCATCACTACAAGGATAAACCAGTCTATAGCTCCCCTCTGTGACTCCTCTATCACCAGGGGAGTGACCATACCAGCCACGGGGGGTTTTAGGTTCACGTCTTCCTTTATTCTGGGCAACTGAGTTCCCTTCTCACTAAATTCTTCCCCTGCTTTAGTCCAATCTTCTAGTGGCCCCCAAAACCCTTAGCACCTAATCCCTTCCCCAGACTGTATTTCTTCTGATTACCAGCATCTCTTTGGTGACCTTATTCACCTTGAGAGAGACTCCAGGCTCCTCAGTCTTATTCCTTCAGTTTCTTTCCAGATCTAGCAGAATGAGGTCAACATGTCTTGAGGGCTGGGGCTGGGGTGGTATATACCTACTATTCCTTGACAGAGTGGACCTAGGAGGCTGCCCATCGAGAAGGGACCTCTGGGGCACTCGGATGGTTAGTTAGTACAGCATGTGACTCTTGATCTCAGGAGTCACAAGTTCAAGGCCCACGTTGGACAGAAAGCTTACTTAAAAAAAAAAAAGAAAAAGAAAAAGAAGAAGGGCCCTCCAGTTCCTCAAAAAGCTCAACGCAGAATTACCACATAATTCAGCAATTCCACTCCTAGGTATAGATCCAGAAGAAGTGAAACCAGGTACTCAAACAAAGACCTGTACATTCGTGTTCACAGCAGCACTGTACACCACAGCCAAAAGGTGGAAACAACCCAATGTCCATCAACAGATGAGGGATGAACCCAATACGGCACATCCGTATAACAGAGTATTACTGAGCCGTAAGTGAAGCACTGACACACGTTACCACATACCCTACGGAGGAACCTTGTGGACTCTATGCCTAGTGAAAAAGGCCAGGCACACCAATATCCTATGCTCCCGTTGACACAAAATACCCAGAATGGGAAGAGTCAGAGACAAAGAGCAGACTGGTTGTTGCCAGGGGCTGGGAGGGAAAGGGAAGGCAGCCAGTGGCTCCTTAATGGACATGGGTATTCTTGGGGGGTGAGGGAGCATGAGGAAAATGCTCTGGAACTATGATGGAGGGGGACGGTTGCACAATACTATGAATGTACCAAATGCCACTGACTTTATCCCTAAGATGGTTAATTTTATGTTAAGTGAATTTCACCTCAGTATAAAACAGAAATCTAAACAAGAAAGGATTTCCTTGGGGATGGAGCCAGAGAGTGTGCCGAGAACACAAGATGGCAGATAATTCGATTCTGTGCCCCTGTGGCATGGAGCAAAGAGGGTAGGTAAGAATGGGCCTCCTCGGTGAGTAGTGTTGCCTGGCACACACTTCCCCAAGACTGACCCTGAGCAGGGGTGTGAGGGGTGCACGGATAAAGGCACACATGGGGGTTAAAGGAGGTGTATGTGGGACTGGCCTCCCTCCCACTGCTGGGGCTGGGCTCATACAAAGATGAGAGATTTAGGACCTGGAGTACTAGAAAGGTGACAAGCCTAGGAGGGTGGTCTGAACAGCCACTGAGGAGGGAGCCCTTGCTTCCCTGCTCATTTGGTAATAAAGCGAGACATATGTCTGAAAGCACCTGCAAGGTAAGACGCCTATGTAAGTGGACGCCATGAAATGGAATTTTATGCAGAGAGCAGGGATCAGATCACAAAGCCGTAAGGAGAAATCTCTTTACCCAAATTACACAGACCCACTTGTCTGGTTTCCATTTCATTGCCTGAGTCTGTTTTATAGTTGTGCTTTTTCATGAGTGCTTTTAAGGAAGGCCATTCCCTGACATCATGCAAAAAAAATGTCCGAATACAATTACAGTACTGAGCGGTGCTTTTGGAAGGGAAGGCAGCCACGGAGCTTGCTGGTGTCCTGTTCCCCTCCCTTGACAGCCATTTGTCTGCTCTCTGAAAGCAGGAGCTCCAAATCCCAGTTTTCCCAGTCCTCTGCCCTCAGAGCACCTAGCAGCACCCACACGGGGCACTGCATGCCCACGGAGCTGGGGAAGTGGGCGGGGGGTGGACAGGTGGATGGCCGGTTGGGATGTGCCTAGCACCAGCACACAGCCCTAAGCCATTGTGTCTGAGGTTGCACATCCTACAGTCAAGGTGAGGGAGCAGAGCCCCCATCTACCGGCTTTTCCCAGAATCTACTCCCAAACCTCCTTCCCACGTCCTCCCTTAGCTCAAGCCCTCTTCAGATTTGCCCTCAGGCTTGGAGAATGGATTTTCTTAAAAGCTTTATGAAAAACATCTCTTCTCAATCAAAATCTGTTCTACTGTGAGCCAATTCTCCACTTTTTTCATTCTTGGCTTCTTTCTTGATCCTCCTGGCAGAATACTACTCACTTTCCAGCAGGCTATTCCCTTTCCCTTGGTCTCTGACTCAGACAGATCAGCACCTCCTTCCGCCACTTCTAGACACGGCTCTCTCCTCCTCTATCAACAATCTCTCTTGCCTTGAAGCCCATAGTTGCTACCTCCCCATTTTTGTTAATGCCAGCTAGAGACCTGGCCTTTCTCAGTGACGCAGGGTTTCACCACCGCACTGGTGACCTCCACGCCCATAAACATGCCCCTCCCAGAATCTGGGTTCACCATTCTTCAGCCTCCTCAATTCCATTACTTTCAATCTCCAATTTCACTCCATTCACAACAAGCATGATGGCATCCGAAAACCTGGCATTACTCAGAATTGTTTCAACTTCAAGATCTCAAGTTCTTTTTTTTTTTTAAAGGATTTATTTATTTATTTATTTATTTGAGAGAGACAGCGTGCAAGCAGTGGGGGAGGAGCAGAGGAAGAGGGAGGACTAGACTCCCTACTGACCTGGGACTCTCCCAGGACTCTGGGATCATGACCTGAGCGAAAGGCAGATGCTTAACCAACTGGGCTTAACCGCCCAGAGGCCCCTCAACATCTCAAGTTCTAAGCCTTCTCATCACTTTTTGTTTGTTTTGTATTTTTTTCAAGATTTATTATTTGAGAGAGAGAGAGGATGAGAGAGAGAGAGGGGGCAGAGAGAGAGAGAGAAACTTCAAGTCGACTCAAGGTTGATCTCATGACCCATGAGACCACGATCTGAGCTGAAACCTAGAATCAGACATTCAACTGACTCACCCACCCACGTGCCCCTGCTTTTTTAAAAATTATTTTTATTAACATAAAAGGTATTATTTGCTCCAGGGGTACAGGTCTGTAAATCATCAGGCTTACACATTTCACAGCACTCACCATCCTGCTTTGTTTTTTAAGATTTTTTATTTATTTATTTGACAGAGAGAGATCACAAGTAGACGGAGAGGAAGGCAGAGAGAGAGAGAGAGAGAGAGGAGAGAAGCAGGCTTCTTGGTGAGCAGAGAGCCCGATGTGGGACTCGATCCCAGGACCCTGAGATCATGACCTGAGCTGAAGGCAGCGGCTTAACCCACTGAGCCACCCAGGCGCCCCCTGCTTTGTTTTTTAAAGTAGGCTCCACGTGCAAGCATGGAGCCTGATGAGGGGCTTGAACTCATGACCCTGAGATCAAGACCTGAGCTGAGATCAAGAGTCAGATGCTTAATGGACTGAGCTGCCTAGGTGCCCCCTTTTCCATCTCTTTTAAACGAACATCCCCATCGCCAACATTCACTGAGCACTTATTACACACAGGCACTATCCTAAGTACCTCATATGTATTAATTACAATGACCTTTTGAAGATTTTTTGAGCCTCACTTTATAAACAAGGCAAGTGGAGACACAGGTTAGGATGCGGGATTTAAATCACATAGTCTATATACCACGTCATACACCATATGGCCTCTCTAATAGCCCCAACCTAACTGTTGAACCTTCTACTTCTTCCCTGAGACAACCCCCTGACATGAATCCTGACCACATCTTTGACCCTGCCTTTTCTCTCAGACCATCACTTGCCTTTCTTTATATACCCAGGGCTCTCTGGGTCTGAGATGCTCTTCTAGCCCCCAACCCCCATGTCAACTTGACCTGAGATCAGGCTGAACAGTGCTCCATAACCACCTCCCCTCAAACCCAATCCACCACTCTACTCCGGGCCACTGATTTCAGTCGAAGAGAAGCAGTATGCTGATCAGGCTCTCCATAAACTTAAGCTATTCGATCTCAGCTGGCCTCCCACTGGCCCCTGACAATTCTTTGATTCATTTTTTAGTGACCCCCAACTGAACCTTAAATGAACTGTTCCAACCCTCTCTCTGTCCCTATATCCCACTCCCTAACTACTCATTCTTACAGATAATCTTGTCTTCCACAAAGGATATTCAACCTAAGCTCAAACTTCTGTCCTCCCCAACTTCAAAATTTCTCTAATGGTTCTTTTGAAACATGAACTTAAGGCAGAACAGGGCCTAAGAAATGTCATCTTAGGACAAGAGAGTAATGTCAATATTTATATGAGAGATAGCCATGAAGAGGGAGGAGAGCCTAAAGACACATGAGAGAAAAGGACATCATGGCTGGATAAAGGTCATGGGGATGGCATCAGGTGCTTTGTGAAGAATGTGTGGAGGTGAAGGAGGTTTTTTTTGTTGTTGTTGTTGTTTTTTTTTTTTTTTTTTTTTTTTTTTCTGTGTTTGGAGCCAGAAGGGGAGTGGGGGAAGAGAAGGTGGATGATGTTATACGTAGTTTCCTACTTACTTCTGAACTCTTTGAAGTTGGCTTCTGACCGTCCTACTGGACCTCCTCTTTCAATTCTGCCTTCTGATTATTTTCTCAGTCCCTATCCTCCTTTCCCTGGCCTTTTGACGGTATTTGGCATGACTCACCAACCCTGTCCTCCTGACAGCTTTTCCTTCTGTGGCTTTCATGACAACAGAACCTCTTGATTTTCTTGATCAGTCTTCGTTACTTTCTTTGCTAGCTCCCCTTTGAAACTATTACAATAGCCTCCTACAACAACATTTCTCTCTCTCCCCATCCCCAATCCATCCATTTATCTCCCTCATTCAATGCGGATTTATTGAGACCTTACCATGGGCCAAGCACATGACAATTATTAAACTGTAGCTGAATTAATCTTAATGCATAGTTCCGATCACTGTTTTGTTCAGAAATTTTTACTGGTTCTCTCCTGCAAATGATATCCAGATTCTCTGGCCTGGTACTCCAGGTTTTAGTGGATATCTGCCGTTTTTGTGGCCTAGCTTCCATTCATCCCCGGAGAGCTGGACCCCACTCTCCCTCTAGAGCCAGCCCCTCCATATCTTTTAGTCTGTGTGGTTCCACTGGGGCCAGTCCTACTCTCAACTCCAGGCATGGGCACCTGCCCCAGTTCTAAGCCAATCAGGGCACCATGTTCCCTGACTCAGAGATTAATTCCAGGATGTGCCTGGAACCCAACTGAACCATTAAGAAAGCATTTAAAAGTAAAGGGACTGTTTGACACAGGCCTTAAATAGATGATGTGAAGGCTAGAGCTGCTGCGCCCATCTTACAACTCAGGGGCAGTGA